>NC_092550.1:2865000-4218325 GCF_037038585.1 Patagioenas fasciata | reverse complement strand
CTAACCCTAACCCTAACCCTAACCCTAACCCTAACCCTAACCCTAACCCTAACCCTAACCCTAACCCTAACCCTAACCCTAACCCTAACCCTAACCCTAACCCTAACCCTAACCCTAACCCTAACCCTAACCCTAACCCTAACCCTAACCCTAACCCTAACCCTAACCCTAACCCTAACCCTAACCCTAACCCTAACCCTAACCCTAACCCTAACCCTAACCCTAACCCTAACCCTAACCCTAACCCTAACCCTAACCCTAACCCTAACCCTAACCCTAACCCTAACCCTAACCCTAACCCTAACCCTAACCCTAACCCTAACCCTAACCCTAACCCTAACCCTAACCCTAACCCTAACCCTAACCCTAACCCTAACCCTAACCCTAACCCTAACCCTAACCCTAACCCTAACCCTAACCCTAACCCTAACCCTAACCCTAACCCTAACCCTAACCCTAACCCTAACCCTAACCCTAACCCTAACCCTAACCCTAACCCTAACCCTAACCCTAACCCTAACCCTAACCCTAACCCTAACCCTAACCCTAACCCTAACCCTAACCCTAACCCTAACCCTAACCCTAACCCTAACCCTAACCCTAACCCTAACCCTAACCCTAACCCTAACCCTAACCCTAACCCTAACCCTAACCCTAACCCTAACCCTAACCCTAACCCTAACCCTAACCCTAACCCTAACCCTAACCCTAACCCTAACCCTAACCCTAACCCTAACCCTAACCCTAACCCTAACCCTAACCCTAACCCTAACCCTAACCCTAACCCTAACCCTAACCCTAACCCTAACCCTAACCCTAACCCTAACCCTAACCCTAACCCTAACCCTAACCCTAACCCTAACCCTAACCCTAACCCTAACCCTAACCCTAACCCTAACCCTAACCCTAACCCTAACCCTAACCCTAACCCTAACCCTAACCCTAACCCTAACCCTAACCCTAACCCTAACCCTAACCCTAACCCTAACCCTAACCCTAACCCTAACCCTAACCCTAACCCTAACCCTAACCCTAACCCTAACCCTAACCCTAACCCTAACCCTAACCCTAACCCTAACCCTAACCCTAACCCTAACCCTAACCCTAACCCTAACCCTAACCCTAACCCTAACCCTAACCCTAACCCTAACCCTAACCCTAACCCTAACCCTAACCCTAACCCTAACCCTAACCCTAACCCTAACCCTAACCCTAACCCTAACCCTAACCCTAACCCTAACCCTAACCCTAACCCTAACCCTAACCCTAACCCTAACCCTAACCCTAACCCTAACCCTAACCCTAACCCTAACCCTAACCCTAACCCTAACCCTAACCCTAACCCTAACCCTAACCCTAACCCTAACCCTAACCCTAACCCTAACCCTAACCCTAACCCTAACCCTAACCCTAACCCTAACCCTAACCCTAACCCTAACCCTAACCCTAACCCTAACCCTAACCCTAACCCTAACCCTAACCCTAACCCTAACCCTAACCCTAACCCTAACCCTAACCCTAACCCTAACCCTAACCCTAACCCTAACCCTAACCCTAACCCTAACCCTAACCCTAACCCTAACCCTAACCCTAACCCTAACCCTAACCCTAACCCTAACCCTAACCCTAACCCTAACCCTAACCCTAACCCTAACCCTAACCCTAACCCTAACCCTAACCCTAACCCTAACCCTAACCCTAACCCTAACCCTAACCCTAACCCTAACCCTAACCCTAACCCTAACCCTAACCCTAACCCTAACCCTAACCCTAACCCTAACCCTAACCCTAACCCTAACCCTAACCCTAACCCTAACCCTAACCCTAACCCTAACCCTAACCCTAACCCTAACCCTAACCCTAACCCTAACCCTAACCCTAACCCTAACCCTAACCCTAACCCTAACCCTAACCCTAACCCTAACCCTAACCCTAACCCTAACCCTAACCCTAACCCTAACCCTAACCCTAACCCTAACCCTAACCCTAACCCTAACCCTAACCCTAACCCTAACCCTAACCCTAACCCTAACCCTAACCCTAACCCTAACCCTAACCCTAACCCTAACCCTAACCCTAACCCTAACCCTAACCCTAACCCTAACCCTAACCCTAACCCTAACCCTAACCCTAACCCTAACCCTAACCCTAACCCTAACCCTAACCCTAACCCTAACCCTAACCCTAACCCTAACCCTAACCCTAACCCTAACCCTAACCCTAACCCTAACCCTAACCCTAACCCTAACCCTAACCCTAACCCTAACCCTAACCCTAACCCTAACCCTAACCCTAACCCTAACCCTAACCCTAACCCTAACCCTAACCCTAACCCTAACCCTAACCCTAACCCTAACCCTAACCCTAACCCTAACCCTAACCCTAACCCTAACCCTAACCCTAACCCTAACCCTAACCCTAACCCTAACCCTAACCCTAACCCTAACCCTAACCCTAACCCTAACCCTAACCCTAACCCTAACCCTAACCCTAACCCTAACCCTAACCCTAACCCTAACCCTAACCCTAACCCTAACCCTAACCCTAACCCTAACCCTAACCCTAACCCTAACCCTAACCCTAACCCTAACCCTAACCCTAACCCTAACCCTAACCCTAACCCTAACCCTAACCCTAACCCTAACCCTAACCCTAACCCTAACCCTAACCCTAACCCTAACCCTAACCCTAACCCTAACCCTAACCCTAACCCTAACCCTAACCCTAACCCTAACCCTAACCCTAACCCTAACCCTAACCCTAACCCTAACCCTAACCCTAACCCTAACCCTAACCCTAACCCTAACCCTAACCCTAACCCTAACCCTAACCCTAACCCTAACCCTAACCCTAACCCTAACCCTAACCCTAACCCTAACCCTAACCCTAACCCTAACCCTAACCCTAACCCTAACCCTAACCCTAACCCTAACCCTAACCCTAACCCTAACCCTAACCCTAACCCTAACCCTAACCCTAACCCTAACCCTAACCCTAACCCTAACCCTAACCCTAACCCTAACCCTAACCCTAACCCTAACCCTAACCCTAACCCTAACCCTAACCCTAACCCTAACCCTAACCCTAACCCTAACCCTAACCCTAACCCTAACCCTAACCCTAACCCTAACCCTAACCCTAACCCTAACCCTAACCCTAACCCTAACCCTAACCCTAACCCTAACCCTAACCCTAACCCTAACCCTAACCCTAACCCCTAAGTCCTAACCCTAACCTCTAAGTCCTAACCCTAACCCACAGGAAGCAGGTGACCGGAAGCACGGGACAGGAAGCACGTGACAGGAAGCACGTGACAGGAAGCACGTGACAGGAAGGAGGTGACAGGAAGGAGGTGACAAGAAGCACGTGACAGGAAGCAGGTGACAGGAAGCACGTGACAGGAAGCAGGTGACAGGAAGCACGTGACAGGAAGGAGGTGACAGGAAGGACGTGACAGGAAGCACGTGACAGGAAGCACGTGACAGGAAGGAGGTGACAGGAAGCACGTGACAGGAAGCAGGTGACAGGAAGCACGTGACAGGAAGCACGTGACAGGAAGGACGTGACAGGAAGGAGGTGACAGGAAGCACGTGACAGGAAGGAGGTGACAGGAAGCACGTGACAGGAAGGAGGTGACAGGAAGGACGTGACAGGAAGCACGTGACAGGAAGGAGGTGACAGGAAGCACGTGACAGGAAGCAGGTGACAGGAAGCACGTGACAGGAAGGAGGTGACAGGAAGGACGTGACAGGAAGGAGGTGACAGGAAGGAGGTGACAGGAAGCACGTGACAGGAAGCAGGTGACAGGAAGCACGTGACAGGAAGGAGGTGACAGGAAGCACGTGACAGGAAGCAGGTGACAGGAAGCACGTGACAGGAAGCAGGTGACAGGAAGCACGTGACAGGAAGGACGTGAGAGGAAGCACGTGACAGGAAGCACGTGACAGGAAGGAGGTGACAGGAAGCACGTGACAGGAAGGAGGTGACAGGAAGCACGTGACAGGAAGCACGTGACAGGAAGGAGGTGACAGGAAGCACGTGACAGGAAGCAGGTGACAGGAAGCACGTGACAGGAAGCAGGTGACAGGAAGCACGTGACAGGAAGGACGTGACAGGAAGCACGTGACAGGAAGGAGGTGACAGGAAGGAGGTGACAAGAAGCACGTGACAGGAAGCAGGTGACAGGAAGCACGTGACAGGAAGCAGGTGACAGGAAGCACGTGACAGGAAGCACGGGACAGGAAGCACGTGACAGGAAGCACGTGACAGGAAGCACGTGACAGGAAGGAGGTGACAGGAAGGAGGTGACAAGAAGCACGTGACAGGAAGCAGGTGACAGGAAGCACGTGACAGGAAGCAGGTGACAGGAAGCACGTGACAGGAAGGAGGTGACAGGAAGGACGTGACAGGAAGCACGTGACAGGAAGCACGTGACAGGAAGGAGGTGACAGGAAGCACGTGACAGGAAGCAGGTGACAGGAAGCACGTGACAGGAAGCACGTGACAGGAAGGACGTGACAGGAAGGAGGTGACAGGAAGCACGTGACAGGAAGGAGGTGACAGGAAGCACGTGACAGGAAGGAGGTGACAGGAAGGACGTGACAGGAAGCACGTGACAGGAAGGAGGTGACAGGAAGCACGTGACAGGAAGCAGGTGACAGGAAGCACGTGACAGGAAGGAGGTGACAGGAAGGACGTGACAGGAAGGAGGTGACAGGAAGGAGGTGACAGGAAGCACGTGACAGGAAGCAGGTGACAGGAAGCACGTGACAGGAAGGAGGTGACAGGAAGCACGTGACAGGAAGCAGGTGACAGGAAGCACGTGACAGGAAGCAGGTGACAGGAAGCACGTGACAGGAAGGACGTGAGAGGAAGCACGTGACAGGAAGCACGTGACAGGAAGGAGGTGACAGGAAGCACGTGACAGGAAGGAGGTGACAGGAAGCACGTGACAGGAAGCACGTGACAGGAAGGAGGTGACAGGAAGCACGTGACAGGAAGCAGGTGACAGGAAGCACGTGACAGGAAGCAGGTGACAGGAAGCACGTGACAGGAAGGACGTGACAGGAAGCACGTGACAGGAAGGAGGTGACAGGAAGGAGGTGACAGGAAGCAGGTGACCGGAAGCACGGGACAGGAAGCAGGTGACAGGAAGCAGGTGAGGGGTAATTTGTTTGTGTATTTGTCTGTTTTTGTTCGTGGAGTTGTGACACAGGTGTGAAACGGGTGTGACAGAGGTGTGACAGACGTGTGAAAGAGGTGTGACAGAGGTGTGACAGAGGTGTGAAAGGGGTGTGAAAGGTGGTTTTTCTGGTATGTATTGTTTTGGTTTTTGTTGTGGTGGTGGTGAAAAAAAATTTTTTGCCTAATTTGCATAATTAATTAGTTAATTAGCATAATTAATTAGTAAATTTCCTAATTAGTATTTAATTGTTACGGTTGTATGTTTTTTTATTAGGTTTGATGTCAGGTGTGGTTGGCTTTTGTAGGTGGTTGTTGTGCAGTGAGTAGCTGTTGATTTTTGATGTTTATTTTTGTATGAAAAAGAAGAAAAACTAAAAGTCTGGTGCAGCAGTAGGGGTTTGGGTGCTCTAGGGGAGTTCTGGAATTTATTTTTAATTTTTTTTTTTTTCAAAATCCCCTAGAGCACCCAAAGCCCTACTGCTGCACCTGAAAAAAATAGAGGAAGAAGCAATCCTTAGTTTATTTCTGAATTAAGACTGTATTTTATTTTATTTTTCTTTAGTTTATTGAAAATGACAAACTCATCTGATGTGACATCCAAAAGAAACCCATCTGGAACTTGGCGCTCGCTGCCGTTCGACCTCTCCAACCGGTCCGCTCGCTCGAAGTCCGTCGAACTGACGCTCCGACACGGACGACTCAGATGTGCGTACCGATGAAGTCCGACGCCCGGGCGTACGAAGTCCGGCACGGAAGGTTGATGCCGACTCCGGCGTGCCTGTAGATGGGGACCGAGTCCGACGTGCGTAGTGGCGAAGTCCGATGCGACCGTGGACGCGGACGGACCGAGTCTGACCCTCGCGCCGCTCGGGACGGATCGCCGCGTCGACGCGCTCTCGAAGCCTCTCGCGCCGGTGAAACTTCTCCGACTGAAAATGATGCCGCACGATGACGAGGTACGGCTGCTTTACTGCCTGTGTGAAGGAGCTGACTCTGGTAGCGCTAGGTCCCTCAAACTCAATATTACCCAAGAAATTACAGGGAGTCGTAATAAATAGTAACATCACATACAAACGGCTTGTTATATCGTCCTTCCCTTATCGCTATGACCGTAACACGGAAAACTCCCCCGCGTTACTGCATTTTGTCGTAACCTGTCGCGGCGCCGAGGCTACGGGAAATATCGTGGCCTTCGTACGCAGCCGTCGCGAAGGTTCATTCCGGACCGCGGCGATTTACGGACTCTTCGCGACCCCGTCCCTTTGACCGCGCCGCGGAAGGGACTCCTCCCTGCTCTGACTCTTTAACCGAGTATCCTCCGGACGGGTAACTGAAACTGCTAACACACGACTTGATAACATATTTTACCTATTTCCTTTATCACGCTAAGCAGAGAAGCCGACTCCTCTATCTCACGGCATCCCTGACGTGGCGTTACGGAGGACGACGCGCTCCCGTCGCGACCCTGACCGACTCGTGGGCCGTTTGGTTCGACCGCTGCCGGGGCGATCGCGACCGGCTTTCCAGGACCGTTCCCTAAACAAACCTCCCGGCCGCTACCGACCGAGACCGCGATCCGGAATGACCGTCACCTGAAAAGCTGCTCCCGGAGCCCGGACGATCCCCCCGCCTCCGAAACCACCGTCCCGGTCGGACCCGAAACGAAACGCTGACCGTGAACTTCGCCTGGCGGCCAGGACCTGGGAAAAAACACCCTCCTGGGGGGGGGCGGAGCATGGGAATCCCCTGGCAGTGGCTTCTTTTCCTATTTCAACTTTTTTCTCCTTTTCAGGTAAATTTCAAAATAAACCTGCAAAGAAAACAACTACCCCAGAACACAATCCTACCAGACGTCACAGCTAAACGGCACCGCTCGCTCCGATACCGAACCCACCGCCCTCTCGCACGGCGGCCGTTCTCCCGGCTCGAACCGTGGCCCCGTGCCCGCGTCGCCCCTCGGGAACATCGTTCCCGGGAGCCTGAAAAATGGCCCTGCCTGCCAAAACCCCGGTCCTACGGCCGACCCCGTGCGAACCTTGGCGACGAACGTCGCCTCGCGGAGCGGCCGGGACCGGGGAAAAAAAAACCCAGCCGGGGGAAAAAAAAAAAATCCCCCGGCTGGGGTTTTTTTATTCTATTTTAAAATTGAAATGTACCTGAAAAGGAAAAACCATTAAACTGCAAGGACAAAAGCCCACAACCCAGAAACACAAACGCACCGAATCTCACAGCTCACCACACCGCTCATTCACCCGACAAAGCCACCTCCCGCATCACAGCCACTCTCCCCTATGCACCATTGCCCCTCGGGAACGTTGTTCCCGGGAGCCTCAAATGGCCCTGCCTGCCAAAACCCCGGTCCGACGGCCGACCCCGTGCGAACCTTGGCGACGAACGTCGCCTCGCGGAGCGGCCGGGACCGGGGAAAAAAAAACCCAGCCGGGGGAAAAAAAAAAAAATCCCCCGGCTGGGGTTTTTTTATTCTATTTTAAAATTGAAATGTACCTGAAAAGGAAAAAACATTAACCTGCAAGGACAAAAGCCCACAACCCAGAAACACAAACGCACCGAATCTCACAGCTCACCACACCGCTCATTCACCCGACAAAGCCACCTCCCGCATCACAGCCACTCTCCCCTATGCACCATTGCCCCTCGGGAACGTTGTTCCCGGGAGCCTCAAATGGCCCTGCCTGCCAAAACCCCGGTCCTACGGCCGACCCCGTGCGAACCTTGGCGACGAACGTCGCCTCGCGGAGCGGCCGGGACCGGGGAAAAAAAAACCCAGCCGGGGGAAAAAAAAAAAATCCCCCGGCTGGGGTTTTTTTATTCTATTTTAAAATTGAAATGTACCTGAAAAGGAAAAAACATTAACCTGCAAGGACAAAAGCCCACAACCCAGAAACACAAACGCACCGAATCTCACAGCTCACCACACCGCTCATTCACCCGACAAAGCCACCTCCCGCATCACAGCCACTCTCCCCTATGCACCATTGCCCCTCGGGAACGTTGTTCCCGGGAGCCTCAAATGGCCCTGCCTGCCAAAACCCCGGTCCGACGGCCGACCCCGTGCGAACCTTGGCGACGAACGTCGCCTCGCGGAGCGGCCGGGACCGGGGAAAAAAAAACCCAGCCGGGGGAAAAAAAAAAAATCCCCCGGCTGGGGTTTTTTTATTCTATTTTAAAATTGAAATGTACCTGAAAAGGAAAAAACATTAACCTGCAAGGACAAAAGCCCACAACCCAGAAACACAAACGCACCGAATCTCACAGCTCACCACACCGCTCATTCACCCGACAAAGCCACCTCCCGCATCACAGCCACTCTCCCCTATGCACCATTGCCCCTCGGGAACGTTGTTCCCGGGAGCCTCAAATGGCCCTGCCTGCCAAAACCCCGGTCCTACGGCCGACCCCGTGCGAACCTTGGCGACGAACGTCGCCTCGCGGAGCGGCCGGGACCGGGGAAAAAAAAACCCAGCCGGGGGAAAAAAAAAAAATCCCCCGGCTGAGGTTTTTTTATTCTATTTTAAAATCTAAAAGAACCTGAAAAGGAAAAACCATTAACCTGCAAGGACAACAACCCACAACCCAGAAACACAAACGCACCAGATCACACAGCTCAGCGCACCGCTCATTCACCCGACAAAGCCACCCCACGCATCACAGCCATCGTCCCCTCTGCGCCGTCGCCCCTCGGGAACGTTGTTCCCGGGAGCCTCGCATGGCCCTGCCTGCCAAAACCCCGGTCCTACGGCCTCCCGCCTCCGAACCTTGGCGACGAACGTCGCCTCGCGGAGCGGCCGGGACCGGGGAAAAAAAAACCCAGCCGGGGGAAAAAAAAAAATCCCCCGGCTGGGGTTTTTTTATTCTATTTTAAAATTGAAATGTACCTGAAAAGGAAAAAACATTAACCTGCAAGGACAAAAACCCACAACCCCAACTATACAAATGCGTCACAATCACACGGCTGACCGCACCGCTCATTCACCTACCAAACCCACCCCACCCTCACACGGGACCCGTCGTCCCCTCCGTGCCGTCGCTCCTCGGGAACGTCGTTCCCGAGAGCCTCGGATGGCCCTGCCTGCCGAAACCCCGGTCCTACGGCCTCCCGCCTCCGAACCTCGGCGACGAACGTCGCCTCGCGGAGCGGCCGGGACCGGGGAAAAAAAAACCCGGCCGGGGGAAAAAAAAAAAAATCCCCCGGCTGGGGATTTTTTATACTAATATAAATTCTAAAAGAACCTGAAAAGGTAAACCATTAACCTGCAAGGACAAAAACCCACAACCCCAAAATACAAACGCACCAGATCACACAGCTCAGCACAACTCTCATTAACCTACCAAACCCACACTCACACTGCAGCCCTCGTCCCCTCTGTGCCGTCGCCCCTCGGGAACCCGGCTCCCGGGAGCCTCCGAAACGGCCCTGCCTGCCGAAACCCGGCCCGAGGGCCGCCCGCCTCCGAACCTCGGCGACGAACGTCGCCTCGCGGAGCGGCCGGGACCGGGGGAAAAACCCGGTCGGGGGGGATGGATCCCCCGGCTGGAGTTTTTTATTCTTTAACTTTGGAATTTACCTGAAAAGGAAAAAAAATTGAACCTCCAAGGACAAATAACTACAGCCCCGAGCCGCGTTCGCTCGAGGTTTCGCGCTATCCGAACGCTCTGCGCGTCGTCTACCCCGTCGACCGCTTGTTCCTCTCCCGAAGATTGGCTTGACACGGGGATTTCACGCTCGGCACTTATTTCCCTTGCCGTCCTTCGTATAGTTCTTGACCGCGGTGACCTATTCTCGCTCGGCTTCCCGATCCCGTCGATTACCGCGACCTCCTTCCTCTGAGATTCCGCGACTCAAACTCGCCCCGCGTCTCCGTCGCCGAACGCCGACGTTGCCCGCGATCCCCCCGACGTCGCTCGGTCTCGCCGGACGGCTTGGGCTGAGGCGGAATGTAATGGCGAGGGACGCTAATGCTGACTAGGAGGACAGAACATGCTAAGCGAATTCGGCTGAAACTTGATGCGGAGCGATTTCGACATGGACGGGAGATGCCGAAGGCTACGGGGAGGCCTTTCCGTCGAGACGTGAGGTTGGGATCGGACCCCCTCGTTTTCTAAACTCCTCTGCGGACGGGAGCCCGGGTGCGGCCGGATCCGAACTCGGCCCCGCGCTGGATCTACGGTCGGCCTCCCGGCCGTGCGGGGGACAGAGAAAACACCTAAGATATTATATTGACATATGGCTAAAGGACTGGATGTGCACACCTGACTCCTTATACCGCTCAGCCTGAATTTCAGAATGGCATCGCTCTGCGCCTCGGCATCCATACCACCCTTCCGGAGGCACGGGGACGGTTGATCGTGGTCTAAGTCCTCGGTCTATCGGGGCGACCTCTCGGGCAAAATCCGTGTAAATAACCGACCGAACGGAGCGGTACTGCGGGAAGGCTGACCGGAGCTGCCGCTTCTGCTGAGGTCCCGGCCGAGCGTGGAAATCCCTGGGTATTTATACCCTTACAAACTATTCACCCGCCCCTCTACGCTGCGATTCGGTCCGATAGCGATAGCCGACTCTCCGGTCTTCTCGCTTCCGGGCGGATCCTTTGCGCCGACCTCGCGCCGGACTCGGCTCTGCGCGGCCGTAGATTCGGTTTACGGTCCGTGGGAGCGTCCCGACGGCCTCGAACGTGGCGTTTTCGGCGACGGAAGCCTATTCCTGCGGGAACGTGTAAAGCGCGCCTTACGGGATGGGTGACGATCGGAGTCTGTAGCCGCTTTTGTTACCGTCGAGTAAAGGCTATAATTATGAGTGCTACATAGCCTAATAAAACGCCTTGTTATAAGTGAGTCGTGTTCACAATGTAGTCCCCTGCAAAAAAAAAATACAAAAAGATTTCATTAAAACAGGCTTTGTCTATGAAATAACAGCACACCACAGAAAACACTAGTCAACAATGGTCTCTGTAACAACTGCAAAACACCACTAAAAGGACTTACAACTCCCCTGCCCCCAGCTACTGCATCCCAGATGACTACTGGCTACACATTTTAACACATCAACAGATTAACCGTGGACTCCTAGAGCTCACTCCACCCGCCCCTGACTTCACACCACCGGGCAGAGCAGCTCCGAGCCGAATGCGCACGTGCGCAGACCAACGCGCCACAGAACGTTACAGACGACATCATGTCAACAACACCAACAACACCCAACGATGGCAACAACTCCCAAGCACAGAGGCATTGATCAAAAGAACCTGCAGGGGGGTAGTGGTGTGGCGAGGAGCCTCCACTGCAACCCCAGAAAACAAAGGAGCCGAACGTCACAGCCCCTTATGAGACGGCGGCACTGGAGCACACACACGCAGAGACGGCGGCACTGGCGCACACACACGCAGAGACGGCGGCACTGGCGCACACACACGCAGAGGAGACGGCGGCACTGGCGCACACACACGCAGAGGAGACGGCGGCACTGGCGCACACACACGCAGAGACGGCGGCACTGGCGCACATACACGCAGAGACGGCGGCACTGGCGCGCACACACACAGAGGAGACGGCGGCACTGGCGCACACACACGCAGAGACGGCGGCACTGGCGCACACACACGCAGAGACGGCGGCACTGGCGCACACACACACAGAGACGGCGGCACCGGCGCACACACACACAGAGGAGACGGCGGCGCTACTTAAAAACTTCAAGATGCTGGGAAGAAGTGCCAGTCCCTTAGACTGGAGGGGTACAGAGCAGAGCTGCTGATGCAGCCCAGAACTACACCATAAAACACAACTGAGCAGAAACATCCAAAATGCAAAAACCATTCACACTTTCAGCTACTGATACAATAAAACTGGGACCCAATTGGCGCTACGCCAATTGGCTCTGGCGTTCAAAATCCGAGGATGGCGCCCGGGATCCCTGTCAAATCCCTCAAACGCGATGAGACCCCGGGACCGTCTGACAGGCACAATGCAAGCCTCCCGACCTGCAATACAACACTGACACTGCTTAAAAACTTCAAGATGCTGGGAAGAAGTGCCAGTCCCTTAGACTGGAGGAGTACAGAGCAGAGCTGCTGATGCAGCCCAGAACTACACCATAAAACACAACTGAGCAGAAACATCCAAAATGCAAAAACCATTCACACTTTCAGCTACTGATACAATAAAACTGGGACCCAATTGGCGCTACGCCAATTGGCTCTGACGTTCAAAATCCCGGGATGGCGCCCGGGATCCCTGTCAAATCCCTCAAACGCGATGAGACCCCGGGATCGTCTGACAGGCACAATGCAAGCCTCCCGACCTGCAACACAACACTGACACTGCTTAAAAACTTCAAGATGCTGGGAAGAAGTGCCAGTCCCTTAGACTGGAGGGGTACAGAGCAGAGCTGCCGATGCAGCCCAGAACTACACCATAAAACACAACTGAGCAGAAACATCCAAAATGCAAAAACCATTCACGCTTTCAACTACTGATACAAGAAAACCGGGACCCGATTGGCGCTACGCCAACTGGCACCGGCGTTCCGGATCCCGGGATGGCGCCCGGGATCCCTGTCGGGTCCCTCAAGCGCGACGAGACCCCGGGATCCTCTGACAGGCACAATGCCAGCCTCCCGACCTGCAACACAACACTGACACGAGGCTGGAGCTGCCCTGCCCGGGACACGCTGGCATCGCGCTGTGAAGTTCCCTGGACCCTTCGCCTGCCCAAAAGGGACTGTTCCTGGAGCACCCTTGCCCCAAAGAGAACTTTACCCCCCTCCCTGCAGTTCCCAACCCCTTCCCAGCCCCCCAGCCTCCACTTATCTTTCAGAGGGCCAAGAGACTGAATCCATCTTCAACAGAGGAAAACACCACATGTGCTGATGGAGATCTTCCTGCATCGCCGGGTTCCTCCTCGACATCTGCAATAACACAAGAAAACACACGCTCACTAAGCAGAGCGAGCACACAATATAAAGGCACAAGGCACATCTTCGCTCTGACACCACACACCCACCCACCTGCTTACGGCGCTCTGCTCGGCTCTTCCGTCGCTCTTTCGTGCCAGGTTGTCCCTCTGCATCTGAAATCAAGGTATTCAACAAGTCACCCAAATGCTCATCAACAGCTTGACCATTCCAGAGGTCTGCTTTCTATTCAGGAATCCCACCCGACACTCTAATTGAGTCCCTAAAACACTGGAGAACGGACTGCCAGCTCCCCTGCCCACAGCTACCGCATCCCAGATGACCGCACAATCTTTGCCTACACAATTGGATCTGTCAACAGATTAACCCTGGACTCCTAAAGTTCTCTCCACCCGCCCCTGACTCCACACCGCCGCGCAGAGCAGCTCCGAGCCGAACGTGCACGTGCGCAGACAAACGGGCCACAGAACGCTATGGACGACACGACCGCAACGGCACCGAAAACGCTCTGCAACGACAGTGACCCAAAACCAGAGACGGCATCAATCAAAACGCCCTGCAGGGAGGCAGTGATGAGGCAAGGAGCCTCTTCTGCAACCCCAGGAAAAAGGAGCTGAACATCATGGCCCCTTATGAGACGGCGGCTCTGGGGCGCACGCACGCACGCAGAGACGGCGGCTCTGGGGCGCACGCACGCACGCAGAGACGGCGGCTCTGGGGCGCACGCACGCACGCAGAGACGGCGGCTCTGGGGCGCACGCACGCACGCAGAGACGGCGGCTCTGGGGCGCACGCACGCACGCAGAGACGGCGGCTCTGGGGCGCACGCACGCACGCAGAGACGGCGGCTCTGGGGCGCACGCACGCACGCAGAGACGGCGGCTCTGGGGCGCACGCACGCACGCAGAGACGGCGGCTCTGGGGCGCACGCACGCACGCAGAGACGGCGGCTCTGGGGCGCACGCACGCACGCAGAGACGGCGGCTCTGGGGCGCACGCACGCACGCAGAGACGGCGGCTCTGGGGCGCACGCACGCACGCAGAGACGGCGGCTCTGGGGCGCACGCACGCACGCAGAGACGGCGGCTCTGGGGCGCACGCACGCACGCAGAGACGGCGGCTCTGGGGCGCACGCACGCACGCAGAGACGGCGGCTCTGGGGCGCACGCACGCACGCAGAGACGGCGGCTCTGGGGCGCACGCACGCACGCAGAGACGGCGGCTCTGGGGCGCACGCACGCACGCAGAGACGGCGGCTCTGGGGCGCACGCACGCACGCAGAGACGGCGGCTCTGGGGCGCACGCACGCACGCAGAGACGGCGGCTCTGGGGCGCACGCACGCACGCAGAGACGGCGGCTCTGGGGCGCACGCACGCACGCAGAGACGGCGGCTCTGGGGCGCACGCACGCACGCAGAGACGGCGGCTCTGGGGCGCACGCACGCACGCAGAGACGGCGGCTCTGGGGCGCACGCACGCACGCAGAGACGGCGGCTCTGGGGCGCACGCACGCACGCAGAGACGGCGGCTCTGGGGCGCACGCACGCACGCAGAGACGGCGGCTCTGGGGCGCACGCACGCACGCAGAGACGGCGGCTCTGGGGCGCACGCACGCACGCAGAGACGGCGGCTCTGGGGCGCACGCACGCACGCAGAGACGGCGGCTCTGGGGCGCACGCACGCACGCAGAGACGGCGGCTCTGGGGCGCACGCACGCACGCAGAGACGGTGGCGCTACTTAAAAACTTCAAGATGCTGGGAAGAAGTGCCAGTCACTTAGACTGGAGGGGTACAGAGCAGAGCTGCTGATGCAGTCCAGAATGACACCATAAAACACAACTGAGCAGAAACATCCAAAACGCAAAAACCATTCACACTTTCAGCTGCTGATACAAGAAAACCAGGACCCGATTGGCGCTACGCCAACTGGCACCGGCCTTCCGGATCCCGGGATGGCGCCCGGGATCCCTGTCGGGTCCCTCAAGCGCGACGAGACCCCGGGATCCTCTGACAGGCACGATGCGAGCCTCCCGACCTGCAATACAACACTGACATGAGGCTGGAGCTGCCCTGCCCGGGACACGCTGGCATCGCGCTGTGAAGTTCCCTGGACCCTTCGCCTGCCCAAAAGGGACTGTTCCTGGAGCACCCTTGCCCCAAAGAGAACTTTACCCCCCTCCCTGCAGTTCCCAACCCCTTCCCAGCCCCCCAGCCTCCACTTATCTTTCAGAGGGCTAAGAGACTGAATCCATCTTCAACAGAGGAAAACACCACATGTGCTGATGGAGATCTTCCTGCATCGCCGGGTTCCTCCTCGACATCTGCAATAACACAAGAAAACACACGCTCACTAAGCAGAGCGAGCACACAATATAAAGGCACAAGGCACATCTTCGCTCTGACACCACGCACCCACCCACCTGCTTACGGCGCTCTGCTCGGCTCTTCCGTCGCTCTTTCGTGCCAGGTTGTCCCTCTGCATCTGAAATCAAGGTATTCAACAAGTCACCCAAATGCTCATCAACAGCTTGACCATTCCACAGGTCTGCTTTCTATTCAGGAATCCCACCCGACACACTAATTGAGTCCCTAAAACACTGGGGAAGGGACTGCCAGCTCCCCTGCCCACAGCTACTGCATCCCAGATGACCGCACAACCTTTGCCTACACAATTGAATCTGTCAACAGATTAACCCTGGACTCCTAGAGCTCACTCCACCCGCCCCTGACTCCACACCGCCGGGCAGAGCAGCTCCGAGCCGAACGTGCACGTGCGCAGACAAACGCGCCACGGAACGCTATGGACGACACGACCGCAATGGCACCGAAAACGCTCCGCAACGACAGCGACGCCAAAACCAGAGACGGCATCGATCAAAACGCCCTGCAGGGAGGCAGTGATGAGGCAAGGAGCCTCTTCTGCAGCCCCACGAAAAAGGAGCCCAACGTCACGGTCCCTTATGAGACGGCGGCACTGGTGTACACACACACGCAGAGACGGCGGCACTGGCGCACACACACAGAGGAGACGGCGGCACTGGCGCACACACACAGAGGAGACGGCGGCACTGGCGCACACACACAGAGGAGACGGCGGCACTGGCGCACACACACGCAGAGAGAGACGGCGGCACCGGCGCACACACACGCAGAGAGAGACGGCGGCACGACCTAAGAACTTCTTCCCAGCATCTTGAAGTGCCAGTCCCTGGGACTGGAGGGTAGAGAGCAGAGCTGCTGATGCAGCCCAGATTGACACCATAAATCACAACTGACCAGAAACGTCCAAAATGCAAGCACCGTCCACGCTTTTGGCTGATGATACAATAATCCAGCACCCGACTGGCACTACGCCAATTAACACCGGCATTCCGGATCCCGGGATGGCACCTGAGAGGCCCGTTGGGCCCCCGGAGCGCAGCGAGACCCCGGGATCGTCTCACAGGCGCTAGGCAGGCTTCCCGAACTACACGACAATGCAGACGCAGGCTGGAGCTGCCCTGCCCGGCACGTGCTGGCGTCGCGCTGTAAAGTTCCCTGTGCCCTTTACCCACCCTAAGGGGACTTTTCCTGGACGGCCCTTTCCCTTATCGGAACTTTACCCCCAGCCCTGCGATTCCCGGCCCCTTCCCGGCCCCCGTGCCTCCACTTATCTTTCAGAGGGCCGAGGGATCGAATCCACCTTCGACAGAGAAAACGCCACGTGTGCTAACGGAGATGTTCCTGCATCGCCGGGGTCCTCTTCAACATCTACGGTAACACAGGAAAACGCACGCTCACTAAGCCGTGCCAGCATACCGTATTGCGGGGTAAACGCCGACTCCTCCCGCGACACCCACCTCCTAAGTTCCTCGGCGTTCCGTTCGGCGCGTCGTGTCACGGGTGCGGTCACAAACCCTCGTCGCTCGTAACGCCTAAGACAGCGAGAAACGAAAGAACTGTAGGGCTTGGAGCGAGTCCCCAGCCCCACGCTCCTCCTCGCCCATACCCCGGCTCACCAGAAACGTTCCTCCGAGTCCAAAGGGCCCAAAAGGAGCCTGCAAAACAAGAAGGAAACGCTGAACCGAGTCACCACGCGACACCGGGCTCCTCGACACCCGCCGCCGCCTCACCTTCTCGGCTGCTGACCGGCGTGCGGCTTCGCCCCTCCGAGCCGGTCTGCGGCACCTGCGAAAACAAAGGCACCTGCTCAGACACTACCTGAAAACAGCCTGCCCACAGACAATTCCATCTCCCGCTCCTTTACCTTGGCCGCTCGCCCGCCTGGCCGCCCTTGCTTTTGACTGCAACGCTGTTGACCACAGAGGTTCAGCTGCCGCCTGTAAAACACAACCAAAGGACGCTCACACCTGCACTGGCAACACGGGACCTGAAACGAGCTGCTGCTCTGGCCAAACACTCGTTCCTCACCTTGCCCGAGGAGCTGCGGTGCCGATACCCAGCTTTCCTCTTCGCTTCGCACCTGTAAAACAGACAAACAACCAAACTTAGATAAAGACAGAGGGCACATCTTCCCTCTGACACCACGCACCGACCCACCTGCTTACGGCGCTCTGCTCGGCTCTTCCGTCGCTCTTTCGTGCCAGGTTGTGCCTCTGCATCTGAAATCAAGGTATTCAACAAGTCACCCAAATGCTCATCAACAGCTTGACCATTCCACAGGTCTGCTTTCTATTCAGGAATCCCACCTGAAGCTCTAATTGAGTCCCTAAAACACTGGGGAACAGACTGCCAGCTCCCCTGCCCACAGCTACTGCATCCCAGGTGACCGCACAACCTTTGCCTACACAATTGAATCTGTCAACAGATTAACCCTGGACTCCTAGAGTTCTCTCCACCCGCCCCTGACTCCACACCGCCGGGCAGAGCAGCTCCGAGCAGAACGTGCGCGTGCGCAGACAAACGCACCACAGAACGCTATGGACGACACGACCGCAACGGCACGGAAAACGCTCTGCAACGACAGTGACCCGAAACCAGAGACGGCACCAATCAAAACGCCCTGCAGGGAGGCAGTGATGAGGCAAGGAGCCTCTTCCGCAGCCCCACGAAAAAGGAGCCCAATGTCACGGCCCCTTACGAGACGGCGGCACTGGCGCACACACGCAGAGACGGCGGCACTGGCGCACACACGCAGAGACGGCGGCACTGGCGCACACACGCAGAGACGGCGGCACTGGCGCACACACACGCAGAGGAGACGGCGGCACGACCTAAAAACTTCTTCCCAGCATCTTGAAGTGCCAGTCCCTGGGACTGGAGGGGTAGAGAGCAGAGCTGCTGATGCAGCCCAGATTGACACCATAAATCACAACTGACCACAAACATCCAAAACGCAAGAACCACCCACGCTTTTGGCTGATGATACAATAATCCAGCACCCGATTGGCTCTACGCCAATTAACACCGGCATTCCGGATCCCGGGATGGCACCTGAGAGGCCCGTTGGGCCCCCGGAGCGCAGCGAGACCCCGGGATCGTCTGACAGGCGCTAGGCAGGCTTCCCGAGCTACACGACAACGCAGACGCAGGCTGGAGCTGCCCTGCCCGGCACGTGCTGGCGTCGCGCTGTAAAGTTCCCTGGGCCCTTTACCCACCCAAAGGGGACTTTTCCTGGACAGCCCTTTCCCTCATCAGAACTTTACCCCCCTCCCTGCGATTCCCGGCCCCTTCCCGGCCCCCGTGCCTCCACTTATCTTTCAGAGGGTTGTGGGACCAAATCCACCTTCGACAGAGAAAACGCCACGTGCGCTAACGGAGATGTTCCTGCATTGCCGGGGTCCTCTTCAACATCTACGGTAACACGAGAAAACACACGCTCACTAAGCCGTGCCAGCACACGGTATCGCGGGGTAAACGCCGACTCCTCCCGCAACACCCACCTCCTCCTAAGATCCTCGGCGTTCCGTTCGGCGCGTCGTGTCACGGGTGCGGTCACAAACCCTCATCGCTCGTTACGCCTAAGACAGCGAAAAACAAAAGAACTGTAGGGCTTGGAGCGAGTCCCCAGCCCCACGCTCCTCCTCGCCCATACCCCGGCTCACCAGAAACGCTCCTCCGAGTCCAAAGGGCCCAAAAGGAGCCTGCAAAACAAGAAGGAAACGCTGAACCGAGTCACCACGCGACACCGGGCTCCTCGACACCCGCCGCCGCCTCACCTTCTCGGCTGCTGACCGGCGTGCGGCTTCGCCCCTCCGAGCCGGTCCGCGGCACCTGCGAAAACAAAGGCACCCGCTCGGACGCTGCTCGAAAACAGCCCGCCCGTAGACGGGCCCGTCTCCCGCTCCTTTACCTTGGCCGCTCGCCCACCTGCCTGCCCACCCTTGCTTTTGACTGCAACGCTGTTGACCACAGAGGTTCAGCTGCCGCCTGTAAAACACAACCCAATGACGCTCACACCTGCACTGGCAACACGGGACCTGAAATGAGCTGCTGCTTCGGCCCGACGCTCATTGTTCGCCTTGCCCGAGGAGCTGCGGTGCTGATACCCAGGTTTCCTCTTCGCTTCTATGAAAGAGACAAATGACCAAACTTACATAGAGCCACACGGCACATCTTCCCGCTGGCACCGCGCACCGACCCACCTGCTTATGGCGCGCTGCTCGCCTCTTCTGTTGCTCTTTCGTACCAAGTCATCCCTCTACCTCTGAAAACAAGGTATTCAACAAGTCACCCAGACGCTCATCAAGCGCTTGACCATTCCACAGGTTTGCTTTCTATTCAGGAATCCCACCCGACACTCTAATTGAGTCCCTAAAACACTGGGGAACGGACTGCCAGCTCCCCCGCCCACAGCTACTGCATCCCAGATGACCGCACAACCTTTGCCTACACAATTTGATCTGCCAACAGATTAACCCTGGACTCCTAGAGTTCACTCCACCCGCCCCTGACTCCACACCGCCGGGCAGAGCAGCTCCGAGCCGAACGTGCACGTGCGCAGACAAACGCATCACAGAACGCTATGGACGACACGACCGCAACGGCACCGAAAACGCTCTGCAACGACAGTGACCCGAAACCAGAGACGGCATCAATCCAAATGCCCTGCAGGGAGGCAGTGATGAGGCATTGAGCCTCTTCTGCAGCCCCACGAAAAAGAAAAGGGAGCCGAACGTCACGGCCCCTTACGAGACGGCGGCACTGGCGCACACACGCAGAGGAGACGGCGGCACTGGCGCGCACACACGCAGAGGAGACGGCGGCACTGGCGCGCACACACGCAGAGGAGACGGCGGCACTGGCGCGCACACACGCAGAGGAGACGGCGGCACTGGCGCACACACGCAGAGGAGACGGCGGCACGACCTAAAAACTTCTTCCCAGCATCTTGAAGTGCCAGTCCCTGGGACTGGAGGGGTAGAGAGCAGAGCTGCTGAAGCAGCCCAGATTGACACCATAAGTCACAACTGACCAGAAACGTCCAAAATGCAAGAACCGTCCACGCTTTTGGCTGATGATACAATAATCCAGCACCCGATTGCCACTACGCCAATTAACACCGGCATTCCGGATCCCGGGATGGCACCTGAGAGGCCCGTTGGGCCCCCGGAGCGCAGCGAGACCCCGGGATCGTCTGGCAGACGCAGGCTGGAGCTGCCCTGCCCGGCACGTGCTGGCGTCGCGCTGTAAAGTTCCCTGGCCCCTTTACCCACCCAAAGGGGACTTTTCCTGGACAGCCCTTTCCCTCATCAGAACTTTACCCGCCTCCCTGCGATTCCCGGCCCCCGTGCCTCCGCTTATCTTTCAGAGGGCCGAGGGACGGAATCCACCTTCCACAGAGGAAAACGCCACGTGCGCTAACAGGGATCTTCTCGCAGTTGTCGCTTTCTCCATCGTCGCCTACGGTAAGGAAAGCGAGGACACGCATGCTATAGAGCGCCCAAATAATATTTATCCGTAGTAGCCTACGGTTCGTTGCTCACCTTGGCTGAGTTCTGGGAGGTACATTTGAATGATCCACCGGGGATCGCCGCACGCTGCAAAGGTTCTGGAGACGAGATGCTCCTCCAGGAGAAGAGATTATATTAACAACTATTAATACAGCAATACAAACCGAAAAACAACACTCCATCTCCATCGTGGTCAGGAGTTTTGGGAAAATGCAAAGCACCTGGAAATAAATCAACAAATGAAACATAATGAGAAACAACTCTTCTACTACAGCTATTGTTAAACCTTCACTGTCCCTGAAGCTCTTACGTCAAACAGGCACCTCTGCTTGTCCAAAGACATCTGCCCACTTAGATTAAACATCTCAAAAGCTGCCGGCTGCTGAAGGAGCAGCAGAGAACCACCACCCAAGCTGCCCTGGAGCAGTAAGAGCTCCCTGCCCGGGGACCGGGGCTCAAATACCCAGGGCTCCGCCCACCCCTTCCCACAAACCCCTGGGAAAGGGGCGGGGTCATTCACCCCAGACCCCCTCACCACCCTTACCAAATTACCTGGAATCTCCCTGAAAATGGCAGCGCCTGCACTTTATTGCTGCTATTGCAGCTACAATGAGATTGAGTATGGATTTCAACTTCGTTTTTCTAGGGAGCAAATAGAAAGTGAAATACCACCACCAGCACTCCAGCATCTTCATTGTAGTCAGGAATTTCAGGAAAATGCAAAGGACGTGGAATTGCATCAACAAATGAAAATTAATGACAAACAACCTTTCTACTACAACTGCTACTGAACCTTTGCTGCTCCTGAAGCTCTTACATCAAACAGACACCTCCGCTTGTCTAAAGACATCTACCCACTTAGATTAAACATCTCAAAAGCTGCTGAAGGAGCAGCAGAGAACCACCACCGAAGAGGCTCTGGAGCAGAATGAGCTGCCTGCCCGGGGACCGGGGCTCAAATACCCAGGGCTCCGCCCACCCCTTCCCACAAACCCCTGGGAAAGGGGCGGGGTCATTCACCCCAGACCCCCTCACCACCCTTACCAAATTACCTGGAACCTCCCTGAAAATGACAGCGCCTGCACTTTATTGCTGCTATTGCAGCTACAATGAGACCGAGTATGGATCTCAACTTAGTTTTTCTAGGGAGCAGATAGAAAGTGAAATACCACCACCAGCACTCCAGCATCTTCATTGTAGTCAGGAATTTCAAGAAAATGCAAAGGACCTGGAATTGAATCAACAAATGAAAAATAATGACAAACAACCTTTCTACTACAACTGCTACTTAACCTTTGCTGCTCCTGAAGCTCTTACGTCAAACAGACACCTCCGCTTGTCCAAAGACATCTACCCACTTAGATTAAACATCTCAAAAGCTGCTGAAGGAGCAGCAGAGAACCACCACCCAAGAGGCTCTGGAGCAGAATGAGCTCCCTGCCTGGGGACCGGGGCTCAAATACCCAGGGCTCCGCCCACCCCTTCCCACAAACCCCTGGGAAAGGGGCGGGATCATTCACCCCAGACCCCCTCACCACCCTTACCAAATTACCTGGAATCTCCCTGAAAATGACAGCACCTGCACTTTATTGCTGCTATTGCAGCTACAATGAGACCGAGTATGGATCTCAACTTAGTTTTTCTAGGGAGCAGATAGAAAGTGAAATACAACTGCCAGCGCTCCATCTCCATTGTAGTCAGGAATTTTCGGAAAATGCAAAGCAGCTGGAACCGAATCAATGAATGAAACATAATGACAAACAACCTTTCTACTACAGCTGCTACTGAACCTTGGCTGCTCCTGGAGCTCGTACCTCGAACAGACACCTCCGCTTCTCCAAAGACGTCTGCCCACGTAGATTAAACGGCTCAAAAGCTGCCGAGGGGAGGGGTCGATCGTCCCAGGCCCCGCCCACCACCCTTATAAAATCACCTGGACCCTAACTATAAATGACAGCACCTGTGGGAGATTTAAGGGATGTTCTTAAGGTTGTTGTGCGGATGGGTTTCTGTTAGGTAGAGATTTATTTCTGACCTAGACAAAGCGACTCCGAGGCCGGCGCGAAGGCTGAAAAACAACACCTGTTATGAGGGTGAGGTAATTCTATAATAACGAGACCCGAACGTGGACGATATCCGATCAGCCGACGCGTGTTTGGAACGTGGACGCTTATCGGGAAATAACTGCGTTTATAAGGAGGCTTGTCTCCGCAATAAATGGCTTTACTTGAACTCGTGTTGAGTTGCGTGCAGCCCGTGAGTTTGCGCCCTCGCGAGCGGAGACCCCGACGTGATCCCTAAGGAGAATTTACGGAAGGCGCGCGACCGCTGCGGGGAGCGAGCCCCAGCTGGAACGGCTCGGCTGGACCGGGACGCGGGCTGCGGGCTGCGTGACTCCCGATTGATGGCTACGGAGCGACAGAGGAGGGATGAAGGATCCGATATCGTCGCAACGGACGCCCAAAGAGGAGCGAGAGGAGATGGGGCAGAATATTTTTAAAGAAGAAGAAGAAATACTGGGGGGTTCTCCCGCATATTCTCTCTAAGAGAGGGGTGAAGTATGAGGAGAGTAACCTCAAAACACTGTTCATTTGGTGCAGAGGCAGTGGGTTTCCTGCTGAACTGTTAGGAGTTTTTCAAATAGAGACCTGGGAAACAGTGGGAACTGTGTTGTGGAAGGCGATCAGTCGCAGTGAAAAATATATTCTCGGCCTTGTAACCGCCTGTAAACTGGTAATTACTACGGTGAAGCAATTAAAACCTGGAAAGACTGTTATGAGCATTAGTGACTCAAAACTTTAACTTGAACTTTGGGATGATAGCTAAAATCCTAACCCTAAACCCTAACCCGGTGTGAAGTGGCCGGGGGGGAGGTGTGTTTACCTCATTTGCATATTTAATGAGGTAGTTTTCATAATCGGGTTTAATTTCCATAATCAGGGTCTCATTTGTTTCGTGTGTGTTTGGCTGTTTATTGTTTGAGTATTTCCTAGGGGTACGGCAATGTCATGTAATGGATCGGAACGTGTAATTTAGTTTTTTCTTCTTTTTCCACACAAAATACCTACAAGTCTGGTGCAGCAGTAGGGCTGTGGAAGCTCTAGGGGAGGACTGGAATTATTAATTAATTAATCAATTAGTTAATAATTAATTAAATGAATAATTCCAGTCCTTCGCCATCACAATCGCACAGCAGTGAACTCGTAAGAGCAAAGCAGCCGTCTGACAGACGCGCTCAGAACCAGGCGAGGCTGGGGTCACACAAACGGACTCGCATTGTGGTAACATCACTTTATTTATTGCCCTCCCCCACCCCCGTGCTTTAAGGTGGGTTGCGCGGGAGTGGGCGGAGTCTTCAGAGGCACCGACGAATCAGCTGAGAGCGATGGTCACCTGCGGGAGGAGCTCGGCCAGGCGGGCGCAGCGATCGGGGGCGGCGGCCAAGGGCGTGTCGGCCAATCGGATGCGGCGCAGCTGGGGGCAGGCGGCCAATGGGGTGAGGGCGGAGGCGTCGCCAATCGCTAAGGTCAGAGTCAAAGGGAAGAACCAATCAGAGCCTGACCCCAGCACCCCCAGTTCACCACAGTTCACCCCAGTTCACCCCAGTTCTCTTTGATCCGGTCGCACTGATCCCCATTGACCCCCACTGACCCCTCAGTGCCTCCCAGTCCCTCCAGTGTCCCCTTGGTTCTCACGGTTTCCATGGAGATCCAGTTCCTCCAGGTGGGGGAGGGGTGGGAAACCCTGCAGAGTTGTGACCTCGTTGAGTGACAAGTCCAGAACCTGCAGGGGAGGGGCAGCCGGATGCTTGGGTCCCTCCTGAACTCCTAGGTCCCCTCAGAACTCCTGGGTTATCCCCTGAACTCCTGGGTCCTTTGGGGCACTCCTGGGTCCTTTGGGGCACTCCTGGGTGGTCCCCTCCTCATCTCTTGGGTCCCCCTCCTCATCTCTTGGGTCCCCCTCCTCATCTCTTGGGTCCCCCTCCTCATCTCTTGGGTCCCTCCCAAACTCTTGGGTCCTTTGGGGCACTCCTGGGTCCCCTCCTGAACTCTGGATCCTTTAAGGCACTCATGGGTCCCCTCCTGAACTCCTGGGGGGGTCCCCTCCTGAACTCCTGGGGGGGTCCCCTCCTGAACTCCTGGGGGGATCCCCTCCTGAACTCCTGGGGGGATCCCCTCCTGAACTCCTGGATCCCTCCTGAACTCTTAGGTCCCCTCTTGAAATCTTGGGTCCTTTGGGGCACTCCTGGGTCCTTTGGGGCACTCCTGGGTCCCCTCCTGAACTCCTGGGTCCCCTCCTGAACTCTTGGGTCCTTTGGGGCACTCCTGGGTCCCCCCCTGAACTCCTGGGTCCCCCCCTGAACTCCTGGGTTCCCCCCTGAACTCCTGGGTCCTTTGGGGCACTGCTGGGTGCCCTCCTGAACTCCTGGGTCCGCTCCTAAACTCCTGGGTGGGTCCCCCCCTGAACTCTTGGGTCCCCCCCTGAACTCTTGGGTGCTTTGGGGCACTCCTGGGTCCCCCCTGAACTCCTGGGTCCCCTCCTGAACTCTTTGGTCCCCTTCTAAGCTCTCAGGTCTCGCCCTGAACTCCTGGGTCCCTCCTGAACTCCTGGCTGGGTCCCCCCCTTAACTCTTGGGTGCTTTGGGGCACTCTTGGGTCCCCTCCTGAACTCTTGGGTCCCCTCCTGAACTCTTGGGTCCCCTCCTGAACTCTTGGGTCCTTTGGAGCATTCCTGGGTCCCCTCAGAACTCCTGGGTTCCCCCCTGAACTCTTGGGTCCCTCTTGAACTCTTGGATCCCCTCCTGAATTCCTGGGTCCCCCCCTGAACTCCTGGCTCTTGTCTTGAACTCTTGGGTCCCCTTCTAAGCTCTCGGGTCCCCCCTGAACTCTTGGGTCCCCTCCTGAACTCCTGAGTCCCCTCAGAACTCCTGTGTTCCCCCCTGAACTCCCGGGTCCTTTGGGGCACTCCTGGGTCCCCTCCTGAACTCTTGGGTCCCTTGGGGCACTCCTGGGTCCCTCCTGAACTCTGGATCCTTTGGGGCACTCCTGGGTCCCGCCCTGAACTCTTGGGTCCCCTTCTAAGCTCTTGGGTCCACTCCCGAACTCCTGGGTCCCCTCAGAACTCCTGGGTGGGTCCCCTCCCGAACTCCTGGGTGGGTCCCCTCTTGAACTCTTGGGTCCCTCTTGAACTCTTGGGTGCTTTGGGGCACTCCTGGGTCCCTCTTGAACTCTTGGGTGCTTTGGGGCACTCCTGAGTCCCCACGGAACTCCTGGCTCCCCTCCTGAACTCTTGGGTCCCCTTCTAAGCTCTCAGGTCCCCTCCTGAACTCCTGGGTCCCCTCCTGAACTCCTGGGTCCCCTCCTGAACTCTTGGGTCCCCTCCTGAACCCCTGGCTGGGTCCCCTCCTGAACTCTTGGGTCCCTCCTGAACTCTTGGGTGGTTTGGGGCACTCCTGGGTCCCCTCAGAACTCCTGGGTGGGTCCCTCCTGAACTCCTTGGTGGGTCCCTCCTGAACTCCTGGCTCCTGTCCTGAACTCTTGGGTCCCCTTCTAAGCTCTCGGCTCCCCCCTGAACTCTTGGGTCCCCTCCTGAACTCCTGGGTCCTTTGGGGCACTGCTAGGTCCCTCCTGAACTCTTGGGGGCCCCCCTGAACTCCTGGGTCCCCTCCTGAACTCGTGGGTTACTCCCTGAACTCCTGGGTCCTTTGAGGCACTCCTGGGTCCCTCCTGAACTCCTGGGTCCCCCCTCCTGAACTCCTGGGTCCCCTCCCGAATTCCTGGGTCCCTCCCGAACTCCTGGGTCCTTTGGGGCACTGCTGGGTCCCCTCAGAACTCTCGGGTCCCCTCCTGAACTCCTGAGTCCCCTCAGAACTCCTGGGTCCGCTCCTAAACTCCTGGGTGGGTCCCCCCCTGAACTCTTGGGTCCCTCTTGAACTCTTGGATCCCCTCCTGAACTCCTGTGTTCCCCCCTGAACTCCTGGGTCCTTTGGGGCACTGCTGGGTCCCCCCCTGAACTCTTGGGTCCCTCCTGAACTCTTGGGTGCTTTGGGGCACTCCTGGGTCCACCCTGAACTCCTGGCTCCCCTCCTGAACTCTTGGGTCCCCTTCTAAGCTCTCAGGTCTGGCCCTGAACTCCTGGGTCCCTCCTGAACTCCTGGGTGGGTCCCCCCCTGAACTCTTGCGTCCCCCCCTGAACTCTTGGGTCCTTTGGAGCACTCCTGGGTTCCCTCCTGAACTCTTGGGTCCCTCTTGAACTCTTGGGTCCCCTCCTGAATTCCTGGGTCCCCCCTGAACTCCTGGCTCCCCTTCTGAACTCTTGGGTCCCCTTCTAAGCTCTCAGGTCCCCCCTGAACTCCTGAGTCCCCTCAGAACTCCTGTGTTCCCCCCTGAACTCCCGGGTCCTTTGGGGCACTGCTGGGTCCCCTCCTGAACTCCTAGGTCTCCCCCCTGAACTCCTGGGGGGTCCCCTCCAGAACCCTTAGGTCCCCTCTTGAACTCTTGGGTCCTTTGGGGCACTCTTGGGTCCCCTCAGAACTCCTGGGTCCTTTGGGGCACTCCTGGGTCCTTTGGGGCACTCTTGGGTCCCCTCCTGAACTCCTGGGTCCTTTGGGGCACTGCTGGGTCCCCTCAGAACTCTCAGGTCCCCTCCTGAACTCCTGAGTCCCCTCAGAACTCCTGGGTCCGCTCCTAAACTCCTGGGTGGGTCCCCCCCTGAACTCTTGGGTCCCCCCCTGAACTCTTGGGTCCCTCCTGAACTCTTGGGTGCTTTGGGGCACTCCTGGGTCCCCCCTGAACTCCTGGCTCCCCTCCTGAACTCTTTGGTCCCCTTCTAAGCTCTCAGGTCTGGCCCTGAACTCCTGGGTCCCTTCTGAACTCCTGGGTGGGTCCCCTCCTGAACTCTTGGGTCCCCTCCTGAACTCTTGGGTCCTTTGGAGCACTCTTTGGTCCCCCCTGAACTCTTGGGTCCCCCCTGAACTCTTGGGTCCCCCTTGAACTCTTGGGTCCCTCTTGAACTCCTGGGGCCCCTCCTGAACTCCTGGGTCCCCTCCTGAACTATTGGGTCCCCTCCTGAACTCTTGGGTCCTTTGGGGCACTCCTGGGTCCCCTCAGAACTCCTGGGTTCCCCCATGAACTCCTGGGTCCTTTGGGGCACTCCTGGGTCCCTCGTGAACTCCTGGCTCCCGTCCTGAACTCTTGGGTCCCCTTCTAAGCTCTCAGGTCGCCCCTGAACTATTGGGTCCCCTCCTGAACTCCTGGGTCCCCTCAGAACTCCTGTGTTCCCCCCTGAACTCCCGGGTCCTTTGGGGCACTGCTGGGTCCCCTCCTGAACTCTTGGGTCCCTTGGGGCACTCCTGGGTCCCCCCCGAACTCCTGGGTCCCCCCCCTGAACTCCTGGGTCCCTCCTGAACTCTGGATCCGTTGGGGCACTCCTGGGTCCCGCCGTGAACTCCTGGGTCCCGCCCTGAACTCTTGGGTCCCCTCCTGAACTCTTGGGTCCCCTCCTGAACTCTTGGGTCCCCTCCTGAACTCTTGGGTCCCTCCTGAACTCTTGGGTCCCTCCTGAACTCTTGGGTGCTTTGGGGCACTCCTGGGTCCCCCTGGAACTCCTGGCTCCCCTCCTGAACTCCTGGGTGGGTCCCTCCTCATCTCTTGGGTCCCCCTCCTCATCTCTTGGGTCCCCCTCCTCATCTCTTGGGTCCCCCTCCTCATCTCTTGGGTCCCCTCCTGAACTCTTGGGTCCCCCTCCTCATCTCTTTGGTCCCCTCCTGAACTCCTTGATCCTTTGGGGCACTCCTGGGTCCCTCCTGAACTCTTGGGTCCCTCCCGAACTCCTGGATCCTTTGGGGCACTCCTGGGTCCCTCCTGAACTCTTGGGTCCCTCCCGAACTCCTGGATCCTTTGGGGCACTCCTTGGTCCCGCCCTGAACTCCTGGGTCCCCTCCTGAACTCTGGATCCTTTAAGGTACTCCTGGGTCCCCCCCTGAACTCCTAGGTCTCCCCCCTGAACTCCTGGGGGGTCCCCTCCAGAACCCTTAGATCCCCTCTTGAACTCTTGGGTCCTTTGGGGCACTCTTGGGTCCCCTCAGAACTCCTGGGTTCCCCCCTGAACTCCTGGGTCCTTTGGGGCACTCCTGGGTCCTCTGGGGCACTCTTGGGTCCCCTCCTGAACTCCAGGGTCCCTCGTGAACTCCTGGGTCCTTTGGGGCACTGCTGGGTCCCCTCAGAACTCTCAGGTCCCCTCCTGAACTCCTGAGTCCCCTCAGAACTCCTGGGTCCGCTCCTAAACTCCTGGGTGGGTCCCCCCCTGAACTCTTGGGTCCCCCCCTGAACTCTTGGGTCCCTCCTGAACTCTTGGGTGCTTTGGGGCACTCCTGGGTCCCCCCTGAACTCCTGGCTCCCCTCCTGAACTCTTTGGTCCCCTTCTAAGCTCTCAGGTCTGGCCCTGAACTCCTGGGTCCCTCCTGAACTCCTGGGTGGGTCCCCTCCTGAACTCTTGGGTCCCCTCCTGAACTCTTGGGTCCTTTGGAGCACTCTTGGGTCCCCCCTGAACTCTTGGGTCCCCTCAGAACTCTTGGGTCCCCCTTGAACTCTTGGGTCCCTCTTGAACTCCTGGGTCCCCTCCTGAACTCCTGGGTCCCCTCCTGAACTATTGGGTCCCCTCCTGAACTCTTGGGTCCTTTGGGGCACTCCTGGGTCCCCTCAGAACTCCTGGGTTCCCCCATGAACTGCTGGGTCCTTTGGGGCACTCCTGGGTCCCCTCCTGAACTCCTGGGTCCCTCGTGAACTCCTGGCTCCCGTCCTGAACTCTTGGGTCCCCTTCTAAGCTCTCAGGTCGCCCCTGAACTATTGGGTCCCCTCCTGAACTCCTGGGTCCCCTCAGAACTCCTGTGTTCCCCCCTGAACTCCCGGGTCCTTTGGGGCACTGCTGGGTCCCCTCCTGAACTCTTGGGTCCCTTGGGGCACTCCTGGGTCCCCCCCGAACTCCTGGGTCCCCCCCCTGAACTCCTGGGTCCCTCCTGAACTCTGGATCCGTTGGGGCACTCCTGGGTCCCGCCGTGAACTCCTGGGTCCCGCCCTGAACTCTTGGGTCCCCTCCTAAGCTCTTGGGTCCCCTCCTAAGCTCTTGGGTCCCCTCCTGAACTCTTGGGTCCCCTCCTGAACTCTTGGGTCCCCTCCTGAACTCTTGGGTCCCTCCTGAACTCTTGGGTGCTTTGGGGCACTCCTGGGTCCCCCTGGAACTCCTGGCTCGCCTCCTGAACTCTTGGGCCCCCTCTTAAGCTCTCAGGTCCCACCCTGAACTCCAGGGTCCCGCCTGAACTCCTGGGTGGGTCCCCTCCTGAACTCTTGGGTCCCCTCCTGAACTCTTGGGTCCCTCCGGAACTCTTGGGTCCTTTGGGGCACTCCTGGGTCCGCCCCTGAACTCCTGGCTGGGTCCGCCCCTGAACTCCTGGCTGGGTCCGCCCCTGAACTCCTGGCTGGGTCCCCCCCTGAACTCCTGGCTGGGTCCCCCCCTGAACTCCTGGCTGGGTCCCCTCCTGAACTCTTGGGTCCCCTCCTGAACTCTTGGGTCCCTCCGGAACTCTTGGGTCCTTTGGGGCACTCCTGGGTCCCCCCCTGAACTCCTGGGTTCCCCCCTGAACTCTTGGGTCCCTCTTGAACTCTTGGATCCCCTCCTGAACTCCTGGGTTGGTCCCCCCCTGAACTCCTGGCTCTTGTCTTGAACTCTTGGGTCCCCTTCTAAGCTGTCGGGTCCCCCCTGAACTCTTGGGTCCCCTCCTGAACTCCTGGGTCCTCTCCTGAACTCCTGGGTCCCCCCTGAACTCTTGGGTCCCCTCCTGAACTCCTGAGTCGCCTCAGAACTCGTGGGTTACTCCCTGAACTCCCGGGTCCTTTGGGGCACTGCTGGGTCCCCTCCTGAACTCTTGGGTCCCTCCTGAACTCTTGGGTCCCTCCTGAACTCTTGGGTCCCTCCTGAACTCTTGGGTGCTTTGGGGCACTCCTGGGTCCCCCTGGAACTCCTGGCTCGCCTCCTGAACTCTTGGGTCCCCTTCTAAGCTCTCAGGTCCCACCCTGAACTCCAGGGTCCCGCCTGAACTCCTGGGTGGGTCCCCTCCTGAACTCTTGGGTCCCCTCCTGAACTCTTGGGTCCCCTCCTGAACTCTTGGGTCCCTCCTGAACTCTTGGGTCCTTTGGGGCACTCCTGGGTCCCCCCCTGAACTCCTGGCTGGGTCCCCCCCTGAACTCCTGGCTGGGTCCCCCCCTGAACTCTTGGGTCCCCTCCTGAACTCTTGGGTCCCTCCGGAACTCTTGGGTCCTTTGGGGCACTCCTGGGTCCCCCCCTGAACTCCTGGGTTCCCCCCTGAACTCTTGGGTCCCTCTTGAACTCTTGGATCCCCTCCTGAACTCCTGGGTGGGTGCCCTCCTGAATTCCTGGGTCTCCCCCTGAACTCCTGGCTCTTGTCTTGAACTCTTGGGTCCCCTTCTAAGCTGTCGGGTCCCCCCTGAACTCCTGGGTCCCCTCCTGAACTCCTGGGTCCCCCCTGAACTCTTGGGTCCCCTCCTGAACTCCTGAGTCGCCTCAGAACTCGTGGGTTACTCCCTGAACTCCCGGGTCCTTTGGGGCACTGCTGGGTCCCCTCCTGAACTCTTGGGTCCCTCCTGAACTCTTGGGTCCCTCCTGAACTCTTGGGTGCTTTGGGGCACTCCTGGGTCCCCCTGGAACTCCTGGCTCCCCTCCTGAACTCCTGGGTGGGTCCCTCCTCATCTCTTGGGTCCCCTCCTCATCTCTTGGGTCCCCTCCTGAACTCTTGGGTCCCCTCCTGAACTCTTGGGTCCCTCCTGAACTCTTGGGTCCCTCCTGAACTCTTGGGTGCTTTGGGGCACTCCTGGGTCCCCCTGGAACTCCTGGCTCGCCTCCTGAACTCTTGGGTCCCCTTCTAAGCTCTCAGGTCCCACCCTGAACTCCAGGGTCCCGCCTGAACTCCTGGGTGGGTCCCCTCCTGAACTCTTGGGTCCCCTCCTGAACTCTTGGGTCCCCTCCTGAACTCTTGGGTCCCTCCGGAACTCTTGGGTCCTTTGGGGCACTCCTGGGTCCCCCCCTGAACTCCTGGCTGGGTCCCCCCCTGAACTCCTGGCTGGGTCCCCCCCTGAACTCTTGGGTCCCCTCCTGAACTCTTGGGTCCCTCCGGAACTCTTGGGTCCTTTGGGGCACTCCTGGGTCCCCCCCTGAACTCCTGGGTTCCCCCCTGAACTCTTGGGTCCCTCTTGAACTCTTGGATCCCCTCCTGAACTCCTGGGTGGGTCCCCTCCTGAATTCCTGGGTCCCCCCCTGAACTCCTGGCTCTTGTCTTGAACTCTTGGGTCCCCTTCTAAGCTGTCGGGTCCCCCCTGAACTCCTGGGTCCCCTCCTGAACTCCTGGGTCCCCTCAGAACTCCTGGGTCCCCTCCTGAACTCCTGGGTCCCCCCTGAACTCTTGGGTCCCCTCCTGAACTCCTGAGTCGCCTCAGAACTCGTGGGTTACTCCCTGAACTCCCGGGTCCTTTGGGGCACTGCTGGGTCCCCTCCTGAACTCTTGGGTCCCCTCCTGAACTCTTGGGTCCCTCCTGAACTCTTGGGTCCCTCCTGAACTCTTGGGTGCTTTGGGGCACTCCTGGGTCCCCCTGGAACTCCTGGCTCCCCTCCTGAACTCCTGGGTGGGTCCCTCCTCATCTCTTGGGTCCCCCTCCTCATCTCTTGGGTCCCCCTCCTCATCTCTTGGGTCCCCTCCTGAACTCTTGGGTCCCCCTCCTCATCTCTTGGGTCCCCCTCCTCATCTCTTTGGTCCCCTCCTGAACTCCTGGATCCTTTGGGGCACTCTTGGGTCCCTCCTGAACTCTTGGGTCCCTCCCGAACTCCTGGATCCTTTGGGGCACTCCTTGGTCCCGCCCTGAACTCCTGGGTCCCCTCCTGAACTCTGGATCCTTTAAGGTACTCCTGGGTCCCCCCCTGAACTCCTAGGTCTCCCCCCTGAACTCCTGGGGGGGTCCCCTCCAGAACCCTTAGGTCCCCTCTTGAACTCTTGGGTCCTTTGGGGCACTCTTGGGTCCCCTCAGAACTCCTGGGTTCCCCCCTGAACTCCTGGGTCCTTTGGGGCACTCCTGGGTCCTTTGGGGCACTCTTGGGTCCCCTCCTGAACTCCTGGGTCCTTTGGGGCACTGCTGGGTCCCCTCAGAACTCTCAGGTCCCCTCCTGAACTCCTGAGTCCCCTCAGAACTCCTGGGTCCCCTCCTAAACTCCTGGGTGGGTCCCCCCCTGAACTCTTGGGTCCCCCCCTGAACTCTTGGGTCCCTCCTGAACTCTTGGGTGCTTTGGGGCACTCCTGGGTCCCCCCTGAACTCCTGGCTCCCCTCCTGAACACTTTGGTCCCCTTCTAAGCTCTCAGGTCTGGCCCTGAACTCCTGGGTCCCTCCTGAACTCCTGGGTGGGTCCCCTCCTGAACTCTTGGGTCCCTTGGAGCACTCTTGGGTCCCCCCTGAACTCTTGGGTCCCCTCAGAACTCTTGGGTCCCCCTTGAACTCCTGGGTCCCCTCCTGAACTCCTGGGTCCCCTCCTGAACTCTTGGGTCCTTTGGGGCACTCCTGGGTTCCCCCATGAACTCCTGGGTCCTTTGGGGCACTCCTGGGTCCCCTCCTGAACTCCTGGGTCCCTCCTGAACTCCTGGGTCCCTCCTGAACTCCTGGCTCCCGTCCTGAACTCTTGGGTCCCCTTCTAAGCTCTCAGGTCCCCCCTGAACTCTTGGGTCCCCTCCTGAACTCCTGGGTCCCCTCAGAACTCCTGTGTTCCCCCCTGAACTCCCGGGTCCTTTGGGGCACTGCTGGGTCCCCTCCTGAACTCTTGGGTCCCTTGGGGCACTCCTGGGTCCCCCCCGAACTCCTGGGTCCCCCCCCTGAACTCCTGGGTCCCTCCTGAACTCTGGATCCGTTGGGGCACTCCTGGGTCCCGCCGTGAACTCTTGGGTCCCCTCCTGAACTCTTGGGTCCCCTCCTGAACTCCTGGGTCCCCTCAGAACTCCTGGGTCCCCTCCTGAACTCCTGGGTCCCCCCTGAACTCTTGGGTCCCCTCCTGAACTCCTGAGTCGCCTCAGAACTCGTGGGTTACTCCCTGAACTCCCGGGTCCTTTGGGGCACTGCTGGGTCCCCTCCTGAACTCTTGGGTCCCTCCTGACCTCTTGGGTCCCTCCTGAACTCTTGGGTGCTTTGGGGCACTCCTGGGTCCCCCTGGAACTCCTGGCTCCCCTCCTGAACTCCTGGGTGGGTCCCTCCTCATCTCTTGGGTCCCCTCCTCATCTCTTGGGTCCCCCTCCTCATCTCTTGGGTCCCCCTCCTCATCTCTTGGGTCCCCTCCTGAACTCTTGGGTCCCCCTCCTCATCTCTTGGGTCCCCCTCCTCATCTCTTTGGTCCCCTCCTGAACTCCTTGATCCTTTGGGGCACTCCTGGGTCCCTCCTGAACTCTTGGGTCCCTCCCGAACTCCTGGATCCTTTGGGGCACTCCTTGGTCCCGCCCTGAACTCCTGGGTCCCCTCCTGAACTCTGGATCCTTTAACGTACTCCTGGGTCCCCCCCTGAACTCCTAGGTCTCCCCCCTGAACTCCTGGGGGGGTCCCCTCCAGAACCCTTAGGTCCCCTCTTGAACTCTTGGGTCCTTTGGGGCACTCTTGGGTCCCCTCAGAACTCCTGGGTTCCCCCCTGAACTCCTGGGTCCTTTGGGGCACTCCTGGGTCCTTTGGGGCACTCTTGGGTCCCCTCCTGAACTCCTGGGTCCTTTGGGGCACTGCTGGGTCCCCTCAGAACTCTCAGGTCCCCTCCTGAACTCCTGAGTCCCCTCAGAACTCCTGGGTCCCCTCCTAAACTCCTGGGTGGGTCCCCCCCTGAACTCTTGGGTCCCCCCCTGAACTCTTGGGTCCCTCCTGAACTCTTGGGTGCTTTGGGGCACTCCTGGCTCCCCTCCTGAACTCTTTGGTCCCCTTCTAAGCTCTCAGGTCTGGCCCTGAACTCCTGGGTCCCTCCTGAACTCCTGGGTGGGTCCCCTCCTGAACTCTTGGGTCCTTTGGAGCACTCTTGGGTCCCCCCTGAACTCTTGGGTCCCCTCAGAACTCTTGGGTCCCTCTTGAACTCTTGGGTCCCCCTTGAACTCCTGGGGCCCCTCCTGAACTCCTGGGTCCCCTCCTGAACTCCTGGGTGCTTTGGGGCACTCCTGGGTCCCCTCAGAACTGCTGGGTTCCCCCGTGAACTCCTGGGTGGGTCCCCCCCTGAACTCCTGGCTCCCGTTCTGAACTCTTGGGTCCCCTTCTAAGCTCTCGGGTCCCCCCTGAATTCTTGGTTCCCCTCCTGACCTCCTGGGTGGGTCCCTCCTGACCTCCTGGGTGGGTCCCTCCTGACCTCCTGGGTCCTTTGGGGCACTCCTGGGTCCCCTCAGAACTCCTGGATACTCCCCTGAACTCCTGGGTCCTTTGGGGCACTGCTGGGTCCCTCCTGAACTCCTGGTCCCCCTCCTGAACTCTTCGGTACCCGCTGAACTCCTGGGTCCCCTCTTGAACTCCTGGGTCCCCTCCTGAACTCGTGGGTTACTCCCTGAACTCCTGGGTCCTTTGGGGCTCTGCTGGGTCCCTCTTGAACACTTGGGTCCCCTCCCGAACTCCTGGGTCCCCCCTCCTGAACTCCTGGGTGGGTCCCCTCCTGAACTCTTGGGTCCTTTGGGGCACTCCTGGGTCCCCTCAGAACTCCTGGGTCCTTTTGGGCACTGCTGGGTCCCCTCCTGAACTCCTGGGTGGGTCCCCTCCTGAACTCCTGGGTGGGTCCCCTCCTGAACTCCTGGGTCCTTTGGGGCACTCCTGGGTCCCCTTCTGAACTCTTTGGTCCCCCCCTGAACTCCTGGGTCCCCTCCTGAATTCTTTGGTCCCCCCCTGAACTCCTGGGTCCCCTCCTGAATTCTTTGGTTCCCCCCTGAACTCCTGGGTCCCCTCCTGAACTCTGGATCCTTTAAGGTACTCCTGGGTCCCCCCCTGAACTCCTAGGTCTCCCCCATGAACTCCTGGGGGGGTCCCCTCCAGAACCCTTAGGTCCCCTCTTGAACTCTTGGGTCCTTTGGGGCACTCTTGGGTCCCCTCAGAACTCCTGGGTTCCCCCCTGAACTCCTGGGTCCTTTGGGGCACTCTTGGGTCCCCTCCTGAACTCCTGGGTCCCCCCTGAACTCCTGGGTCCTTTGGGGCACTGCTGGGTCCCTCCTGAACTCTTTGGTCCCCCCTGAGCTCTTGGGGGCCCCCCTGAACTCCTGGGTCCCCTCCTGAACTCGTGGGTGACTCCCTGAACTCCTGGGTCCTTTGGGGCACTGCTGGGTCCCCTCAGAACTCTCGGGTCTCCTCCTGAACTCCTGAGTCCCCTCAGAACTCCTGGGTCCGCTCCTAAACTCCTGGGTGGGTCCCCCCCTGAACTCTTGGGTCCCTCTTGAACTCTTGGGTCCCCTCCTGAACTCCTGGGTCCCCTCCTGAACTCTTGGGTGGTTCCCCACCTGAACTCCTGGCTCCCGTCTTGAACTCTTGGGTCCCCTTCTAAGCTCTCGGGTCCCCCCTGAACTCTTGGGTCCCCTCCTGAACTCCTGAGTCCCCTCACAACTCCTGTGTTCCCCCCTGAACTCCCGGGTCCTTTGGGGCACTCCTGGGTCCCCCCCGAACTCCTGGGTCCCCTCAGAACTCCTGGGTCTGCTCCTAAACTCCTGGGTGGGTCCCCCCCGGAACTCTTGGGTCCCCCCCGGAACTCTTGGGTCCCCCCCTGAACTCTTCGGTCCCCTCCTGAACTCTTCGGTCCCCCCCTGAACTCTTCGGTCCCCCCCTGAACTCTTCGGTCCCCTCCTGAACTCTTGGGTCCCCCCCTGAACTCTTGGGTCCTTTGGAGCACTCCTGGGTTCCCTCCTGAACTCCTGGGTCCCTCTTGAACTCTTGGGTCCCCCCCTGAACTCCTGGGTGGGTCCCCTCCTGAACTCCTGGGTCCCCCCTGAACTCCTGGCTCCTGTCTTGAACTCTTGGGTCCCCTTCTAAGCTCTGGGGTCCCCCCTGAACTCTTGGGTCCCTCCTGAACTCTTGGGTGCTTTGGGGCACTCCTCGGTCCCCCCGGAACTCCTGGGTCCCCTCCTGAACTCTTGGGTCCTTTGGGGCACTCCTGGGTCCCCTCAGAACTCCTGGGTACCCCCCTGAACTCCTGGGTCCCGCCCTGAACTCCTGGGTGGGTTCCTCCTGAACTCCTGGGTCCCCTCCTGAACTCGTGGGTCCTTTGGGGCACTCCTGGTCCCCCCTCTGCGTTCCTGGGTCCCCCTCTGCGTTCCTGGGTCCCCCTCTGCGTTCCTGGGTCCCCCCCTGAACTCTTGGGTGCTTTGGGGCACTCCTGGGTCCCCCCTGAACTCTTGAGTCCCCTTCTAAGCTCTCGGGTCCCGCCCTGAACTCCTGGGTCCCCTCCTGAACTCCTGGGTCCCTCCTGAACTCTGGATCCTTTTGGGCACTCCTGGGTCCCCCCCTGAACTCCTGGGTCCCCTCCTGAACTCCTGAGTGGGTCCCCCCCCGAACTCTTGGGTCCCCTGCTCATCTCTTGGGTCCCCTCCTCAACTCCTGGGTGGGTCCCGCCCTGAACTGCTGGGTGGGTCCCCTCCTGAACTCTTGGGTCCTTTGGGGCCCTCCTGGGTCCCCCACTGAACGCCTGGGTCCTTTGGGGCACTCCTGAGTCCCTCCTGAACTCTTAGGATCCCCCTGAACTCCTGGGTGCCCCCTGAACTCCTGGGTCCTTTGGGGTACTCCTGGGTCCCTCCTGAACTCCTGGGACCCCTCTGAACTCTTGGGTCCCTACTGAACTCTTGGGTCCTTTGGGGCTCTCCTGGGTCCCCTCCTGAACTCCTGGGTCCTTTGGGGCACTCTTGGTTCCCTCCCGTACTCTTGGGGGCCCCCCTGAACTCCTGGGTCCCCTCCTGAACTCTTGGGTCCCTTGGGGCACTCCTGGGTCCCCTCAGAACTCCTGGGTCCCCCCCTGATCTCCTGGGTCCTTTGGGGCACTCCTGGGTCCCTCCTGAACTCATTGATCCCCTCCTGAACTCCTGGGTCCCCTCCTGAACTCCTGGGTGGGTCCCTCCTCATCTCTTGGCTCCCCTCCTGAACTCCTGGGTCCGCCCCTGAACTCCTGGATCGTTTGGGGCACTCCTGGGTCCCTCCTGAACTCTTGGGTCCCTCCTGAACTCTTGGGTCCTTTGGGGCACTCCTGGGTCCCCCCTGAACTCTTGGGTCCCCTCAGAACTCTTGGGTCCCCCTTGAACTCTTGGGTCCCCCTTGAACTCCTGGGGCCCCTCCTGAACTCCTGGGTCCCCTCCTGAACTATTGGGTCCCCTCCTGAACTATTGGGTCCCCTCCTGAACTCTTGGGTCCTTTGGGGCACTCCTGGGTCCCCTCAGAACTCCTGGGTTCCCCCATGAACTCCTGGGTCCTTTGGGGCACTCCTGGGTCCCCTCCTGAACTCCTGGGTCCCTCGTGAACTCCTGGCTCCCGTCCTGAACTCTTGGGTCCCCTTCTAAGCTCTCAGGTCCCCCCTGAACTCTTGGGTCCCCTCCTGAACTCCTGGGTCCCCTCAGAACTCCTGTGTTCCCCCCTGGACTCCCGGGTCCTTTGGGGCACTGCTGGGTCCCCTCCTGAACTCTTGGGTCCCTTGGGGCACTCCTGGGTCCCCCCCGAAATCCTGGGTCCCCCCCGAACTCCTGGGTCCCCCCCCTGAACTCCTGGGTCCCTCCTGAACTCTGGATCTGTTGGGGCACTCCTGGGTCCCGCCGTGAACTCCTGGGTCCCGCCCTGAACTCTTGGGTCCCCTTCTAAGCTCTCGGGTCCCCTCCTGAACTCTTGGGTCCCCTCCTGAACTCTTGGGTGCTTTGGGGCACTCCTGGGTCCCCCCGGAACTCCTGGCTCGCCTCCTGAACTCTTGGGTCCCCTTCTAAGCTCTCAGGTCCCACCCTGAACTCCAGGGTCCCGCCTGAACTCCTGGGTGGGTCCCCTCCTGAACTCTTGGGTCCCCTCCTGAACTCTTGGGTCCCTCCGGAACTCTTGGGTCCTTTGGGGCACTCCTGGGTCCCCCCCTGAACTCCTGGCTGGGTCCCCCCTGAACTCCTGGCTGGGTCCCCCCCTGAACTCCTGGCTGGGTCCCCCCCTGAACTCCTGGCTGGGTCCCCCCTGAACTCCTGGCTGGGTCCCCCCCTGAACTCCTGGCTGGGTCCCCCCCTGAACTCCTGGCTCCCGTCCTGAACTCTTGGGTCCCCTTCTAAGCTCTCGGCTCCCCCCTGAACTCCTGAGTCCCCTCAGAACTCCTGGGTCCCGCCCTGAACTCGTGGGTTACTCCCTGAACTCCTGGGTTCCCCCCTGAACTCCTGGGTCCTTTGGGGCACTGCTGGGTCCCTCCTGAACTGCTGGGTCCCTCTTGAACACTTGGGTCCCCTCCCGAACTGCTGGGTCCCTCTTGAACACTTGGGTCCCCTCCCGAACTCCTGGGTCCCCCCTCCTGAACTCCTGAGTGGGTCCCCTCCTGAACTCTTGGGTCCTTTGGGGCACTCCTGGGTCCCCTCAGAACTCCTGGGTTCCCCCCTGAACTCCTGGATCCTTTAGGGCACTCCTGGGTCCCCCGCTGAACTCCTAGGTCCCCCCCCTGAACTCCTGGGTGCGTCCTCTTCTGAACTCCTGGGTGGGTCCCTCCTGAACTCCTGGTCCCCCTCCTGAACTCTTTGGTCCCCCCCTGAACTCCTGTGTCCCCTCTCGAACTCTTGGGTTACCCCCTGAACTGGGGTCCCCTTCTGAATTCTTCGGTCCCCTCCTGAACACCTGGGTCCCACCCTGAACTGCTGGGTGGGTCCCCTCCTGAACTCCTGGATCCTTTGGGGCACTCCTGGGTCCCCTTCTAAGCCCTCGGTCCCCTCCTGAACTCTTAGGTCCCCTTCTAAGCTCTCGGGTCCCCTCCTGAACTCCTAGGTCCCCCCTGAACTCTTGGGTCCCTCCTGAATTCTTGGGTCCTTTGGGGAACTCCTGGCTCCCGCCCAAACTCTTGGGTCCTTTAGGGCACTCTTGGGTCCCCCCCTGAACTCCTGGATCTTTTAGGGCACTCTTGGGTCCCTCCCGAACTCTTGGGTCCCTTGGGGCCCTCCTGGGTCCCCTCCTGAGCTCCTGGGTCATTTGGGGCACTCTTAGGTCCCCCCCCTGAACTCCTGGGTAGGTCCCTTCTGAACTCCTGGGTAGGTCCCTCCTGAACTCCTGGTCCCCCTCCTGAACTCTTTGGTCCCCCCCTGAGCTCCTGTGTCCCCTCTTGAACTCTTGGGTTACCCCCTGAACTTGGGTCCCCTTCTGAATTATTCGGTCCCCTCCTGAACACCTGGGTCCTGCCATGAACTCTTGGGTGGGTCCCCTCCTGAACTCCTGGGTGGGTCCCACCCTGAACTCCTGGGCAGGTCCTACACTGAACTTCTGGGTCCCCCCCTAAACTCTTGGGTCCTTTGGGGCACTCCTGGGTCATTTGGGGCACTCCTAGGTCCCCCCCTGAACTCCTGGTTCCTTTGGGGCACTCCTGGGTCCCCCCCTGTACTCTTAGTTCAATCCTGAACTCCTGGGTCCCTCCTGAGCTCTGGATCCTTTGGGGCACTCCTAGGTCCCCCTCCTGACCTCCTGGGTGGGTCCCCTCCTGAACTCCTGGGTGGTTCCCACCCTGAACTCTTAGTTCAATCCTGAACTCCTGGGTCCCTCCTGAACTCTGCATCCTTTAGGGCACTCCTGGGTCCCCCGCTGAACTCCTAGGTCCCCCCCCTGAACTCCTGTGTGGGTCCCCTCCTGAACTCCTAGGTCCTTTGGGCAACTCCTGGGTTCCCCCCTGTACTCTTAGTTCAATCCTGAACTCCTGGGTCCCCTCCTGAACTTTTGGGTCCCCTTCTAAGCTCTTGGGTCCCCTCGTGAACTCCTGGGTCCCTCCTGAACTCTGGGTCCTTTGGCGCACTCCTGGTTCCCCTCCTGAACTCTTGGGTCCTTTGGGGCACTCTTGGGTCCTTTGGGGCACTCCTGGGTCCCCTCCTGAACTCTTGGGTCCTTTGGGGTACTCCTGGGTCCCCTCAGAAGTCCTGGGTTCCCCCCTGAACTCCTGGATCCTTTGGGGCACTCCTGGGTCCCCCCCTGAACTCTTGGGTCCTTTGGGGAACTCTTGCGTCCCCCCCCGAACTCTTGGATCCCCCCGGAACTCTTGGGTGCCTCCCAAACTCTTGGGTCCTTTGGGGCACTCTTGGGTCCCTCCCGAACGCTTGGGTCCCCTCCTGAACTCTTGGGTCCCTTGGGGCACTCCTGGGTCCCCTCAGAACTCTTGGGTCCCTTGGGGCACTCCTGGGTCCCCTCAGAACTCTTGGGTCCCTTGGGGCACTCCTGTGTCCCCCCCTGAACTCTTGAGTCCTTTGGGGCACTCCTGGGTCCCCTCCTGAACTCTTGGGTCCCCTTCAAAGCTATCGGGTCCTGCCCTGAACTCCCGGGTGGGTCCGCTCCTCAACTCCTGGGTCCTTTGGGGCACTCTTAGGTCCCTCCCAAACTCTTGGGTCCTTTGGGGCACTCCTGGGTCCCCTCAGAACTCTTGGGTCCCTTGGGGCACTCCTGGGTCCCCTCAGAACTCTTGGGTCCCCTTCAAAGCTCTCGGGTCCTGCCCTGAACTCCTGGGTGGGTCCGCTCCCAAACTCTTGGGTCCCTTGGGTCACTCCTGGGTCCCCTCAAAACTCTTGGGTCCTTTGGGGCACTCTTGGGTCCCCCCCTCAACTCTTGAGTCTTTTGGGGCACTCCTGGCTCCCCTCCTGAACTCTTGGGTCCCCTTCAAAGCTCTCAGGTTCCCTCCTACACTCCTGGTCCCTGCAAAACCCCGGCCCGAGGGCCGCCCACGTCCGAACCTTGGTGATGAACGTCGCCTCGCGGAGCGGCCGGGACTGGGGGAAAAAAAAACCCGGTCGGGGGTAATGGATCCCCCGGCTGGAGTTTTTTATTCTTTAACTTTGGAATTTACCTGAAAAGGAAAAAAAATTTGAACCTCCAAGGACAAATAACTACAGTTTCACGCTATCCAAACGCTCTGCACGTCGTCTACCCCGCCGACCGCTTCTTCCTCTGCTGACGATTGGCTTGAGACGGGTACTTCACGCTTTGCACTTATTTCCTTTGTCATCCTTCATACAGTTCTTGACCACGGTGACCTATTCTCGCTCGGCTTCCCGAGCGTGGCAGTTACCGCGAGCTCGTTCCTCTGAGATTCCGGAACTCAAACTCGCCCCGCGTCTCCATCGCCAAATGCCGACGACACCCGCGATCCCGCCGACGTCGCTCGGTTTCGGGTGATCGACCGGGGCGCAGCTGACCGAGAGCGGCGCTAGGTGGCTTGCGCTGCGGCGGAATGTAATGGCGAGGGACGGTATTGCTTACTAAGTGGACAGAATAAGCCAAGCAAATTCAGTTGAAACTTAATTCGGAGCGATTTCTACGTGGACAGGAGACGCCAAAGGCTACAGGGAAGTCTTTCCGTCGAGTCGTGAGGTTCGGTTCAGACTGGACCCCCTCGCTTTGTAAACTCCTCTGTGGACGGGAGCCCGGGTGTGGCTGGATCCGAACTTAGCCCCGCGCTGGATCTACGGTTGGTTTCCCAGACGCACAGGGGATAGGCGAAACGCCTAAGATACAGTCCTTTGACCATATATAAATATAGTATGTGCACACCTGATTACTTATATCGCTCAGCCTGAATTTCTGAATTGCATCGCTCTATACCTCAACATCTCTACCTCCCTTCCAGAGGCATGAGGATGCTTGGGTCGTGGTCTAGGTCCTCGGTCTATTGGGGCAAACTCCCAGGCAAAATCCATGTAAATAACTAACCGAATACAGCGGTACTGCGGGAAGGCTGACTGGAGCTGCCGCTTCTGCTGAGGTCCCAGCCGAGCGTAGAAATCCCTGGGTATTTATACCCTTACAAACTATTCACCCACCCCTCTACGCTGTGATTCGGTCCGATAGCGATAGCCGAGTCTCCGGTCTTCTCGCTTCTCGGCGGATCCTTTGCGCCGACCTCGCGCCGGACTCGGCTCTGCGCGGCCGTAGATTCGGTTTACGGTCCGTGGGAGCGTCCCGACGGCCTCGAACGTGGCGTTTTCGGCGACGGAAGCCTATTTCTGCGTGAACGTGTAAAGCGCGCCTTATGGGATGGGTGCGGATCGGAGTCTGTAGCTGCTTTTGTTACCATCGAGTAAAGGCTATAATTATGAGTGCTACATAGCCTAACAGAACGTCTTTTTATAAGTGAGTCGTACTGACAATGTGGTCACCTGCAAAGATAAAAAACAAAGATTTCATTAAAACAGGCTTTGTCTATGAAATAACAGCACACCACAGAAAACACTAGTCAACAATGGTCTCTGTAACAACTGCAAAACACCACTAAAAGGACTTGCAACTCCCCTGCCCAAGGCTACTGCATCCCAGATGACTTCTGGCTACACATTTTAACACATCAACAGATTAACCCTGGACTCCTAGAGCTCAGTCCACCCGCCCCTGACTCCACACCGCCGGGCAGACCAGCTCCGAGCCGAATGTGCACGTGCGCAGACACGCACCACAGAACGTGACAGACGACATCATGTCAACAACACCAACAACACCCAACGATGGGAACAACTCCCAATCAGAGAGGCATCTATCCAAAGAACCTGCAGGGAGGCAGTGGTGTGGCGAGGAGCCTCCACTGCAACCCCAGAAAACAAAGGACTCGAACGTCACGGCCCCTTATGAGACGGCGGCACTGGCGCGCACACACGCGCAGAGGAGACGGCGGCACTGGCGCGCACACACGCGCAGAGGAGACGGCGGCACTGGCGCGCACACACGCGCAGAGGAGACGGCGGCACTGGCGCGCACACACGCGCAGAGGAGACGGCGGCACTGGCGCGCACACACGCGCAGTGGAGACGGCGGCACTGGCGCGCACACACGCGCAGAGGAGACGGCGGCACTGGCGCGCACACACGCGCAGAGGAGACGGCGGCACTGGCGCGCACACACGCGCAGAGGAGACGGCGGCTCTGGCGCGCACACACGCGCAGAGGAGACGGCGGCTCTGGCGCGCACGCACGCTCGCAGAGACGGCGGCTCTGGCGCGCACGCACGCACGCAGAGACGGCGGCGCTACTTAAAAACTTCAAGATGCTGGGAAGAAGTGCCAGTCCATTAGACTGGAGGGGTAGAGAGCAGAGCTGCCGATGCAGCCCAGAACTACACCATAAAACACAACTGAGCAGAAACATCCAAAATGCAAAAACCATTCACACTTTCAGCTGCCGATACAATAAAACCGGGACCTGATTGGCGCTACGCCAATTGGCACCGGCGTTCCGAATCCCGGGATGGCACCTGGGATCCCTGTCGGGTCCCTCAAACGCAATGAGACCCCGGGATCGTCCGACAGGCACAACGCAAGCCTCCCGACCTACAACACAACACTGACACTACTTAAAAACTTCAAGATGCTGGGAAGAAGTGCCAGTCCCTTAGACTGGAGGGGTAGAGAGAAGAGCTGCCGATGCAGCCCAAAACTACACCATAAAACACAACTGAGCAGAAACATCCAAAATGCAAAAAACATTCACACTTTCAGCTGCCGATACAATAAAACCGGGACCCGATTGGCGCTACGCCAATTGGCACCGGCGTTCCGAATCCCGGGATGGCACCTGGGATCCCTGTCGGGTCCCTCAAACGCGATGAGACCCCGGGATCGTCTGACAGGCACAACGCAAGCCTCCCGACCTACAACACAACACTGACACTGCTTAGAAACTTCAAGATGCTGGGAAGAAGTGCCAGTCCCTTAGACTGGAGGGGTACAGAGCAGAGCTGCCGATGCAGTCCAGAATGACACCATAAAACACAACTGAGCAGAAACATCCAAAACGCAAAAACCATCCACGCTTTCAGCTGCTGATACAAGAAAACCGGGACCCGATTGGCGCTACGCCAACTGGCACCGGCGTTCCGGATCCCGGGATGGCGCCCGGGATCCCTGTCGGGTCCCTCAAGCGCGACGAGACCCCGGGATCCTCTGACAGGCACAATGCAAGCCTCCCGACCTGCAATACAACACTGACACGAGGCTGGAGCTGCCCTGCCCGGGACACGCTGGCATCGCGCTGAAGCTCCCTGAACCCTTCGCCTACCCAAAAGGGACTGTTCCTGGATCACCCTTGCCCCAAAGAGAACTTTACCCCCCTCCCTGCAGTTCCCAACCCCTTCCCAGCCCCCCAGCCTCCACTTATCTTTCAGAGGGCCAAGAGACTGAATCCATCTTCAACAGAGGAAAACACCACATGTGCTGATGGAGATCTTCCTGCATCGCCGGGTTCCTCCTCGACATCTGCAATAACACAAGAAAACACGCGCTCACTAAGCAGAGCCAGCACACAATATAAAGGCACAAAGCACATCTTTGCTCTGACACCACGCACCGACCCACCTGCTTACGGGGCTCCGCTTGGCTCTTCCCTCGCTCTTTCGTGCCATGTTGTGCCTCTACATCTGAAATCAAGGTATTCAACAAGTCACCCAGACGCTCATCAACAGCTTGACCATTCCAGAGGTCTGCTTTCTATTCAGGAATCCCACCCGACACTCTAATTGAGTCCCTAAAACACTGGGGAATGGATTGCCAGCTCCCCGGCCCACAGCTACTGCATCCCAGATGACCGCACAACCTTTGCCCTGCCCGGCACGAGCTGGCATCGCTCTGTAAAGTTCCCTGAGCCCTTTACCCACCCAAAGGGGACTTTTCCTGGACAGCCCTTTCCCTTATCAGAACTTTACCTGCCTCCCTGCGATTCCCGGCCCCTTCCCGGCCCCCGTGCCTCCACTTATCTTTCAGAGGGCCGAGGGACCGAATCCACCTTCGACAGAGAAAACGCCACGTGCGCTAACGGAGATGTTCCTGCATTGCGGGGTTCCTCTTCAACATCTACAGTAACACGAGAAAACGCACGCTCACTAAGCCGTGCCAGCACACGGTATCGCGGGGTAAACGCCGACCCCTTCCGCAACACCCACCTCCTAAGTTCCTCATCGTTCCGTTCGGCGCGTCGTGTCATGGGTGCGGTCACAAACCCTCATCACTCGTGGCACCTAAGACAGTGGGAAGCAAAAGAACTGTAGGGCTTGCAGCGAGTCCCCAGCCCCACGCTCCTCCTCGCCCCTACGCCGGCTCACCAGAAACGCTCCTCCGAGTCCAAAGGGCCCAAAAGGAGCCTGCAAAACAAGAAGGAAACGCTGAACCGAGTCACCGGGCGACACCGGGCTCCTCGACACCCGCCGCCGCCTCACCTTCTCGGCTGTTGTCCGGCGTGCGGCTTCGCCCCTCCGAGCCGATCCGCGGTACCTGCGAAAACAAAGGCACCTGCTCAGACGCTGCCCGAAAACAGCCTGCCCGCAGACAATTCCATCTCCCGCTCCTTTACCTTGGCCGCTCGCCCACCTGGCCACCCTTGCTTTTGACTGCAACGCTGTTGACCACAGAGGTTCAGCGACCGCCTGTAAAACACAACCAAAGGACGCTCACACCTGCACCGGCAACACGGGACCTGAAACGAGCTGCTGCTCTGGCCAAACACTCGTTCCTCACCTTGCCCAAGGAGCTGCGGTGCCGATACCCAGCTTTCCTCTTCGCTTCGCACCTGTAAAACAGACAAACAACCAAACTTAGATAGAGGCAGAGGGCATATCTTCCCTCTGACACCACGCAGCGACCCACCTGCTTACGGCGCTCTGCTCGGCTCTTCCCTCGCTCTTTCGTGCGATGTTGTCCCTCTGCATCTGAAATCAAGATATTGAACAAGTCACCCAGATGCTCATCAATAGCTTGACCATTGCACAGGTCTGCTTTCTATTCAGGAATCCCACCTGACACTCTAATTGAGTCCCTAAAACACTGGGGAACGGACTGTCAGCTCCCCCGCCCACAGCTACTGCATCCCAGATGACCGCACAACCTTTGCCTACACAATTTAACACGTCAACAGATTAACCCTGGACTCCTAGAGCTCACTCCACCCGCCCCTGACTCCACACCGCCGGGCAGAGCAGCTCCGACCCGAATGCGCACGTGCGCAGACAAACGCGCCACGGAACGCTATGGACGACACGACCGCAACGGCACCGAAAACGCTCTGCAACGACAGCGACGCCAAAACCAGAGACGGCATCAATCCAAATGCCCTGCAGAGAGGCAGTGATGAGGCAAGGAGCCTCTTCTGCAACCCCAGGAAAAAGGAGCTGAACATCACGGCCCCTTATGAGACGGCGGCTCTGGCGCGCACGCACGCACGCAGAGACGGCGGCTCTGGCGCGCACGCACGCACGCAGAGAGACCGGCTCTGGCGCGCACGCACGCACGCACGCAGAGACGGCGGCTCTGGCGCGCACGCACGCACGCACGCAGAGACGGCGGCTCTGGCGCGCACGCACGCACGCACGCAGAGACGGCGGCTCTGGCGCGCACGCACGCACGCACGCAGAGACGGCGGCTCTGGCGCGCACGCACGCACGCACGCAGAGACGGCGGCTCTGGCGCGCACGCACGCACGCACGCAGAGAGACCGGCTCTGGCGCGCACGCACGCACGCAGAGACGGCGGCTCTGGCGCGCACGCACGCAGAGACGGCGGCTCTGGCGCGCACGCACGCACGCACGCAGAGACGGCGGCTCTGGCGCGCACGCACGCACGCAGAGACGGCGGCTCTGGCGCGCACGCACGCACGCACGCAGAGACGGCGGCTCTGGCGCGCACGCACGCACGCACGCAGAGACGGCGGCTCTGGCGCGCACGCACGCACGCAGAGAGACCGGCTCTGGCGCGCACGCACGCACGCAGAGACGGCGGCTCTGGCGCGCACGCACGCACGCAGAGAGACCGGCTCTGGCGCGCACGCACGCACGCAGAGAGACCGGCGGCTCTGGCGCGCGCGCACGCACGCACGCAGAGACGGCGGCTCTGGCGCGCGCGCACGCACGCACGCAGAGACGGCGGCTCTGGCGCGCGCGCACGCACGCAGAGACGGCGGCTCTGGCGCGCGCGCACGCACGCACGCAGAGACGGCGGCTCTGGCGCGCGCGCACGCACGCACGCAGAGACGGCGGCTCTGGCGCGCACGCACGCACGCACGCAGAGACGGCGGCTCTGGCGCGCACGCACGCACGCAGAGACGGCGGCTCTGGCGCGCACGCACGCACGCACGCAGAGACGGCGGCGCTACTTAAAAACTTCAAGATGCTGGGAAGAAGTGCCAGTCCATTAGACTGGAGGGGTAGAGAGCAGAGCTGCCGATGCAGCCCAGAACTACACCATAAAACACAACTGAGCAGAAACATCCAAAATGCAAAAACCATTCACACTTTCAGCTGCCGATACAATAAAACCGGGACCCGATTGGCGCTACGCCAATTGGCACCGGCGTTCCGAATCCCGGGATGGCACCTGGGATCCCTGTCGGGTCCCTCAAACGCGATGAGACCCCGGGATCGTCTGACAGGCACAACGCAAGCCTCCCGACCTACAACACAACACTGACACTGCTTAGAGACTTCAAGATGCTGGGAAGAAGTGCCAGTCCCTTAGACTGGAGGGGTACAGAGCAGAGCTGCCGATGCAGTCCAGAATGACACCATAAAACACAACTGAGCAGAAACATCCAAAACGCAAAAACCATCCACGCTTTCAGCTGCTGATACAAGAAAACCGGGACCCGATTGGCGCTACGCCAACTGGCACCGGCGTTCCGGATCCCGGGATGGCGCCCGGGATCCCTGTCGGGTCCCTCAAGCGCGACGAGACCCCGGGATCCTCTGACAGGCACAATGCAAGCCTCCCGACCTGCAACACAACACTGACACGAGGCTGGAGCTGCCCTGCCCGGGACACGCTGGCATCGTGCTGAAGCTCCCTGAACCCTTCGCCTACCCAAAAGGGACTGTTCCTGGATCACCCTTGCCCCAAAGAGAACTTTACCCCCCTCCCTGCAGTTCCCAACCCCTTCCCAGCCCCCCAGCCTCCACTTATCTTTCAGAGGGCCAAGAGACTGAATCCATCTTCAACAGAGGAAAACACCACATGTGCTGATGGAGATCTTCCTGCATCGCCGGGTTCCTCCTCGACATCTGCAATAACACAAGAAAACACGCGCTCACTAAGCAGAGCCAGCACACAATATAAAGGCACAAAGCACATCTTTGCTCTGACACCACGCACCGACCCACCTGCTTACGGGGCTCTGCTTGGCTCTTCCCTCGCTCTTTCGTGCCATGTTGTGCCTCTACATCTGAAATCAAGGTATTCAACAAGTCACCCAGACACTCATCAACAGCTTGACCATTCCAGAGGTCTGCTTTCTATTCAGGAATCCCACCCGACACTCTAATTGAGTCCCTAAAACACTGGGGAATGGATTGCCAGCTCCCCGGCCCACAGCTACTGCATCCCAGATGACCGCACAACCTTTGCCCTGCCCGGCACGAGCTGGCATCGCTCTGTAAAGTTCCCTGAGCCCTTTACCCACCCAAAGGGGACTTTTCCTGGACAGCCCTTTCCCTTATCAGAACTTTACCTGCCTCCCTGCGATTCCCGGCCCCTTCCCGGCCCCCGTGCCTCCACTTATCTTTCAGAGGGCCGAGGGACCGAATCCACCTTCGACAGAGAAAACGCCACGTGCGCTAACGGAGATGTTCCTGCATTGCGGGGTTCCTCTTCAACATCTACAGTAACACGAGAAAACGCACGCTCACTAAGCCGTGCCAGCACACGGTATCGCGGGGTAAACGCCGACCCCTTCCGCAACACCCACCTCCTAAGTTCCTCATCGTTCCGTTCGGCGCGTCGTGTCATGGGTGCGGTCACAAACCCTCATCGCTCGTGGCACCTAAGACAGTGGGAAGCAAAAGAACTGTAGGGCTTGGAGCGAGTCCCCAGCCCCACGCTCCTCCTCGCCCCTACGCCGGCTCACCAGAAACGCTCCTCCGAGTCCAAAGGGCCCAAAAGGAGCCTGCAAAACAAGAAGGAAACGCTGAACCGAGTCACCGGGCGACACCGGGCTCCTCGACACCCGCCGCCGCCTCACCTTCTCGGCTGTTGTCCGGCGTGCGGCTTCGCCCCTCCGAGCCGGTCCGCGGCACCTGCGAAAACAAAGGCACCTGCTCAGACGCTGCCCGAAAACAGCCTGCCCGCAGACAATTCCATCTCCCGCTCCTTTACCTTGGCCGCTCGCCCACCTGGCCGCCCTTGCTTTTGACTGCAACGCTGTTGACCACAGAGGTTCAGCGACCGCCTGTAAAACACAACCAAAGGACGCTCACACCTGCACCGGCAACACGGGACCTGAAACGAGCTGCTGCTCTGGCCAAACACTCGTTCCTCACCTTGCCCGAGGAGCTGCGGTGCCGATACCCAGCTTTCCTCTTCGCTTCGCACCTGTAAAACAGACAAACAACCAAACTTAGATAGAGGCAGAGGGCATATCTTCCCTCTGACACCACGCAGCGACCCACCTGCTTACGGCGCTCTGCTCGGCTCTTCCCTCGCTCTTTCGTGCCATGTTGTCCCTCTGCATCTGAAATCAAGATATTGAACAAGTCACCCAGATGCTCATCAATAGCTTGACCATTGCACAGGTCTGCTTTCTATTCAGGAATCCCACCTGACACTCTAATTGAGTCCCTAAAACACTGGGGAACGGACTGTCAGCTCCCCCGCCCACAGCTACTGCATCCCAGATGACCGCACAACCTTTGCCTACACAATTTAACACGTCAACAGATTAACCCTGGACTCCTAGAGCTCACTCCACCCGCCCCTGACTCCACACCGCCGGGCAGAGCAGCTCCGACCCGAATGCGCACGTGCGCAGACAAACGCGCCACGGAACGCTATGGACGACACGACCGCAACGGCACCGAAAACGCTCTGCAACGACAGCGACGCCAAAACCAGAGACGGCATCAATCCAAATGCCCTGCAGGGAGGCAGTGATGAGGCAAGGAGCCTCTTCTGCAACCCCAGGAAAACGGAGCTGAACATCACGGCCCCTTATGAGACGGCGGCTCTGGCGCGCGCGCACGCACGCAGAGACGGCGGCTCTGGCGCGCGCGCACGCACGCAGAGACGGCGGCTCTGGCGCGCACGCACGCACGCAGAGACGGCGGCTCTGGCGCGCACGCACGCACGCAGAGACGGCGGCTCTGGCGCGCACGCACGCACGCAGAGACGGCGGCTCTGGCGCGCACGCACGCACGCACGCAGAGACGGCGGCTCTGGCGCGCACGCACGCACGCAGAGACGGCGGCTCTGGCGCGCACGCACGCAGAGACGGCGGCTCTGGCGCGCACGCACGCACGCAGAGACGGCGGCTCTGGCGCGCACGCACGCACGCAGAGACGGCGGCTCTGGCGCGCACGCACGCACGCAGAGACGGCGGCTCTGGCGCGCACGCACGCACGCAGAGACGGCGGCGCTACTTAAAAACTTCAAGATGCTGGGAAGAAGTGCCAGTCCATTAGACTGGAGGGGTAGAGAGCAGAGCTGCCGATGCAGCCCAGAACTACACCATAAAACACAACTGAGCAGAAACATCCAAAATGCAAAAACCATTCACACTTTCAGCTGCCGATACAATAAAACCGGGACCCGATTGGCGCTACGCCAATTGGCACCGGCGTTCCGAATCCCGGGATGGCACCTGGGATCCCTGTCGGGTCCCTCAAACGCGATGAGACCCCGGGATCGTCTGACAGGCACAACGCAAGCCTCCCGACCTACAACACAACACTGACACTGCTTAGAAACTTCAAGATGCTGGGAAGAAGTGCCAGTCCCTTAGACTGGAGGGGTACAGAGCAGAGCTGCCGATGCAGTCCAGAATGACACCATAAAACACAACTGAGCAGAAACATCCAAAACGCAAAAACCATCCACGCTTTCAGCTGCTGATACAAGAAAACCGGGACCCGATTGGCGCTACGCCAACTGGCACCGGCGTTCCGGATCCCGGGATGGCGCCCGGGATCCCTGTCGGGTCCCTCAAGCGCGACGAGACCCCGGGATCCTCTGACAGGCACAATGCAAGCCTCCCGACCTGCAATACAACACTGACACGAGGCTGGAGCTGCCCTGCCCGGGACACGCTGGCATCGCGCTGAAGCTCCCTGAACCCTTCGCCTACCCAAAAGGGACTGTTCCTGGATCACCCTTGCCCCAAAGAGAACTTTACCCCCCTCCCTGCAGTTCCCAACCCCTTCCCAGCCCCCCAGCCTCCACTTATCTTTCAGAGGGCCAAGAGACTGAATCCATCTTCAACAGAGGAAAACACCACATGTGCTGATGGAGATCTTCCTGCATCGCCGGGTTCCTCCTCGACATCTGCAATAACACAAGAAAACACGCGCTCACTAAGCAGAGCCAGCACACAATATAAAGGCACAAAGCACATCTTTGCTCTGACACCACGCACCGACCCACCTGCTTACGGGGCTCTGCTTGACTCTTCCCTCGCTCTTTCGTGCCATGTTGTGCCTCTACATCTGAAATCAAGGTATTCAACAAGTCACCCAGACGCTCATCAACAGCTTGACCATTCCAGAGGTCTGCTTTCTATTCAGGAATCCCACCCGACACTCTAATTGAGTCCCTAAAACACTGGGGAATGGATTGCCAGCTCCCCGGCCCACAGCTACTGCATCCCAGATGACCGCACAACCTTTGCCCTGCCCGGCACGAGCTGGCATCGCTCTGTAAAGTTCCCTGAGCCCTTTACCCACCCAAAGGGGACTTTTCCTGGACAGCCCTTTCCCTTATCAGAACTTTACCTGCCTCCCTGCGATTCCCGGCCCCTTCCCGGCCCCCGTGCCTCCACTTATCTTTCAGAGGGCCGAGGGACCGAATCCACCTTCGACAGAGAAAACGCCACGTGCGCTAACGGAGATGTTCCTGCATTGCGGGGTTCCTCTTCAACATCTACAGTAACACGAGAAAACGCACGCTCACTAAGCCGTGCCAGCACACGGTATCGCGGGGTAAACGCCGACCCCTTCCGCAACACCCACCTCCTAAGTTCCTCATCGTTCCGTTCGGCGCGTCGTGTCATGGGTGCGGTCACAAACCCTCATCGCTCGTGGCACCTAAGACAGTGGGAAGCAAAAGAACTGTAGGGCTTGGAGCGAGTCCCCAGCCCCACGCTCCTCCTCGCCCCTACGCCGGCTCACCAGAAACGCTCCTCCGAGTCCAAAGGGCCCAAAAGGAGCCTGCAAAACAAGAAGGAAACGCTGAACCGAGTCACCGGGCGACACCGGGCTCCTCGACACCCGCCGCCGCCTCACCTTCTCGGCTGTTGTCCGGCGTGCGGCTTCGCCCCTCCGAGCCGGTCCGCGGCACCTGCGAAAACAAAGGCACCTGCTCAGACGCTGCCCGAAAACAGCCTGCCCGCAGACAATTCCATCTCCCGCTCCTTTACCTTGGCCGCTCGCCCACCTGGCCGCCCTTGCTTTTGACTGCAACGCTGTTGACCACAGAGGTTCAGCGACCGCCTGTAAAACACAACCAAAGGACGCTCACACCTGCACCGGCAACACGGGACCTGAAACGAGCTGCTGCTCTGGCCAAACACTCGTTCCTCACCTTGCCCGAGGAGCTGCGGTGCCGATACCCAGCTTTCCTCTTCGCTTCGCACCTGTAAAACAGACAAACAACCAAACTTAGATAGAGGCAGAGGGCATATCTTCCCTCTGACACCACGCAGCAACCCACCTGCTTACGGCGCTCTGCTCGGCTCTTCCCTCGCTCTTTCGTGCCATGTTGTCCCTCTGCATCTGAAATCAAGATATTGAACAAGTCACCCAGATGCTCATCAATAGCTTGACCATTGCACAGGTCTGCTTTCTATTCAGGAATCCCACCTGACACTCTAATTGAGTCCCTAAAACACTGGGGAACGGACTGTCAGCTCCCCCGCCCACAGCTACTGCATCCCAGATGACCGCACAACCTTTGCCTACACAATTTAACACGTCAACAGATTAACCCTGGACTCCTAGAGCTCACTCCACCCGCCCCTGACTCCACACCGCCGGGCAGAGCAGCTCCGACCCGAATGCGCACGTGCGCAGACAAACGCGCCACGGAACGCTATGGACGACACGACCGCAACGGCACCGAAAACGCTCTGCAACGACAGCGACGCCAAAACCAGAGACGGCATCAATCCAAATGCCCTGCAGGGAGGCAGTGATGAGGCAAGGAGCCTCTTCTGCAACCCCAGGAAAACGGAGCTGAACATCACGGCCCCTTATGAGACGGCGGCTCTGGGGCGCGCGCGCGCACGCAGAGACGGCGGCTCTGGGGCGCGCGCGCGCACGCAGAGACGGCGGCTCTGGGGCGCGCGCGCGCACGCAGAGACGGCGGCTCTGGGGCGCGCGCGCGCACGCAGAGACGGCGGCTCTGGGGCGCGCGCGCGCACGCAGAGACGGCGGCTCTGGGGCGCGCGCGCGCACGCAGAGACGGCGGCTCTGGGGCGCGCGCGCGCACGCAGAGACGGCGGCTCTGGGGCGCGCGCGCGCACGCAGAGACGGCGGCTCTGGCGCGCGCGCGCGCACGCAGAGACGGCGGCTCTGGCGCGCGCGCGCGCACGCAGAGACGGCGGCTCTGGCGCGCGCGCGCGCACGCAGAGACGGCGGCTCTGGCGCGCGCGCACGCACGCACGCAGAGACGGCGGCGCTACTTAAAAACTTCAAGATGCTGGGAAGAAGTGCCAGTCCATTAGACTGGAGGGGTAGAGAGCAGAGCTGCCGATGCAGCCCAGAACTACACCATAAAACACAACTGAGCAGAAACATCCAAAATGCAAAAACCATTCACACTTTCAGCTGCCGATACAATAAAACCGGGACCCGATTGGCGCTACGCCAACTGGCACCGGCGTTCCGGATCCCGGGATGGCACCTGGGATCCCTGTCGGGTCCCTCAAACGCGATGAGACCCCGGGATCGTCTGACAGGCACAACGCAAGCCTCCCGACCTACAACACAACACTGACACTGCTTAGAAACTTCAAGATGCTGGGAAGAAGTGCCAGTCCCTTAGACTGGAGGGGTACAGAGCAGAGCTGCCGATGCAGTCCAGAATGACACCATAAAACACAACTGAGCAGAAACATCCAAAACGCAAAAACCATCCACGCTTTCAGCTGCTGATACAAGAAAACCGGGACCCGATTGGCGCTACGCCAACTGGCACCGGCGTTCCGGATCCCGGGATGGCGCCCGGGATCCCTGTCGGGTCCCTCAAGCGCGACGAGACCCCGGGATCCTCTGACAGGCACAATGCAAGCCTCCCGACCTGCAATACAACACTGACACGAGGCTGGAGCTGCCCTGCCCGGGACACGCTGGCATCGCGCTGAAGCTCCCTGAACCCTTCGCCTACCCAAAAGGGACTGTTCCTGGATCACCCTTGCCCCAAAGAGAACTTTACCCCCCTCCCTGCAGTTCCCAACCCCTTCCCAGCCCCCCAGCCTCCACTTATCTTTCAGAGGGCCAAGAGACTGAATCCATCTTCAACAGAGGAAAACACCACATGTGCTGATGGAGATCTTCCTGCATCGCCGGGTTCCTCCTCGACATCTGCAATAACACAAGAAAACACGCGCTCACTAAGCAGAGCCAGCACACAATATAAAGGCACAAAGCACATCTTTGCTCTGACACCACGCTCCGACCCACCTGCTTACGGGGCTCTGCTTGGCTCTTCCCTCGCTCTTTCGTGCCATGTTGTGCCTCTACATCTGAAATCAAGGTATTCAACAAGTCACCCAGACGCTCATCAACAGCTTGACCATTCCAGAGGTCTGCTTTCTATTCAGGAATCCCACCCGACACTCTAATTGAGTCCCTAAAACACTGGGGAATGGATTGCCAGCTCCCCGGCCCACAGCTACTGCATCCCAGATGACCGCACAACCTTTGCCCTGCCCGGCACGAGCTGGCATCGCTCTGTAAAGTTCCCTGAGCCCTTTACCCACCCAAAGGGGACTTTTCCTGGACAGCCCTTTCCCTTATCAGAACTTTACCTGCCTCCCTGCGATTCCCGGCCCCTTCCCGGCCCCCGTGCCTCCACTTATCTTTCAGAGGGCCGAGGGACCGAATCCACCTTCGACAGAGAAAACGCCACGTGCGCTAACGGAGATGTTCCTGCATTGCGGGGTTCCTCTTCAACATCTACAGTAACACGAGAAAACGCACGCTCACTAAGCCGTGCCAGCACACGGTATCGCGGGGTAAACGCCGACCCCTTCCGCAACACCCACCTCCTAAGTTCCTCATCGTTCCGTTCGGCGCGTCGTGTCATGGGTGCGGTCACAAACCCTCATCGCTCGTGGCACCTAAGACAGTGGGAAGCAAAAGAACTGTAGGGCTTGGAGCGAGTCCCCAGCCCCACGCTCCTCCTCGCCCCTACGCCGGCTCACCAGAAACGCTCCTCCGAGTCCAAAGGGCCCAAAAGGAGCCTGCAAAACAAGAAGGAAACGCTGAACCGAGTCACCGGGCGACACCGGGCTCCTCGACACCCGCCGCCGCCTCACCTTCTCGGCTGTTGTCCGGCGTGCGGCTTCGCCCCTCCGAGCCGACCCACGGTACCTGCGAAAACAAAGGCACCTGCTCAGACGCTGCCCGAAAACAGCCTGCCCGCAGACAATTCCATCGCCCGCTCCTTTACCTTGGCCGCTCGCCCACCTGGCCGCCCTTGCTTTTGACTGCAACGCTGTTGACCACAGAGGTTCAGCGACCGCCTGTAAAACACAACCAAAGGACGCTCACACCTGCACCGGCAACACGGGACCTGAAACGAGCTGCTGCTCTGGCCAAACACTCGTTCCTCACCTTGCCCGAGGAGCTGCGGTGCCGATACCCAGCTTTCCTCTTCGCTTCGCACCTGTAAAACAGACAAACAACCAAACTTAGATAGAGGCAGAGGGCATATCTTCCCTCTGACACCACGCAGCGACCCACCTGCTTACGGCGCTCTGCTCGGCTCTTCCCTCGCTCTTTCGTGCCATGTTGTCCCTCTGCATCTGAAATCAAGATATTGAACAAGTCACCCAGATGCTCATCAATAGCTTGACCATTGCACAGGTCTGCTTTCTATTCAGGAATCCCACCTGACACTCTAATTGAGTCCCTAAAACACTGGGGAACGGACTGTCAGCTCCCCCGCCCACAGCTACTGCATCCCAGATGACCGCACAACCTTTGCCTACACAATTTAACACGTCAACAGATTAACCCTGGACTCCTAGAGCTCACTCCACCCGCCCCTGACTCCACACCGCCGGGCAGAGCAGCTCCGAACCGAATGCGCACGTGCGCAGACAAACGCGCCACGGAACGCTATGGACGACACGACCGCAACGGCACCGAAAACGCTCTGCAACGACAGCGACGCCAAAACCAGAGACGGCATCAATCCAAATGCCCTGCAGGGAGGCAGTGATGAGGCAAGGAGCCTCTTCTGCAACCCCAGGAAAAAGGAGCTGAACATCACGGCCCCTTATGAGACGGCGGCACTGGCGCACTCACACGCAGAGACGGCGGCACTGGCGCACTCACACGCAGAGACGGCGGCACTGGCGCACTCACACGCAGAGACGGCGGCACTGGCGCACTCACACGCAGAGACGGCGGCACTGGCGCACTCACACGCAGAGACGGCGGCACTGGCGCACTCACACGCAGAGACGGCGGCACTGGCGCACTCACACGCAGAGACGGCGGCACTGGCGCACTCACACGCAGAGACGGCGGCACTGGCGCACTCACACGCAGAGACGGCGGCACTGGCGCACTCACACGCAGAGACGGCGGCACTGGCGCACTCACACGCAGAGACGGCGGCACTGGCGCACTCACACGCAGAGACGGCGGCACTGGCGCACTCACACGCAGAGACGGCGGCACTGGCGCACTCACACGCAGAGACGGCGGCACTGGCGCACTCACACGCAGAGACGGCGGCACTGGCGCACTCACACGCAGAGACGGCGGCACTGGCGCACTCACACGCAGAGACGGCGGCACTGGCGCACTCACACGCAGAGACGGCGGCACTGGCGCACTCACACGCAGAGACGGCGGCACTGGCGCACTCACACGCAGAGACGGCGGCACTGGCGCACTCACACGCAGAGACGGCGGCACTGGCGCACTCACACGCAGAGACGGCGGCACTGGCGCACTCACACGCAGAGACGGCGGCACTGGCGCACTCACACGCAGAGACGGCGGCACTGGCGCACTCACACGCAGAGACGGCGGCACTGGCGCACTCACACGCAGAGACGGCGGCACTGGCGCACTCACACGCAGAGACGGCGGCACTGGCGCACTCACACGCAGAGACGGCGGCACTGGCGCACTCACACGCAGAGACGGCGGCACTGGCGCACTCACACGCACCCGCAGAAAATCTGCGGCACGACCTAAGAACTTCTTCCCAGCATCTTGAAGTGCCAGTCCCTGGGACTGGAGGGGTAGAGAGCAGAGCTGCTGATGCAGCCCAGATCGACACCATAAATCACAACTGACCAGAAACATCCAAAATGCAAGAACCGTCCACGCTTTTGGTTGATGATACAAAAATCCAGCACCTGATTGGCTCTACGCCAATTGGCACCGGCATTCCGGATCCCGGGATGGCACCTGAGAGGCCCGTTGGGCCCCCGGAGTGCAGCGAGACCCCGGGATCATCTCACAGGCGCGAGGCAGGCTTCCCGAGCTACACGACAACGCAGACGCAGGTTAGAGCTGCCCTGCCCGGCACGTGCTGGCATCGCTCTGTAAAGTTGCCTGGGCCCTTTACCCACCCAAAGGGGACTTTTACTGGGCAGCCCTTTCCCTTATCAGAACTTCACCCCCATCCCTGCGATTCCCGGCCCCTTCCCAGCCCCCGTGCCTCCACTTATCTTTCAGAGGGCCGAGGGACCGAATCCACCTTCGACAGAGAAAACGCCACGTGTGCTAACGGAGATGTTCCCGCATCGTCAGGTTCCTCTTCAACATCTACGGTAACACGGGAAAACGCACGCTCACTAAGCCATGCCAGCACATGGTATCGCGGGGTAAACGCCGACCCCTTCCGCAACACCCACCTCCTAAGTTCCTCGGCGTTCCGTTCGGCACGTCGTGTCACGGGTGCGGTCACAAACTCTCATCGCTCGTGGCAGCTAAGACAGTGGGAAGCAAAAGAACTGTAGAGTTTGGAGCGAGTCCCCAGCCCCACGCTCCTCCTCGCCCCTACCCCGGCTCACCAGAAACGCTCCTCCGAGTCCAAAGGGCCCAAAAGGAGCCTGCAAAACAAGAAGGAAACGCTGAACCTAGTCACCGGGCGACACCGGGCTCCTCGACACCCGGCGCCGCCTCACCTTCTCGGCTGCTGGCCGGCGTGCGGCTTTGCCCCTCCGAGCCGATCCGCGGTACCTGCGAAAACAAAGGCACCTGCTCAGACGCTGCCCGAAAACAGCCTGCCCGCAGACAATTCCATCTCCCGCTCCTTTACCTTGGCCGCTCTCCCACCTGCCTCCCCACCCTTGCTTTTGACTGCAACGCTGTTGACCACAGAGGTTCAGCTGCTGCCTGTAAAACACAACCCAAGGACGCTCACACCTGCACTGGCAACACGGGACCCGAAACAAGCTGCTGCTTCGGCCCGACGCTCATTGTTCGCCTTGCCCAAGGAGCTGCGGTGCTAATACCCAGGTTTCCTCTTCGCTTCTATGAAAGAGACAAATGACCAAACTTGCATAGAGCCACACGGCACATCTTCCCGCTGGCACCACGCACCGACCCACCTGCTTATGGCGCTGCGCTCGCCTCTTCTGTTGCTCTTCCGTGCCAAGTCATCCCTCTGCCTATGAAATCAAGGTATTCAACAAGTCACCCAGACGCTCATCAACAGCTTGACCATTCCACAGGTCTGCTTTCTATTCAGGAATCCCACCCGACACTCTAATTGAGTCCCTAAAACACTGGGGAACGGACTGCCAGCTCCCCTGCCCACAGCTACCGCATCCCAGATGACCGCACAACCTTTGCCTACACAATTGAATCTGTCAACTGATGAACCGTGGACTCCTAGAGCTCACTCCACCCGCCCCTGACTCCACACCGCCGGGCAGAGCAGCTCCGAGCCGAACGTGCACGTGCGCAGACAAACGCGTCACAGAACGCTATGGACGACACGACCGCAACGGCACCGAAAACGCTCCGCAACGACAGTAACCCAAAACCAGAGACGGCATCAATCCAAATGCCCTGCAGAGAGGCAGTGATGAGGCAAGGAGCCTCTTCTGCAACCCCAGGAAAAAGAAAAAGGAGCCGAACGTCACAGCCCCTTACGAGACGGCGGCACTGGCGCGCACACACGCAGAGGAGACGGCGGCACTGGCGCGCACACACGCAGAGGAGACGGCGGCACAACCTAAGAACTTCTTCCCAGCATCTTGAAGTGCCAGTCCCTTAGACTGGAGGAGTAGAGAGCAGAGCTGCTGAAGCAGCCCAGATTGACACCATAAGTCACAGCTGACCAGAAACGTCCAAAATGCAAGCACCGTCCACGCTTTAGGCTGATGATACAAGAATCCAGCACCCAATTAGCTCTACGCCAATTAACACCGGCATTCCGGATACCAGGATGGCACCTGAGAGGCCCGTTGGGCCCCCGGAGCACAGAGAGACCCCGGGATCGTCTGACAGGCGCGAGGCAGGCTTCCTGAGCTACACGACAATGCAGACGCAGGCTAGAGCTGCCCTGCCCGGCACGTGCTGGCGTGGCTCTGTAAAGTTCCCTGGGCCCTTTACCCACCCAAAGGGGACTTTTCCTGGACAGCCCTTTCCCTTATCAGAACTTTACCCGCCTCCCTGCGATTCCCAGCCCCTTCCCGGCCCCCGTGCCTCCACTTATCTTTCAGAGGGCCGAGGGACCGAATCCACCTTCCACAGAGGAAAACGCCACCTGTGCTAACGGGGATATTCCCGCAGTTGTCGCTTTCTCCATCGTCGCCTACGGTAAGGAAAGCGCGGACACGCATGCTATCGAGCGCCCAAATAATATTTATCCGTAGTAGCCTACGGTTCGTTGCTCACCTTGGCTGAGTTCTGGGAGGTACATTTAAATGACCCACCGGGGGTCGCCGCACGCTGCAAACGTTCTGGAGACTAGATGGTTCTCCAGGAGAAGAGATTATATTAACAACTATTACTACAGCAATACAAACCAAAAAACAACACTCCATCTCCATTGTAGTCAGGAGTTTGGGAAAATGCAAAGCATCTGGAAACAAATCAACAAATGAAACATAATGACAAACAACCTTTCTACTACAGCTGCTACTGAACCTTTGCTGCTCCTGAAGCTCTTACATCAAACAGACACCTCCGCTTGTCCAAAGACATCTGCCCGCTTGGATTAAACATCTCAAAAGCTGCCAACTGCTGAAGGAGCAGCAGAGAACCACCACCCAAGCCACCCTGCAGCAGAATGAGCTCCCTGCCCGGGGACCCGGGCTCAAATACCCAGGGCTCCGCCCACCCCTTCCCACAAACCCCTGGGAAAGGGGCGGGGTCATTCACCCCAGACCCCCTCACCACCCTTACCAAATTACCTGGAATCTCACTGAAAATGACAGCGCCTGCACTTTATTGCTGCTATTGCAGCTACAATGAGATTGAGCATGGATTTCAACTTAGCTTTTCTAGGGAACAGATAGAAAGTGAAATACAACCACCAGCACTCCAGCATCTTCATTGTAATCAGGAATTTCAGGAAAATGCAAAGCACCTGGAATTGAATCAACAAATGAAACATAATGACAAACAACCTTTCTACTACAACTGCTACTGAACCTTTGCTGCTCCTGAAGCTCTTACGTCAAACAGACACCTCTGCTTGTCCAAAGACATCTGCCCGCTTGGATTAAACATCTCAAAAGCTGCCGACTGCTGAAGGAGCAGCAGAGAACCACCACCCAAGCCAGCCTGGAGCAGAATGACCTCCCTACCCGGGGACCGGGGCTCAAATACCCAGGGCTCCGCCCACCCCTTCCCACAAGCCCCTGGGAAAGGGGAGGGGTCATTCACCCCAGACCCCCTCACCACCCTTATCAAATTACCTGGAATCTCACTGGAAATGACTGCACCTGCACTTTATTGCTGCTATTGCAGCTACAATGAGACCGAGTACGGATGTCAACTCAGTTTTACTACGGACCAGACAGAAAGTGAAATTCAACCACCAGCGCTCCATCTCCATTGTAGTCATGAATTTCGGGAAAATGCAAAGCACCTGGAATTGATTCAACAAATGAAACATAATGACAAACAACCTTTCTACTACAGCTGCTACTGAACCTATGCTGCTCCTGGAGCTCATACCTCAGACACCTCCGCTTCTCCAAAGACGTCTGCCCATGTAGATTAAAAGGCTCAAAAGCTGCCGAGGGGAGGGGTCGATCGTCCCAGGCCCCGCCCACCACCCTTATAAAATCACCTGGACCCTAACTATAAATGACAGCACCTGTGGGAGATTTAAGGGATTTTCTTAAGGTTGTTGTGCGGATGGGTTTCTGTTACATAGATATTTATTTCTGAACTAGACAAAGCGACTCCGAGGCCGGCGCGAAGGCTGAAAAACAATACCTGTTATGAGAGTGAGGTAATTCTATAATAACAAGACCCGAACGTGGACGATATCCGATCAGCCGACGCGTGTTTGGAACGTGGACGCTTATCGGGAAATAACTGTGTATATAAGGAGGCTTGTCTCTGTAATAAATGGCTTCGCTTGAATTCTTATGGAATTGCGTGGAGTCCGTGAGTTTGCGCCCTCGCGAGCGGTGACCCTGACGTGATCCCTAAGGAGAATTTACGGAAGGCGCGCGACTCTGTTGGGTTTCCTCGGGCCCTGTCGGACTCCATCGAGCCCTGTCAGGCTCCGTCGGGCTCTTTCGAGTTTGCTCGGGCCCTATCAGGCTCCGTCGGGCCCTGTCAGGCTTTGTCAGGTCCTGTCAGGTTTGCTCGGGCCCTGTTGGGCCTTGTCGGGCGCTGTCGGGTTTGCTCGGGCTCTGTCGGGCTCCAGCGTGCCCTGTCGGGTTTGCTCGGGCCCTGTCCGGCTTTCTCAGGCCCTGTCGGGTTTGCTCGGGCCCTATCGGGCTCCGTCGGGCCCTGTCGGGTTTCCTCGGGCCCTGTCGGGCTCCATCGAGCCCTGTCAGACTCCGTCGGGCCCTTTCGGGTTTGCTCGGGCCCTGTCGGGCTCCGTCGGGCCCTGTCGGGTTTGCTTGGGCCCTGTCGGGCTCCGTCGGGCCCTGTCGGGTTTCCTCGGGCCCTGTCGGGCTCCATCGAGCCCTGTCAGGCTTCGTCGGGCCCTGTCGGGTTTGCTCGGGCCTGTCGGGTTTGCTCGGGCCCTGTCAGGCTCCGTCATGCCCTGTCGAATTTGTTCAGGCCCTGTCGGGTTTCCTCGGGCCCTGTCGGGCTCCATCAGGCCCTGTCGTGTTTCCTCGGGCCCTGTCAGGCTCCGTCGGGCCCTGTCGGGTTTGCTCGGGCCCTGTCGGGTTTGCTGAAGCCCTGTCAGGCTTCGTCGGACCCTGTCGGGTTTGCTCGGGCCCTGTCGGGCTCCATCGAGCCCTGTCGGGTTTGCTCGGGCACTGTCGGGCTCCGTCGAGCCCTGTCGGGTTTGCTCGGGCCCTGTCGGGTTTGCTCGGGCCCTGTCGGGCTCCGTCGGGCCCTGTCGGGTTTGCTCGGGCCCTGTCACGCTCCGTCAAGCCCTGTCGGGTTTGCTCGGGCCCTGTCGGGTTTCCTGGGGCCCTGTCGGGTTTTCTGAGGCCCTATCGGGTTTGCTCGGGCCCTGTCGGGCTCCATCGGGCCCTCTCGGGTTTGATCGGGCCCTGTCGGGCTCTTTCAAGCCCTGTCAGGCTCCCTCGGTCCCTCTCGGGTTTGCTTCGGCCATGTTGGGCTCCATCGGGCCCTGTCAGGCTTTGTCAATCCCTGTCGGGTTTGCTCGGGCCCTGTCGGGTTTGCTCGGGCCCTATCGGGTTTGCTCGGGCCCTGTCAGGCTCCGTCAAGTCCTGTCGGGTTTGCTCGGGCCCTGTCGGGTTTGCTCGGGCCCTGTCGGGTTTGCTCGGGCCCTGTCGGGCTTCGTCGGGCCCTGTCTGCTTTCCTCAGGCCCTATCGGGCTCCTTCGGGCCCTGTCTGCTTTCCTCAGGCCCTATCGGGCTCCTTCGGGCCCTGTCGGGTTTGCTCGTGCCCTGTCGGGTTTGCTGAAGCCCTGTCAGGCTCCGTCGAGCCCTGTCGGGTTTGCTGAAGCCCTGGCAGGCTTCGTCGGACCCTGTCAGGTTTGCTCGGGCCCTGTCGGGCTCCGTCGAGCCCTGTCGGGTTTGCATGGGCCCTGTCGGGCTCCGTCGCGCCCTGTCGGGTTTCCTCGGGCCCTGTCGGGCTCCATCGAGCCCTGTCAGGTTTGCTCGGGCCCTGTCGGGTTTGCACGGGCCCTGTTGGGCTCCATCGGACCCTGTCAGGCTTTGTAGGGTTCTGTCAGGTTTGCTCGGGCCCTGTCGGGTTTGCCCGCATCCTGTCGGGCTCCGTCAAGCCCTGTCAGGTTCGCTCGGGCCCTGTCAGGTTTGCTCAGTCCCTGTCAGGCTCCGTCAGGCCCTGTCGGGTTTGCTCGTGCCCTGTCAGGCTCAGTCGGGCCCTGTCAGGTTTGCTCGGGCCCTGTAAGGATCCGTCGGGCCCTGTCGGGTTTGCTCGGGCCCTGTGGGGCTCCTTCGTGCCCTGTCAGGTTTGCTCGGGCCCTGTCGGGTTTACTCGGGCCCTGTCGGGTTCCGTCGAGCCCTGTCGGGTTTGCTCGGGCCCTGTCAGGCTCCGTCGGGCCCTGTCGGGTTTCCTCGGGCCCTGTCAGGCTGCATCGAGCCCTGTCAGGCTTTGTCGAACCCTGTCGGGTTCGCTCGGGCCCTGTCGGGTTCGCTCGGGCCCTGTCGGGTTCGCTCGGGCCCTGTCGGGTTCGCTCGGGCCCTGTCGGGTTTGCTCGGGCCCTGTCGGGTTCGCTCGGGCCCTGTCGGGTTTGCTGAAGCCCTGTCAGGCTTCGTCGGACCCTGTCGAGTGTGCTCGGGCCCTGTCGGGCTCCGTCGGACCCTGTCGGATTTCCTCGGGCCCCGTCAGGTTTGCTCGGTCCCTGTCAGGTTCCGTCGGGCCCTGTCGGGTTTCCTCGGGCCCTGTCGGACTCCATCGAGCCCTGTCAGGCTCCGTCGGGCTCTTTCGGGTTTGCTCGGGCCCTGTCGGGCTCCGTCGGGCCCTGTCAGGCTTTGTCAGGTCCTGTCAGGTTTGCTCGGGCCCTGTCGGGCCTTGTCGGGCCCTGTCGGGTTTGCTCGGACTCTGTCGGGCTCTAGCGGGCCCTGTTGGGTTTGCTCGGGCCCTGTCAGGCTCCGTCAGGCCCTGTCGGGTTTGCTCGGGCCCTATCGGCCTCCGTCGGGCCCTGTCGGGTTTCCTCGGGCCCTGTCGAACGCCATCGAGCCCTGTCAGGCTCCGTCGGGCTTTTTCGGGTTTCCTCGGGCCCTGTCGGGTTTGCTCGAGCCCTGTCGGGCTCCATCAGACCCTGTCAGGCTTTGTCGGGTCCTGTCGGGTTTGCTCGGGCCCTGTCGGGCCTTGTCGGGCCCTGTCAGGTTTGCTCGGGCCCTGATGGGCTCCAGCGGACCCTGTCGGGTTTGCTCGGGCCCTGTCAGGCTCCGTCAGGCCCTGTCGGGTTTGCTCGGGCCCTATCGGCCTCCGTCGGGCCCTGTCGGGTTTCCTCGGGCCCTGTCGAACGCCATCGAGCCCTGTCAGGCTCCGTCGGGCCCTTTCGGGTTTCCTCGGGCCCTGTCGGCCTCCGTCGGGCCCTGTCGGATTTGCTCAGGCCCTGTCAGGTTTGCTCGGGCCCTGTCGTTCTCCGTCGGGCCCTGTCGGGTTTCCTCGGGCCCTGTCGGGCTCCATCGAGCCCTGTCAGGCTCCGTAAGGCCCTTTCGGGTTTGCTCGGGCCCTGTCGGGCTCCGTCGGGCCCTGTCAGGCCTTGTCAGGTCCTGTCAGGTTTGCTCAGGCCCTGTGGGCCTTGTCGGGCCCTGTCAGGTTTGCTCGGGCCCTGTCAGGCTCTGTCATGCCCTGTCAGGTTTGATCGGGCCCTGTCGGCTTTGCTCGGGCCCTGTCATGCTCTGTCGAGCCCTGTCGGGTTTCCTCGGGCCCTGTCGGGCTTCATCGAGCCCTGTCAGGCTCCGTCGAACCCTGTCAGGCTTTGTCAGGACCTGTCGGGTTTGCTCGGGCCCTGTCGGGCACCCTCGGGCCCTGTCGGGTTCGCTCGGGCCCTGTCGGGTTTGCTCAGGCCCTGTCAGGCTCCGTCAAGCCCTGTCGGGTTTGCTCGGGCCCTGTCGGGTTTGCTAGGGCCCTGTCGGGCTCCGTCGGGCCCTGTCTGGTTTCCTCGGGCCCTGTCGGGCTCCGTCGGGCCCTGTCGGGTTTGCTCGGGCCCTGTCGGGTTTGCTGAAGCCCTGGCAGGCTTCGTCGGACCCTGTCGGGTTTGCTCGGGCCCTGTCGGGCTCCGTCGAGCCCTGTCGGGTTTGCATGGGCCCTGTCGGGCTCCGTCGCGCCCTGTCGGGTTTCCTCGGGCCCTGTCGGACTCCATCGAGCCCTGTCAGGTTTGCTCGGGCCCTGTCGGGTTTGCACGGGCCCTGTTGGGCTCCATCGGACCCTGTCAGGCTTTGTAGGGTTCTGTCAGGTTTGCTCGGGCCCTGTCGGGTTTGCCCGCGTCCTGTCGGGCTCCGTCAAGCCCTGTCAGGTTCGCTCGGGCCCTGTCGGGTTTGCTCGGGCCCTGTCAGGCTCCGTCAGGCCCTGTCGGGTTTGCTCGTGCCCTGTCGGGCTCCGTCGGGCCCTGTCAGGTTTGCTCGGGCCCTGTAAGGATCCGTCGGGCCCTGTCGGGTTTGCTCGGGCCCTGTTGGGCTCCTTCGTGCCCTGTCAGGTTTGCTCGGGCCCTGTCGGGTTTGCTCGGGCCCTGTCGGGCTCCGTCGAGCCCTGTCGGGTTTGCTCGGGCCCTGTCGGGCTCCGTCGAGCCCTGTCGGGTTTGCTCGGGCCCTGTCAGGCTCCGTCGGGCCCTGTCGGATTTCCTCGGGCCGCGTCGGGTTTGTTCGGGCCCTGTCGGGTTTTGTTGGGCCCTGTCGGGTTTCCTCGGGCCCTGTCGGACTCCATCGAGCCCTGTCGGGCTCCGTCGGGCTCTGTCGGGTTTGCTCAAGCCCTGTCGGGCTCCGTCGGGCCCTGTCAGGCTTTGTCAGGTCCTGTCAGGTTTGCTCGGGCCCTGTCGGGCCTTGTCGGGCCCTGTCGGGTTTGCTCGGGCTCTGTCGGGCTCCAGCGGGCCCTGTCGGGTTTGCTCGGGCCTGTCAGGCTCTGTCAGGCCCTGTCGGGTTTGCTCGGGCCCTATCGGCCTCCGTCGGGCCCTGTCGGGTTTCCTCGGGCCCTGTCAAACGCCATCGAGCCCTGTCAGGCTCCGTCAGGCCCTTTCGGGTTTCCTCGGGCCCTGTCGGGCTCCGTCGGGCCCTGTCGGATTTGCTCAGGCCCTGTCGGGTTTGCTCGGGCCCTGTCGTTCTCCGTCGGGCCCTGTCGTTCTCCGTCGGGCCCTGTCGGGTTTCCTCGGGCCCTGTCGGGCTCCATCGAGCCCTGTCAGGCTCCGTCGGGCCCTTTCGGGTTTGCTCAGGCCCTGTCGGGCTCCGTCGGGCCCTGTCAGGCCTTGTCAGGTCCTGTCAGGTTTGCTCAGGCCCTGTCGGGCCTTGTCGGGCCCTGTCGGGTTTGCTCGGGCCCTGTCGGGTTTGCTCGGGCCCTGTCAGGCTCCGTCATGCCCTGTCAGGTTTGCTCGAGCCCTGTCGGATTTGCTCGTGCCCTGTCAGGCTCCGTCGAGCCCTGTCGGGTTTGCTCGGGCCCTGTCAGGCTCTGTCATGCCCTGTCAGGTTTGATCGGGCCCTGTCGGGTTTGCTCGGGCCCTGTCGGGCTCTGTCGAGCCCTGTCGGGTTTCCTCGGGCCCTGTCGGGCTCCATCGAGCCCTGTCAGGCTCCGTCGAACCCTGTCAGGCTTTGTCAGGACCTGTCGGGTTCGCTCGGGCCCTGTCGGGTTTGCTCGGGCCCTGTCAGGCTCCGTCAAGCCCTGTCGGGTTTGCTCGGGCCCTGTCGGGTTTGCTAGGGCCCTGTCGGGCTCCGTCGGGCCCTGTCTGGTTTCCTCGGGCCCTGTCGGGCTCTGTCGGGCCCTGTCTGGTTTCCTCGGGCCCTGTCGGGCTCTGTCGGACCCTGTCGGGTTTGCTCGGGCCCTGTCGGGTTTGCTGAAGCCCTGGCAGGCTTCGTCGGACCCTGTCGGGTTTGCTCGGGCCCTGTCGGGCTCCGTCGAGCCCTGTCGGGTTTGCATGGGCCCTGTCGGGCTCCGTTGCGCCCTGTCGGGTTTCTTCGGGCCCTGTCGGGCTCCATCGAGCCCTGTCAGGTTTGCTCGGGCCCTGTCGGGTTTGCACGGGCCCTGTTGGGCTCCATCGGACCCTGTCAGGCTTTGTAGGGTTCTGTCAGGTTTGCTCGGGCCCTGTCGGGTTTGCCCGCATCCTGTCGGGCTCCGTCAAGCCCTGTCAGGTTCGCTCAGGCCCTGTCGGGTTTGCTCGGGCCCTGTCAGGCTCCGTCAGGCCCTGTCGGGTTTGCTCGTGCCCTGTCGGGCTCCGTCGGGCCCTGTCAGGTTTGCTCGGGCCCTGTAAGGATCCGTCGGGCCCTGTCGGGTTTGCTCGGGCCCTGTCGGGCTCCTTCGTGCCCTGTCAGGTTTGCTCGAGCCCTGTCGGGTTTGCTCGGGCCCTGTCGAGCTCCTTCGAGCCCTGTCGGGTTTGCTCGGGCCCTGTCGGGCTCCGTCGAGCCCTGTCGGGTTTGCTCGGGCCCTGTCAGGCTCCGTCGGGCCCTGTCGGATTTCCTCGGGCCCCGTCAGGTTTGCTCGGTCCCTGTCAGGTTCCGTCGGGCCCTGTCGGGTTTCCTCGGGCCCTGTCGGACTCCATCGAGCCCTGTCAGGCTCTGTCAAGCTCTTTCGGGTTTGCTCGGGCCCTGTCGGGCTCCGTCAGGCCCTGTCAGGCTTTGTCAGGTCCTGTCAGGTTTGCTCGGGCCCTGTCGGGCCTTGTCGGGCCCTGTCGGGTTTGCTCGGACTCTGTCAGGCTCTAGCGGGCCCTGTCGGGTTTGCTCGGGCCCTGTCAGGCTCCGTCAGGCCCTGTCGGGTTTGCTCGGGCCCTATCGGCCTCCGTCGGGCCCTGTCGGGTTTCCTCGGGCCCTGTCGAACGCCATCGAGCCCTGTCAGGCTCCGTCGGGCCCTTTCGGGTTTCCTCGGGCCCTGTCGGGTTTGCTCGAGCCCTGTCGGGCTCCATCGGACCCTGTCAGGCTTCGTCGGGTCCTGTCGGGTTTGCTCGGGCCCTGTCGGGCCTTGTCGGGCCCTGTCAGGTTTGCTCGGGCCCTGATGGGCTCCAGCGGGCCCTGTCGGGTTTGCTCGGGCCCTGTCAGGCTCCGTCAGGCCCTGTCGGGTTTGCTCGGGCCCTATCGGCCTCCGTCGGGCCCTGTCGGGTTTCCTCGGGCCCTGTCGAACGCCATCGAGCCCTGTCAGGCTCCGTCGAGCCCTTTCGGGTTTCCTCGGGCCCTGTCGGCCTCCGTCGGGCCCTGTCGGATTTGCTCAGGCCCTGTCGGGTTTGCTCGGGCCCTGTCGTTCTCCGTCGGGCCCTGTCGGGTTTCCTCGGGCCCTGTCGGGCTCCATCGAGCCCTGTCAGGCTCCGTAAGGCCCTTTCGGGTTTGCTCGGGCCCTGTCGGGCTCCGTCGGGCCCTGTCAGGCCTTGTCAGGTCCTGTCAGGTTTGCTCAGGCCCTGTCGGGCCTTGTCGGGCCCTGTCGGGTTTGCTCGGGCCCTGTCGGGTTTGCTCGGGCCCTGTCAGGCTCCGTCGAGCCCTGTCGGGTTTGCTCGGGCCCTGTCAGGCTCTGTCATGCCCTGTCAGGTTTGATCGGGCCCTGTCGGGTTTGCTCGGGCCCTGTCAGGCTCTGTCGAGCCCTGTCGGGTTCGCTCGGGCCCTGTCGGGTTTGCTCGGGCCGTGTCAGGCTCCGTCAAGCCCTTTCGGGTTTGCTCGGGCCCTGTCGGGTTTGCTAGGGCCCTGTCGGGCTCCGTCGGGCCCTGTCTGGTTTCCTCGGGCCCTGTCGGGCTCCATCGGGCCCTGTCGGGTTTGCTCGGGCCCTGTCGGGTTTGCTGAAGCCCTGGCAGGCTTCGTCGGACCCTGTCGGGTTTGCTCGGGCCCTGTCGGGCTCCGTCGAGCCCTGTCGGGTTTGCATGGGCCCTGTCGGGCTCCGTCGCGCCCTGTCGGGTTTCCTCGGGCCCTGTCGGGCTCCATCGAGCCCTGTCAGGTTTGCTCGGGCCCTGTCGGGTTTGCACGGGCCCTGTTGGCCTCCATCGGACCCTGTCAGGCTTTGTAGGGTTCTGTCAGGTTTGCTCGGGCCCTGTCGGGTTTGCCCGCATCCTGTCGGGCTCCGTCAAGCCCTGTCAGGTTCGCTCGGGCCCTGTCGGGTTTGCTCGGGCCCTGTCAGGCTCCGTCAGGCCCTGTCGGGTTTGCTCGTGCCCTGTCGGGCTCCGTCGGGCCCTGTCAGGTTTGCTCGGGCCCTGTAAGGATCCGTCGGGCCCTGTCGGGTTTGCTCGGGCCCTGTTGGGCTCCTTCGTGCCCTGTCAGGTTTGCTCGGGCCCTGTCGGGTTTGCTCGGGCCCTGTCGGGCTCCGTCGAGCCCTGTCGGGTTTGCTCGGGCCCTGTCGGGCTCCGTCGAGCCCTGTCGGGTTTGCTCGGGCCCTGTCAGGCTCCGTCGGGCCCTGTCGGATTTCCTTGGGCCGCGTCGGGTTTGTTCGGGCCCTGTCGGGTTTTGTTGGGCCCTGTCGGGTTTCCTCGGGCCCTGTCGGACTCCATCGAGCCCTGTCGGGCTCCGTCGGGCTCTGTCGGGTTTGCTCAAGCCCTGTCGGGCTCCGTCGGGCCCTGTCAGGCTTTGTCAGGTCCTGTCAGGCTTGCTCGGGCCCTGTCGGGCCTTGTCGGGCCCTGTCGGGTTTGCTCGGACTCTGTCGGGCTCCAGCGGGCCCTGTCGGGTTTGCTCGGGCCTGTCAGGCTCTGTCAGGCCCTGTCGGGTTTGCTCGGGCCCTATCGGCCTCCGTCGGGCCCTGTCGGGTTTCCTCGGGCCCTGTCAAACGCCATCGAGCCCTGTCAGGCTCCGTCAGGCCCTTTCGGGTTTCCTCGGGCCCTGTCGGGCTCCGTCGGGCCCTGTCGGATTTGCTCAGGCCCTGTCGGGTTTGCTCGGGCCCTGTCGTTCTCCGTCGGGCCCTGTCGTTCTCCGTCGGGCCCTGTCGGGTTTCCTCGGGCCCTGTCGGGCTCCATCGAGCCCTGTCAGGCTCCGTCGGGCCCTTTCGGGTTTGCTCGGGCCCTGTCGGGCTCCGTCGGGCCCTGTCAGGCCTTGTCAGGTCCTGTCAGGTTTGCTCAGGCCCTGTCGGGCCTTGTCGGGCCCTGTCGGGTTTGCTCGGGCCCTGTCAGGCTCCGTCATGCCCTGTCAGGTTTGCTCGGGCCCTGTCGGATTTGCTCGGGCCCTGTCAGGCTCCGTCGAGCCCTGTCGGGTTTGCTCGGGCCCTGTCAGGCTCTGTCATGCCCTGTCAGGTTTGATCGGGCCCTGTCGGGTTTGCTCGGGCCCTGTCGGGCTCTGTCGAGCCCTGTCGGGTTTCCTCGGGCCCTGTCGGGCTCCATCGAGCCCTGTCAGGCTCCGTCGAACCCTGTCAGGCTTTGTCAGGACCTGTCGGGTTTGCTCGGGCCCTGTCGGGTTTGCTCGGGCCCTGTCGGGCACCCTCGGGCCCTGTCGGGTTCGCTCGGGCCCTGTCGGGTTTGCTCGGGCCCTGTCAGGCTCCGTCAAGCCCTGTCGGGTTTGCTCGGGCCCTGTCGGGTTTGCTAGGGCCCTGTCGGGCTCCGTCGGGCCCTGTCTGGTTTCCTCAGGCCCTGTCGGGCTCCGTCGGGCCCTGTCGGGTTTGCTCGGGCCCTGTCGGGTTTGCTGAAGCCCTGGCAGGCTTTGTCGGACCCTGTCGGGTTTGCTCGGGCCCTGTCGGGCTCCGTCGAGCCCTGTCGGGTTTGCATGGGCCCTGTCGGGCTCCGTCGCGCCCTGTCGGGTTTCTTCGGGCCCTGTCGGGCTCCATCGAGCCCTGTCAGGTTTGCTCGGGCCCTGTCGGGTTTGCCCGCATCCTGTCGGGCTCCGTCAAGCCCTGTCAGGTTCGCTCGGGCCCTGTCGGGCTCCATCGAGCCCTGTCAGGTTTGCTCGGGCCCTGTCGGGTTTGCCCGCATCCTGTCGGGCTCCGTCAAGCCCTGTCAGGTTTGCTCGGGCCCTGTCGGGTTTGCTCGGGCCCTGTCAGGCTCCGTCAGGCCCTGTCGGGTTTGCTCGTGCCCTGTCGGGCTCCGTCGGGCCCTGTCAGGTTTGCTCGGGCCCTGTAAGGATCCGTCGGGCCCTGTCGGGTTTGCTCGGGCCCTGTCGGGCTCCTTCGTGCCCTGTCAGGTTTGCTCGGGCCCTGTCGGGTTTGCTCGGGCCCTGTCGGGCTCCGTCGAGCCCTGTCGGGTTTGCTCGGGCCCTGTCGGGCTCCGTCGAGCCCTGTCGGGTTTGCTCGGGCCCTGTCAGGCTCCGTCGGGCCCTGTCGGATTTCCTCGGGCCGCTTCGGGTTTGCTCGGGCCCTGTCGGTTCTTGTCGGGCCCTGTCGGGTTTCCTCGGGCCCTGTCGGACTCCATCGAGCCCTGTCGGGCTCCTTCGGGCTCTGTCGGATTTGCTCGGGCCCTGTCGGGCTCCGTCGGGCCCTGTCAGGCTTTGTCAGGTCCTGTCAGGTTTGCTCGTGCCCTGTCGGGCCTTGTCGGGCCCTGTCGGGTTTGCTCGGGCTCTGTCGGGCTCCAGCGGGCCCTGTCGGGTTTGCTCGGGCCTGTCAGGCTCTGTCAGGCCCTGTCGGGTTTGCTCGGGCCCTATCGGCCTCCGTCGGGCCCTGTCGGGTTTCCTCGGGCCCTGTCGAACGCCATCGAGCCCTGCAGGCTCCGTCGGGCCCTTTCGGCTTTCCTCGGGCCCTGTCGGGCTCCGTCGGGCCCTGTCGGATTTGCTCAGGCCCTGTCGGGTTTGCTCGGGCCCCGTCGTTCTCCGTCGGGCCCTGTCGGGTTTCCTCGGGCCCTGTCGGGCTCCATCGAGCCCTGTCAGGCTCCGTCGGGCCCTTTCGGGTTTGCTCGGGCCCTGTCGGGCTCCGTCGGGCCCTGTCAGGCCTTGTCAGGTCCTGTCAGGTTTGCTCGGGCCCTGTTGGGTTTGCTCGGGCCCTGTCGGGTTTGCTCGGGCCCTGTCAGGCTCCGTCATGCCCTCTCAGGTTTGCTCGGGCCCTGTCGGATTTGCTCGGGCCCTGTCGGGCTCTGTCGAGCCCTGTCGGGTTTGCTCGGGCCCTGTCAGGCTCCGTCATGCCCTGTCAGGTTTGATCGGGCTTTGTCGGGTTTGCTCGGGCCCTGTCGGGCTCTGTCGAGCCCTGTCGGGTTTCCTCGGGCCATGTCGGGCTCCATCGAGCCCTGTCAGGCTCCGTCGAACCCTGTCAGGCTTTGTCAGGACCTGTCGGGTTTGCTCGGGCCCTGTCGGGTTTGCTCGGGCCCTGTCGGGCTCCCTCGGGCCCTGTCGGGTTCGCTCGGGCCCTGTCGGGCTCCCTCGGGCCCTGTCGGGTTCGCTCGGGCCCTGTCGGGTTTGCTCGGGCCCTGTCAGGCTCCGTCAAGCCCTGTCGGGTTTGCTCGGACCCTGTCGGGTTTGCTAGGGCCCTGCCGGGCTCCGTCGGGCCCTGTCTGGTTTCCTCGGGCCCTGTCGGGCTCCGTCGGGCCCTGTCGGGTTTCCTCGGGCCCTGTCGGGTTTGCTGAAGCCCTGGCAGGCTTCGTCGGATTCTGTCGGGTTCGCTCGGGCCCTGTCGGGCTCCGTCGAGCCCTGTCGGGTTTGCATGGGCCCTGTCGGGCTCCATCGAGCCGTGTCGGGTTTGCTCGGGCCCTGTCGGGTTTGCACGGGCCCTGTTGGGCTCCATCGGACCCTGTCAGGCTTTGTAGGGTTCTGTCAGGTTTGCTCAGGCCCTGTCGGGTTTGCCCGCATCCTGTCGGGCTTCGTCAAGCCCTGTCAGGTTCGCTCGGGCCCTGTCGGGTTTGCTCGGGCCCTGTCAGGCTCCGTCAGGCCCTGTCGGGTTTGCTCGTGCCTTGTCGGGCTCCGTCGGGCCCTGTCAGGTTTGCTCGGGCCCTGTAAGGATCCGTCAGGCCCTGTTGGGTTTTCTCGGGCCCTGTCAGGCTCCGTCGGGCCGTTTCGGATTTCCTCGGGCCCTGTCGGGTTTGCTCGAGCCCTGTCGGGCTCCATCGGACCCTGTCAGGCTTTGTCGGGTCCTGTCGGGTTTGCTCGGGCCCTGTTGGGCCTTGTCGGACCCTGTCAGGTTTGCTCGGGCCCTGACGGGCTCCAGCGGGCCCTGTCGGGTTTGCTCGGGCCCTGTCAGGCTCCGTCAGGCCCTGTCGGGTTTGCTCGGGCCCTATCGGCCTCCGTCGGGCCCTTTCGGGATTCCTCGGGCCCTATCGGGCTTTGTCGGGCCCTGTCGGATTTGCTCAGGCCCTGTCGGGTTTGCTCGGGCCCTGTCGTTCTCCGTCGGGCCCTGTCAGGTTTCCTCGGGCCCTGTCGGGCTCCATCGAGCCCTGTCAGGCTCCGTCGGGCCCTTTCGGGTTTGCTCGGGCCCTGTCGGGCTCCGTCGGGCCCTGTCAGGCCTTGTCAGGTCCTGTCAGGTTTGCTCAGGCCCTGTCGGGCCTTGTCGGGCCCTGTCGGGTTTGCTCGGGCCCTGTCGGGTTTGCTCGGGCCCTGTCAGGCTCCGTCATGCCCTGTCAGGTTTGCTCGGGCCCTGTCGGATTTGCTCGGGCCCTGTCGGGCTCCGTCGAGCCCTGTCGGGTTTGCTCGGGCCCTGTCAGGCTCCGTCATGCCCTGTCAGGTTTGATCGGGCTTTGTCGGGTTTGCTGGGGCCCTGTCGGGCTCTGTCGAGCCCTGTCGGGTTTCCTCGGGCCCTGTCGGGCTCCATCGAGCCCTGTCAGGCTCCGTCGAACCCTGTCAGGCTTTGTCAGGACCTGTCGGGTTTGCTCGGGCCCTGTCGGGCTCTCTCGGGCCCTGTCGGGTTTGCTCGGGCCCTGTCGGGTTTGCTCGGGCCCTGTCGGGTTTGCTCGGGCCCTGTCGGGTTTGCTAGGGCCCTGTCTGGTTTCCTCGGGCCCTGTCGGGTTTCCTCGGGCCCTGTCGGGTTTCCTCGGGCCCTGTCGGGTTTCCTCGGGCCCTGTCGAGCTCCGTCGGGCCCTGTCGGGTTTGCTCGGGCCCTGTCGGGTTTGCTGAAGCCCTGGCAGGCTTCGTCGAACCCTGTCGGGTTTGCTCGGGCCCTGTCGGGCTCCGTCGAGCCCTTTCGGGTTTGCATGGGCCCTGTCTTGCTCCGTCGCGCCCTGTCGGGTTTCCTCGGGCCCTGTCGGGCTCCATCGAGCCCTGTCAGGTTTGCTCGGGCCCTGTCGGGTTTGCACGGGCCTTGTTGGGCTCCATCGGACCCTGTCAGGCTTTGTAGGCTTCTGTCAGGTTTGCTTGGGCCCTGTCGGGTTTGCCCGCATCCTGTCGGGCTCCGTCAAGCCCTGTCAGGTTCGCTCGGGCCCTGTCGGGTTTGCTCGGGCCCTGTCAGGCTCCGTCGGGCCCTTTCGGGTTTCCTCGAGCCCTCTCGGGTTTGCTCGAGCCCTGTCGGGCTCCATCGGACCCTGTCAGTCTTTGTCGGGTCCTGTCGGGTTTGCTCGGGCCCTGTCGGGCCTTGTCAAGCCCTGTCAGGTTTGCTCGGGCCCTGACGGGCTCCAGCGGGCCCTGTCGGGTTTGCTCGGGCCCTGTCAGGCTCCGTCAGGCCCTGTCGGGTTTGCTCGGGCCCTATCGGCCTCGGTCGGGCCCTGTCGGGTTTCCTCGGGCCCTGTCAAACGCCATCGAGCCCTGTCAGGCTCCGTCGGGCCCTTTCGGGTTTCCTCGGGCCCTGTCGGGCTCCGTCAGGCCCTGTCGGGTTTGCTCGGGCCCTGTCGTTCTCCGTCGGGCCCTGTCAGGTTTCCTCGGGCCCTGTCGGGCTCCATCGAGCCCTGTCAGGCTCCGTCGGGCCCTTTCGGGTTTGCTCGGGCCCTGTCGGGCTCCGTCGGGCCCTGTCAGGCCTTGTTTGGTCCTGTCAGGTTTGCTCAGGCCCTGTCGGGCCTTGTCGGGCCCTGTCGGGTTTGCTCGGGCCCTGTCGGGTTTGCTCGGGCCCTGTCAGGCTCCGTCATGCCCTGTCAGGTTTGCTCAGGCCCTGTCGGATTTGCTCGGGCCCTGTCGGGCTCCGTCGAGCCCTGTCGGGTTTGCTCGGGCCCTGTCAGGCTCCGTCATGCCCTGTCAGGTTTGATCGGGCTTTGTCGGGTTTGCTGGGGCCCTGTCGGGCTCTGTCGAGCCCTGTCGGGTTTCCTCGGGCCCTGTCGGGCTCCATCGAGCCCTGTCAGGCTCCGTCGAACCCTGTCAGGCTTTGTCAGGACCTGTCGGGTTTGCTCGGGCCCTGTCGGGTTTGCTCGGGCCCTGTCGGGCTCTCTCGGGCCCTGTCGGGTTCGCTCGGGCCCTGTCGGGTTTGCTCGGGCCCTGTCGGGTTTGCTAGGGCCCTGTCGGGCTCCGTCGGGCCCTGTCTGGTTTCCTCGGGCCCTGTCGGGCTCCGTCGGGCCCTGTCGGGTTTCCTCGGGCCCTGTCGGGCTCCGTCGGGCCCTGTCGGGTTTGCTCGGGCCCTGTCGGGTTTGCTGAAGCCCTGGCAGGCTTCGTCGGACCCTGTCGGGTTTGCTCGGGCCCTGTCGGGCTCCGTCGAGCCCTTTCGGGTTTGCATGGGCCCTGTCTTGCTCCGTCGCGCCCTGTCGGGTTTCCTCGGGCCCTGTCGGGCTCCATCGAGCCCTGTCAGGTTTGCTCGGGCCCTGTCGGGTTTGCACGGGCCTTGTTGGGCTCCATCGGACCCTGTCAGGCTTTGTAGGCTTCTGTCAGGTTTGCTTGGGCCCTGTCGGGTTTGCCCGCATCCTGTCGGGCTCCGTCAAGCCCTGTCAGGTTCGCTCGGGCCCTGTCGGGTTTGCTCGGGCCCTGTCAGGCTCCGTCGGGCCCTTTCGGGTTTCCTCGGGCCCTGTCGGGTTTGCTCGAGCCCTGTCGGGCTCCATCGGACCCTGTCAGTCTTTGTCGGGTCCTGCCGGGTTTGCTCGGGCCCTGTCGGGCCTTGTCAAGCCCTGTCAGGTTTGCTCGGGCCCTGACGGGCTCCAGCGGGCCCTGTCGGGTTTGCTCGGGCCCTGTCAGGCTCCGTCAGGCCCTGTCGGGTTTGCTCGGGCCCTATCAGCCTCGGTCGGGCCCTGTCGGGTTTCCTCGGGCCCTGTCAAACGCCATCGAGCCCTGTCAGGCTCCGTCGGGCCCTTTCGGGTTTCCTCGGGCCCTGTCGGGCTCCGTCAGGCCCTGTCGGGTTTGCTCGGGCCCTGTCGTTCTCCGTCGGGCCCTGTCGGGTTTCCTCGGGCCCTGTCGGGCTCCATCGAGCCCTGTCAGGCTCCGTCGGGCCCTTTCGGGTTTGCTCGGGCCCTGTCGGGCTCCGTCGGGCCCTGTAGGGTTTGCTCGGGCCCTGTCAGGCTCCGTCATGCCCTGTCAGGTTTGATCAGGCTTTGTCGGGTTTGCTCGGGCCCTGTCGGGCTCTGTCGAGCCCTGTCGGGTTTCCTCGGGCCCTGTCGGGCTCCATCGAGCCCTGTCCGGCTCCGTCGAACCCTGTCAGGCTTTGTCAGGACCTGTTGGGTTTGCTCGGGCCCTGTCGGGTTCGCTCGGGCCCTGTCGGGCTCCCTCGGGCCCTGTCGGGTTCGCTCGGGCCCTGTCGGGTTTGCTCGGGCCCTGTCAGGCTCCGTCAAGCCCTGTCGGGTTTGCTCGGGCCCTGTCGGGTTTGCTAGGGCCCTGTCGGGCTCCGTCGGGCCCTGTCTGGTTTCCTCGGGCCCTGTCGGGCTCCGTCGGGCCCTGTCGGGTTTGCTCGGGCCCTGTCGGGTTTGCTGAAGCCCTGGCAGGCTTTGTCGGACCCTGTCGGGTTTGCTCGGGCCCTGTCGGGCTCCGTCGAGCCCTGTCGGGTTTGCATGGGCCCTGTCGGGCTCCGTCGCGCCCTGTCGGGTTTCCTCGGGCCCTGTCGGGCTCCATCGAGCCCTGTCAGGTTTGCTCGGGCCCTGTCGGGTTTGCACGGGCCCTGTTGAGCTCCATCGGACCCTGTCAGGCTTTGTAGGGTTCTGTCAGGATTGCTCAGGCCCTGTCGGGATTGCCCGCATCCTGTCGGGCTCCGTCAAGCCCTGTCAGGTTCGCTCGGGCCCTGTCGGGTTTGCTCGGGCCCTGTCAGGCTCCGTCAGGCCCTGTCGGGTTTGCTCGTACCTTGTCGGGCTCCGTCGGGCCCTGTCAGGTTTGCTCGGGCCCTGTAAGGATCCGTCGGGCCCTGTCGGGTTTGCTCGGGCCCTGTCAGGCTTCGTCGGGCCCTTTCGGGTTTCCTCGGGCCCTGTCGGGTTTGCTCGAGCCCTGTCGGGCTCCATCGGACCCTGTCAGGCTTTGTCGGGTCCTGTCGGGTTTGCTCGGGCCCTGTCGGGCCTTGTCGGGCCCTGTCAGGTTTGCTCAGGCCCTGACGGGCTCCAGCGGGCCCTGTCGGGTTTGCTCGTGCCCTGTCAGGCTCCGTCAGGCCCTGTCGGGTTTGCTCGGGCCCTATCGGCCTCCGTCAGGCCCTGTCGGGTTTCCTCGGGCCCTGTCGAACGCCATCGAGCCCTGTCAGGCTCCGTCGGGCCCTTTCAGGTTTCCTCGGGCCCTGTCGGGCTCCGTCGGGCCCTGTCGGATTTGCTCAGGCCCTGTCGGGTTTGCTCGGGCCCTGTCGTTCTCCGTCGGGCCCTGTCGGGTTTCCTCGACGCCTGTCGGGCTCCATCGAGCCCTGTCAGGCTCCGTAAGGCCCTTTCGGGTTTGCTCAGGCCCTGTCGGGCTCCGTCGGGCCCTGTCAGGCCTTGTCAGGTCCTGTCAGGTTTGCTCAGGCCCTGTTGGGCCTTGTCGGGCCCTGTCGGGTTTGCTCGGGCCCTGTCGGGTTTGCTCGGGCCCTGTCAGGCTCCGTCATGCCCTGTCAGGTTTGCTCGGGCCCTGTCGGATTTGCTCGGGCCCTGTCGGGCTCCGTCGAGCCCTGTCGGGTTTGCTCGGGCCCTGTCAGGCTCCGTCATGCCCTGTCAGGTTTGATCGGGCTTTGTCGGGTTTGCTCGGGCCCTGTCGGGCTCTGTCGAGCCCTGTCGGGTTTCCTCGGGCCCTGTCGGGCTCCATCGAGCCCTGTCAGGCTCCGTCGAACCCTGTCAGGCTTTGTCAGGACCTGTCGGGTTTGCTCGGGCCCTGTCGGGCTCCCTCGGGCCCTGTCGGGTTCGCTCGGGCCCTGTCGGGTTTGCTCGGGCCCTGTCAGGCTCCGTCAAGCCCTGTCGGGTTTGCTCGGGCCCTGTCGGGTTTGCTAGGGCCCTGTCAGGCTCCGTCGGGCCCTGTCGGATTTCCTCGGGCCCTGTCGGGCTCCGTCGGGCCCTGTCGGGTTTCCTCGGGCCCTGTCGGGTTTGCTGAAGCCCTGGCAGGCTTCGTCGGACCCTGTCGGGTTTGCTCGGGCCCTGTCGGGCTCCGTCGAGCCCTGTCGGGTTTGCATGGGCCCTGTCGGGCTCCGTCGCGCCCTGTCGGGTTTTCTCGGGCCCTGTCGGGCTCCATCGAGCCCTGTCAGGTTTGCTCGGGCCCTGTCGGGTTTGCTCGGGCCCTGTCAGGCTCCGTCAGGCCCTGTCGGGTTTGCTCGTGCCTTGTCGGGCTCCGTCAGGCCCTGTCAGGTTTGCTCGGGCCCTGTAAGGATCCGTCAGGCCCTGTTGGGTTTGCTCGGGCCCTGTCAGGCTCCGTCGGGCCCTTTCGGGTTTCCTCGGGCCCTGTCGGGTTTGCTCGAGCCCTGTCGGGCTCCATCGGACCCTGTCAGGCTTTGTCGGGTCCTGTCGGGTTTGCTCGGGCCCTGTCGGGCCTTGTCGGACCCTGTCAGGTTTGCTCGGGCCCTATCGGCCTCCGTCGGGCCCTGTCGGGTTTCCTCGGGCCCTGTCAGGCTCCGTCAGGCCCTGTCGGGTTTGCTCGGGCCCTATCGGCCTCCGTCGGGCCCTGTCGGGATTCCTCGGGCCCTATCGGACTTTGTCGGGCCCTGTCGGATTTGCTCAGGCCCTGTCGGGTTTGCTCGGGCCCTGTCGTTCTCCGTCGGGCCCTGTCGGGTTTCCTCGGGCCCTGTCGGGCTCCATCGAGCCCTGTCAGGCTCCGTCGGGCCCTTTCGGGTTTGCTCGGGCCCTGTCGGGCTCCGTCGGGCCCTGTCAGGCCTTGTCAGGTCCTGTCAGGTTTGCTCAGGCCCTGTCGGGCCTTGTCGGGCCCTGTCAGGTTTGCTCGGGCCCTGACGGGCTCCAGCGGGCCCTGTCGGGTTTGCTCGGGCCCTGTCAGGCTCCGTCAGGCCCTGTCGGGTTTGCTCGGGCCCTATCGGCCTCGGTCGGGCCCTGTCGGGTTTCCTCGGACCCTGTCGAACGCCATCGAGCCCTGTCAGGCTCCGTCGGGTCCTTTCGGGTTTCCTCGGGCCCTGTCGGGCTCCGTCGGGCCCTGTCGGGTTTGCTCGGGCCCTGTCGTTCTCCGTCGGGCCCTGTCGGGTTTCCTCGGGCCCTGTCGGGCTCCATCGAGCCCTGTCAGGCTCCGTCGGGCCCTTTCGGGTTTGCTCGGGCCCTGTCGGGCTCCATCGGGCCCTGTCAGGCCTTGTCAGGTCCTGTCAGGTTTGCTCAGGCCCTGTTGGGCCTTGTCGGGCCCTGTCGGGTTTGCTCGGGCCCTGTCGGGTTTGCTCGGGCCCTGTCAGGCTCCGTCATGCCCTCTCAGGTTTGCTCGGGCCCTGTCGGATTTGCTCGGGTCCGGTCGGGCTCCGTCGAGCCCTGTCGGGTTTGCTCGGGCCCTGTCAGGCTCCGTCATGCCCTGTCAGGTTTGATCGGGCTTTGTCGGGTTTGCTCGGGCCCTGTCGAGCTCTGTCGAGCCCTGTCGGGTTTCCTCGGGACCTGTCGGGCTCCATCGAGCCCTGTCAGGCTCCGTCGAACCCTGTCAGGCTTTGTCAGGACCTGTCGGGTTTGCTCGGGCCCTGTCGGGTTTGCTCGGGCCCTGTCGGGTTTGCTCGGGCCCTGTCGGGCTCCCTCGGGCCCTGTCGGGATCGCTCGGGCCCTGTCGGGTTTGCTCGGGCCCTGTCAGGCTCCGTCAAGCCCTGTCGGGTTTGTTCGGGCCCTGTCGGGTTTGCTAGGGCCCTGTCGGGCTCCGTCGGGCCCTGTCTGGTTTCCTCGGGCCCTGTCGGGCTCCGTCGGGCCCTGTCGGGTTTGCTCGGGCCCTGTCGGGTTTGCTGAAGCCCTGGCAGGCTTTGTCGGACCCTGTCGGGTTTGCTCGGGCCCTGTCGGGCTCCGTCGAGCCCTGTCGGGTTTGCATGGGCCCTGTCGGGCTCCGTCGCGCCCTGTCGGGTTTCCTCGGGCCCTGTCGGGCTCCATCGAGCCCTGTCAGGTTTGCTCGGGCCCTGTCGGGTTTGCACGGGCCCTGTTGAGCTCCATCGGACCCTGTCAGGCTTTGTAGGGTTCTGTCAGGATTGCTCAGGCCCTGTCGGGTTTGCCCGCATCCTGTCGGGCTCCGTCAAGCCCTGTCAGGTTCGCTCGGGCCCTGTCGGGTTTGCTCGGGCCCTGTCAGACTCCGTCAGGCCCTGTCGGGTTTGCTCGTACCTTGTCGGGCTCCGTCGGGCCCTGTCAGGTTTGCTCGGGCCCTGTAAGGATCCGTCGGGCCCTGTCGGGTTTGCTCGGGCCCTGTCAGGCTCCGTCGGGCCCTTTCGGGTTTCCTCGGGCCCTGTCGGGTTTGCTCGAGCCCTGTCGGGCTCCATCGGACCCTGTCAGGCTTTGTCGGGTCCTGTCGGGTTTGCTCGGGCCCTGTCGGGCCTTGTCGGGCCCTGTCAGGTTTGCTCAGGCCCTGACGGGCTCCAGCGGGCCCTGTCGGGTTTGCTCGGGCCCTGTCAGGCTCCGTCAGGCCCTGTCGGGTTTGCTTGGGCCCTATCGGCCTCCGTCGGGCCCTGTCGGGTTTCCTCGGGCCCTGTCGAACGCCATCGAGCCCTGTCAGGCTCCGTCGGGCCCTTTCGGGTTTCCACGGGCCCTGTCGTTCTCTGTCGGGCCCTGTCGGGTTTCCTCGAGCCCTGTCGGGCTCCATAGAGCCCTGTCAGGCTCCGTAAGGCCCTTTCGGCTTTGCTCGGGCCCTGTCGGGCTCCGTCGGGCACTGTCAGGCCTTGTCAGGTCCTGTCAGGTTTGCTCAGGCCCTGTCGGGCCTTGTCGGGCCCTGTCGGGTTTGCTCGGGCCCTGTCGGGTTTGCTCGGGCCCTGTCGGGCTCCCTCGGGCCCTGTCGGGATCGCTCGGGCCCTGTCGGGTTTGCTCGGGCCGTGTCAGGCTCCGTCAAGCCCTGTCGGGTTTGTTCGGGCCCTGTCGGGTTTGCTAGGGCCCTGTCGGGCTCTGTCGGGCCCTGTCTGGTTTCCTCGGGCCCTGTCGGGCTCCGTCGGGCCCTGTCGGGTTTGCTCGGGCCCTGTCGGGTTTGCTGAAGCCCTGGCAGGCTTTGTCGGACCCTGTCGGGTTTGCTCGGGCCCTGTCGGGCTCCATCGAGCCCTGTCGGGTTTGCATGGGCCCTGTCGGGCTCCGTCGCGCCCTGTCGGGTTTCCTCGGGCCCTGTCGGGCTCCATCGAGCCCTGTCAGTTTTGCTCGGGCCCTGTCGGGTTTGCACGGGCCCTGTTGAGCTCCATCGGACCCTGTCAGGCTTTGTAGGGTTCTGTCAGGATTGCTCAGGCCCTGTCGGGTTTGCCCGCATCCTGTCGGGCTCCGTCAAGCCCTGTCAGGTTCGCTCGGGCCCTGTCGGGTTTGCTCGGGCCCTGTCAGACTCCGTCAGGCCCTGTCGGGTTTGCTCGTACCTTGTCGGGCTCCGTCGGGCCCTGTCAGGTTTGCTCGGGCCCTGTAAGGATCCGTCGGGCCCTGTCGGGTTTGCTCGGGCCCTGTCAGGCTCCGTCGGGCCCTTTCGGGTTTCCTCGGGCCCTGTCGGGTTTGCTCGAGCCCTGTCGGGCTCCATCGGACCCTGTCAGGCTTTGTCGGGTCCTGTCGGGTTTGCTCGGGCCCTGTCGGGCCTTGTCGGGCCCTGTCAGGTTTGCTCAGGCCCTGACGGGCTCCAGCGGGCCCTGTCGGGTTTGCTCGGGCCCTGTCAGGCTCCGTCAGGCCCTGTCGGGTTTGCTTGGGCCCTATCGGCCTCCGTCGGGCCCTGTCGGGTTTCCTCGGGCCCTGTCGAAAGCCATCGAGCCCTGTCAGGCTCCGTTGGGCCCTTTCGGGTTTCCACGGGCCCTGTCGTTCTCCGTCGGGCCCTGTCGGGTTTCCTCGAGCCCTGTCGGGCTCCATCGAGCCCTGTCAGGCTCCGTAAGGCCCTTTCGGGTTTGCTCGGGCCCTGTCGGGCTCCGTCGGGCACTGTCAGGCCTTGTCAGGTCCTGTCAGGTTTGCTCAGGCCCTGTCGGGCCTTGTCGGGCCCTGTCGGGTTTGCTCGGGCCCTGTCGGGTTTGCTCGGGCCCTGTCAGGCTCCGTCATGCCCTGTCAGGTTTGCTCGGGCCCTGTCGGATTTGCTCGGGCCCTGTCGGGCTCCGTCGAGCCCTGTCGGGTTTGCTCGGGCTCTGTCGGGCTCCAGCGGGCCCTGTCGGGTTTCCTCGGGTCCTGTCAGGCTCCGTCAGGCCCTGTCGGGTTTGCTCGGGCCCTGAAGGGCTCCGTCGGGCCCTGTCAGGCTTTCTCAGGTCCTGTCAGGTTTGCTCAGGCCCTGTCGGGCCTTGTCAGGCCCTGTCAGGTTTGCTCGGGCCCTGTCGGGTTTGCTCGGGCCCTGTCGGGCTCCGTCGGGCCCTGTCGGGTTTGCTCGGGCCCTGTCAGGCTCTGTCGGGCCCTGTCGAGTTTCCTCGGGCCCTATCGGGCTCCGTTGGGCCCTGTCGGGTTTGCTCGGGCTCGGTCGGGTTTGCTCAAGCCCTGTCAGGCTCCGTCGGGCCCTGTCGGGTTTGCTCGGGCCCTGTCGGTCTCCGTCGGGCCCTGTCGGGTTTGCTCGGGCCCTGTCGGTCTCCGTCGGGCCCTGTCGGGTTTGCTCGGGCCCTGTCGGGCTCCGTCAGGCCCTGTCAGGTTTGCTCGGGCCCTGTCGGGATTGCTCGGGCCCTGTCGGGCTCCGTCGAGCCCTGTCGGGTTTGTTCGGGCCCTGTCAGGCTCCCTCGCGCCCTGTTGGGTTTCCTCGGGCCCTGTCGGGCTCCATAGAGCCCTGTCAGGTTTGCTAGGGCCCTGTCGGGTTTGCTCGGGCCCTGTCGGGCTCCATCGGACCCTGCCAGGCTTTGTCGGGCCCTGTCGGGTTTGCTCAGGTCCTGTCAGACCTTGTCAGGCCCTGTCGGGTTTGCTCGGGCCCTGTCGGGTTTGCTCGGGCCCTGTCAGGCTTTGTCGCGCCCTGTCAGGTTCGCTCGGGCCCTGTCGGGTTTGCTCGGGCCCTGTCAGGCTCCCTCAAGCCTTGTCAGGTTTCCTCGAGCCATGTCGGGCTCCGTCGGGCCCTGTCAGGTTTGCTCGGGCACTGTCAGGTTTGCTCGGGCCCTGTCGGGCTCCGTCGGGCCCTGTCGGGTTTGCTCGGGCCCTGTCGGGCTCCGTCGGGCCCTGTCAGGTTTGCTCGGGCCCTGTCGGGCTCCGTCGAGCCCTGTCGGGTTTGCATGGGCCCTGTCGGGCTCCGTCGCGCCCTGTCGGGTTTTCTCGGGCCCTGTCGGGCTCCATCGAGCCCTGTCAGGTTTGCTCGGGCCCTGTCGGGTTTGCACGGGCCCTGTTGGGCTCCATCGGACCCTGTCAGGCTTTGTAGGGTTCTGTCAGGTTTGCTCGGGCCCTGTCGGGTTTGCCCGCATCCTGTCGGGCTCCGTCAAGCCCTGTCAGGTTCGCTCGGGCCCTGTCGGGTTTGCTCGGGCCCTGTCAGGCTCCGTCGGGCCCTTTCGAGTTTCCTCGGGCCCTGTCGGGTTTGCTCGAGCCCTGTTGGGCTCCATCGGACCCTGTCAGGCTTTGTCGGGTCCTGTCGGGTTTGCTCGGGCCCTGTCGGGCATTGTCGGGCCCTGTCAGGTTTGCTCGGGCCCTGTCGGGCTCCGTCGAGCCCTGTCGGGTTTGCATGGGCCCTGTCGGGCTCCGTCGAGCCCTGTCAGGTTTGCTCGGGCCCTGTCGGGTTTGCACGGGCCCTGTTGGGCTCCATCGGACCCTGTCAGGCTTTGTAGGGTTCTGTCAGGTTTGCTCAGGCCCTGTCGGGTTTGCCCGCATCCCGTCGGGCTTCGTCAAGCCCTGTCAGGTTCTCTCGGGCCCTGTCGGGTTTGCTCGGGCCCTGTCAGGCTCCGTCAGGCCCTGTCGGGTTTGCTCGTGCCTTGTCGGGCTCCGTCGGGCCCTGTCAGGTTTGCTCGGGCCCTGTAAGGATCCGTCAGGCCCTGTTGGGTTTGCTCGGGCCCTGTCAGGCTCCGTCGGGCCCTTTCGGGTTTCCTCGGGCCCTGTAGGGTTTGCTCAAGCCCTGTCGGGCTCCATCGGACCCTGTCAGGCTTTGTCGGGTCCTGTCGGGTTTGCTCGGGCCCTGTCGGGCCTTGTCGGACCCTGTCAGGTTTGCTCGGGCCCTGACGGGCTCCAGCGGGCCCTGTCGGGTTTGCTCGGGCCCTGTCAGGCTCCGTCAGGCCCTGTTGGGTTTGCTCGGGCCCTATCGGCCTCCATCGGGCCCTGTCGGGATTCCTCGGGCCCTATCGGACTTTGTCGGGCCCTGTCGGATTTGCTCAGGCCCTGTCGGGTTTGCTCGGGCCCTGTCGTTCTCCGTCGGGCCCTGTCGGGTTTCCTCGGGCCCTGTCGGGCTCCATCGAGCCCTGTCAGGCTCCGTCGGGCCCTTTCGGGTTTGCTCGGGCCCTGTCGGGATCCGTCGGGCCCTGTCAGGCCTTGTCAGGTCCTGTCAGGTTTGCTCAGGCCCTGTCGGGCCTTGTCGGGCCCTGTCGGGTTTGCTCGGGCCCTGTCGGGTTTGCTCGGGCCCTGTCAGGCTCCGTCATGCCCTGTCAGGTTTGCACAGGCCCTGTCGGATTTGCTCGGGCCCTGTCGGGCTCCGTCGAGCCCTGTCGGGTTTGCTCGGGCCCTGTCAGGCTCCGTCATGCCCTGTCAGGTTTGATCGGGCTTTGTCGGGTTTGCTGGGGCCCTGTCAGGCTCTGTCGAGCCCTGTCAGGTTTCCTCGGGCCCTGTCGGGCTCCATCGAGCCCTGTCAGGCTCCGTCGAACCCTGTCAGGCTTTGTCAGGACCTGTCGGGTTTGCTCGGGCCCTGTCGGGTTTGCTCGTGCCCTGTCGGGCTCCCTCGGGCCCTGTCGGGTTCGCTCGGGCCCTGTCGGGTTTGCTCGGGCCCTGTCAGGCTCCGTCAAGCCCTGTCGGGTTTGCTCGGGCCCTGTCGAGTTTGCTAGGGCCCTGTCGGGCTCCGTCGGGCCCTGTCTGGTTTCCTCGGGCCCTGTCGGGCTCCGTCGGGCCCTGTCGGGTTTCCTCGGGCCCTGTCGGGCTCCGTCGGGCCCTGTCGGATTTGCTCGGGCCCTGTCGGGTTTGCTGAAGCCCTGGCAGGCTTCGTCGGACCCTGTCGGGTTTGCTCGGGCCCTGTCGGGCTCCGTCGAGCCCTTTCGGGTTTGCATGGGCCCTGTCTTGCTCCGGCGCGCCCTGTCGGGTTTCCTCGGGCCCTGTCGGGTTTGCACGGGCCCTGTTGGGCTCCATCGGACCCTGTCAGGCTTTGTAGGGTTCTGTCAGGTTTGGTCGGGCCCTGTCGGGTTTGCCCGCATCCTGTCGGGCTCCGTCAAGCCCTGTCAGGTTTGCTCGGGCCCTGTCGGGTTTGCTCGGGCCCTGTCAGACTCCGTCGGGCCCTTTCGGGTTTCCTCGGGCCCTGTCGGGTTTGCTCGAGCCCTGTCGGGCTCCATCGGACCCTGTCAGGCTTTGTCGGGTCCTGTCGGGTTTCCTCGGGCCCTGTCGAACGCCATCGAGCCCTGTCAGGCTCCGTCGGGCCCTTTCGGGTTTCCTCGGGCCCTGTCGTTCTCCGTCGGGCCCTGTCGGGTTTCCTCGAGCCCTGTCGGGCTCCATCGAGCCCTGTCAGGCTCCGTAAGGCCCTTTCAGGTTTGCTCGGGCCCTGTCGGGCTCCGTCGGGCCCTGTCAGGCCTTGTCAGGTCCTGTCAGGTTTGCTCAGGCCCTGTCGGGCCTTGTCGGGCCCTGTCGGGTTTGCTCGGGCCCTGTCGGGTTTGCTCGGGCCCTGTCAGGCTCCGTCATGCCCTGTCAGGTTTGCTCGGGCCCTGTCGGATTTGCTCGGGCCCTGTCGGGCTCCGTCGAGCCCTGTCGGGTTTCCTCGGGTCCTGTCAGGCTCCGTCAGGCCCTGTCGGGTTTGCTCGGGCCCTGAAGGGCTCCGTCGGGCCCTGTCAGGCTTTCTCAGGTCCTGTCAGGTTTGCTCAGGCCCTGTCGGGCCTTGTCAGGCCCTGTCAGGTTTGCTCGGGCCCTGTCGGGTTTGCTCGGGCCCTGTCGGGCTCCGTCGGGCCCTGTCGGGTTTGCTCGGGCCCTGTCAGGCTCTGTCGGGCCCTGTCGAGTTTCCTCGGGCCCTATCGGGCTCCGTTGGGCCCTGTCGGGTTTGCTCGGGCCCGGTCGGGTTTGCTCAAGCCCTGTCAGGCTCCGTCGGGCCCTGTCGGGTTTGCTCGGGCCCTGTCGGTCTCCGTCGGGCCCTGTCGGGTTTGCTCGGGCCCTGTCGGGCTCCGTCGGGCCCTGTCGGGTTTGCTCGGGCCCTGTCGGGCTCCGTCAGGCCCTGTCAGGTTTGCTCGGGCCCTGTCGGGATTGCTCGGGCCCTGTCGGGCTCCGTCGAGCCCTGTCGGGTTTGCTCGGGCCCTGTCAGGCTCCCTCGCGCCCTGTTGGGTTTCCTCGGGCCCTGTCGGGCTCCATCGAGCCCTGTCAGGTTTGCTAGGGCCCTGTCGGGTTTGCTCGGGCCCTGTCGGGCTCCGTCGGGCCCTGTCAGGCTTTGTCAGGTCCTGTCGCGTTTGCTCAGGCCCTGTCGGGCCTTGTCGGGCCCTGTCGGGTTTGTTCAGGCCCTGTCGGTTTTACTCGGGCCCTGTCATGCTCCGACAAGCCATGTCGGGTTTGCTCGGGCCCTGTCCGGTTTGCTCGGGCCCTCTCGGGCTCCGTCGGGCCCTGTCGGGTTTCCTCGGGCCCTGTCGGGCTCCGTCGGGCCCTGTTGGGTTTGCTCGGGCCCTGTCGGGTTTGCTGAAGCCCTGTCAGGCTTCGTCGGACCCTGTCGGGTTTGCTAGGGCCCTGTCGGGCTCCGTCGGGCCCTGTCGGGTTTCCTCGGGCCCTGTCTAATTTGCTTGGGCCCTCTCGGGCTCCGTCGAGCCATGTCGGGTTTCCTCGGGCCCTGTCGGGCTCCATCGGACCCTGTCAGGCTTTGTCGGGTCCTGTCGGGTTTGCTCAGGTCCTGTCGGGCCCTGTCAGGCCCTGTCGGGTTCGCTCGGGCCCTGTCAGGTTCGCTCGGGCCCTGTCGGGTTTGCTCGGGCCCTGTCAGGTTCGCTCAGGCCCTGTCGGGTTTGCTCGAGCCCTGTCAGGCTCCGTCGGGCCCTGTCGGGTTTGCTCAGGTCCTGTCGGGCCTTGTCAGGCCCTGTCGGGTTTGCTCGGGCCCTGTCAGGTTCGTTCGGGCCCTGTCGGGTTTGCTCGAGCCCTGTCGGGCTCCGTCGGGCCCTGTCGGGTTTGCTGAAGCCCTGTCAGGCTCCGTCGGTCCCTGTCGGGTTTGCTCAAACCCTGTTGGGCTCCGTCGGGCCCTGTCAGGTTTGCTCGGGCCCTGTCGGGTTTGCTCAGGCCCTGTCAGGCTCCGTCTAGCCATGTCGGGTTTGCTCGGGCCCTGTCAGGCTCCGTCGGGCCCTGTCGGGTTTCCTCGGGCCCTGTCGGGCTCCATCGAGCCCTGTCAGGCTCCGTCGGGCCCTGTCGGGTTTGCTCGGGCCCTGTCAGGCTCCGTCGGGCCCTGTCAGGCTTTGTCAGGTCCTGTCAGGTTTGCTCGGGCCCTGTCGGGCCTTCTCGGGCCCTGTCGGATTTGCTCGGGCCCTGTCAGGCTCCGTCGGGCCCTGTCGGGTTTGCTCGGGCCCTGTCAGGCTCCGTCGGGCCCTTTCGGGTTTGCTCAGGCCTTGTCGGGCTCCCTCGGGCCCTGTCGGGTTTGCTCGGGCCCTGTCGGGTTTGCTCGAACCCTGTCGGGCTCTGTCGGGCCTTGTCGGATTTGCTCAGGCCCTGTCGGGTTTGCTCGGTCCCTGTACGGCTCCGTCGGGCCCTGTCGGGTTTTCTCGAACCCTGTCGGGCTCTGTCGGGCCTTGTCCGATTTGCTCAGGCCCTGTCGGGTTTGCTCGGGCCCTGTACGGCTCCGTCGGGCCCTCTCGGGTTTGCTCGGGCCCTGTCGGGTTTGCTCGGTCCCTGTACGGCTCCGTCGGGCCCTCTCGGGTTTGCTCGGGCCCTGTCGGGCTCCGACGGGCCCTGTTGGGTTTGCTCGGGCCCTGTCGGGCTCCATCGAGCCCTGTCAGGCTCCGTCGGGCCCTTTCGGGTTTGCTCGGGCCCTGTCGGGCTCCGTCGGGCCCTGTCAGGCTTTGTCAGGTCCTGTCAGGTTTGCTCGGGCCTTGTCTGGTTTCCTCGGGCTCTGTCGGGCTCCGTTGGGCCTTGTCGGGTTTACTCGGGCCCTCTCGGGTTTGCTCGGGCCCTGTCAGGCTCCGTCAAGCCCTGTCGGGTTTGCTCGGGCCCTGTCGGGCTCCTTCGGGCCCTGTCGGGCTTGCTCTCGCCCTGTCAGGCTCCGTCGCGCCCTGTCGGGTTTCCTCGGGCCCTGTCGGGCTCCATCGAGCCCTGTCAGGTTTGCTCGGGCCCTGTCGGGTTTGCTCGGGCCCTGTCAAGTTTGCTCGGGCCCTGTCGGGTCTTGTCGGGCCCTGTCGGGTTTGCTCGGGCTCTGTCGGGCTCCAGCGGGCCCTGTCGGGTTTCCTCGGGTCCTGTCAGGCTCCGTCAGGCCCTGTCGGGTTTGCTCGGGCCCTATCGGGCTCCGTCGGGCCCTGTCGGGTTTCCTCGGGCCCTGTCAGGCTCCATCGAGCCCTGTCAGGCTCCGTTGGGCCCTTTCAAGTTTGCTCGGGCCCTGTCGGGCTCCGTCGGGCCCTGTCGGATTTGCTCAGGCCCTGTTGGGTTTGCTCGGGCCCTGTCGGGCTCCGTCGGGCCCTGTCAGGTTTCCTCGGGCCCTGTCGGGCTCCATCGAGCCCTGTCAGGCTCCGTCGGGCCCTTTCGGGTTTGCTCGGGCCCTGAAGGGCTCCGTCGGGCCCTGTCAGGCTTTCTCAGGTCCTGTCAGGTTTGCTCAGGCCCTGTCGGGCCTTGTCAGGCCCTGTCGGGTTTGCTCGGGCCCTGTCGGGTTTGCTCGGGCCCTGTCGGGCTTTGTCGCGCCCTGTCAGGTTCGCTCGGGCCCTGTCGGGTTTGCTCGGGCCCTGTGCAGGCTCCCTCAAGCCTTGTCAGGTTTCCTCGAGCCCTGTCGGGCTCCGTCGAGCCCTGTCGGGTTTGCTCGGGCCCTGTCAGGCTCCCTCGCGCCCTGTCGGGTTTCCTCGGGCCCTGTCGGGCTCCATCGAGCCCTGTCAGGTTTGCTAGGGCCCGGTCGGGTTTGCTCGGGCCCTGTCGGGCTCCATCGGACCCTGCCAGGCTTTGTCGGGTCCTGTCGGGTTTGCTCAGGTCCTGTCAGACCTTGTCAGGCCCTGTCGGGTTTGCTCGGGCCCTGTCGGGTTTGCTCGGGCCCTGTCAGGCTTTGTCGCGCCCTGTCAGGTTTGCTCGGGCCCTGTCGGGTTTGCTCGGGCCCTGTCAGGCTCCCTCAAGCCTTGTCAGGTTTCCTCGAGCCCTGTCGTGCTCCATCGGGCCCTGTCAGGTTTGCTCGGGCACTGTCAGGTTTGCTCGGGCCCTGTCGGGCTCCGTCGGGCCCTGTCGGATTTGCTCGGGCCCGGTCGGGTTTGCTCAAGCCCTGTCAGGCTCCGTCGGGCCCTGTCGGGTTTGCTCGGGCCCTGTCGGTCTCCGTCGGGCCCTGTCAGGTTTGCTCGGGCCCTGTCGATCTCCGTCGGACCCTGTCGGGTTTCCTCGGGCCCTGTCGGGCTCCGTCGGGCCCTGTCGGGGTTGCTCGGGCCCTGTCGGGCTCCATCGGACCCTGTCAGGCTTTGTCGGGTCCTGTCGGGTTTGCTCAGGTCCTGTCGGGCCTTGTCAGGCCCTGTCGGGTTCACTCGGGCCCTGTCAGGTTCGCTCGGGCCCTGTCGGGTTTGCTCGGGCCCTGTCAGGTTCGCTCGGGCCCTGTCGGGTTTGCTCGAGCCCTGTCGGGCTCCGTCGGGCCCTGTCGGGTTTGCTGAAGCCCTGTCAGGCTCCGTCGGTCCCTGTCGGGTTTGCTCAAACCCTGTTGGGCTCCGTCGGGCCCTGCCAGGTTTGCTCGGGCCCTGTCGGGTTTGTTCGGGCCCTGTCAGGCTCCGTCGAGCCCTGTCGGGTTTGCTCGGGCCCTGTCAGGCTCCGTCGGGCCCTGTCGGGTTTCCTCGGGCCCTGTCGGGCTCCATCGAGCCCTGTCAGGCTCCGTCGGGCCCTGTCGGGTTTGCTCGGGCCCTGTCAGGCTCCGTCGGGCCCTGTCAGGCTTTGTCAGGTCCTGTCAGGTTTGCTCGGGCCCTGTCGGGCCTTGTCGGGCCCTGTCGGGTTTGCTCGGGCTCTGTCGAGCTCCGTCGGGCCCTGTCGGGTTTTCTCGGGCCCTGTCAGGCTCCGTCGGGCCCTGTCGGGTTTGCTCGGGCCCTGTCAGGCTCCGTCGGGCCCTGTCGGGTTTGCTCAGGCCTTGTCGGGCTCCCTCGGGCCCTGTCGGGTTTGCTCGGGCCCTGTCGGGTTTGCTCAAGCCCTGTCAGGCTCCGTCGGGCCCTGTCGGGTTTGCTCGGGCCCTGTCGGTCTCCGTCGGGCCCTGTCGGGTTTGCTCGGGCCCTGTCGGTCTCCGTCGGGCCCTGTCGGGTTTGCTCGGGCCCTGTCGGTCTCCGTCGGGCCCTGTCGGGTTTGCTCGGGCCCTGTCGGGCTCCGTCGGGCCCTGTCGGGTTTGCTGAAGCCCTGTCAGGCTCCTTCGGTCCCTGTCGGGTTTGCTCAAACCCTGTTGGGCTCCGTCGGGCCCTGTCAGGTTTGCTCGGGCCCTGTCGGGTTTGCTCGGGCCCTGTCAGGCTCCGTCGAGCCCGGTCGGGTTTGCTCGGGCCCTGTCAGGCTCCGTCGGGCCCTGTCGGGTTTCCTCGGGCCCTGTCAGGCTCCATCGAGCCCTGTCAGGCTCCGTCGGGCCCTGTCGGGTTTGCTCAGGCCCTGTCAGGCTCCGTCGGGCCCTGTCAGGCTTTGTCAGGTCCTGTCAGGTTTGCTCGGGCCCTGTCGGGACTTGTCGGGCCCTGTCGGGTTTGCTCGGGCTCTGTCGAGCTCCGTCGGGCCCTGTCGGGTTTTCTCGGGCCCTGTACGGCTCCGTCGGGCCCTGTCGGGTTTGCTCAGGCCTTGTCGGGCTCCCTCGGGCCCTGTCGGGTTTGCTCGGGTTCTGTCGGGTTTGCTCGAACCCTGTCGGGCTCTGTCGGGCCTTGTCGGATTTGCTCAGGCCCTATCGGGTTTGCTCGGTCCCTGTACGGCTCCGTCGGGCCCTGTCGGGTTTGCTCGGGCCCTGTCGGGCTCCGTCGGGCCCTGTCGGGTTTCCTCGGGCCCTGTCGGGCTCCATCGAGCCCTGTCAGGCTCCGTCGGGCCCTTTCGGGTTTCCTCGGGTCCTGTCAGGCTCCGTCAGGCCCTGTCGGGTTTGCTCGGGCCCTGAAGGGCTCCGTCGGGCCCTGTCAGGCTTTCTCAGGTCCTGTCAGGTTTGCTCAGGCCCTGTCGGGCCTTGTCAGGCCCTGTCGGGTTTGCTCGGGCCCTGTCGGGTTTGCTCGGGCCCTGTCGGGCTCCGTCGGGCCCTGTCGGGTTTGCTCGGGCCCTGTCAGGCTCTGTCGGGCCCTGTCGAGTTTCCTCAAGCCCTATCGGGCTCCGTTGGGCCCTGTCGGGTTTGCTCGGGCCCGGTCGGGTTTGCTCAAGCCCTGTCAGGCTCCGTCGGGCCCTGTCGGGTTTGCTCGGGCCCTGTCGGTCTCCGTCGGGCCCTGTCGGGTTTGCTCGGGCCCTGTCGGTCTCCGTCGGGCCCTGTCGGGTTTGCTCGGGCCCTGTCGGGCTCCGTCAGGCCCTGTCAGGTTTGCTCGGGCCCTGTCGGGATTGCTCGGGCCCTGTCGGGCTCCGTCGAGCCCTGTCGGGTTTGCTCGGGCCCTGTCAGGCTCCCTCGCGCCCTGTTGGGTTTCCTCGGGCCCTGTCGGGCTCCATCGAGCCCTGTCAGGTTTGCTAGGGCCCTGTCGGGTTTGCTCGGGCCCTGTCGGGCTCCATCGGACCCTGCCAGGCTTTGTCGGGCCCTGTCGGGTTTGCTCAGGTCCTGTCAGACCTTGTCAGGCTCTGTCGGGTTTGCTCGGGCCCTGTCGGGTTTGCTCGGGCCCTGTCAGGCTCCCTCAAGCCTTTTCAGGTTTCCTCGAGCCATGTCGGGCTCCGTCGGGCCCTGTCAGGTTTGCTCGGGCACTGTCAGGTTTGCTCGGGCCCTGTCGGGCTCCGTCGGGCCCTGTCGGGTTTGCTCGGGCCCTGTCGGGCTCCGTCGGGCCCTGTCAGGTTTGCTCGGGCCCTATCGGGCTCCGTCGAGCCCTGTCGAGTTTGCTCGGGCCCTGTCAGGCTCCGTCGGGCCCTATCGGGTTTCCTCGGGCCCTGTCGGGCTCCATCGAGCCCTGTCAGGCTCTGTGAGGCTTTGTCGGGTTTGCTCGGGCCCTGTCGGGCTCCGTCGGGCCCTGTCAGGCTTTGTCAGGTCCTGTCGGGTTTGCTCAGGCCCTGTCGGGCCTTGTCGGGCCCTGTCGGGTTTGTTCAGGCCCTGTCGGTTTTACTCGGGCCCTGTCATGCTCCGACAAGTAATGTCGGGTTTGCTCGGGCACTGTCCGGTTTGCTCGGGCCCTCTCGGGCTCCGTCGGGCCCTGTCGGGTTTCCTCGGGCCCTGTCGGGCTCCGTCGGGCCCTGTTGGGTTTGCTCGGGCCCTGTCGGGTTTGCTGAAGCCCTGTCAGGCTTCGTCGGACCCTGTCGAGTTTGCTAGGGCCCTGTCGGGCTCCGTCGGGCCCTGTCGGGTTTCCTCGGGCCCTGTCTAATTTGCTTGGGCCCTCTCGGGCTCCGTCGAGCCATGTCAGGTTTCCTCGGGCCCTGTCGGGCTCCATCGGACCCTGTCAGGCTTTGTCGGGTCCTGTCGGGTTTGCTCAGGTCCTGTCGGGCCCTGTCAGGCCCTGTCGGGTTTGCTCGGGCCCTGTCGGGTTTGCTCGGGCCCTGTCGGGCTTTGTCGCGCCCTGTCAGGTTCGCTCGGGCCCTGTCGGGTTTGCTCGGGCCCTGTGCAGGCTCCCTCAAGCCTTGTCAGGTTTCCTCGAGCCCTGTCGGGCTCCGTCGAGCCCTGTCGGGTTTGCTCGGGCCCTGTCAGGCTCCCTCGCGCCCTGTCGGGTTTCCTCGGGCCCTGTCGGGCTCCATCGAGCCCTGTCAGGTTTGCTAGGGCCCGGTCGGGTTTGCTCGGGCCCTGTCGGGCTCCATCGGACCCTGCCAGGCTTTGTCGGGTCCTGTCGGGTTTGCTCAGGTCCTGTCAGACCTTGTCAGGCCCTGTCGGGTTTGCTCGGGCCCTGTCGGGTTTGCTCGGGCCCTGTCAGGCTTTGTCGCGCCCTGTCAGGTTTGCTCGGGCCCTGTCGGGTTTGCTCGGGCCCTGTCAGGCTCCCTCAAGCCTTGTCAGGTTTCCTCGAGCCCTGTCGTGCTCCATCGGGCCCTGTCAGGTTTGCTCGGGCACTGTCAGGTTTGCTCGGGCCCTGTCGGGCTCCGTCGGGCCCTGTCGGATTTGCTCGGGCCCGGTCGGGTTTGCTCAAGCCCTGTCAGGCTCCGTCGGGCCCTGTCGGGTTTGCTCGGGCCCTGTCGGTCTCCGTCGGGCCCTGTCAGGTTTGCTCGGGCCCTGTCGATCTCCGTCGGACCCTGTCGGGTTTCCTCGGGCCCTGTCGGGCTCCGTCGGGCCCTGTCGGGGTTGCTCGGGCCCTGTCGGGCTCCATCGGACCCTGTCAGGCTTTGTCGGGTCCTGTCGGGTTTGCTCAGGTCCTGTCGGGCCTTGTCAGGCCCTGTCGGGTTCACTCGGGCCCTGTCAGGTTCGCTCGGGCCCTGTCGGGTTTGCTCGGGCCCTGTCAGGTTCGCTCGGGCCCTGTCGGGTTTGCTCGAGCCCTGTCGGGCTCCGTCGGGCCCTGTCGGGTTTGCTGAAGCCCTGTCAGGCTCCGTCGGTCCCTGTCGGGTTTGCTCAAACCCTGTTGGGCTCCGTCGGGCCCTGCCAGGTTTGCTCGGGCCCTGTCGGGTTTGTTCGGGCCCTGTCAGGCTCCGTCGAGCCCTGTCGGGTTTGCTCGGGCCCTGTCAGGCTCCGTCGGGCCCTGTCGGGTTTCCTCGGGCCCTGTCGGGCTCCATCGAGCCCTGTCAGGCTCCGTCGGGCCCTGTCGGGTTTGCTCGGGCCCTGTCAGGCTCCGTCGGGCCCTGTCAGGCTTTGTCAGGTCCTGTCAGGTTTGCTCGGGCCCTGTCGGGCCTTGTCGGGCCCTGTCGGGTTTGCTCGGGCTCTGTCGAGCTCCGTCGGGCCCTGTCGGGTTTTCTCGGGCCCTGTCAGGCTCCGTCGGGCCCTGTCGGGTTTGCTCGGGCCCTGTCAGGCTCCGTCGGGCCCTGTCGGGTTTGCTCAGGCCTTGTCCGTCTCCCTCGGGCCCTGTCGGGTTTGCTCGGGCCCTGTCGGGTTTGCTCAAGCCCTGTCAGGCTCCGTCGGGCCCTGTCGGGTTTGCTCGGGCCCTGTCGGTCTCCGTCGGGCCCTGTCGGGTTTGCTCGGGCCCTGTCGGTCTCCGTCGGGCCCTGTCGGGTTTGCTCGGGCCCTGTCGGTCTCCGTCGGGCCCTGTTGGGTTTGCTCGGGCCCTGTCGGGCTCCGTCGGGCCCTGTCGGGTTTGCTGAAGCCCTGTCAGGCTCCTTCGGTCCCTGTCGGGTTTGCTCAAACCCTGTTGGGCTCCGTCGGGCCCTGTCAGGTTTGCTCGGGCCCTGTCGGGTTTGCTCGGGCCCTGTCAGGCTCCGTCGAGCCCGGTCGGGTTTGCTCGGGCCCTGTCAGGCTCCGTCGGGCCCTGTCGGGTTTCCTCGGGCCCTGTCAGGCTCCATCGAGCCCTGTCAGGCTCCGTCGGGCCCTGTCGGGTTTGCTCAGGCCCTGTCAGGCTCCGTCGGGCCCTGTCAGGCTTTGTCAGGTCCTGTCAGGTTTGCTCGGGCCCTGTCGGGACTTGTCGGGCCCTGTCGGGTTTGCTCGGGCTCTGTCGAGCTCCGTCGGGCCCTGTCGGGTTTTCTCGGGCCCTGTACGGCTCCGTCGGGCCCTGTCGGGTTTGCTCAGGCCTTGTCGGGCTCCCTCGGGCCCTGTCGGGTTTGCTCGGGCCCTGTCGGGTTTGCTCGAACCCTGTCGGGCTCTGTCGGGCCTTGTCGGATTTGCTCAGGTCCTATCGGGTTTGCTCGGTCCCTGTACGGCTCCGTCGGGCCCTGTCGGGTTTGCTCGGGCCCTGTCGGGCTCCGTCGGGCCCTGTCGGGTTTCCTCGGGCCCTGTCGGGCTCCATCGAGCCCTGTCAGGCTCCGTCGGGCCCTTTCGGGTTTCCTCGGGTCCTGTCAGGCTCCGTCAGGCCCTGTCGGGTTTGCTCGGGCCCTGAAGGGCTCCGTCGGGCCCTGTCAGGCTTTCTCAGGTCCTGTCAGGTTTGCTCAGGCCCTGTCGGGCCTTGTCAGGCCCTGTCGGGTTTGCTCGGGCCCTGTCGGGTTTGCTCGGGCCCTGTCGGGCTCCGTCGGGCCCTGTCGGGTTTGCTCGGGCCGTGTCAGGCTCTGTCGGGCCCTGTCGAGTTTCCTCAAGCCCTATCGGGCTCCGTTGGGCCCTGTCGGGTTTGCTCGGGCCCGGTCGGGTTTGCTCAAGCCCTGTCAGGCTCCGTCGGGCCCTGTCGGGTTTGCTCGGGCCCTGTCGGTCTCCGTCGGGCCCTGTCGGGTTTGCTCGGGCCCTGTCGGTCTCCGTCGGGCCCTGTCGGGTTTGCTCGGGCCCTGTCGGGCTCCGTCAGGCCCTGTCAGGTTTGCTCGGGCCCTGTCGGGATTGCTCGGGCCCTGTCGGGCTCCGTCGAGCCCTGTCGGGTTTGCTCGGGCCCTGTCAGGCTCCCTCGCGCCCTGTTGGGTTTCCTCGGGCCCTGTCGGGCTCCATCGAGCCCTGTCAGGTTTGCTAGGGCCCTGTCGGGTTTGCTCGGGCCCTGTCGGGCTCCATCGGACCCTGCCAGGCTTTGTCGGGCCCTGTCGGGTTTGCTCAGGTCCTGTCAGACCTTGTCAGGCTCTGTCGGGTTTGCTCGGGCCCTGTCGGGTTTGCTCGGGCCCTGTCAGGCTTTGTCGCGCCCTGTCAGGTTCGCTCGGGCCCTGTCGGGTTTGCTCGGGCCCTGTCAGGCTCCCTCAAGCCTTTTCAGGTTTCCTCGAGCCATGTCGGGCTCCGTCGGGCCCTGTCAGGTTTGCTCGGGCACTGTCAGGTTTGCTCGGGCCCTGTCGGGCTCCGTCGGGCCCTGTCGGGTTTGCTCGGGCCCTGTCGGGCTCCGTCGGGCCCTGTCAGGTTTGCTCGGGCCCTATCGGGCTCCGTCGAGCCCTGTCGAGTTTGCTCGGGCCCTGTCAGGCTCCGTCGGGCCCTATCGGGTTTCCTCGGGCCCTGTCGGGCTCCATCGAGCCCTGTCAGGCTCTGTGAGGCTTTGTCGGGTTTCCTCGGGCCCTGTCGGGCTCCGTCGGGCCCTGTTGGGTTTGCTCGGGCCCTGTCGGGTTTGCTGAAGCCCTGTCAGGCTTCGTCGGACCCTGTCGAGTTTGCTAGGGCCCTGTCGGGCTCCGTCGGGCCCTGTCGGGTTTCCTCGGGCCCTGTCTAATTTGCTTGGGCCCTCTCGGGCTCCGTCGAGCCATGTCAGGTTTCCTCGGGCCCTGTCGGGCTCCATCGGACCCTGTCAGGCTTTGTCGGGTCCTGTCGGGTTTGCTCAGGTCCTGTCGGGCCCTGTCAGGCCCTGTCGGGTTCGCTCGGGCCCTGTCGGGTTTGCTCGGGCCCTGTCGGGTCTTGTCGGGCCCTGTCGGGTTTGCTCGGGCTCTTTCGGGCTCCAGCGGGCCCTGTCGGGTTTCCTCGGGTCCTGTCAGGCTCCGTCAGGCCCTGTCGGGTTTGCTCGGGCCCTATCGGGCTCCGTCGGGCCCTGTCGGGTTTCCTCGGGCCCTGTCAGGCTCCATCGAGCCCTGTCAGGCTCCGTCGGGCCCTTTCAAGTTTGCTCGGGCCCTGTCGGGCTTTGTCGGGCCCTGTCGGATTTGCTCAGGCGCTGTTGGGTTTGCTCGGGCCCTGTCGGGCTCCGTCGGGCCCTGTCAGGTTTCCTCGGGCCCTGTCGGGCTCCATCGAGCCCTGTCAGGCTCCGTCGGGCCCTTTCGGGTTTGCTCGGGCCCTGTCGGGCTCCGTCGGGCCCTGTCGGGTTTGCTCGGGCCCGGTCGGGTTTGCTCAAGCCCTGTCAGGCTCCGTCGGGCCCTGTCGGGTTTGCTCGGGCCCTGTCGGTCTCCGTCGGGCCCTGTCAGGTTTGCTTGGGCTCTGTCGATCTCCGTCAAACCCTGTCGGGTTTCCTCGGGCCCTATCGGGCTCCGTCGGGCCCTGTCGGGGTTGCTCGGGCCCTGTCGGGCTCCATCGGACCCTGTCAGGCTTTGTCGGGTCCTGTCGGGTTTGCTCAGGTCCTGTCGGGCCTTGTCAGGCCCTGTCGGGTTCGCTCGGGCCCTGTCAGGTTCGCTCGGGCCCTGTCGGGTTTGCTCGGGCCCTGTCAGGTTCGCTCGGGCCCTGTCGGGTTTGCTCGAGCCCTGTCGGGCTCCGTCGGGCCCTGTCGGGTTTGCTCGGGCCCTGTCGGTCTCCGTCAAACCCTGTCGGGTTTCCTCGGGCCCTATCGGGCTCCGTCGGGCCCTGTCGGGGTTGCTCGGGCCCTGTCGGGCTCCATCGGACCCTGTCAGGCTTTGTCGGGTCCTGTCGGGTTTGCTCAGGTCCTGTCGGGCCTTGTCAGGCCCTGTCGGGTTCGCTCGGGCCCTGTCAGGTTCGCTCGGGCCCTGTCGGGTTTGCTCGGGCCCTGTCAGGTTCGCTCGGGCCCTGTCGGGTTTGCTCGAGCCCTGTCGGGCTCCGTCGGGCCCTGTCGGGTTTGCTGAAGCCCTGTCAGGCTCCGTTCGTCCCTGTCGGGTTTGCTCAAACCCTGTTGGGCTCCGTCGGGCCCTGCCAGGTTTGCTCGGGCCCTGTCGGGTTTGCTCGGGCACTGTCAGGCTCCGTCGAGCCCTGTCGGGTTTGCTCGGGCCCTGTCAGGCTCCGTCGGGCCCTGTCGGGTTTCCTCGGGCCCTGTCGGGCTCCATCGAGCCCTGTCAGGCTCCGTCGGGCCCTGTCGGGTTTGCTCGGGCCCTGTCAGGCTCCGTCGGGCCCTGTCAGGCTTTGTCAGGTCCTGTCAGGTTTGCTCGGGCCCTGTCGGGCCTTGTCGGGCCCTGTCGGGTTTGCTCGGGCTCTGTCGAGCTCCGTCGGGCCCTGTCGGGTTTTCTCGGGCCCTGTCATGCTCCGTCTGGCCCTGTCGGGTTTGCTCGGGCCCTGTCAGGCTCCGTCGGGCCCTGTCGGGTTTGCTCAGGCCTTGTCGGGCTCCCTCGGGCCCTGTCGGGTTTGCTCGGGCCCTGTCGGGTTTGCTCAAGCCCTGTCAGGCTCCGTCGGGCCCTGTCGGGTTTGCTCGGGCCCTGTCGGTCTCCGTCGGGCCCTGTCGGGTTTGCTCGGGCCCTGTCGGTCTCCGTCGGGCCCTGTCGGGTTTGCTCGGGCCCTGTCGGTCTCCGTCGGGCCCTGTCGGGTTTGCTCGGGCCCTGTCGGGCTCCGTCGGGCCCTGTCGGGTTTGCTGAAGCCCTGTCAGGCTCCTTCGGTCCCTGTCGGGTTTGCTCAAACCCTGTTGGGCTCCGTCGGGCCCTGTCAGGTTTGCTCGGGCCCTGTCGGGTTTGCTCGGGCCCTGTCAGGCTCCGTCGAGCCCGGTCGGGTTTGCTCGGGCCCTGTCAGGCTCCGTCGGGCCCTGTCAGGTTTCCTCGGGCCCTGTCGGGCTCCATCGAGCCCTGTCAGGCTCCGTCGGGCCCTGTCGGGTTTGCTCAGGCCCTGTCAGGCTCCGTCGGGCCCTGTCAGGCTTTGTCAGGTCCTGTCAGGTTTGCTCGGGCCCTGTCGGGACTTGTCGGGCCCTGTCGGGTTTGCTCGGGCTCTGTCGAGCTCCGTCGGGCCCTGTCGGGTTTTCTCGGGCCCTGTCAGGCTCCGTCGGGCCCTGTCGGGTTTGCTCAGGCCTTGTCGGGCTCCCTCGGGCCCTGTCGGGTTTGCTCGGGCCCTGTCGGGTTTGCTCGAACCCTGTCGGGCTCTGTCGGGCCTTGTCGGATTTGCTCAGGCCCTGTCGGGTTTGCTCGGTCCCTGTACGGCTCCGTCGGGCCCTGTCGTGTTTGCTCAGGGCTTGTCGGGCTCCCTCGGGCCCTGTCGGGTTTGCTCGGGCCCTGTCGGGTTTGCTCGAACCCTGTCGGGCTCTGTCGGGCCTTGTCGGATTTGCTCAGGCCCTGTCGGGTTTGCTCGGTCCCTGTACGGCTCCGTCGGGCCCTGTCGGGTTTGCTCGGGCCCTGTCGGGCTCCGTCGGGCCCTGTCGGGTTTCCTCGGGCCCTGTCGGGCTCCATCGAGCCCTGTCAGGCTCCGTCGAGCCCTTTCGGGTTTCCTCGGGTCCTGTCAGGCTCCGTCAGGCCCTGTCGGGTTTGCTCGGGCCCTGTCAGGCTCCGTCGGGCCCTGTCAGGCTTTCTCAGGTCCTGTCAGGTTTGCTCAGGCCCTGTCGGGCCTTGTCAGGCCCTGTCGGGTTTCCTCGGGCCCTGTCGGGCTCCATCGAGCCCTGTCAGGCTCCGTCGGGCCCTGTCGGGTTTGCTCGGGCCCTGTCAGGCTCCGTCGGGCCCTGTCAGGCTTTGTCAGGTCCTGTCAGGTTTGCTCGGGCCCTGTCGGGCCTTGTCGGGCCCTGTCGGGTTTGCTCGGGCTCTGTCGAGCTCCGTCGGGCCCTGTCGGGTTTTCTCGGGCCCTGTCAGGCTCCGTCTAGCCCTGTCGGGTTTGCTCGGGCCCTGTCAGGCTCCGTCGGGCCCTGTCGGGTTTGCTCAGGCCTTGTCGGGCTCCCTCGGGCCCTGTCGGGTTTGCTCGGGCCCTGTCGGGTTTGCTCAAGCCCTGTCAGGCTCCGTCGGGCCCTGTCGGGTTTGCTCGGGCCCTGTCGGTCTCCGTCGGGCCCTGTCGGGTTTGCTCGGGCCCTGTCGGTCTCCGTCGGGCCCTGTCGGGTTTGCTCGGGCCCTGTCGGTCTCCGTCGGGCCCTGTCGGGTTTGCTCGGGCCCTGTCGGGCTCCGTCGGGCCCTGTCGGGTTTGCTAAAGCCCTGTCAGGCTCCTTCGGTCCCTGTCGGGTTTGCTCAAACCCTGTTGGGCTCCGTCGGGCCCTGTCAGGTTTGCTCGGGCCCTGTCGGGTTTGCTCGGGCCCTGTCAGGCTCCGTCGAGCCCGGTCGGGTTTGCTCGGGCCCTGTCAGGCTCCGTCGGGCCCTGTCGGGTTTGCTCAGGCCCTGTCAGGCTCCGTCGGGCCCTGTCAGGCTTTGTCAGGTCCTGTCAGGTTTGCTCGGGCCCTGTCGGGACTTGTCGGGCCCTGTCGGGTTTGCTCGGGCTCTGTCGAGCTCCGTCGGGCCCTGTCGGGTTTTCTCGGGCCCTGTCAGGCTCCGTCGGGCCCTGTCGGGTTTGCTCAGGCCTTGTCGGGCTCCCTCGGGCCCTGTCGGGTTTGCTCGGGCCCTGTCGGGTTTGCTCGAACCCTGTCGGGCTCTGTCGGGCCTTGTCGGATTTGCTCAGGCCCTGTCGGGTTTGCTCGGTCCCTGTACGGCTCCGTCGGGCCCTGTCGTGTTTGCTCAGGGCTTGTCGGGCTCCCTCGGGCCCTGTCGGGTTTGCTCGGGCCCTGTCGGGTTTGCTCGAACCCTGTCGGGCTCTGTCGGGCCTTGTCGGATTTGCTCAGGCCCTGTCGGGTTTGCTCGGTCCCTGTACGGCTCCGTCGGGCCCTGTCGGGTTTGCTCGGGCCCTGTCGGGCTCCGTCGGGCCCTGTCGGGTTTGCTCGGGCCCTGTCGGGCTCCATCGAGCCCTGTCAGGCTCCGTCGGGCCCTTTCGGGTTTCCTCGGGTCCTGTCAGGCTCCGTCAGGCCCTGTCGGGTTTGCTCGGGCCCTGAAGGGCTCCGTCGGGCCCTGTCAGGCTTTCTCAGGTCCTGTCAGGTTTGCTCAGGCCCTGTCGGGCCTTGTCAGGCCCTGTCGGGTTTGCTCGGGCCCTGTCGGGTTTGCTCGGGCCCTGTCGGGCTCCGTCGGGCCCTGTCGGGTTTGCTCGGGCCCTGTCAGGCTCTGTCGGGCCCTGTCGAGTTTCCTCGGGCCCTATCGGGCTCCGTTGGGCCCTGTCGGGTTTGCTCGGGCCCGGTCGGGTTTGCTCAAGCCCTGTCAGGCTCCGTCGGGCCCTGTCGGGTTTGCTCGGGCCCTGTCGGTCTCCGTCGGGCCCTGTCGGGTTTGCTCGGGCCCTGTCGGTCTCCGTCGGGCCCTGTCGGGTTTGCTCGGGCCCTGTCGGGCTCCGTCAGGCCCTGTCAGGTTTGCTCGGGCCCTGTCGGGATTGCTCGGGCCCTGTCGGGCTCCGTCGAGCCCTGTCGGGTTTGCTCGGGCCCTGTCAGGCTCCCTCGCGCCCTGTTGGGTTTCCTCGGGCCCTGTCGGGCTCCATCGAGCCCTGTCAGGTTTGCTAGGGCCCTGTCGGGTTTGCTCGGGCCCTGTCGGGCTCCATCGGACCCTGCCAGGCTTTGTCGGGCCCTGTCGGGTTTGCTCAGGTCCTGTCAGACCTTGTCAGGCCCTGTCGGGTTTGCTCGGGCCCTGTCGGGTTTGCTCGGGCCCTGTCAGGCTTTGTCGCGCCCTGTCAGGTTCGCTCAGGCCCTGTCGGGTTTGCTCGGGCCCTGTCAGGCTCCCTCAAGCCTTGTCAGGTTTCCTCGAGCCATGTCGGGCTCCGTCAGGCCCTGTCAGGTTTGCTCGGGCACTGTCAGGTTTGCTCGGGCCCTGTCGGGCTCCGTCGGGCCCTGTCGGGTTTGCTCGGGCCCTGTCGGGCTCCGTCGGGCCCTGTCAGGTTTGCTCGGGCCCTGTCGGGTTTGCTCGGGCCCTATCGGGCTCCGTCGAGCCCTGTCGAGTTTGCTCGGGCCCTGTCAGGCTCCGTCGGGCCCTATCGGGTTTCCTCGGGCCCTGTCGGGCTCCATCGAGCCCTGTCAGGCTCTGTGAGGCTTTGTCGGGTTTGCTCGGGCCCTGTCGGGCTCCGTCGGGCCCTGTCAGGCTTTGTCAGGTCCTGTCGGGTTTGCTCAGGCCCTGTCGGGCCTTGTCGGGCCCTGTCGGGTTTGTTCAGGCCCTGTCGGTTTTACTCGGGCCCTGTCATGCTCCGACAAGCCATGTCGGGTTTGCTCGGGCCCTGTCCGGTTTGCTCGGGCCCTCTCGGGCTCCGTCGGGCCCTGTCGGGTTTCCTCGGGCCCTGTCGGGCTCCGTCGGGCCCTGTTGGGTTTGCTCGGGCCCTGTCGGGTTTGCTGAAGCCCTGTCAGGCTTCGTCGGACCCTGTCGGGTTTGCTAGGGCCCTGTCGGGCTCCGTCGGGCCCTGTCGGGTTTTCTCGGGCCCTGTCTAATTTGCTTGGGCCCTCTCGGGCTCCGTCGAGCCATGTCGGGTTTCCTCGGGCCCTGTCGGGCTCCATCGGACCCTGTCAGGCTTTGTCGGGTCCTGTCGGGTTTGCTCAGGTCCTGTCGGGCCCTGTCAGGCCCTGTCGGGTTCGCTCGGGCCCTGTCAGGTTCGCTCGGGCCCTGTCGGGTTTGCTCGGGCCCTGTCAGGTTCGCTCGGGCCCTGTCGGGTTTGCTCGAGCCCTGTCAGGCTCCGTCGGGCCCTGTCGGGTTTGCTCAGGTTCTGTCGGGCCTTGTCAGGCCCTGTCGGGTTTGCTCGGGCCCTGTCAGGTTCGTTCGGGCCCTGTCGGGTTTGCTCGAGCCCTGTCGGGCTCCGTCGGGCCCTGTCGGGTTTGCTGAAGCCCTGTCAGGCTCCGTCGGTCCCTGTCGGGTTTGCTCAAACCCTGTTGGGCTCCGTCGGGCCCTGTCAGGTTTGCTCGGGCCCTGTCGGGTTTGCTCAGGCCCTGTCAGGCGCCGTCGAGCCCTGTCGGGTTTGCTCGGGCCCTGTCAGGCTCCGTCGGGCCCTGTCGGGTTTCCTCGGGCCCTGTCGGGCTCCATCGAGCCCTGTCAGGCTCCGTCGGGCCCTGTCGGGTTTGCTCGGGCCCTGTCAGGCTCCGTCGGGCCCTGTCAGGCTTTGTCAGGTCCTGTCAGGTTTGCTCGGGCCCTGTCGGGCCTTGTCGGGCCCTGTCGGGTTTGCTCGGGCCCTGTCAGGCTCCGTCGGGCCCTGTCGGGTTTGCTCGGGCCCTGTCAGGCTCCGTCGGGCCCTGTCGGGTTTGCTCAGGCCTTGTCGGGCTCCCTCGGGCCCTGTCGGGTTTGCTCAGGCCTTGTCGGGCTCCCTCGGGCCCTGTCGGGTTTGCTCGGGCCCTGTCGGGTTTGCTCAAGCCCTGTCAGGCTCCGTCGGGCCCTGTCGGGTTTGCTCGGGCCCTGTCGGTCTCCGTCGGGCCCTGTCGGGTTTGCTCGGGCCCTGTCGGTCTCCGTCGGGCCCTGTCGGGTTTGCTCGGGCCCTGTCGGTCTCCGTCGGGCCCTGTCGGGTTTGCTCGGGCCCTGTCGGGCTCCGTCGGGCCCTGTCGGGTTTGCTGAAGCCCTGTCAGGCTCCTTCGGTCCCTGTCGGGTTTGCTCAAACCCTGTTGGGCTCCGTCGGGCCCTGTCAGGTTTGCTCGGGCCCTGTCGGGTTTGCTCGGGCCCTGTCAGGCTCCGTCGAGCCCGGTCGGGTTTGCTCGGGCCCTGTCAGGCTCCGTCGGGCCCTGTCGGGTTTGCTCAGGCCCTGTCAGGCTCCGTCGGGCCCTGTCAGGCTTTGTCAGGTCCTGTCAGGTTTGCTCGGGCCCTGTCGGGACTTGTCGGGCCCTGTCGGGTTTGCTCGGGCTCTGTCGAGCTCCGTCGGGCCCTGTCGGGTTTTCTCGGGCCCTGTCAGGCTCCGTCGGGCCCTGTCGGGTTTGCTCAGGCCTTGTCGGGCTCCCTCGGGCCCTGTCGGGTTTGCTCGGGCCCTGTCGGGTTTGCTCGAACCCTGTCGGGCTCCCTCGGGCCCTGTCGGGTTTGCTCGGGCCCTGTCGGGTTTGCTCGAACCCTGTCGGGCTCTGTCGGGCCTTGTCGGATTTGCTCAGGCCCTGTCGGGTTTGCTCGGTCCCTGTACGGCTCCGTCGGGCCCTGTCGGGTTTTCTCGAACCCTGTCGGGCTCTGTCGGGCCTTGTCGGATTTGCTCAGGCCCTGTCGGGTTTGCTCGGTCCCTGTACGGCTCCGTCGGGCCCTCTCGGGTTTGCTCGGGCCCTGTCGGGCTCCGACGGGCCCTGTTGGGTTTGCTCGGGCCCTGTAGGGCTCCATCGAGCCCTGTCAGGCTTTGTCGGGCCCTTTCGGGTTTGCTCGGGCCCTGTCAGGCTCCGTCGGGCCCTGTCAGGGTTTGTCAGGTCCTGTCAGGTTTGCTCGGGCCTTGTCTGGTTTCCTCGGGCTCTGTCGGGCTCCGTTGGGCCTTGTCGGGTTTACTCGGGCCCTCTCGGGTTTGCTCTCGCCCTGTCAGGCTCCGTCAAGCCCTGTCGGGTTTGCTCGAGCCCTGTCGGGCTCCATCGGACCCTGCCAGGCTTTGTCGGGCCCTGTCGGGTTTGCTCAGGTCCTGTCAGACCTTGTCAGGCCCTGTCGGGTTTGCTCGGGCCCTGTCGGGTTTGCTCGGGCCCTGTCAGGCTTTGTCGCGCCCTGTCAGGTTCGCTCAGGCCCTGTCGGGTTTGCTCGGGCCCTGTCAGGCTCCCTCAAGCCTTGTCAGGTTTCCTCGAGCCATGTCGGGCTCCGTCAGGCCCTGTCAGGTTTGCTCGGGCACTGTCAGGTTTGCTCGGGCCCTGTCGGGCTCCGTCGGGCCCTGTCGGGTTTGCTCGGGCCCTGTCGGGCTCCGTCGGGCCCTGTCAGGTTTGCTCGGGCCCTGTCGGGTTTGCTCGGGCCCTATCGGGCTCCGTCGAGCCCTGTCGAGTTTGCTCGGGCCCTGTCAGGCTCCGTCGGGCCCTATCGGGTTTCCTCGGGCCCTGTCGGGCTCCATCGAGCCCTGTCAGGCTCTGTGAGGCTTTGTCGGGTTTGCTCGGGCCCTGTCGGGCTCCGTCGGGCCCTGTCAGGCTTTGTCAGGTCCTGTCGGGTTTGCTCAGGCCCTGTCGGGCCTTGTCGGGCCCTGTCGGGTTTGTTCAGGCCCTGTCGGTTTTACTCGGGCCCTGTCATGCTCCGACAAGCCATGTCGGGTTTGCTCGGGCCCTGTCCGGTTTGCTCGGGCCCTCTCGGGCTCCGTCGGGCCCTGTCGGGTTTCCTCGGGCCCTGTCGGGCTCCGTCGGGCCCTGTTGGGTTTGCTCGGGCCCTGTCGGGTTTGCTGAAGCCCTGTCAGGCTTCGTCGGACCCTGTCGGGTTTGCTAGGGCCCTGTCGGGCTCCGTCGGGCCCTGTCGGGTTTTCTCGGGCCCTGTCTAATTTGCTTGGGCCCTCTCGGGCTCCGTCGAGCCATGTCGGGTTTCCTCGGGCCCTGTCGGGCTCCATCGGACCCTGTCAGGCTTTGTCGGGTCCTGTCGGGTTTGCTCAGGTCCTGTCGGGCCCTGTCAGGCCCTGTCGGGTTCGCTCGGGCCCTGTCAGGTTCGCTCGGGCCCTGTCGGGTTTGCTCGAGCCCTGTCAGGCTCCGTCGGGCCCTGTCGGGTTTGCTCTGGTTCTGTCGGGCCTTGTCAGGCCCTGTCGGGTTTGCTCGGGCCCTGTCAGGTTCGTTCGGGCCCTGTCGGGTTTGCTCGAGCCCTGTCGGGCTCCGTCGGGCCCTGTCGGGTTTGCTGAAGCCCTGTCAGGCTCCGTCGGTCCCTGTCGGGTTTGCTCAAACCCTGTTGGGCTCCGTCGGGCCCTGTCAGGTTTGCTCGGGCCCTGTCGGGTTTGCTCAGGCCCTGTCAGGCGCCGTCGAGCCCTGTCGGGTTTGCTCGGGCCCTGTCAGGCTCCGTCGGGCCCTGTCGGGTTTCCTCGGGCCCTGTCGGGCTCCATCGAGCCCTGTCAGGCTCCGTCGGGCCCTGTCGGGTTTGCTCGGGCCCTGTCAGGCTCCGTCGGGCCCTGTCAGGCTTTGTCAGGTCCTGTCAGGTTTGCTCGGGCCCTGTCGGGCCTTGTCGGGCCCTGTCGGGTTTGCTCGGGCCCTGTCAGGCTCCGTCGGGCCCTGTCGGGTTTGCTCGGGCCCTGTCAGGCTCCGTCGGGCCCTGTCGGGTTTGCTCAGGCCTTGTCGGGCTCCCTCGGGCCCTGTCGGGTTTGCTCGGGCCCTGTCGGGTTTGCTCGAACCCTGTCGGGCTCTGTCGGGCCTTGTCGGATTTGCTCAGGCCCTGTCGGGTTTGCTCGGTCCCTGTACGGCTCCGTCGGGCCCTGTCGGGTTTTCTCGAACCCTGTCGGGCTCTGTCGGGCCTTGTCGGATTTGCTCAGGCCCTGTCGGGTTTGCTCGGTCCCTGTACGGCTCCGTCGGGCCCTCTCGGGTTTGCTCGGGCCCTGTCGGGCTCCGACGGGCCCTGTTGGGTTTGCTCGGGCCCTGTAGGGCTCCATCGAGCCCTGTCAGGCTCCGTCGGGCCCTTTCGGGTTTGCTCGGGCCCTGTCAGGCTCCGTCGGGCCCTGTCAGGGTTTGTCAGGTCCTGTCAGGTTTGCTCGGGCCTTGTCTGGTTTCCTCGGGCTCTGTCGGGCTCCGTTGGGCCTTGTCGGGTTTACTCGGGCCCTCTCGGGTTTGCTCTCGCCCTGTCAGGCTCCGTCAAGCCCTGTCGGGTTTGCTCGAGCCCTGTCGGGCTCCTTCGGGCCCTGTCTGATTTCCTCGGGCCCTGTCGGGTTTGCTCGGGCCCTGTCGGGTTTGCTCGGGCCCTGTCAGGCTTCGTCAGACCCTGTCGGGTTTGCTCGGGCCCTGTCGGGCTCCGTCGCGCCCTGTCGGGTTTCCTCGGGCCCTGTCGGGCTCCATCGAGCCCTGTCAGGTTTGCTCGGGCCCTGTCGGGTTTGCTCGGGCCCTGTCGGGTTTGCTCGGGCCCTGTCAGGCTCCGTCGCGCCCTGTCGGGTTTCCTCGGGCCCTGTCGGGCTCCATCGAGCCCTGTCAGGTTTGCTCGGGCCCTGTCGGGTTTGCTCGGGCCCTGTCGGGTTTGCTCGGGCCCTGTCGGGTCTTGTCGGGCCCTGTCGGGTTTACTCGGGCTCTGTCGGGCTCCAGCGGGCCCTGTCGGGTTTCCTCGGGTCCTGTCAGGCTCCGTCAGGCCCTGTCGGGTTTGCTCGGGCCCTGTCAGGCTCCGTCGGGCCCTGTCGGGTTTGCTCAGGCCTTGTCGGGCTCCCTCGGGCTTTGTCGGGTTTGCTCGGGCCCTGTCGGGTTTGCTCGAACCCTGTCGGGCTCTGTCGGGCCTTGTCGGATTTGCTCAGGCCCTGTCGGGTTTGCTCGTTCCCTGTACGGCTCCGTCGGGCCCTGTCGGGTTTTCTCGAACCCTGTCGGGCTCTGTCGGGCCTTGTCGGATTTGCTCAGGCCCTGTTGGGTTTGCTCGGTCCCTGTACGGCTCCGTCGGGCCCTCTCGGGTTTGCTCGGTCCCTGTACGGCTCCGTCGGGCCCTCTCGGGTTTGCTCGGGCCCTGTCGGGCTCCGTCGGGCCCTGTCAGGCTTTATCAGGTCCTGTCAGGTTTGCTCGGGCCCTGTCGGGACTTGTCGGGCCCTGTCGGGTTTGCTCGGGCTCTGTCGAGCTCCGTCGGGCCCTGTCGGGTTTTCTCGGGCCCTGTCAGGCTCCGTCGGGCCCTGTCGGGTTTGCTCAGGCCTTGTCGGGCTCCCTCGGGCCCTGTCGGGTTTGCTCGGGCCCTGTCGGGTTTGCTCGAACCCTGTCGGGCTCTGTCGGGCCTTGTCGGATTTGCTCAGGCCCTGTCGGGTTTGCTCGGTCCCTGTACGGCTCCGTCGGGCCCTGTCGTGTTTGCTCAGGGCTTGTCGGGCTCCCTCGGGCCCTGTCGGGTTTGCTCGGGCCCTGTCGGGTTTGCTGGAACCCTGTCGGGCTCTGTCGGGCCTTGTCGGATTTGCTCAGGCCCTGTCGGGTTTGCTCGGTCCCTGTACGGCTCCGTCGGGCCCTGTCGGGTTTGCTCGGGCCCTGTCGGGCTCCGTCGGGCCCTGTCGGGTTTCCTCGGGCCCTGTCGGGCTCCATCGAGCCCTGTCAGGCTCCGTCGGGCCCTTTCGGGTTTCCTCGGGTCCTGTCAGGCTCCGTCAGGCCCTGTCGGGTTTGCTCGGGCCCTGAAGGGCTCCGTCGGGCCCTGTCAGGCTTTCTCAGGTCCTGTCAGGTTTGCTCAGGCCCTGTCGGGCCTTGTCAGGCCCTGTCGGGTTTGCTCGGGCCCTGTCGGGTTTGCTCGGGCCCTGTCGGGCTCCGTCGGGCCCTGTCGGGTTTGCTCGGGCCCTGTCAGGCTCTGTCGGGCCCTGTCGAGTTTCCTCGGGCCCTATCGGGCTCCGTTGGGCCCTGTCGGGTTTGCTCGGGCCCGGTCGGGTTTGCTCAAGCCCTGTCAGGCTCCGTCGGGCCCTGTCGGGTTTGCTCGGGCCCTGTCGGTCTCCGTCGGGCCCTGTCGGGTTTGCTCGGGCCCTGTCGGTCTCCGTCGGGCCCTGTCGGGTTTGCTCGGGCCCTGTCGGGCTCCGTCAGGCCCTGTCAGGTTTGCTCGGGCCCTGTCGGGATTGCTCGGGCCCTGTCGGGCTCCGTCGAGCCCTGTCGGGTTTGCTCGGGCCCTGTCAGGCTCCCTCGCGCCCTGTTGGGTTTCCTCGGGCCCTGTCGGGCTCCATCGAGCCCTGTCAGGTTTGCTAGGGCCCTGTCGGGTTTGCTCGGGCCCTGTCGGGCTCCATCGGACCCTGCCAGGCTTTGTCGGGCCCTGTCGGGTTTGCTCAGGTCCTGTCAGACCTTGTCAGGCCCTGTCGGGTTTGCTCGGGCCCTGTCGGGTTTGCTCGGGCCCTGTCAGGCTTTGTCGCGCCCTGTCAGGTTCGCTCAGGCCCTGTCGGGTTTGCTCGGGCCCTGTCAGGCTCCCTCAAGCCTTGTCAGGTTTCCTCGAGCCATGTCGGGCTCCGTCAGGCCCTGTCAGGTTTGCTCGGGCACTGTCAGGTTTGCTCGGGCCCTGTCGGGCTCCGTCGGGCCCTGTCGGGTTTGCTCGGGCCCTGTCGGGCTCTGTCGGGCCCTGTAAGGTTTGCTCGGGCCCTGTCGGGTTTGCTCGGGCCCTATCGGGCTCCGTCGAGCCCTGTCGAGTTTGCTCGGGCCCTGTCAGGCTCCGTCGGGCCCTATCGGGTTTCCTCGGGCCCTGTCGGGCTCCATCGAGCCCTGTCAGGCTCTGTGAGGCTTTGTCGGGTTTGCTCGGGCCCTGTCGGGCTCCGTCGGGCCCTGTCAGGCTTTGTCAGGTCCTGTCGGGTTTGCTCAGGCCCTGTCGGGCCTTGTCGGGCCCTGTCGGGTTTGTTCAGGCCCTGTCGGTTTTACTCGGGCCCTGTCATGCTCCGACAAGCCATGTCGGGTTTGCTCGGGCCCTGTCCGGTTTGCTCGGGCCCTCTCGGGCTCCGTCGGGCCCTGTCGGGTTTCCTCGGGCCCTGTCGGGCTCCGTCGGGCCCTGTTGGGTTTGCTCGGGCCCTGTCGGGTTTGCTGAAGCCCTGTCAGGCTTCGTCGGACCCTGTCGGGTTTGCTAGGGCCCTGTCGGGCTCCGTCAGGCCCTGTCGGGTTTTCTCGGGCCCTGTCTAATTTGCTTGGGCCCTCTCGGGCTCCGTCGAGCCATGTCGGGTTTCCTCGGGCCCTGTCGGGCTCCATCGGACCCTGTCAGGCTTTGTCGGGTCCTGTCGGGTTTGCTCAGGTCCTGTCGGGCCCTGTCAGGCCCTGTCGGGTTCGCTCGGGCCCTGTCAGGTTCGCTCGGGCCCTGTCGGGTTTGCTCGGGCCCTGTCAGGTTCGCTCGGGCCCTGTCGGGTTTGCTCGAGCCCTGTCAGGCTCCGTCGGGCCCTGTCGGGTTTGCTCAGGTTCTGTCGGGCCTTGTCAGGCCCTGTCGGGTTTGCTCGGGCCCTGTCAGGTTCGTTCGGGCCCTGTCGGGTTTGCTCGAGCCCTGTCGGGCTCCGTCGGGCCCTGTCGGGTTTGCTGAAGCCCTGTCAGGCTCCGTCGGTCCCTGTCGGGTTTGCTCAAACCCTGTTGGGCTCCGTCGGGCCCTGTCAGGTTTGCTCGGGCCCTGTCGGGTTTGCTCAGGCCCTGTCAGGCGCCGTCGAGCCCTGTCGGGTTTGCTCGGGCCCTGTCAGGCTCCGTCGGGCCCTGTCGGGTTTCCTCGGGCCCTGTCGGGCTCCATCGAGCCCTGTCAGGCTCCGTCGGGCCCTGTCGGGTTTGCTCGGGCCCTGTCAGGCTCCGTCGGGCCCTGTCAGGCTTTGTCAGGTCCTGTCAGGTTTGCTCGGGCCCTGTCGGGCCTTGTCGGGCCCTGTCGGGTTTGCTCGGGCCCTGTCAGGCTCCGTCGGGCCCTGTCGGGTTTGCTCGGGCCCTGTCAGGCTCCGTCGGGCCCTGTCGGGTTTGCTCAGGCCTTGTCGGGCTCCCTCGGGCCCTGTCGGGTTTGCTCGGGCCCTGTCGGGTTTGCTCGAACCCTGTCGGGCTCTGTCGGGCCTTGTCGGATTTGCTCAGGCCCTGTCGGGTTTGCTCGGTCCCTGTACGGCTCCGTCGGGCCCTGTCGGGTTTTCTCGAACCCTGTCGGGCTCTGTCGGGCCTTGTCGGATTTGCTCAGGCCCTGTCGGGTTTGCTCGGTCCCTGTACGGCTCCGTCGGGCCCTCTCGGGTTTGCTCGGGCCCTGTCGGGCTCCGACGGGCCCTGTTGGGTTTGCTCGGGCCCTGTAGGGCTCCATCGAGCCCTGTCAGGCTCCGTCGGGCCCTTTCGGGTTTGCTCGGGCCCTGTCAGGCTCCGTCGGGCCCTGTCAGGCTTTGTCAGGTCCTGTCAGGTTTGCTCGGGCCTTGTCTGGTTTCCTCGGGCTCTGTCGGGCTCCGTTGGGCCTTGTCGGGTTTACTCGGGCCCTCTCGGGTTTGCTCTCGCCCTGTCAGGCTCCGTCAAGCCCTGTCGGGTTTGCTCGAGCCCTGTCGGGCTCCTTCGGGCCCTGTCTGATTTCCTCGGGCCCTGTCGGGTTTGCTCGGGCCCTGTCGGGTTTGCTCGGGCCCTGTCAGGCTTCGTCAGACCCTGTCGGGTTTGCTCGGGCCCTGTCGGGCTCCGTCGCGCCCTGTCGGGTTTCCTCGGGCCCTGTCGGGCTCCATCGAGCCCTGTCAGGTTTGCTCGGGCCCTGTCGGGTTTGCTCGGGCCCTGTCGGGTTTGCTCGGGCCCTGTCAGGCTTCGTCAGACCCTGTCGGGTTTGCTCGGGCCCTGTCAGGCTCCGTCGCGCCCTGTCGGGTTTCCTCGGGCCCTGTCGGGCTCCATCGAGCCCTGTCAGGTTTGCTCGGGCCCTGTCGGGTTTGCTCGGGCCCTGTCGGGTTTGCTCGGGCCCTGTCGGGTCTTGTCGGGCCCTGTCGGGTTTACTCGGGCTCTGTCGGGCTCCAGCGGGCCCTGTCGGGTTTCCTCGGGTCCTGTCAGGCTCCGTCAGGCCCTGTCGGGTTTGCTCGGGCCCTGTCAGGCTCCGTCGGGCCCTGTCGGGTTTGCTCAGGCCTTGTCGGGCTCCCTCAAGCTTTGTCGGGTTTGCTCGGGCCCTGTCGGGTTTGCTCGAACCCTGTCGGGCTCTGTCGGGCCTTGTCGGATTTGCTCAGGCCCTGTCGGGTTTGCTCGGTCCCTGTACGGCTCCGTCGGGCCCTGTCGGGTTTCCTCGAACCCTGTCGGGCTCTGTCGGGCCTTGTCGGATTTGCTCAGGCCCTGTTGGGTTTGCTCGGTCCCTGTACGGCTCCGTCGGGCCCTCTCGGGTTTGCTCGGGCCCTGTCGGGCTCCGACGGGCCCTGTTGGGTTTGCTCGGGCCCTGTAGGGCTCCATCGAGCCCTGTCAGGCTCCGTCGGGCCCTTTCGGGTTTGCTCGGGCCCTGTCAGGCTCCGTCGGGCCCTGTCAGGCTTTGTCAGGTCCTGTCAGGTTTGCTCGGGCCTTGTCTGGTTTCCTCGGGCTCTGTCGGGCTCCATTGGGCCTTGTCGGGTTTACTCGGGCCCTCTCGGGTTTGCTCTCGCCCTGGCAGGCTCCGTCAAGCCCTGTCGGGTTTGCTCGGGCCCTGTCGGGCTCCTTCGGGCCCTGTCTGATTTCCTCGGGCCCTGTCCGGTTTGCTCGGGCCCTGTCGGGTTTGCTCGGGCCCTGTCAGGCTTCGTCAGACCCTGTCGGGTTTGCTCGGGCCCTGTCGGGCTCCGTCGAGCCCTGTCAGGTTTGCTCGGGCCCTGTCAGGCTCCGTCGCGCCCTGTCGGGTTTCCTCGGGCCCTGTCGGGCTCCATCGAGCCCTGTCAGGTTTGCTCGGGCCCTGTCGGGTTTGCTCGGGCCCTGTCGGGTTTGCTCGGGCCCTGTCGGGTCTTGTCGGGCCCTGTCGGGTTTACTCGGGCTCTGTCGGGCTCCAGCGGGCCCTGTCGGGTTTCCTCGGGTCCTGTCAGGCTCCGTCAGGCCCTGTCGGGTTTGCTCGGGCCCTGTCAGGCTCCGTCGGGCCCTGTCGGGTTTGCTCAGGCCTTGTCGGGCTCCCTCGGGCCCTGTCGGGTTTGCTCGGGCCCTGTCGGGTTTGCTCGAACCCTGTCGGGCTCTGTCGGGCCTTGTCGGATTTGCTCAGGCCCTGTCGGGTTTGCTCGGTCCCTGTACGGCTCCGTCGGGCCCTGTCGGGTTTTCTCGAACCCTGTCGGGCTCTGTCGGGCCTTGTCGGATTTGCTCAGGCCCTGTCGGGTTTGCTCGGTCCCTGTACGGCTCCGTCGGGCCCTCTCGGGTTTGCTCGGGCCCTGTCGGGCTCCGACGGGCCCTGTTGGGTTTGCTCGGGCCCTGTCGGGCTCAATCGAGCCCTGTCAGGCTCCGTCGGGCCCTTTCGGGTTTGCTCGGGCCCTGTCGGGCTCCGTCGGGCCCTGTCAGGCTTTGTCAGGTCCTGTCAGGTTTGCTCGGGCCTTGTCTGGTTTCCTCGGGCTCTGTCGGGCTCCGTTGGGCCTTGTCGGGTTTACTCGGGCCCTCTCGGGTTTGCTCTCGCCCTGTCAGGCTCCGTCAAGCCCTGCCGGGTTTGCTTGGGCCCTGTCGGGCTCCTTCGGGCCCTGTCTGATTTCCTCGGGCCCTGTCGGGTTAGCTCGGGCCCTGTCGGGTTTGCTCGGGCCCTGTCAGGCTTCGTCAGACCCTGTCGGGTTTGCTCGGGCCCTGTCGGGCTCCGTCGAGCCCTGTCAGGTTTGCTCGGGCCCTGTCAGGCTCCGTCGCGCCCTGTCGGGTTTCCTCGGGCCCTGTCGGGCTCCATCGAGCCCTGTCAGGTTTGCTCGGGCCCTGTCGGGTTTGCTCGGGCCCTGTCGGGTTTGCTCGGGCCCTATCGGGTTTGCTCGGGCTCTGTCGGGCTCCAGCGGGCCCTGTCGGGTTTCCTCGGGTCCTGTCAGGCTCCGTCAGGCCCTGTCGGGTTTGCTCGGGCCCTATCGGGCTCCGTCGGGCCCTGTCGGGTTTCCTCGGGCCCTGTCAGGCTCCATCGAGCCCTGTCAGGCTCCTTCGGGCCCTTTCAAGTTTGCTCGGGCCCTGTCGGGCTCCGTCGGGCCCTGTCGGATTTGCTCAGGCCCTGTTGGGTTTGCTCGGGCCCTGTCGGGATTGCTCGGGCCCTGTCAGGTTTCCTCGGGCCCTGTCGGGCTCCATCGAGCCCTGTCAGGCTCCGTCGGGCCCTTTCGGGTTTGCTCGGGCCCTGAAGGGCTCCGTCGGGCCCTGTCAGGCTTTCTCAGGTCCTGTCAGGTTTACTCAGGCCCTGTCGGGCCTTGTCAGGCCCTGTCGGGTTTGCTCGGGCCCTGTCGGGTTTGCTCGGGCCCTGTCGGGCTTTTTCGCGCCCTGTCAGGTTCGCTCGGGCCCTGTCGGGTTTGCTCGGGCCCTGTGCAGGCTCCCTCAAGCCTTGTCAGGTTTCCTCGAGCCCTGTCGGGCTCCGTCGGGCCCTGTCAGGTTTGCTCGGGCACTGTCAGGTTTGCTCGGGCCCTGTCGGGCTCCGTCGGGCCCTGTCGGGTTCGCTCGGGCCCTGTCGGGCTCCGTCGGGCCCTGTCAGGTTTGCTCGGGCCCTGTCGGGTTTGCTCGGGCCCTGTCACGCCTTGTCGGGCCCTGTCAGGTTTGCTCGGGCCCTGACGGGCTTAGTCGGGCCCTGTCAAGTTTGCCAGGCCCTGTCGGGTTTGCTCGGGCGCTGTCGGGTTCCGTCAGGCCCTGTTGGGTTTGCTCGGGCCCTGTCGGGCGCTGTCGGGCCCTATCAGGCTCCATCGGGCCCTCTCGGGTCTCCTCGGGCCCTGTTGGGCTCCATCGGGCCCTGTCAGGCTCCGTCGAGCCCTGTCGGGTTTGCTCGGGCCCTGTCAGGCTCCGTCGGGCCCTGTCTGGTTTGCTCGGGCCCTGTCAGGCTCCGTCGGGCCCTGTCAGGCTTTGTCAGGTCCTGTCAGGTTTGCTCGGGCCCTGTCGGGCCTTGTCGGGCCCTGTCGGGTTTGCTCGGGCTCTGTCGAGCTCCGTCGGGCCCTGTCGGGTTTTCTCGGGCCCTGTCAGGCTTCGTCCGGCCCTGTCGGGTTTGCTCGGGCCCTGTCAGGCTCCGTCGGGCCCTGTCGGGTTTGCTCAGGCCTTGTCCGTCTCCCTCGGGCCCTGTACGGCTCCGTCGGGCCCTGTCGGGTTTCCTCGGGCCCTGTCGGGCTCCATCGAGCCCTGTCAGGCTCCGTCGGGCCCTTTCGGGTTTGCTCGGGCCCTGTCGGGCTCCGTCGGGCCCTGTCAGGCTTTGTCAGGTCCTGTCAGGTTTGCTCGGGCCTTGTCTGGTTTCCTCGGGCTCGGTCGGACTCCGTTGGGCCTTGTCGGGTTTACTCGGGCCCTCTCGGGTTTGCTCGGGCCCTGTCAGGCTCCGTCAAGCCCTGTCGGGTTTGCTCGGGCCCTGTTGGGCTCCTTCGGGCCCTGTCGGGCTTGCTCGAGCCCTGTACGGCTCCGTCAAGCCCTGTCGGGTTTGCTCGGGCCCTGTCGGGCTCCTTCGGGCCCTGTCTGATTTCCTCGGGCCCTGTCGGGTTTGCTCGGGCCCTGTCGGGTTTGCTGAAGCCCTGTCAGGCTTCGTCGGACCCTGTCGGGTTTGCTCGGGCCCTGTCGGGTTTGCTCGGGCCCTGTCGGGTTTGCTCGGCCCTGTCAGGCTCCGTCGCGCCCTGTCTGATTTCCTCGGGCCCTGTCGGGCTCCATCGAGCCCTGTCAGGTTTGCTCGGGCCCTGTCGGGTTTGCTCGGGCCCTGTCGGGTTTGCTTGGGCCCTGTCAGGCCTTGTCGGGCCCTGTCGGGTTTGCTCGGGCTCTGTCGGGCTCCAGCGGGCCCTGTCGGGTTTCCTCGGGTCCTGTCAGGCTCCGTCAGGCCCTGTCGGGTTTGCTCGGGCCCTATCGGGCTCTGTCGGGCCCTGTCGGGTTTCCTCGGCCCCTGTCAGGCTCCATCGAGCCCTGTCAGGCTTAGTCAGGCCCTTTCAAGTTTGATCGGGCCCTGTCGGGCTCCGTCGGGCCCTTTCGGGTTTGCTCGGGCCCTGAAGGGCTCCGTCGGGCCCTGTCAGGCTTTCTCAGCTCCTGTCAGGTTTGCTCAGGCCCTGTCGGGTTTGCTCGGGCCCTGTCGGGTTTGCTCGGGCCCTGTCGGGCTCCGTCGGGCCCTGTCAGGATTGCTCGGGCCCTGTCAGGCTCTGTCAGGCCCTGTCGAGTTTCCTCGGGCCCTATCCGGCTCCGTTGGGCCCTGTCGGGTTTGCTCGGGCCCGGTTGGGTTTGCTCAAGCCCTGTCAGGCTCCGTCGGGCCCTGTCGGGTTTGCTCGGGCCCTGTCGGTCTCCGTCGGGCCCTGTCGGGTTTGCTCGGGCCCTGTCGGTCTCCGTCGGGCCCTGTCGGGTTTGCTCGGGCCCTGTCACGCCTTGTCGGGCCCTGTCAGGTTTGCTCGGGCCCTGACGGGCTTAGTCGGGCCCTGTCAAGTTTGCCAGGCCCTGTCGGGTTTGCTCGGGCGCTGTCGGGTTCCGTCAGGCCCTGTTGGGTTTGCTCGGGCCCTGTCGGGCGCTGTCGGGCCCTATCAGGCTCCATCGGGCCCTCTCGGGTCTCCTCGGGCCCTGTTGGGCTCCATCGGGCCCTGTCAGGCTCCGTCGAGCCCTGTCGGGTTTGCTCGGGCCCTGTCAGGCTCCGTCGGGCCCTGTCTGGTTTGCTCGGGCCCTGTCAGGCTCCGTCGGGCCCTGTCAGGCTTTGTCAGGTCCTGTCAGGTTTGCTCGGGCCCTGTCGGGCCTTGTCGGGCCCTGTCGGGTTTGCTCGGGCTCTGTCGAGCTCCGTCGGGCCCTGTCGGGTTTTCTCGGGCCCTGTCAGGCTTCGTCCGGCCCTGTCGGGTTTGCTCGGGCCCTGTCAGGCTCCGTCGGGCCCTGTCGGGTTTGCTCAGGCCTTGTCCGTCTCCCTCGGGCCCTGTACGGCTCCGTCGGGCCCTGTCGGGTTTCCTCGGGCCCTGTCGGGCTCCATCGAGCCCTGTCAGGCTCCGTCGGGCCCTTTCGGGTTTGCTCGGGCCCTGTCGGGCTCCGTCGGGCCCTGTCAGGCTTTGTCAGGTCCTGTCAGGTTTGCTCGGGCCTTGTCTGGTTTCCTCGGGCTCGGTCGGACTCCGTTGGGCCTTGTCGGGTTTACTCGGGCCCTCTCGGGTTTGCTCGGGCCCTGTCAGGCTCCGTCAAGCCCTGTCGGGTTTGCTCGGGCCCTGTTGGGCTCCTTCGGGCCCTGTCGGGCTTGCTCGAGCCCTGTACGGCTCCGTCAAGCCCTGTCGGGTTTGCTCGGGCCCTGTCGGGCTCCTTCGGGCCCTGTCTGATTTCCTCGGGCCCTGTCGGGTTTGCTCGGGCCCTGTCGGGTTTGCTGAAGCCCTGTCAGGCTTCGTCGGACCCTGTCGGGTTTGCTCGGGCCCTGTCGGGTTTGCTCGGGCCCTGTCGGGTTTGCTCGGCCCTGTCAGGCTCCGTCGCGCCCTGTCTGATTTCCTCGGGCCCTGTCGGGCTCCATCGAGCCCTGTCAGGTTTGCTCGGGCCCTGTCGGGTTTGCTCGGGCCCTGTCGGGTTTGCTTGGGCCCTGTCAGGCCTTGTCGGGCCCTGTCGGGTTTGCTCGGGCTCTGTCGGGCTCCAGCGGGCCCTGTCGGGTTTCCTCGGGTCCTGTCAGGCTCCGTCAGGCCCTGTCGGGTTTGCTCGGGCCCTATCGGGCTCTGTCGGGCCCTGTCGGGTTTCCTCGGCCCCTGTCAGGCTCCATCGAGCCCTGTCAGGCTTAGTCAGGCCCTTTCAAGTTTGATCGGGCCCTGTCGGGCTCCGTCGGGCCCTTTCGGGTTTGCTCGGGCCCTGAAGGGCTCCGTCGGGCCCTGTCAGGCTTTCTCAGCTCCTGTCAGGTTTGCTCAGGCCCTGTCGGGTTTGCTCGGGCCCTGTCGGGTTTGCTCGGGCCCTGTCGGGCTCCGTCGGGCCCTGTCAGGATTGCTCGGGCCCTGTCAGGCTCTGTCAGGCCCTGTCGAGTTTCCTCGGGCCCTATCCGGCTCCGTTGGGCCCTGTCGGGTTTGCTCGGGCCCGGTTGGGTTTGCTCAAGCCCTGTCAGGCTCCGTCGGGCCCTGTCGGGTTTGCTCGGGCCCTGTCGGTCTCCGTCGGGCCCTGTCGGGTTTGCTCGGGCCCTGTCGGTCTCCGTCGGGCCCTGTCGGGTTTGCTCGGGCCCTGTCGGGCTCCGTCAGGCCCTGTCAGGTTTGCTCGGGCCCTGTCGGGATTGCTCGGGCCCTGTCGGGCTCCGTCGAGCCCTGTCGGGTTTGCTCGGGCCCTGTCAGGCTCCCTCGCGCCCTGTCGGGTTTCCTCGGGCCCTGTCGGGCTCCATCGAGCCCTGTCAGGTTTGCTAGGGCCCGGTCGGGTTTGCTCGGGCCCTGTCGGGCTCCATCGGACCCTGCCAGGCTTTGTCGGGTCCTGTCGGGTTTGCTCAGGTCCTGTCAGACCTTGTCAGGCGCTGTCGGGTTTGCTCGGGCCCTGTCGGGTTTGCTCGGGCCCTGTCAGGCTTTGTCGCGCCCTGTCAGGTTTGCTCGGGCCCTGTCGGGTTTGCTCGGGCCCTGTCAGGCTCCCTCAAGCCTTGTCAGTTTTCCTCGAGCCCTGTCGGGCTCCATCGGGCCCTGTCAGGTTTGCTCGGGCACTGTCAGGTTTGCTCGGGCCCTGTCGGGCTCCGTCGGGCCCTGTCGGGTTTGCTCGGGCCCGGTCGGGTTTGCTCAAGCCCTGTCAGTCTCCGTCGGGCCCTGTCGGGTTTGCTCGGGCCCTGTCGGTCTCCGTCGGGCCCTGTCAGGTTTGCTCGGGCCCTGTCGATCTCCGTCGGACCCTGTCGGGTTTCCTCGGGCCCTGTCGGGCTCCGTCGGGCCCTGTCGGGGTTGCTCGGGCCCTGTCGGGCTCCATCGGACCCTGTCAGGCTTTGTCGGGTCCTGTCGGGTTTGCTCAGGTCCTGTCGGGCCTTGTCAGGCCCTGTCGGGTTCGCTCGGGCCCTGTCAGGTTCGCTCGGGCCCTGTCGGGTTTGCTCGGGCCCTGTCAGGTTCGCTCGGGCCCTGTCGGGTTTGCTCGAGCCCTGTCGGGCTCCGTCGGGCCCTGTCGGGTTTGCTGAAGCCCTGTCAGGCTCCGTCGGTCCCTGTCGGGTTTGCTCAAACCCTGTTGGGCTCCGTCGGGCCCTGCCAGGTTTGCTCGGGCCCTGTCGGGTTTGCTCGGGCCCTGTCAGGCTCCGTCGAGCCCTGTCGGGTTTGCTCGGGCCCTGTCAGGCTCCGTCGGGCCCTGTCGGGTTTCCTCGGGCCCTGCCGGGCTCCATTGAGCACTGTCAGGCTCCGTCGGGCCCTGTCGGGTTTGCTCGGGCCCTGTCAGGCTCCGTCGGGCCCTGTCAGGCTTTGTCAGGTCCTGTCAGGTTTGCTCGGGCCCTGTCGGGCCTTGTCGGGCCCTGTCGGGTTTGCTCGGGCTCTGTCGAGCTCCGTCGGGCCCTGTCGGGTTTTCTCGGGCCCTGTCAGGCTCCGTCGGGCCCTGTCGGGCTTGCTCGGGCCCTGTCAGGCTCCGTCGGGCCCTGTCGGGTTTGCTCAGGCCTTGTCGGGCTCCCTCGGGCCCTGTTGGGTTTGCTCGGGCCCTGTCGGGTTTGCTCAAGCCCTGTCAGGCTCCATCGGGCCCTGTCGGGTTTGCTCGGGCCCTGTCGGTCTCCGTCGGGCCCTGTCGGGTTTGCTCGGGCCCTGTCGGTCTCTGTCGGGCCCTGTCGGGTTTGCTCGGGCCCTGTCGGTCTCCGTCGGGCCCTGTCGGGTTTGCTCGGGCCCTGTCGGGCTCCGTCGGGCCCTGTCGGGTTTGCTGAAGCCCTGTCAGGCTCCTTCGGTCCCTGTCGGGTTTGCTCAAACCCTGTTGGGCTCCGTCGGGCCCTGTCAGGTTTGCTCGGGCCCTGTCGGGTTTGCTCGGGCCCTGTCAGGCTCCGTCGAGCCCGGTCGGGTTTGCTCGGGCCCTGTCAGGCTCCGTCGGGCCCTGTCGGGTTTCCTCGGGCCCTGTCGGGCTCCATCGAGCCCTGTCAGGCTCCGTCGGGCCCTGTCGGGTTTGCTCGGGCCCTGTCAGGCTCCGTCGGGCCCTGTCAGGCTTTGTCAGGTCCTGTCAGGTTTGCTCGGGCCCTGTCGGGACTTGTCGGGCCCTGTCGGGTTTGCTCGGGCTCTGTCGAGCTCCGTCGGGCCCTGTCGGGTTTTCTCGGGCCCTGTCAGGCTCCGTCGGGCCCTGTCGGGTTTGCTCAGGCCTTGTCGGGCTCCCTCGGGCCCTGTCGGCTTTGCTCGGGCCCTGTCGGGTTTGCTCGAACCCTGTCGGGCTCTGTCGGGCCTTGTCGGATTTGCTCAGGCCCTGTCGGGTTTGCTCGGTCCCTGTACGGCTCCGTCGGGCCCTGTCGTGTTTGCTCAGGCCTTGTCGTGCTCCCTCGGGCCCTGTCGGGTTTGCTCGGGCCCTGTCGGGTTTGCTCGAACCCTGTCGGGCTCTGTCGGGCCTTGTCGGATTTGCTCAGGCCCTGTCGGGTTTGCTCGGTCCCTGTACGGCTCCGTCGGGCCCTCTCGGGTTTGCTCGGGCCCTGTCGGGCTCCGTCGGGCCCTGTCGGGTTTCCTCGGGCCCTGTCGGGCTCCATCGAGCCCTGTCAGGCTCCGTCGGGCCCTTTCGGGTTTGCTCGGGCCCTGTCGGGCTCTGTCGGGCCCTGTCAGGCTTTGTCAGGTCCTGTCAGGTTTGCTCGGGCCTTGTCTGGTTTCCTCGGGCTCTGTCGGGCTCCGTTGGGCCTTGTCGGGTTTACTCGGGCCCTCTCGGGTTTGCTCGGGCCCTGTCGGGTTTGCTCGGGCCCTGTCGGGTTTGCTCGGGCCCTGTCGGGCCTTGTCGGGCCCTGTCGGGTTTGCTCGGGCTCTGTCGGGCTCCAGCGGGCCCTGTCGGGTTTCCTCGGGTCCTGTCAGGCTCCGTCAGGCCCTGTCGGGTTTGCTCGGGCCCTATCGGGCTCTGTCGGGCCCTGTCGGGTTTCCTCGGGCCCTGCCAGGCTCCATCGAGCCCTGTCAGGCTCCGTCGGGCCCTTTCAAGTTTGCTCGGGCCCTGTCGGGCTCCGTCGGGCCCTGTCGGATTTGCTCAGGCCCTGTTGGGTTTGCTCGGGCTCTGTCGGGCTCCGTCGGGCCCTTTCGGGTTTGCTCGGGCCCTGAAGGGCTCCGTCGCGCCCTGTCAGGCTTTCTCAGGTCCTGTCAGGTTTGCTCAGGCCCTGTCGGGCCTTGTCAGGCCCTGTCGGGTTTGCTCGGGCCCTGTCGGGTTTGCTCGGGCCCTGTCGGGCTCCGTCGGGCCCTGTCAGGTTTGCTCGGGCCCTGTCAGGCTCTGTCGGGCCCTATCGGGCTCCGTTGGGCCCTGTCGGGATTGCTCGGGCCCTGTCGGGCTCCGTCGAGCCCTGTCGGGTTTGCTCGGGCCCTGTCAGGCTCCGTCGCGCCCTGTCGGGTTTCCTCGGGCCCTGTCGGGCTCCATCGAACCCTGTCAGGTTTGCTAGGGCCCTGTCGGGTTTGCTCGGGCCCTGTCGGGCTCCATCGGACCCTGCCAGGCTTTGTCGGGTCCTGTCGGGTTTGCTCAGGTCCTGCCAGACCTTGTCAGGCCCTGTCGGGTTTGCTCGGGCCCTGTCGGGTTGGCTCGGGCCCTGTCAGGCTTTGTCGCGCCCTGTCAGGTTCGCTTGGGCCCTGTCGGGTTTGCTCGGGCCCTGTCGGGCTCCGTCGGGCCCTGTCGGGTTTGCTCGGGCCCTGTCGGGCTCCGTCGGGCCCTGTCAGGTTTGCTCGAGCCCTGTCGGGTTTGCGCAGGCCCTGTCGGGCTCCGTCGAGCCCTGTCGGGTTTGCTCGGGCCCTGTCAGGCTCCATCGGGCCCTATCGGGTTTCCTTGGGCCCTGTCGGGCTCCATCGAGCCCTGTCAGGCTCTGTGAGGCTTTGTCGGGTTTGCTCGGGCCCTGTCGGGCTCCGTCGGGCCCTGTCAGGCTTTGTCAGGTCCTGTCGGGTTTGCTCAGGCCCTGTTGGGCCTTGTCGGGCCCTGTCGGGTTTGCTCAGGCCCTGTCGGTTTTACTCGGGCCCTGTCAGGGTCCGACAAGCCACGTCGGCTTTGCTCGGGCCCTGTCCGGTTTGCTCGGGCCCTCTCGGGCTCTGTCGGGCCCTGTCGGGTTTCCTCGGGCCCTGTCGGGCTCTGTCGGGCCCTGTCGGGTTTGCTCGCGCCCTGTCGGGTTTGCTGAAGCCCTGTCAGGCTTCGTCGGACCCTGTCGGGTTTGCTAGGGCCCTGTCGGGCTCCGTCGGGCCCTGTCGGTTTTGCTCGGGCCCTGTCTAATTTGCTTGGGCCCTCTCGGGCTCCCTCGAGCCATGTCGGGTTTGCTCGGGCCCTGTCGGGCTCCATCGCAACCTGTTAGGCTTTGTCGGGTCCTGTCGGGTTTGCTCAGGTCCTGTCGGGCCTTGTCAGGCCCTGTCGGGTTCGCTCAGGCCCTGTCAGGTTCCCTCGGGCCCTGTCGGGTTTGCTCGGGCCCTGTCAGGTTCGCTTGGGCTCTGTCGGGTTTGCTCGAGCCCTGTCGGGCTCCGTCGGGCCCTGTCGGGTTTGCTGAAGCCCTGTCAGGCTCCGTCGGTCCCTGTCGGGTTTGCTCGAACCCTGTTGGGCTCCGTCGGGCCCTGTCGGGTTTGCTCGGGCCCTGTCGGGTTTGCTCGGGCCCTGTCAGGCTCCGTCGAGCCCTGTCGGGTTTGCTCGGGCCCTGTCAGGCTCCGTCGGGCCCTGTCAGGCTTTGTCAGGTCCTGTCAGGTTTGCTCGGGCCCTGTCTGGTTTCCTCGGGCTCTGTCGGGCTCCGTTGGGCCTTGTCGGGTTTACTCGGGCCCTGTCGGGTTTGCTCGGGCCCTGTCGGGCTCCGTCAAGCCCTGTCGCGTTTGCTCAGGCCTTGTCGGGCTCCTTCGGGCCCTGTCGGGTTTGCTCGGGCCCTGTCAGGCTCCGTCAAGGCCTGTCGGGTTTGCTCGGGCCCTGTCGGGCTCCTTCGGGCCCTGTCGGGTTTCCTCGGGCCCTGTCGGGTTTGCTCGGGCCCTGTCGGGTTTGCTGAAGCCCTGTCAGGCTTCGTCGGACCCTGTCGGGTTTGCTCGGGCCCTGTCAGGCTCCGTCGCGCCCTGTCGGATTTCCTCGGGCCCTGTCGGGCTCCGTCGGGCCCTGTCAGATTTGCTCGGGCCCTGTTGGGTTTGCGCGGGCCCTGTCAGGCTCCATCGAGCCCTGTCAGGTGTGCTCGGGCCCTGTCGGGTTTGCTCGGGCCCTGTCGGGTTTGCTTGGGCCCTGTCGGGCCTTGTCGGGCCCTGTCGGGTTTGCTCGGGCTCTGTCGGGCTCCAGCGGGCCCTGTCGGGTTTCCTCGGGTCCTGTCAGGCTCCGTCAGGCCCTGTCGGGTTTGCTCGGGCCCTATCGGGCTCTGTCGGGCCCTGTCGGGTTTCCTCGGCCCCTGTCAGGCTCCATCGAGCCCTGTCAGGCTTAGTCGGGCCCTTTCAAGTTTGATCGGGCCCTGTCGGGCTCCGTCGGGCCCTTTCGGGTTTGCTCGGGCCCTGAAGGGCTCCGTCGGGCCCTGTCAGGCTTTCTCAGCTCCTGTCAGGTTTGCTCAGGCCCTGTCGGGTTTGCTCGGGCCCTGTCGGGTTTGCTCGGGCCCTGTCGGGCTCCGTCGGGCCCTGTCAGGATTGCTCGGGCCCTGTCAGGCTCTGTCAGGCCCTGTCGAGTTTCCTCGGGCCCTATCCGGCTCCGTTGGGCCCTGTCGGGTTTGCTCAGGCCCGGTTGGGTTTGCTCAAGCCCTGTCAGGCTCCGTCGGGCCCTGTCGGGTTTGCTCGGGCCCTGTCGGTCTCCGTCGGGCCCTGTCGGGTTTGCTCGGGCCCTGTCGGTCTCCGTCGGGCCCTGTCGGGTTTGCTCGGGCACTGTCGGGCTCCGTCAGGCCCTGTCAGGTTTGCTCGGGCCCTGTCGGGATTGCTCGGGCCCTGTCGGGCTCCGTCGAGCCCTGTCGGGTTTGCTCGGGCCCTGTCAGGCTCCCTCGCGCCCTGTCGGGTTTCCTCGGGCCCTGTCGGGCTCCATCGAGCCCTGTCAGGTTTGCTAGGGCCCGGTCGGGTTTGCTCGGGCCCTGTCGGGCTCCATCGGACCCTGCCAGGCTTTGTCGGGTCCTGTCGGGTTTGCTCAGGTCCTGTCAGACCTTGTCAGGCGCTGTCGGGTTTGCTCGGGCCCTGTCGGGTTTGCTCGGGCCCTGTCAGGCTTTGTCGCGCCCTGTCAGGTTTGCTCGGGCCCTGTCGGGTTTGCTCGGGCCCTGTCAGGCTCCCTCAAGCCTTGTCAGTTTTCCTCGAGCCATGTCGGGCTCCATCGGGCCCTGTCAGGTTTGCTCGGGCACTGTCAGGTTTGCTCGGGCCCTGTCGGGCTCCGTCGGGCCCTGTCGGGTTTGCTCGGGCCCGGTCGGGTTTGCTCAAGCCCTGTCAGTCTCCGTCGGGCCCTGTCGGGTTTGCTCGGGCCCTGTCGGTCTCCGTCGGGCCCTGTCAGGTTTGCTCGGGCCCTGTCGATCTCCGTCGGACCCTGTCGGGTTTCCTCGGGCCCTGTCGGGCTCCGTCGGGCCCTGTCGGGGTTGCTCGGGCCCTGTCGGGCTCCATCGGACCCTGTCAGGCTTTGTCGGGTCCTGTCGGGTTTGCTCAGGTCCTGTCGGGCCTTGTCAGGCCCTGTCGGGTTCGCTCGGGCCCTGTCAGGTTTGCTCGGGCCCTGTCGGGTTTGCTCGGGCCCTGTCAGGTTCGCTCGGGCCCTGTCGGGTTTGCTCGAGCCCTGTCGGGCTCCGTCGGGCCCTGTCGGGTTTGCTGAAGCCCTGTCAGGCTCCGTCGGTCCCTGTCGGGTTTGCTCAAACCCTGTTGGGCTCCGTCGGGCCCTGCCAGGTTTGCTCGGGCCCTGTCGGGTTTGCTCGAGCCCTGTCAGGCTCCGTCGAGCCCTGTCGGGTTTGCTCGGGCCCTGTCAGGCTCCGTCGGGCCCTGTCGGGTTTCCTCGGGCCCTGCCGGGCTCCATTGAGCACTGTCAGGCTCCGTCGGGCCCTGTCGGGTTTGCTCGGGCCCTGTCAGGCTCCGTCGGGCCCTGTCAGGCTTTGTCAGGTCCTGTCAGGTTTGCTCGGGCCCTGTCGGGCCTTGTCGGGCCCTGTCGGGTTTGCTCGGGCTCTGTCGAGCTCCGTCGGGCCCTGTCGGGTTTTCTCGGGCCCTGTCAGGCTCCGTCGGGCCCTGTCGGGCTTGCTCGGGCCCTGTCAGGCTCCGTCGGGCCCTGTCGGGTTTGCTCAGGCCTTGTCGGGCTCCCTCGGGCCCTGTTGGGTTTGCTCGGGCCCTGTCGGGTTTGCTCAAGCCCTGTCAGGCTCCATCGGGCCCTGTCGGGTTTGCTCGGGCCCTGTCGGTCTCCGTCGGGCCCTGTCGGATTTGCTCGGGCCCTGTCGGTCTCTGTCGGGCCCTGTCGGGTTTGCTCGGGCCCTGTCGGTCTCCGTCGGGCCCTGTCGGGTTTGCTCGGGCCCTGTCGGGCTCCGTCGGGCCCTGTCGGGTTTGCTGAAGCCCTGTCAGGCTCCTTCGGTCCCTGTCGGGTTTGCTCAAACCCTGTTGGGCTCCGTCGGGCCCTGTCAGGTTTGCTCGGGCCCTGTCGGGTTTGCTCGGGCCCTGTCAGGCTCCGTCGAGCCCGGTCGGGTTTGCTCGGGCCCTGTCAGGCTCCGTCGGGCCCTGTCGGGTTTCCTCGGGCCCTGTCGGGCTCCATCGAGCCCTGTCAGGCTCCGTCGGGCCCTGTCGGGTTTGCTCGGGCCCTGTCAGGCTCCGTCGGGCCCTGTCAGGCTTTGTCAGGTCCTGTCAGGTTTGCTCGGGCCCTGTCGGGACTTGTCGGGCCCTGTCGGGTTTGCTCGGGCTCTGTCGAGCTCCGTCGGGCCCTGTCGGGTTTTCTCGGGCCCTGTCAGGCTCCGTCGGGCCCTGTCGGGTTTGCTCAGGCCTTGTCGGGCTCCCTCGGGCCCTGTCGGCTTTGCTCGGGCCCTGTCGGGTTTGCTCGAACCCTGTCGGGCTCTGTCGGGCCTTGTCGGATTTGCTCAGGCCCTGTCGGGTTTGCTCGGTCCCTGTACGGCTCCGTCGGGCCCTGTCGTGTTTGCTCAGGCCTTGTCGGGCTCCCTCGGGCCCTGTCGGGTTTGCTCGGGCCCTGTCGGGTTTGCTCGAACCCTGTCGGGCTCTGTCGGGCCTTGTCGGATTTGCTCAGGCCCTGTCGGGTTTGCTCGGTCCCTGTACGGCTCCGTCGGGCCCTCTCGGGTTTGCTCGGGCCCTGTCGGGCTCCGTCGGGCCCTGTCGGGTTTCCTCGGGCCCTGTCGGGCTCCATCGAGCCCTGTCAGGCTCCGTCGGGCCCTTTCGGGTTTGCTCGGGCCCTGTCGGGCTCTGTCGGGCCCTGTCAGGCTTTGTCAGGTCCTGTCAGGTTTGCTCGGGCCTTGTCTGGTTTCCTCGGGCTCTGTCGGGCTCCGTTGGGCCTTGTCGGGTTTACTCGGGCCCTCTCGGGTTTGCTCGGGCCCTGTCGGGTTTGCTCGGGCCCTGTCGGGTTTGCTCGGGCCCTGTCGGGCCTTGTCGGGCCCTGTCGGGTTTGCTCGGGCTCTGTCGGGCTCCAGCGGGCCCTGTCGGGTTTCCTCGGGTCCTGTCAGGCTCCGTCAGGCCCTGTCGGGTTTGCTCGGGCCCTATCGGGCTCTGTCGGGCCCTGTCGGGTTTCCTCGGGCCCTGCCAGGCTCCATCGAGCCCTGTCAGGCTCCGTCGGGCCCTTTCAAGTTTGCTCGGGCCCTGTCGGGCTCCGTCGGGCCCTGTCGGATTTGCTCAGGCCCTGTTGGGTTTGCTCGGGCTCTGTCGGGCTCCGTCGGGCCCTTTCGGGTTTGCTCGGGCCCTGAAGGGCTCCGTCGCGCCCTGTCAGGCTTTCTCAGGTCCTGTCAGGTTTGCTCAGGCCCTGTCGGGCCTTGTCAGGCCCTGTCGGGTTTGCTCGGGCCCTGTCGGGTTTGCTCGGGCCCTGTCGGGCTCCGTCGGGCCCTGTCAGGTTTGCTCGGGCCCTGTCAGGCTCTGTCGGGCCCTGTCGAGTTTCCTCGGGCCCTATCGGGCTCCGTTGGGCCCTGTCGGGATTGCTCGGGCCCTGTCGGGCTCCGTCGAGCCCTGTCGGGTTTGCTCGGGCCCTGTCAGGCTCCGTCGCGCCCTGTCGGGTTTCCTCGGGCCCTGTCGGGCTCCATCGAACCCTGTCAGGTTTGCTAGGGCCCTGTCGGGTTTGCTCGGGCCCTGTCGGGCTCCATCGGACCCTGCCAGGCTTTGTCGGGTCCTGTCGGGTTTGCTCAGGTCCTGCCAGACCTTGTCAGGCCCTGTCGGGTTTGCTCGGGCCCTGTCGGGTTGGCTCGGGCCCTGTCAGGCTTTGTCGCGCCCTGTCAGGTTCGCTTGGGCCCTGTCGGGTTTGCTCGGGCCCTGTCGGGCTCCGTCGGGCCCTGTCGGGTTTGCTCGGGCCCTGTCGGGCTCCGTCGGGCCCTGTCAGGTTTGCTCGAGCCCTGTCGGGTTTGCGCAGGCCCTGTCGGGCTCCGTCGAGCCCTGTCGGGTTTGCTCGGGCCCTGTCAGGCTCCGTCGAGCCCTGTCGGGTTTGCTCGGGCCCTGTCAGGCTCCGTCGGGCCCTGTCAGGCTTTGTCAGGTCCTGTCAGGTTTGCTCGGGCCCTGTCTGGTTTCCTCGGGCTCTGTCGGGCTCCGTTGGGCCTTGTCGGGTTTACTCGGGCCCTGTCGGGTTTGCTCGGGCCCTGTCGGGCTCCGTCAAGCCCTGTCGCGTTTGCTCAGGCCTTGTCGGGCTCCTTCGGGCCCTGTCGGGTTTGCTCGGGCCCTGTCAGGCTCCGTCAAGGCCTGTCGGGTTTGCTCGGGCCCTGTCGGGCTCCTTCGGGCCCTGTCTGATTTCCTCGGGCCCTGTCGGGTTTGCTCGGGCCCTGTCGGGTTTGCTGAAGCCCTGTCAGGCTTCGTCGGACCCTGTCGGGTTTGCTCGGGCCCTGTCAGGCTCCGTCGCGCCCTGTCGGATTTCCTCGGGCCCTGTCGGGCTCCGTCGGGCCCTGTCAGGTTTGCTCGGGCCCTGTTGGGTTTGCGCGGGCCCTGTCAGGCTCCGTCGAGCCCTGTCGGGTTTGCTCGGGCCCTGTCGGGCTCCATCGAGCCCTGTCAGGCTCCGTCGGGCCCTGTCGGGTTTGCTCGGGCCCTGTCAGGCTCTGTCGGGCCTTGTCGGATTTGCTCAGGCCCTGTCGAGTTTTCTCGGTCCCTGTACGGCTCCGTCAGGCCCTGTTGGGTTTGCTCGGGCCCTGTCGGGCTCCGTCGGGCCCTTTCGGGTTTCCTCGGGCCCTGTCGGGCTCCATCGAGCCCTGTCAGGTTTTGTCGGGCCCTGTAGGGTTTGCTCGGGCCCTGTCGGGCTTTGTCGGGCCCTGTCAGGCTTTGTCAGGTCCTGTCAGGTTTGCTCGGGCCCTGTCTGGTTTCCTCGGGCTCTGTCGGGCTCCGTTGGGCCTTGTCGGGTTTACTGGGGCCCTGTTGGGTTTGCTGAAGCCCTGTCAGGCTCCGTCAAGCCCTGTCGGGTTTGCTCGGGCCCTGTCGGACTCCTTCGGGCCCTGTCGGGTTTGCTCGGGCCCTGTCAGGCTCCGTCAAGCCCTGTCGGGTTTGCTCGGGCCCTGTCGGGCTCCTTCGGGCCCTGTCTGATTTCCTCGGGCCCTGTCGGGTTTGCTCGGGCCCTGTCGGGTTTGCTGAAGCCCTGTCAGGCTTCGTCGGACCCTGTTGGGTTTGCTCGGGCCCTGTTGGGCTCCGTCAGGCCCTGTCCGGTTTGCTCAGGCCCTGTCGGGTTTGCTCGAACCCTGTCGGGCTCCGTCAAGCCCTGTCGGGTTTGCTCGGGCCCTGTCGGGTTTGCTCGGGCCCCGTCGGGCTCCGTCGGGCCCTGTCGGGTTTGCTCGGGCTTTGTCACGCTCCGTCAGGCCCTGTCGGGTTTGCTCGGGCCCTGGCGGGCTCCATCAGCCCTGTCAGGCTCCGTCAGGCCCTGTCGGGTTTGCTCGGGCCCTGTCGGGCACCATCGGGCCTTGTCAGGCTCCGTCGGGCCTTGTCAGGTTTACTCGGGCTCTGTCAGGCTCCGTCAGGCCCTATCGGGTTTGCTCGGGCCCTCTCGGGCTCCATCGGGCCTTGTCAGGCTCCGTCGGGCCCTGTCAGGTTTACTCGGGCTCTGTCAGGCTCCGTCAGACCCTATCGGGTTTGCTTGGGCCCTGTCAGGCTCCGTCAAGCCATGTCGGGTTTGCTCGGGCCCTGTCGGGTTCCATCGGGTCCTGTCGGGTTTGCTCAGGCCCTGTTGGGTTTCGTCGGGACTATCGGGCTCCGTTGGGCCCTGTCGGGTTTACTCGTTCCCTGTCGGGCTCCATCGGGCCCTGTCAAGTTTGCTCGGGCCCTGTCGGGCTCCGTCGGGCCCTGTTGGGTTTGCTCGGGCCCTGTCGGGATTGCTCGGGACCTGTCGGGCTCCGTCAAGCCCTGTCGGGTTCCATCGGGTCCTATCAGGTTTGCTCGGGCCCTGTCGGATTTCCTTGGGACTACCGGGCTCCGTCGGGCCCTGTCGGGTTTGATCGGGCCCTGTCGGGCTCCGTCGGGCTCTGTCAACTTTGCTCAGGCCCTGTCGGGCTCCGTCGGGCACTGTCGGGTTTGCTCGGGACCTGTTGGGAGTAGTCGGGCCCTGTCGAGTTTGCTCAGGCCCTGTCGGGCTCCATCGGGCCCGGTCGGGTTTGCTCGGGCCCTGTCGGGTTTGCTCGGGCCCTGTCAGGCTCCGTCGAGCCCTGTCGGGTTTGCTTGGGCCCTGTCGGGCTCCATCGAGCCCTGTCAGGCTCCGTCGGGCCCTGTCGGGTTTGCTCGGGCCCTGTCAGGCTCCGTCCGGCCCTGTCAGGCTTTGTCAGGTCCTGTCAGGTTTGCTCGGGCCCTGTCGGGCTCTGTCAGGCCTTGTCGGATTTGCTCAGGCCCTGTCGAGTTTTCTCGGTCCCTGTACGGCTCCGTCGAGCCCTGTTGGGTTTGCTCGGGCCCTGTCGGGCTCCGTCAGGCCCTTTCGGGTTTCCTCGGGCCCTGTCGGGCTCCATCGAGCCCTGTCAGGTTTTGTCGGGCCCTGTAGGGTTTGCTCGGGCCCTGTCGGGCTTTGTCGGGCCCTGTCAGGCTTTGTCAGGTCCTGTCAGGTTTGCTCGGGCCCTGTCTGGTTTCCTCGGGCTCTGGTGGGCTCCGTTGGGCCTTGTCGGGTTTACTGGGGCCCTGTTGGGTTTGCTCGGGCCCTGTCAGGCTCTGTCAAGCCCTGTCGGGTTTGCTCGGGCCCTGTCGGACTCCTTCGGGCCCTGTCGGGTTTGCTCGGGCCCTGTCAGGCTCCGTCAAGCCCTGTCGGGTTTGCTCGGGCCCTGTCGGGCTCCTTCGGGCCCTGTCTGATTTCCTCGGGCCCTGTCGGGTTTGCTCGGGCCCTGTCGGGTTTGCTGAAGCCCTGTCAGGCTTCGTCGGACCCTGTCGGGTTTGCTCGGGCCCTGTTGGGCTCCGTCAGGCCCTGTCCGGTTTGCTCAGGCCCTGTCGGGTTTGCTCGAACCCTGTCGGGCTCCGTCAAGCCCTGTCGGGTTTGCTCGGGCCCTGTCGGGTTTGCTCGGGCCCCGTCAGGCTCCGTCGGGCCCTGTCGGGTTTGCTCGGGCTTTGTCACGCTCCGTCAGGCCCTGTCGGGTTTGCTCGGGCCCTGGCGGGCTCCATCAGCCCTGTCAGGCTCCGTCAGGCCCTGTCGGGTTTGCTCGGGCCCTGTCGGGCACCATCGGGCCTTGTCAGGCTCCGTCGGGCCCTGTCAGGTTTACTCGGGCTCTGTCAGGCTCCGTCAGGCCCTATCGGGTTTGCTCGGGCCCTCTCGGGCTCCATCGGGCCTTGTCAGGCTCCGTCGGGCCCTGTCAGGTTTACTCGGGCTCTGTCAGGCTCCGTCAGACCCTATCGGGTTTGCTAGGGCCCTGTCAGGCTCCGTCAAGCCATGTCGGGTTTGCTCGGGCCCTGTCGGGTTCCATCGGGTCCTGTCGGGTTTGCTCAGGCCCTGTTGGGTTTCGTCGGGACTATCGGGCTCCGTCGGGCCCTGTCGGGTTTACTCGTTCCCTGTCGGGCTCCATCGGGCCCTGTCAAGTTTGCTCGGGCCCTGTCGGGCTCCGTCGGGCCCTGTTGGGTTTGCTCGGGCCCTGTCGGGATTGCTCGGGACCTGTCGGGCTCCGTCAAGCCCTGTCGGGTTCCATCGGGTCCTATCAGGTTTGCTCGGGCCCTGTCGGATTTCCTCGGGACTACCGGGCTCCGTCGGGCCCTGTCGGGTTTGCTCGGGCCCTGTCGGGCTCCGTCGGGCTCTGTCAACTTTGCTCAGGCCCTGTCGGGCTCCGTCGGGCACTGTCGGGTTTGCTCGGGACCTGTCGGGAGTAGTCGGGCCCTGTCGAGTTTGCTCAGGCCCTGTCGGGCTCCATCGGGCCCGGTCGGGTTTGCTCGGGCCCTGTTGGGCTCCGTCGGGCCCTGTTGAGTTTGCTTGGGCCTTGTCGGGCTCCGTCGGGCCCTGTCGGGTTTGCTCGGGCCCTGTCGGGTTTGCTCGGGCCCTGTCAGGCTCCGTCGGGCCCTCTCGGGTTTGCTCGGGGCCTGTTGGGCTCCATCGGTCCCTGTCAGGCTCCGTCGCGCCCTGTCGGGTTCGCTTGGGCCCTGTCCGGCTCTGTCGGGCCCTGTCGGGCTCCCTCGGGCCCTGTCGGGTTTGCTCGGGCCCTGTCGGGTTTGCTGAAGCCCTGTCAGGCTTCGTCGGACCCTGTCGGGTTTGCTAGGGCACTGTCGGGCTCCATCGGGCCCTGTCGGGTTTGCTCGGGCCCTGTCTAATTTGCTTGGGCCTTCTCGGGCTCCGTCGAGCCATGTCGGGTATGCTTGGGCCCTGTCGGGCTCCATCGGACCCTGTCAGGCTTTGTCGGTTCCTGTCAGGTTTGCTCAGGTCCTGTCGGGCCTTGTCAGGCCCTGTCGGGTTCGCTCGGGCCCTGTCAGGTTCGCTCGGGCCCTGTCGGGTTTGCTCGGGCCCTGGCGGGTTCGCTCGGGCCCTGTCGGGTTTGCTCGAGCCCTGTCGGGCTCCGTCGGGACCTGTCGGGTTTGCTGAAGCCCTGTCAGGCTCCGTCGCGCCCTGTCGGGCTTCCTCGGGCCCTGCTGGGCTCCGTCGGGCACTGTCAGGTTTGCTCGGGCCCTGTCAGGCTCCGTCGAGCCCTGTCGGGTTTGCTCGGGCCCTGTCAGGCTCCGTCGGGCCCTGTCGGGTTTGCTCGGGCCCTGTCGGGCTCCATCGAGCCCTGTCAGGCTCCGTCGGGCCCTGTCGGGTTTGCTCGGGCCCTGTCAGGCTCTGTTGGGCCCTATCAGGCTTTGTCAGGTCCTGTCGGGTTTGCTCGGGCTCTGTCGAGCTCCGTCGGGCCCTGTCGGGTTTGCTCGGGCCCTGTCAGGCTCCGTCGGGCCCTGTCGGGTTTGCTCGGGCCCTGTCAGGCTCCGTCGGGCCCTGTCGGGTTTGCTCGGGCCCTGTCAGGTTTGCTCGGGCCCTGTCAGGTTTGCTCGAACTCTGTCGGGTTTTGTCGGGCCTTGTCGGAATTGCTCAGGTCCTGTCGGGTTTGCTAGGGCCCTGTCGGGCTCCGTCGGGCCCTGTCGGGTTTCCTCGGGCCCTGTCAGGCTCCATCGAGCCCTGTCAGGCTCCGTCGGGCCCTGTCAGGCTCCGTCGGGCCCTGTAGGGTTTGCTCAGGCACTGTCGGGCTCCGTCGGGCCCTGTCAGGCTTTGTCAGGTCCTGTCTGGTTTCCTCGGGCTCTGTTGGGTTTGCTCGGGCCCTGTCAGGCTCCGTCACGCCCTGTCGGGTTTGCTCGGGCCCTGTCGGGCTCCGTCGGGCCCTGTCTGATTTCCTCGGGCCCTGTCGGGTTTGCTCGGGCCCTGTCGGGTTTGCTGAAGCCCTGCCAGGCTTCGTCGGACCCTGTCGGGTTTGCTCGGGCCCTGTCGGGCTCCGTCGAGCCCTGTCGGGTTTGCTCGGGCCCTGTCAGGCTCCGTCGCGCCCTGTCGGGTTTCCTCGGGCCCTGTCGGGCTCCATCGGACCCTGTAAGGCTTTGTCGGGTCCTGTCGGGTTTGCTCAGGCCCTGTCGGGCCTTGTCAGGCCCTGTCGGGTTTGCTCGGGCCCTGTCGGGTTTGCCCACGTCCTGTCAGGCTCCGTCGGGCCCTGTCAGGTTCGCTCGGGCCCTGTCGGGTTTGCTCAGGCCCTGTCAGGCTCCGTCGGGCCCTGTCGGGTTTGCTCGTGCCCTGTCGGGCTCCGTCGGGCCCTGTCAGGTTTGCACGGGCCCTGTCAGGTTTGCTCGGGCCCTGTCGGGATCCGTCGGGCCCTGTCGGGTTTGCTCGGGCCCTGTCGGGCTCCTTCGTGCCCTGTCGGGTTTGCTCGGGCCCTGTCGGGTTTGCTCCGGCCCTGTCAGGCTCCGTCGAGCCCTGTCGGGTTTGCTCGGGCCCTGTCAGGCTCCGTCAGGCCCTGTCGGGTTTCCTCGGGCCCTGTCGGGCCTTGTCGGGCCCTGTCGGGTTTGCTTGGGCCCTGTCAGGCTCCGTCGAGCCCTGTCGGGTTTGCTCGGGCCCTATCGGGTTTGCTCGGGCCCTGTCGGGCTCCATCGGGCCCTCTCGGGTTTGATCGGGCCCTGTCGGGCTCTTTCAAGCCCTGTCAGGCTCCGTCGGGCCCTCTCGGGTTTGCTTCGGCCATGTTGGGCTCCATCGGGCCCTGTCAGGCTTTGTCAATCCCTGTCGGGTTTGCTCGGGCCCTGTCGGGCTCCGTTGGGCCCTGTCGGGTTTGCTCGGGCCCTCTCGGGCTCCGTCGGGCCCTGTTGGTTTTGCTCAGGCCCTGTCGGGCTCCATCAGGCCCTGTCAGGTTTGCTCGGGCCCTGTCGGGCTCTGTAGAGCCCTGTCAGGCTCTGTCGGGCCCTGTCGGGTTTCCTCGGGCCCTGTCGACCTCCATCAGACCCTGTAAGGCTTTCTCGGGTCCTGTCGGGTTTGCTCGGGCCCTGTCGGGCCTTGTCGGGCCCTGTCGGGTTTGCTCGGGCCCTGTCGGGCTCCGTCGGGCCCTGTCAGGTTTGCTCGGGCCCTGTCGGATTTGCTCGAGCCCTGTCGGGCTCCATCAGGGTCTGTCAGGTTTGCTCGGGCCCTGTCAGGTTTGCTCGGGCCCTGTCGGGTTTGCTCGGGCCCTGTCGGGTTTGCTTGGGCCTTGTCGGGTTTGCTCGGGCCCTGTCGTGCTGTGTCGGGCTCTGTCAGGAGTTGTCAGGCCCTGTCGGGTTTGGTCGGGCCCCGTAGCGCTATGTCGGGCTCTGTCAGGAGTTGTCAGGCCCTGTCAGGCTTGGCCAGGCCCGGTCGGGTTTGGTCGGGCCCTGTCGGGTTTGGTCGGGCCCTGTAGCGCTATGTCGGGCTCTGTCAGGAGTTGTCAGGCCCTGTCAGGCTCGGTCGGGCCTTGTCAGGCACTGTCGGGTTAGGGTTAGGGGCAGGGTTAGGAATAGGGTTAGGTTAGGGTTAGAGTTAGGATAAGGGTATGGTTTAACTTAGGTTAGTGTTGGGGTCAGGGGTGGTGGTAAGTGTCAGTGCTAGGTTAGGGTCATTAGGGTTAGGGTTAGCTTAGGCTCAGAGTTCAGGTTATTTTTAGGTTTAGACTTATGGTTTAACTTAGGTTAGTGTTGGGGTCAGGGTTATGGTCAGGGTCAGGCCTAGGTGAGGGTTAGGGTTAGAGTTAGGGTTATATTAGGGTTATGGGTATGGTCGGGGTTAGGTTAGGGTTGGGTTAGAGTTAGGGTTAGTGTTAGGCTTAGGTTAGGGTGACGTTTAGGGTTACGGTTAAACTTAGATTATGGTTATGGTCACGGGTATGGTAAGGGTCAGGGCTAGGTTAGGGTTAGGCTTAGGGTTGGGTTAGAGTTAGGGTCAGTTTAGGGTTAGGTTTATGGTTATGGTTAAACTTAGGTTAGGGTCAAGGTTAAGGTCAGGACTAGGTTAGGGTTAGGATTAGGGTTGGGTTAGGGTCAGGATTAGGGTTGGGTTAGAGTTAGGGTCAGTTTAGGGTTAGGTTTAGGGTTAAACTTAGGTTAGGGTCAGGGTTCTGCTCTTCTGGTCTCTTGTGAATGGTCCCGGTTTCACCTTTTCCTGCTGAACTTTCCGGGTCGTTTCTCAATTCTGGATCCCTGGCAGCGATTCTGGTTATTTCTGTCCTGGGCGTCACCCCGTTATTTCTGTCCTGGGCGTCACCCCGTTATTTCTGTCCTGGGGGTCACCCCGTTATTTCTGTCCTGGGGGTCACCCCGTTATTTCTGTCCCGGGGTCACCCCACGTGTCCCTGTCCCGGGGTCACCCCACGCTGGTCCCCCCCCGGTGGTTGCCCCACGCTGGTCCCCACCTGGGGGTCGCCCCACGCTGGTCCCCACCTGGGGGTCGCCCCACGCTGGTCCCCCCCCGGGGGTCACCCCACGCTGGTCCCACCCGGAGGGTCACCCCACGCTGGTCCCCCCCCGGGGGTCGCCCCACGCTGGTCCCCCCCCGGGGGTCACCCCACGCTGGTCCCACCCGGAGGGTCACCCCACGCTGGTCCCCCCCCGGGGGTCACCCCACGCTGGTCCCACCCGGAGGGTCACCCCACGCTGGTCCCCCCCCGGGGGTCACCCCACGCTGGTCCCACCCGGAGGGTCACCCCACGCTGGTCCCCCCCCGGGGGTCACCCCACGCTGGTCCCACCCGGAGGGTCACCCCACGCTGGTCCCCCCCCAGGGGTCACCCCACGCTGGTCCCACCCGGAGGGTCACCCCACGCTGGTCCCCCCCGGGGGTCACCCCACGCTGGTCCCCCCCCGGGGGTCACCCCACGCTGGTCCCCCCCCGGGGGTCACCCCACGCTGGTCCCGTCCTTAGGGGACGCGCTCAGTTTCCTCACAGCCGAACGTCAGCAGGATGAGTCTGTTCAGGTATCGCTGACCCCTGACCCCTAACCCCTGACCCTAATGTGGTGGCCAGGGTCACCATCACTGTGGAGACCCTGACCCCTGACCCCCGACCCTAAACCCTGACCCCTGACTCCTAACCCCAAAAGGTGGATTTCCCACCCAAAATGGTGTTTTCCCGATTTTGCCCCATTTTCCATACTTTACATTTTTAAACGTTTTTTTAACCCGAATCTGAGGGCATTTTGGGGCTGGATCCCCCTTTTCCAGGACTCAACTGCTCCTCCCGTGATGTCATCAGCCCCGGTGACATCATCACCCCAAAAAAAGGCCACACACGTGGGAAACGCTCGTTAATTAATTAACTCATTTACATATTTACATACCTACAAAAATAAAGGATGGGGACTATGGGGGGGGGGGGGGGCGGCTGCCTTTGGGGAGAAACAACACAAATTTGGAGCCGAAAAGGCCCCAAATCGGCTCCACAAACCCAAAAACCCCATTTTCGGGCAGACTTCGCGGTGCCCCCCCCGCCAGCTCCACCGCCCCGTTCCGGGCCCTCAGCGCCGCCCCGCGCCCAGCAGGAGGCGCCGTCCCGCCTCGTAATCATCCTGATCGACGCTGACGAGCAGGCGCACGTCCTTGGGGCCCCCCCCCAGGAACACCCCCCTGAGCGCCTCCCCCAGCGCCCCCGTCACGTAATCGCCCCAAAACGCCTCCAAATAGGTGAGCTCCGAGAACTTGATGTCGCACAGGACGGAGCCCAAGTCCCGCGACTTGAGGACCCCGCTGGCCTGGCCGAAGATGTCGAGGTCCCGGCCGAGGCCGCGGGGCCGGGCGGAGCCGACGCTGCCGCGCAGCACGGACTCGGGGTCGCTCAGCTCGGCGCGCACGCGCAGGCGGACGTCTGGGGCGGAAAGCGGCGGGATCGGGAAAAACGGCGCTTAGAGAGCAGAAGGGGGGACAGAGCTGGGGGGTTGCGGGGGGAATTGGGGGGAAAACCGGGGGTGGGGTCGCTCGGGTTGAGCGGATGCGGTTTGGGGGAAAAAACGGAGGAAGTGGGAAAAAATGGGGGTGGGGGGAACTGAGGGGGGATGTGGGGGGAAAAGTGGGGATTTGGGAGGGAAATGACCAGAAACCCCGGGGGGTTTTGCCCCAAACTCGGGGATTTTGCCCCAAACTCACCACACGTGACCTTGGGCGGGGGCTCCGGGGGGGACGGGGCTGCGTGGGGGAGGGGCGGGCGTATCCTCCTGCGGGGGCGGAGCCTCTTCCGGGGGGCGGGGCCTGTGGGGGAGGCAGAGGTCAGTGACCTATAGAACCTCTATAGGGCCCCATAACCACCCATAGTGCCCCACAGCCCCTATAGTGCCCTATAGAACCCCCAGACCACCCCACAGCCCCTATAGCACCCCATAGGACCGTGGTAACAACCCACATACCCTACAGAACCATATATGAGCCTTATAGTGCCCCCCAGCACCTATAGCACCCCTATAGCACCCCCAGGACCACATACAGAACCCCATAGAGCCCCAATACTCCCCCAGCCCCTATAGCACCCCAAACGCCCCCCAGCACCCCATATCACCCCACAACCACCCACAGAAACCCTATAGCACCCCATGACCACCCAAAGCACCCTACAGCAGCACCTACAGAAACCCTATAAAACCCCCATACTCCCCAGCACCCTATAGGACCCATATACCACCCCACAACCACCTATAAAAACCCTATAGCACCCCACAGGGCCCCCATACCTTCCCCAGTAAGTACAGAAACCATATAGCCCCCATACCCCTGCCAGCACCTATAGTGCCCCACAGGATCCCTATACCACCCCAGAACCACCTACAGGAAGCCTATAGCGCCCCCATACTCCCCCGCCCCCTACGGCTGCTCCGTATACCCCCCAGCACCTACAGACACCCTAAAGCCCCCCATACCCCGTCAGCACCTACAGAGTCCCTATAGCACCCCCACAGATCACCAGCATCTACAGTACCCTATAGCACCCCCATACCTACCCCAGTACCTACAAAAACCCTATAGCCCCCAATAGGTTCACCAGCACCTACAGAACCCTATAGCCCCCCCAACACCTATAGAGCCCCTATAACACCCCTATACCCTGCCCAGTACCTACAGCACCTATAGCCTCTCTATACCTCCACTGGCACCTATAGACACCCTATAGCCCTTACAGAACCCCGACAGACCCCTATACAGCCCCAGACAGCCCTATAGAACCCCTACAGAACCACTATAGGACTCACGCTCTCTGGCCGCTCTCTCCGCGCTGTGCTCGGGGGAAACTGCACAAAAAACAACAGGAAAACAACAAAAAAAACCCCGTTATATTGGGTGAAACCCTCTGGGTGACATCACAGTGATGTCACGATGACATAAATGACATCATGATGACATCACAGTGATGTCACAGCTCGTTACCGGGGGCACAAAACCCTGCGGGTTGGGCCCAAAACTCCCGTTGTTCTGGTGACCCAAAACCCCCACTATTTGGGTCATTCCCCCCCCCACCAAGTGACCCTGGGGTGACCTTGGATGATGTCACAGTGATGTCACAGCACTGCAATGACGTCATTACCGGGGCGTGGCCGCCGTAAGGTCACGAATCGCAGCAGGTCATGCCCAGAACCCCCGTTATTTCAATGATTCCCCCCCGGTGAGCCTGGATGATGTCACAGTGACGTCACAGCGCTGCGATGACGTCATTACCGGGGCGTGGCCGCCGTAAGGTCACGAATCGCAGCAGGTCGTGGCGCCGCAGCCGCCGCAGCAGCCGCGCCAGGTTCCCCAAATTGCCCTCGTCGCACAGGCCCCGCCGCTCCAGCTCCAGCAGCAGCTCCTGGGGAGGCCGGGGGGGCGCCCCCAAATCCGGGGGGAGGTCCTCGGGGGTCCCCGAACCCCACGGGGGCGCCTGGTCCAGGAGAAACGACAGCAGAGCGGCGTCGCGGGGGGTGAGCTGGGCCCCCAGCACCTCAAAGACGCGGCGCAGCGGCAACATCCCATAATAGTCCAGGCAGGCGTCCTCCTCCCACGTCTGTCGCGATAGGGGGGTCATGTCGCGATAGTTGGGGCCGTTATGGGGGTCCGACCCCTCCCCAGGCGGGGAGTGGAGCTGGGAGAGCGAGCGCAGCGACTCCAGGGCGGGGATTAATCGCTGATTAACGGTAATTAAGCTGCAATTAAAGAATAAAGGGGTGAGAAAAGGCCCCAAGGCAGCGTCCCAAAGTGGGGCTTGAAAAACAACCAAAACACCCACCCCCAGAAGCACTAAAAATGCCCCCAAAAACACACCAAGGAACCCCAAAAACAGCAGGAAACTGCCCCAGAAATAGCAAAAAGACCCCAAAAAACACCCAAAAGCCACCTGCTGGGGGATGGGTGAAAAACACCCCAAAATCCACCCCCAAATCCCCCCCAAATCCCCCCCAAAAGCTGCTGGGGAAGAAACACCCCAAAATCCACCCAATTCACCCCAAAATCCACCCAATTCACCCCAAAATTCACTCCCAACTCACCCCAAAGTTCACCCGAAAAGTCACACAAAATCCACCCCAAAAGCTCGCAGGATCGCCTAATACACCCGAACTCGCCCCAAACCCCGCTCAGAAGCCCCAAAAGCGCCAAAAATAACCTCAAAACCGCCTCGGAACCGCCGGAAAGCCCGAAACCCCCCCCAGCGCCCCGGACTCTTCTGGCACCTTCGACCGCTCTGCGCCTGCGCGGCCCCTAAGCCCCGCCCAGACCACGCCCTCTCCCCGCCCCGCCGCACGCGGCGCCGCCGGCCGCCGGCCGCGTGACCCACGTGCGTGGGTGGGGCCGACCCCCCCCCCCGAGCGCCACGCCCACCGCCACGCCCACGGCCACGGCCACCTAGACGCAAACCCACCCCCCCCGCCGCGTGCCCGCGCACGTGCGCAGCTGCGTGTAAATACACGTGACCTCCCCCCCACACACACACACAGAGCCGGGAGGGCGAGGGGGCGTGGCCCCGTGGTTGTCACCGCCCACTCGTGGGCGTGGCTCACCCTCAAAGCCCCGCGGCCGCTGATTGGCGGGCTGCGGGGACCGGCGGGAACGCCTGGGTCCCTGTGCCCCCCCCAAATAACGCCCGGGCCGCTCCCTGCGCCGCCTCCATCGTTTATTGGGGGGGGGGAAGCGCGGGCGGGGGGGGCCCCGAGCACCCCCGGCCGCCCCGGAGCGGGGGCCGTTGCCTGGCAACGCGCACCCAGGAGGCGCCTTTTGATTGGCTGCCGCCTGGCAACGCGCGCGCAGAGGCGCCTGGGAGGCTGATTCCCATTGGCTGTTGCCCGGCAACGGCCGCGCGGAGCCCGGAAGTGGCGGTGATGGCGCCCCGAGGCCCCAAATGTGGAGGTTTTGGTGAATTTTTCGCTGTTTGTGGCGTTCGGCGGATGCGGTGACGTCACGGGGGGGGTCACACGGACTCCATGGGCAGCGGGGGCCCCTCTGGGGGCGGCTCTGGCAGCCGCAGCGACGCGTGGGCGCCGATCAGCAGCAGCGAAGCCCCTGGGGAGCGGGGTGGGAGGGGTGAAACAACCCAACCGGCCCGAAATGGGGGGAGTGGGGGGGGGGGGGGGTGGAACAACCCAACCGGCCCGAAATGGGGAGCGGGGGAGTGGAACGACCCAACCGGCCCGAAATGGGGGGAGCGGGGGGTGGGAAACCCCAACCGGCCCGAAATGGGGGGGGGGAGGTGTGGAACAACCCAACCGGCCCGAAATGGGGGGAGTGGGGGGGGGGGAAAACCCAACTGGCCCGAAATGGGGGGAGTGGAACAACCCAACCGGCCCGAAATGATGGGGGGGGATTGGGGGGTGGAACAACCCAACCGGCCCGAAATGATGGGGGGGATTGGGGGGTGGATTTTGGGGTGAATTTGTGGCTTTGGGGGTGGATTGGGGGTGGATTTTTGGGTGAATTGGGGGTGGATTTGGGGGTGAATTGGGGGTGGATTTTGGGGTGGATTTGGGGGTCCCAGGGCTGTATTTTGAGGTGAATTTGAGGGATTCGGGGTCTTTCCTCACCCAGCCCCCAGCAAACTGCGGCTCCAGCGCCGAAGAACCAGAAAAGGGGCAGCGAGACCAGGGCGGCGACGGCCGGGGGAGGGGGCAGCGCGTGACCTGGGAGACCGGACCAGTACGGACCAGTACGGATCAGTATGGACCGGTACGGACCGGTACGGACCAATACGGACCAGTATGGACCGGTACGGACCGGTACGGACCAGTACAGACCAGTATAGGCTGGTATGGACCAGTATGGCCCGGTACAGCTCCCCAGTGCCCCCCGTGCCCCCCACTCACCCATCAGCAGCGCCCCCTTCTGGCGCAGCCGCAGTCGGTACCAAACCCCCAGGAAAACGCCCAGAGCGGCCACGAGACCCGGGGAGGAGATGCTGGGGAGATGTGGGGCAGCCGTGGGGCGGGATGTGGGGCAGCCGTGGGGCGGGATGTGGGGCAGCCGTGGGGCAGCCGTGGGGCGGGATGTGGGGCCACAGCCAGCACCACGTCCTGCCCCATAAACCCCACCCCTGACCCCCAACACAGCGCCACATAACCCCCCCATCCTGCCCCACAGCCGCCCCATAGCGTCCCCAACCCAACCCCCAACCCTGCCCCATGGCAGCCCCACAGCTGCCCCCCACACACACTCCCCGCTCCCGCCCTGTGCCCTGCCCCACATCTGCCCCACACTCACCAGCCACAGAAGCCGAGGCCCAGCCCCATAGCAGCGCCACATTGCCCCCTCCACTCCTGCCCCATGCCCTGCCCCATAGCGCCCCACACTCACAGCCCGTAGAGGCCGATCCCCAGCCCCACACACAGGTAGTTGCTCTGGAAATGGGCCCCATTGCGCCGCAGCCGCTGCCCCACATCCGCCAAGCCCCGGGGGGCCCCGAAGCGCTGGGGGTCCAGGAACGAGCCCCACGGCCGGACCCCCAAGCGCTGCGTCTGCAGCCACTGCCGGGCCGGCCCGGGGGGCAGCAGCAGCGGGAGCCTGTGGGGTGTGGGGCAGACCCATAGAACGGGACCCATAGCACGGGATCTGACCCACAGTGTGGGACCCACAGCGTGGGATGCAACCCACAGCACAGGACCCATAGCATGGGACCCAGACTGTGGGACCCACATATCCCCCCGCCCCACACCCTGCCCGTGCCCCACATGTGTCCCCCCGCCCCACACCCTGCCCGTGCCCCACATGTGTCCCCCCGCCCCACACCCTCCCCGTGCCCCACATGTGTCCCCCCGCCCCACACCCTCCCCGTGCCCCACATGTGTCCCCCCGCCCCACACCCTCCCCGTGCCCCACATGTGTCCCCCCGCCCCACACCCTCCGTGCCCCACATGTGTCCCCCCGCCCCTCACCTGCCCCCCAGCCCCCACCAGGGGTCGCTGTCACTCGCGGGCTCCAGCGGCTGCTCCGGGGGGGGCTCGGCCGCCATGGCTGGGGGGGGGGGAACACAGCGGGGGGGTCACGTGGGGCCCGGGGTCCTCCCGGTGTGGGGGGCAGGGCGGGGGACGTTTTCGGGGTGTCCCCCCCCCCCGTTGCCATGGCGACCTCGCCCCCCGCCCCCCTCACCTGCTGCCGGGGCCGCGCGGCGCCGCGTGGCGGGAAAAGGGGCGGGGCCTGGTCGGGAGGCGGGGCCGACGGCGTGAGGGGCGGGGCGGGGACGTGGCCGGGACGCGGGGCGCGCCGCGGCGCATCATGGGAGATGTAGTTCGGGGGGGGGGGGGGGGCGAATCATAGGAATGGGGCGGCAGAGACCGCCAGGGACCCCCAGGACATTCGGGGACCCCCCCTGGACCCCCAGAGACCCCCCCAAAGCCTCAGGGACCCCCCAGACCCCCCAAGATCCCAACCCCGCCGCCCCAGGAACCCCCAGACACCCCCATGACATTCGGGGACTCCCCAACGCCCCCCAAAAAACCACCGGGGACCCCTCGAGACCGCGGAGACCCCCAGAACATTCGGGGACCCGCCCCAAGTCCCCCCCCATTCCCCCGCCCCCCCCCCCCCCCATTTAGTTCTAATGGGCCGGTCCCGCCCCCCCCCCGCTAATCACCCGTCGCTTAATGAAGATTTATGGGCGGAGCGGGGAGGGGGGGAACATGGGGGGGACCCAGGCGTCCGGCCCCGCCATCTCCAGCGCCCCCTCCCTCCCCCGCCAGGGGGCGCCTACTGGGGCCATCAATAGGGACACGGGTGAACAGCCCCGAAAAACAAGCGATTCCCCCCCAAAATGAGCCCCCCCACACACCCCCTCAGCCCCCCCCGCACCCCCTCCCCCCCGCCATCAATCACGGCGCCGCCTTTTAATGACAAACAATTCGCTTCGCAAATGGGCCCGAACTAATTAACTCAAGTGTTAATTAACGCGCGGCGGCGGCGCCGCCACATCCATCAATCGGCGGGGGGGGGGGGGAAGACGGCGCGAGGGGCGGGGCAGGGGAATTTGGGGAGTCCGCAAACCGGGGGGGGGTCCCCAAAGCCCGAGGGGGGTCCACAAACAAGGGGGGGTCGGGAACAGCCGGGGGGGTGTAGGGAGCAGCCCGGTTCGCGTTTGCGAGGGGGTCGCAGGTTCGAGTCCCCGCTGCGGCCGTTCCCGCCGTGGCCCCCCCCCCCCCCCCCCCCCAACCTCCTCCGCCCCCCCAGCGCCCCCCCGGCCCCCCCCCACCCCCCTCAGCCCCCCCCCGCCCCGCCGCCCCCCGCCGCCCCCCATCCATCACCCGCTGACAGCTCCGGCGGCGGCGAATTAGCACCTAAATCGAATATTGATCAGCGCGGCGGCCGCTCCGCTCCAATGACCCCCCCACAGCCCCCCCCACCGGAACCACCGAGACCCCCCCGGACCGGGAACGGGACCCCCAGACCCCTCAGAGCTCCCGGGCCCCACCCCACAACCGGAACCGGGACCCCCTGGAACCCCCAGAACCGGGACCCTCAGACACCCCCCCCGGAACCACCGGGACCCCCCGCGGGACCCCCCAACATCCCTGGGAGACCCGGGGAACCCCCCGAGGGTCCCTCAAAAAAGCACCGGGACCCCACCCCGCCCGGTCCCCGAACACGGTTTGGGGGGGTCTTGGGGACACGGGGAGGGGTCCCCAATCCCGATGGGAGGGGTCCCCAATCCCGATGGGAGGGGCGCTCCCGGACGCCTGGGTCCCTCCCTTCCCCACCCGCCTCCCCGTTAATTAGCGGCGGGTAATTAGGGAGGGTAATTAAGGGAGGGAAGAGGGCGTGCCCGGACCCCACCCGTCCCCGGACAGACGGACACGGTCCTGTCCGTGTCCCTGTGCCGGGGATTTGGGGTCGGTCGTGGGGTTTGAGACCCGTCCGGGCCAATTGGGGTCGGTCCCGCGATTTGGGGACAACCCCTGGAATTTGGGGCTGGTCCGGGGGTTCGAGACCCTTCGGGAACAATTGGGGTCGGTCCCGGAGGTTCGGGACCCGTCCGGGGGTTCGGGACCCGTCCAGGGGTTCGGGACCCGTCTGGGGTTCGAGACCCATCCGGGGTAATTGAGGCCGGTCGCGGGGATTTGGGGTCTCTCCGGAGGTTCGAGACCCATCCGGGCCAATTGGGGTCGGTCCCGGCGATTTGCGGCTGCTCCGGGGTTCGAGACCCGTCCGGGGTAATTGGGACCGGTCCCGCGATTTGGGAACAACCCCGGGGATTTGGGGCTGGTTTGGGAGTTCGGGACTCTTCCCGGGGGGTCGATCCTGGGGGGCCCCGTCCCGGGGGTCGATGGGGGGGCCCGTCCCGGGGAGTCGATCCGGGGGGTCAATGGGGGATCCCGTCCCGGGGGGTCGATGGGGGGGCCCGTCCCGGGGGGTCGATGGGGGGGCCCGTCCCGGGGGGTCGATGGGGGGCCCGTCCCGGGGGGGCCGCGGGCGCCGCCGCAGCCCCGACAGGTTGAGCGATGGGCGGCATTAACCAGTTAATCCGCCTGATTGAATGTTTTGCTTCCTGCAAATTGAAACATTAAACAACGCGGGGCGGCGACAAATCACTCATGAAAGATTCATTTTCTCCCCAATAATGCGGCGCGCGAGCCGCGGAATCGGCAAACAGGCGGGAAAACTCCCGGGGCCCCCCAAAAATAATCACCCCCCAAAAATAATCACCCCCCAACAAAAGCCGCATGTACCTCCCCGCGGGGGTGCGGGATGAGGGGTACGGGGTGCTCGGGGGTGCTGAGGGACGCTCTGGGATGATGTGGGATGCTCTGGGGTGCTGAGGGATGCAGGATGAAGGATGCTGAGGGATGCGGGATGCTCTGGGATGATGGGGGATGCTCTGGGATGCTCTAGGGTGCTGAGGGATGCGGGATGCTCTGGGATGATGGGGGATGCTCTGGGATGCTCTAGGGTGCTGAGGGATGCGGGATGCTCGGGGATGCTCTGGGATGCTCTAGGGTGCTGAGGGATGCGGGATGCTCTGGGATGATGCGGGATGAGGGATGCTCTGGGATGCTCTGGGATGATGCAGAATAAAGGATGCTGAGGGATGTGGGGTGCTCTGGAGTGACGCGGGACACCGGGATGCTGCGGGATGTGGAGTGATGGTGCGGGATAAAGGACACTACGAGGGTGTGAGGGATGCGGGATGCTATGGGATGCAGGATACAGGATGTGGGATGATGCTCTGGGATGCTGTAGGATATGGGAGATGGTATATGGGATGATGCTGTGGGATACGGGATATGGTATATGGGATGATGCTGTGGGATATGTGATATGGTATATGGGATGATGCTCTGGGATACAGGATCTGGTATATGGAATGATGCTGTGGGATACGGGATATGGTATATGGGATGATGCTCTGGGATACAGGATGTGGTATATGGGATGATGCTGTAGGATATGTGATATGGTATATGGGATGATGCTGTAGGATATGGGATATGGTATATGAGATGATGCTGTAGGATATGGGATATGGTATATGGGATGATGCTGTAGGATACGGGATATGGTATATGGGATGATACTGTAGGATATGTGATGTGGTATATGGGATGATGCTCTGGGATGCAGGATATGGTATATGGGATGATGCTGTGGGATATGGGATATGGTATATGGGATGATGCTGTGGGATATGTGATATGGTATATGGGATGATGCTGTAGGATATGTGATGTGGTATATGGGATGATGCTGTAGGATATGGGATATGGTATATGGGATGATGCTGTAGGATATGTGATGTGGTATATGAGATGATGCTCTGGGATACGGGATATGGTATATGGGATGATGCTGTGGGATACAGGATATGGTATATGGGATGATGCTGTGGGATATGTGATATGGTATATGGGATGATGCTCTGGGATACAGGATCTGGTATATGGAATGATGCTGTAGGATATGGGATATGGTATATGGGATGATGCTGTGGGATATGGGATATGGTATATGAGATGATGCTGTAGGATACAGGATATGGGATGATGCTCTGGGATACAGGATGCGGTATATGGGATGATGCTGTAGGATATGTGATGTGGTATATGGGATGATGCTGTAGGATATGGGATATGGTATATGGGATGATGCTGTGGGATATGTGATATGGTATATGGGATGATGCTCTGGGATACAGGATATGGTATATGGGATGATGCTGTGGGATATGGGATATGGTATATGAGATGATGCTGTAGGATACAGGATATGGGATGATGCTCTGGGATACAGGATGCGGTATATGCGATGATGCTGTAGGATATGTGATATGGTATATGGGATGATGCTGTGGGATACAGGATATGGTATATGGGATGATGCTGTGGGATACAGGATATGGTATATGGGATGATGCTGTAGGATATGGGATATGGTATATGGGATGATACTGTGGGATACGGGATATGGTATATGGGATGATGCTGTGGGATACAGGATCTGGTATATGGGATGATGCTCTGGGATACGGGATATGGTATATGGGATGATGCTGTAGGATACAGGATATAGTATATGGGATGATGCTCTGGGATACAGGATGTGGTATATGGGATGATGCTGTAGGATATGTGATGTGGTATATGGGATGATGCTGTAGGAGATGGGATATGGTATATGGGATGATGCTGTAGGATATGTGATGTGGTGTATGGGATGATGCTGTAGGATATGGGATATGGTATATGGGATGATGCTCTGGGATACGGGATATGGTATATGGGATGATGCTGTGGGATATGTGATATGGTATATGGGATGATGCTGTGGGATATGTGATGTGGTGTATGGGATGATGCTGTAGGATATGTGATGTGGTGTATGGGATGATGCTGTAGGATATGGGATATGGTATATGGGATGATGCTGTGGGATATGGGATATGGTATATGGGATGATGCTGTGGGATATGGGATGATGCTCTGGGATTCTGTCGGATATGGTATATGGGACATGGTATATGGGATGATGCTCTGGGATGCTGTGGGATACCCCCAGTCCCCCCATCCCCCCCTTATCCCCCTGTCACCCCCAATCCCCCCATCCCCCCCTTATCTCTCATCCCCCCCATCTCCCCATCACCCCCTTATCCCTGTGTCCCCCCTTGTTCCCCCACCACCCCCATATCTCTCATCACCCCCTTATTCCCCCCTCACCCCTCATCTCTGACACCCCCTTGTCTCCCCATCACCCCGATCCCTCCGTCCCCGTCCGTCCCTCCGCCCGTGTCCGTCCGTCCGTCCGCCCCCTCCCCCGCCCTCCCCTCCCCCCCATCCTTTGTCTCCCTCTCTCCCGCTCTCAAGTGTTTTCAATTTTATTCTGAGTGGAATTAACTACCCCTGATGTCAAATTGCCGCCGCAATCGATAATAATATCTTTACAAAAGAGGATATTCTTCTCTCGGCGAACGGCCCCTGAAAAATGGAAAATTTAGTCGAAATTGATTCATTACTTGACACTTTATAGGCCGGGCCTGCTATTGATCGGGGCCTGTCATGTCCCATCTGCCGTAATCGAAGCTGAGCCGCGCTGTCGATGGGGGTATTTTTCATAATTCCAGGAGTCCAGACAGATACGAAAACACACGCGGAATCTGCAGACCCCCCCGGACCCCCCCAGAGCCCCCGAGGGGACGGAGATGGGGGGACATGGGGGTACAGGGGGGTACAGGGGCAACATGGCGGGCGTGGGGGGACATGGAGGTACAAGGGGGGACATGGGGGTACAGGGGGGACATGGGGGTACAGGGGGGACATGGGGGTGTCTTTCACAATTCCAGGAGTCCAGACAGATATGAAAACACACGTGGGATCTACAGACCCCCCGGACTCCCCCAGAGCCCCCCCAAAAGGTACAGAGATGGGGGGACATGGGGGTACAGGGGGGACATGGGGGCACTGAGGCCCAGGGGATACAGGTGGGACATGGGGGTACAAGGGGGACATGGGGGTGTTTTTCTTAATTCCAGGAGTCCAGACAGATATGAAAACACACGTGGGATCTACAGACCCCCCCGGCCCCCCCCAGAGCCCCCCCAAAAGGTACAGAGATGGGGGGACATGGGGGTACAGGGGGGCACTGAGGCCCAGGGGAAACATGGGGGGACATGGGGGTACAGGGGGGACATGGGGGTACAGGGGGGTACAGGGGAAACATGGTGGACGTGGGCGGACATGGGGGTACAGGGGGGACATGGGGGTACAGGGGGGACATGGGGGTGTCTTTCACAATTCCAGGAGTCCAGACAGATATGAAAACACACGTGGGATCTACAGACCCCCCCGGACCCCCCCAGAGCCCCCCCAAAAGGTACAGAGATGGGGGTACAGGGGGGACATGGGGGCACCGAGGCCCAGGGGGGACATTGGGGTACAGGGGGGACATGGGGACATGGGGGCACCGAGGCCCAGGGGGGACATTGGGGTCCCCGAATTGAAATGGGGAGGGGGTGGCAGATGAGTCTCCCATATGGAAATGGGGGGACACCCTTTGCACACCCTTTGCACACCCCTTGCTCTGCTCTTTCTCGCCCTTTGCACGTCCCCTTCATGCTCCTTACTCACCCTTTGCACATCCCTTGCACACTCCTTGCTTGTCCCTTGCTCATCCCTTCCCTTGCCGACCTCTTGCACGTCCCTCATCTTTTGCACACCCCTTGCACGTCCCTCGCTCACCCTTTGCAAACCCTTTGCACGCCCCTTGCACACCCCTTTCCCTTCCCCATCCCTTGCTCATCCCTCGCAAACCTTCTGCACGGCTGTTGCACACCCATTGCTCACCCCCACTCTTGCTCATATTTTGCAAACCTTTTGCACGCCCCTTGCACGCTCCTCTTGCTCAGCTCTCGCTCACCCCTTGCACACCCTTTGCAAACCTTTTGCACACCCCTTGCACGCTCCTCTTGCTCAGCTCTCGCTCACCCCTTGCACACCCTTTGCAAACCTTTTGCACGCCCCTTGCACGCTCCTCTTGCTCAGCTCTCGCTCGCCCCTTGCACACCCTTTACCCCCCCATCCGCTCCCCTTGCACACCCTTTACCCCCCCATCCGCTCCCCTTGCACACCCTTTACCCCCCCATTGGCTCCCGTTGCACCCCTCCCCTCCCCCGCCCGGTCCGGGGTTTCCGGGGTCCCCCCCCTCCCCCCCGCCCCTCCCCCCCGATCGAAGCCCATTTGGGCCGCGCCGCCGCCTCTGGTTTCAAATTTGATCAGCGATGAACTTTATTTTCCGAGTTTGAGGAAAATTGTGTCCATCGATCCGCCGGCCGCGCTCGCCCGATACTTAAACCGGCCCGGCCCCGCGTCCTGCGGTCCGTCCGTCCGTCCCTGCTCCCTCCGGTCCGTCCGTCTGTCCCTGCTCCCTCCGTCCCTGCTCCCTCCGGTCCGTCCGTCTGTCCCTGCTCCCTCCGGCCCTGCTCCCTCCGGTCCGTCCGTCCCTGTCCCTGCTCCCTCCGGTCCGTCCGTCTGTCCCTGCTCCCTCCGGCCCTGCTCCCTCCGGTCCGTCCGTCCCTGTCCCTGCTCCCTCCGGTCCGTCCGTCTGTCCCTGCTCCCTCCGGCCCCGCGTCCTGCGCTCCGTCCGTCCGTCCCTGCTCCCTCCGGTCCCGCATCCTCCCCGCATCCCGGCCCCGCGTCCTGCGGTCCGTCCGTCCCTGTCCCTGCTCCCTCCGGTCCGTCCGTCCGTCCCTGCTCCCTCCGGCCCCGCGTCCTGCTGTCCGTCCGTCCCCGTCCCTGCTTCCTCCGGCCCCGCGTCCTGCTGTCCGTCCGTCCCCGTCCCTGGTCCCTCCACCCCTCCGGTCCCGCGTCCTCCGGTCCCGCATCTTCCCCGCACTCCTGTCCCTGTTCATCCCGGTCCCTCCGGCCCGGTGTCCCTGGTCCCTCTACCCCGGTCCCGCATCGTCCCCACATCCCGGTCCCTTCATCCCCGCTCCGGTCCCTACATCCCGGTCCCTCTGGTCCCGCATCGTCCCTGCATCCCCGTCCCTTCGTCCCCATCCCCGGTCCCTCTGGTCCCTGCATCCCGGTCCCTTCGTCCCCATCCCTGGTCCCTCCGGTCCCTGGTCCCGTATCCTGCTCATCCCGCTCCTTGGACCCCACATCCCTTTCTCCATCCCCCTCTGCTCCCTCCATCCCCCTCTGCTCCCTCCATCCCCCTCTCCTTCCTCCTCCTCCTCCTCCCCCTGCCCCGTCCCTCTCTCCTCCCTCTCCCCTGCCCCGCTCCCTCCTTCCCTCCTTCCTCCCTCCTTCCCGGCTCCCACCTGCCCGCTCCGCTCCCTCCGGCCCCTTCTCCTCCTCCTCCTTCATCCCTCTGTCCCTCTGTCCTCCTGTCCCTCCGTCCCTCTCTCCTCCCGGCACCGATCCCGCCGACCCCGGACCCTCCATCCCCGGTCCAGGACCCTCCGATCCCGGTCCATCCTTCCCCGGTCCATCCATCCCCGATCCCGCCGACCCCGGTCCATCCATCCCCGCTCCATCCATCCCCGATCCCGCCGACCCCGCTCCATCCATCCCCGGTCCCGCCGGTCCCGGACCCTCCATCCCCGATCCCGGTCCATCCGTCCCCGGTCCCGGACCCTCTGTTCCAGGTACATCCATCCCCGGTACGTGTGTCCATCCATCCCCGCTGCCCTCGGTCCTTCCAGCCCCGCTTCCGCCGACCCCGGCTGCTCCATCCCCGACCCCTCCGATCCCGATCGCTCCATCCCCGACCCCTCCGATCCCGACCGCTCCATCCCCGGTCCCTCCGGTCCCGATCGCTCCATCGCCCATCGCTCCATCCTCGGTCCTTCCATCCCCGCCGTCCCCGCTCCCTCGATCCCGATCGCTCCATCCCGCTCCCTCCAACCGCGGTCCCGATCTCTCCATCCCCGATCTCTCCATCCCGATCGCTCCGGTCCTGATCTCTCCATCCCCGATCCCTCCGGTCCCGATCTCTCCATCCCCGCTGTCCCTCTCCCTCCAACCCCGATCCCTCCCGTCCCGATCGCTGAATCCCCGCTGTCCCTCTCCCTCCGTCCCCGATCCCTCCGACTCTGGTCTCTCCACCCCCGGTTGCTCCATCCGCACTGCCCCGGCCGCTCCGGTCCCGCTCCCTCCATCCTCGATCGCTTCACCCCCCGTTCCGATCACTCCATCCCTGATCCCTCCGGTCCCGCTCCCTCCATCCCCGATCGCTTCAGCCCCCGTCCCGATCGCTCCATCCCCGATCCCTCCGGTCCCGATCGCTCCGGTCCTGATCGCTGCATCCCCGGCCGCTCCATCCCCGCTGTCCCGCTCCCTCCATCCCCGGTCCCTCGGATCGCGCTTCTTCCAACGCCGGTCCTGATCGCTCCATCCCGGTCCCTCCATCCACGCTCGCTCCATCCCCGCTGTCCTGGTCTCCCCGGTCCCTCCATCCCCGGTCCCTCCATTCCGGTCCCTCCATCCCCGCTCGCTCCATCCCCGCTGTCCGGGTCCCGGTCCCTCCATTCCCGGTCTCTCCATTCCCGGTCGCTCCATCCCGGTCCCTCCATCCGCGCTCGTTCCATCCCCGGTCGCTCCATCCCCGCTGTCCCGATCCCGGTCGCTCCATTCCCCGTCGCTCCATCCCCGCCGTCCCGGTCCTGGTCCCTTCATCCGCGGTCGCTCCATCCCCGCCGTCCCGGTCCTGGTCCCTTCATCCGCGGTCGCTCCATCCCCGACGTCCCGGTCCTGGTCCCTTCATCCCCGGTCCCTCCATCCCCGCCGTCCCGGTCCCTCCATCCCCGCCGTCCCGGTCCCGGTCCCTCCATCCCCGGTCCCTCCATCCCCGGTCGCTCCATCGTCGCTGCTCCCGCCGCCGATGCACCGGAGCTTCTAAAGCCGCCTCCGACCGCCCGGCGCGGACCCCGGCGTCCCCGCAGCGTCCCCGGTGTCCCGGAGTCCCGGTCCCGGTCCCGGTCCCGGCCCGATGCGCGGCCGCCCCGCGGTGAGTTCCCAACTTTCCTCTGCCGGACCCTCGTCCCCCCCAGACCCTTCAGAGCCCCCGGGATCCCCCGGACACCCCCGATCCCCAACCCCCAGGATCCCCCCGACCCCCAAATCCCCCTCAGCCCCCAAATCCCCCCCAGACCCCAGGCCCCCCCCCCGACCCCCCAGACCCCCCCGCTCCCCCCGCCCCCCCCGGCCCCGCCGCCCCGGATCGAAGTTTCTGGCAACAAAGGGAAATCGCGAATCGATCGCGGCGGAGATTGAGAGACAAGAGCGAGAATCCATCAGAGCCCCCGGGGCCCTATAGAGCCCATATAGAGCCCCTATAGACCCACAGCCCGCGGCCCCGGAGCCCCCACGGGCCCTATAGACCTACAGCCCGCGGCGCCTATAGACCCTATGGGCCCTATAGACCCACAGCCACCGGTCCTATAGCCCCAGAGCCCCGGCTCCTATAGACCCTATAGACCCATAGCCCCGGCCCCTATGGCTCCTATGGGCCCTATAGACCTAGAGGCCCCAGCTCCTGTAGCCCCAGAGTCCCCATAGTCCCTATAGCCCTGGCTCCTATAGCCCCATAGCCCCTATAGACCTAAAGCCCCGGCTCCTATAACCCTGGCTCCTATAGCCCCATAGACCCTATAGACTCATAGCCCTGGCCCCTACGGCTCCTATGGGCCCTATAGACCTAGAGCCTTCAGCTCCTGTAGCCCCAGAGTCCCCATAGTCCCTGTAGCCCTGGCTCCTATAGCCCCATAGCCCCTATAGCCCTCAGATTCCTAAAGCCCCTATAGCCCCAGAGCACCATCCCCCCACAGACCCCTATAGACCCCACAGAGCCCCATAGACCCTATAGATCACATACACCCCATAGATCCCATACACCCCATAGACCCCCCAGACCCCCGACTCATGCGCCACACATTCCCGTAGCCCCCCCGGCCCTATAGATCCCCTATAGCCCCCCCGGCTCTCACTGCGGCACCGGGTGCGTGACCGGGGTGCAAAGTGTGTGGGGGGGGAACCCAAAACCGGCCGCTTTGCACCCAAATTCACAGCTGTTGGTTTATTGGGGGGGGATCACGTGTGTCGGGTTTGCACACGCGTGTGGCACAGCCGGGCACGCGTTCGCACACGCGATCCGCTCGCCTTGCACGCGCCGTCTGTACGTTTGCACACGCGTGTGGCGCAGCCGGGCACGTGTTCGCACGCGCGATCTGCTCGCCTTGCACGCGCCGTCTGTACGTTTGCACACGCGTGTGAGCTGCGCGTCTGTGCAGGGGTGACACGCGTGCTCTCACACGTGCGATCCGCACACCCTTGCACGTGCAACCTGCAGCCCTGTGCACGTGCAACCTGCATACCCGTGCACGCCCTTGCACGTGCAACCTGCACCTTTGCACATGTGCAACCTGCAGGCCAGCACACGCCCTTGCACGTGCACACACGCGCGTTCACCCGCGTGCGCTCAGCTCGCCTTTGCCCACACGTGCGTCGTGTTCACACGTGTGTGCCCCACGGGCCCCTGTGTCGGTGCATCACCTTTGCACCCACGTTTTGCTTGTGCACCCACGTTTTGCTTGTGCGCCCACATTTTGCTTTTGCACCCACGTTCTGCGTTTGCACCCCCATTTCGCTTGTGCACCGGCGTCTCATCTTTGCACCGACATCTTGTTCTTGCACCGACATTTTGTGTTTGCGCCGCTTCCTCCGCTTTACGTTGCGATTTTGGGTTTGCACGGCTGCTTCTGCTTTGCACCCACACCTTGTATTTGCACCCACATCTCTTTGCACCCACACCCGTGGGGCTCTATGGGTGTGTGTGGGGCCCTATGGGCACATATGGGGATGTGTGGGGACCTATAGACACTCATGGGGCTCTATGGGTGTGTGTGGAGCCCTGTGAGCACATATGGGGCCCGTTTGGACACGTATGCGGCGCTATGGGGATGTATAGACATGTGTGGGGCTCTGTGGACATGTATGGGGTCGTATGGGGCTCTGTGGGCATGTATGGGGCCCTATGGACATGTATGGGGCCCGTGTGGACACGTATGCAGCGCTATGGGGGCGTATAGACGTGTATGGGGCTCTGTGGATGTGTATGGGGCATATAGAAGTATATGGGGCTCTGTGGATGTGTATGGGGTCGTATGGGACGCTGTGGGCACGTATGGGGCCCTATGGGCACATATGGGGCCCGTGTGGACACGTATGCGGCGCTATGGGGAGGTATAGATGTGTATGGGGCTCTGTGGGCACGTATGGGGTACATGTGGGCACGTATGGGGTACATGTGGGCATATATGGGGCTCTATGGGCACCTATGGACACGTTCACCCCCCCCGTGCCCCCCGTTCTCACGGGCGGGGCTCCGGCCACGCCCCCCCCCCCCCCCCATTGATCAATTCGTAGGTGCATTAATGACCGGGGGGAGGGGGGCGACCCCTGTGACCCCCCCGCGTTAATCACTCGCTAATGGCTCATTAGCGCCGGCCCCGCCCCCCTCGTGACCCCCCGTGTCCCCCCCGCATCCATCCCCACGTCCCCCCATGTCCCCCGCCATGTGCCCCCCATTTCCCCCCCGTGTCCCCTCCATTTCCCCCCCGCATCCCCCCCATGTCCCCCCCGTGTTCCCTCCATTTCCCCCCCGCATCCCCCCCATGTCCCCCACGCATCTCCCCCATGTCCCCCCCCGTTTCCCCCCCATGTCCCCCCCCGTGTCCCCGATCTCAATCCCCCCCCAGGACACGGATCCTCCCGCAGGCGGCGGCGCTTTGATGTGTCCCCCGGGTCCCCCCGCGTGTCCCCTCCCCGTGTCCCCTTCCCCCGTTTCCTCCTGTGTCCCCTCCCCGTGTGTCCCCCCGTCCGCTCCCCACGCCCCACCGTGTGCCCCCCATATCCACCCCGAATGTCCCCCCCATGTCCCCAAATGTGTCCCCTCCTGTTCCCCGTCCCGTGTCCCCCCGTGTTCCCCGTGTGTCCCCGCGTGTGTTCCCCGTGTACCCTTGTGTCCCCTCGTGTGTCCTCCCGTGTCCCCAACGGGTCCCCGTGTGTCCCGTGTCCCCCCATGTCTCTCCGTGTGTTCCCCGCGTGTCCCCCCATGTCCCCTCGCGTCCCCAACGTGTCCCCTCTTGTCCCCACTCCCCGTGTCCCCCCGTGTGTCTCCCCGTGTCCCCCCTTGTGCCAGTTGTGTCCCCTCCTGTTCCTCGCCCGTGTCCCCCCGTGTCCCCCCGTGTCCCGTGCCTTGCACACCCGTCCCGTGCCTCGCACACCCGTCCCGTGCCTTGCACGCCGTTGCACGCCCGCCCGCAGCTCCTTTTTGCCCGTTTCGCCCCGTTTTCCGCGCCGCTTCGCGCGGGATTTTCGCCCCGTTTTCCCGCATTTCCCGCGCCGCTATTTCCCGCCGTTTCTCCCCGTTTTTCCCGCGTTTTTTGCCCCGTTTCGCCCCATTTTCGCGGCCGTTCCTCCCCCCGCCCCCCCCCCCCCCGGGCGGCGGATCAAAGGCTCCATCGATCCGGATCGATCGGGGGGGGTCGGGCCGGGGGGGGCGGGGAGGGGCCGCGCGCGCTTGGCCGCGGGTCATGGAACAAACGAGCCCGCGCGGGAGCGGCCGCTAATTGGCGCTGAATAATTAATGAGGGGGCGGGGCCGGGACGGACCGGCGGGAAACGGGGGCGGGGGGGGATAGGGGGATGTGTAGAGGGGTATGGGGGCCACAGGGGGCTATGGGCGTATAGGGGGAAGTACAGGGGGTTGCGGGGGAGATACGGGGGGTATAGGGGGATGTATAGGGGGCTGAGGGGGCCATGGGGGCCATAGGGGAGCATAGAAGGTATAGGGGGCTATGGGGGGTATAGGGGGATGTATAGGGGGTTGCAGGGGAGATACGGGGGATATAAGGGGATGTGTAAGGGGGTATGGGGGATGTAGGGGGAAGTACAGTGGGTTGCGAGGGAGATACGGGGATGTATAGGGGGGTATGGGGGCCATAGGGGAGCATAGAAGGTATAGGGGGCTATGGGGTGTATAGCGGGATGTACAGGGGGTTGCGGGAGAGATATGGGGGGTATAGGGGGATGTGTAAGGGGGTACGGGGGCCATAGGGGAGCATATCGGGCTCTGGGGGGTATGGGGAAGTACAGGGGGGTGCGGGGGAAATACGGGGGGAATGTATAGAGGGCAGTGGGGGTATGGGGTGTATAGAAGGTATAAGAGGTTATGGGGCTGTGGGAAAGGGGGGCAGCGTATAGGGGATGTGCATGTGGGAGCTGAATGTATAGGGGCTGTACGTGTGGGATGGGAGCGTATGGGGGGGTGTGCAGGGGCTGAGGGGCGTCCATAAGGAATGGGAGCATATAGGGGTGTCCATAAGGAATGGGAGCATATAGGGGCGTCCATAAGGAATGGGAGCGTATAGGGGCTGTATGTGCAGGGGTTGTGCAGAAGGGCTGGGTCTATATGGGGGTCTATAGAGTCTCTGCATAGCGGACGTGTGTGCGTCTATAGGGCTGTGTCTATAGGGTGTGTACATACAGGATGTGTCTATAGGGCTGTGTCTATAGGGTGTGTACATAGGGCTGTGTCTATAGGGCTCTGTGTCTATGGGGTGTGTACACATCTATAGGCTCTGCACATATGGAATGTACACAGCCTATGGGCTCCCAATTCCCAGCGCTGCTCGTTAGCGGAGAACCCGGGGCAGAAATAACGAACTAACGAGACGGGGATAACGAGACGGGGGGGATGGGCGATGGGGCCCGATCCTGCTCCTCCCCCCGCGCCGCGGCCCGCAGCCCCCGCCCCGAACCGCCCCCCAATGTGACCCCCAAATCACCCCCATTGTGACCACCAATGTGACCCCCAAGTCAATGTGACCCCCAAATCACCCCCCAATGTTACCCCCCCCAGGTGTGAGCCCCCCCCCAGGTGTGACCCCCCCAGGTGTGACCCCCAGGTGTGACCCCCCCGCCATGGACTGCAGCTGCGTCTCCGATCTCCTCCTCACGGCCCCCGTCCCGCTCTGGACCCCAGGTACCCCAGATCTGCCCCACAGCGGGGGACCCAGGCGTCCGGGAGGGACCCAGGAGTGACTGGGGCATTTGGGAGGGGACCCAGGCGTCCGGGAGGGACCGAGGTGTCCGGGAGGGACCCGGGAGTGACTGGGGCATTTGGGAGGGGACCCAGGCGTCCGGGAGGGACCCAGGTGTCCGGGAGGGACCCAGGCGTCCAGGAAGGACTGAGGAGTTCAGGGGAGACTCGAGCATTTAGGAAGGGACCCAGGAGTCTGGGGGTGAACCGAGGCATTCAGGAGGGGACCCAGGCATCCGGGAGGGACCCAGGCATCCGGGAGGGACCCAGGCGTCCGGAAGGGACCCAGGCGTCCGGGCCCTGCACATTGTCCCCACCAGGGTTCGCGTTCCCGGAGTGGGCGTACAAGCCCGAGTCCAGGAGGGACCCAGGCGTCCGAGAGGGACCCAAATAGGGGACCCAGGTGTTCAAGAGGGACCCAGGCGTCCGGGAGGGACCCAAATAGGGGACCCAGGTGTTCAAGAGGGACCCAGGCGTCCGGGAGGGACCCAAATAGGGGACCCAGGAGTTCGGGAGGGACCCAGGACTTCAGGAGGGACCCAGGAGTGCCCCAAGGGACCCAGGAGTTCGGGAGGGACCCAGGAGTGCCCCAAGGGACCCAGGCTTCTGGGAGGGACCCAGGAGTGCCCCATTGGCTTGGGAGGGGACCCATGAGTCTGGGGGTGAACCGAGGCATCTGGGAGGGACCCAGGCGTCCGGGCCCCACATCCCCCGTCGCCCCCAGGGTTCGCGTTCCCGGACTGGGCGTACAAGCCCGAGTCCAGGAGGGACCCAGGCGTCCGGGAGGGACCCAGGCGTCCGGGCCCCACATCCCCCGTCGCCCCCAGGGTTCGCGTTCCCGGACTGGGCGTACAAGCCCGAGTCCAGGAGGGACCCAGGCGTCCGGGAGGGACCCAGGCGTCCGGGCCCCACATCCCCCGTCGCCCCCAGGGTTCGCGTTCCCGGACTGGGCGTACAAGCCCGAGTCCAGGAGGGACCCAGGCGTCCGGGAGGGACCCAGGCGTCCGGGCCCCACATCCCCCGTCGCCCCCAGGGTTCGCGTTCCCGGACTGGGCGTACAAGCCCGAGTCCAGGAGGGACCCAGGCGTCCGGGAGGGACCCAGGCGTCCGGGCCCCACATCCCCCGTCGCCCCCAGGGTTCGCGTTCCCGGACTGGGCGTACAAGCCCGAGTCCAGGAGGGACCCAGGCGTCCGGGAGGGACCCAGGCGTCCGGGCCCCACATCCCCCGTCGCCCCCAGGGTTCGCGTTCCCGGACTGGGCGTACAAGCCCGAGTCCAGGAGGGACCCAGGCGTCCGGGAGGGACCCAGGCGTCCGGGCCCCACATCCCCCGTCGCCCCCAGGGTTCGCGTTCCCGGACTGGGCGTACAAGCCCGAGTCCAGGAGGGACCCAGGCGTCCGGGAGGGACCCAGGCGTCCGGGCCCCACATCCCCCGTCGCCCCCAGGGTTCGCGTTCCCGGACTGGGCGTACAAGCCCGAGTCCAGGAGGGACCCAGGCGTCCGGGAGGGACCCAGGCGTCCGGGCCCCACATCCCCCGTCGCCCCCAGGGTTCGCGTTCCCGGACTGGGCGTACAAGCCCGAGTCCAGGAGGGACCCAGGCGTCCGGGAGGGACCCAGGCGTCCGGGCCCCACATCCCCCGTCGCCCCCAGGGTTCGCGTTCCCGGACTGGGCGTACAAGCCCGAGTCCAGGAGGGACCCAGGCGTCCGGGAGGGACCCAGGCGTCCGGGCCCCACATCCCCCGTCGCCCCCAGGGTTCGCGTTCCCGGACTGGGCGTACAAGCCCGAGTCCAGCCCCGGGTCGCGGCAGATCCAGCTGTGGCACTTCATCCTGGAGCTGCTGCGGCAGGAGCGCTACCGCGAGGTCATCGCCTGGCAGGGCGACTACGGCGAGTTCGTCATCAAGGACCCGGACGAGGTGGCGCGGCTGTGGGGGGTGCGCAAGTGCAAGCCCCACATGAACTACGACAAGCTCAGCCGCGCGCTCAGGTCCGGGGGGCGCGGGGGGGCGGGGGGCGGGAGGGACCCAGGCGTTCGGGCTCCATAGGGAGTATATGGGGAGTGGGGACCCAGGAGTGCCCCAAGGGACCCAGGAGTTCAGGAGGGACCCAGGAGTTCGGGGGGGACCCAAGTGATGGGGGACCCAGGAGTTCGGGAGGGACCCAGGAGTGCCCCAAGGGACCCAGGAGTGCAGGGGGGACCCAGGAGTGCAGGGGGGACCCAGGCGTTCGGGCTCCATAGGGAGTATATGGGGAGTGGGGACCCAGGAGTTTGGGGGGACCAGGAGTTCAGGGGGGACCCAGGCGTTCGGGCTCCATAGGGAGTATATGGGGAGTGGGGACCCAGGAGTTCGGGGGGACCCAGGAGTGCAGGGGGGACCCAGACGTTCGGGCTCCATAGGGAGTATATGGGGAGCGGGGACCCAGGAGTTCGGGGCGGACCCAGGAGTTCGGGAGGGGACCCAGGAGTTCAGGAGGGGACCCAGGAGCTCGGGAGGGACCCAGGAGTTCGGGAGGGACCAGGAGTTTGGGAGGGACCGAGGAGTTCAGGAGGGGACCCAGGAGTTCGGGAGGGACTTGGGCATTTGGGAGGGGACCCAGGAGTTTGGGAGATACCCAGGCGTCAGGGAGGAGACCCAGGAGTTCAGGAGGGATTTGGGCGTTTGGGAGGGACCCAGGAGCTTGCGAGGGGACCCAGGAGTTCCGGAGGAGACCCAGGAGTTTGAGAGGGGACCCAGGAGTTCGGGAGGGACCCGGGATTTCAGGAGGGGACCCAGGAGTTCGGGAGGGGACCCAGGAGTTCGGGAGGGACCCGGGATTTCAGGAGGGGACCCAAGAGTTCGGGAGGGGACCCAGGAGTTCGGGGGGACCCAGGAGTTCAGGAGGGGATCCAGGAGTTCGGGAGGGGATCCAGGAGTTCCGGAGGGACCCAGGAGTACAGGGGGGACCCAGGAGTACAGGGGGGACCCAGGAGTTCGGGGGGGGACCCAGGAGTTCGAGAGGGGACCCAGGAGTTCAGGAGGGACCCGGGATTTCGGGAAGGGACCCAAGAGTTCGGGAGGGGACCCAGGAGTTTAGGAGGGACCCAGGAGTTCGGGAGGGGACCCCTGGGTTTGAGTGGGGACCCAGGAATTCAGGGGGGACCCAGGAGTTCGGGAGAGGACCCAAGAGTACTGGGGGGACCCAGGAGTTCGGGAGAGGACCCGCGAGTTCGGGCGGGACTTGGGCATTTGGGTGGGGACCCAGGCGTCAGGGCGGGACCCAGGAGTTCGGGAGGGACCCAGGAGTTCGGGCGGGACCCAGGAGTTCAGGGAGGAGCCGGGAGTTCGGGAGGGACCCAGGAGTTCGGGAGGGACTTGGGCATTTGGGATGGGACCCGCGAGTTCGGGAGGGCCCGGGAGTTCGGTGGGGACCCAGGAGTTCGGGAGGGGACCCCTGAGTTTGAGTGGGGACCCAGGAGTTCGGGAGGGACCAGGAGTTTGGGAGGGACCAGGAGTTTGGGAGGGACCCAGGAGTTTGATAGGAGACCCAGGAGTTCAGGAGGGGACCCAGGAGTTCGGGGGGGACCCAGGAGTTCGGGAGGCACCAGGAGTTTAGGAGGGACCCAGGAGTTCGGGGGGGACCCGCGAGTTCGGGAGGGGACGCAGGCGTTCGGGGGGGACCCAGGAGTTCGGGAGGGACCCAGGAGTTCAGGAGGGACCCAGGAGTTCGGGAGGGGACCCAGGAGTTCAGGAGGGACCAGGAGTTTGGGAGGGACCCAGGAGTTTGAGAGGGGACCCAGGAGCTCGGGAGGGACCCAGGAGTTCGGGAGCGACTCGGGTATTTGGGAGGGGACCCAGGAGCTCGAGAGGGACCCAGGAGTTCGGGAGGGACCCAGGAGTTCGGGAGGGACCCAGGAGGGTGGCCCGAGTGGGTCCGGGGGGGTCCGGGGGGTCCGGGGGGTTCCGTGTGTTGACCCCCCCGCCCCGCAGGTATTACTACAACAAGCGCATCCTGCACAAGACGAAGGGCAAGCGCTTCACGTACAAGTTCAACTTCAGCAAAGTGGTGCTGGTCAACTACCCGGTGCTGGAGCTGGCGGGGGGGGCGCCGCTGCTGCTGACCCCCCCGGGGGGGGCGCCGGGCGCCGACTGCGCCGAGGTGGGGGGCGCGGGGTTTCTGGGGGGTATGGGGTGTTCTGGGGGTGTTCTGGGGGTGTTCTGGGGGTGTTCTGGGGGTGTTTTGGGGGTGTTCTGGGGGTGTTTTGGGGGTGTTCTGGGGGTGTTTTGGGGGTGTTTTGGGGGTGTTCTGGGGGTGTTCTGGGGGTGTTTTGGGGGTGTTCTGGGGGTGTTTTGGGGGTGTTCTGGGGGTGTTCTGGGGGTGTTTTGGGGGTGTTCTGGGGGTGTTTTGGGGGTGTTCTGGGGGTGTTCTGGGGGTGTTTTGGGGGTGTTCTGGGGGTGTTTTGGGGGTGTTCTGGGGGTGTTCTGGGGGTGTTTTGGGGGTGTTCTGGGGGTGTTTTGGGGGTGTTCTGGGGGTGTTTTTTGGGGTGTTTTGGGGGTGTTCTGGGGGTGTTTTGGGGGTGTTTTTTGGGGGGGGTCTCTGATCTCTCTCCCCCCCCAGGCGCTGCAGTCGCTGTTCCTCGGGCCCCGCCCCCCCCCCGCCGACCCCCCCGCGCGCCCCCCCGCGCTGTTCGAGCCCGAGAAGCTGCGGCTGGAAACGGCGGCGCTGCCGTTCGTGGGGGGTGAGTGGGGGGCACGGGGGGGGGCACGGGGGGGACATTGGGGGGGCACTGGGGGGGGCACTGGGGGACACTGGGGGGGCACTGGGGGGGACACTGGGGGACACTGGGGGGGCACTGGGGGGGGCACTGGGGGACACTGGGGGGGGCACGTGGGGGGCACGGGGGGGGACACGGAGACAAGGGAGGGGGCACGGGGGGGGCACTGGGGGGGCACTGAGGGGACACGGAGACAAGGGAGGGGGCACGGGGGGGTCACGGGGTGTGAGTGGGAGGGGCACGGGGGGCACGGAGTGGGATACGGGGACAAGAGGGGGGACACGGGGAGAAGGTGGGGGACACGGGGGGGCCACTTGGGACCGGGGGGGGACATGGGGGCGGGGTTCCCGTTCCCACGGTGTGGGGGGGTCCCGTTTCCCGCGCGTTGTCCCGCGCCCATCGTTGCCCCCCCGCAGGTGTCCCCGCGGTCCCCAAGGCCCCGGCCCTCCTGGGTCCCTACGCCCGCCCGCCCGAGTACCCGTGGGGCTGGGGGGGCCCCTACGTGCCCAAACTGGCCCCCCCCGCCGCGCTCTACCCGCCCCCGTTCTACCCCCCGCTGCCCCCCCCGCCGCCCCCCCCGCCCCCCCAAATCCCCCCCGCGGGGGGGGCACCGACCCCCCCGGAACCGGCGTCGGATTCGGAGCTGGAAGTGACGGACAGGGGGGGCGGCAGCTCCGGGGACGAGGCGGGGACCCCCCCCCCCGCCCCCCCCGCGCGGGTGACCCCCCCCAATCCCACCCCATGGGGGACCCCCCAACCTTAGGGGGGGCAGAGCCGGGCTTCCCCATTATTAAGGTGGGGGGGCAGCGGTTCCCCCCCCCCCCTTTCTAACCCCCCCATTCGAAGTGCAATATCGTCTGTGCCCCCCCGTGTCCCCCCCCCCCCCGCTTGTGCATCGTTGTGATGGGGGAACGAGCCCCCCCTCCCCCGCCGTGCCCCCCCCATTGTAAATGCCCCCCGTGCCCCCCCCGCGTTGTAAATACCCCCCTGCCCCCCCCCGCCGCCCCCCCGGCGGCCGCTCAAGCAATAAAGTGACTTCGCTCGGACCCGCCTCTCACTGGGGGGGGCACGGGGGGGCAAACCCCCCCAGGTTGGGAGGGGACACCCACCGACCCCCCCCCCCCCAAAAAAAACCCCAAATGAGAAGCGACGACATCGTTTATTTGGCGGATTCTTTGGTTTCTCAGCCCAAAGCGCCCCCTGGCCGGGGGGGTCCCTGCAGTGGGGGGGGGTCACCTGGGCTCCCCCCCCCCCCAATAATTGTCTCTACCACCTCCCCCAAAGATATTTATATAAAATCCCAGCAAATGTATAAAAACAACGAATAAAAATAATGCGGGGGGGGGGAGGCAGCGCGGGGCCCCCCCGGAATAATAAGGGGGGGCCGGAATAATCGGGGGGTGGGTAATTGGGGTTCCCCCCCCCATTGTGGGGGTTATGGCTGCATCAGGATCGGGCCCGTGGAGGGGGGGCCCGAATCTCCTTGCGGGGGGGGGGGGGGGGGGGTGACCCAAGCCCCCCCCCCCTCACGTGAAGGGGCCCCCGGGGGGGCCACATCGGTCCAGGAGCCCCCGCAGGTGCCAGTAACGCTGCTCCAGCTCCTGGGGGGGGGCAGCGTTGGGGGGGTCAGATCGGTGGGGGGGGGTCAGATCGGTGGGGGGGGTCAGATCGGTGGGGGGGGGTCAGATCGGTGGGGGGGGTCAGATCGGTGGGGGGGGTCAGATCGGTGTGGGGGGGTCAGATCGGTGGGGGGGGTGTCAGATCGGTGGGGGGGGGTCAGATCGGTGGGGGGGGTCAGATCGGTGGGGGGGGGTCAGATCGGCGGGGGGGGGTCAGATCGGTGTGGGGGGGGTCAGATCGGTGGGGGGGGGTCAGATCGGTGGGGGGGGTCAGATCGGTGAGGGGGGGGGTCAGATCGGTGGGGGGGGTGTCAGATCGGTGGGGGGGGGTCAGATCGGTGGGGGGGTGTCAGATCGGTGGGGGGGGGTCAGATCGGTGGGGGGGTGTCAGATCGGTGGGGGGGGGTCAGATCGGTGGGGGGGGTCAGATCGGTGGGGGGGGGTCAGATCGGTGGGGGGGGGGGTCAGATCGGTGGGGGGGGTCAGATCGGTAGTGGGGGGTCAGATCGGTGGGGGGGGGGGGTCAGATCGGTGAGGGGGGTCAGATCGGCGGGGGGGGTCAGATCGGTGGGGGGGGGGTCAGATCGGTGAGGGGGGTCAGATCGGTGGGGGGGGTCAGGTCGGTGGCGGGGGGTCAGATCGGTGGGGGGGTCAGATCGGTGGGGGGGGGTCAGATCGGTGGGGGGGGTCAGATCGGTGGGGGGGTCAGATCGGTGGGGGGTGGGGGGGGATCAGACCCCCCCGGTGTGGGGGGGAACCCCAAATTGCCGCCCCCCCGCTCACCTGCAGCCCCCGCAGCGCCCCCTGCAGCCCCCGCAGCTGCTCCGCCAGCCACGCCGCCTGGGGGGGGGGCAGGGAAAGGGCGGGGGGGGCCGGGGGGGGCGGCCCCCAAGGGGGGGAAGGGGGGGCGCGGGGGGGGCTCCCTGGGGGGGGAAGGGTGGGGGGGTCAGAGTTTGAAGTGCCCCGGAGTCACCCCAAAAAATGACCCCAAATCTCGCCCCCTCCCCCCAATCCGGATCCCACCGGTGCCCCCCCCAGCCCCCTGGTGCCCTCCCAAACCACCCCCCACCCCAAAGTGCCCCCCCCAAACCTGTGTCCCCCCCCCAAACCTGTGTGTCCCCCCCCCCAAACCTGTGTGTCCCCCCTCTCCAAACCCCAAACCTGGGTCCCCCCCCAAACCCCAAACCTGTGTCCCCCCCCCAAAATCCCTTGGTGTCCCCAAGTGCCCCCCCATGTCCCCCAAATCTTGGTGCCCCCCCCCAAGTCCCGCAGTGTCCCCACCATCCCCTGGTGCCCCCCCAAACCCGCCCCCCCCCCGCCCCCTCTATGTCCCCCCAAACCCGCCCCCCCCGCCCCCCCCCCATGTCCCCCCGTGTCCCCAATCCCGGCCCCCCCGTACCTGCGCCCCCCTCCTCGCTCTCGGCCCCATCCCCCGCGTCCCGCTGCTGCCCCACCGTGGGGGGGGGGACGTTGGGGTCGGGGCCCCCCCAGGGCTGCTCGGGGGGGACCCCGGCGATGACGTCACTGCTGACATCACCGGCGGCCCCGATGACGTCACCGCTGTCCCGGTCCCCGGTGGCCAATGGGGGCAGCAGCTGCTGGAGCCTCGAGACTGGGGGGGCAGGAGGGGGGGTGGGGGGTCAGGGGGGGTCACTGGGGGTCTGGGGGGGCAGGAGGGGGGTTGGGGGGTCAGGGGGGGTCACTGGGGGTCTGGGGGGGCAGGAGGGGGGTTGGGGGGTCAGGGGGGGTCACTGGGGGTCTGGGGGGGCAGGAGGGGGGTTGGGGGGTCAGGGGGGGTCACTGGGGGTCTGGGGGGGCAGGAGGGGGGTTGGGGGGTCAGGGGGGGTCACTGGGGGTCTGGGGGGGCAGGAGGGGGGTTGGGGGTCAGGGGGGGTCACTGGGGGTCTGGGGGGCAGGAGGGGGGTTGGGGGTCTGGGGGGGGTCACTGGGGGTCTGGGGGGGCAGGAGGGGGGTTGGGGGTCTGGGGGGGTCACTGGGGGTCTGGGGGGGCAGGAGGGGGGTTGGGGGTCTGGGGGGGTCACTGGGGGTCTGGGGGGGCAGGAGGGGGGTTGGGGGTCTGGGGGGGGTCGCTGGGGGTCTGGGGGGGCAGGAGGGGGGTTGGGGGGTCAGGGGGGGTCACTGGGGGTCTGGGGGGGCAGGAGGGGGGTTGGGGGGTCAGGGGGGGTCACTGGGGGTCTGGGGGGGCAGGAGGGGGGTTGGGGGGTCTGGGGGGGTCACTGGGGGTCTGGGGGGGCAGGAGGGGGGTTGGGGGGTCAGGGGGGGTCACTGGGGGTCTGGGGGGGCAGGAGGGGGGTTGGGGGGTCAGGGGGGGTCACTGGGGTCTGGGGGGGCAGGAGGGGGGTTGGGGGGTCAGGGGGGGTCACTGGGGGTCTGGGGGGGCAGGAGGGGGGTTGGGGGGTCAGGGGGGGTCACTGGGGGTCTGGGGGGGCAGGAGGGGGGGTTGGGGGGTCAGGGGGGGTCACTGGGGTCTGGGGGGGCAGGAGGGGGGTTGGGGGGTCAGGGGGGGTCACTGGGGGTCTGGGGGGGCAGGAGGGGGGGTTGGGGGGTCAGGGGGGGTCACTGGGGGTCTGGGGGGGCAGGAGGGGGGTTGGGGGTCTGGGGGGGTCACTGGGGGTCTGGGGGGGCAGGAGAGGGGGTTGGGGGGTCAGGGGGGGTCACTGGGGGTCTGGGGGGGCAGGAGGGGGGGTTGGGGGGTCAGGGGGGGTCACTGGGGGTCTGGGGGGGCAGGAGGGGGGTTGGGGGGTCAGGGGGGGTCACTGGGGGTCTGGGGGGGCAGGAGGGGGGGTTGGGGGGTCAGGGGGGGTCACTGGGGGTCTGGGGGGGCAGGAGGGGGTTGGGGGGTCAGGGGGGGTCACTGGGGTCTGGGGGGGCAGGAGGGGGGTTGGGGGTCTGGGGGGGTCACTGGGGGTCTGGGGGGGCAGGAGGGGGGTTGGGGGGTCAGGGGGGGTCACTGGGGGTCTGGGGGGGCAGGAGGGGGGGTGGGGGGGGTCAGGGGAGGTCACTGGGGGTCTGGGGGGGCAGGAGGGGGGTTGGGGGGTCAGGGGGGGTCACTGGGGGTCTGGGGGGGCAGGAGGGGGGGTGGGGGGGGTCAGGGGAGGTCACTGGGGGTCTGGGGGGGCAGGAGGGGGGTTGGGGGGTCAGGGGGGGTCACTGGGGGTCTGGGGGGGCAGGAGGGGGGTTGGGGGTCAGGGGGGGTCACTGGGGGTCTGGGGGGGCAGGAGGCGGAGTTTGGGGGTCTGGGGGGGTGTGGGGGGGTCAGTGCGTCCGCAGGGGCTCTGGGGGGCTCTGGGGTCCTGGGGGGGTCCCGGGGGGGTCCCGGGGGGGTCCCCTCACCTGTTTCCAGCGCCGCCTCCGCCAGCCCCCCCGGGGGTGCCCCCAGGCTCGGGGGGGGGTCCCTGCTGAGCTCCCTCTGCAGCTCCTGCTGCTCGGGGGGGGGCGGCCCCCCCAGCGCCTCCGTCCCCTCCCCCGCCCCCTCCTTCTCGCGCTCTGGGGGGGGCACAGCCCGTGAGAGCCCCCCCAGCCCCCCCAGCCCCCCCAGAGCCCCCAAACCCCCAGAGCCCCCTGGACCCCTCCAGGGCCTCCTGGGCCCCCCCAAAACCCCCCCCAAAGCCCCCAGAACCCCCAGAGCCCCCCAAACCCCCCCAAATCCCCCAAACCCCCCCAAAGTCCCCAGACCCCCCAAAACCCCCTGGAACCACCAAGCCCCCCCAAAACCCCCAAAGCCCCCCCAAAACCCCCCAGGCCCCTCCAGCGCCTCCTGGCCCCCCCAGACCTCCCAGACCCCCCCACACCCCAAAAAGCCCCTGAAACCCCCCCCGGACCCCCCAAATCGCCCACACACCCCCTGGGCCCCCAAAGCCCCCCCAACCCCCCCTCACCCTCCAGGGGCAGCGGCTCCTTCAGGGTCCCCGCGTTTTCCACCCTGGGGGGGGACAAATTGGGGGGGGGGTGTCAGTGAACATCAAGACCCCCCCCCCCCACCCCAAAACACCCCCCCCCAAATCCCCACATATCCCCCCAAAACCCACCCCCATCAGCCCCCCCCACCTGCACCCCCCACCCCAAACGCCTCTTGGCCCCAAACCCCTGTACCCCAAAACAGCCCCCCCACCCCACCCCCCCAAACAAACCCCGCCCCCCATCCCCCCCAAACCTGCACCCCCCCCACTCACTCTTGGGGTCCGGGGGGGCCCCCCTGCCCCCCCTTGCCCCGCTGGGGCCCCCCCGGCAGCTTCAGGGACCCGGCGGCCTGGCTGATCATGGTGCACCAGCTGGGGGGGGATGGGGGGATCAGCGCACCCCAAAACACCCAGACCCCCCCAGACCCCCCCAGACCCCCATAGACACCCCCAAATCACCCCCCCCGCTGATCATGGTGCACCAGCTGGGGGGGGGGGATGGGGGGATCAGAGCACCCCAAAAACGGGACCCCCCCCAAGCCCCCAGAACCCCCCCCCAGCACCCCTGAACCCCCCAAAACCCCACAGCCCCCCAAACAGCCCCGCCCCCTCCCACCTTTGGGGTGCAGGGGAGAAGATTTTGGGGTCTGGGGGGGCAGATTTTGGGGTTCAAGGGGCAGATTTTGGGGTCTGGGGGCAGATTTTGGGGTTCAAGGGGCAGATTTTGGGGTCTGGGGGGGCAGGTTCTGGGGTTGGGGGCAGAACTGGGGTGCAGTTTGGGGTGGTTTTTGGGGGGGGGGCAGGTTCTGGGGTTGGGGCAGAACGGGGGTGCAGTTTGGGGTGGTTTTTGGGGGGGGGCAGGTTCTGGGGTTGGGGCAGAACGGGGGTGCAGTTTGGGGTGGTTTTTGGGGGGGGGGGCAGGTTCTGGGTTCGGGGGCAGAACGGGGGTGCAGTTTGGGGTGGTTTTTGGGGGGGGGGCAGGTTCTGGGGTTGGGGGCAGAACGGGGGTGCAGTTTGGGGTGGTTTTTGGGGGGGGGCAGGTTCTGGGGTTGGGGCAGAACGGGGGTGCAGTTTGGGGTGGTTTTTGGGGGGGGGGCAGGTTCTGGGGTGGGGGCAGAACGGGGGTGCAGTTTGGGGTGGTTTTTGGGGGGGGGGCAGGTTCTGGGGTTGGGGCAGAACTGGGGTGCAGTTTGGGGTGGTTTTTGGGGGGGGGCAGGTTCTGGGGTTGGGGGCAGAACGGGGGTGCAGTTTGGGGTGGTTTTTGGGGGGGGCAGGTTCTGGGGGTGCAGTTTGGGGTGGTTTTTGGGGGGGGGCAGAACGGGGGTGCAGTTTGGGGTGGTTTTTGGGGGGGGGCAGAACGGGGGTGCAGTTTGGGGTGGTTTTTGGGGGGGGGCAGGTTCTGGGTTCGGGGGCAGAACGGGGGTGCAGTTTGGGGTGGTTTTTGGGGGGGGGCAGAACGGGGGTGCAGTTTGGGGTGGTTTTTGGGGGGGGCAGGTTCTGGGGGTGCAGTTTGGGGTGGTTTTTGGGGGGGGGCAGAACGGGGGTGCAGTTTGGGGTCCGGGCGGATTTGGGGCCCCACCTCCTCCTCTCGGCCGCCGTCTGCGCCACCAGCTCGTAGATCTGCGCCCCCCCCTCCCAGCTCACGATGACGTAGAACGCGCGCGGGTCTGGGGGGGCAAGGGGTCACGGGGTCACGGGGGGTCACGGGGGCTCACGGGGTCACGGGTGGGTCACAGGCAGGAGGGGCTTCAGGGTCCACACCCAAGACCCCCAGCCCAAGGACCCCAAAACTGGGCCCTGAATGCGCCCAAGGGACCCACGGGTGACACCAAAATGAGCCCAGGACCCCCCCCAAAATGAGCCCTGGACACCCCCCAAAATGAGCCCAGGCCCCCCCCCCCAAATGAGCCCTGGACACCCCAAAATGAGCCCTGGACCCCGCCCAAAATGAACCCTGGACCCCCCCCACAAAATGAGCCCTGGACCCCCCCCAAATGAGCCCTGGACACCCCAAAATGAGCCCTGGACCCCCCCCAAAATGAGTCCTGGACACCCCAAAATGAGCCCTGGACCCCCCCCAAAATGAGTCCTGGACACCCCCCCCAAAATGAGCCCAGGACCCCCCCCCAAATGAGCCCTGGACACCCCAAAATGAGCCCTGGACCCCCCCCAAAATGAGCCCTGGACCCCCTCCAAAATGAGTCCTGGACACCCCCCAAAATGCACCCTGGACCCCCCCCGAACTGAGCCCTGGACCCCCAAAATGAGCCCCTGGACACCCCAAAACGAGCCCAGGACAAACAAAATGAGCCCAGGATCCCCCCAAAATGACCCTTGGACCCCCCCAAAATGAGTCCTGGACCCCCCAAAAATCCGACCTGGACCCCCCCAAAATGAGCCCTGGACCCCCCCAAAATGAGCCCCTGGAGACCCCAAAATGAGCCCCTGAACCCCCAAATTGAGCGCTGGACCTCCCCAAAAATGAGCCCTGGGCCCCCCCAAAATGAGCACTGGACCCCCCAGATCCACCCCTGCACCCCCAAACCGACCCGTGCACCCCCAAACCGACCCCTGCACCCCCAAACCGACCCATGCACCCCCAGATCCACCCCTGCACCCCCAAACCGACCCGTGCACCCCCAAACCGACCCCGTGCCCCCCAAACCCTGACCGGTGGCCACGTCGCGGGTGATGGCGCAGCGGAGCCGGATGACGGGGACACCCGTGACCCCCCGTCCCCATGGATGCTCCTGCACCCCCAGATCCACCCGTGCACCCCCAAACCGACCCGTGCCCCCCCTCCCCGCACCGGTGGCCACGTCGCGGGTGATGGCGCAGCGGAGCCGGATGACGGGGACACCCGTGACCCCCCGGTCCCCATGGATGCTCCTGCAGCCCCAGATCCACCCGTGCACCCCCAGCTCCACCCGTGCACCCCCAAACCGACCCGTGCCCCCCAAACCCTGACCGGTGGCCACGTCGCGGGTGATGGCGCAGCGGAGCCGGATGACGGGGACACCCGTGACCCCAGGACCCCATTGATGTTCCTGCAGCCCCAGATCCACCCGTGCACCCCCAAACCGACCCGTGCACCCCCAAACCGACCCCGTGCCCCCCCTCCCCGCACCGGTGGCCACGTCGCGCGTGATGGCGCAGCGGAGCCGGATGACGGGGCTGAGCGTGCGCCGGCCGTCGTGCGCGGGGGCCGGGGGGCGGCTGTGTCCCCGCAGCACCAGCCGCTCCTCCTGGCGCTGCAGCAGCACCAGCAGCTCGTCCAGCAGCAGCACCTGCACCTCTGCGGGACCCCGGGGACCCCGAGAGCGGGGGGACCCGAAACGGGGGGTCAGCCCGGCCCCGGCTCCGCAAACGGGGGGACCCGGGGACCCCGGCCCCGCTCACCCACGGCCTTGTCCCGGGTCACGCGCCAGGTGAGCGGCCCCTCGTGCACCAGCGTGCGCTTCGTGATGTCCGTGCTCTGGGGGCAGGGGGGTTTGGGGGGTCAGGGGGGTTTATGGGGGGTTTGGGGGTTCAGGGGGTCAGGGGGGTTTATGGGGGGTTTGGGGGCCCCTCGTGCACCAGCGTGCACTTCGTGATGTCCGTGCTCTGGGGGGCAGGGGGGTTTGGGGGGTCAGGGGGTTTGGGGTTCAGGGGTTTGGGGTCAGGGGGGTTTGGGGTCAGGGGGTTCGGGGTCAGGGGGTTCGGGGTCAGGGGGGTTTGGGGTCAGGGGGTTTGGGGTCAGGGGGGTTTGGGGTCAGGGGTTTGGGGTCAGGGGGTTTGGGGGTCAGGGGGTTTGGGGTCAGGGGGTTTGGGGGTCAGGGGGTTTGGAGGTCAGGGGATTTGGGGTCAGGGGGTTTGGGGTCAGGGTGGTTTGGGGTCAGGGGATTTGGGGTCAGGGGGATTTGGGGTCAGGGGGGTTTGGGGTCAGGGGGATTTGGGGTCAGGGGGTTTGGGGTCAGGGGATTTGGGGTCAGGGGGATTTGGGGTCAGGGGGGTTTGGGGTCAGGGGGTTTGGGGTCAGGGGATTTGGGGTCAGGGGGTTTGGGGTCAGGGGGTTTGGGGTCAGGGGGATTTGGGGTCAGGGGATTTGGGGTCAGGGGGTTTGGGGTCAGGGGGATTTGGGGTCAGGGGGTTTGGGGTCAGGGGATTCGGGGTCCCCCCCACCTTGAACTCGCTGAGCAGGGGGTCCCCGCTCTGTTTCAGGTAGGAAAGGTCCAGGCGCCGCTGGTAGTCCTTCAGTTTCTGGGGGAGATGGATGGGGTGCTCAGGGGGGTTTGGGGTGCTCAGGGGGGTTTTGGGGTGCTCAGGGGGGTTTGGGGTGCCCGGGGGTTTGGGGTGCCCAGGGGGGTTTTGGGGTGCCCGGGGGGTTTGGGGTGCCCGGGGGGGTTTGGGGTGCCCAGGGGGTTTGGGGTGCCCGGGGGGTTTGGGGTGCCCAGGGGGTTTGGGGTGCTCAGGGGGTTTGGGGTGCCCGGGGGGTTTGGGGTGCTCAGGGGGTTTGGGGTGCCCGGGGGGTTTGGGGTACCCAGGGGGTTTGGGGTACCCGGGGGGTTTGGGGTACCCGGGGGGGTTTGGGGTACCCGGGGGGGGGAATTGGGGGCCCAGGGGAGGTTTTGGGGTGCCTGGGTGGTTTGGGGGGTTTGGGGGAGCCCAGGGAGGCTTTGGGGTACCTGGGGCTTTTGGGGTGCTGGGGGGGTTGGGGTGCCCAGGGGGGTTTTGGGGTGCCCAAGGGGTTTTGGGGTGCTGTTGGTTTTGGGGTACTCGTGGTTTTGGGGTACCCGTGTTTTGGGGATGCCACGGTTTGGGGGTACCCGCGTTTTTGGGGTGCTGTGGTTTCGGGGTGCTGCATTTTGGGGTGCCGCGTTTCGGGGTGCCGCGGTTTAGGGGTGCTGTGGTTTCGGGGTGCCCGCGTTTCGGGGTGCCCGCGTTTCGGGGTGCTGTGGTTTCGGGGTGCCCGCGTTTCGGGGTGCTGTGGTTTTGGGGTACCCGCGTTTTTGGGGTGCCGCGTTTCGGGGTGCTGTGGTTTAGGGGTGCCGCATTTCGGGGTGCTGTGGTTTCGGGGTGCTGTGGTTTCGGGGTGCCCGCGTTTCGGGGTGCCGTGTTTTTGGGGTGCTGTGGTTTCGGGGTGCCGTGGTTTTGGGGTGCCCGCATTTCGGGGTGCCGCGTTTTTGGGGTGCCACGTTTCGGGGTGCTGTGGTTTCGGGGTGCGCACCATGAGGTTCTCCATGTCCCGCACCTCCTGGTTCACGTGGTCCAGGATCTGCCGGCAGCACTCGGCCGCCTGCTCCACGCGGGCGCGCTCGCCCGGGGCCTCTGCGCACGCACCGGGGTCGGGGGGTTTGGGGGGGGTCGGGGGGGGTCGGGGGGTCAGGGGGGTTTGGGGTGCAGGGGTTTTGGGGTGCAGGGGGTTTGGGGTGCAATGACCCCCCCATGGCGCGCTTGGCCACGCTGTGCAGCAGCTGCGGGGGCTTGGGGGGGTTTGGGGTGCAGTGTTGGCTCTGGGGGGGTTGGGGTGCAGGGGGTTTTGGGGTGCAGGGGGGTTTGGGGTGCAGGGGTTTTGGGGTGCAGGGGGTTTTGGGGTGCAGGGGGGTTTGGGGTGCAGGGGGTTTGGGGTGCAGGGGTTTTGGGGTGCAGGGGGGTTTGGGGTGCAGGGGTTTTGGGGTGCAGGGGGTTTGGGGTGCAGGGGTTTTGGGGTGCAGGGGGTTTTGGGGTGCAGGGGGGTTTGGGGTGCAGGGGGTTTGGGGTGCAGGGGTTTTGGGGTGCAGGGGGTTTTGGGGTGCAGGGGGGTTTGGGGTGCAGGGGGTTTGGGGTGCAGGGGTTTTGGGGTGCAGGGGGTTTTGGGGTGCAGGGGGGTTTGGGGTGCAGGGGGTTTGGGGTGCAGGGGTTTTGGGGTGCAGGGGGTTTTGGGGTGCAGGGGGGTTTGGGGTGCAGGGGGTTTGGGGTGCAGGGGTTTTGGGGTGCAGGGGGTTTTGGGGTGCAGGGGGTTTGGGGTGCAGGGGTTTTGGGGTGCAGGGGGGTTTGGGGTGCAGGGGGGTTTGGGGTGCAGGGGGTTTGGGGTGCAATGACCCCCCCATGGTGCGCTTGGCCACGCTGTGCAGCAGCTGCGGGGGCTTGGGGGGGTTTGGGGTGCAGTGTTGGCTCTGGGGGGGTTGGGGTGCAGTGGGGGGGGGTTGGGGTGCAGGGGGGGTGCAGTGGGGGGGTTTGGGTTGGTTTTGGGGTGCAGGGGGGGTTTGGGGTGCAGGGGGGGTTTGGGGTGCAGTGGGGGTGCAGTGGGGGGGTTGGGTTGGTTTTGGGGTGCAGGGGGGGTTTGGGGTGCAGCGGGGGTTCTGGGGTGCAGTGGGGGGGGTTGGGGTGCAGTGGGGGTGCAGTGGGGGGCCGGGCGGGTTTTGGGGTGCACTGACCGGTGCACTTGGCCACGCTGTGCAGCAGCAGGGGGTACTTGGTGAGGGGGTGTTGGGTTTGGGGTGCAGTGGGGTGCAGGGCGGGTTTTGGGGTGCACTGACCGGTGCACTTGGCCACGCTGTGCAGCAGCAGGGGGTACTTGGTGAGCCGCTGCATCTCGGTGGGGATGATGTCCCGGAGCTGCAGGCGGCGGCAGCGCGGCTGGGACTCGGCCTCCTGGGGACACGGGGACATCGCGGGGACATCGCGGGGACGTCATGGGGACGTCATGGGGATGTCACGGGGACATCATGGGGACATCATGGGGACGTCATGGGGACGTCACGGGGACATCGCGGGGACGTCATGGGGACATCATGGGGACATCACGGGGACGTCACGGGGACATCGCGGGGACGTCATGGGGACATCACGGGGACATCACGGGGACATCACGGGGACATCATGGGGACATCACGGGGACGTCACGGGGACATCGCGGGGACATCACGGGGACATCATGGGGACATCATGGGGATGTCATGGGGACATCATGGGGACATCACGGGGACATCACGGGGACGTCATGGGGACGTCATGGGGACATCGCGGGGACACCATGGGGACATCATGGGGACGTCATGGGGACGTCACGGGGACGTCATGGGGACGTCACGGGGACATCATGGGGACGTCACGGGGACATCACGGGGACGTCATGGGGACATCACGGGGACGTCACGGGGACATCATGGGGATGTCATGGGGACATCATGGGGACGTCATGGGGACATCACGGGGACGTCACGGGGACATCACGGGGACGTCACGGGGACATCATGGGGACGTCACGGGGACGTCACGGGGACGTCATGGGGACGTCACGGGGACATCACGGGGACATCACGGGGACATCATGGGGACATCACGGGGACATCACGGGGACATCATGGGGACATGGGGGGACGGGGGGGGATGTGGGGACATGGGGACATTGGGGGACATGAGGACGTGGGGGGACCTGGGGGGATATGGGGACATCATGGGGACACTGGGGGACATGGGCACGTCATGGGGACATCATGGGGACGTTGGGGGACGTGGGGACATCATGGGGACATGAGGGGACATGGGGACATTGGGGACATGGGGACACTGGGGACATTGGGGGATGTGGGGGACATGGGGGGACATGGGGACATTGGGGACACTGGGGACACTGGGGGACATTGGGGGATACTGGGGGGACCTGGGGGGGACACTGAGGGGACACAGGGGGATATGGGGGGGTACGGGGGGGCACAGGGGACACTGGGGGGACCTGGGGGGGACACTGGGGGATGTGGGGGGACACGGGGACACTGGGGGGAGTTGGGGGGGTCCCGGGGTCCCGGGGTCACCTGTATGAAGTGGCAGAAGCGCGGGTCCTTCCTCTGCTTGGCCTTGAGCTGCTCGAGCGCGAACGGCTGGCGGCTGCAGAACCGCGCGGAGAGCTTGCGGAACCACCCGCCCTCGGCGCCCCCAAACTGAACGTATAGGATACATACATCGTACACATCATACACATCGTAGACATCATAGACATCATCGACATCCCTCCCTCTGCACACTCACTCTTGCACACCCCTTTGCACACCCCTTTGCACGCCCCTTTGCACGCGCACCGTGGCCAGCAGCGCGTCCCTCCCTCTGCACGCTCTCAGGGTTGCACGCTCACTCTCGCACGCCCCTTCGCACGCCCCTTCGCACGCCCCTTCGCACGCCCCTTTGCACGCCCCTTTGCACGCCCCTTCGCACGCCCCTTTGCACGCGCACCGTGGCCAGCAGCGCGTCCCTCCCTCTGCACGCTCTCAGGGTTGCACACTCACTCTTGCACACCCCTTTGCACGCCCCTTTGCACGCGCACCGTGGCCAGCAGCGCGTCCCTCCCTCTGCACGCTCACTCTTGCACACTCACTCTTGCACACTCACTCTTGCACGCCCCTTTGCACGCCCCTTTGCACGCGCACCGTGGCCAGCAGCGCGTCCCTCCCTCTGCACGCTCACTCTTGCACACTCACTCTTGCACACTCACTCTCGCACGCCCTGTTGCACGCGCACCGTGGCCAGCAGCAGGTCCCCGATGTCCCCGATGACGAAGCCGCTCTCCTCCCGCCGCCGCCGCAGCCCCTCCAGGAACAGCGCTGGGGGCACCGCGGGGGTCACGGACACCCCCACACCCCGGAACCCACATATACCCCCCCCATATACCCCCCCGCACCCCTGAACCCACATATACCCCCCCCATATACCCCCCCACACCCCGGAACCCACATATACCCCCCCCATATACCCCCCCACACCCCAGAACCCACATATACCCCCATATACCCCCCCACACCCCGGAACCCACATATACCCCCATATACCCCCCCGCACCCCGGAACCCACATATACCCCCCCCATATACCCCCCCGCACCCCTGAACCCACATATACCCCCATATACCCCCCCGCACCCCGGAACCCACATATACCCCCCCCATATACCCCCCCGCACCCCGGAACCCACATATACCCCCCCCATATACCCCCCCACACCCCGGAACCCCCATATACCCCCCCCATATACCCCCCCACACCCCGGAACCCACATATACCCCCATATACCCCCCCACACCCCTGAACCCACATATACCCCCATATACCCCCCTGCACCCCCTGAACCCCCATATACCCCCCCATATACCCCCCGTACCCCCTTTACCCCATGGAGCCCCATATACCCCCCATACCCTCATATATCCCCATATACCCCCCATACCCCCTGTACTCTCATATACACCCTGCACCCCCATATAACCCCATATACCCCCCTGTACCCCCATATACTCCCCTGAACCTCCATACACCCCCCTGCATCCCCATATACCCCCCTGTACCCCACTGCACCCCCATATACCCCCTGCAGCCCCTGAACCCCCATATACCCCTCTGTACGTCCATATACCCCCTGTACCCCATATACCCAACTGTACCCCCATACACCCCCCTGTACCCCCCCCGTACCCCCCCGTACCCCCACGTGTGACCCCCCCAGGACCCCCCCGGACCCCCCCCCACCGTGCACGTCCAGCAGCTCCTCCAGGCTGGGGAAGATGTTGTGCAGTTCCTGCCCCCCATACACCCCATATACCCCCCTGTACCCCCCCGTACCCCCACGTGTGACCCCCCCGGACCCCCCCCCCCACCGTGCACGTCCAGCAGCTCCTCCAGGCTGGGGAAGATGTTGTGCAGCTCCCTCTCCTCGAAGAAGCCCTCGCGCAGCATGGGGCGGCAGAACAGCTGCAGCAGCACCCGCAGCATCCGCACGTGGGCGTGCTCGGTCAGGAACAGCTCTGGGGGCATCGGCACCGGGGGGGGTCACTGGCACCCGGGGGGGGCCCTGACACCGCGGGGGGGGTCCCTGGGGCTTCTTGGGGCAGTTTTTTGGGGGAAAAACGGCCCGGTTTGGGGCAGAACGGCCCCGGCTGCCCCCGCGGGACGTTCCATCTGGATCGCTCGGGGGGGGGTCGGTGACACCAGGAAGGGGTCAGTGACACTGTGGGGGCGTCATTGTCACCCGGGGGGGTCCCTGACACCCCGGGGGGGTCCCTGGGGCCTCTTGGGGGAGTTTTTTGGGGGAGAAACGGGTAATTTTGGAGCAAAAGACACCCAGCAGCATCCACAGCACCCGCGGGACGTTCCATTGGGGGAAGCTCGGGGGGGGTCAGTGTCACTGTGGGGGGGTCAGCGACACTGTGGGGGGGTCAGTGACAATGTGGGGGGACAGATACCGCGGGGTGGGGGTCCCTGGGGTCTCTTGGGGCAGTTTTTGGGGTATAAACGGCCCGGTTTGGGGCAGAACGGCCCCGGCTGCCCCGCGGGACGTTCCATTGGGAGCAGCTTGGGGGGGGTCAGTGATACCAGGAAGGGGTCAGTGACACTGTGGGCGGGTCATTGTCACCCGGGGGGGTCCCTGACACCCCGGGGGGGTCCCTGGGGCCTCTTGGGGGAGTTTTTTGGGGGAGAAACGGGTAATTTTGGAGCAAAAGACACCCAGCAGCATCCACAGCACCCGCGGGACGTTCCATTGGGGGAAGCTCGGGGGGGGTCAGTGACACTGTGGGGGGGTCAGCGACACTGTGGGGGGGTCAGTGACACCCCGAAGGGGACAGTGACACCCTGGGGGGGTCAGATACCCGTGGGGGGGTCCCTGGGGTCTCTTGGGGGAGTTTTTTGGCGGAAAAACGGCCCGGTTTGGGGCAGAACGGCCCCAGCTGCCCCGCGGGACGTTCCATTGGGAGCAGCTCGGGGGGGGTCAGCGTCACTGTGGGCGCTCAGTGTCACCCCGGGGGGGTCCCAGTCCCGTTTTTTGGGGTCCCAGTCCCTTTTTTGGGGTCCCAGTCCCATTTTTGGGGTCTCTAACCCGTGTTTTGGGGTCCCTGCCTGGTTTTTGGGGGTCGCCCCCCCCCATTTTGGGCCTCACCATTGATGACCTCCTGGCGCTTGACCTCGCTCTTGCTCAGCGCCCGCAGCCGCTCGGGAGGAACCATCTGGCGCCACGGGGGGGGCTCCGGGTCCGGCTCCTCGGGCGGGGGGGGCAGCACGGGCGGGGGGGGCTCGGGCCCCCCCGGGGCGGCCTGGTCCACGCTGCGGGGGGGGATGGGTTCGTATGGGGGGGCGGGGAAGGGGTTCATATGGGGGGAGGGGGGATCCCCATCCCAAAATCCCCCCCAAGTGGTGCAGGTGGGTGAGCCCGGGGGGGGTGGATTCTGGGGTGGGATTTGGGGAGTTTGGGGCAGAACCTGGGGGGGAAATTGGGGGATTTGGGGGGGATTTGGGGATTTTGGGGGGGAATTTTGGGGGGAAATTTGGGGATTTTTGGGGGGAATTTTAAGATTTTGGGGCAGAACTTGGGGGGGGAATTTGGGGGGAAATTTGGGGATTTTGGGGTGAAATTCGGGAATTTTGGGGTGAAATTTTGGGGTGAAATTTTGGGACTTTGGGGCAGAACTTGGGGGGGGAAATTTGGGGATTGGGGGGGGATTTGGGGCTGGAATTTGGGGACTTTGGGGGGAATTTTGGGGGGAAATTTGGGGGGAAATTTGGGGACTTTGGGGCAGAACTTGGGGGAATTTTGGGGGAAATTTGGGGATTTTGGGGGGGATTTTGGGGGGAAATTTGGGGACTTTGGGGCAGAACTTGGGGGGTGAAATTCGGGGATTTTGGGGGGGGGAATTTGGGGTGAAACTCGGGGATTTTGGGGGGGATTTTGGGGTGAAACTCGGGGATTTTGGGGAGGATTTTGGGGTGAAACTCGGGGATTTTGGGGGGGATTTTGGGGTGAAACCCGTGGATCTTGGGGGTGCACTGGGGTTCTCGCGGGGGGGTCCGGGGTCGCCCTGGGCTCGGGGGGGTCACCCGTGGTTGTTGGGGGGGTCCCGGCTCCACCTACGTGGGGCCCCCCCCGGCGCCGGGGCGGGGCTGGGCGGGCAGGTCCACGTCGCTGCGGGAGCGGGGGGGGGCGCGGCGCGCGGCCCCGTCCCCCCCCGCCCCGCCCCGCGATGGTTTGCGCTGGGGGGGGGCGCGGAGGCTCTGGGAGCGGCTCAGCCGGCCCGGGAGCCTGCGGGGGCGGGGGGGGCGGGGGGCACGGGGGGGCACGGGGGGTCACAGGGGTCACGGGGGGGGCACACACATCACGGGGGTCACACACATCACGGGGGGGCACGGGGGGGTCACACAGATCATGGTGGGGGGGGCGCAAGGGGGGGGGAAAAGGGTGAGAATTTGGGGGGGTCAGAACAGCACGGGGTGAAGGGGGGGGCAGCCCGGGGGGCTATGGGGGCTATGGGGGCTATGGGGGTTATGGGGGCTATGGGGGGCTATGGGGGGCTATGGGGGCTATGGGGGCTATGGGGGGTCTATGGGGGGCTATGGGGGCTATGGGGGCTATGGGGGGCTATGGGGGGCTATGGGGGCTATGGCGGCTATGGGGGCTATGGGGGTTATGGGGGCTATGGGGGGCTATGGGGGGCTATGGGGGCTATGGGGGCTATGGGGGACTATGGGGGGCTATGGGGGCTATGGCGGCTATGGGGGCTATGGGGGGCTATGGGGGCTATGTGGGCTATGGGGGTTATGGGGGCTATGGGGGCTATGGGGGGTGTTTTGGGGGGTGTTTTGGGGGGGGTGTTTGGGGGGGTGTTTTGGGGGGTGTTTTGGGGGGGTGTTTTGGGGGGTGTTTTGGGGGGGTGTTTTTGGGGGGTGTTTTGGGGGGTGTTTTGGGGGGGGTGTTTTGGGGGGTGTTTTGGGGGGGGGTACTTGCTGCGTCTCTGTGTCCCTAAGGGGCCGTTCCCGGTGCCCCCCGGGCGTGAAAAGGGGGGGAAGGGGGGGGGCAGCGACCACCGACCTGATCCAGCGTCTGGGGAGAGAGGGGCGGGGTCACGGGGGCATGCGGGGTCATGCGGGAAGGGTCACGGGGTCATGCGGGGGTCATGCGGGAGGGGTCACGGGGGCATGCGGGGGTCATGCGGGAGGGGTCATGGGGTCATGTGGGAGGGTCAGGGGATCATGCAGGAGGGGTCGTGGGGTCATGCGGGGGGGTCACGGGGTCATGTGGGGGGGGTCATGGGGTCATGCGGGGGGGTCACGGGGTCATGCGGGGGTCATGCGGGAGGGGTCAAGGGGTCATGTGGGGGTCATGCAGCAGGGGTCACAGGGTCATGCGGGAGGGGTCACGGGGTCATGTGGGGGTGCATGGGGTCATGTGGGGGGGTCATGGGGTCATGCGGGGGGGTCACGGGGTCATGCAGTGAGGTCATGGGGGGGTCACAGGGTCATGTGGGGGGTCATGGGAGGGTCATGGGGTCATGTGGGGGGTCATGGGGTCATTCAGTGAGGTCATGGGGGGTCATGGGGGGCACCCACGGGTGATAATTGGGGCGGGGTCGCTAATTAAGCAGCTGTTAATTGCACGCGGGCTCATTGTTTTTCCTGATGGGGGGGGCGGGAACTCAAACCACGCTTTAATTGGGGGGAGGAGCTAATTAGAGGGCGCTAATTAGGGCTCGGCCAATCGGGGCTGTTTTAATTGGGGGCGGTAACGGGGGGGTCTGATGGGCGTTTTAATTGGGTGGGGGGTCCGACGGGGGGGGGGTGATCCGGGGGTTAATGGGGTCGCTAATTAGGGGCCGTTAATCAGGGGCCGTTAAGGGGGGTCCCGGGTCCCACCTCTCGGGGTCCCCCCCGTCCTCCGGGGGGCGGGGCTGCTCGGGGGGGGGGTCCCGCGGGGGGGGGGCCCCGGAGTCCTCGGGGGGGGGGTCAGGTCCTGGGGGGCGGGGGGGTCAGGGGGGTCAGCGAGACCCCTCCCCCAAACCCCAACGCCCCCAACCCAAAACCCCTCCCCCCCACCCAACCCAAAACCCCTCCCCCCCAAACCCCTCCCCCAACCCCCAACCTCCCAACCCCCCCACCCCCAAACCCCTCCCCCCCCACTCAACCCCCCCCACTCAACCCCCCCACCCCAACCCCCTCCCCCCAAACCCCAACCACCCCCAACCCCCCACCCAACCCCCCCCACCCCAACCCCCCCACCCCAAACCCCTCCCGCCAACCCAACCCCCCCCTCCAACCCCCTCCCCCCAAACCCCAACCACCCCCCACCCCAAACCCCCCCCCCAAACCACTCCCCCCAACCCCCCACCCCAAACCCCTCCCCCAACCCCAACCCCCCCCCCAAACCCCTCCCCCCAAACCCCAACCCCCCCCACTCCAACCCCCCCACCCCAAACCCCACCCCCCCACCCCTCCCCCCCACCTGCGTCGTCGTCCCCCGGGGGGGGAGGGGTGACGGTGATGGCCACGCCGGGGGGGGGCTCGGGGGGGGCGGGGCCGCTTGTGCCCCCCCGGGGTCGAGCGACCCCCCCTGCCCCCCCATCCACGCGGGGGGGGCCCCGGCGCTCGGGGGGCGGCGGCTTCTCGGCTGGGGGGGGCGGGGGGTCAGCGACGCCCCCCCGACCCCCAAATATCGGCTGAACCCCCACGATCGGGACCCCCCCCCACCCGGGATGGGGGTGAATGGGGGGGGCATTTCGGGGGGTCCAATTTGGGGGGGAGTCCTCATTTTAGGGGGGGTCTCATTTTTGGGAGGGTCCCATTTTTGGGGTCCCCAATTGGGGGGGGTCCAATCTGGGGGTTTTCCCACATTGGGGGGGGGTCCCATTTTTGGGGGGGGGTCCCGGTACCTTCTCCCTCGGCCCCTTTGGTTGCTCTGAACTCAGCGCCTGTGGGGATAAAAGGGGGGGGTCCCCGGTTTGGGGGGGTCATGGGGGGGGTCATGGGGGGTCCCCGGTTGGGGGGTCACGGGGGGTCACGGGGGGTCACGGGGGGGCCCCCCCCACTCACCGTGGGGGTCCCGGCCCCACAGGGCGGCCCCGGGGAGGGTGAAACCACGGCGCGATTTGGGGGGGGGGTCGTCCCGGCGGCCCACGGAGATCTGGGGGGGCAGAGCACGTTGGGGGGGCAGGGGGAATGGGGGGGTCAGAGGGAATGGGGGGGTCGGATGGGACGGGGGGGGGGATGGGGTGGGGGGGTGGATGGGGTGGGGTGGTTGGATGGGATTGGGGGGGTCAGAGGGAACTGGGGGGGGGTTGGATGGGGTGGGGGGGATGGGGTGGGACGGGGGGGTCGGATGGGATGGGGGGGTCGGATGGGGTGGGGGGGCAGATGGGGTGGGGGTGTCAGACGGGGGTGGGGGGGTCGGATGGGCTGGGGGGGTCAGAGGGAACTGGGGGGGTTGGATGGGGTGGGGGGGATGGGGTGGGATGGGGGGGTCAGATGGGATTGGGGGGTCGGCTGGGGTGGGGGGGTTGGATGGGATGGGGGGGGTAGATGGGGTGGGGGGGATGGGGTGGGGTGGGGGGGTCGGATGGGATTGGGGGGTCGGATGGGTTGGGGGGTTGGCTGGGGCGGGGGGGTCGGATGGGGTGGGGGGATGGGGTGGGGGGATGGGGTGGGCTGGGGGGGTCGGCTGGGCTTGGGGGGGGGGCCGCACCTTTTTGCGGAAGAAGTTGGCTTTGGGCTTCTTGGCGTCGGGGGGCCTGGCCCGGACCCCCAGGGAGCGCAGGTAGGAGGCCACGGACGCGAAGATGGCGGCGCTGGGGGGCAATGGGGGTCGGGGGGGGAACGGGGGTCGGGGGGGGCAATGGGGGTCGGGGGGGGAAATGGGGGTCGGGGGGGCCCCACACCCCCCACACCCCCCCACCCCTCACCTCTTGTCCTCGTCCGATGAGATGGTCAGACTGGGGGGGAAGGGAGAGCGGGGGACCCCCGAATTACAACGGGAGACCCCAAAGTAGCAATGGGACCCCCCAAAATCATCAATGGGACCCCCCAAAATCATCAATGGGACCCCCCAAAATCATCAACGGGATGTCCCAAAACATCAACGGGACCCCCCAAAATCATCAATGGGATGTCCCAAAGGATCAATGGGATCCCCAAAAATCATCAATGGGATGTCCCAAATGATCAATGGGATCCCCAAAAATCATCAATGGGACCCCCCAAAATCATCAATGGGATGTCCCAAAGGATCAATGGGACCCCCCAAAATCATCAATGGGACCCCCCAAAATCATCAATGGGATGTCCCAAAGGATCAATGGGACCCCCCAAAATCATCAATGGGACCCCCCAAAATCATCAATGGGATGTCCCAAAGGATCAATGGGACCCCCCAAAATCATCAGTGGGACCCCCCAAAATCATCAATGGGATGTCCCAAAGCATCAATGAAACACCCCAAAGTATCAATGGGACCCCCCAAATTATAACGGGGAGACCCCAAAGTACCAATGGGACCCCCCAAATTATAACGGGGAGACCCCAAAGTACCAATGGGACCCCCCAAATTATAACGGGGAGACCCCAAAGTATCAATGGGAGCCCCCAAATTACAACGGGAGACCCCAAAGTATCAATGGGATGTCCCAAAGGATCAATGGGACACCCCAAAATTATCAATGGGATGTCCCAAAGGATTAGTGGGATCCCCCCAAAATCATCAATGGGATGTCCCAAAGGATCAATGGGACCCCCCAAAGTATCAATGGGACCCCCCAAAGTATCAATGGGATGTACCAAAGTATCAGTGGGACCCCCCAAAGTAGCAATGGGACCCCCCAAAATTATCAATGGGATGTCCCAAAATATCAATGGGACCCCACAAAGTAGCAATGGGACCCCACAAAGTATCAATGGGACACCCCCAAATTACAACGGGACACCCCCAAATTATAATGGGACAGCCCAAAGTATCAATTGCAGACCCCAAAGTATCAATGGGACCCCCCAAAGTATCAATGGGACACCCCCGAATTACAATGGGACACCCCCAAATTACAATGGGACACCCCAAAGTTTCAATGGGAGACCCCAAAGCATCAATGGGACACCCAAAATTATCAATGGGACACCCCAAAGTATCAATGGGACGTCCAAAAGTATCAATGGGACACCCCCAAATCACAATGGGACACCCCAGAGTATCAATGGGACCCCCGAAATTATCAATGGGATGTCCCAAAATATCAATGGGACAGCCCAAATTACAATGGGACCCCCCAAAGTGTCAATGGGGGGTCCCCACTCCCTGCACGTCCCCCAGCCGCCCCAGCAGCAGCTCCATTGCTGCTTCTCCTTGCTGTTGTGGGACGGGGATTTTGGGGTGCAATGTGGGGTTTTTGGGGGTTCCCGGTCCCGGGGGGCGCTGGGGGGTCCCGGGGGGTCCGGGGGGGTCCCCACTCACTGCACGTCCTCCAGCCGCCCCAGCAGCAGCTCCGCCAGCTGCTTCTCCTTGGCGTCGCGGATGCCCCGGTCCCGGGTCCGGTACGACTCCAGCTCCGCCAGCTCCGCCTCGCCCGGCGTCATCCCCAGCAGGCGCTTGGACCTGGGGGGCATGGGGGGCATGGGGGGCATGGGGGGGCATGGGGGGCATGGGGGGTCATGGGGGCATGGGGGTCATGGGGGGGGCATGGGGGGCATGGGGGGTCATGGGGGGTCATCCCCAGCAGGCGCTTGGACCTGGGGGGGCATGGGGGGCATGGGGGGCATGGGGGGGCATGGGGGGCATGGGGGGTCATGGGGGCATGGGGGTCATGGGGGGGGCATGGGGGGCATGGGGGGTCATGGGGGGTCATCCCCAGCAGGCGCTTGGACCTGGGGGGTCATGGGGGGGCATGGGGGTCATGGGGGCATGGGGGTCATGGGGGGTCATGGGAGGTCATGGGGGTCATGGGGGTCATGGGGGGCATGGGGGTCATGGGGGGTCATCGGGGGTCATCCCCAGCAGGTGCTTGGACCTGGGGGGTCATGGGGGGCATGGGGGTCATGGGGGGGCATGGGGGGCATGGGGGGGCATGGGGGGCATGGGGGGCATGGGGGGTCATGGGGGTCATGGGGGGTCATGGGGGCCATGGGGGTCATGGGGGGTCATGGGGGGCATGGGGGGCATGGGGGGCATGGGGGGTCATGGGGGGTCATCCCCAGCAGGCGCTTGGACCTGGGGGGGCATGGGGGGCATGGGGGGCATGGGGGGCATGGGGGGTCATGGGGGCATGGGGGGCATGGGGGTCATGGGGGTCATGGGGGGCATGGGGGGCATGGGGGCATGGGGGGCATGGGGGTCATGGGGGGCATGGGGGTCATGGGGGGTCATGGGGGGCATGGGGGGCATGGGGGGCATGGGGGGTCATCCCCAGCAGGCGCTTGGACCTGGGGGGTCATGGGGGGCATGGGGGGCATGGGGGGGCATGGGGGGTCATCCCCGGCAGGTGCTTGGACCTGGGGGGTCATGGGGGGGCATGGGGGGCATGGGGGGCATGGGGGGTCATGGGGGCATGGGGGTCATGGGGGGTCATGGGAGGTCATGGGGGCCATGGGGGTCATGGGAGGTCATGGGGGCCATGGGGGTCATGGGGGGGCATGGGGGGCATGGGGGGTCATGGGGGGTCATCCCCAGCAGGCGCTTGGACCTGGGGGCACGGGGGGGCATTGGGGGTCATGGGGGGGTCCCACACCGGGGGGGTCCCGCAGTTCGGGGGGTCCCACAGTTCGGGGGGTCCCGCACCGGGGGGGTCCCACACTGGGGGGTCCCACACCGGGGGTCCCTCAGTCTGGGGGGTCCCCCATCCCCGGCCCCCACCTGAAGTCCTGGAGCTGCCGCGTGACCTCGGGCTCCTGCGCGCTCTGGATCTCCAGCAGGAGGCGCTGCAGCTCCTCCGCACCCAGCTCGGGGCCCCAGCGCTCTGGGGGGGTCATGGGGGGTCATGGGGGGGTTATGGGGGTTCAGGGGGTTGGGGGTCATGGGGGGTCATGGGGGGGTTATGGGGGTTCAGGGGGTTGGGGGTCATGGGGGGTCATGGGGGGGTTATGGGGGTTCAGGGGGTTGGGGGTCATGGGGGGGTTATGGGGGGGCTATGGGGGTTGGGGGGTTATGGGGGCTCAGGGGGTTGGGGGTCATGGGGGGGTCATGGGGGGGTTATGGGGGTTCAGGGGGTTGGGGGTCATGGGGGGGTTATGGGGGGGTTATGGGGGTTGGGGGGTTATGGGGGTTTGGGGGGGTTGGGGGTTATGGGGGGGTTATGGGGGTTGGGGGGTTATGGGGGTTCAGGGGGGTTGGGGGGTGATGGGGGTTTGGGGGGTTATTGGGGGTTGGGGGGTTATGGGGGTTTGGGGGTTATGGGGGGATTTGGGGGTTATGGGGGTTTGGGGGGGTTCAGGGGTTATGGGGGGGTTTGGGGGGAGTTGGGGGATGGGGGGGCGGTTTTGGGGTGTCTGTGGTATTTTTGGGGGGGTGGTTTTGGGGTGTTTGGGGGGGCGGTTTAGGGGTGTCTGTGGTATTTTTGGGGGGGCGGTTTTGGGGTGTCTGTGGTATTTTTGGGGGGGTGGTTTTGGGGTGTTTGGGGGGGCGGTTTAGGGGTGTCTGTGGTATTTTTGGGGGGGCGGTTTAGGGGTGTCTGTGGTATTTTTGGGGGGGCGGTTTTGGGGCCCCCCCGCCGCACTCACCCAGCTCCACCTGCAGCTGGTGGGGGAGGGGCACCCGCAGCAGCTGTGAAGGGGGGGGGGGGGTGAGGATTTTTGGGGTCCCCGCGGGCCGGGGGGGGCCCGGGGGGGCCCGGGGGGGCCGGGGGGGTTCGGGGGGGTCGGGGGGCCCTCACCCCCCCCTTGTCCAGGAACAGGTGGGAAAACTCCAGCAGCTGCTTCTTGGCCTCCTTGGGGGGGGCGCCGCGCAGCAGCCCCGCGTGCAGGTAACACAGCTGGGGGGGGGCACGCACCGTCACCCCCGACCCCGACCCCTGACCCCCGACCCCCGACCCCGACCCCCGACCCCGACCGCAGCAGCCCCGCGTGCAGGTAACACAGCTGGGGGGGGCACGCACCGTCACCCCCGACCCCGACCCCTGACCCCCGACCCCCGACCCCGACCCCCGACCCCGACCGCAGCAGCCCCGCGTGCAGGTAACACAGCTGGGGGGGGCATGCACTGTCACCCCCGACCCCGACCCCGACCCCCGACCCCCGACCCCCGACCCCGACCGCAGCAGCCCCGCGTGCAGGTAACACAGCTGGGGGGGGCATGCACTGTCACCCCCGACCCCGACCCCGACCCCCGACCCCAACCCCCGACCCCGACCCCGACCCCGACCCCGACCCCCGACCCCCGACCGCAGCAGCCCCGCGTGCAGGTAACACAGCTGGGGGGGGGCACGCACCGTCACCCCCGACCCCGACCCCGACCCCCGACCCCGACCCCCGACCCCCGACCCCGACCCCCGACCCCGACCCCGACCCCCGCGCCCCCACTGCCCCAAACCCCCCCGAAATCCCCCCAAGCCCCCCAAACCCCCCCGATCGCCCCCGTTTCCTCGGCTCCAGCCCCGGCCGGCGGGGAACGGACACAGAGGTCACTGGGGTCACCGAGCCCCCGAACTGGGACCCCCCCAAAATGGGAACCCCCCCCCCAAACTGGGAACCCCCCCCAAACTGGGACCCCCCCCAAAATGGGAACACCCCCAAAATGGGAACCTCCCCCCCCAAAGTGGGAACACCCATTGCCCCCAATGCCCCCATCACCCCCAATGTCCCCAATGTCCCCATCACCCCCATTGCCCCCAATGTCCCCATTGATCCCCATTGACCCCATTGCCCCCCATTGCCCCCATTGTCCCCAATGTCCCCATCACCCCAATGTCCCCATTGTCCCCAATGCCCCCATCACCCCCAATGTCCCCAATGTCCCCATCACCCCCATCACCCCCATCACCCCCATCGCCCCCAATGTCCCCATTGTCCCCATCACCCCCAATGTCCCCATCGTCCCCAATGTCCCCATCACCCCCATCGTCCCCAATGTCCCCATCGCCCCCAATGTCCCCATCACCCCCATCGCCCCCAATGTCCCCATCGCCCCCAATGTCCCCATCGCCCCCAATGTCCCCAATGTCCCCGATGTCCCCGATGTCCCCGCTGTCACCAGGGGGCAGCAGTCGAACTGCAGGGCCGAGTGCTGCACGAACGCCATCAGGTACAGCGGGTGCTGGGGGTCCCCGTGTCCCCATCGCCCCCATCGCCCCCAATGTCCCCATCGCCCCCAATGTCCCCAATGTCCCCGATGTCCCCGGTGTCCCCGCTGTCACCAGGGGGCAGCAGTCGAACTGCAGGGCCGAGTGCTGCACGAACGCCATCAGGTACAGCGGGTGCTGGGGGTCCCCGTGTCCCCATCGCCCCCATCGCCCCCAATGTCCCCATCGCCCCCAATGTCCCCATCACCCCCGATGTCCCCGGTGTCCCCGCTGTCACCAGGGGGCAGCAGTCGAACTGCAGGGCCGAGTGCTGCACGAACGCCATCAGGTACAGCGGGTGCTGGGGGTCCCCGTGTCCCCATCGCCCCCATTGCCCCCAATGTCCCCATCGCCCCCGATGTCCCCATCACCCCCATTGTCCCCAATGTCCCCGGTGTCCCCGATGTCCCCGCTGTCACCAGGGGGCAGCAGTCGAACTGCAGGGCCGAGTGCTGCACGAACGCCATCAGGTACAGCGGGTGCTGGGGGTCCCCGTGTCCCCATCGCCCCCATCGCCCCCAATGTCCCCATCGCCCCCAATGTCCCCAACGTCCCCATCACCCCCGATGTCCCCAATGTCCCCAATGTCCCCGCTGTCACCAGGGGGCAGCAGTCGAACTGCAGGGCCGAGTGCTGCACGAACGCCATCAGGTACAGCGGGTGCTGCCGCAGGCTCCCCAGGCTCTGGAAGGGGCTGTTCTGCTCCTCTCGGCTCTGGGGGGCACGGGGGGTTTGGGGGGGTTTGGGGGGGTTTGGGGGTCAGGGGGTTTTGGGGGGGGCTGGGGGGGTTGGGGGGGTTTGGGGGTCGGGGGCACGGGGGGTCAGGAGGGTTTGAGGGGTCAGGGAGGTTTGGGGCTTGGGGGGGTTGGGGGGGTCAGGAGGGTTTGGGGGGGTCAGGGGGGTCAGGGGGGTTTGGGGGTCAGGGAGGTTTGGGGGTCAGGGGGGGTTGGGGGGGTCAGGGGGTTTGGGGGTCAGGGGGGTTGGGGGGGTCACAGGGGTTTAGGGGGGGTCTAGGGGGTTTGGGGGTCAGGGGGGGTTGGGGGGGTCTGGGGGGGGTTGGGGGTTCAGGAGGGTTTGGGGGTCAGGAAGGTTTGGGGGTCAGGGGGGTTTGGGGGTCAGGGGGGTTGGGGAGGTTCGGGGCTCGGGGGGGTTGGGGGGGTCAGGAGGGTTTGGGGGAGTCAGGGGGGTCAGGGGGGGTTTGGGGGTCCGGGAGGTTTGGGGGTCAGGGGGGTTTGGGGGGTCAGGGGGGATTTTGGGGGATCGGGGGGGCTCTGGGGGGGGTCAGGGGGGGTTTGGGGGGCCAGGAAGGTTTTGGGGGTCAGGGGGGTTTTGGGGGTCAGGGGGGATTTGGGGGAGTCAGGGAGATCGGGGGGGTTCTGGGGGGGTCAGGGGGGTTCTGGGGGGTCAGGGGGGGTTTTGGCTGTCAGGGGGGATTTGGGGGGTCAGGGGGGGTTCTGGGGGGGTCAGGGGGTTTTGGGGGGGTCAGGGGGGTTTTGGGGGTCAGGGGGGTCGGGGGTCTCGGGCCCCCCCTCACCGGCTCGATGTCGTTCTCAAAATCCTCGTCCTCGGCGCCGATGATGGGGGCGATGGGGGGAGGGGCGGCGCCGCGGCCCTGGGGGGGAGGGGGCGTGGGGTGGGGGGGGCACTTTGGGCCCCCCCCCAGGGAAAACAGCGGGGGGGGGGGGGGGAGGGGAACTCACCCCATTGGGCGGCTCCTCCATGGCGGGGGGGCCGGGCTGGGGGGACACGGGGGGTGAGTTTGGGGGGGTCCGCCCCCCCCCGCCGGAAAGGGCGCGGCACAAACGGCCCCCCCGGGACTGGTGGTGCAGCCCGGGGCTTCCTGCCGGAAGTGAGGGGGGAGGGGCCCGGGAAGGGGGGGGAAGGGGGGGGGTACACCCTGCCCCATAGAGACAGAGCCCCATAGAAACAGAGCCCCATAGAGACAGGGACCCACACCCTGCCCCATAGAGACAGAGCCCATAGAGACAGGGACCCACACCCTGCCCCATAGAGACAGAGCCCCATAGAAACAGGGACCCACACCCTGCCCAATAGAGACACAGCCCAAATGAGACAGGGACCCACACCCTGCCCCATAGAAACAGAGCCCCATAGAGACAGGGACCCACACCCTGCCCAATAGAGACACAGCCCAAATGAGACAGGGACCCACACCCTGCCCCATAGAAACAGAGCCCCATAGAGACAGGGACCCACACCCTGCCCCATAGAGCACAGCCCCATAGAAACAGGGCCCCACACACCCTGCCCCATAGAGACAGGGTCCCCCGCATCCTGCCCCATAGAGACAGAGCCCCCCACTCTGCCCCATAGCAACAAGGTCTCCTACATCCTGCCCCATAGCAACATGGGGGAATGGAGCCCCACATCCTGCCCCATAGAGACAGGGCCCCACACCCTGCCCCATAGCGATTTGGGCCCCATATCCTGCCCCATAGCAATCTGGGCCCCACATCCTGCCCCATAGCGATTTGGACCCCACACCCGCCCCCCAGCGCCGTGGGGCTGAGCGGCCCCGGAAGTGGGGCAGGCCGGGGGGGTCACGGGGGGCACGGGGGGTCACGCGTGTCCCCGGGCCGGAAGTGGCCGCGTCCCGCGCTCACCGGGCCGGGCGGGTCCGTTCCGCTTCCGGGGCCGCTCGGGTCCGTTCCCGCGGTTCCGGGGCCGCTCGGGTCCGTTCCCGCGGTTCCGGTCACGAACTTCCGGTGGGAGGAGCGAGGCCGGGCCCGCCCCTCCCCCCGGACCCGCCCCCCCGGGAACCAAACCCGGAACTTTCCGCCCCCCCCCCCCCGAACGTTCCCCCCGGAACCCGAGAAACGGGAACCGGAAACACGGGAAATTCCCCAAAAACACGGGAAATTGCCCCAAAAACACAGGAAATTCCCCAAAAACACGGGAAATTGCCCCAAAACACGGGAAATTCCCCAAAGCAGTGAACACGGGACCCCAAAAGCAGGCGACGTGGGACCCCGAGAACTCGGGACCCCAGACCCCAGAACCCCCGAACCCCAACCCCCCCGAACCCCAACCCCCACTGCGCCCCAACCCCTGAGCCCCTGAGACCCCAAAACCCCTGAACCCCAACCCCCCCAATCCCAACCCCATTGCACCCCAACCCCTGGACCCCAAAACCCCAGAGCCCCCCCATCCCAACCCCTGAACCCCAAACCCTGGACCCCAAACCCCAGAGCCCCCCAATCCCAACCCCTGAACCCCAAACCCCCAAACACCAAACCCCAGAGCCCCCCATCCCAACCCCATTGCACCCCAACCCCTGAACCCCAAACCCTGAACCCCAAAACCCCAGAGCCCCTGGACCCCAAACCCCGAACCCCCCCAATCCCAACCCCTGAGACCCCAAAACCCCTGAACCCCAACCCCCCCAATCCCAACCCCACTGCACCCCAACCCCCGAACCCCAAACCCCAGAGCCCCCCAATCCCAACCCCTGAACCCCAAACCCCAGAGCCCCCCCATCCCAACCCCTGAACCCCAAACCCCAGAGCCCCCCCCATCCCAACCCCTGAACCCCAAACCCCAGAGCCCCCCCATCCCAACCCCTGAACCCCAAACCCCAGAGCCCCCCCAATCCCAACCCCTGAACCCCAAACCCCAGAGCCCCCCAACCCCAACCCCTGAACCCCAAACCCCAGAGCCCCCCCATCCCAACCCCTGAACCCCAAACCCCAGAGCCCCCCCATCCCAACCCCTGAACCCCAAACCCCAGAGCCCCCCAATCCCAACCCCTGAACCGCTGAGACCCCCAAATGAGCCCTGGACCCCCAACCCCAACCCCCACCCCCTGAGCCCCAATCCCGGCCCTGGGCGTCCGTGTGTCCGTGTCCGTGTGTCCGTGTCCGTGTGTCCGTGTCCGTGTCCCTGTGTCCGTGTGTCCGTGTGTCCGTCCGTGTGTCTGTGTGTCCGTCCGTGTGTCTGTGTCCGTGTGTCCGTGTCCATGTGTCTGTGTCCATGTGTCCGTGTGTCTGTGTCCGTGTGTCCGTGTGTCCGTCCGTGTGTCTGTGTCCGTGTGTCCGTGTGTCTGTGTCCGTGTGTCTGTGTCTGTGTGTCTGTGTCCATGTGTCCGTGTGTCTGTGTGTCCATGTGTCCGTGTGTCCGTGTGTCCGTGTGTCTGTGTGTCCGTGTGTCTGTGTCCATGTGTCCGTGTGTCTGTGTCCATGTGTCTGTGTCCGTGTGTCCGTGTGTCTGTGTCCGTGTGTCCGTGTCCGTGTGTCCGTGTGTCTGTGTCTGCGTCTGTCTGTGTGTCCATGTGTGTGTGTCCATGTGTCTGTCCATGTGTCTGTGTCCGTGTGTCCGTGTGTCTGTGTCCGTGTGTCCGTGTGTGTGTGTCTGTGTCCGTGTGTCCGTGTGTGTGTGTCTGTGTCCGTGTGTCTGTGTCCGTGTGTCCGTGTGTGTGTGTCTGTGTCCGTGTGTCTGTGTCCATGTGTCTGTGTCCATGTGTCTGTGTCCGTGTGTCTGTGTCTGCGTCTGTCTGTGTGTCCATGTGTGTGTGTCCATGTGTCTGTCCATGTGTCTGTGTCCGTGTGTCCGTGTGTCCATGTGTCTGTCCATGTGTCCGTGTGTCCGTGTGTCTGTCCATGTGTCCGTGTCCGTGTGTCCGTCCATGTGTCTGCGTCCATCTGTGTGTCCACGTCCGTGTGTCCGTGTGTCTGTGTGTCTGTCTGTGTGTCCGTGTGTCTGTGTGTCTGTCCGTGTGTCCGTGTGTCTGTCTGTGTGTCCATGTGTCCGTGTCCATGTGTCTGTGTGTCCATGTCCGTGTGTCTGTGTCTGTGTGTCCGTGTGTCTGTCCGTCTGTGTGTATCCATCTTTCTGCATGTCCATCTGTGTCCGTGTGTCTGTGTCCCTGTGTCTGTGTGTCTGTCCATGCGTCCATGTCTGTGTGTCTGTCCGTGTCTGTGTGTCCGTGTGTCCGTCCATCTGTGTGTGTCCGTGTGTCTGTGTCCGTGTGTCTGTCCATCTGTCTGTGTCCGTGTGTCTGTGTCCGTGTGTCTGTCCATGTGTCCGTGTCCGTGCGTCTGTGTCCGTGTGTCCGTGTGTCTGTCTGTCTGTGTGTTTCCGTGTGTCTGTGTCCATGTGTCTGTGTGTCTGTCCATGTGTCTCTGTCTGTGTGTCTGTCCATGTGTCTCTGTCTGTGTGTCTGTCCATCTGTGTGTGTCTGTGTGTATGTGTCCATGTGTCTGTCCATGTGTCTGTGTCCGTGTGTCTGTCCGTCCGTCTGTGTCCGTCTGTGTCCGTCTGTGTCCGTCTGTCCATCCATTGGGGGCTCCCCACATGACTTGGGGGGGGGGGGGGGGGGGCGTGTCTGTCTGTCTGTCTGTGTCCATCCGTCTGTCTGTCAGGGGGTCCCCACGTGACCCGGGGGCGTGTCTGTCTGTCCGTGTCTGTCTGTCTGTGTCAGTCTGTCCCTCCGCGTGTCTGCGTCTGTCTGTCCCTGTCCGTGTGTCCCCGTGTCCGTGTGTCCCTGTCCGTGTGTCCGTGTGTCCGTGTCTGTGTGTCCGCGTGTCCGTGTGTCCGCGTGTCCCTGTCCGTGTGTCCGTGTGTCCGTGTCTGTGTGTCCGTGTGTCCGTGTGTCCGTGTGTCCGTGTCTGTGTGTCCGTGTGTCCGTGTCTGTGTGTCCGTGTGTCCCCGTGTCCGTGTGTCCGTGTGTCCCCGTGTCCGTGTGTCCGTGTGTCCGTGTGTCCGTGTGTCCGTGTCCGTGTGTCCGTGTGTCCGTGTCCCCGCCTCCATGGGTTGGGGACCCAGGCCCGGGGGGGGGTGGGGGGCGCTGCCCCCCCCGCTGCTGCTGCTGCTGGCGCTGCCAGGTGAGGGGGAGGGGAAACGGGGGGGCAATTTCAGTGGGGGGGCCCAATTTCAATGGGGCGGCCCCAATTTCAATGGGGGGCCCAGTTTAAACGGGGGGGGCCCAGTTTAAACGGGGGGGGCCCCAATGTAAACGGGGGGGTCCCAAGTCAAACGGGGGGGTCCAAGTCAAGTTGGGGGGGGGGGAATTTAAACGGGGGGGCCCAAGTCAAATGGGAGGGTCCAAGTCAAATGGGGGGCTCCCAGTTTAAATGGGGGGGTCCCAATGTAAATGGGGGGGTCACCAAGTCAAATGGGAGGGTCCAAATCAAACAGGGGGGTCCCCAATTTGAATGGGGGGTCCCAATTTAAACGGGAGGGTCTCAATGTAAACGGGGGGGTCCCCAAGTCAACCGGGGGGTCCCCAATGAAAACGGGGGGGCCGCGGTGACCCCAAAGCTGGGGGGTGGGGGGGGACACGAAGATGGCGCCCAAACCCCATCCCCCCCCCCCCCCCACCCCGTCCCGTCAGCAGCGAATGGGGAACCGAAACCGGCGGGGGCGGGGCCCGGAGACCCCCCCGCCCCCCCGGTCCGCGTGACCCCAACCCCGTGACCCCCAACCCCGGGACGCCCCCCCCGGTCCCCGTGACCCAAACCCCAGTGACCCCCGGTGACCTCAACCCCGGTGACCCCAAACTCCCGGTGACCCCCAGTGACCCCCACCCCCGTGACCCCCCCCCAGTCCCCGTGACCCCAAACCCCGTGACCCCCGGTGACTCCAACCCTGGGGACCCCCGGTGACCCCAAACCCGGTGACCCCCCCCCGTCCCTGTGACCCCTCCCGTGACCCCCACCCCGGTGACCTCAACCCCGGTGACCCCCGTGACCCCAACCCCGGTGACCCCCGGTGACCCCCCCCCCCCCGCGGTGACCCCCCCCGATGACCCCGACCCCCGGTGACGCCCCCCGGTGACCCCCCCGGTGACCCCCCCCGGTGACCCCCCCCGTGACCCCCGGGGAACCCCCCGGTGACCCCCGCTCCGCCCCGCAGGCTGCACGCGCCCGTCGACCCCGCCCCCTCCTTCGCGCGCGGCCCCGGCCGCCGTGACCGTGACGGGCGCCGCGCGCTGCCCGGGCGGGGCGTGGCCCAGCGGCGCTGGCCCCGCCCTGTGGGTGGAGCCGGGCCCGACCTCGGTGACGGCGGCGGCGGGGGGGGCGGGGCTGAGCCTCGAGTGCCGGTTCCGCGCCCCCCCCGGCGCGCGGGTGCGGTGGTTCCGCCTCTGCCCGCCGGCGCGCGACCGGAACTGCAGCGGCCGCGCGGAGCCCGTGGAGGGCGGGGACGGCGCGCGCCTGGAGTTCCCGCGCCCGCGCCCTGAGCACGCGGGGCTCTACCACTGCCGCGTGCAGGCGGGGGGCGGCGCGGCGCGCTCCTGCGGCACCTTCCTGCGCGTGCGCGGTGAGTCGGCGCCAGGAGCCACGCCCCCCTGGCGCACCAAACTCCTTGGGTTGTAAACCCCGCCCCCGGTGCTAAACCCCGCCCTCTGGTGCTCTAAACCCCACCCCTGGTGTCCTAAACCCCGCCCTCTGGTGCTCTAAACCCCGCCCCTGGTGTCCTAAACCCCGCCCTCTGGTGCTCTAAACCCCGCCCCCAGGTGCTAAACCCCGCCCCTGGTGTCCTAAACCCTGCCCTCTGGTGCTCTAAACCCCACCCCTGGGTCCTAAACCCCGCCCCCAGGTGCTAAACCCCGCCCCTGGTATCCTAAACCCCACCCTCTGGTGCTCTAAACCCCACCCCTGGGTCCTAAACCCCGTCCCCGGGTCCCCAAATCCCCCGGGGTCCCCAATCTCCACCCATGTCGGTGTCCCCTGACCCCCATCCCTGTCCCCTGACCCCCCCGTGTCACCGTCCCCTGCCCCCATCCCTGTCCCCTGCCCCCCCGTGTCACCGTCCCCTGACCCCCATCCCTGTCCCCATCCCCCCCGTGTCCCCGTCCCCCCGTGTCCCCGTCCCCCTCACGCCCGCTGTCGCAGAGGCCCCCGCGCCGCCGTCCCTGGCCGGGGTCACCAAGTCGCGCGTCATCGCGGCGCAGGGGGTGCTGCTGCTGCTCAGCGCCGCGGGGCCGGGGCTGCTGCTGCTCTACCGGGTGAGACGGGGGGGCCGGGGGGCGGGGGGCCGGGGGGCTTGGGGACCCCCCTAACCCTGCCCCCCCCCCAGAAGCGCTGGGCCAACGAGCGGCTGCTGCAGGCCAAGAAGAGCCTGTGCGAGGAGGAGAATCTTTATGAGGTGGGGGTCCCCGAATCAACGGGGGTCTGGGGGTGGGGGTCTGGGTCCCTTTGGGGGTCTGAGCACCCTTTGGGGGTCTGGGGCCGCTATGGGGGGTCTGGGTCCCTTTGGGGGGTCTGGGTCCGCTATGGGGGGGTCTGAGTCCCTTTGGGGGGTCTGGGTCCCTTTGGGGGGTCTGAGTCCCTTTGGGGGGTCTGGGTCCCTCTGGGGGGGTCTGGGTCCCTTTGGGGGTCTGGGTCTGCTATGGGTGGTCTGGGTCCACTATGGGGGGTCTGGATCTCTTTGGGGGTCTGGGTCCCCTTTACAGGGTCTGAGTCCCCTTTGGGGGGTCTGGGTCTCTTTGGAGGGTCTGGGTCCCCTTGGGGGGTCTGGGTCCGCTATGGGGGGTCTGGGTCCCTTTGGGGGGGTCTGGGTCCCTTTGCGGGGTCTGGGTCCACTATGGGGGGTCTGGGCCCCCTGGGGGTCCAGGTCCCTTTGGGGGTCTGGGTCCCCTTGGGGGTCTGGGCCCCCTGGGGGTCCGGGTCCCTTTGGGGCTGTGACCCCCCCCGTGTCCCCGCAGGGGCTGAACCTGGACGAGTGCTCCATGTACGAGGACATTTCGCGGGGGGGGGCGCAGCCCACCTACCAGGACGTGGGCAGCGTGCGGGGGGGGGACAGCGTGCTGGAGAAACCGTGAGGGGTGCGGGGGCTGCACCCCAGAGACCCTGAGCCCCCAGACCCCCCTGCACCCCCAGACCCCTCTGCACCCCCAGAGCCCCCAGACCCCCCTGCACCCCAGAGACCCTGAGCCCCCAGACCCCCTGCACCCCAGAGACCCTGAGCCCCCAGACCCCCCTGCACCCCAGAGCCCCTGAGCCCCCAGACCCCTCTGCACCCCCAGAGCCCCCAGACCCCCCTGCACCCCAGAGCCCCTGAGCCCCCAGACCCCCCTGCAACCCCAGAGCCCCTGAGCCTGAGCCCCCTGAGCCTGAGCCCCCAGACCCCTCTGCACCCCCAGAGCCCCTGAGCCTGAGCCCCCTGAGCCCCCTGAGCCTGAGCCCCCAGACCCCCTGCACCCCAGAGCCCCTCAGCCTGAGCCCCCAGACCCCCCTGCACCCCCAGAGCCCCTGAGACCCCAGACCCCCCTGCACCCCAGAGCCCCCTGAGCCTGAGCCCCCTGAGCCTGAGCCCCCAAACCCCCTGCACCCCAGAGCCCCTGAGCCCCCAGAGCCCCTGAGCCCCCAGACCCCCCTGCACCCCCAGAGCCCCTGAGCCTGAGCCGCCTGAGCCTGAGTCCCCTGCACCCCAGAGCCCCTGAGCCCCCAGAGCCCCCTGCACCCCCAGAGCCCCCTGAGCCTGAGCCCCCTGAGCCCCCTGAGCCTGAGCCCCCAGACCCCTCTGCACCCCCAGAGCCCCTGAGCCTGAGCCCCCAGACCCCCAGAGCCCCCAGACCCCCCTGCACCCCAGAGCCCCCTGAACCCCCGGACCCCTCTGAACCCCCGGACACCCCAGAGCCCCCTGAACCCCCAGACCGCCCTGATCCCCCAAACTCTCCTCACCCCCAGAGCCCCCTGCACCCCCAACTCTTCCCGCCCCCGCGACGCTAATGAGCTGATTAATAAAGCACCAGAGTGTGGAGCTGCTTCCGCCTCCAGAGCTGGGGTTCGGGCCCCCCCGGAATTGGGGGTTCGGGCCCCTGGGGACCCCGCGGCCGTGGGAGTCCCGGTGCCCTCAGCCTCAGGTCGCCATGGCAACGCCCCGCCCCTCTCCGCCCCCTCCACCAATCAGCGGCGGGCACCCGGCAGCGCCGGGCCAATGGGCGGGCGGCGCGGGAAGACCCGAAAGCTCCGCCCTCCCGGCGCGCGGGGCTCCGCGCACCCAACGGCCGCGGCGCGAGGAGCGCCCGCTGGCCCCGCCCACCGCGCGAGGAGGGGGCGGGGCCTGAGCGGCCGTTGGAGGAGGTGGGGGGGGCGGGGGAAAATGGGCGGGAATCGGGGGGGGGGCTGAGGGGAAATGGGGGCCCGGGGGGGTCACTTGGGGTCCGGGGGGGGCATTTGGGGTCCGGGGGCGTCATTTGGGGTCCTGGGGGGGGGAAATTGGGGTCCGGGGGGGGTCCTGGGGGGGAGGTTTGGGGTCCTGGGGGGGTCATTTGGGTTCCTAGGGGGGAACTTGGGGTCCGGGGGGGAGAATTGGGGTCCTGGGGGGGGAAATTGGGGTCCTGGGGGGGTCCTGAGGGGGAGGTTTGGGGTCCTGGGGGGGTCCTGAGGGCGAAGTTTGGGGTCCTGGGGGGGTCATTTGGGTTCCTAGGGGGGAACTTGGGGTCCTGGGGGGGGGAAATTGGGGTCCTGGGGGGGTCCTGAGGGGAAAGTTTGGGGTCCTGGGGGGGTCCTGAGGGGGAAGTTTGGGGTCCTGGGGGGGGTCTTTTGTGTTCCTGGGGGGGAAATTGGGGTCCTGGGGGGTCCTGGGGGGGAGGTTTGGGGTCCTGTGGGGGGAACTTGGGGTCCTGGGGGGAGGTTTGGGGTCCCGGGGGAGGTTTGGGGTCCGGGGGGGCCCTGTGGACGCGGGGGGGGGCGGGGCGGGGTCTCCTGACCCGGGTCCCCCCCATTTTTGGCTGAAAGGCCCCATTTCCGCGCAGCCTCGCCCATGAGCCCGCGCGGGCCCGGGGGGGGCGCCCCCCACCCCCGGGGGGGCCCCCCCCACCGCCGGGGGGGCCCCCAGAGCCGCGCCCCCCGCCCGGGGCGGGTCCAGCGCCGCCGGAGCCGCCGCCAACGCGACGCCGCCAAATTCGGCCGGAACGCCCCAAAACTGCGGGGGGGCGGGGGGCTCGGGGCCCCCCCCCCGCCCCCCCCGCGCCGCCGCCCCCCCCCGAGCCCCCTCCCGCCCCCAAAAGCCGCCGTTATCACCCAAAAGCGGCTGTGCCGGGGGCTCCTGGACCGCGAGGTCAAGTCGGTGGACGTGGAGCGGCTGCTGAGCCCCCCCCCCAAAAACACCGCCCCCCCCCCCAACACCGCCCCCCACACAGGCACCCCCCCTCCCCCAAGCACCCCCCCTCCCCCAAGCACCCCCCCCGCACCAAACCGCCCCCCCCCGGGCCGTGGCGGGGACCCCGCGGGGGGCGGGGGGCGGGGCCGGGGGGGGGTCCCGGGGTTCCCCCCCCCCCCGCGAGCTCGCCCGTGCTCTCTCGGCCCTGCTCGGGGCGGGGGGGCGGGGTCACGGGCGCCCCCCCCCGCCGTGGTTTGGGGGTCGCGACCTGGCCGGGGAGCGGCGGGGGGCGATTTTGGGGGCGCTGCTGCGGAGCCACCGCGGGGCCCCCGACCTGCGCGCGCTGCTGCCCCCCCCGGGTACGGAACGGGGCCCCCCCCAAAACCCGGCCCTTGTGCCCCCCAAACCCCAGATCCTTGTGCCCCCCAAACCCCAGATCCTTGTGTCCCCCAAACCCCAGATCCTTGTGTCCCCCCAAACCCCAGATCCTTGTGCCCCCCAAACCCCAGATCCTTGTGTCCCCCAAACCCCAGATCCTTGTGTCCCCCAAACCCCAGATCCTTGTGTCCCCCCAAACCCCAGATCCTTGTGCCCCCCAAACCCCAGATCCTTGTGTCCCCCCAAACCCCAGATCCTTGTGTCCCCCCAACCCCCAGATCCTTGTGCCCCCCCAAACCCCAGATCCTTGTGTCCCCCAAACCCCAGATCCTTGTGCCCCCCAAACCCCAGATCCTTGTGCCCCCCCAAACCCCAGATCCTTGTGTCCCCCAAACCCCAGATCCTTGTGCCCCCCCAAACCCCAGATCCTTGTGTCCCCCAAACCCCAGATCCTTGTGTCCCCCAAACCCCAGATCCTTGTGCCCCCCCAAACCCCAGATCCTTGTGCCCCCCCAACCTCTTTGTCCCCCCCCCCAACCTCTTTGTGCCCCCCCGCAGGTCCCCGGACCCCCGAGCGGGGGGGGGGCTGGGACAGGACCCCCCCCCCCAGCGACAGCCCCGGGAACCCGCGTGGGATCGACGGGGGGGTGAGCCCGAAACCGCGCGATTTACACCCAAAACGGGACCCCCCCGCCCGAAACCGCACGATTTACACCCAAAACGGGACCCCCCCACCCCAAAACCTGCGATTTACACGCAAAACAGGACCCCCCCCAACCCCAAAACCCGCGATTTACACCCAAAACGGGACCCCCCCGCCCCAAACCCCCGCGATTTACACCCAAAACGGGACCCCCCCACCCCAAAACCCCGCGATTTACACCCAAAACGGGACCCCCCCGCACCCCAAAACCCGCGATTTACACCCAAAATGGGACCCCCCCCGCCCCGAAACCCCGCGATTTACACCCGAAATCCCCCCCCCGCAGAGCCCCCCCCGGCCGGACCCCCCCAGCCCCATTTTCGGAGGGGACGCAAAGAACCGGGAGGTGAGTGCGGAACGGGGGGGGGGCACAGCCCGGGGGGGGCGGGGTCTCTGACCCCCCCAACCCCGGGGGGTGTTCACTGACCCCCCCCCCCCAGCCCCCCTTCTCCTGGAGCCCGGACGCCGCCGCCCCCCCCCCGCTGTTCGGGGCGGACCCGCTGGGGTTGGGGGGGGGCGGCTGCGGCACCGCCCCCCCCACCCCGGACCCGCCGAGCCCCCCCGCGTGGAGCCCCCCCCGCCGCGCCCCCCCCCCGCTGGGACCCCCCCCGGATCCCGTATGAGCCCCCCCGCCCCGCCCCTTTCCGCTGCGACCCCCCCCAATGTGAGCCCCCCCCTTATGACCCCCCCCGCCCCGCCCCTTTCCAATACGACCCCCCCCAACACCACCACTGCGGCCCCCCCCACCATGAGCCCCCCCGCTTTGATTCCCCCCCCCGATATGACCATTATGAGCCCCCCCGCTTTGACCCCCCCCGCTTTGATTCCCCCCCCCCCAACCATCATGATCCCTCCCGCTTTGACTCCCCCCCCCACGACCATTATGAGCCCCCCCTATATGACCCCCCCCGGAACGACCCCTCCCTTTATGACCCCCCCGAGCCCTGGCGGGAGCCCCCCCATCATCATGACCCCCCCCGATATGACCCCCCCCACGACCATTACGACCCCCCCGGGTTTGACCCCCCCCGGTACGGCCATTACGACCCCCCCCGGTTTGACTCCCCCCCCCACGACCATTACGACCCCCCCAGGTTTGACCCCCCCCGGTACGGCCATTACGAGCCCCCCCGGTTTGACTCCCCCCCCCACGACCATTACGACCCCCCCCGGTTTGACCATTACGACCCCCCCCGGTTTGACCATTATGACCCCCCCCGGTTTGACTCCCCCCCCCCACGACCATTACGCCCCCCCCCGATACGCCCCCTCCCTTTACGACCCCCCCCATCATCATGAGCCCCCCCGGTTTGACCCCCCCCGCTATGCCCCCCCCCACCACCACGACCGTTACGCCCCCCCCCGATATGAACATCACGACCCCCCCCGCCACGCCCCGCCCCCCCCGTGCTGCCGCCGCCCCCCCCCGGGAAGGCGGGGGGAGGGGGCTCGGGGGGCGGGGCCTCGGGGGGCGGGGCCTCGGGGCGCGGGGCGGGGGGGCCCGTGCTGCCCGCGCGCGCTGCCCCGCCCCCCCCGGGGCTGCCCCTGCGCGGGGCTCCGCTGAGCGACCCCAATAAAGAAACGGCCGTTGTGCCCCCCCCGGGACCCCCCCGGACGCCCCCAGCCCCCCCCAGCCCCCCCGCGGCGGGAGGAGCCGTTTTGGGGTGAAAAACCCGGCGGTTTGGGGCAGAAAACGGAGAAAATGGGAACTTTTATTGACAGCGGCTCCGCTCGGGGCGGGGGGGGACAGACGGGCCCCCCCATTCACCCCAATTCACCCCCATTCACCCCCCTTAGCCCCCCCTTTCAGCCCCCCCGCGCATTTGAGCTCGGTCTGGAAGAGCGGTCGGGATTTGGGCTCAGGCTTGGGGGTCGGGATGGGGGGGTCGGGATTTGGGGCTGAGCTTTGGGGTCGGGATGGGGGGGTCCCACCCCACCCCCCCACCTCACCCCCGCCCTCGTCGCCCCCCCCGCTCCCCGCAGCGCCCACTGCAGGCGCCCCCAGAGCAGCGGGCGGTGCCGGGGTCGGGGTTCGGTCTCAGCTTTGGGTTCAAGCTCTGGGGGTCGGGGTTCGGGGCCGAGCTTGGGGTTCAAGCTCTGGGGGTCGGGGTTCGGGGCTGAGGTCTGGGGTCCCAGCCGGGGGGGGCCGCCCCCCTCCGCCCCCGTCACCCCTCCTCCTCCTCCTCGTCGTCGTCCCCCCCCGCGCCGCGCAGCGCCGCCTGCAGGCGCGCCCAGAAGAGCGGGCGCTCGCGCGGGTCCGCGGGCCAGCGCAGGTGCGTGCGGCGCAGCAGCTCCGGGCGCAGGCGCAGGAAGGCGGGCAGGCGGCGCGCGGGGACGCGCTCCAGGAACACGAGCACGAGCGCGTCCCGCAGCCGCTCCTCCAGCAGGCGGTGCGTGGCGAGCTGCAGCTCCGCGTGGCACCACGCGCTGCGCAGGAACGCGCGGCTCAGCACGCACACGGCCGCGCGCGACGCGTGCACGGCGTCCGCGATGTTGTCCAGCACCGCCCGCCCCGGCGCGAAGTCGCGGTGGTGCAGGCAGAGCCGCAGCGCCGCCCCCTCCAGCCGCGGCACCAGCTCGCCCAGCACCCACGCCTCGTCCGCCGCGCTGTACGACACGAACGCGTGGAAGGCGAAGCGGCGCGGGTCGCGGCGCCGCCCGGCGCGCAGCGCCCACAGGCGGTAGCGCAGCCACCCCCCCGCCCGGGCGCGCAGCAGCGGCAGCGCCAGCAGCAGCAGCAGCGCGGGCGCCGTGCCCGCGAACAGCGCCCGGCCCGCGCCCGCGAAGCACACGGCGGCGTCGAAGCGGTGCAGGTAGCGCGGCGCCCCCCCCGCGCCGCCCCCGCCGCCGTCCGCCCCGCCGCAGGTGTAGTTGAACAGGTAGACCGCCTGCAGCGGCGCCCGGCGCAGCCAGCGCGGCAGCCACGCGTTGGCGCAGGCGCAGCGCAGCGGGCACTTGCGCAGGTCCAGGTAGCGCAGCGCGGGCAGCGCGGCGGGCAGCGCGGGGTCCAGGGTGCGCAGCGCGTTGCGCGCCAGGCGCAGCTGCCGCAGCGCGCTCAGGTTGCCCAGCACCGCCGCGCCCAGGCTGCGCAGCCCCGCGTTCTCCAGGTCCAGCACCCGCAGCGCGCTCAGGTTCTTGAAGACGCCGGCGGGCAGGTCGCCCATCCCGCCGCCGCTGTCGGCCAGGCCCAGGTAGCCCAGGCGGGCCAGGTCGTCGAAGGCGTCGGGCGCCACGGCCAGCAGCCAGTTCTGCGACAGGTGCAGCGCCGACAGCGAGCGCAGCCCCTGGAACAGGCGGCGCGGCACGACGTGCAGCCCGAACGGCTGCTGCGCCTGCAGCTTCAGCGCCCGCAGCCGGCCCAGCTCCCGGAACGGCGGCGGCCGCCGCGGGGCGCGGTGCTCGAAGCGCAGCGCGTTGGCGCGCAGGTCCAGCACCTCCAGCGCGCCCCGCACGGCCCGGAACGCCTCGGCGCTCAGCTCCTGCAGCCGGTTGCGGTCCAGGTAGAGCCGGCGCAGCGCCCCCAGCCCCCGCAGCGCCGCCCCCGCCAGGTGCCGCAGGTTGTTGCCGCCCAGGTCCAGCGTGTCCAGGCGCCGCAGCCCCGCGAAGGCGCCGGCGAACAGCACGGACACGCGGTTGTTGCGCAGGTTGAGGCTGCGCAGCTGCCCCAGGTCGGCGAAGGAGCCGGCGAACAGGTCGCTGAGCAGGTTGTTGTCCAAGCGCAGCGCCCGCAGCTCCCGCAGCCCGCGCAGCGCCGCGCGGTCCAGCCGCGCCAGCCCGTTCACGTCCAGGCGCAGCTCCCGCAGCCCCGGCGCGAAGGCGAACGCGCCCGGCCCGGCCAGCAGGATGCGGTTGAAGCGCAGGGACAGGTTGCGCAGCGCCGGCAGCTCGGGCGCGCCCCCGCACGGCGCCAGGCGCCGCAGCGCGTTGTGCTCGGCCCGCAGCTCGCCCAGCGCCGCCCGCTGCCGCGGCGCCAGCAGCCGCCCCGCGCAGCGCAGCTCCCGCAGCCGGTTCCCGGACAGGTCGAGCGCGCCCAGCGCGGGGCAGGCGCTCAGCGCGCCGTCCGGCAGCTCCCGCAGCCCGTTCCCCCGCAGCCGCAGCCGCGGCAGCCGCGCCCCGCCCGCCGCCAGGCGCCCGCACAGCGCCCGCACGCCCGCGGGCTCCAGGCGCAGCCCGGACGGGTCCAGCCCGCGCGGCCGCACGTCGGACGCCCGCAGCAGCTCCAGCGCGTCCAGCGCGTTGCCCGCCACCCGCAGCCGCCGCAGCCCCCGCAGCCGCAGCCGCGCGAACGGCGCGGCCGCCGAGATGTTGTTGTAGGACAGGTCCAGGTCGCGCAGGCTGCGCGGCAGCAGCGCGGGGGCCGCCCCGCGCAGCTCCCGCAGCGAGTTGTTGCACAGCCGCAGCGCGGCCAGCGGCTCCGGCAGCGGCGGCGCGGGGCCCAGCGCCGCGATGCGGTTCCCGCACAGGTCCAGCAGCCGCAGCGCCCGCAGCGGCGCCACCGCCGCCGCCACCGGGGCCAGCGCCGCCAGCCGCCCCCCGCGCAGCGACAGGCGGCGCAGCGCCCGCAGCGGCCGCAGCGCGCCCGGGGCCAGCGCGCCCAGCGGGTTGTGGTCCAGGCGCAGCCGCGTGAGGTTGCCCAGCCCGGCCAGCGCGCCCTCCTCCAGCCGCCGCAGCCGGTTGTGCGCCAGGTCCAGCGAGCGCAGCGCCGCCAGCCCCGCGAACGCGCCCGGGGCCAGCGCGGCCAGCGCGTTGTGCGCCACGTCCAGCGAGCGCAGCGCGGGCAGCCCCGCGAACGCGCGCGGGCCCAGCGCGGGCAGCGCGTTGCGGGACAGGTTGAGCGCCGTGGCCGCCGCGGGCAGGTCCGACACCGCCGCCGCCGCCGCCCGCAGGAAGCGCTGCACGCAGCGGAAGCTGCCGGGGTCCCGGGGGGACTGGATGCAGTTGCGGAAGCCGTAGGCGCCCGCGCCCCCCGGCAGGGACAGCGGCAGCCACAGCGACAGCGACAGCGACAGCGGCAGCGACAGCGACAGCAGCGCGGGAGGGGCGCGCATGGCGCGGGCGGCCGGACGCCTGGGTCCCTGCGGGGAGGGGGGGGGCGGTTAGAGGGAGGAGCTGCGGACGGAGGCGGCGGGGGGTGGGGACGGGGGTGGGGGGACCAGAGGGATGGGGACAGGGGTTGGGGACGGGGGTTTGGGGACAGGGATGGGGGGACCAGAGGGGTTGGGGACAGGGGTTTGGGACAAGGGGAGGTGGGGACGGGGATGAGGGGACCAGAGGGGTTGGGGACAGGGGTTGGGGACAGGGATGGGGGGACAAGAGGGGTTGGGGACGGGGATGGGGGGACAAGAGGGGTTGGGGACAGGGGTTTGGGCACAGGGATGAGGGGACAAGAGGGGTTGGGGACAGGGATGGGGGGACAAGAGGGGTTGGGGACAGAGGTTTAGGGACAGGGGTTTAGGGACAGGGGTTTGGGGACAGGGATCTGGGGACAGGGGCCCCTGGGCAGGTAGGACAGGGGGGTTGGGGACAGGGTTTGGGGACCCTCCCCCAGCTCTTACCCGTGTCACCGTGTCCGTGTCACCGTGTCCCCGTGTCCGTGTGTCCGTGCCGATGTCCCCGTGTCCGTGCCGGTGTCCCCGTGTCCGTGTGTCCCTGTCCCCGTGTCCCCGCCGGTGTCCCCGTGTCCGTGTGTCCGTGTCCGTGTGTCCCTGTCCCCGTGTCCCCGCCGGTGTCCCCGTGTCCGTGTGTCCGTGTCCGTGTGTCCCTGTCCCCGTGTCCCCGCCGGTGTCCCCGTGTCCGTGTGTCCGTGTCCGTGTGTCCCTGTCCCCGTGTCCCCGCTGGTGTCCCCGTCCCCTCCTGCGCCTCTTTGGGGCAGAAAAGGGAAGTCCGGGTATCGCTTCGTGTCACCTCTGCCCCCCCCGGGGACACGGGGGGCGGGTCCCCCCCCCCCCACCTGCTGCTCTCACTTCCCCTCCCCCGGCCACCTGGGTTGGGTCCACACCGGGGGGGGTGGGGCAGGCTGGGGCAGACTGGGATAGACTGGGGCAGACTGGGATAGACTGGGACACACTGGGATAGACTGGGACATAGTGGGGCAGAGCAGGGTGGGCTGGGGCAGGGTGCTGAGCTATACTGGGCTGTACTGGGTTGTACTGGACTGTACTGGGTTATACTGGGCTGTCCTGGGTTATACTGGGTTATACTGGGCTGTACTGGGCTGTACTGGGTTACACGGGGCTGTACTGGGCTGTACTGGGCTGTACTGGGTTGTACGAGGAGCCCGTCGAGCTGCCGGGGGCGGGGCCAGTGCGCGGGGGGCGGAGCCTCGGTGGCGAGGGCGTGTCTGGGGCGGGGACTCCCGGGGGTGTGGCCTCAGCAAGGGGCGGGGCCTGTTCCGGGGGGCGGGGCCTGTTCCGGGGGGCGGGGCCTGATCTGGGGGGCGGTGCCGCTGCGGCACCGTGGGCGGTGCCCGCGCCGGGGGGGCGGGGCCTGTTCCGGGGGCGGGGCCGCGCCCGGGAGCGCGCTGGGGCCGGGGGCGATGGGGCTGCGGCGGCGGGGGGGGGGGGGACGCGCGGCCCCGGGGGGGGCGGGGGGGCCCGGGGGGGGGCCCGGGGGGGTCCCGGCGCTGCTGCCGCTGCTGCCGCTGCTGCCGCTGCTGCTGCTGCCCGCGGGGGGGGGCGCCAAGTACGTGCGGGGCCGCATCAGCACCAAGGAGGTGAGCGGGGACCCCCCCATTTGCACCGGGACCCCCCCCGGGATGCACCGGGACCCCCCCGGGATGCACCGGGACCTCCCCCGATTTGCACCGGGACCCCCCCCCGATTTGCACCGGGACCCCGCCCGATTTGCAGCGAGACCCCCCCGATTTGCACCGGGACCCCCTCGGGTTGCACCGGGGCCCCCCCCGATTTGCACCGGGACCCCCCCGGGTTGCACCGGGACCTCCCCCGGGATGCACCGGGACCCCCCCGATTTGCACCGGGACCCCCCCCGGGATGCACCGGGACCCCATTTGCACCATTACCCCCCCCCCATTCGCCCCCGTTTCTCTCGGGGGGGTCGGGGGCGGGGGGGGGGCTCTGGGGGTCCGGGGGGGGTCGAGACTCCCCCCCACCAATCTCCCATCCGGGGCCGCTCGAGCGTTGCCATGGAAACGGGCGCGGGGCCGTTTCCGTGGCAACGGCGGGGATGGGGGGGGTGGGGGGGGGGGTCCCTGGTTTTGGGGGGGGGTCCTGGAGGAGCGGAGGGGTCTCCCGGACGCCTGGGTCCCCTGGGGATGGGGGGGGGTCCCTGGTTTTGTGTGTGGGGGGGTCCTGGAGGAGCGGAGGGGTCTCCCGGACGCCTGGGTCCCCTGGGGGGGGGGGGGGGGCAGTGCCGGGGGTCCCACGCGTGTCCCCCCCCCCAGGACTGGGTCTTCCTCACCCGCTTCTGCTTCCTGTCCGACTACGGGCGCCTCGATTTCCACTTCCGGTACCCCGAGGTGAGGGGGTTTTGGGGGGGGGTTTGGGGGTCCCGGGGGGGGTCCCACACCCCCCACCCCCCCGACCTGTGCCCCCCCAGGCCAAGTGCTGTGAGAACATCCTGCTCTACTTCGACGACCCCTCCCAATGGCCCGCGGTCTACAACAGGGGGGACAAGGTGGGGGGCTGGGGGGTGGGGGGCAATGCGGGGATAATGGGGCTGGGGGTTGTTGGGTCTGGGGGTTATTGGGTCTGGGGGGTTGTTGGGTCCTATGGGGGTCCCGGGGGGTCTCTGTGTGTCCCAGGGTCTCTGTGTGTCCTATGGGGTCTCTGTGTCCTATGGGGTCCCTGTGCCCTATGGGGGTCCCGGGGCTCTCTGTGTGTCCTGGGGGTCTCTGTGTGTCCCGGGGTCCCTGTGCCCTATGGGGGTCCTGTGGGTCTCTGTGGGTCCCGGGGTCCCTGTGTCCTATGGGGTCTCTGTGTGTCCTGGGGGTCTCTGTGTGTCCCGGGGTCCCTGTGCCCTATGGGGGTCCCGGGGTCCCTGTGCCCTATGGGGGTACCGTGGGTCTCTGGGGGTCCCGGGGTCCCTGTGCCCTATGGGGTCTCTGTGTGTCCCGGGGGTCTCTGTGTCCTATGGGGGTCCCGGGGGTCCCTGTGCCCTATGGGGGTCCCGGGGGTCTCTGTGTGTCCCGGGGGTCTCTGTGGGTCCCGGGGTCCCTGTGTCCTATGGTGGTCCCGGGGTCCCTGTGTCCTATGGGGGTCCCGGGGTCCCTGTGCCCTATGGGGGTCCCGTGGGTCTCTGTGTGTCCCGGGGTCCCTGTGCCCTATGGGGGTCCCTGTGCCCTATGGGGGTCCCACGGGGTCCCCGTGCCCTATGGGGGTCCCCGTGCCCTATGGGGGTCCCACGGGGTCCCCGTGCCCTATGGGGGTCCCCGTGCCCTATGGGGGTCCCACGGGGTCCCTGTGCCCTGTGGGGGTCCCAGGGTCCCCGTGCCCTATGGGGGTCCCCGTGCCCTATGGGGGTCCCACGGGGTCCCGTGCCCTATGGGGGTCCCACGGGGTCCCTGTGCCCTATGGGGGTCCCCGTGCCCTGTGGGGGTCCCACGGGGTCCCGTGCCCTGCCCCCAGGACTGCGTGGCCAAGGAGTCCGTGATCCGGCCCGAGAACAACCAGGTCATCAACCTCACCACGCGCTACGCCTGGGCCGGCTGCCAGGTGGGGGCGGGGCTGCCAGGTGGGGGCGGGGCTGCCAGGTGGGGGCGGGGCTGCCAGGTGGGGGGCGGGGCTGCCAGGTGGGGGCGGGGCTGCCAGGTGGGGGCGGGGGGGCTGCCAGGTGGGGGCGGGGGGGCTGCCAGGTGGGGGCGGGGCTGCCAGGTGGGGGCGGGGCTGCCAGGTGGGGGGCGGGGCTGCCAGGTGGGGGCGGGGCTGCCAGGTGGGGGCGGGGGGGCTGCCAGGTGGGGGCGGGGGGGCTGCCAGGTGGGGGCGGGGCTGCCAGGTGGGGGCGGGGCTGCCAGGTGGGGGGCGGGGGGCGGGGGGGTTATGGGGGTGATGGGGGTTATGGGGGTAGGGGGTTATGGGGGTTATGGGGGTGATGGGGGTTATGGGGGCTATGGGGGTCATGGGGGTTATGGGGGTCATAGGGGTTATGGGGGTTATGGGGGTCATGGGGGTTATGGGGGTTATGGGGGTCATGGGGGTTATGGGGTTATGGGGGTCATGGGGGTTATGGGGGCTATGGGGGTTATGGGGGCTATGGGGGTTATGAGGTTATGGGGGTTATAGGGGTTATGGGAGTTATAGGGGTTATGGGGGTTATGGGGGCTATGGGGGTCATGGGGGTTATGGGGGCTATGGGGGCTATGGGGGTTATGGGGGTTATGGGGGTTATGGGGGCTATGGGGGCTATGGGGGTTATGAGGTTATGGGGGTCATGGGGGTTATGGGGTTATGGGGGTTATGGGGGTTATGGGGGTCATGGGGGTTATGGGGGCTATGGGGGCTATGGGGGTTATGGGGGGCTATGGGGGTTATGAGGTTATGGGGGTCATGGGGGTTATGGGGGTTATGGGGGTTATAGGGGTTATGGGGTTATGGGGGTTATGGGGGCTATGGGGGCTATGGGGGTGTATAGGGGTATAGAGGTTATGGGGGTTATAGGGGTTATGGGGGTTATGGGGTTATGGGGGTTATGGGGGTTATGGGGGTTATGGGGGTCATGGGGGTTATGGGGGCTATGGGGGCTATGGGGGTTATGAGGTTATGGGGGTCATGGGGGTTATGGGGGCTATGGGGGTGATGGGGGTTATGGGGTTATGGGGGTTATAGGGGTTATGGGGGTTATGGGGGTTATAGGGGTTATCGGGGCTATGGGGGCTATGGGGGTGTATAGGGGTATAGAGGTTATGGGGGTTATAGGGGTTATGGGGGTTATGGGGGCTATGGGGGTTTTGGGTGCCCGGGTCCCATCCTGGCGCAGGTGCTGGCGCAGGGCCCCTCGCTCTGGGGGGCTATGGGGGTTTTGGGTGCCCGGGTCCCATCCTGGCGCAGGTGCTGGCGCAGGGCCCCTCGCTCTGGGGGGCTATGGGGGTTTTGGGTGCCCGGGTCCCATCCTGGTGCAGGTGCTGGCGCAGGGCCCCTCGCGCACCCTGAGCTGCTCCAGCGGGCGCAGTTTCCGGTCGGTGCGGGAGCGCTGGTGGTACGTGGCGCTCAGCAAGTGCGGGGTGAGCGGGACCCCCAGACCCCCCTGACCCACCCGGGACCCCCCAGAACCTCCCTGACCCCCCTGGACCTCCCTCTGACCCCCCAGGACCCTCCTGACCCCCCCGGGACCCCCCAAAACCCCCCTGACCCCCCTGGACCTCCCTGACCCCATTGACCCCATTGATCCCCCCTGGGGACCCCCCTGACCCCATTGACCCCCATTGACCCCATTGAAGCCCCTGACCCCGTTGACCCCATTGACCCCATTGACCCCCATTGACCCCATTGATCCCCATTGATCCCATTGACCCCCATTGACCCCATTGAACCCCCTAACCCCGTTGACCCCATTGACCCCATTGACCCCCATTGACCCCATTGATCCCCATTGACCCCCATTGACCCCCATTGACCCCATTGACCCCATTGACCCCCATTGACCCCATTGATCCCATTGACCCCCCCCACAGGGACCCCCCCTGACTCCCCCAGACCCCCCTGACCCCATTGACCCCATTGACCCCTGACCCCTGACCCCCCTGACCCCTGACCCCATTGACCCCTGCCCAGGGGGACGGGCTGGAGCTGGAGTACGAGATGGTTCTGACCAATGGGAAATCGTTCTGGACGCGGCACTTCTCGGCCGACGAGTTCGGTGCGAGGAAGTGGGGGCAGCGCGGCGGAAGTGGGGCGGAAGTGGGGGGAAGTGGGGTGGAAGTGGGGGGAAGTGGGGCGGAAGTGGGGGGGGAATGGTGGGAAGTGGGGGGGGATGGGAGGGACGTGGGGGAAATGGGGGGAATGGGGCGATATGGGGGGGAAATGCCGTGGAAGTGGGGGGAAGGGTGGCGGAAGTGGGGGGGAAATGGGGGGGAAGTGGGGGGAAGTGGGGGGGAATGGGAGGGACGTGGGGGAAATGGGGGGAATGGGGAGATATGGGGGGGAAATGCCGTGGAAGTGGGGGGAAGGGCGGCAGAAGTGGGGGGGAAATGGGGGGGAAGTGGGGGGGAATGGGAGGGACGTGGGGGAAATGGGGGGAATGGGGCGATATGGGGGGGAAATGCCGTGGAAGTGGGGGGAAGGGCGGTGGAAGTGGGGGGGAAGTGGGGGGGAAGTGGGGCGGAAGTGGGGGGAAGTGGGGGGGAATGGGAGGGACGTGGGGGAAATGGGGGAAATGTGGTGGAAGTGGGGGGAAGCGCAGCGGAAGTGGGGGGGTAGTGGGGCGGAAGTGGGGGGGAAGTGGAGCGGAAGTGGTGGGAAGTGGGGGGGAATGGGGGGGACGTGGGGGAATGGGGAGATATGGGGGGGAAATGCGGCGGAAGTGGGGGGAAGTGGGGGGGAAATGGGGAGAAGTGGGGCAGAAGTGGGGGGAAGTGGGGGGGAAATAGGGGGGAAATGGGGGGAAGTGAGGGGGAAATGAGGGGAATGGGGGGAAGTGGGGGAAATGGGGGTGAAATGGGGCAGAAGTGAGGGGGAAGTGGGGGAAATGGGTGGGAAATGGCGGGAAGCGGGGGGGAGTGGAGGGGAAGTGGGAGGGAAATGGGGGCAAAATGGTGGGAAATGGGGTGGAAGTGGGAGGAAGTGGGGAGGAAATGGGGGAAGGGGGAAGGAAATGGGGAAAAAATGGGGGGGAAGTGGGGGGAAATGGGGGGAAGTGGGGAGGAAATGAGGGGAATGGGGGAGAAGTGGGGGGAAAATGGGTTGGGAAATAGGGGGGATATGGGGGGAAGTGGGCGGGAAATGGGGGGGATATGGGGGGAAATGGGGGGAATGGGGGGAAATGGGAGGAATGGGGGGGAAATGGGGGGATATGGGGGGAAATGGGGGTGCCCTGGGGTCGGGGGGTCCATGTTTCGCGCCCCCAGGGATCCTGGAGACCGACATCACCTTCCTGCTCATCTTCCTCCTCATCTTCCTCCTCTCCTGCTACTGCGGCTGTGAGTGCGGGGGGGCCGGGGGGGCCGGGGGGGTCAGGGGGGGTCGGGGTTCAGGGGGGTCTGGGGAGGTCAGGGGGGTCAGGGGGTCCAGGGGGGTCAGGGGGGTCAGGGGGGGTCAGGGGGGTCAGGGGGGTCAGGGGGGTCAGGGGGGTCTGGGGAGATCCGGGGGGGTCTGGGGGAGTCAGGGGGGTCCAGGGGGTCCGAGGGGGTCCGGGGGGGTCAGGGGGGTCAGGGGGGTCAGGGGGGTCAGGGGGGGTCAGGGGGGTCAGGGGGGTCTGGGGAGGTCAGGGGGGTCAGGGGGGTCAGGGGGGTCCAGGGGGGATCCGGGGGGGTCTGGGGGAGTCAGTGGGGTCCGGGGGGTCCGAGGGTGTCCGGGGGGGTCAGGGGGGCCCAGGGGGGTCCGGGGGGGTCTGGGGGAGTCAGTGGGGTCCGGGGGATCCGGGGGGTCCGAGGGGGTCCGAGGGGGTCCGGGGGGCCCAGGGGGGTCCGGGGGGGTCAGGGGGGGTCCGAGGAGGTCAGGGAGGGTCTGGGGGATCAGGGGGGTCGGGGGGGTCGGGGGGGTCAGGGGAGGTCAGGGGGGGTCAGGGCGGGTTGGGGGGCCCAGGGGGGTCCGGGGGGGTCAGGGGGGGTCAGGGGGGTCCGAGGAGGTCAGGGAGGGTCTGGGGGATCAGGGGGGTCAGGGGGGGTCGGGGGGGTCAGGGGAGGTCAGGGGGGGTCAGGGCGGGTTGGGGGGCCCAGGGGGGTCAGGGGGGGTCAGGGGGGGTCCGAGGAGGTCAGGGAGGGTCTGGGGGATCAGGGGGTCCAGGGGGGTCCGGGGGGGTCAGGGTGGTCAGGGGGGGTCAGGGGGGATCTGGGGGGATCCTGGGGGGTCTGGGGGAGTCAGTGGGGTCTGGGGGGTCCGAGGGGGTCCGGGGGGGTCAGGGGGGGTCAGGGGGAGTCAGGAGGATCTGGGGGGGTCCGGGGGGGTCCGAGGGGTCAGGGGGGATCTGGGGGGTCCAGGGGGGTCTGGGGGGGTCCGAGGGGGGTCGGAGGGGGGGTCCGAGGGGGGGTCCGAGGGGGGGTCCGAGGGGGGTCCGAGGGGGTCCCCGTCGCTGTCCCCCCAGACCTGCTGAAGGGGCGGCAGCTGCTGCACACGACGTACAAGATGTTCATGGCGGCCGCCGGCGTGGAGGGTGAGGGGGGGGGGGGGGGGGGGGGGGGGGGTGGGGGGTTTGGGGACCCCCTGACCCCCGCCCCTCCCCCGCAGTGCTGAGCCTGCTGCTGTGCTGTGTCTATTGGGGTCAGTACGCCAGGGACGGCGTGGGCAGCGGCGCCATCAAGGTCACGGGTGGGTGCTGGGGCACGGGGGGCACGGGGGGCACGGGGGGCACGGGGGGTCATGGGGGTCATGGGGGTCATGGGGGTCATGGGGGTAGGGGGGTTATGGGGGTCATGGGGGTTATGGAGTTATGGGGGTTATGGGGGTCATAGGGGTTATGGGGGTTATGGGGGTCATAGGGGCTATGGGGGCTATGGGGGTTATGGGGGTTATGGGGTTATGGGGGTTATAGGGGTTATGAGGGTTATGGGGGTTATGGGGGTTATGAGGTTATGGGGGTTATAGAGGTTATGGGGGCTATGGGGGTTATGGGGGTGTATAGGGGTATAGAGGTTATGGAGGTTATGGGGGTTATAGGGGTTATGGGGGTTATGGGGGTTATGGGGGTCATAGGGGTTATGGGGGCTATGGGGGTTATGGGGGTTATGGGGGTTATAGGGGCTATGGGGGCTATGGGGGTTATGGGGTTATGGGGGCTATGGGGGTTATGGGGGTTATGGGGGTTATAGGGGCTATGGGGGCTATGGGGGTTATGGGGTTATGGGGGTCATGGGGGTTATGGGGGTTATGGGGGCTATGAGGGCTATGGGGGTTATAGGGTGATGGGGGTGATGGGGGTGTATGGGGGTGTATGGGGGTTATGGGGGTTATGGGGTGATGGGGGTGATGGGGGTGGGGGTGGGGGGTGATGGGCATGGGGGGTGGGGCTGTCCCAGGCGCCGGTGCCAGCTCTGCCCCTCCCCCAGCCAAGCTGCTGTTCTCCGTCAGCTTCCTCATCTTCCTCCTCATGCTGATCCTGCTGGGGAAGGGGTTCACGGTCACCAGGTGGGGACAGGGGGACGGGGGGGACATCGGGACATGGGGGGACATGGGGGGGACATGGGGACATGGGGGGATGGGGGGACAGGGGCACATGGGCGGGACAGTGGGACATGGGGGGACATGGGGACATGGGGACATGGGGGGACATGGGGGGGACACTGGGACATGGGGGGACACCGGGACATGGGGACATGGGTGGACAGGGGACATGGGGGGACACCGGGACATGGGGACATGGGGGGGACATAGGGACATGGGGACATGGGGACAGGGGGGACAGGGGACGTGGGGACATTGGGGCACATGGGGACATGACTCGAGGTCACTGGGTGGGCTTTAGGACCCTGGGGGTCACTCGAGGTCACTGGGGGCTTTAGGACCCTGGGGGTCACTGGGGGGGTCTGGGACCCTGGGGGCTCCTGTGGGTCACTGAGGGGGCTTTAGGACCCTGGGGGTCACTGGGACTTGGGGCCACGGGGACAGGGGGCCATGGGGGGCCATGGGGGGCTATGGGGGCCATGGGGGGCTATGGGGGGCCATGGGGTCCATGGGGGGCTATGGGGGCCATGGGGGGCTATGGGGGGCCATGGGGTCCATGGGGGGCTATGGGGGGCCATGGGGGGCCATGGGGGGCCATGGGGGGCTATGGGGGGCCATGGGGGGGCCATGGGGGGCTATGGGGGGGCCATGGGGGGCTATGGGGGGCCATGGGGGGCTATGGGGGGTTATGGGGGGCCATGGGGTCCATGGGGGGCTATGGGGGGCCATGGGGGTCCATGGGGGGCTATGGGGGGCCATGGGGTCCATGGGGGGCTATGGGGGGCCATGGGGGGCTATGGGGGGGCTATGGGGGGCCATGGGGTCCATGGGGGGCCATGGGGGGCTATGGGGGGCCATGGGATCCATGGGGGGCTATGGGGGCCATGGGGGTCCATGGGGGGCTATGGGGGGCCATGGGGGGCCATGGGGGGCTATGGGGGTCTATGAGGACACAGCACGGGGTGCCCCCCCCCACGGCCGTTTCCCCCCCCAGGGGCCGCATCAGCCCCGGGGGCTCCGTGCGGCTCTCGGTGTACATGACGCTCTACAGCATCAGCCACGTGGCGCTGCTGGCTTACGAGGCCAAGGTGACCCCAAAACAGACCCCCCTGACCCCCCCGAACACCCCTGACCCCCCCTGACCCCCCCGAACCCCCCCGAACCCGCTCAGACCCCCCCGACCCCCCAAAACCCCCCCTGACCCCCCGGGACCCCCCAAACCCCCCCGTGGCGCCTGCTGGCATACGAGGCCAAGGTGACCCCAAAACAGACCCCATGACCCCCCTGACCCCCCCCGAACACCCCAGACCCCCCCAGACCCACCTGACCCCCCCTGACCCCCCAAAACCCCCCTGACCCCTCTGGGACCCCCAAACCCCCACATGGTGCTGCTCACATACGAGGCCAAGGTGACCCCAAAACAGACCCCCCCGACCCCCCCCGACCCCCCCCGAACCCCCCCAAACCCGCTCAGACCCCCCCGACCCCGCAAACCCCCCCTGACCCCACAAACCCCCCCTGACCCCCCGAGACCCCCCGAACCCCCACGTGGTGCTGCTCACCTACGAGGCCAAGGTGACCCCAAAACAGACCCCCCTGACCCCCCAAACCCCCCTGGGACCCCCCAACCCCCAAAACCCCCTCAGAACCCCCCAAACCCTCCCAGGACCCCCAAAACCCCCCTGGGACCCCCTGGGACCCCCCAGAACCCCCCCAGATCCCCCTGACCGCCCCAAACCCACCTGACCCCCCCCAGACCCCCCCAAACCCCCCTGACCCCCATGACCCCCCAGAACCCCCTCAGAGCCCCTGTGACCCCCAAAACCCCCCTGACCCCCCAAACCCCCTCACACCCCCCCCCCAAACCCCCCTGACCCCCCCAAACCCCCCTGACCCCCTGGGACCCCCAAAACACCCTCAGCCCCCCCCGAGCGCCCCAAACCCACCTGACCCCCCCCAATTCCCCAAACCCCCCCAGGACCCCCAAAACTCCCCTGACCCCCCAAACCCCCCCCGGTTCCTCTTTGCGGGTATTTTGGGGCGTATAGACCCATATTTTGGGGTGTCTGTACATCGCTTTGGGTGTGTACGTATACATTCCATACATTGGGGGGCAGTTCCTGGACCCCACGCAGGTGCTGCGCCCCGATGGGTGGTGTTGGGGCGTATAGATCTGTATTTAGGGGCGTCTATACGTTGTTTTGGGGTGTGTACCTATACATTCTATACATTGGGGGGGTCAGTTCCTGGACCCCGCGCAGGTGCTCTATACGTACGAGTCCCCCGTGGGCTATGGGTGGGTGTTTGGGGCGTACGGATCTATACGTTGTGATGTGTACGTATACATTCTATACGTTGGGGGGGTCAGTTCCTGGACCCCGTGTGGGTGCTCTATACGTACGAGTCCCCCGTGGGCTATGGGTGGGTGTTTGGGGCGTACGGATCTATACGTTGTGACGTGTACCTATACATTCTATACATTGGGGGTCAGTTCCTGGACCCCGCACAGGTGCTCTATACGTACGAGTCCCCCGTGGGCTATGGGTGGGTGTTTGGGGCGTATGGATCTATACGTTGTGACGTGTACATATACATTCTATACATTGGGGGTCAGTTCCTGGACCCCGCGCAGGTGCTCTATACGTACGAGTCCCCCGTGGGCTATGGGCGGGTGTTTGGGGCGTATGGATCTATACGTTGTGACGTGTACCTATACATTCTATACGTTGGGGGGGTCAGTTCCTGGACCCCGCGCAGGTGCTCTATACGTACGAGTCCCCCGTGGGCTATGGGTGGGTGTTTGGGGCGTATGGATCTATACGTTGTGACGTGTACCTATACATTCTATACATTGGGGGGTCAGTTCCTGGACCCCGCGCAGGTGCTCTATACGTACGAGTCCCCCATGGGCTATGGGTGGGTGTTTGGGGCGTATGGATCTATACGTTGTGACGTGTATGTATACATTCTATACGTTGGGGGTCAGTTCCTGGACCCCGCGCAGGTGCTCTATACGTACGAGTCCCCCGTGGGCTATGGGCTGGTGGGGCTGCAGTTCCTCGCCTTCCTCTGGTTCGGCGCCGCCGTCCTGGGCACCGTGCAGCGCGTCCCCGAGCGCAGGCCCTTCTACATCCCCCTGCTGGCCGCCTACGCGCTCTGGTGAGTGTGCAACGGGTGTGCAAGGGGGTGCAACGGGTGTGCAAGGGGGTGCAACGGGTGTGCAACGGGTGTGCAAGGGGGTGCAATGGGTGTGCAATGGGTGTGCAATGGGTGCAGCGCGTCCCCGAGCGCAGGCCCTTCTACATCCCCCTGCTGGCCGCATACGCGCTCTGGTGAGTGTGCAACGGGTGTGCAACGGGTGTGCAAGGGGGTGCAATGGGTGTGCAATGGGTGCAATGGGTGCAGCGCGTCCCCGAGCGCAGGCCCTTCTACATCCCCCTGCTGGCCGCGTACGCGCTCTGGTGAGTGTGCAAGGGTGTGCAAGGGGGTGCAACGGGTGTGCAAGGGGGTGCAATGGGTGCAATGGGTGTGCAATGGGTGCAATGGGTGCAATGGGTGTGCAATGGGTGCAATGGGTGCAATGGGTGCAATGGGTGTGCAATGGGTGCAATGGGTGTGCAATGGGTGCAATGGGTGCAATGGGTGTGCAATGGCTGCAATGGGTGTGCAATGGGTGCAATGGGTGCAATGGGTGCAATGGGTGCAATGGGTGCAATGGGTGTGCAATGGGTGCAATGGGTGCAGCGCGTCCCCGAGCGCAGGCCCTTCTACATCCCCCTGCTGGCCGCGTACGCGCTCTGGTGAGTGTGCAAGGGTGTGCAAGGGGGTGCAACGGGTGTGCAAGGGGGTGCAATGGGTGCAATGGGTGTGCAATGGGTGCAATGGGTGTGCAATGGGTGCAATGGGTGCAATGGGTGTGCAATGGGTGCAATGGGTGCAATGGGTGCAATGGGTGTGCAATGGGTGCAATGGGTGCAATGGGTGTGCAATGGCTGCAATGGGTGTGCAATGGGTGCAATGGGTGTGCAATGGGTGCAATGGGTGCAGCGCGTCCCCGAGCGCAGGCCCTTCTACATCCCCCTGCTGGCCGCCTACGCGCTCTGGTGAGTGTGCAAGGGTGTGCAACGGGTGTGCAAGGGGGTGCAATGGGTGTGCAATGGGTGCAATGGGTGTGCAATGGGTGTGCAAGGGGGTGCAATGGGGTGCAATGGGTGCAATGGGTGTGCAATGGGTGTGCAAGGGGGTGCAATGGGGTGCAATGGGTGCAATGGGTGTGCAATGGGTGCAATGGGTGCAGCGCGTCCCCGAGCGCAGGCCCTTCTACATCCCCCTGCTGGCCGCGTACGCGCTCTGGTGAGTGTGCAACAGGTGTGCAAGGGTGTGCAAGGGTGTGCAAGGGGGTGCAATGGGGGTGCAAGGGGTGCAATGGGTGCAATGGGTGTGCAATGGTTGTGCAATGGGTGTGCAATGGGTGCAATGGGTGCAATGGGTGTGCAATGGGTGCAATGGGTGCAATGGGTGCAATGGGTGTGCAATGGGTGTGCAATGGGTGCAATGGGTGCAATGGGTGTGCAATGGGTGCAATGGGTGTGCAATGGGTGCAATGGGTGCAATGGGTGTGCAATGGGTGCAATGGGTGCAGCGCGTCCCCGAGCGCAGGCCCTTCTACATCCCCCTGCTGGCCGCGTACGCGCTCTGGTGAGTGTGCAAGGGTGTGCAAGGGGTGTGCAATGGGTGCAATGGGTGTGCAAGGGGGTGCAATGGGTGCAATGGGTGTGCAATGGGTGCAATGGGTGCAATGGGTGCAATGGGTGTGCAATGGGTGCAATGGGTGCAGCGCGTCCCCGAGCGCAGGCCCTTCTACATCCCCCTGCTGGCCGCATACGCGCTCTGGTGAGTGTGCAAGGGTGTGCAATGGGTGTGCAAGGGGGTGCAATGGGTGTGCAAGGGGTGCAATGGGTGTGCAATGGGTGCAATGGGTGTGCAAGGGGGTGCAATGGGTGCAATGGGTGCAATGGGTGTGCAAGGGGGTGCAATGGGTGCAATGGTGTGCAATGGGTGCAATGGGTGTGCAAGGGGGTGCAATGGGTGTGCAAGGGGTGCAATGGGTGTGCAATGGGTGCAATGGGTGTGCAAGGGGGTGCAATGGGTGCAATGGGTGCAATGGGTGCAATGGGTGTGCAATGGGTGTGCAATGGGTGCAATGGTGTGCAATGGGTGCAATGGGTGTGCAAGGGGGTGCAATGGGTGTGCAATGGTGTGCAATGGGTGCAATGGGTGTGCAATGGGTGCAATGGGTGCAATGGGTGTGCAAGGGGGTGCAATGGGTGTGCAATGGGTGCAATGGGTGTGCAATGGTGTGCAATGGGTGCAATGGGTGTGCAATGGGGTGCAATGGGTGTGCAATGGGGTGCACGGGGTGCAGTTTGCACGAGGATGGGATTTGCACGGGGCTTGCACAGCTGGGTGAGTGTGCAAAGGGTCGGGGTTTGTCCCCATGTCCCCATTGTCCCCATTGTCCCCAATATCCCCAATGTCCCCAATGTCCCCATTGTCCCCATGTCCCCATTGTCCCCATGTCCCCCCGATGTCCCCATTGTCCCCACTGTCCCCATGTCCCCATTGTCCCCATGTCCCCATTGTCCCCATTGTCCCCATTGTCCCCCTGATGTCCCCATTGTCCCTATGTCCCCATTGTCCCCATTGTCCCCCTGATGCCCCCATTGTCCCCATTGTCCCCATTGTCCCCCCGATGTCCCCAATGTCCCCATTGTCCCCGTGTCCCCAGGTTCCTCGCCGTCCCCATTGTCCCCATTGTCCCCATTGTCCCCATTGTCCCCATGTCCCCATTGTCCCCCCGATGTCCCCATGTCCCCATGTCCCCATTGTCCCCATTGTCCCCATTGTCCCCCCGATGTCCCCATGTCCCCACTGTCCCCGCGTCCCCAGGTTCCTCGCCGTCCCCGTCACCGCCCTCATCGCCACCTTCGGGATCCCCAAGTGGGCGCGCGAGAAAATCGTGAACGGGATCCAGTTGGGGACGCACCTGTACGCGCACGCCGTGTTCCTGGTGAGCACCCCGAAACTGACCCCCATGGCCCCCCATGGCCCCCCAACACCCCCCATGGCACCCCAAAACCGTCCTGACCCCCCTGACCCCCCCTGAACCCCCAAACCCCCTGATGTGGGAGGAAACCATGAAGGGGATCCAATTGGGGACCCCCCTGTACGCGCACACCGTGTTCCTGGTGAGCACCCCGAAAATGACCCCCATGGCACCCCATGGCCCCCCAACACCCTCCATGGCCCCCCAAAACCATCCTGACCCCCCTGAACCCCCCCAAGCCCCCCCTGAACACCAAACCCCCCCTGACCCCCCTGAACCCCCCCAAACCCCCCCTGAACACCAAACCCCCCCTGAGCCCCCTGAACCCCCTCAACACCCCCAAACCCCCCTGACCTCCCCAAACCCCCAAATCCCCCAGACCCCTCAATCCCCCGAACCCCCAAATTCCCTGAACCCCCCTGAGCCCCCCAGAGCCCCCTGAGCCCCCAAACCCCCAACACCCCAGACCCCCCCCAAATCCCTGAGCTCCCCCAGACCCCCCAGACCCCCCAGACCCCCCAAAACCCCCGAACCCCCCAAGCCCCCTGAATCCCCCCAAACCCCCCAAAATCCCTGAACCCCCCAAGCCCCCCCAAACCCCCAGACCCCCAAATCCCCCAACTCCCCCCAAACCCCCCCAACCCTCCCAGCCCCCCCAAACCCCTGAACCCCCCAAACCCCCCGAGCCCCCCAAACCCCCCAAAATCCCTGAACCCCCCCAAGTCCCCCCAAGATCCCTGAACCCCCCAAACCCCTGAACCCCCCAAACCCCCTGAGCCCCCCAAACCCCCCAAAATCCCTGAACCCCCCCAAACCCCCTGAGCCCCCCAAACCCCCCCAACCCCCCAGCCCCCCTGACCCCGCCCCCCAAACCCCGCCCCCGCCCCCCGCCCCGCCCTCCCTGACTCCGCTTCTCACCCCGCCCCCGCCCTCCCTAACTCCGCCCTCCCAGACCCCGCCCCTTGACCCCGCCCCCCGCTCTCCCTGACCCCGCCCCCGCCCCTGACCCCGCCCCCCCCGCAGGTGATGACGCGGCCCTCGGCCGCCAACAAGAACTTCCCGTACCACGTGCGCACGTCGCAGATCGGCTCCGCCCAGGGGGCGGGGCCCCGCGAGTTCCCGCCCCCCGCGCCCCCCCAGGGCTACGGGAACGTCTCGTTCATCAGCGACTCGGTGCCCAACTTCACCGAGCTCTTCCACATCCCCCCCCGCGGGGACCCCCCCGTGAGTCACCCCACCCCCCGGGACCCCCCCCAGAGACCCCGGGACCCCCCCGTGAGTGACCCCCCCCCGGACCCCCCCAGAGACCCCGGGACCCCCCCGTGAGTGACCCCACCCCGGGACCCCCCAGAGACCCCGGGACCCCCCCGTGAGTGACCCCACCCCCCGGGACCCCCCAGAGACCCCGGGACCCCCCCGTGAGTGACCCCACCCCCCGGGACCCCCCCAGAGACCCCCGGGATCCCCCGTGAGTGACCCCCCCGGGACCCCCCCCAGAGACCCCCGGGACCCCCCCCAGAGACCCCCAGGACCCCCCGTGAGTGACCCCACCCCGGGACCCCCCAGAGTCCCCCGGGACCCCCCCGTGAGTGACCCCACCCCGGGACCCCCCAGAGACCCCCGGGACCCCCCCCAGAGACCCCCAGGACCCCCCCGTGAGTGACTCCGTCCCCCCTCCTCTGGAACACGGGGACCCCATAGGGACCCTCCCAGCACACAGGGACCCCCCAGAGAGCCCCCCCGGGATATGGGGACCCCATAGAGACCCCCCGGGACACAGGGACCCCATAGGGACCCATAGGGACCCATAGGAACCCCTCAGGACAGGGGGACCCCATAGGGACCCCCCCGGGACACAGGGACCCCATAGGGACCCATAGGGACCCATAGGAACCCCTCAGGACAGGGGGACCCCATAGGGACCCCCCCGGGACACAAGGACCCCCACAACTCATGGGGACCCCCCCCCAGGACACAGGGACCCCATAGGGACCCATAGGGACCCCCAAGGACACAGGGACCCCCCCCAGAACACTGGGACCCCATAGGGACCCCCAAGGACATAGGGACCCATAGGGACCCCCCCAGGACACAGGGACCCCCCCAATAACACAGGGACCCCATAGGGACCCCCCCAACTCAACGGGACACCCCCAAGTCACGGGGACCCCCATAGGGACCCCCCCAGAACACGGGAGATCCCCCCCAAAAACCCCCAAACCCCCCCGGACCCCCAAACCCCCCTGTGCCCCCCCGACCCCCCCAACCCCCCCTGTGCCCCCCCAACCCCCCCTGTGCCCCCCCAGGCGCGGAAGCCGCTGGAGGCGCCGGCGGAACCGGGAGCCCCCCCCCGGCCCTTGGTGACCACGACGGATTTGGGGGGGTCCCCTCGGTCCCCCCCGAAGGACGCGGGGGGGATGGGGGGGGACGGGGCGGGCGCCCCCCCCGCGCAGCTGCGGGCCCCCCCGCCCCTCCCCCACAACGGCTACACCGAGTATTTCAGCATCCACACGGGGGGGCGGGGCGGGGGGCCCCCCTGACCCCCAAACACGGGGGGGCACCCCGGGACACCCCAAGTCCTGCCCCCCAGGGACCCCAAATCCTGCCCCCCACGGACCCCCCATTCTGCCCCAATGGGACCCCAAATCCTGCCCCCCACGGACCCCCCATTCTGCCCCAATGGGACCCCAAATCCTGCCCCCCACGGACCCCCCATTCTGCCCCAATGAGACCCCAAATCCCACCCCATGGGGACCCCAAGTTTTGCCCCCCAGGGACCCCAAATCCCTCCCCAGTGGGACCCCAAATCCTGCCCCAATGGGACCCCCAATTCTGCCCCACGGGGACTCCCAATTCTGCTCCAGGGGACCCCCAATTCTGCCCCAATGGGACCCCAAATCCCACCCCAACGGGACCCCCAATTCTGCCCAAGGGGGACCCCAATTCCAACCCCAACGGGACCCCGAATTCAACCCCAATGGGACCCCAAATCCTGCCCCAGGGACCCCAAATCCCCCCCCAAATGGACCCCAAATCCTGCCCCAAGTGGACCCCAAATCCTGCCCAGTGGGACCCCGAATTCTGCCCCAGGGGGACCCCAGATCCCGCCCCGGGGACCCCGAATCCCGCCCCCCCGTCCCCGCGATTTGTGCCAAAATAAAGCGATTTCGGGTCTTTAACGCGCGCCGACTCAGCGGGACGGGAGGGGGCGTGGCCTCGGCGCGGCCCCGCCCTCCGCGGCTCCGCCCCGCCCCTCGCCTCACAGCCCCGCCCCTGCGGCGGCGTGGCCACGCCCCTCGCGCATCCGCTCCGCCCCAGCGTAACCCCGCCCCCTGCGGCGCCTGACCACGCCCCGGGTTCCTCAGCCCCGCCCCTACGCAGACGCATCCCCGCCCCTCGTTTCTCAGCACCGCCCCTACGCAGACGTAGCCACGCCCCCGCGCCGCCGCTGTGCCGGGGCCGCTCTGGCCGCTCGTCTCGCTGCTCCGGGCCCGGGCCGCCTCCGCCGCCGGCGGGTGAGGGCGGGCGGCGGCTCTGAGGGGGTTCTAGAGCGTTCTAGAGCGTTCTAGAACGTTCTGGGCGGTTCTGGAGGGTTCTGGGGGGTTCTATGGGGGGTTCCGGGCCGCGGCCGAGCGCTTTGCGACCCCCGGGCACGGGGGGAGGGCCGGGGCGACGCTGGGGGGTCCCCGTGGCTTGGGGGGCCCTGGGGGTCGCTGTGTTCGGGGGGGGGGGCGGGGTCTCTGAGTTGGGGGGGTCCCTATGGGGTCCCCTGTGTTCGGGCGGGGTCCCCATGAGCTGGGGGGGCCCCTAGGGGGGTCCCCAGAGGTTGGGGGGCGTCCGTTTGAGTTGGGGGGGCCGTGTGGGGTCTTTGTGTCCGGGGGGGTCCCTGTGGGTCCCCATGGGTCCCTATGGGGTCCCTGTGTTCTGGGGGGGTCCCTATGGGTCCCTATGGGGTCCCTGTGTCCTGGGGGGTCCCCATGGGTCCCTATGGGTCTCTGTGTTCTGGGGGGGTCCCTATGGGGTCCGTGTGTTCTGGGGGGGTCCCCATGGGTCTCTATGGGGTCCCTATGTGCTGGGGGGTCCCTAAGGGTCCCTATGGGTCCCTGTGTCTTGGGGGGTCCCTTTGGGTCCCTATGGGGTCCCCATGTTCTGGGGAGGTCCCTATGGGGTCTCTATGGGTTCCCTGTGTCCTGGGGGGTCCCCATGGGTCCCTATGGGGTCCCTGTGTCCTGGGGGTCCCTATGGGTCCCTATGGGTCTTTGTGTCCTGGGGGGTCCCTATGGGTCCCTATGGGGTCTCTGTGTCCTGGGGGTCCCTATGGGTCCCTATGGGTCCCTATGTTTCAGTGCCCCCCATTGCCCCCCATTGCCCCCCGCAGGTCGGTGCCCCCCCCGCCATGGTGGCCCCCCCGGTGCTGCTGGTGGCCCTGGTGCTGCTGGGGTCCCTGTGTGCTGGGGGTCCCTATGGGTCCCTATGGGTCCCTATGTTTCAGTGCCCCCCATTGCCCCCCGCAGGTCGGTGCCCCCCCCGCCATGGTGGCCCCCCCGGTGCTGCTGGTGGCCCTGGTGCTGCTGGGGTCCCTGTGTGCTGGGGGTCCCTATGGGTCCCTATGGGCTCCCTATGGGGTCTCTGTGTCCTGGGGGGTCCCTATGGGTCCCTATGGGTCCCTATGTTTCAGTGCCCCCCATTGCCCCCCGCAGGTCGGTGCCCCCCCCGCCATGGTGGCCCCCCCGGTGCTGCTGGTGGCCCTGGTGCTGCTGGGCGCGCGCGGGGGCTCCGGGGGCGACTGCGCCGGGCAGCGCTGGGTCCTGCGCGGCCCCTCCGGCTTCGTCACCGACGGCCCCGGCAACTACTCGGTGAACGGGAACTGCGAGTGGCTGCTGGAAGGTGGGAGCGCCCCGCAATCACCCAGAATCACCCCAAAAACCCCCCAAAACACCCCCAAAACACCCAAAAACACCCCAGAATGACCCCAGAATGAGCCCAAAGTGACCCAGAATGGCCCCAAGCACCCCAAAGTGACCCAGAATGACCCCAAACACCCCAAGGCCACCCGGGAACCACTGGGTGAACGGGAACTGCGAGTGGGTGCTGGAGGGTGGAAACACCCCGGAATCACCCAAAATCACCCAAAATCACCCCGAAATCACCCCGAAACACCCCAAAAACACCCAAAAACACCCCAAAACACCCCAGAATGACCCCAGAATGAGCCCAAAGTGACCCAGAATGACCCCAAACACACCGAGGTCACCCGGGAACCCCTGGGTGAACGGGAACTGCGAGTGGGTGCTGGAAGGTGGGAAACAGCCCGGAATCACCCAAAATCACCCAAAATGACCCAAAATCACCCCAAAATGACCCAAAATCACCCCAAAATGACACCCGGGACACCCCAAAATAATAATGGGGACACCCCAGAGACCCCGTACCCCCCCATGACTCCATGTCCCCCATGACCCCCCCAGCCCCCAGGGTTTGGGGTCCCCAATGATCCCGTGCCCCCCATTTCCCCACATGTCCCCCCATGCCCCCCATGTCCCCCCATGTCCCCCCATGACCCCCATGCCCCCCAATGCCCCCAATGCCCCCCATGTCCCCCCATGTCCCCCATGCCCCCCGTGTCCCCCCATGCCCCCCATGTCCCCCCATGTCCCCCCATGCCCCCCAATGCCCGCCATGTCCCCCCATGTCCCCCATGTCCCCCCATGTCCCCCCATGCCCCCCATGTCCCCCCATGTCCCCCCATGACCCCCATGCCCCCCAATGCCCCCCAATGCCCCCCATGTCCCCCCATGTCCCCCATGCCCCCCGTGCCCCCCATGCCCCCCATGTCCCCCCATGCCCCCCATGCCCCCCATGTCCCCCATGCCCCCCATGCCCCCCATGACCCCGTACCCCACCATGTCCCCCATGTCCCCCTATGCCCCCCATGCCCCCATGCCCCCCATGCCCCCCATGTCCCCCCATGTCCCCCCATGCCCCTCATGCCCCCATGTCCCCCATGCCCCCCATGTCCCCCCATGCCCCCCATGTCCCCCCATGTCCCCCCATGCCCCCCATGTCCCCCATGCCCCCCATGCCCCCCATGCCCCCCATGCCCCCGTACCCCCCCGTGCCCCCGCAGCCCCCAGCCCGCGGCACCGGCTGCTGCTGGGTCTGGGGTCCCCATGTCCCCCATGTCCCCCCATGCCCCCCATGTCCCCCATGTCCCCCATGCCCCCCATGTCCCCCATGTCCCCCATGCCCCCCATGTCCCCCATGTCCCCCATGCCCCCCATGACCCCCCATGACCCCCATGTCCCCCCATGCCCCCCATGACCCCCCGTGCCCCGCAGCCCCCAGCCCGCGGCACCGGCTGCTGCTGGGTCTGGGGTCCCCATGTCCCCCCATGTCCCCCATGTCCCCCATGCCCCCCATGCCCCCCATGACCCCCCGTGCCCCCGCAGCCCCCAGCCCGCGGCACCGGCTGCTGCTGACGTTCACGTTCATGGACACGGAGTGCGGGTTCGACTACCTGTTCGTGTACGACGGGGGGAGCCCCCGCGCCCCCCTGCTGGGCAGCCTGAGTGGGAGCGCCCTGCCCCCCCCGCTGGAGGCCACCTCGGGCAAGGTCGGGGACCCCGGGGGGTTTGGGGGGGTCTATGGGCTTTTGGGGGGCTCTGGGGGGCTTTGGGGTGCATGGACCCCCCCTCTGGGCAGCCTGAGTGGGAGCGCCCTGCCCCCCCCGCTGGAGGCACCTCGGGCAAGGTCGGGGACCCCGGGGGGTTTGGGGGGGTTTGGGGGGTCTATGGGGGTTTGGGGGGGCTATGGGGGGTCTGGGGTGCATGGACCCCCCCCTGGGCAACATGAGTGGGAGCGCCCTGCCCCCCCCCCCCCCCCCAAGGTAACCCCCCTCCTTGGGGGTGTGGGGGTGCAGGGGGGGTTTGGGGGTGCAGGGGGGGTTTTGGGGGGTCTGTGGGGGTATGGGGGGTCTGTGTGGGTACAGGGGGGTTTTGGGGTGTCTGTGTGGGTACAGGGGGTTTTGGCGTGTCTGTGGGTGTCTGTGTGGGTTTTGGGGTGTCTGTGGGTGTCTGTGTGGGTTTTGGGGTGTCTGTGGGGGTTTTGGGGTGTCTGTGGGGGTCCAGGGGGGTTTTGGGGTGTCTGTGTGTGTCTTGGGGTGTCTGTGTGGGTCCGGGGGGGTTTTGGGGTGTCTGTGTGGGTCTTGGGGTGTCTGTGTGGGTTTTGGGGTGTCTGTGTGGGTTTTGGGGTGTCTGTGTGGGTACAGGGGGGTTTTGGGGTGTCTGTGTGGGTACAGGGGGGTTTTGGGGTGTCTGTGTGGGTTTTGGGGTGTCTGTGTGGGTGCGGGGGGTTTGGGGTGTCTGTGTGGGTTTTGGGGTGTCTGTGTGGGTCTTGGGGTGTCTGTGTGGGTTTTGGGGTGTCTGTGTGGGTCTTGGGGTGTCTGTGTGGGTTTTGGGGTGTCTGTGTGGGTCTTGGGGTGTCTGTGGGGGTTTGGGGTGTCTGTGTGGGTCCGGGGGTGTCTGTGTGGGTGGGGGGTTGGGTGCGCTGACCCCGTCCCCCAGATGCTGCTGCACCTGTTCAGCGACGCCAACTACAACCTGCTGGGCTTCAACGCCACGTTCGGGGCCTCCCTGTGCCCCGGGGGCTGCTCGGGCCGGGGCGCCTGCGACCCCCGGGGGCGCTGCCGCTGCCCCCCGGGCTGGGGGGGGCCCGACTGCGCCCGGCCCCCCTGCGCCAGCCTCTGCCGCCCCCCCGGGGGCGCCTGCAGCCAGGTGGGGCCCCCAAAATGGACCCCAAAACACGGACCCCAATGGGACCCCAATGGGACCCCAAAACACAGACCCCAATGGGACCCCAAAACAGAGACCCCAATGGGACCCCAATGGGACCCCAAAACAGGGACCCCAATGGGACCCCAATGGGACCCCAAAACTGGGACCCCAATGGGACCCCAATGGGACCCCAAAACAGGGACCCCAATGGGACCCCAATGGGACCCCAAAACAGAGACCCCAATGGGACCCCAATGGGACCCCAAAACAGGGACCCCAATGGGACCCCAATGGGACCCCAAAACTGGGACCCCAATGGGACCCCAATGGGACCCCAAAACAGGGACCCCAATGGGACCCCAATGGGACCCCAAAACAGGGACCCCAATGGGACCCCAAAACAGAGACCCCAATGGGACCCCAATGGGACCCCAAAACTGGGACCCCAATGGGACCCCAATGGGACCCCAAAACAGAGACCCCAATGGGACCCCAATGGGACCCCAAAACCCCCGGGGGCGCCTGCAGCCAGGTGGGGCCCCAAAACGGACCCCGAAACGGGGGGGGACCCCAATGGGACCCCAAAACTGGGACCCCAATGGGACCCCAAAACAGAGACCCCAATGGGACCCCAATGGGACCCCAAAACTGGGACCCCAATGGGACCCCAAAACAGAGACCCCAATGGGACCCCAATGGGACCCCAATGGGACCCCAAAACAGGGACCCCAATGGGACCCCAATGGGACCCCAAAACAGAGACCCCAATGGGACCGCAATGGGACCCCAAAACTGGGACCCCAATGGGACCCCAGTGGGACCCCAAAACCCCCGGGGGCGCCTGCAGCCAGGTGGGGCCCCAAAATGGACCCCGAAACGGGGGGGACCCCAAAACAGGGACCCCAATGGAACCCCAATGGGACCCCAAAACAGAGACCCCAATGGGACCCCAATGGGACCCCAAAACCCCCGGGGGCGCCTGCAGCCAGGTGGGGCCCCAAAACGGACCCCGAAACGGGGGGGACCCCAAAACAGGGACCCCAATGGGACCCCAATGGGACCCCAATGGGACCCCAAAACCCCCGGGGGCGCCTGCAGCCAGGTGGGGCCCCAAAATGGACCTGAAACGGGGGGGACCCCGAAAATGGACCCCAAAACAGAGACCCCAATGGGACCCCAAAGCCCCCAGGGGTGCCTGCAGCCAGGTGGGGCCCCAAAACGGACCCCGAAACGGGGGGGACCCCGAAACATTGACCCCAATGGGACCCCAATGGGACCCCAAAACGGGGGGGACCCCAAAACAGGGAGAGACCCCAAAATAGGGTCCCCAAATGGGGGGGACCCCAAAACAGGGGGGAACCATCTGAGGGGTGCTCTGAGCCCCCCAACCCCCATGTCCCCCAGGTTTTGGGGTGCACTGACCCCCCCTTTTTCCCCCATGTTTCGGGGTGCTCTGACCCCCCCTCTTTGTGCCCCCCCAGGTCTCGGGGCGCTGCGAGTGCCGCCCGGGGTTCGTGGGGGGGTGGGATGTGACCCCCCCCATGTTTCGGGGTGCCCCCCATGTTTCGGGGTGCCCCCCATGTTTCGGGGTGCTCTGACCCCCCTCTTTGTGCCCCCCAGGTCTCGGGGCGCTGCGAGTGCCGCCCGGGGTTCGTGGGGGGGGGCTGCGAGCTGGCGCTGGGGGAGCCGGGGGGGGGCGGCCGCTGGTTCAACGTCAGCGAGGGGGGGGACCCCGAATTTCCCCCCCGCGCCGCGGCCGCCGGCGCCGTCCTGGACCACACGGGGGCGCTCTACGTGTTCGGGGGTGAGCGCCGGGGGGGTGGGGGGCTGGGGGGGTTGGGGGGGCTATGGGGGGCTATGGGGTTTGGGGGGCCATGGGGTTTGGGGGGGTCTGTGGGGGTTTGGGGGGCCATGGGGCGTCCCTAACCTGGGGTGCCCCGTTTCGGGGTGTCCCCTGTTGGGGTGTCCCTGACCCGGGGTGCCCCGTTTTGGGGTGTCCCTGACCTGGGGTGTCCCTGACCCGGGGTGCCCCGTTTCGGGGTGTCCCTGACCTGGGGTGTCCCTGACCCGGGGTGCCTGGTTTCGGGGTGTCCCGGTTTCGGGGTGTCCCTGACCTGGGGTGTCCCTGACCTGGGGTGTCCCTGACCCGGGGTGCCCGGTTTCGGGGTGTCCCTGACCCGGGGTGTCCCTGACCCGGGGTGCCCGTTTTGGGGTGTCCCTGACCTGGGGTGCCTGGTTTCGGGGTGTCCCTGACCTGGGGTGTCCCATGTTGGGGTGTCCCTGACCTGGGGTGCCCGTTTTGGGGTGTCCCCCCCCCAGGGCTGGACCTGAACCGGGTCCTGGGGGACCTGGTCGTTTACAACCTGAGCAGCAACCGCTGGGCCCGGCTGGACCTGCACCCCGCGCCCGTGAGTGCCGCACCCCAAAGAGACCCCCCCAAAGAGACCCCCCCAAAGAGACCCCCCCAAAGCGACCCCCCCAAAACGACCCCCCCGCACCCCCAAAGCGACCCCCCCAAAGCGACCCCCCCGAAGCGACCCCCCCAAAGCGACCCCCCCAAAGCGACCCCCCCGCACCCCCAAAGCGACCCCCCCAAAACGACCCCCCCAAAGCGACCCCCCCAAAGCGACCCCCACAAAGCGACCCCCCCGCACCCCCAAAGCGACCCCCCCAAAGCGACCCCCCCGCACCCCCAAAGCGACCCCCCCAAAGCGACCCCCCCAAAGCGACCCCCCCGCACCCCAAAATGACCCCCCTGCACCCCAAAATGACCCCCCTGCACCCCCAAAGCGACCCCCCCAAAACGACCCCCCGCACCCCAAAGTGACCCCCCCAAAACGACCCCCCGCACCCCAAAGCGACCCCCCCAAAACGACCCCCCCGCACCCCAAAGCGACCCCCCCAAAATGACCCCCCCGCACCCCAAAACTGACCCCCCCGCACCCCCAAAATGACCCCCCAAAACTGACCCCCCCGCACCCCCAAAATGACCCCCCAAAACGACCCCCCCGCACCCCAAAACTGACCCCCCCGCACCCCCAAAATGACCCCCCCAAAACTGACCCCCCCTGCACCCCCGTGACCGCGGTGCCCCCCCCCCGTTCCCCCTGACCCCGGTGCCACCCCCCCCGTTCCCCCCTGACCGCGGTGCCCCCCCCCCCGGTGCCCCCCCCCCGTTCCCCCCTGACCGCGGTGCCCCCCCCCCCGTTCCCCCTGACCGCGGTGCCCCCACCCCGTTCCCCCTGACCGCGGTGCCCCCCCCCCCCGTTCCCCCTGACCGCGGTGCCCCCCCCCCCGTTCCCCCTGACCCCGGTGCCCCCCCCCCCGTTCCCCCTGACCGCGGTGCCCCCCCCCCCGTTCCCCCTGACCCCGGTGCCCCCACCCCCGTTCCCCCCTGACCGCGGTGCCCCCCCCCCCGTTCCCCCTGACCGCGGTGCCCCCCCCCCGTTCCCCCTGACCGCGGTGCCCCCCCCCCCGTTCCCCCTGACCGCGGTGCCCCCCCCCCCGTTCCCCCTGACCGCGGTGCCCCCCCCCCCCGTTCCCCCCTGACCGCGGTGCCCCCCCCCCCGTCCCCCCTGACCCCGGTGCCCCCACCCCGTTCCCCCCTGACCGCGGTGCCCCCCCCCCCGGTGCCCCCCCCCCGGTGCCCCCCCTGACCGCGGTGCCCCCCCCCCCGGTGCCCCCCCCCCGGTGCCCCCCCTGACCCCGGTGCCCCCCCCGTTGCAGGCCCCCCGTCACTCGCACGTGGCGGGCGCCTGGCGGGGGGCGCTGGTGCTGATGGGGGGGGAGCTGGCGGGGGGGGCGCTGGCCAGCGACCTCTGGCTGTTCCGGCCCGCGGGGGGGGGGCGCTGGCTCGAGCTGCCCCCCCGGCCCGGGCCCCGCCCCCCCGGCCTGGCCGCCCACGCCGCCGCCATCGTGGACGATTGGATCTACGTGCACGGAGGTGGGGGCGGGGGGCTATGGGGGGGGCTTGGGGGGGCTATGGGCTCTGGGGGGGTGGGGGGGGTCCGGGGGGGTCTGGGGGGGCTATGGGGTCTGGGGGGGCGGGGGGGTTTGGGGGATTTGGGGGGGGTTTAGGGTCTGGGGGGCTTGGGGGGGACTTGGGGGGGCTATGGGGTCTGGGGGGGTGGGGGGGTGGGGGGGGTCCGGGGGGGTCTGGGGGGGCTATGGGGTCTGGGGGTTGGGGGCGTGGGGGGGGTCCGGGGGCGTCTGGGGGGGCTATGGGGTCTGGGGGGGTGGGGGGGGGGTCCGGGGGGGTCTGGGGGGGGCTATGGGGTCTGCGGGGGTGGGGGGGTGGGGGGGGTCTGGGGGGGTCTGGGGGGGCTATGGGGTCCGGGGGGGCGGGGGGGTTTGGGGGGCTTGGGGGAGTTTAGGGTCTGGGGGGCTTGGGGGGGCTATGGGGTCTGGGGGTTGGGGGGGTGTGGGGGGTCCGGGGGGGTCTGGGGGGGCTATGGGGTCTGGGGGGGTGGGGGGGTGTGGGGGGCTTGGGGGGGTGGGGGGGTGGGGGGTTCCGGGGGGGGCTGGGGGGTTGGGGGGATTTGGGGGGGTTTAGGGTTTGGGGGCCTTGGGGGGGCTATGGGGTCTGGGGGGGGGGGGGTCCAGGGGGATTTGGGGTCTGAGGGGGTGGGGGGGGTTTGGGGGGTCAGGGGGTTTCGGGGGGGCTTGGGGGTGCTATGGGGTCTGGGGTGTTGGGGGAAGTTGGGGGGGTTTAGGGTTTGGGGGTGGGGGGGTTTGGGGGGCCTTGGGGGGGCTATGGGGTCTGGGGGGGTCCGGGGGGGTCTCTGGTAGGTTCTGGGGCGCGGGGGGGTCCGCGGGTGTTTTGGGGCGCGGGGGGGTCCGCGGGTGTTTTGGGCGCGGGGGGGTCCGTGGGTGTTTTGGGGGCGGGGGGGTCCGTGGGTGTTTTGGGGCGGGGGGGTCCGTGGGTGTTTTGGGGCGGGGGGGTCCGTGGGTGTTTTGGGCGCGGGGGGGTCCGCGGGTGTTTTGGGGCGGGGGGGTCCGTGGGTGTTTTGGGGGCGGGGGGGTCCGCGGGTGTTTTGGGGTGTGGGGGGGTCCGTGGGTGTTTTGGGGCGGGGGGGTCCGTGGGTGTTTTGGGGTGCGGGGGGGGGTCCGCGGGTGTTTTGGGGGCGGGGGGGGGTCCGCGGGTGTTTTGGGGGCGGGGGGGTCCGCGGGTGTTTTGGGGGCGGGGGGGTCCGCGGGTGTTTTGGGGCGGGGGGGTCCGTGGGTGTTTTGGGGTGCGGGGGGGTCCGTGGGTGTTCTGGGGGCGGGGGGGTCCGCGGGTGTTTTGGGGGCGGGGGGGTCCGCGGGTGTTTTGGGGGCGGGGGGGTCCGCGGGTGTTTTGGGGCGGGGGGGTCCGTGGGTGTTTTGGGCGCGGGGGGGTCCGTGGGTGTTTTGGGGCGGGGGGGTCCGTGGGTGTTTTGGGGCGGGGGGGTCCGTGGGTGTTTTGGGGCGCGGGGGGGTCCGCGGGTGTTTTGGGGCGGGGGGGTCCGTGGGTGTTTTGGGGCGCGGGGGTCCGTGGGTGTTTTGGGGCGCGGGGGGGGGTCCGCGGGTGTTTTGGGGCGCGGGGGGGTCCGTGGGTGTTTCGGGGCGCGGGGGGGTCCGCGGGTGTTTTGGGGCGGGGGGGTCCGTGGGTGTTCTAGGGCGCGGGGGGGGGTCCGTGGGTGTTTTGGGCGCGGGGGGGTCCGTGGGTGTTTTGGGGCGCGGGGGGGTCCGTGGGTTTTCTGGGGCGCGGGGGGGTCCGCGGGTGTTTTGGGGCGGGGGGGTCCGTGGGTGTTTTGGGGCGGGGGGGTCCGCGGGTGTTTTGGGGCGGGGGGTCCTGACCCGCGCCCCCAGGCCGCACCCCCGACGACGCCTTCTCCTCGGCGCTGTGGCGCTTCCCGCTGGGGGGGGGCGGCTGGGAGCTGGTGCAGCCCTGGGGGGGCAAGGCCCCCCCCGCCGCGGGCCATTCCATGGTGTTCCACCCCCCCACCCGCACGCTGCTGCTCTACGGGGGGCACCGGCCCAGCTCCGCGCGGTGAGGGGGGCGGGGGGGTCCTGGGGGGCTGGGGGGGTCCTGGGGGGGAATGGGGGGGATGGGGGTCCTGGGGCACTGGGGGAGAATGGGGGGGTTGGGGGTCCTGGGGCACTGGGGGGGTCCTGGGGGGGATGGGGGGGTTTGGGGTCCTGGGGATCCTGGAGGGGAGCTGGGGGTCATGGGGGGGACCTGGGGGGGCTTGGGGCGCTTGGGGGGGCTTATGGGGTCCGGGGGGCTTGGGGGGACTATGGGGGGGCTATGGGGTCTGAGGGGTCTGGGGGGAGCTGGGGGTCCTGGGGGGGACCTGGGGTTCCTGGGGGGGCTTGGGGGAGCTGGGGGGGAATGGGGGGCGTTGGGGGTCCTGGGGGGGCTGGGGGGGCTCTGAGGGGTTTAGGGATCATGGGGGTCCTGGGGGGTCCTGGGTGGGTCTGGGGGTCCTGGGGGGAAATGGGGGGCTGGAGGGGGCCTGGGGGGAGCTGGGGGGTCCTGCGGGGGGCCCGGGGGGGAATGAGGGGGGTCCTGGGTGGGTCTGGGGGTCCTGGGGGGGTCCTGGGGGGGCTGAGAGGGTCTGGGGGGTCCTGGGCGGCTGGGGGTCCAGAGGGAGCTGGGGGTCCTGGGGGTCGTGGGGGACTGGGGAGGATGGGGGTGTTTGGGGTCCTGGGGGGGAGCTGGGGGGGTCTGGAGTCTTGGGGGGGTCCTGGGGGGAACAAGAGCGGGTTTTGGGGTCTTGGGGGGATCAGGGGGTTTTGGGGGGTCCCGGGGGGTGACCCGGTGTGTGACCCCCCCGTGCCCCCCAGGTTCAGCGCCCGTTCCAACGGCACCGATCTGTTCCACCTGGAGCGGCGCCACTGGGCGGCGCTGCGCGGGGGGGAGGGGCCGCGCGAGCGCGCCTTCCACAGCGCCAGCGTCATCGGCGACTACATGGTGGTCTATGGTGAGGGGGGGCCGGAGAACGGGGGGGGCACCGAGAAACGGGGGGGGCACCGAGAAAACGGGCGTGGGAACCCAGAAAACGGGCGTGGGAACCCAGAAAACGGGCGTGGGAACCGCGGGGTTGTGAATGGAGGCGCAAAAAGGGGCGTGGCAACCGCGAGAAGGGGCGGGGGAACGGGAAAGGGGGCGTGGCAACCGCGAGAAGCGGCGTGGGAGCAGGGGAAGGGGCGTGGCAACCGAAGAAAGGGGCGGGGGAACGGGAGAAGGGGCGTGGAAACAGGGAAAGGGGCGTGGCAACGGGAGAAGGGCCGTGGGAACCGCGGAACTTATGAATGGAGGCGCCAAAGGGGGCGTGGGAACCGCGGGGGGGATGAATGGGAGGGCGGGAGTTGGGGATGGAGGCGCAGAAAGGGGGGTCCCCAAAGTGGGGCGGGGATGTCACAAAGTGGGGCGGGGTCCCCCGAGGCGGGGCGGGGTCCCCCGAGGCGGGGGGGTCCCCAGGATGCCCGTTGCAGGGGGGAACGTGCACACCCACTACCACGAGGAGAAGTGCTACGAGGAGCAGATCTTCTTCTACCACCTGGGCTGTCACCAGTGGGTGCCCCACGAGAGCCACGGTGGGACACGGGGACGGGGCACGGGGGGGACAGGGGACATGGGGGGGGACAGGGACACGGGGGGGACAGGGACACGGGGGGGGACAGGGGACATGGGGACAGGGGGACATGGGGACATGGGGGGCATGGGGGGACAGGGGACACGGGGGGGGACAGGGGACATGGGGACAGGGGGACAAGGGGGGACAAGGGGACAGGGGGACATGGGGGGACAGGGGACACGGGGGGGGACAGGGGACATGGGGACGGGGGACAAGGGGGGACAAGGGGACAGGGGGACATGGGGGGACAGGGGACATGGGACATGGGGACATGGGTGGCATGGGGGACATGGGGACATGGGGGGACAGGGGACACGGGAGACAGGGGACATGGGGGGACATGGGGACATGGGGGGACATGGGACACGGGGGGGGACAGGGGACATGGGGGGCATGGGGGGACATGGGGACATGGGGGGACAGGGGACATGGGGGGCATGGGGGGACATGGGGGGCATGGGGGGACATGGGGACATGGGGGGACATGGGGACAGGGGGACATGGGGGGACAGGGGACATGGGGGGACATGGGGACATGGGGGGCATGGGGGGACATGGGGACATGGGGGGACATGGGGACAGGGGGACATGGGGGGACAGGGGACATGGGGGGACATGGGGACATGGGGGGCATGGGGACATGGGGGGACGGGGGACACGGGGGGACAGGGGACATGGGGACAGGGGACATGGGGGGACAGGGGACATGGGGGAACATGGGGACACGGGGGGGGACAAGGGAACAGGGGGACATGGGGGGACAGGGGACACGGGGGGGACAGGGGACATGGGGGGACATGGGACATGGGGACATGGGGGGACAAGGGGACATGGGTGGCATGGGGGACATGGGGACATGGGGGGACAGGGGACACGGGAGACAGGGGACATGGGGGGACAGGGGACACAGGGGGGACAGGGGACGTGGGGGGGGACAGGGGGGGACATGGGGGGACAGGGGGACATGGGGGGACAGGGGCACAGGGGGACATGGGGGGACAGGGGACATGGGGGGACGGGGGACATAGGGACAGGGTCCCTGGGTGCTTTGGGGGTCCCTGGGTGCTTTGGGGGTCCATGGGGGTTTTGGGGGTCCCTGGGTGCTTTGGGGTTCTCTGGGTGCTTTGGGGGGGTTTGGGGAATCCCTGGGGGCTTGGGGGTCTCAGGGGGTTTTGGGGGTCCCCGTGTGTTTCAGGGTCCCCGTGTGTTTCAGGGTCCCTGACCGCGTGCCCGCAGGGGGGGCCCCTCCCGGGGGGGGCCGTTTCTCGCACGTGGCCGCGGTGCTGGGGGGTTTGGGGGTCCATGGGGGGTTTGGGGGTCCATGGGGGTCCCTGTGCCCATGGGGTCCCTGTGCCCGCAGGGGGGGCCCCTCCCGGGGGGGGCCGTTTCTCGCACGTGGCCGCGGTGCTGGGGGGTTTGGGGGTCCCTGTGCCCATGGGGTCCCTGTGCCCGCAGGGGGGGCCCCTCCCGGGGGGGGCCGTTTCTCGCACGTGGCCGCGGTGCTGGGGGGCCGCGTGCTGCTGGTGGCCGGGGGCTTCGGGGGGACCCCCCGCGCGGACCTGCGCGCGTTCAAGGTCCCGCCCTTCGTGTTCCAGGCGCCCGCGCACGATGTGAGTTGGGGGACCCCAAAACCCCCGGGGACCCCAAAACCCCCCTGAACCCCCCGGGGACCCCAAAACCCCCCTGAGCCCCCCAAACCCACTGAACTCCCCCTGAACCCCCCGGGGACCACAAAACCCCCCCGAGCCCCCCCAAACCTCCCTGAGCCCCCCAAACTCCCTGAACCCCTCTGAACCCCCCCAAAACCCCCTGAACCCCCCAAAACCCCCCAGAGTCCCCCAAACCCCCTGAACCCCCCAAAACCCCCCTGAGCCCCCTAAACCCCCTGAACCCCTCTGAACCCCCCCAGAATCCCCCTGAGCCCCCCAAAGCCCCTGAACCCCCTCTGAGCCCCCCTAAGCCCCCTGAGCCCCCCTAAGCCCCCTGAACCCCCCCTGAACCCCCCCTGAGCCCCCCCAAACCCCCCGGGGTCCCCTGAGCCCATCTGGGAGTCCTGAGCCCATTGGGGGGGTCTCTGGGGCTCTTGGGGTCCCTGCACCCGTTTGGGGGGCGGCTGCAATGGGGGGTCCCTGTGCCCATGGGGGGGTCCCACACCCATTTGGGGGAGCAGCAATGGGGGGTCCCTGTGCCCATGGGGGGGTCCCACACCCATTTGGGGGAGCAGCAATGGGGGGTCCCTGTGCCCATGGGGGGGTCCCTGTGCCCATTGGGGGGGTCCCACACCCATTTGGGGGGCAGCAGCGGGGGTCCCTCTGCCATGGGGGGGCAGCAGCGGGGGTCCCTGTGCCCATGGGGGTCCCTGTGCCATGGGGGGGTCCCTGTGCCATGGGGGTCCCTGTGCCATGGGGGGGTCCCTGTGCCATGGGGGTCCCTGTGCCCATGGGGGTCCCTGTGCCCATGGGGGGCGGCAGCGGGGGTCCCTGTGCCATGGGGGTCCCTGTGCCCATGGGGGGGTCCCTGTGCCATGGGGGTCCCTGTGCCATGGGGGGGTCCCTGTGCCATGGGGGTCCCTGTGCCATGGGGGTCCCTGTGCCATGGGGGCGGCCGCGGGGGTCCCAGCTCCCCGCCCCCCCAGTACCAGCTGGACCACTGCTCCCTGTACGTGGAGAGGGGCACGTGCAGCCGGGACCCCCAGTGCGCCTGGTGCCAGGGGGGGTGCCAGGCCGCGGGGCCCCCCCACGGCAACGTGAGTGCGGGGACACGGGGACGTGGGGGGAATGGGGACATGGGGACATGGGGGGTGTGGGGGACATGGGGACACAGGGGGTGTGGGGGACACGGGGACGTGGGGGGAATGGGGACACGGGGGGGACATGGGGACATGGGGGGACACGGGGGGCATGGGGGGAATGGGGACATGGTGGGAATGGGGTCATGGGGGACATGGGGGGTGTGGGGGGACATGGGGGGAATGGGGACATGGGGGGCATGGGGGACATGGGGGGCGTGGGGGACATGGGGGGAATGGGGACATGGGGGGACATGGGGGATATGGGGGATATGGGGGGGAATGGGGGGGAATGGTGGGTGTGGGGGAACATGGGGGGACATGGGGACATGGGGGGAATGGGGACATGGGGGACGTGGGGGACATGGGGGACATGGGGACATTGTGGGGGGACATGGGGGACATGGGGGACATGGGGGGGAATGGGGGGGAATGGGGACATGGGGGGGATGGGGGACATGGGGGGACATGGGGGGACATGGGGGGACATGGGGGATATGGGGGGGAATGGGGGGAATGGGGACATGGGGGGACGGGGGGACATGGGGGGAATGGAGGGTCCTGGGGGATGGGGGGGCCAGGGAAATGGGGGGGACTGGGGGGTCCTGGGGAACTGGGGTGGAGTGGGGGATCCTGGGGGGAATTGGGGGGTCCTGGGAGTACAGGGGGGTCCTGGGGAATTGGGGGGGTCCTGGGAATGGGGGGGTCATGGGTTTTGGGGTCCCTGAGCCCCCCTTAGTGCCCCAGCTCGGGGTGTGGGGGTCGGGGTCCCGGACGCCTGGGTCCCTGAGCCCCCCTTAGTGCCCCAGCTCGGGGTGTGGGGGTCGGGGTCCCGGACGCCTGGGTCCCTGAGCCCCCCTTAGCGCCCCAGCTCGGGGTGTGGGGGTCGGGGTCCCGGACGCCTGGGTCCCTGAGCCCCCCTTAGCGCCCCAGCTCGGGGTGTGGGGGTCGGGGTCCCGGACGCCTGGGTCCCTGAGCCCCCCTTAGCGCCCCAGCTCGGGGTGTGGGGGTCGGGGTCCCGGACGCCTGGGTCCCTGAGCCCCCCTTAGTGCCCCAGCTCGGGGTGCCTGGGGCTGGCGCGGCTGCTCGGGGACTGCGAGTCCTGCCTCATTTTTGGGGGGGCGGGGCCGGGCCCCCCCCGCACCCCCGGGGCGCTGGGCTGGTGCGTGCAGAATGAGACCTGCATGCCCCTGGGGGGTGAGTGGGGGTTTGGGGGTCCTGTGTGCCCCTGGGGGGTGAGTGGGGGCCCAATGGTTTGGGGGTCCTGGGGAGCTCGGGGGGCTTTGGGGGTCCCGGGGGGCTCTGGGGGGTTTGGGGGTCCTGTGTGCCCCTGGGGGTGAGTGGGGGGCCCAATGGTTTGGGGGTCCTGGGGGGCTCGGGGGGGTTTGGGGGTCCTGTGTGCCCCTGGGGGTGAGTGGGGGGCCCCAATGGTTTGGGGGTCCTGGGGGGCTCTGGGGGGCTTGGGGGTCCCCGGGGAGGTTGGGGGTCCCCCCTGACCCTGGGGTCCCAGGGGGGTCTCTGGGGGCTTTGGGGGTCCCCGTGGGGATTTGGGGGTCCCCCCTCACTTCGGGGTCCCGGGGGGGGATTTGGGGGTCCCCTGGGGAGGTTTGGGGGTCCCCCCTGACCCTGGGCTCCCAGGGGGGTCTCTGGGGGGTTTGGGGGTCCCCGGGGAGGTTTGGGGGTCCCCCCTGACCCTGGGGTCCTGGGGGGGTCTCTGGGGGGTTTGGGGGTCCCTGGGGGGGTTTGGGGGTCCCCCCTCACTTCGGGGTCCCGGGGGGGGATTTGGGGGTCCCCTGGGGGTCCCCCTGACGTGGGGGTCCCATGGCCCCCCCGTTGGCAGAGCAGAGCCGGTGCCGCGTGGGTCAGATCTCGGGGACCCACGGCTGGTGGGGCGCGCGCCCCGACTTCCTGACGGCGCTGGAGCTGTGCCGGAGCCGCGGGTTCGCGCCCGGGCTGCACCTGCTCACCTTCCAGCACCCCAAAAACGCCTCCCAGCCCGACAAGGTGGGACCCCAACCCCCCGACCCCCCAAACCCCCCCGACCCCCCAAAACCCCCCTGACCCCCCAAACCCCCCCTGAACCCCCAAACCCCGCCTGAACCCCCCAAACATCCCCCAAAGCGCCCCTGAGCCCCCTGAGCCCCACAGCCCCCGCTGCCCCTGCTCACCTTCCAGCACCCCAAAAACGCCTCCCAGCCCGACAAGGTGGGACCCCAACCCCCCGACCCCCCAAAACCCCCCTGGCCCCCCAAAACCCCCCTGAACCCCCCAAACATCCCCCAAAGCGCCCCTGAGCCCCCCTGAGCCCCCAAACCCCCCTGAGCCCCCAAACCCTTCCAGACCCCCCTGGACCCCCAAACCCCCCTGAGCCCCCAAACCCCCCTGAACCCCCAAACCCTTCCAAACCCCCCTGAACCCCCAAACCCCCCTGGACCCCCAAACCCCCTGAACCCCCAAACCCCCCTGAACCCCCAAACCCTTCCAAACCCCCCTGAGCCCCCAAACCCCCCTGAAACCCCAAACCCCCCTGGACCCCCAAACCCCCCTGAACCCCCAACCCCCCCCATAGCCCCCAAACCCCCCTGAACCCCCAAACCCCCCTGAACCCCCAACCCCCCCCATAGCCCCCAAACCCCCCTGGACCCCCAAACCCCCCTGAAGCCCCAAACCCCCCCATAGCCCCCAAACCCCCCTGAACCCCCAAACCCCCTGGACCCCCAAACCCTTCCAGACCCCCCTGAACCCCCAACCCCCCATAGCCCCCAAACCCCCTGGACCCCCAAAATCCCCTGAACCCCCAAACCCTTCCAAACCCCCCCGGACCCCCAAACCTCCCATAACCCCCAAACCCCCCTGAACCCCCAAACCCTTCCAAACCCCCCTGGACCCCCAAACCCCCCTGAACCCCCAAACCCCCCTGGACCCCCAAACCCCCCTGAACCCCCAAACCCCCCTGAACCCCCAACCCCCCCCATAGCCCCCAAACCTCCCTGAACCCCCAAACTCTTCCAGACTGCCCTGAACCCCCAAGCCCCCCTGGACCCCCAAACGCCTCCATAGCCCCCAAACCCCCCTGAACCCCCAAACCCTTCCAAACCCCCTGGACCCCCAAACCCTTCCAGACCCCCCTGAACCCCCAACCCCCCATAGCCCCCAAACCTCCCTGAACCCCCAAACCCTTCCAGACTGCCCTGAACCCCCAAGCCCCCCTGGACCCCCAAACCCCTCCATAGCCCCCAAACCCCCCTGAACCCCCAAACCCTTCCAAACCCCCCTGGACCCCCAAACCCCCCTGAACCCCCAAACCCCCCTGGACCCCCCAACCCCCCTGAACCCCCAAACCCCCCTGGACCCCCAAACCCCCCTGAACCCCCAAACCTCCCTGCACCCCCCAACCCCCCTGAACCCCCAAACCCCCCTGGACCCCCAAACCCCCCTGAGCCCCCAAACCCCCCTGAACCCCCCTGAACCCTCCTGAGCCCCCAAAATCCCCCTGAACCCCCAAACCCTTCCAAACCCCCCTGAACCCCCAAACCCCCCTGGACCCCCAAACCCCCCTGCACCCCCAAACCCCCTGCACCCCCAAACCCCCCGACCCCCCCTTTGGGCGCAGGTGTCCATCGTGCGCAGCACCACGGTGACGCTGAACCCCCCTGAACCCCCAAACCCCCTGAACCCCCAAACCCCCCTGGACCCCCAAACCCCCCTGAACCCCCAAACCCCCTGAACCCCCAAACCCCCCTGGACCCCCAAACCCCCCTGAACCCCCAAACCCCCCCATAGCCCCCCAAGCCCCCTGACCCCCCTTTGGGCGCAGGTGTCCATCGTGCGCAGCACCACGGTGACGCTGAACCCCGGGGGGGACGCGGCCGTGTCCCTCGAGTACCGGGGCTTCCTGTACCCCCTGCTGGGGCCCCCCCAGGGCCCCCCCAACATCTGGGCCCGGATCCAGCGCCTGGACCTCGTGGCACAGCTGGCGCGGAGCCCCGGGGACCCCGAGCTGGTGAGGGGGGGGGACCCCAAAACTGACCCGGGGACCCCAAAACTGACCCGGGGACCCCGAGCTGGTGAGGGGGGGGGACCCCAAAACTGACCCGGGGACCCCGAGCTGGTGAGGGGGGGACCCCAAAACTGACCCGGGGACCCCGAGCTGGTGAGGGGGGGGGACCCCAAAACTGACCCGGGGGGTCTCTGGGGTCCCATGGGGGGTCCCTCACGGTGTCCCCCCCGTTTTGGGGTGCAGGAGGAGGTGGGGGTCCCAGGGGGTCTCTGTGGGTCCCGGGGGTCTCTGGGGTCCCATGGGGGGTCCCTCGCTGTCTGACCCCCATTTCGGGGTGCAGGACGAGGTGGGGGTCCCAGGGGTCTCTGTGGGTCCCAGGGGTCTCTGTGGGTCCCGGGGGTCTCTGGGGTCCCATGGGGGGTCCCTCTCTGTCTGACCCCCATTTTCGGGGTGCAGGAGGAGGTGGGGGTCCCGGGGGTTCTCTGTGGGTCCCAGGGGTCTCTGGGGTCCCATGGGGGTCCCTCACTGTCTGACCCCCGTTTTCGGGGTGCAGGAGGAGGTGGGGGTCCTGGGGGGTCTCTGTGGGTCTGGGGGGGTTCTGGGGGGTCCCTCGCTGTCTGACCCCCATTTTGGGGTGCAGGAGGAGGTGGGGGTCCCGGGGGTCTCTGTGGGTCTGGGGGGGTTCTGGGGGGTCCCTCACGGTGTCCCCCCCGTTTCGGGGTGCAGGAGGAGGTGGGGGTCCCGGGGGTCTCTGGGGTCCCATGGGGGGTCCCTCGCTGTCTGACCCCCCCGTTTCGGGGTGCAGGAGGAGGTGGGGGTCCCGGGGGTCTCTGTGGGTCCGGGGGGTCTCTGGGGTCCCATGGGGGGTCCCTCACTGTGTCCCCCCCGTTTTTGGGGTGCAGGAGGAGGTGGGGGTCCCGGGGGTCTCTGGGGTCCCATGGGGGGTCCCTCACGGTGTCCCCCCCGTTTCGGGTGCAGGAGGAGGTGGGGGTCCCGGGGGTCTCTGTGGGTCCCGGGGGTCTCTGTGGGTCTGGGGGGGTTCTGGGGGGTCCCTCACGGTGTCCCCCCCGTTTTTGGGGTGCAGGAGGAAGTCGGGCGCTGGTCGGCCCAGGACCGGGAGACGCGGCCGCTGCGCCGCCCCCGGGCGGGGCCGCTTTTCGGGGCCCTGGAGCGCGGGAGCCGCTTCGGGCTGCGCGTGGAGGGACGGACAAACGGCTCCGGACACACGGCCGAGCTCACGCTGCTCTGGGACCGCACCGGGGTGCCGGGGGGCAGCGTGAGTGGGGGGGGCACGGGGGGTGCGGGGGGGGGCACCCGGGGGGGCACGGACGGACAAACGGCTCCGGACACACGGCCGAGCTCACGCTGCTCTGGGACCGCACCGGGGTGCCGGGGGGCAGCGTGAGTGGGGGGGGCACGGGGGGGGCACGGACGGACAAACGGCTCCGGACACACGGCCGAGCTCACGCTGCTCTGGGACCGCACCGGGGTGCCGGGGGGCAGCGTGAGTGGGGGGGGGGCACGGGGGGGGCACGGACGGACAAACGGCTCCGGACACACGGCCGAGCTCACGCTGCTCTGGGACCGCACCGGGGTGCCGGGGGGCAGCGTGAGTGGGGGGGGGGCACCGGGGGTGGGGGTGTGGGGGGGCTATGGGGGGCTATGGGGGTTCGGGGGGTGGGGGGCTATGGGGAGCTAAGGGGGGTATGGGGGGGTATGGGGGTTCAGGGAGGTGGGGGGGTATGGGGGTTTGGGGGGGCTATGGGGGGCTATGGGGGTTCGGGGAGGTGGGGGGGTATGGGGGTCTGGGGGGGCACCATGGGGGGCACGGACGGACAAACGGCTCCGGACACACGGCCGGGATGAGCAGAGGGAGTGGGGGTTGAACTTGGGGGGGGGGGGGGGGGTCACTATGGGGGTGCAGGGGGGGTCCCGATAGGGTGCAGAATCCAGATGGGGGCTCCACCCCCCTGGTCTGGGGGGTTCAGGGTCACTTGGGGTCAGGGTCGCTTGGGTTCAAGGTCACTTTGGGGTCAGGGTCATTTAGGGTCAGGGTCACTTGGGTTCGAGGTCACTTAGGGGTTCAGGGTCACTTTGGGTTCAAGGTCACTTGGGGGGCTCAGGTTCACTTGGGCTCAGGGTCACTTGGGTTCAAGGTCACTCTGGGGGTTCAGGGTCACTTTGGGAGTTCGGGCTCAGTTTGGGGGTTCGGGCTCAGTTTGGGGGTGCCCCCCCCGACCCCCCCATGTCCCCCCCCCCAGGAGATCTCGTTCTTCTTCCTGGAGCCGTTCTGGCCCCCCCGGGCTCTTGGGGGCTCATGGGGCTCAGGGTCACTTGGGGTCAGGGTCACTTGGGTTCAAGGTCACTTGGGAGGGCTCAGGTTCACTCTGGGGGTTCAGGGTCACTCTGGGGGTTCGGGCTCAGTCTGGGGGTTCAGGCTCAGTTTGGGGGTGCCCCCCCCGACCCCCCCATGTCCCCCCCCCAGGAGATCTCGTTCTTCTTCCTGGAGCCGTTCTGGCCCCCCCTGGGCTCTTGGGGGCTCAGGGGGCTCAGGGTCACTTGGGGTCAGGTTCACTTGGGTTCAAGGTCACTTGGGAGGGCTCAGGGTCACTTTGGGGGTTCAGGGTCACTCTGGGGGTTCGGGCTCAGTTTGGGGGTTCGGGCTCAGTTTGGGGGTGCCCCCCCCCACCCCCCCATGTCCCCCCCCCAGGAGATCTCGTTCTTCTTCCTGGAGCCGTTCCGGGCGCCCCCCGGGCGCTGCCCCCTGCGCGGGTCCTGCCTGGCGTGCCTGTCGGACCAGGGCTGCGGGTGGTGCCCCCCCAGCGCCTCCTGCCAGCCCCGCCTGCCCCCCCCGGGCCGACAGGGGGAGGGGCCGTGCGGGGGGGGGCGGGGCCCCCGCCTCATCCTCACCCCCCCCGGCTGCCCCCTGTGCGAGGAGCACCGGAGCTGCCCCGCCTGCGCCGCTGTGAGGGGGCCACGGGTGGGGGGGGCTATGGGGGGGTATGGGGGGGTATGGGGGGTATGGGGGGGTGGGGGGGCTATGGGGGGCTATGGGGGGCTGGGGGGGTATGGGGGGGTGGGGGGGTATGGGGGGCTATGGGGGTGTGGGGGGCTATGGGGGGCTGGGGGGGTATGGGGGGGTATGGGGGGGTATGGGGGTGTGGGGGGCTATGGGGGGCTGGGGGGGTATGGGGGGGTATGGGGGTGTGGGGGGCTATGGGGGCGGGGGGGGTATGGGGGGGTGGGGGGGCTATGGGGGGCTATGGGGGCGGGGGGGTATGGGGGGGTGGGGGGGCTATGGGGGGCTATGGGGGCTGGGGGGGTATGGGGGGGTATGGGGGTGTGGGGGGCTATGGGGGCGGGGGGGGTATGGGGGGGTGGGGGGGCTATGGGGGGCTATGGGGGCGGGGGGGTATGGGGGGGTGGGGGGGCTATGGGGGGCTATGGGGGCGGGGGGGTATGGGGGGGTGGGGGGGCTATGGGGGTTCGGGGGGCTATGGGGGGGTTCGGGGAGGTGGGGGGGTATGGGGGTTTGGGGTTTTGGGGGGCTATGGGGGGCTTGGGGGGCTATGGGGGTTTGGGGGAGTGGGGGGGTATGGGGGGCTATGGGGGTTCAGGGGGTTTGGGGGGGCTATGGGGGGCTTGGGGGGCTATGGGGGTTCGGGGGAGTGGGGGGGTATGGGGGTGTGGGGGAGCTATGGGGGGCTGGGGGACTATGGGCGGCTGGGGGGTGTGGGGGTGTGGGGGAGCTATGGGGGTTTGGGGGGCTATGGGGGGGTTCAGGGAGGTGGGGTATGGGGGTTTGGGGGGGTATGGGGGGCTATGGGGGTTTGGGGGGCTGGGGGGGCTATGGGGGGCTATGGGGGTTCGGGGAGGTGGGGGCTCTGGGGGTTTGGGGGGGCTCTGGGGGTTTGGGGGGGCTGTGGGGATTTGGGGGATCTGGGGTCTCATGGGGGGCTGTGGGGGCTCTGGGGTTTCTGGGGGGCACTGGGGGGGCTCAGGGGGCTCTGGGGAGGTCCAGGGGGTGCAGGGGGTTTTGGGGGGGCTCTGGGGGTGTTTGGGGTCTCTGGGTGGGTCTGGAGGTCCCTGTGGTTTTTGGGGGGCTCAGGGGGGTCCGGGGGGGTGCAGAGGGTTTTGGGGGGGTCTGACCCGTCCCCCCGTGCCCCCCAGGACCCCCTGTGCGAGTGGCAGAGCCACAGCAGCAAGAAGGGCGACTTCGTGTGCAGCCGCAGGGGGCGCCAGGAGGGGGCCGTGCGCGCCCCCCAGGACTGTCCCACCCCCTGCAGCCAGTGAGGGGCTTTGGGGGGCGGGGGGGGGGTCTGGGGGGGTGTACAGGGGGGTTTTGGGGTTCGGGGGGGTCCGAAGGGGGGTCTGATGTGTTCCGGGGGGGTCTGTGTCCCCCCCCCCAGGCGCACATCCTGCTCGGAGTGCCTGGAGGGTCCCAATCAGTGGGCTTGGTGTCGGAGTTCTGTGGGGGTTTTGGGGGGTTCTGGGGGGTTTTGGGGGGGTGTACAGGGGGGTTTTGGGGTTCGGGGGGGGTCCGAAGGGGGGTCTGATGTGTTCCGGGGGGGTCTGTGTCCCCCCCCCAGGCGCACATCCTGCACAGAGTGCCTGGAGGGCCCCAGTCAGTGCGCCTGGTGTCGGGGTTCTGTGGGGGTTTTGGGGGGTTCCGGGGGGTTTTGGGGGGGTGTACAGGGGGGTTTTGGGGTTCGGGGGGGTCCGAAGGGGGGTCTGATGTGTTCCGGGGGGGTCTGTGTCCCCCCCCCCCAGGCGCACATCCTGCTCAGAGTGCCTGGAGGGTCCCAATCAGTGGGCTTGGTGTCGGAGTTCTGGGGGGGTTTTGGGGGGTTCTGGGGGGTTTTGGGGGGGTGTACAGGGGGGTTTTGGGGTTCGGGGGGGTCCGAAGGGGGGTCTGATGTGTTCCGGGGGGGTCTGTTTGCCCCCCCCAGGCGCACATCCTGCTCGGAGTACCTGGAGGGCCCCAGTCAGTGCGCCTGGTGTTGGGGTTCGGGGGGGTTTGGGGGGTTCCGGGGGGTTTTGGGGGGGTGTACAGGGGGGTTTTGGGGTTCGGGGGGGTCCGAAGGGGGGTCTGATGTGTTCCGGGGGGGTCTGTGTCCCCCCCCAGGCGCACATCCTGCTCAGAGTGCCTGGAGGGCCCCAGTCAGTGGGCTTGGTGTCGGGGTTCTGTGGGGGTTTTGGGGGGTTCCGGGGGGTTTTGGGGGGGCGTACAGGGGGGTTTTGGGGTTCGGGGGGGTCCGAAGGGGGGTCTGATGTGTTCCGGGGGGGTCTGTTTGCCCCCCCCAGGCGCACATCCTGCACAGAGTGCCTGGAGGGCCCCAGTCAGTGCGCCTGGTGCCAATCCACCCGCCGCTGCTTCCTCTTCGCCGCCTATTTGGCCAAATACCCCTATGGGGGGTGCAGGGGCTGGTACGACAGGTGAGGGGGGGCCGGGGGTCCTGGGGGGGCCCTGGGGGGTCTGGGGGGGTCATTGGGACGTTCTGGGGGGTCCAGGGGGGTCCTTGGGACATCCTGGGGGGTCTGGGGGGGTCATTGGGACATTCTGGGGGGTCCAGGGGGGTCCTGGGAGACACAGGGGGTTCTGGGGGGTCCGGGGGGGTCCTTGGGACATATTGGGGGGTCCTGGGGGGTTCTGGGGGTCCTGGGGGTCATTGGGATGTTCTGGGGGGTCCTGGGGGTTCTGGGTGTGCTGGGGGCCCAGGGGGGGTCCTGGGGGTCCTGGGGGGGTTCTGGGGGGTCTTGGGGGGTCCTGGGGCCCAAATGGACGTTCTGGGGGTCCTGGGAGGTCTGGGGGGTCCTGGGGGTTCTTGGAGGTTCTGGGGGGTCTTGGGGGGTCCTGGGGGGCACAGGGACCCCCTGGGGGTCTTGGGGACCCTTTGGGGCGCACAGGGGTGTCCTGGGGGTCCCGGGGGGCATAGGGACATGCTGGGGGTTTGGGGACACTTTGGGGGTCCTGGGGACCCTTTGGGGGGCACAGGGACATTCTGGGGGGCCAAGGGGGTCCGGGGAGGGTCCTGGGGGGTGGGTCCCATTTTGGGGTGACCCCCGTTGCCCCCCCAGCGTCCACTCAGCCCCCCAGTGCCTGGAGTGCGGGGGCTTCGGAACCTGCGCCGAGTGCCTGCGGAACAGCGGCTGCGGGTGGTGCGGGGACACCGGGAACCCCACCCTGGGACGGTGAGACGGGGGGACCCCAAAACCGGGGGGGACCCCAAAACATGGGGGGGACCCCAAAACATGGGGGGGACCCCAAACCCCGCACCCAGTGCCTGCGGAACAGCGGCTGCGGGGGGTGCGGGGACACCGGGAACCCCACCCTGGGACGGTGAGATGGGGGGACCCCAAAACCGGGGGGACCCCAAAACATGGGGGGGACCCCAAAACCGGGGGGGACCCCAAAACATGGGGGGGACCCCAAAACATGGGGGGACCCCCAAACCCCGCACCCAGTGCCTGCGGAACAGCGGCTGCGGGTGGTGCGGGGACACCGGGAACCCCACCCTGGGACGGTGAGACCGGGGGGACCCCAAAACCGGGGGGGACCCCAAAACCTGGGGGGACCCCAAAACATGGGGGGGACCCCCCAAACCCCGCACCCAGTGCCTGCGGAACAGCGGCTGCGGGGGGTGCGGGGACACCGGGAACCCCACCCTGGGACGGTGAGACCGGGGGGACCCCAAAACCGGGGGGGACCCCAAAACACGGGGTGACCCCAAAACATGGGGGGGACCCCCCAAACCCCCCACCCAGTGCCTGCGGAACAGCGGCTGCGGGTGGTGCGGGGACACCGGGAACCCCACCCTGGGACGGTGAGACGGGGGGACCCCAAAACCGGGGGGGACCCCAAAACCGGGGGGGACCCCAAAACGTGGGGGGGACCCCAAAACACGGGGGGACCCCAAACCCCGCACCCAGTGCCTGCGGAACAGCGGCTGCGGGGGGTGCGGGGACACCGGGAACCCCACCCTGGGACGGTGAGACCGGGGGGACCCCAAAACCGGGGGGGACCCCAAAACATGGGGGGGACCCCAAAACATGGGGGGACCCCCCCAAACCCCGCACCCAGTGCCTGCGGAACAGCGGCTGCGGGGGGTGCGGGGACACTGGGGACCCCCCTGGGGACACCCCCAACATTGGGGACACCCCCCAGTTCTGGGGACCCCCCTGACCCCTGGGGACCCCCCTAGGGACACCCCCAATCCTGGGGACACCCCCATATCCTGAGGAACCCCCTGAGCCCCCTGTCCCCTGGGGTCCCCCCAACTCTGGGGTCCCCTCTGACCCCTGGGGACCCCCCTGACCCCCAGGGACCCCCCCAACCCCCTTGACCACTGGGGACCCCCCTGGGGTCCCCCCTGACCCCCCTGGACCCCCTTGAACCCCAGGACCCCCCTGACCACCAGGGACCCCCCCAACCCCCTTGACCACTGGGGACCCCCTGGGGACCCCCCTGACACCCCTGGACCTCCCTGACCCCTGGGGACCCCCCTGACCCCCTGAGCCCTGGGGACCCCTTGGGGACCCCCTAGGGACCCCCCTGAGCCCTGGGGACCCCCCTGACCCCTGGGGACCCCCCTGAACCCCAGGACCACCCTGACCCATGGGGTCCCCCCAATGCCTGGGGTCCCCTCTGACCCTTGGGGACCCCCCTGAACCCCAGGGACCCCCCTGACCCCTGGGGTCCCCCCGACCCCTGGGGACCCCTCTGACCCCTGGGGACCCCCCTGAACCCCAGGACCCCCCTGACCCCCCTGGACCTCCCTGACCCCTGGGGACCCCCCTGACCCCCCTGGACCTCCCTGACCCCTGGGGACACCCCTGACCCCCTGAGCCATGGGGACCCCATGGGAACCCCCTAGGGCCACCCCCTGACCCCTGGGGACCCCCTGGGGACCCCCCTGACCCCCTGAGCCCTGGGGACCCCATGGGACCCCCCTAGGGACCCCCCTGACCCCTGGGGACCCCCCCCAGTTCTGGGGACCCCCCTGACCCCTGGGGACCCCCCTGAGCCCTGGGGACCCCCTGGGGACCCCCCTGACCCCCCAGGACCCCCCTGAACCCCAGGACCACCCTGACCCATGGGGTCCCCCCGATGCCTGGGGTCCCCTCTGACCCTTGGGGACCCCCCTGAACCCCAGGGACCCCCCTGACCCCTGGGGTCCCCCCGACCCCTGGGGACCCCTCTGACCCCTGGGGACCCCCCTGAACCCCAGGACCCCCCTGACCCCCAGGGACCCCCCCAACCCCCTTGACTGCTGGGGACCCCCCTGACCCCCCTGGACCTCCCTGACCCCTGGGGACCCCTCTGACCCCTGGGGACCCCCCTGACCCCCCTGGACCCCCCTGAGCCCTGGGGACCCCCCTGACCCCTGGGGACCCCCCTGACCCCTGGGGACCCCCCTGAGCCCTGGGGACCCCCTGGGGACCCCCCTGACCCCCGTTGTCCCGCAGGTGCCTGGAGGGCGACTTCTCGGGGGTGTGGGGGTTCCCCAACTGCTCGGTGGCGCTGGGGTCGCCCCCGGGCGCGGGCGCCTGGTCCTACGGGCGCTGCCCGGACGTGGACGAGTGTCACCTGGGGCTGGCGCGCTGTCACCCGCTGGCCGCCTGCCACAACACCCCCGGCGCCTTCCAGTGCCGCTGCCCCCGCGGGTACGCGGGCGACGGGGTGACGCGCTGCGACCGCACGTGAGCACGGGGACATGGGGACATGGGGACATGGGGGACATGGGGGTACGCGGGCGACGGGGTGACGCGCTGCGACCGCACGTGAGCACGGGGACATGGGGACATCATGGGGACATGGGGACATGGGGACATCATGGGGACATGGGGACATGGGGGACATGGGGGTACGCGGGCGACGGGGTGACGCGCTGCGACCGCACGTGAGCACGGGGACATGGGGACATCATGGGGACATTGGGGACATGGGGACATGGGGGTACGCAGGCGACGGGGTGACACGCTGCGACCGCACGTGAGCACGGGGACATGGGGACATGGGGACATCATGGGGACATGGGGACATTGGGGGGATATGGGGGATATGGGGGATATGGGGACATTGGGGACATGGGGACATGGGGGTACGCGGGCGACGGGGTGACGCGCTGCGACCGCACGTGAGCACGGGGACATGGGGACATCATGGGGACATCATGGGGACATGGGGACATTGGGGACAATGGGGTCAATGGGGGGGATATGGGGGACATGGGGACATTGGGGACATGGGGACATGGGGGTACGCGGGTGACGGAGTGACGCGCTGCGACCGCACGTGAGCACGGGGACGTGGGGACAATGGGGACAATAGGGACATTGGGGACATTGGGGTCAATGGGGGGATATGGGGGACATGGGGACATTGGGGACATGGGGGTACGCGGGTGACGGGGTGACGCGCTGTGACCGCACGTGAGCACGGGGACACGGGGGGACATGGGGACATCATGGGGACATGGGGACATGGGGGACATTGGGGTCAATGGGGGGACAGGGGGGATATGGGGGATATGGGGACATTGGGGACATGGGGACATGGGGGTACGCGGGCGACGGGGTGACGCGCTGCGACCGCACGTGAGCACGGGGACAAGGGGGGACATGGGGACATTGGGGACATGGGGACATGGGGACATGGGGACATGGGGGTACGCGGGTGACGGGGTGACGCGCTGCGACCGCACGTGAGCACGGGGACACGGGGACATGGGGACATCATGGGGACATGGGGACATTGGGGGGATATGGGGGATATGGGGACAATGGGGACATGGGGACATGGGGGTACGCGGGCGACGGGGTGACGCGCTGCCACCGCACGTGAGCACGGGGACAATGGGGACATCATGGGGACATCATGGGGACATGGGGACAATGGGGGGATATGGGGACATTGGGGACATGGGGACATGGGGGTACGCGGGTGACGGGGTGACGCGCTGCGACTGCACGTGAGCACGGGGACAATGGGGACATCATGGGGACATGGGGACATTGGGGGGATATGGGGACATTGGGGACATGGGGACATGGGGATGGGGACACTGGGGACATGGGGATGGGGACACCGGGGGCACGGGGGACAAGGGGGGACAGGGTGTCACTGTGGGGGTCCCCGTGTCCCCAATGTCCCCACTGTCCCCCCAGGTGCTACGAGGACTGCGGGCACGGCTACTGCAGCGGGGCCCCCAACTTCACCTGCGTGTGTCACCTGGGCTGGACCTCGCTGTCCCCAAACGCCACCAACGGCACCGGGGGGTCCCCAGATGTCACCAACGGCACCGGGGGGTCCCCGAACGCCACCAGCAGCCCCGGGGGGGACCCCGGGGGGGACCCCGCTCCCCGCTGCTCCGTGGACTGCGGGTGCCACTTCCACAGCAGCTGTGACACCGCGGGGCCCGGCGTCTGCGACCGCTGCCACAGTGCGTCCCCGCCTGGCCCCGGCGTCCCCAAGTGTCCCCCAGTGTCCCCGAGTGTCCCCGAGTGTCCCCGAGTGTCCCCACTGTGTCCCCATGTCCCCATATCCCCCAATGTCCCCATGTCCCCCACGTCCCCAGTGTCCCCATGTCCCCAATGTCCCCATGTCCCCATTGTCCCCAGACTGGACCCACGGCGAGCGCTGCGAGCTGTGTCCCCATGTCCCCATATCCCCCATATCCCCCATATCCCCCCACGTCCCCCATGTCCCCCACGTCCCCAATGTCCCCAATGTCCCCACGTCCCCAATGTCCCCCATATCCCCATATCCCCCCATGTCCCCATATCCCCAATGTCCCCATGTCCCCCCATATCCCCCATGTCCCCAATGTCCCCATGTCCCCAATGTCCCCAATGTCCCCCACGTCCCCAATGTCCCCATGTCCCCCACGTCCCCAATGTCCCCCATATCCCCATATCCCCCATGTCCCCATATCCCCAATGTCCCCATGTCCCCCCATATCCCCCATGTCCCCAATGTCCCCATGTCCCCAGTGTCCCGTTGTCCCCAGACTGGACCCACGGCGAGCGCTGCGAGCTGTGTCCCCATGTCCCCATATCCCCCCATGTCCCCCCATATCCCCCCATGTCCCCCATATCCCCCCATATCCCCCCATCCCCAATGTCCCCACGTCCCCAGACTGGACCCACGGTGACTGCTGCGAGCTGTGTCCCCATGTCCCCATACCCCCCATATGTCCCCATGTCCCCAATGTCCCCCATGTCCCAATGTCCCCAATGTCCCCATGTCCCCATGTCCCCATGTCCCCCATGTCCCCATGTCCCCATGTCCCCATGTCCCCAATGATGTCCCCACGTCCCCAGACTGGACCCATGGTGACCGCTGCGAGCTGTGTCCCCATGTCCCCATATCCCCCCATGTCCCCATGTCCCCATATCCCCCATATCCCCCATATCCCCCATATCCCCCCACGTCCCCCATGTCCCCCACGTCCCCAATGTCCCCATGTCCCCATGTCCCCAATGTCCCCATGTCCCCAATGTCCCCAATGATGTCCCCAATGTCCCCCATGTCCCCAATGTCCCCACGTCCCCAATGATGTCCCCACGTCCCCAGACTGGACCCATGGCGAGCGCTGCGAGCTGTGCGTGCCCGGCAGCTTCGGCTCGGGCGCGTCCCCCGGGGGCTGCCGGCCCTGCCAGTGCCACGGCCACGGGCGCCCCGGCCCGGGCTCTGCTGCTGCCGCCCCCCGCGTCCCCATGTCCCCATGTCCCCAATGTCCCCATGTCCCCAATGTCCCCAATGATGTCCCCAATGTCCCCATGTCCCCCATGTCCCCATGTCCCCAATGATGTCCCCATGTCCCCAGACTGGACCCACGGCGAGCGCTGCGAGCTGTGCGTGCCCGGCAGCTTCGGCTCGGGCGCGTCCCCCGGGGGCTGCCGGCCCTGCCAGTGCCACGGCCACGGGCGCCCCGAGCGCGGCCACTGCCACCCCGGCTCGGGGCTCTGCTTCTGCCGCCCCCCCACGCGCGGCCCCCGCTGCGAGCGCTGCGCCCCCGGCCACTTCGGGGACCCCCGGTGAGCGGGGGGACGGGGGATGGGGGGATGGGGGGGACGGGGGGGACGGGGGGATGGGGGGATGGGGGGGCATGGGGGACGGGGGGGATGGGGGGACATGGGGGACGGGGGGATGGGGGGATGGGGGGGACATGGGGGATGGGGGGACATGGGGGATGGGGGGGATGGGGGGATGGGGGGTTGGGGGGGATGGGGGGACATGGGGGATGGGGGGGACATGGGGGATGGGGGGTTGGGGGGGATGGGGGGACATGGGGGATGGGGGGGACATGGGGGATGGGGGATGGGGGGGATGGGGATATGGGGATATGGGGGGACATGGGGACGATGGGGACGGGGGGACAGGAGGGACATGGGGGACATGGGGGATATGGGGATATGGGGAGACATGGGGGGACAGGGGGGCATGGGGACAATGGGGATGGGGGGGCATGGGGGACAGGGAGCCATGGGGATATGGGGACAGGGGGACATGGGGGACAGGGGGGCATGGGGGACGGGGGGGATGGAGGACATGGGGCATGGGGCCATGGGGGACAGGGGGCCATGGGGGGACATGGGGGACAGGGGGCATGGGGACAATGGGGATGGGGGGGCATGGGGGACGGGGGGGATGGGGGGACATGGGGGGATATGGGGGACAGGGGGACATGGGGGGACAATGGGGATATGGGGGACATGGGGGACATGGGGATATTGGGGGGATATGGGGGACATGGGGATATTGGGGGGATATGGGGACATGGGGGGACAGGGGGACATGGGGGACATGGGGGGATATGGGGGACATGGGGTATGGGGGACATGGGGACGTGGGGGGACAGGGGGACATGGGGGATATGGAGACAAGGGACATGGGGACATGGGGATGTGGGACATGGGGGGATATGGGGACGGGGGACATGGGGACAATGGGGCCATGGGGACATGGTACGTGGGGACATGGGGGGACATGGGACAAGACTTGGGGTCACTGGGGGGCTTTAGGACCCTGGGGGTCACTCGGGGTCACTGGGGGGCTTTAGGACCCTGGGGGTCACTCGGGGTCACTGGGGGGGCTTTAGGACCCTGGGGATCACTTGGAGTCACTGGGGGGGCTTTAGGGCCCTGGGGGTCACTCGGGGTCACTGGGGGGGCTTTAGGACCCTGGGGGTCACTCGGGGTCACTGGGGGGGCTTTAGGACCCTGGGGGTCACTCGGGGTCACTGGGGGGGCTTTAGGACCCTGGGGGTCACTCGGGGTCACTGGGGGGGCTTTAGGACCCTGGGGGTCACTCGGGGTCACTGGGGGGGCTTTAGGACCCTGGGGGTCACTCGAGGTCAATGGGCCGTGGGGGCCGTGGGGCCGGGGGGACCCCAGGGGCCTGGGGGCCCCCCCCCGGCACTGACAGCGCCCCCCCAGGTTCGGCGGGCGCTGCTACCGGGAGTGCGGGGGCCGGCACTTGGTGGCCAACCTGTCGGCGCTGGTGGCCACGCAGCCGCTGGCGCTGGGCTCGCGGGGGCCCGGGGGGGCCGCGGGGGGGCCCCAGTTCTGCGTGTGGGTGCTGGCGGTGGGGGGGGGGGCGCCCAGGGGTGCCCCCCCGGGGAGCCCTGTCCCACCATCCACGTGGAGCTGGAGCAGGACCAGCCCGGGCCCTGCGAGGTACGGGGGTCTGGGGGGGCCGGGGGTCTGGGGGGGTCTGGGGGGTCTGGGGGGGCCGGGGGGTGCAGGGGGGTCTGGGGGGTCTGGGGGTGCATGGGGGTACAGGGGGGTCTGGGGGTGCATGGGGGTCTGGGGGGTCTGGGGGTGCAGGGGGGCACAGGGGGGTCTGGGGTGCATGGGGGTCTGGGGGGTCTGGGGGTGCATGGGGGTCCGGGGGGGTCTGGGGGTGCATGGGGGTACAGGGGGGTCTGGGAGTGCAGGGGGGTCTGGGGGTACATGGGGGGGTCCTGGGGGGTCTGGGGTGCAGGGGGGTCTGGGGGGCCTGGGGTGCATGGGGGTACAGGGGGGTCTGGGAGTGCAGGGGGTCTGGGGGTACATGGGGGGGTCCTGGGGGGTCTGGGGGTGCAGGGAGGGGTTTGGGGGGTCTGGGGGTGCATGGGGGCACAGGGGGGTCTGGGGGTGCAGGGGGGTCTGGGGGGTCTGGGGGTGCAGGGGGGTCCAGGGGGTGCATGGGGGGGTCCTGGGAGGTCTGGGGGGGTCCGGGGGATCTGGGGGTGCAGGGGGGGGTTTGGGGGGTCTGGGGTTCCTGGTGGGTCTGGGGGTGCAGGGGGGTCTGGGGGGGTCTGGGGGTGCATGGGGGTACAGGGGGGTCTGGGGGGTCCGGGGGGTTTGGGGGTGCATGGGGGTCCTGGGGGGTCTGGGGGTGCATGGGGGGGTCCTGAGGGGTCTGGGGGTGCATGGGGGCACAGGGGGATCTGGGGGGGTCCGGGGGGTCTGGGGGTGCAGGGGGGGGTTTGGGGGGTCTGGGGGTGCAGGGGGGTCCTGGGGGGCCTGGGGGGGTCCGAGGGGGTCTGGGGGTCCGGGGGTGCATGGGGGTGCAGGGGGGTCTGGGGGTCCTGGGGATCTAGGGGTGCATGGGGGGGTCCTGGGGCGTCTGGGGGTGCAGGGGGTCCTGGGTGGTTCTGGGGGGGTCCCGGGGGGTTTGGGGGGTCCTGGGGGCTTTGGGGGTCCGGGGGGGTTTGGGTGGTTCTGGGGGTCCTGGGGGTCAGGGGGGGTCTCCAGGGGTCCCAGGTGGTTTGGGGGGTCCCGGGGGTCCTGGGTGGTTCTGGGGGGTTTGGGGGGGTCCTGGGGGTCCTGGGTGGTTCTGGGGGGTTTGGGGGGGTCCTGGGGGTCCTGGGTGGTTCTGGGGGGTTTGGGGGGTCCTGGGGGTCCTGGGTGGTTCTGGGGGGTTTGGGGGGGTCCCGGGGGTCCTGGGTGGTTCTGGGGGGCTTGGGGGGGTCCCGGGGGTCCTGGGTGGTTCTGGGGGCTTGGGGGGGTCGGGGGTCCTGGGTGGTTCTGGGGGGTTTGGGGGGTCCCGGGGGGTTTGGGGGGTCCCGGGGGTCCTGGGTGGTTCTGGGGGGTTTGGGGGGTCCCGGGGGTCCCAGGTGGTTCTGGGGGGTTTGGGGGGGTCCCGGGGGTCCTGGGTGGTCCCGGGGGGTTTGGGGGTCTGGGGTCCCAGGTGGTTCTGGGGGGTTTGGGGGGGTCCCGGGGGTCCTGGGTGGTCCCGGGGGGTTTGGGGGGTCCCGGGGGTCAGGGGTGTCGGGGTCCCTGCCCCAGCGCCCGTGTCCCCCAGGGCAGCTTCACCTACGTGTTCGACGGGGTCCCCCCGTTCCTGGACTCGGGGCGGCTGGAGGGGGACCCCACGCTGCTGGGGGCGCTGTGCGGGGGGGGGGCGCTCAGCCTGGACGCCACCTCAGGTGGGGGCTGGGGGCGCGGGGGCTGGGGGGGCTGGGGGGCTGGGGGGTCTATGGGGGCTGGGGGGTCTATGGGGGTCTATGGGGGCTGGGGGGTCTATGGGGGTCTATGGGGGTCTGGGGGGTCTGGGGGTCTGGGGGTGTGGGGGTTTGGGGTGCAGGGGGGTCTATGGGGGTCTATGGGGGTCTATGGGGGTCTATGGGGGCTGGGGGGTCTATGGGGTCTGGGGGTGCAGAGGGGTCTATGGGGGTCTATGGGGGTCTGGGGGTGCAGGGGTTTGGGGTGCAGGGGGGTCTATGGGGGCTGGGGAGTCTGGGGGGTCTATGGGGGTCTATGGGGGCTGGGGGTCTGGGGGTGCAGGGGGGTCTATGGGGGCTGGGGAGTCTGGGGGGTCTATGGGGGTCTATGGGGGCTGGGGGGTCTGGGGGTGCAGGGGGGTCTATGGGGGTCTGGGGGGTCTATGGGGGTCTATGGGGTCTGGGGGGTCTATGGGGGTCTATGGGGGTCTATGGGGGCTGGGGGGTCTATGGGGGCTGGGGGGGCTGGGGGGTCTATGGGGGTCTATGGGGGTCTATGGGGGTCTAGGGGTGCAGGGGGTGTCTATGGGGATCTATGGGGGTCTGGGGGGTCTATGGGGGGCTGGGGGGTCTATGGGGTCTATGGGGGTCTATGGGGGCTGGGGGGTCTATGGGGGCTGGGGGGTCTATGGGGGCTGGGGGCGCGGGGGGGCTGGGGGGCTGGGGGGTCTATGGGGGTCTATGGGGGGCTGGGGGGTCTATGGGGGCTGGGGGTGCAGGGGTTTGGGGTACAGGGGGTCTGGGGGTGCAGGGGGGTCTATGGGGGTCTGGGGGTGCAGGGGTTTGGGGTACAGGGGGGGGTCTGGGGCTGCGGGGGGGTTGGGGGTGCATGGGGGTCTGGGGGTGCAGGGGGCGGTTTGGGGTGCAGATGTTGGGGTGCAGGGGGTGGTTTGGGGTGCAGATGTTGGGGTGCAGGGGCGGTTTGGGGTGCAGATGTTGGGGTGCAGGGGGCGGTTTGGGGTGCATATGTTGGGGTGCAGGCGCGGTTTGGGGTGTGGATGTTGGGGTGCAGGGGGCGGTTTGGGGTGCAGATGTTGGGGTGCAGGGGCTGATGCTGGGGTGCAGATGTTGGGGTGCAGGGGGCGGTTTGGGGTGCAGATGTTGGGGTGCAGGGGCGGTTTGGGTTGCAGATGTTGGGGTGCAGGGGCGGTTTGGGGTGCGGATGTTGGGGTGCAGGGGGCAGTTTGGGGTGCAGATGTTGGGGTGCAGGGGGTGGTTTGGGGTGCGGATGTTGGGGTGCAGGGGGCGGTTTGGGGTGCAGATGTTGGGGTGCAGGGGCGGTTTGGGGTGCAGATGTTGGGGTGCAGGGGCTGATTCGGGGTCCCCCAGGGGTGCTGGTCCTGTACCACGAGTCCAACGGCAGCGCGGTTTCGGGGTTCAACGCCACCGTTGGGGTGCGGGGGGCAGCGGGGGCCCCGGAGCCGCTGTGTTTTGGGGACCCCGGGGACCCCAACTGCCCCCCCTGCCCCGGGGACTGCGGCGCCCGGCTCGGGAGGGGGGGCTGCGAGCAGGTGAGGGGTTTGGGGGGCTGGGGGGCTGGGGGGCTGGGGGGGCAGGGGGGTTTGGGGGGCAGGGGGGGCTGGGGGGCTGGGGGGGCAGGGGGGTTTGGGGGGGCAGGGGGGTTTGGGGGTGCAGGGGGGACTGGGGGGTTTGGGGGAGGTTTGGGGGAATATGGGGGGGTCTATGGGGGTGTCTGGGGGGTCTATGGGGGTCTATGGGGTCTGTGGGGGTCTATGGGGGTCTATGGGGTCTGTGGGGGTCTATGGGGGTCTGTGGGGTCTGGGGGGGTCTATGGGGTCTGGGGGGGTCTATGGGGGTCTATGGGGTCTGTGGGGGTCTATGGGGGTCTGTGGGGTCTGGGGGGGTCTATGAGGTCTGGGGGGGTCTATGGGGTCTATGGGGGTCTATGGGGTCTGTGGGGTCTGGGGGGGTCTATGGGGTCTGTGGGGGTCTATGGGGGTCTATGGGGTCTGTGGGGGTCTATGGGGTCTGTGGGGGTCTATGGGGGTCTATGGGGTCTGGGGGGGTCTATGGGGTCTGTGGGGGTCTATGGGGTCTGGGGGGGTCTATGGGGTCTGGGAGGTCTATGGGGGTCTATGGGGTCTATGGGGTCTGGGGGGGTCTATGGGGGTCTATGGGGTCTGGGGGGGTCTATGGGGTCTGTGGGGGTCTATGGGGGTCTATGGGGTCTGGGGGGGTCTATGGGGTCTATGGGGTCTGGGGGGGTCTATGGGGTCTGTGGGGGTCTATGGGGGTCTATGGGGTCTGTGGGGGTCTATGGGGGTCTATGGGTCTGGGGGGGTCTATGGGGGTCTATGGGGTCTATGGGGTCTGGGGGGGTCAATGGGGGGGTCTCAGTTTGGGGTCCCCATTCCAGGGCCGCTGCCGCTGCCGCCCCGGGTTCTGGGGCCCCGCGTGTGAGGAACCGAACGGCCCCGGGAACCTCGTGTGGGAGCGGCTGGGGGGCGACGGGGGGGTGAGCGCTGGGCCCCGGACACCCCAGAACACCCCAGAACACCCCAAAACCACCCCAAAATACCCCCATTGACCCCCATTGACTCCCATTGACCCCACTGATCCCCGTTGATCCCCATTGACCCCCATTGACCCCCATGGACTCCCATTGACCCCCATTGACCCCCATTGACCCCCATTGACTCCCATTGACCCCCATTGACCCCCATTGACTCCCATTGATCCCATTGACCCCCCTTGATCCCCATTGCCCTCATTGACCCCCATTGACCCCCATTGACCCCATTGACCCCAATTGACTCCCATTGATCCCCATTGACCCCATTGACCCCCATTGACCCCCGTTGACTCCCATTGACCCCAATTGACCCCCATTGATCCCCACTGACTGCCATTGACCCCCATGGACTCCCATTGACCCCCATTGACCCCCATTGACCCCCATTGACCCCCACTGATCCCCATTGATCCCATTGACCCCCATTGACCCCCATTGACTCCCATTGATCCCCATTGACCCACATTGACCCCCATTGACTCCCATTGATCCCCATTGACTCCCATTGATCCCCACTGACCCCCATTGACCCCCATTGATCGCCATTGCCCCCATTGACTCCCATTGCCCCCATTGACCCCCATTGACCCCCATTGACTCCCATTGACCCCCATTGACCCCCATTGACTCCCATTGATCCCCATTGACCCCCATTGACCCCATTGACCCCATTGACTCCCATTGACCCCTACTGACTTCCATTGACCCCATCGCCCCAATTGTCCCCATAGCCCCCATTGTCCCCAATGTCCCCATCGTCCCCATCGTCCCCATTGTCCCCATCACCCCCATTGCCCCCATTGCCCCCATCGCCCCCATTGCCCCCATTGCCCCCATCGCCCCCATTGCCCCCATCGCCCCCATCGCCCCCATCGCCCCCATCGCCCCCATTGCCCCCATCGCCCCCATCGCCCCCATCGCCCCCATCGCCCCCATTGTCCCCAGGACCCCGCCAGCCGGTTCCTGCGCCGCTTCGGTCACTCTCTGGTCGAGGGGCCCAACGAGACCCTCTGGATGTTCGGGGGGCTCGCGCTGCCCCAGGGGCTGCTGGGAGACGTCTACAGGTGAGCGACAGCGCCTGGCCACGCCCCCCCGGCCACACCCACCCCCCGGCCACGCCCCCCACCCGGCCACGCCCCCGTTGCCCGCAGGTTCTCGGTGGCCGAGCGGCGCTGGACGCAGCTGCTGGCGGGGGGCAGAACGGCGGCCCCGGCCCCGCCCCCCGGCTGTTCCACGCGGCCGCGCCCCTCCCCCCGCTGCGCGCCATGCTGGTGCTGGGGGGGCTCACGGCCGGGGGGGGCGTGGCCGACGACGCCTGGACCCTGGACCTGGGGACGCTGCAGTGGACGCGCCTGGAGGTGGGAGCCTGGGCCTGGCCTAAAGCTCGGCCTAACTGAACCTGGGCCTGGCCTAAAGCTGGGCCTAACCCGGACCTGGGCCTGGCCTAAAGCTCGGCCTAACTGAACCTGGGCCTGGCCTAAAGCTGGGCCTAACTGAGCCTGGGCCTGGCCTAAAGCTCGGCCTAACTGAGCCTGGGCCTGGCCTAAAGCTGGGCCTAACTGAGCCTGGGCCTGGCCTAAAGCTGGGCCTAACTGAGCCTGGGCCTGGCCTAAAGCTGGGCCTAACTGAGCCTGGGCCTGGCCTAAAGCTGGGCCTAACTGAGCCTGGGCCTGGCCTAAAGCTGGGCCTAACTGAACCTGGGCCTGGCCTAAAGCTGGGCCTAACTGAACCTGGGCCTGGCCTAAAGCTGGGCCTAACTGAGCCTGGGCCTGGCCTAAAGCTCGGCCTAACTGAGCCTGGGCCTGGCCTAAAGCTGGGCCTAACTGAGCCTGGGCCTGGCCTAAAGCTGGGCCTAACTGAGCCTGGGCCTGGCCTAAAGCTGGGCCTAACTGAGCCTGGGCCTGGCCTAAAGCTGGGCCTAACTGAACCTGGGCCTGGCCTAAAGCTGGGCCTAACTGAACCTGGGCCTGGCCTAAAGCTGGGCCTAACTGAGCCTGGGCCTGGCCTAAAGCTCGGCCTAACTGAGCCTGGGCCTGGCCTAAAGCTGGGCCTAACTGAGCCTGGGCCTGGCCTAAAGCTGGGCCTAACTGAGCCTGGGCCTGGCCTAAAGCTGGGCCTAACTGAGCCTGGGCCTGGCCTAAAGCTGGGCCTAACTGAGCCTGGGCCTGGCCTAAAGCTGGGCCTAACTGAACCTGGGCCTGGCCTAAAGCTGGGCCTAACTGAGCCTGGGCCTGGCCTAAAGCTGGGCCTAACTGAGCCTGGGCCTGGCCTAAAGCTGGGCCTAACTGAACCTGGGCCTGGCCTAAAGCTGGGCCTAACTGAGCCTGGGCCTGGCCTAAAGCTGGGCCTAACCCGGACCTGGGCCTGGCCTAAAGCTCAGCCTAACCCGGACCTGGGCCTGGCCTAAACTCAGTTTAACCTGAACCTGGGCCTGGCCTAAAGCTCGGCTTAACTGAACCTGAGCCTGGCCTAAACCTAAACCAATGTCCCCAATGTCCCCATTGACTCCCATTGACCCCCATTGACTGCCACTGACCCCCATTGATCCCCATTGACCCCCATTGATCCCCACTGACCCCCATTGACCCCCATTGCCCCCACTGGTCCCCATTGATCCCCATTGACCCCCATTGACTGCCACTGACCCCCATTGATCCCCATTGACCCCCATTGATCCCCATTGACCCCCATTGCCCCCACTGGTCCCCATTGATCCCCACTGACCCCCATTGACTGCCATTGATCCCCATTGATCCCCATTGACTCCCATTGATCCCCATTGACCCCCATTGACCCCCATTGACTCCCATTGATCCCCATTGACCCCCATTGATCCCCATTGACCCCCATTGACCCCATTGCCACCCATTGACCCCCATTGATCCCCATTGACTCCCACTGACCCCCATTGATCCCCACTGACCCCCATTGACCCCCATTGACCCCATTGATCCCCATTGACTCCCATTGATCCCCATTGACCCCCATTGATCCCCACTGACCCCCATTGACCCCCATCGCCCCCATCGCCCCCATCGCCCCCATCGCCCCCATGGCCCCCGTTGTCCCCACTGTCCCCAGGCCCCCCAGCTGCCCCCGGTGGCCGGGCACTCGCTGACGCTGCGCGGCGCCTCCTCGCTGCTCCTGATTGGTGGATACTCCCCCCAAAACGGCTTCAACCAGCAGCTGCTGCAGTTCCGGTTGGACACGCGGCGCTGGGGGGCGCTCGAGCAGGGGGGCACCCCCCCCACAGGTAACGGGGACCCCACAGACCCCCCAGACCCCCCACAGGTAACGGGGACCCCACAGACCCCCCAGACCCCCCACAGGTAACGGGGACCCCACAGACCCCCCAGACCCCCCACAGGTAACGGGGACCCCACAGACCCCCCAGACCCCCCACAGGTAACGGGGACCCCACAGACCCCCCAGACCCCCCACAGGTAACGGGGACCCCACAGACCCCCCAGACCCCCCACAGGTAACGGGGACCCCACAGACCCCCCAGACCCCCCCACAGGTAACGGGGACCCCACAGACCCCCCAGACCCCCCCACAGGTAACGGGGACCCCACAGACCCCCCAGACCCCCCACAGGTAACGGGGACCCCACAGACCCCCCAGACCCCCCACAGGTAACGGGGACCCCACAGACCCCCCAGACCCCCCCACAGGTAACGGGGACCCCACAGACCCCCCAGACCCCCCACAGGTAACGGGGACCCCACAGACCCCCCAGACCCCCCACAGGTAATGGGGACCCCACAGACCCCCCAGACCCCCCACAGGTAACGGGGACCCCACAGACCCCCCAGACCCCCCACAGGTAACGGGGACCCCACAGACCCCCCAGACCCCCCCCATCCCCCCCCAGGTCTCTATGACCCCCAGGTCTCTGTGAGCCCCATAGCCCCCCATAGCCCCCCATGTGTATCCCTATGACCCCCCCATAGCCCCCCATAGCCCCCCGTGTATATCCCTATGACCCCCATAGCCCCCCATAGTCCTCCCCATAACCCCCCCATACCCCCCATCTGTATCCCTATGACCCCCATAGCCCCCCATACCCCCCCCATAGCCCCCCATGTGTATCCCTATGACCCCCATAGCCCCCCCATAGCCCCCCGTGTATATCCCTATGACCCCCATAGCCCCCCATAGTCCTCCCCATAACCCCCCCATAGCCCCCCATGTGTATCCCTATGACCCCCATAGCCCCCCATACCCCCCATGTGTATCCCTATAGCCCCCCATATGTGTCCCTATGACCCCCCCAGAGCCCCCCATGCCCCCCCCAGGTCTCTATGACCCCCAGGTCTGTCCCTATGGCCCCCATAGCCCCCCAGGTCTCTATGACCCCCAGGTCTTTGTGACCCCCATAGCCCCCCATGCGTATCCCTATGACCCCCATAGCCCCCCCATACCCCCCCCCATACCCCCCATGTGTATCCCTATGACCCCCATAGCCCCCCATACCCCCCCATGTGTATCCCTATGACCCCCATAGCCCCCCATATGTGTCCCTATGACCCCCCCATGACCCCCCCAGGTCTCTATGACCCCCAGGTCTGTCCCTATGGCCCCCATAGCCCCCCAGGTCTCTATGACCCCCAGGTCTTTGTGACCCCCATAGCCCCCCATAGCCCCCCATGTGTATCCCTATGACCCCCATAGCCCCCCATACCCCCCGTGTGTATCCCTATGACCCCCATAGCCCCCCATAGCCCCCCATGTGTATCCCTATGACCCCCATAGCCCCCCATACCCCCCATGTGTATCCCTATGACCCCCATAGCCCCCCATATGTGTCCCTATGACCCCCCCATGCCCCCCCCAGGTCTCTATGACCCCCAGGTCTGTCCCTATGGCCCCCATAGCCCCCCAGGTCTCTATGACCCCCAGGTCTGTCCCTATGGCCCCCATAGCCCCCCAGGTCTCTATGACCCCCAGGTCTCTGTGACCCCCATATCCCCCCATAACCCCCCCGTACGTGTCCCCCGCCCCCCCCGTGCCCCCCAGGCCTCTATGGGCACTCGGCCGTGTACCACGAGCCCTCGGACGCCGTGTTCGTGTTCGGGGGGCAGCGTTTCCACCTCGAGGCCGTGGGGGCGTCCGCCGAGCTCTACAGCCTGCACTGCCCCACGTGGACCTGGAGCCTGCTGGGGCCCCCCCGCGGGGACAAGGTGGGGGGCTGGGGGGGTCCCAGGGGTCGGGGGGGTCCCAGGGGTCTGGGGTCACTTGGGGTCATAGGGGTCTATGAGGGCCATGGGGGTCTATGGGGGTCTGGGGGGTTCCAGGGGTCTGGGGTCACTTGGGGTCATGGGGGTCTATGGGGTCTGGGGGGGTCTGGGGGGTTCCAGGGGTCTGGGGTCACTTGGGGTCATGGGGGTCTATGGGGTCTGGGGGGGTCTGGGGGGTTCCAGGGGTCTGGGGTCACTTGGGGTCAGGGGGGTCTATGGGGTCTATGGGGGTCTGGGGGGTCCCAGGGGTCTGGGGTCACTTGGGGTCATGGGGGTCTATGGGGTCTATGGGGGTCTATGGGGGTCATGGGGGTCTGGGGGGTCCCAGGGGTCTGGGGTCACTTGGGGTCATGGGGGTCTATGGGGTCTATGGGGGTCTGGGGGGTCCCAGGGGTCTGGGGGTCACTGGGTTTTGGGGGTCATAGGGGTCTATGGGGGCCATGGGGGGTCTATGGGGGTCTCAGGGTCTGGGGGAGGGTCCCAGGGGGCTGGGGGGCTCACAGGGGTCTGGGGTCACTTGGGGTCATGGGGGTCTGGGGGGGGTCACAGGGTGTTGGGGGTCATGGGGGTCTATGGGGGCCATGGGGGTCTGGGGGGTTCCAGGGGTCTGGGGTCACTTGGGGTCATGGGGGTCTGTGGGGGCCATGGGGGTCCCAGGGGTCTGGGGGGGGCTCAGGGGTCTATGGGGGTCATGGGGGTCTGGGGGTCACTGGGGGTCCCAGGGGTCTGGGGGGGTCCCAGGGGTCTGGGGTCACTTGGGGTCATGGGGGTCGGGGGGGGTCACTGGGGGTCCCAGGGGGTCTGGGGGGGTCCCAGGGGTTTGGGGGTTCATGGGGGGTCTTGGGAAGCTCTGGGGGGACATTGGGGTCTCTGGGGGACATTGGGGTGTCCTGGGACTTTGGGGGGGTCTGGGGGTGTCTGTGGGGTTTTGGGGTGACCCCCCTGCCCCCCCAGCCCCGCCCCCACTTCTTCCACGCGGCCGCGGTGCTGGGGGACACCATGGTGGTTTTGGGGGACATTGGGGGTCTGGGGGGCATTGGGGGGGTCTGGGGGTGTCTGGGGGGTCTGGGGGTGTCTGTGGGGTTTTGGGGTGACCCCCCCTGCCCCCCAGCCCCGCCCCCACTTCTTCCACGTGGTTGCAATTGTGGGGGACACCATGGTGGTTTTGGGGGGCATTGGGGGGTCTGGGGGACATTGGGGGGTCTGGGGGGCATTGGGGGGTCCGGGGGTGTCTGGGGGTGTCTGGGGGGGTCTGGGGGGGTCTGGGGGTGTCTGTGGGGTTTTGGGGTGACCCCTGTGACCCCCCAGCCCCGCCCCCACTTCTTCCACGCGGTTGCAATTGTGGGGGACACCATGGTGGTTTTGGGGGGCATTGGGGGGTCCGGGGTGTCTGGGGGTGTCTGGGGGTGTCTGTGGGGTTTTGGGGTGACCCCCCTGCCCCCCAGCCCCGCCCCCACTTCTTCCACGTGGTTGCAATTGTGGGGGACACCATGGTGGTTTTGGGGGGCATTGGGGGGTCCGGGGGGCATTGGGGGGTCTGGGGGACATTGGGGTGTCCAGGGATTTTGGGGGTGTCTGGGGGGGTCTGGGGGTGTCTGGGGGTTCTGGGGGTGTCTGTGGGGTTTTGGGGTGACCCCTGTGACCCCCCCAGCCCCGCCCCCACTTCTTCCACGCGGCCGCGGTGCTGGGGGACACCATGGTGGTTTTGGGGGGACGCAGCGACAGCCGCGACTTCAGCGACGACGTCCTGCTCTACGACTTGGGGTGCAACGCGTGGCTGCTGCCCCCCCACACCGGTGAGCCCCCCAAAAACGTGGGGGGACCCCAAGACCCAGGGTGGGACCCCAAAAATGGGGGGAGAGACCCTAAAACCTGGGGGGTCCTGCTCTACGACTTGGGGTGCAACGCGTGGCTGCTGCCCCCCCACACCGGTGAGCCCCCCAAAAACGTGGGGGGACCCCAAGACCCAGGGTGGGACCCCAAAAATGGGGGGAGAGACCCTAAAACCTGGGGGGTCCTGCTCTACGACTTGGGGTGCAACGCGTGGCTGCTGCCCCCCCACACCGGTGAGCCCCCCAAAAACGTGGGGGGACCCCGAGACCCAGGGTGGGACCCCAAAAATGGGGGGAGAGAGACCCTAAAACCTGGGGGGTCCTGATGTGCGACTTGGGGTGCAACAGCTGGGTGCTGCCCCCCCCCACACCGGTGAGCCCCCCAAAAACATGGGGGGGACCCCAAGAATGGGGGGGACCCAAAACCCAGGGTGGGACCCCAAAAATGGGGGGAACCCCAAAAACATTGGGAGAGAGACCCTAAAACCTGGGGGGTCCTGCTCTACGACTTGGGGTGCAACGCGTGGCTGCTGCCCCCCCACACCGGTGAGCCCCCCAAAAACGTGGGGGGACCCCAAAACCCAGGGTGGGACCCCAAAAATGGGGGGAGAGGGACCCTAAAACCTGGGGGGGTCCTGATGTGCAACTTGGGGTGCAACAGCTGGGTGCTGCCCCCCCACACCGGTGAGCCCCCCAAAAACATGGGGGGACCCCAAGAATGGGGGGGACCCCAAAACCCAGGGTGGGACCCCAAAAATGGGGGGAGAGACCCTAAAACCTGGGGGGTCCTGATGTGCAACTTGGGGTGCAATGCGTGGGTGCTGCCCCCCCACACCGGTGAGCCCCCCAAAAACATGGGGGGGACCCCAAGAATGGGGGGGACCCAAAAACATGGGGAGAGAGACCCTAAAACCTGGGGGGGGTCCTGATGAGCGACTTGGGGTGCAACAGCTGGGTGCTGCCCCCCCCCACCGGTGAGCACCCCAAAAACATGGGGGGGACCCCAAAACCCAGGGTGGGACCCCAAAAGTGGGGGGAACCCCAAAAACATGGGGAGAGAGACCCTAAAACCTGGGGGGTCCTGATGTGCGACTTGGGGTGCAACGCGTGGCTGCTGCCCCCCCACACCGGTGAGCCCCCCAAAAACGTGGGGGGGACCCCAAAACCCAGGGTGGGACCCCAAAAATGGGGGGAGAGACCCTAAAACCTGGGGGGGTCCTGATGAGCGACTTGGGGTGCAACAGCTGGGTGCTGCCCCCCCCCACACCGGTGAGCCCCCCAAAAACATGGGGGGACCCCAAGAATGGGGGGGACCCAAAACCCAGGGTGGGACCCCAAAAATGGGGGGAACCCCAAAAATTGGGGGCACACCCCAAAAATGGGTGGAACCTGAAACCCTGGGGGAGACCCCAAAACCTGGGGGGGACCCCAAAAATGGGGGGGACCCCAAAAATGGGGGGGACCCCAAAAGCCTGGGGAAGACCCTAAAACATGGGGAGGGGGTCATAGAGACCCGGGGGGACCCCAAAATGAGGGGGGACTCGAAATATGAGATGGGACCCCAAAACCCCGGGGGGGACCCTAAAACCTGGGGAGGGGTCATAGAGACTGGGGGGGACCCCAAAACCATGGGGTGGGAACACAGAGAGATTGGGGGGCCCCAAAACCCAGGGGGACCCCAAAACTTGGGGGTCATAGAGACCAGGGGGAGACCCCAAAATCTGGGGAGGGGCCATAGAGACCAGGGGGGACCCCAAAATGAGGGGGGGACCCCAAATATGAGATGGGACCCCAAAACCCCGGGGGGGACCCCAAAACCCTGGGGAGACCCCAAAATCTGGGGGGGGGGTCATAGAGACCGGGGGGGACCCCAAAACCCTGGGGTGTGAACACAGAGAGATTGGGGGGCCCCAAAACCCAGGGGGACCCCAAAACTTGGGGGGGGTCATAGAGACCAGGGGGGACCCCAAAACCCCGGGGGGGACCCTAAAACCTGTGGAGGGGTCATAGAGACTGGGGGGGACCCCAAAACCCTGGGGAGACCCCAAAATCTGGGGGGGGGGTCATAGAGACTGGGGGGGGGGGACCCCAAAACCCTGGGGTGGGAACACAGATTGGGGGACCCCAAATCTGGGGAGGGGGGGTCATAGAGACCAGGGGGGACCCCAAAACCCCGGGGGGGACCCTAAAACCTGGGGAGGGGTCATAGAGACCCGGGGGGCCCCAAAACCCTGGGGAGACCCCAAAATCTGGGGGGGGTCATAGAGACCGGGGGGACCCCAAAACCCTGGGGGAGACCCCAAAGTCTGGGGAGGGGCCATAGAGACTGGGGGGGACCCCAAAACCCTGGGGAGACCCCAAAATCTGGGGAAGGGGTCATAGAGACCGGGGGGACCCCAAAACCCTGGGGGAGACCCCAAAATCTGGGGGGGGGGTCATAGAGACTGGGGGGGGGACCCCAAAACCCTGGGGTGTGAACACAGATTGGGGGACCCCAAATCTGGGGAGGGGGGGTCATAGAGACCAGGGGGGACCCCAAAACCCTGGGGGAGACCCCAAAACTCAGCGGGAAACCCCAAACCTGGGGAGGGGCCATAGAGACTGGGGGGGACCCCAAAATGAGGGGGGGACCCCAAATATGAGATGGGACCCCAAAACCCCGGGGGGGGACCCTAAAACCTGGGGAGGGGTCATAGAGACCAGGGGGGACCCCAGAAATGAGGGGGGACCCCAGCAGGCCGTGTCCGTCTGTCCCGCAGAGGCGTCGGTGCTGGGGGAGCGGATGCGTCCGTCTGTCCTGGCGGCGGCGGCCGTGGCCGGGGGCCGCGTGTGGGTGGCCGGGGGCTTCTCGGGGGGGGCGCTGGGGGGGCTGTGGGGGCTGCGCGTGCCCCCCGACCCCTGCGCCGCCCTCCCCCCCCCGGCCTGCGAGCGCCTCGGGTGCACCCCCTGCATGGGGGGGTGCGCGGGGGACAGGGAGGCGCGGAGGTGAGGGGACCGGGGGGAGCGGGGGGACAGGGGGGACCGGGGGGGACCGGGGGGGACCGGGGGACAGGGGGGACTGGGGGGACCGGGGGGACCGGGGGGACCGGGGGGGACTGGGGGGCTGGGGGGACCGGGGGGAGCGGGGGGCTGGGGGGACCGGGGGGGACCGGGGGGACTGGGGGGAGCGGGGGGACTGGGGGGCTGGGGGGACCGGGGGGACTGGGGGGCTGGGGGGACGGGGGGGACGGGGGGGACTGGGTGGACTGGGGGGACCAGGGGGACTGGGGGGCTGGGGGGACCGGGGGGACTGGGGGGACCGGGGGGAGCGGGGGGACAGGGGGGCTGGGGGGATGGGGGGTCCGGGGGGACTGGGGGGCTGGGGGGACCGGGGGGACCGGGGGACGGGGGGACGGGGGGACTGGGGGGACGGGGGGACTGGGGGGGCTGGGGGGGACCGGGGGGACTGGGGGGACTGGGGGGACCTGGGGGGCTGGGGGGGTGATGGGGGGACCGGGGGGACTGGGGGGACCGGGGGACCGGGGGGACCGGGGGGACTGGGGGGTGATGGGGGCGGTGGGGGCGATGGGGACAATGGGGGTCAATGTTGATCAATGGGGGTCAATGGGAGTCAATGGGGATCAGTGGGGGTCAATGGGAGACAATGGGGATCAATAAGAGTCATTGGGGATCAATGGGGGTCAATGGGGATCAATGGGAGGCAATGTGGGTCAGTGGGGTCAATGGGGATCAATGGGGGTCAATGGGAGTCAATGGGGGTCAATGGGGATCAATGGGGGCAATGGGGGTCAATGGGGGGCAGTGGGGGTTAATGGGCAATGGGAGTCAATGGGAGGCAATGGGAGTCAATGGGGGGCAATGGGGAACAATGGGAGGCAATGGGGATCAATGGGGATCAATGGGAGTCAATGGGGGGCAATGGGGGTTAATGGGGGGCAATGGGAGTCAATGGGGATCAATGGGGATCAATGGGGGTCAATGGGGATCAATGGGAGTCAATGGGGGTCAATGGGGAACAATGGGGGGCAATGGGGATAAATGGGGGGCAATGGGGGCAATGGGAGTCAATGGGGGGCAATGGGGGTCACTGGGGATCAATGGGGGTCAATGGGAGTCAATGGGGGGCAATGGGACTCAATGGGGGTCAATGGGGATCAATGGGGGGCAATGGGGGGCAATGGGAGTCAATGGGGGTCAATGGGGATCAATGGGAGTCAATGGGAGGCAATGGGGATCAATGGGTGCAATGGGGGTCAATGGGGGGCAATGGGAGTCAATGGGGGGCAATGGGGAACAATGGGGGGCAATGGGGATCAATGGGAGTCAATGGGGGGCAATGGGGGTCAATGGGGATCAATGGGCGTCAATGGGGGTCAATGGGGGTCAATGGGGTCAATGGGGGGCAATGGGGATCAATGGGGACTATGGGGGGCAATGGGGGTCAATGGGATATGGGGACATGGGGGGGGCTGTGGGGACAGTGGGGACCTGGGGAGCTATGGGGGGGCCTGTGGGGGGGTCTGGGGGTTTATGGGGGGCCATGGGGGATGGGGAGGTTATGGGGGTACAGAATTTGGGGGGGGGGGGGCACAGGGTTTGGGGCACCAGACACAAGGGGGGGTTCAGCTGGGGGTGGGAGGGGCAATGAGATGTAAATGAGATGTAAATGAGATGTAAATGAGATGTAAATGAGATGCAAACGGACTCCGCCCCCCCCCCAGGTTGGGGCACCAGACACAATGGGGGGTTCAGCTGGGGGTGGGAGGGGCAATGAGATGTAAATGAGATGTAAATGAGATGTAAATGAGATGTAAATGAGATGCAAACGGACTCCGCCCCCCCCCAGGTTGGGCTGCACCCCCAACCCCAACGGCTGCTCCCCCGGCCCCCGAACCCCCCAGGAGTGCGGGCGCCTGCGCAGCTGCAGCGAATGCCTGGGGCTGCACCCCCAAACCCTGCACCCCCCGAGCGGGGGGGCCCCGGTGAGACCCCCAGTGACCCCCCCAACCCCCCTGAACCCCAAACCCTGCACCCCAAACCCTGCCCCCCAGACCTGCCCCCCAAACCCTGCACCCCAAACCTGCCCCCCAAACCTGCCCCCCAAACCCTGCACCCCAAACCTGCCCCCCAAACCTGCCCCCCAAAACCCTGCACCCCCCGAGCGGGGGGGCCCCGGTGAGACCCCGACTGACCCCCCAGACCTGCCCCCCAAACCCTGCCCCCCAAACCCTGCACACCAAACCTGCCCCCCAAACCTGCCCCCCAAACCCTGCCCCCCAAACCCTGCCCCCCAAACCTGCCCCCCAAACCTGCCCCCCAAACCCTGCACCCCAAACCTGCCCCCCAAACCTGCCCCCCAAACCCTGCACCCCCCGAGCGGGGGGGCCCCGGTGAGACCCCGAGTGACCCCCCCAACCCCCCTGAACCCCAAACCCTGCCCCCCAAACCTGCCCCCCAAACCCTGCCCCCCAAACCTGCCCCCCAAACCCTGCACCCCCCGAGCAGGGGGACCCCGGTGAGACCCCGGCTGACCCCCCCAGCCCCCCTGAACCCCCAGACCTGCCCCCCAAACCCGCCCCCCAAACCCTGCCCCCCAAACCCTGCACCCCAAACCTGCCCCCCAAACCCTGCACCCCTAACCCTGTGCAGCTGCAGCGAATGCCTGGGGCTGCCCCCCAAAACCCTGCACCCCCAAAATGGGGGGGGGGGACACCCCCCGGTGAGACCCCAAGTGACCCCCCCTGCACCCCCAAACCCCCCTGAGGGCGCCTGTGTCACCCCAGGGACCCCCATGGCCTGAGCCCCCCAATACCCCCATGACACCCCAATACCCCCTATGACCCCCAATACCCCCATGACACCCCAATACCCCCTATGATCCCCAATACCCCCTATGACCCCCAATACCCCCCTATGAACCCCCAGTACCCCCATAACTCCCCCCAATACCCCACTATGAGCCCCCCAATATCCCCCAATACCCCCTTATGACCCCCCCCGTAGCCCCCCAATATCCCCCTATGACACCCCAATACCCCCTATGACCCCCAATACCCCTCTATGACCCCCCCATGTCCCCCCAATACCCCGCCATGACCCCCAATACCCCTCTATGACACCCCAATAACCCCCCATGACCCCCAATATACCCCCCATGACCCCCCATTGCACCAATACCCCCCTATGAGCCCCCAATGACCCCCCAATACCCCCTATGAGCCCCCAATGCCCCCCATAACCCCCAATACACCCCCTATGAGCCCCGCAATACCCCCCCATGACCCCCCAATGTACCCCCCTATGACCCCCCAATACCCCTTGGGGACCCCCCAATACACCCCAATACCCCCCTATGAGCCCCCAATGCCCCCTGTGACCCCCAATACCCCCCATGACACCCCAATACCCCCCTATGAGCCCCCCAATATTGCCCAATACCCCCCTATGAAACCCCAATATACCCCCTGGGGACCCCCCCAATACCCCTTATGACCCCCCAATGCCCACAATACCCCCCATGACACCCCAATCTACCCCCCAATAACCCCCATGAAACCCCAATCTACCCCCCTATAACCCCCCAATACCCCCTGGGAACCCCCCCAATACCCCCCATGAAACCCCAATGCCCACAATACCCCCCATGACACCCCAATACCCCCCATGAAAACCCAATATACCCCCCAATACCCCCCATGAAACCCCAATCTACCCCCTTATAACCCCCCAATACCCCCTGGGGACCCCCCCAATACCCCTTATGACCCCCCAATGCCCACAATACCCCCCATGACACCCCAATACCCTCCATGAAACCCCAATCTACCCCCCAATAACCCCCATGAAACCCCAATCTACCCCCTTATAACCCCCCAATACCCCCTGGGGACCCCCCCAATACCCCTTATGACCCCCCAATGCCCACAATACCCCCCATGACACCCCAATACCCTCCATGAAACCCCAATATACCCCCCAATACCCCCATGAAACCCCAATCTACCCCCCTATAACCCCCCAATACCCCCTGGGGACCCCCCCCCCAATACCCCTTATGACCCCCCAATGCCCACAATACCCCCCATGACACCCCAATACCCTCCATGAAACCCCAATCTACCCCCAATACCCCCCATGAAACCCCAATCTACCCCCCAATAACCCCCATGAAACCCCAATCTACCCCCCTATAACCCCCCAATACCCCCTGGGGACCCCCCCAATACCCCTTATGACCCCCCAATGCCCACAATACCCCCCGTGACACCCCAATACCCCCCATGAAAACCCAATATACCCCCCAATAACCCCCATGAAACCCCAATCTACCCCCTATGACCCCCCAAATACCCCCTGGGGACCCCCCCAATACCCCTTATGACCCCCCAATGCCCACAATACCCCCCCATGCCACCCGAATACCCCCCATGAAACCCCAATATACCCCCCATGAAACCCCAATCTACCCCCCAATAACCCCCATGAAACCCCAATCTACCCCCCTATAACCCCCCAATACCCCCTGGGGACCCCCCCAATACCCCTTATGACTCCCCCAGTGCCCCCCCTATGTAAATGGAGCCCCAATGGCGCCCACGTCACCCCAGGGACCCCCATTGCCTGATCCCCCAAAACCCCCCAAAACCCCCCCAGAACCCCCCAAAACCCCCCAAAATGGCCTCGTGACCCCCCCCCAGGACCCCCCCCCGTGCAAGTGGTGCAGCAACTGCCCCGAGGGGGCGTGCGTGGCGCGGGGGGGCGGCTGCGCCGAGCGCGACTGCGGCGTCACCCAGCGCGAGGTCCTGGCGGCCGCCAACTGCTCCGAGGGGGCCTGCGCGGCCCCCGACTGCCCCCGCTGCGTGGCCACGGGCAAGTGCATGTGGACCCGGCAGTTCAAACGCACCGGTAGGGAGATGGGGGCGATGGGGGCGATGGGGGCGATGGGGGTGATGGGGGTGATGGGGGCGATGGGGGCGATGGGGGCGATGGGGGTGATGGGGGTGATGGGGGCGATGGGGGCGATGGGGGTGATGGGGGTGATGGGGGCGATGGGGGTGATGGGGACATTGGGGGTGATGGGGGCGATGGGGGCCATGGGGGCGATGGGGGTGATGGGGGCGATGGGGGTGATGGGGGTGATGGGGACATTGGGGGCGATGGGGGTGATGGGGGCGATGGGGACATTGGGGGCGATGGGGGTGATGGGGACATTGGGGGCGATGGGGGTGATGGGGGTGATGGGGGCGATGGGGGCGATGGGGCCAATGGGGGTGATGGGGACATTGGGGGCAATGGGAACATTGGGGGCGATGGGGGTCAATGGGGGCAATGGGGGTCAGTGGGAATCAATGGGGGTCAATGGGGATCAATGGGAGTCAATGGGGATCAATAGGGGGCCAGTGGGGGTCAATGGGGGTCAATGGTGGTCAATGGGGATCAATGGGGATCAATGGGAGTCAATGGGAGTCAATGGGATCAATGGGGGCAATGGGGGTCAATGGGAGTCAATGGGGGTCAATGGAAGTCAATGGGGGTCAATGGGAGTCAATGGGGATCAATAGGGGGCCAATGGGGGTCAAAGGGGATCAATGGGAGTCAATGGGGATCAATGGGAGTCAATGGGGATCAATAGGGGGCCAGTGGGGGTCAATGGGGGTCAATGGTGGTCAATGGGGATCAATGGGAGTCAATGGGAGTCAATGGGATCAATGGGGGCAATGGGGGTCAATGGGAGTCAGTGGGGGTCAATGGTGGTCAATGGAAGTCAATGGGGGTCAATGGGAGTCAATGGGGATCAATAGGGGGCCAATGGGGGTCAAAGGGGATCAATGGGAGTCAATGGGGGTCAATGGGGGTCAATGGGGATCAGTGGGAGTCAATGGAGACCAATGGGAGTCAATGGGGATCAATGGGGGTCAATGGGGATCAATGGGAGTCAATGGGAGTGAATGGGGATCAATGGGGGCAATGGGGGGCCAATGGGGGTCAGTGGGAGTCAATGGGGGTCAATGGTGGTCAATGAAAGTCAATGGGGGTCAATGGGAGTCAATGGGGATCAATAGGGGGCCAATGGGGGTCAAAGGGGATCAATGGGAGTCAATGGGGATCAATAGGGGGCCAATGGGGGTCAATGGGAATCAATAGGCGTCAATGGGAGTCAATGGGGATCAATGGGGACCAATGGGAGTCAATGGGGGTCAATAGGAGTCAATGGGGGTCAATGGGGGTCAATGGGGGTCAAAGGGGATGAATGGGAGTCAATGGGGATCAATAGGGGGCCAATGGGGGTCAATGGGAATCAATGGGCGTCAATGGGAGTCAATGGGGATCAATGGGGGCAATAGGGGTGAATGGGGTTAATGGGGATCAATGGGAGTCAATGGGGATCAATGGGGACCAATGGGAGTCAATGGGGGTCAATGGCAGTCAATGGGAATCAATGGGGGTCAGTGGGGGTCAATGGGAGTCAATGGGCGTCAATGGGGGTCAATGGGCGTCAATGGGGGCAATGGGAACACACTGACCCCCCCTCCGGGTCCCCCCGTTGTCCCCCAGGCGAGACGCGGCGCATCCTGAGCGCCTCCCCCAGCTACGCCTGGGGCTGCTTCAGCCGGGCGCTGCTCAACGTGTCCCCCATGGCCGTGGAGTCCTCGCCCCCGCTGCCGTGTCCCCCCCCCTGCCACGGCCACCGCAGCTGCGCCGCCTGCCTGGGCTCCCCGGGCGCCGACGGGGGGTGGCAGCACTGCCTGTGGAGCGTGGCGCTGGGACAGGTGACACGGGGGCGGGGGGGCGGGGGGGGCGGGGGGGGTGGTGGGGACATTGGGGGCGATGGGGGTGATGGGGACATTGGGGGCAATGGGGGTGATGGGGACATTGGGGGCGATGGGGGTGATGGGGGTGGTGGTGGTGATGGGGGTGGTGGGGACATTGGGGGTGATGGGGGTGATGGGGACATTGGGGGCGATGGGGGTGATGGGGACATTGGGGGCGATGGGGGTGATGGGGACATTGGGGGTGATGGGGGTGATGGGGACATTGGGGGCAATGGGGGTGATGGGGACATTGGGGGTGATGGGGGTGATGGGGACATTGGGGGCGATGGGGGTGGTGGGGACATTGGGGGCAATGGGGGTGATGGGGACATTGGGGGCGATGGGGGTGATGGGGGTGATGGGGGTGATGGGGGTGGTGGGGACATTGGGGGCGATGGGGGTGATGGGGGTGATGGGGGTGATGGGGGTGGTGGGGACATTGGGGGCGATGGGGGTGATGGGGACATTGGGGGTGATGGGGGTGATGGGGACATTGGGGGCGATGGGGGTGATGGGGGTGATGGGGGTGATGGGGGTGGTGGGGACATTGGGGGCGATGGGGGTGATGGGGACATTGGGGGTGATGGGGGTGATGGGGACATTGGGGGTGATGGGGGTGATGGGGACATTGGGGGCGATGGGGGTGATGGGGGTGATGGGGGTGATGGGGGTGGTGGGGACATTGGGAGCAATGGGGGTGATGGGGGCAATGGGGACATTGGGGACAATGGGGGTGATGGGGGGCAATGAGGACAATGGGGACATTGGGGACAGTGGGGTCAGTGGGGATCAATGGGGGTCAATGGGAGTCAATGGGAGTCAATGGGGATCAGTGGGGGTCAATGGGAGTGAATGGGGGGCAATGGGGTCAATGGGGATCAATGGGGATCAATGGGAGTCATTGGGAGTCAGTGGGGGGCAATGGGAGTCAATGGGAATCAGTCGGGGGCAATGGGGTCAATGGGGATCAGTGGGAGTCAGTGGGGTCAATGGGGGTCAATGGGGGCCAATGGGGTCAATGGGATCAATGGGGGCCAATGGGGGTCAATGGGGATCAATGGAAGTCAGTGGGGTCAATGGGGATCAATGGGGGAAATGGGGATCAATGGGGGCAATGGGGGTCAATGGGAATCAATGGGAGTCAGTGGGGGTCAATGGGAGTGAATGGGAGTCAGTGGGGGTCAATGGGAGTGAATGGGAATCAATGGGGGTCAATGGGGATTAATGGGGGTCAATGAGAGTGAATGGGGGGCAATGGGGTCAATGGGGATTAATGGGGATCAATGGGGGTCAATGGAATCAATGGAAGTCAATGGGGATCAATGGGGGTCAATGGAGGTCTATGGGGATCAATGGGGATGAATGGGGGTCAATGGGGATATAGGGGGTGGGGGGTATTTCAGGTGTTTTCGGGGGGTTCTTGGGGTCTTCTGGGGTGATTTTGGGGTGTTTTTGGGTGATTTGGGGTGCTGACCCCCCCCTTTTCCCGCAGTGCCTGAGCCCCAGCTTCGCCCCCCTGCGCTGCGTCCACGGGGGGTGCGGGCGGGTGCTGCGCGACCCCCGCGCCTGCGGGGGGGGCGCGGGGGGCGGGGCCTGCGGGGGGGCGGGGTCGTGCGCGCGCTGCCTGCGCCGCCCCCGCTGCGGTTGGTGCGCCCGCAGGGGCGGGAACGGCGCCGGGAGCTGCGTGGAGGGCGGGGCCAGCGGGCCCGAGCACGGTGAGGGGGGGGGGGGTGGGGGGGGATGGGGGGGGGGGGGTCTATGGGGGTATGAGGGGGGTGGGGGGCATTGGGGGGTTATGGGGGTTTATGGGGGCGTGGGGGTTGTGGGGAGGTATGGGGGCGTGGGGGGTCAGTGGGGGTCAATGGGAGTCAATGGGGGTCAATGGGGTCAATGGGGGTCAGTGGGGGTCAGTGGGGGTCAGTGGGGGTCAATGGGAGTCAATGGGGGTCAATGGGGTCAATGGGGGTCAGTGGGGGTCAGTGGGGATCAATGGGGGCATTGGGGTCAATTGGAGTCACTGGGGTCAATGGGAGTCAATGGGGATCAATGGGAGTCAATGGGGATCAATGGGGTCAGTGGGGATCAGTGGGAGTCAATGGGAATCAATGGGGGGCAATGGGGGGCAATGGGGGCAATGGGGGGCAATGGGGGTCAATGGGAGTCAATGGGGGCAATGGGGGGCAATGGGGTTCAATGGGAGTCAATGGGGATCAATGGGGTCAATGGGGATCAGTGGGAGTCAATGGGGATCAATGGGGGGCAATGGGGGGCAATGGGGGCAATGGGGGGCAATGGGGGTCAATGGGAGTCAATGGGGATCAATGGGGGGCAATGGGGGTCAATGGGGATCAGTGGGAGTCAATGGGGGTCAATGGGGATCAATGGGGCATATGGGGGATATGGGGTGTATGGGGGGTGGGGGTTGTGGGGGGGATATGGGGGTGTGGGGAGTCAATGGGGATGAATGGGGGTCAATGGGAATCAATGGGGGTCAGTGGGAGTCAGTGGGGGCCAATGGGGTCAATGGGGGTCAATGGGAGTCAATGGGATCAATGGGGGGCAATGGGGTCAATGGGGATCAATGGGGTTCAATGGGGCTCAGTGGGGGTCTATGGGGTCAATGGGGGTCTATGGGGTCAATGGGAGTCAATGGGGATCAATGGGGGTCAATGGGGGCAATGGGGGGCAATGGGGGGTTATGGGGATATGGGGGTGATTTGGGGTCTGCGGGAATATGGGGGATATGGGGGGTATTGGGGGTATGGGGGGTGGGGGGGTATTAGGGATATGGGGGGTGTGGGGTTTATGGGGACCCCCATGTCCCCCCATCCCCGACCCCCCGTGACCCCCCCTGACCCCCCTGTCCCCGCCCCCAGGCTGTGGGGCGGACTCCGATTGGTGGTTCCTGAGCTGCCCCCCCGAGAACGAATGCGAGAACGGGAACCACGAGTGTGGGGGGGCCCAGGAGTGCAGGGACCTGCCCCACGGCTTCGCCTGCGCCTGCCGGGCCGGCTATGGGGCCGATAGGTGAGATGTGGGGAGATGTGGGGCTGGGGAGATGGGGGGAGATGGGTCCTGCCCCACGGCTTCGCCTGCGCCTGCCGGGCCGGCTATGGGGCCGATAGGTGAGGACGTGGGGGGAGATGTGGGGCTGGGGAGATGGGGGGAGATGGGTCCTGCCCCACGGCTTCGCCTGCGCCTGCCGGGCCGGCTATGGGGCCGATAGGTGAGACGTGGGGAGATGTGGGGCTGGGGAGATGGGGGGAGATGGGTCCTGCCCCACGGCTTCGCCTGCGCCTGCCGGGCCGGCTATGGGGCCGATAGGTGAGATGGGGGGAGATGTGGGGCTGGGGAGATGGGGGGAGATGGGTCCTGCCCCACGGCTTCGCCTGCGCCTGCCGGGCCGGCTATGGGGCCGATAGGTGAGATGTGGGGAGATGTGGGGCTGGGGAGATGGGGGGAGATGGGTCCTGCCCCACGGCTTCGCCTGCGCCTGCCGGGCCGGCTATGGGGCCGATAGGTGAGATGTGGGGAGATGTGGGGAGATGGGGGGAGATGGGGGGAGATGGGTCCTGCCCCACGGCTTCGCCTGCGCCTGCCGGGCCGGCTATGGGGCCGATAGGTGAGATGTGGGGGGAGATGTGGGGCTGGGGAGATGAGGGATATGTGGGGCTATGGGGGGCTATGGGGGCTATGGGGGGTTATGGGGGCTATGGGGGCTATGGGGGGTTATGGGGGGTTATGGGGTCTATGGGGGGCTATGGGGGCTATGGGGACTATGGGGGGCTATGGGGGGTTATGGGGTCTATGGGGGGCTATGGGAACTATGGGGGGTTATGGGGGCTATGGGGGGCTATGGGGGCTATGGGGGGTTATGGGGACTATGGGGGGCTATGGGGGGTTATGGGGTCTATGGGGGGCTATGGGGGCTATGGGGGGCTATGGGGACTATGGGGGGCTATGGGGGGTTATGGGGGCTATGGGGGGCTATGGGGGCTATGGGGGGCTATGGGGACTATGGGGGGCTATGGGGGGTTATGGGGTCTATGGGGGGTTATGGGGGGTTATGGGGTCTATGGGGGGTTATGGGGGCTATGGGGGCTATGGGGGGCTATGGGGGTTATGGGGGAGCTCCCCCTGGGAGCACAACGGGCCCCATTGTCCCCATGACCCGCCCTTGACCCCATGACCTGCCCTTGACCCTGTGTCCTCCCCACTGACCCCATTGCCCCCCATTGCCCCCCATTGCCCCCCACTGCCCCCCATTGCCCCCCATTGACCCCATTGATCCCCATTGACTCCCATTGATCCCCATTGTCCCCATTGATCCCCATTGATCCCCATGGCCCCCATCACCCCCATCACCCCCATTGACCCCCATTGCCCCCCATTGCCCCCATTGATCCCCATTGCCCCCCATTGACCCCATTGACCCCCATTGACCCCATTGACCCCCATTGATCCCCATTGACCCCATTGACCCCATTGCCCCCCATTGACCCCCATTGCCCATTGCCCCCCATTGCCCCCATTGATCCCCATTGCCCCCCATTGACCCCATTGACCCCCATTGACCCCATTGACCCCCATTGATCCCCATTGACCCCCATTGCCCCCATTCACTCCCATTGATCCCCATTGTCCCCATCACCCCCATCACCCCCATTGTCCACATTGTCCCCATTGCCCCCAATGTCCCCATTGCCCCCAATGTCCCCATCACCCCCATCGCTCCCAATGTCCCCATCGCCCCCATCGCCCCCATCGCCCCCATTGTCCCCATTGCCCCCAATGTCCCCATCACCCCCATCGCTCCCAATGTCCCTATCGCCCCCATCGCCCCCATCGCCCCCATCGCCCCCATTGTCCCCATTGCCCCCATCGCCCCCATCGCCCCCATCGCCCCCATTGCCCCCAATGTCCCCATCACCCCCATCGTCCCCAATGCCCCCATCACCCCCATTGTCCCCAATGTCCCCATCGCCCCCATCGCCCCCATCGCCCCCAATGTCCCCCTGTCCCCGCAGCGTGTCGGGCGCGTGCCGCCCCCTGTGCCCGGGGGGCTGTGGCAATGGGACGTGTGTGGCCCCCGGGCGCTGCCGCTGCCGCTTCGGCTTCGTGGGCCCCGACTGCTCCGTGGGGTGCGAGTGCAACGGGCACGGGCAGTGCCCCCCGGGGCGCCCCACGTCCTGCCCCGTCTGCCTCAACAACACCCAGGTGAGACACGGGGGCAGGGACCCCAAACCACCCCATTGACCCCCATTGACCCCCATTGACCCCATTGACTCCCATTGACCCCATTGACCCCCATTGACCCCCATTGACCCCCATTGACCGCCATTGACCCCATTGACCCCCATTGACCCCCATTGACCACCATTGACTCCCGTTGACCGCCATTGATCTCCATTGACTTCCATTGACCCCATAGACCCCCACTGACGCCCATTGATCCCCATTGACCCCATTGACCCCATTGACTCCCATTGACCCCCACTGACCCCCATTGACCCCCATTGACCACCATTGACCCCATTGACCCCATTGACTGCCCCGAACCTGCCCCATAGACCCCCCCGGGGCGCCCCACGTCCTGCCCCGTCTGCCTCAACAACACCCAGGTGAGACACGGGGGCAGGGACCCCCAAACCACCCCATTGACCCCCATTGACCCCCATTGACTTCCATTGACCCCATAGACCCCCATTGACGCCCATTGACAGCCATTGACCACCATTGACCCCATTGACTCCCATTGACCCCATTGACCCCATTGACCCCCATTGACCCCCATTGACCGCCATTGACCCCATTGACCCCATTGACTGCCCCGAACCTGCCCCATAGACCCCATAGACCCCCCCGGGGCGCCCCACGTCCTGCCCCGTCTGCCTCAACAACACCCAGGTGAGACACGGGGGGCAGGGACCCCCAAACCACCCCATTGACCCCCATTGACCCCCATTGACTTCCATTGACCCCATAGACCCCATTGACTCCCATTGACCCCATTGACCCCCATAGACCTCACTGATCCTCATTGACCCCCATTGACTCCCATTGACCGCCATTGACCCCCACTGACTTCCCCATAGCCCCACACCACCCATGTGAAGGGGGCAATGGGGGGCAGTCTGTGGGTCAGTGCATGGGTCAATGCGGATCTATGGGTCACTGTGGATCTATGGGTCAACGCGTGGGTCGCCCCACAGGGCCCCCAATGCGAGCGCTGCCGGCCGCTCTTTGTGGGCGTGGCCCGGGATGGGGGGCGGTGCCGCTCGTGCCGCAGCTTCTGCCACCAGAACAGCGCGGTCTGCGTGACCCACACGGAGCTGCAGCGCGCGCGGGAGCAGCCCCAGCGCTTCCCATTGGACCCCGACAAGGTCAGTGGGGCAGCCCCCTAAGTGTGGGGTGACCCATAGATGTGGGGCTGACCCATGGGTGTGGGGCTGGGGCGGTCTGCGTGACCCACACGGAGCTGCAGCGCGCGCGGGAGCAGCCCCAGCGCTTCCCATTGGACCGGGATAGTATGTGTGGGGCTGCCCCATAAGTGTGGGGCTGCCCCATAGGTGAGAGGCTGGGGCTGCCCTATGGGGCTGGGGACACTGGGGGGCTGCCCTATGGGGTTGCCCCATAGCACTGGGGCTGGGGGCTGTGCTATGGGGCTGCCCTATAGATGAGGGGCTGAGGGCTGTGCTATGGGGCTGAGGGCACTGGGGGGTTACCCTTTGGGGCTGTGGGCTGCCCATGGCCATGGGGCTGGGGGGCTGGGAGCTGCCCCACATCCCCGCCCCACATCTCCGCCCCACATCCCCACCCCACATCTCCGCCCCACATCGCCCCACAGATCCCGCTGTGGGTCCCCGAGGGGCCCAGTGAGGCCGACGCCGTCTGCGTGAACTGCGAGAACAACAGCGTGGGGCCCCGCTGTGGGGGGTGCAGGCCCGGCTTCTTCCTATTGGACGGCGTCTGCACCCGGTGAGACCCACAGAGACCCATAGGGACCCACTGAGACCCACTGAGACCCATAGGGACCCATAGGGACCCGTAGAGACCCAGTGAGACCCACAGAGACCCATAGAGACCCAGGGAGATCCACTGAGACCATAGAGACCATAGGGACCCATAGAGACCCAGTGAGACCCACAGTGACCCATAGGGACACATAGAGACCCATAGAGACCATAGGCACCCATAGAGACCCAGTGAGACCCATAGGGACCCACACAGACCATAGGGACCCATAGAAACCGATAGCAACCCATAGAGACCCAGAAGAACCCATAGAGACCCATAGCGACCCATAGAGACCCATAGGGACCCACAGGGACCATAAGGACCCATAGAGACCCATAGAGACCATAGATACCCATAGGGACCCATAGAGACCCACAGCGAGCCATAGAGACTCACAGTGACACATAGAGACCCATAGAGGCCCATAGAGACGCACAGGGACCATACCGACCCATAGGGACCCATAGAGACCCATAGCGGAGACCCATAGGGACCCACAGGGACCATAGCGACCCATAGGGACCTGTAGAGACCCATAGGGACCCACACGGATCATAGGGACCCATAGAGACCCATAGCGACCATAGAGACCCACAGGGACCATACCGACCCATAGAGACCCATAGCGACCATAGGGACCCATAGAGACCCCGTGTGACCCCATGACCCCGTGTGACCCCATGTCCCCATATCCCCATGGGACCCCATGTCCCCATGGGACCCCGTGACCCCGTGTGACCCCATGACCCCATGTGACCCCGTGACCCCATGTGACCCCGTGATGACCCTGTGACCCCTGACCCCAGGTGCCAGTGCAACGGGCACGCGGACACGTGCAACGAGCTGGACGGGACGGGCTGTCCGTGCCAGAACAACACGGAGAGCGCGCCCTGCGGGGGGGACCGGAAGGACTGCTACCGGCACCAGGTGACAGCGGGGACAGCGGGGGCCGTGGGGGCATTGGGGACAATGGGGGCAATGGGGGCGATGGGGGCAATGGGGACATTGGGGGCATTGGGGGCAATGGGGATGAATGGGAGTCAATGGGGGGCAATGGGGATTATTGAGGGTCAATGGGGGTCAGTGGGGATCAATGGAAGTCAATGGGTTCAATGGGGGCATTGGGGTCAATGGGGATCAGTTGGGGTCAATGGAGGTCAATGGTCAATGGGGATCAATGGGGATCAATGGGGGTCAATGGGAGTCAATGGGGGTCAATGGGGTCAATGGGGACATTGGGGTCAATGAGGATCAATGGAAGTTAATGGGGGCAATGGGGTCAATGGGGGTCAATGGGGGTCAATGGGGGCAATGGGGACATTGGGGCGATGGGGACATGGTGACATTGGGGATATGGTGACAATGGGGACATGGTGACAATCGGGTGCTGCGACTGGTTCCACGGGCACCCGGTGTCCACGTCCCCCGGTCCCATTGTCCCCATTGTCCCCACTGGTGCCACTGCCACATCCCATCCCCATCCACCCCTTGTCCCCATCCCCAGTCCCATTGTCCCCATTGTCCCCACTGGTGCCACTGCCACATCCCATCCCCATCCACCCCTTGTCCACGTCCCCAGACCCATTGTCCCCATTGTCCCCACTGGTGCCACTGCCACATCCCATCCCCATCCACCCCTTGTCCACGTCCCCAGACCCATTGTCCCCATTGTCCCCACTGGTGCCACTGCCACATCTCATCCCCATCCACCCCTTGTCCACGTCCCCGGTCCCATTGTCCCCATTGTCCCCACTGGTGCCACTGCCACATCCCATCCCCATCCACCCCTTGTCCACGTCCCCAGACCCATTGTCCCCATTGTCCCCACTGGTGCCACTGCCACATCCCATCCCCATCCACCCCTTGTCCACGTCCCCAGACCCATTGTCCCCATTGTCCCCACTGGTGCCACTGCCACATCTCATCCCCATCCACCCCTTGTCCACGTCCCCGGTCCCATTGTCCCCATTGTCCCCACTGGTGCCACTGCCACATCCCATCCCCATCCACCCCTTGTCCACGTCCCCTGTCCCATTGTCCCCATTGTCCCCACTGGTGCCACTGCCACATCTCATCCCCATCCACCCCTTGTCCACGTCCCCGGTCCCATTGTCCCCATTGTCCCCACTGGTGCCACTGCCACATCTCATCCCCATCCACCCCTTGTCCACGTCCCCAGACCCATTGTCCCCATTGTCCCCACTGGTGCCACTGCCACATCCCATCCCCATCCACCCCTTGTCCCCGTCCCCAGTCCCATTGTCCCCATTGTCCCCACTGGTGCCACTGCCACATCCCATCCCCATCCACCCCTTGTCCACATCCCCGGTCCCATTGTCCCCATTGTCCCCACTGGTGCCACTGCCACATCCCATCCCCATCCACCCCGTGTCCACATCCCCGGTCCCATTGTCCCCATTGTCCCCAATGGTGCCACTGCCACATCCCATCCCCATCCACCCCTTGTCCACGTCCCCGGTCCCATTGTCCCCATTGTCCCCATTGTCCCCATTGTCCCCATTGTCCCCATTGTCCCCAATGGTGCCACTGCCACATCCCATCCCCATCCACCCCTTGTCCCCATCCCCGGTCCCATTGTCCCCATTGTCCCCACTGGTGCCACTGCCACATCTCATCCCCATCCACCCCTTGTCCACATCCCCAGACCCATTGTCCCCATTGTCCCCACTGGTGCCACTGCCACATCCCATCCCCATCCACCCCTTGTCCCCATCCCCGGTCCCATTGTCCCCATTGTCCCCACTGGTGCCACTGCCACATCCCATCCCCATCCACCCCTTGTCCCCATCCCCGGTCCCATTGTCCCCATTGTCCCCAATGGTGCCACTGCCACATCTCATCCCCATCCACCCCTTGTCCCCATCCCAGGTCCCATTGTCCCCATTGTCCCCACTGGTGCCACTGCCACATCCCATCCCCATCCACCCCTTGTCCCCATCCCCGGTCCCATTGTCCCCATTGTCCCCACTGGTGCCACTGCCACATCCCATCCCCATCCACCCCTTGTCCACATCCCCAGTCCCATTGTCCCCATTGTCCCCATTGTCCCCACTGGTGCCACTGCCACATCCCATCCCCATCCACCCCTTGTCCACTTCCCCAGTCCCATTGTCCCCATTGTCCCCATTGTCCCCACTGGTGCCACTGCCACATCCCATCCGCATCCACCCCTTGTCCACATCCCCGGTCCCATTGTCCCCATTGTCCCCACTGGTGCCACTGCCACATCCCATCCCCATCCACCCCTTGTCCACGTCCCCTGTCCCATTGTCCCCATTGTCCCCACTGGTGCCACTGCCACATCCCATCCCCATCCACCCCTTGTCCACATCCCCGGTCCCATTGTCCCCATTGTCCCCACTGGTGCCACTGCCACATCTCATCCCCATCCACCCCTTGTCCACGTCCCCGGTCCCATTGTCCCCATTGTCCCCACTGGTGCCACTGCCACATCCCATCCCCATCCACCCCTTGTCCACGTCCCCTGTCCCATTGTCCCCATTGTCCCCACTGGTGCCACTGCCACATCCCATCCCCATCCACCCCTTGTCCACATCCCCGGTCCCATTGTCCCCATTGTCCCCACTGGTGCCACTGCCACATCTCATCCCCATCCACCCCTTGTCCACGTCCCCGGTCCCATTGTCCCCATTGTCCCCACTGGTGCCACTGCCACATCTCATCCCCATCCACCCCTTGTCCACGTCCCCAGACCCATTGTCCCCATTGTCCCCACTGGTGCCACTGCCACATCTCATCCCCATCCACCCCTTGTCCACGTCCCCAGACCCATTGTCCCCATTGTCCCCACTGGTGCCACTGCCACATCCCATCCCCATCCACCCCTTGTCCCCGTCCCCAGTCCCATTGTCCCCATTGTCCCCACTGGTGCCACTGCCACATCCCATCCCCATCCACCCCTTGTCCACATCCCCGGTCCCATTGTCCCCATTGTCCCCACTGGTGCCACTGCCACATCCCATCCCCATCCACCCCTTGTCCACATCCCCGGTCCCATTGTCCCCATTGTCCCCACTGGTGCCACTGCCACATCTCATCCCCATCCACCCCTTGTCCACGTCCCCAGTCCCATTGTCCCATTGTCCCCACTGGTGCCACTGCCACATCTCATCCCCATCCACCCCTTGTCCACGTCCCCTGTCCCATTGTCCCCATTGTCCCCACTGGTGCCACTGCCACATCCCATCCCCATCCACCCCTTGTCCACATCCCCGGTCCCATTGTCCCCATTGTCCCCACTGGTGCCACTGCCACATCCCATCCCCATCCACCCCTTGTCCACGTCCCCAGTCCCATTGTCACCATTGTCCCCACTGGTGCCACTGCCACATCCCATCCCCATCCACCCCTTGTCCACGTCCCCAGTCCCATTGTCACCATTGTCCCCACTGGTGCCACTGCCACATCCCATCCCCATCCACCCCGTGTCCACATCCCAATGACTCCTCCCATTGTCCCATTGACACCTCCCATTGTCCCATTGACTGCCCCCATTGTCCCAATGACTCCTCCCATTGTCCCATTGACTGCCCCCATTGTCCCATTGACTCCGCCCTTTGTCCCAATGACTCGACCCTGGTTCCATTGACTTGACCCTCTTCCCATTGACTTCACCCATTGTCCCATTGACTTGTCCTTGATCCCATTGACTTGACCCATTGTCCCATTGAATTGTCTGTGATCCCATTGAGTTGTCATTGATCCCATTGACTCATCCCATTGTCCGAATGCCTTGACCTTGATCCCATTGACTTCCCCATTGTCCCATTGACTTGACCTTGATCCCAAAGACTTGTCCCATTGTCCCATTGTCCCATTGACTTGTGCCTCTTCCCATTGACTTCTCCCATTGTCCCATTGACTTGACCTTGATCTCAATGACTTGACCCTCTTCCCATTGACTTGCCCTTGATCCCATTGACTCATCCCATTGTCTGATTGACTTGACCCTCTTCCCATTGACTTCTCCCATTGTCCCATTGACTTGACCTTGATCCCATTGACTTGATCCTCTTCCCATTGACTTCTCCCATTGTCCCATTGACTTGTCCTTGATCCCATTGACTCATCCCATTGTCCCATTGACTTGACCCTCTTCCCATTGACTTGACCCATTGTCCCATTGACTTGCCCTTGATCCCATTGACTTGTCATTGATTCCATTGACTCCTCCCATTGTCCCATTGACTTGACCTTGATCTCATTGACTTGACCTTCTTCCCATTGACTTCTCCCATTGTCCCATTGACTTGACCTTGATCCCATTGACTTGACCCTCTTCCCATTGACTTGCCCTTGATCCCATTGACTTGTCATTGATCCCAATGACTCATCCCATTGTCTCATTGGCTTGACCCTCTTCCCATTAACTTCCCCATTGTCCCATTGACTTGACCTTGATCCCAAAGACTTGTCCCATTGTCCCATAGTCCCATTGACTTGTGCCTCTTCCCATTGACTCATCCCATTGTCCCTTTGACTTGACCTTGATCCCATTGACTTGACCTTGATCCCATTGACTTGTGCCATTGTCCCAATGACTTGACCCTCTTCCCATTGACTCATCCCCTTGTCCCCTTGTCCCCCCCAGTGCTCCAAGTGCCGCGACTCCTTCCAGGGCCACCCGGTGCGGGGCCAGCAGTGCTACCGCCTCCTCTCGGTGGAGCAGGAGCACTGCCTGGACCCCATGGGGCAGAGCAGCTGCTTCCCGCAGCCGAGCCCGCGCCAGCTCCCCGTTGGCCGCACCGCGCTCTTCGCCGTGCAGCCCAAGTTCACCAACGTGGACATCCGCGTCACCCTGGACGTCACGCGGGGCGCCGTCGACCTCTTCGTGGCCGCCTCCTTCGACACCTTCGCCGTGGACGTGGAGCCGGGCACCGGGAGGCACCTGGTGAGGCTGCAGGACCACGGGGGCGCTCCGGCACAAAACGGGGGCGTTTCGGCCCAAAATGGCGCCGCTCCGGCCCAAAACGCGGTGGGGTCAGCTCAGAGTGGTGGGGGATCGAGCGGTGGAGTTTCGGCCCAAAATGATGGGATTTGGGCCCAAAATGGTGCCGTTTTGGGTCAAAACGCAGTGGGATCAGCTCAGAGTGGTGGGGGATCGAGCGGTGGAGTTTTGGCCCAAAATGATGGGATTTTGGGTCAAAATGATGGGGTTTTGGGTCAAAATGATGGGGGTTCAAGTCAGAATGGTGGGGGTTGGGGTGGTGGCGTTTGGAGCCAAAATGATGGGGTTCTGGCCCAAAATGCTGGGGGTCCAACCCCAAATTATGGGGGTTCAAGAGGTCCCCTTTCTCCCCAAAACGATGAGGGTTCACCCCAAAACATTGGGGCTTCAAACCCCCCCATTTCCCCCCAAAATTATGGGGGTTCACCCCAGAATTCTGAGGCTTCAAACGCCCCCATTTCCCCCCAAAATACTGGGGGTTCACCCCAAAATTATAGGGGTCCAAATAGTGCCATTTCACCCCAAAATTCTGGGGCTTCAAACTCCCCCATTTCCCCCCAAAATGGAGCCATTTCACCCCCAAATTATGAGGGTTCACCCCAAAATTATGGGGCTTCAAACCCCCCCATTCCCCCCCAAAATACTGGGGGTTCACCCCAAAATGATGGAGCTTCAAGCCTCCCCATTTCCCCCCAAAATTATGGGGGTTCGCCCCAAAATCCTGAACCTCAAAGTGCCCCCATTTCCCCCTCCCCTCCCCTCCCCTCCCTCCTCGAGCTCCGCCCCTCGGGCCTGGTCACCTACGTCACCCTTAGCCCCGCCTCCCCGCTCCCATTGGTCGTGCGGGGCGTGCGGGACCGCCTGGTGCTCACCATCCCCCATTGGCTCCACCCCCTCAAGTCCACCCGCTTCTACCTGGTGGTGCTGGGGGTGGAGCCGGGGCGGGGGGCGGGGCTTGGGGAGGAAGGGGGCGGGGCCTCGCGGGGGTTGTTGTTCTTCCGGCAGGACCAGGCGCACATCGACCTGTTCGTGTTCTTCTCGGTGTTCTTCGCCTGTTTCTTCCTCTTGTTGGGGGGTTGCGTGTTGGTGTGGAGGGGGAGGGGCGCCCTGGCCGCCCGGGGCGAGCGGAGGAGGAGGAGGAGGGAGAGGAAGCTCATGGCCAATCGGCCCTTCGGGAGCGTCACCGTCTGCTTCCGGGGGGCGGGGACAACAGCAGCGCTGCCCAATGGGGGCGCTCGGCACGGGGGCGCGGGGGATTGGCCGCAAAACGGCGCCAAACGCGCCCAGGGCCGCGCTGATTGGTCCGCGAAGGGCACTGGGTGGGCCCAAAGCGCCGTTGAGCAGCGGGGACCCCAAAACCTACGGGGACCCCAAAAGCAACGGGGAACCCAAAACCCCATGGATTGGCCCCAAAACCCCATGGATTTGCCCCAAAAATCCATTGGGGACCCAGAGAGACCCCAAAACCCCATTGGGGACCCAGAGAGACCCCAAAACCCCATTGGGGACCCACAGAGACCCCAAAAGTCCATTGGGTGTCCCCAAAGCTCTGTTGACCAACAGGGACCCCAAAACCAACGGGGACCCCAAAACCCCATTGATTGGCCCCAAAAGTCCATTGGGGACCCAGAGAGACCCCAAAACCCCATTGATCAGCCCCAAAAGTCCATTGGGTGTCCCCAAAGCTCCGGTGACCAACAGGGACCCCAAAACCAACAGGGACCCCAAAATCAACGGGGACCCCAAAACCCCATGGATCAGCCCCAAAGCTCTATGGGGTACCCCCAAAAGTCCATTGGGGACCCCCAGGACCCAGAGAGACCCCAAAACCCCATTGATGGGCCCCAAAAGTCCATTGGGGACCCAGAGAGACCCCAAAAGTCCATTGGGTGTCCCCAAAGCTCCGTTGACCAACGGGGACCCCAAAATCAACGGGGACCCCAAAACCCCATTGGGGACCCCCAGAGCCCCACTGAGGGTCCTCGGGACCCACAGAGACCCCAAAACCCCATTGGTCACCCCCAAAACCCCCTTGATCACCCCCAAGACCCCCAACTCCCCCCAAGTTCCCCCCACCCTCCACCCCCCCGCTGCCCCCCAAGCTCCGCCCCTCCCCGCGCCCCGCCCCCCCGAGGCCCCGCCCCCCGAGGGGCGTGGCCGCTGACGTTGGAGCCCACGGAGGACGGGGGGGCCGCGGTGGCCACGTTGCTGCTGCAACTTCCGGGGGGCGGGGCCTCGGGGGGCGGGGCCGCGCTGGCGTCAGCGCTCGTGACGCTGAGGGCGGGGCTGCGCGCGGGGGGCGGGGCCTCGGCCAGGAAGGGCGGGGCGGGGGGAGGGGCGGGGGAGGGCACGGGGCGGGGGCGCTGAGGGACATGGGGGGCGGACCCATAAGTGCTATGGGGCAGCCCCATAAGCTGCCCCATAGGCGGCCCCCCAGCCCCATTGCTGTGGGGCAGACCCATAAGTGGAGTCGTTGCTATGGGGCAGCCCCATAAGTTGCCCCATAAGCGGCCCCCCCCCAGCCCCATTGCTGTGAGGCAGACCCATAAGTGGAGCCGTTGCTATGGGGCAGCCCCACAAGCTGCCCCATAGGCGGTCCCCAGCCCCATTGCTATGGGGCAGACCCTCCCAGCCCCCCGTTGCATCCCCCAACCCCATTGCTATGGGGCAGCCCCCCAACCCCATTGCCGTGGGGCGCCCCCCAAACCAAACACGGACCCCTCTGTTGTTTGTTGGGGGTCGCGGTGCTGCCCCACATCTGATTTATTGTGTGGGGAGATGGGGGGGAATAAAGAGCTTGGACCCCCAGCCCCACAGCGTGAGCGTGAATTACTGGGATGGGGTGGGACCCACATCTGTGGGGCAGGACCCTAAATCCGTGGGGCACGATCCTCAAAATCTATGGGGCAGGACCCCCAAATCTATGGGTCAAGACCCCCACATCCGTGGGGCACGACCCCCAAAATCTATGGGGCAGGACCCCCAAAATCTATGGGTAGGGACCCCCAAATCTATGGGGCAGGACCCCCAAAATCTGTGGGGCAGGACCCCAAAAATCAGTGGGTCAGGACCCTCAAATCTGTGGGGCAGGACCCCAAAATCAATGGGTCAGGATCCCCAAAATCAATGGGTCAGGACCCCCAAATCCGGGGGTCACGACCCCCCTCAAACTATGGGTCAGGACCCCAAAATTTATGGGGCAGGACCCCCAAAATCTATGGGGTAGGGACCCCCAAATCTATGGGTCAGGACCCCAAAAATCTATGGGTCAGGACCCCCAGATCTAGGGGTCAGGACTCCAAAATCCGGGGGTCACGACCCCTCTCAAGCTGTGGGTCAGGACCCCCACATCTATGGGTAGGGACCCCTAGATCTATGGGTCAGGACCCCACTTCTCTCCCTGCGGGGCCGCTGGGCCTGCGGGGGTTTGGGGGCTCCTGGGGGGGTCCCGGGGGGGCCCCACAGCACGGGGGGGGGCGGGGGGGGCTGGGCGGGGCCCCCCCGATGTGGGGCTGGGGCGGGGGTGTGGGGCTGGGGCTGTGGGGCTGGGTGGCCCCATCGCTCTGGGTCCCAGCGGCCCCATTGCTGTGGGTCAGGACTTTGCTGGTGCTGTGGGGCAGAGCGGCCCCATCGCTATGGGTCCCAGCGGCCCCATTGCCGTGGGTCACCAGCTTCTCCCCGCGCCCCCCAAGTACCCCTGACCCACGGCGGGCCCCGTCCTGTGGGGCTGAGCTGTCCCTATGGGTCCCCAGCATCGCCGAGCCCCGCCTGCCCCCCAAGTGTGGGTCTGGACTATCGCTATGGGTCCCGAGCACCCCTGACCCACGGCGGGCCCCGTCCTGTGGGGCTGGGCTGTCCCTATGGGTCCCGAGCATCACCGACCCACGGCGGGGATTCTCCAGCAACACCGACCCCCGCCTGCCCCCCAAGTGTGGGTCCAGGCTCTCCCTGCGCCCCCCAAGTAACACCGACCCCCGCCTGCCCCCCAAGTGTGGGTCTGGGCTGTCCCTATGGGTCCCGAGCATCACCGACCCACGGCGGGCCCCATCCTGTGGGGCTGTGCTGTCCCTGCGCCCCCCAAGTAACACCGACCCCCGCCTGCCCCCCAAGTGTGGGTCCAGACCCTCCCTGGGCCCCCCAAGTAACACCGAGCCCCGGCGGGGCCCATCCTGTGGGGCCAGACTCTCCCTGCGCCCCCCAAGCAACGTTGACCCCCGGCGCAGGCCCAGCTGTGGGTCCAGGCTGTCGCGGCGCCCCCCGAGGAACAGCGACCCCCGCCTGCCCCCCAAGTGTGGGTCTGGGGGGTGCAGCACCCCCCGGATGAGCCGCGTGCACAGCGCCGTCGCCCTTCGGGTCTCGGGGCTCAGCGCCCCCAGGCTGAGGAATCCGTGGGGCAGATCGGGGACCACGTGAAGCGTCACCGGGCGCCCCAAATCCCGGAGGCGCCGGGCCAGGGAAACCGAGTCGTCCAGCATGGGGTCCAGGGCGCAGGCCTATGGGGCGGAGATGGGGGTCACGGGGGGGTGGGGACGTTGGGGACAATGGGGGTGATGGGGACATTGGGGGCAATGAGGATCAGTGGGGGTCAATGGAGGTCAATGGGGGTCAATGGGTGTCAATGGGGATCAATGGGGGTCAATGGGGATCAATGGGGATCAATGGGGATCAATGGGGGTCAATGGGGGTCAAGGGGGATCAATGGGGGTCAATGGGTGTCAATGGGGATCAATGGGGGTCAGTGGGTGTCAATGGGGGTCAATGGCAGTCAATGGGAGTCAATGGGGATCAATGGGGGTCAATGAGGGTCAATGGGGATCAATGGGGGTCAATGGGGATCAATGGGGGTCAATGAGGGTCAATGGGGGTCAATGGGGGTCAATGGAGGTCAATGGGGGTCAATGGGGGTCAATGGGGATCAATGGTGGTCAATGGGGATCAATGGGGGCCAATGGGGATGAATGGCGGTCAATGGGAGTCAATCGGGATCAATGGGGGTCAATGGGAGTCAAGGGGGATCAATGGGGGTCAATGGGGATCAATGGGGGTCAATGGGAGTCAATGGGATCAATGGCGGTCAATGGGGATCAATGGGGGTCAATGGGGGTCAATGGGGTCAATGGGGGTCAATGTGGATCAATGGGGATCAATTGGGGGTCACAGGGGGTTGGGGGGAAATGGGTGGTTTGGGGGTCCCTGAGTCCCCCCCACTTTGGGGTCCCCCCCATGTCCCTGTGTCCCCCCCATTTTGGGGTCCCCCCCATTGGGCTCCACCCCCATGGGTCCCCCCTATTTTGGAGTCTCCCCCACTTTGGGCCCCCCCCCATTTTGAGCCCCACCCCTATTTTGGGGTCCTCCCCCATTTGGGGTCCCCCCCACTTTGGGCCCCTCCCCGTTTTGGGCCCCCCCCAATTTGGGGTCCCCCCCCCCCATGGTCCTTGTGTCCCCCCCACGTCCCTGTGTCCCCCCCCCAGTATCAGGGTCCCCCATGGGTCCCCCCCCAATTTGGGGTCCCCCCCACTCACCACGAGGTGCACGGGGGGCAGCGCCCCCAGCAGGGGCTCGGGGGCCAGCAGGGGGGACATGAAGGGGTTTCGGGCCAGGGGGGCCGGGGGGGGCAGGAACCGCGCGGGGGGGCCCTGAATGCGCAGCGGGCGGAACTCGGGGTCCCCCTCATTCTGGGGGTCCCCCCCCTCCTTTTGGGGGCTCCCCGTGTCATTGGGGGGGGTCCCGGTGTCATTGGGGGGGGTCCCAGCCCCATCCTGGGGGGGCGGCTGCTCCGGGTTGTTCTTGGCGGGGGGGGCTGGGGGGACATGATGGTCATGGTTTGGCCCCAAATTCGGCAGCTTTGGCCCCAAATCCCGCCCCCTGTGTCCCCAGGACCCCCAGGGCCCCCCCAGTGACCCCCAGGTCCCCCCTGTGTCCCCAAATGAACCCGAATCACCCCCCCACATCCCCTTGGTACGGTCCCAGTGACCTCAAGTGACCCCCGGGTACCCCCAGGGTCCTAAAGCCCCCCCAGTGTTTCCCAGTGACCCCCAGGGTCCTAAAGCCCCCCCAGTGACCCCAAATGACCCCCCAGGTCCCCCCATGTCTCCAAGTGACCCCCCAGGACCCCCCCTGTGTCCCCAAGTGACCCCAGGGTCCTAAAGCCCCCCAGTGACCCCCAGTGTCCCAGAGCCCCCCACAGTGACCCCAGGGTCCTAAAGCCCCCCAGTGACCCCCAGGGTCCTAAAGCCCCCCCCGTGACCCACAGGACCCCCCAGGATCCCAGACCCCCCCAGGGACCCCCAGGGTCCTAAAGCCCCCCCAGTGACCCAAAGGCGCCCCCAGTGTCCCAGACCCGCCCAGTGACCCCCAGGGTCCTAAAGCCCCCCCAGTGACCCCCAGGGTCCCAGAGCCCCCCCAGTGACCCCCAGTGTCCCAGACCCCCCCAGTGACCCCCAGGGTCCTAAAGCCCCCCAGTGACTCCCAGTGACCCCCAGACCCCCCCAGTGACCCCCCCGTACCGTCCTTCGGGGGGGCCCCCCGGAACAGCCCCCCCAGCCACTGGGCCGCCCCCCGCCGCAGCTCCTGCAGCAGCACCCGCGGGGGGCTCGGGGGCTCCAGGGAGGGGGGGGCGGGGTCCCCGTCCTCGTCAGCACCTGGGGGGGGACAGGGGGGTCCCCGAGTGTCACCAGAGGAGTGGGGGGGACGGGGGGGGCTCAATGTCCCCACAATGTCCCCCCAGTGCCCCCATCACCTCCATTGACCCCATTGATCCCCATTGCCCTCCATTGCCCCCATTCACCCCCATTCATCCCCATTGCCCCCCATTGATCCCCATTGATTCCCACAGACCCCCACTGATCCCCATTGATCCCCATTGACTTCCCTTGACCCCAATTGACTCCCATTGACCCAACTGACCCCCATTGTCCCCATTGACCCCCATTGATCCCCATTGACTCCCATCGCCCCCATTGACCCCCATTGATCCCATTGACCGCCATTGACCCCCATTGACTCCCATTGATCCCATTGACCCCCATTGACCCCATTGACTCCCATTGATCTCCATTGACCCCCATCGACTCCCATTACCCCACATTGACCCCCATTGACCCCCACTGACTCCCATTGACCCCCATTGATCTCCATTGACTCCCATTGACCCCATTGACTCCCATTGATCCCCATTGCCCCCATTGATCCCCACTGACCCCCATTGATACCCATTGATTCCCATTGACCCCCATTGATCCCATTGACCCCAATGTCCCCACTGACCCCCATTGACCCCCATTGACCCCCATTGACTCCCATTGACCCCATTGACTCCCATTGATCCCCACTGACCCCCATTGATACCCATTGACTCCCATTGACCCCCATTGATCCCATTGACCCCAATGTCCCCATTGACCCCCATTGATCCCCACTGACTCCCACTGACCCCCATTGACTCCCATTGATCACATTGACCCCCATTGACCCCCATTGACCCCCACTGACTCCCACTGACCCCCATTGACCCCCATTGACTCCCATTGATCCCCATTGACCCCCACTGACTCCCACTGACTCCCATTGACCCCATCACCCCCATCACCCCCAATGTCCCCATTGCCCCCATCACCCCCAATGTCCCCATCGCCCCCATCGCCCCCATCACCCCCAATGTCCCCATCGCCCCCATCGCCCCCATCACCCCCAATGTCCCCATCGCCCCCATCACCCCCATCACCCCCAACGTCCCCATCGCCCTCAATGTCCCCGATGTCCCCATACCCGCGTACGCCCGCAGGCACTGGCAGAGGACGCTGATGGGCAGCAGCGGGTCCAGCAGGGTCAGGAGCCGCGAGGGCGACGCCGCCGCCTGCACCAGCGTCACGGGGTAGGCGGCCACGATGCCCTGGGGGGGCCGCACCCCCATGGCCGCCGCGCGCAGCGACACCGACAGGCACAGGTTCCCCCCGGCGCTGTCCCCCGCCAGGCACACGCGCTGCGCCGTGGAGCCTGGGGGGACAGGGGGGACGTGGGGGTGATGGGGGCGATGGGGACATTGGGGGTGATGGGGGCGATGGGGGTGATGGGGGCGATGGGGGCGATGGGAGTCAATGGCAGTCAATGGGGTCAATGGGAGTCAATGGGGTCAATGGGAGTCAATGGGGTCAATGGGGGGCAATGGAGGGCAATGGGGTCAATGGGAGTCAATGGGAGTCAATGCGAGTCAATAGGGGTCAATGGGAGTCAATGGGAGTCAATGGCACTCAATGGGGGTCAATGGGGGTCAATAGGGGTCAATGGGGTCAATGGGAGTCAATGGGGTCAATGGGGGGCAATGGAGAGCAACGGCAGTCAATGGGGATCAATGTGGATCAATGGGGGCAATGGGGGGCAATGGGGATCAATGGGAGTCAATGGGGATCAATGGGGGCAATGGTCAATGGGGATCAACGGGGCCAATGGGGATCAATGGGGGTCAATGGGAGTCAATGGGGGGCGATGGGGGCAATGGGGGGCAATGGAAGTTAATTGGGTGTCAATGGGAGTCAATGGGGGTCAATGGGGGTCAATGGGGGTCATGGGGGTCATGGGGGGCGATGGGGAGCAATGGGGGGCAATGCGGGGCAATGGGGGTCAATGGGGGTCAATGGAGGTCAATGGGGGTCAATGGGCGTCAATAGGGGTCAATAGGGGTCAAGAGGGGTCAAGAGGGGTCAATAGGGGTCAAGGTCACAAGGGGGTCTGGGTCCCCAACAGGCATAGAAACACTGCCCCCCATGCCCAGCCCCATAGCTGCCCCACAGCCCCCCATGAACCCCATGGACCCCATACCCCCCAGCCCCATTCCCCCCATGGACCCCATACCCCCCACACTCCCCGTATCCCCTATACCCCCCATACCCCCCCAGCCCCATTCCCCCCCATATCCCCCACACCCCTGCAGCCCCATAGCCCCCTATGAACCCCATGACCCCCATACCCCCCATGGACCCCATGACCCCCAAGCCCCATTCACCCCCATACCCCCATGAACCTCATGGACCCCATGGACCCCATAACCCCCATGGACACCATGGACCCCATACCCCCCACAGCCCCCTATGAACCCCATTCCCACCATGGACCCCATAGACCCCCAAGCCCCATTCACCCCCATACCCCCCATGGACCCCATACCCCCATGGACCCCATACCCCCATGGACCCCATACCCCCCATGAACCCCATGGACCCCATAGACCCCCAAGCCCCATTCACCCCCATACCCCCCATGAACCCCATACCCCCATGGACCCCCCATACCCCCCATACCCCCCATGGACCCCCAAGCCCCATTCACCCCCATACCCCCATGGGCCCCATAGACCCCCAAGCCCCATTCACCCCCATACCCCCATGAACCCCCATGAACCCCCATGGACCCCATACCCCCATGGACCCCCCATACCCCCCATACCCCCCATGGACCCCCAAGCCCCATTCACCCCCATACCCCCCATGAACCCCATAGACCCCCAAGCCCCATTCACCCCCATACCCCCATGGACCCCATAGACCCCCAAGCCCCATTCACCCCCATACCCCCATGAACCCCCATGAACCCCACGGACCCCATTCCCCCCCATTCTCCCCCATACCCCAGCCGCCCCCCAGCCCCCGTACCCAGCAGGCGGCAGTTGCGCAGGGCCCAGCAATAGGCGTAGAAGCACTGCCCCCCATGGACCCAAAACCCCATAACCCCATGGACCCCATAACCCCCATAACCCCATGGACCCAAAACCCCCATAACCCCATGGACCCATGGACCCCATAACCCCATGGACCCCATAACCCCATGGACCCCATGGACCCCATAACCCCATGGACCCCATGGACCCCAAACCCCATAACCCCATGGACCCATGGACCCCATAACCCCATGGACCCCATACCCCCTATGAACCCCACACCCCCCCAGCCCCATAGCCCCCTATGAACCCCACACCCCCATAGACCCCCAAGCCCCATTCACCCCCGTACCCCCATGAACCCCCATGAACCCCACGGACCCCATTCCCCCCCATTCTCCCCCATACCCCAGGTGACCCCCCAGCCCCCGTACCCAGCAGGCGGCAGTTGCGCAGGGCCCAGCAGTAGGCGTAGAAGCACTCCTCGAGCGCCCTGGGGAACGGGGCCTCGGGGGCCAGCGCGTAATCCACCGAGAGGATGGGGGCGCCCAGCTCGCGCGCCCACCCCCGCAGGTAGGGCTCGTGGGAGCGCGAGGTCTGCGCCACGAACCCCCCCCCGTGGAAATGGACCAGGAGCGAGGGCGAGGGGGGCAGCGCCGGGCCCCCCCGGAACCAGCGCAAGGGGGCGCGCGGGCCCTCCGAGCGGCTCAGGGCCAGCAGGGCCGCGCTGTCCTGGAATGGGGGGGGGAGGGTGAGGGGAACCCCCCCCCGAAAGTGTGGGGGGACCCCCGTGTACCCCCCATGTACCCCCCATGTCCCATTGACCCCATATACCCAGGGCCCATTGACCTCGAGTGAACCCCAGGGCCCTAAAGCCCCCCCATTGACCTCAAGTGAACCCCAGGGTCCTAAAGCCCCCCATTGACTCCAAGGGACCCCCAGGGTCCTAAAGCCCCCCAGTTACTCTGAGTGACCCCCAGGGTCCTAAAGCCCCCCCAGTGATCCCAAGGGACCCCAGGGTCCTAAAGCCCCCCAGTGACCCCAAGGGACCCCCAGGGTCCTAAAGCCCCCCAGTGACCCCCAGGGAGGGGGGCAGCGCCGGGCCCCCCCGGAACCAGCGCAAGGGGGCGCGCGGGCCCTCCGAGCGGGTCAGGGCCAGCAGGGCTGCGCTGTCCTGGAATGGGGGGGGGGAGGGTGAGGGGAACCCCCCCCGAAAGTGTGGGGGGACCCCCGTGTACCCCCCATGTACCCCCCATGTCCCATTGACCCCATATACCCAGGGCCCATTGACCTCGAGTGAACCCCAGGGTCCTAAAGCCCCCCCATTGACCTCAAGTGAACCCCAGGGTCCTAAAGCCCCTGCATTGACTCCAAGGGACCCCCAGGGTCCTAAAGACCCCCCAGTGACCCCAAGGGACCCCCAGGGTCCTAAAGCCCCCCATTGACTCCAAGGGACCCCCAGGGTCCTAAAGCCCCCCCAGTGACCCCCAGGGAGGGGGGCAGCGCTGGGCCCCCCCCGGAACCAGCGCAAGGGGGCGCGCGGGCCCTCCGAGCGGCTCAGGGCCAGCAGGGCCGCGCTGTCCTGGAATGGGGGGGGAAGGGTGAGGGGAACCCCCCCCCGAAAGTGTGGGGGGACCCCCGTGTACCCCCCATGTACCCCCCATGTCCCATTGACCCCATATACCCAGGGCCCATTGACCTCGAGTGAACCCCAGGGTCCCAAAGCCCCCGAGTGACTCTGAGTGACCCCCAGGGTCCTAAAGCCCCCCCAGTGACCCCAAGGGACCCCCAGGGTCCTAAAGCCCCCCCAGTGACCCCCAAGGGACCCCCAGGGTCCTAAAGCCCCCCCAGTGACCTCAAGTGAACCCCAGGGTCCTAAAGCCCTGCATTGACCCCAAGGGACCCCCAGGGTCCTAAAGCCCCCCCCATTGACCTCAAGTGAACCCCAGGGTCCTAAAGCCCCTGCATTGACTCCAAGGGACCCCCAGGGTCCTAAAGCCCCCCAGTGACCCCCCAGGGAGGGGGGCAGCGCTGGGCTCCCCCCGGAACCAGCGCAAGGGGGCGCGCGGGCCCTCCGAGCGGGTCAGGGCCAGCAGGGCCGCGCTGTCCTGGAATGGGGGGGGAGGGTGAGGGGAACTCCCATTGACCCCCATGGACCCCATTGATCCCCGTTGACCCCCATTGATCCCCATTGACTCCCATTGATCCCCATTGACTCCCATTGACCCCCATTGACCCCATTGATCCCCATTGACCTCCATTGACTCCATTGATCCCCATTGACTCCCATTGACCCCCATTGACCCCATTGACTCCATCGATCCCCATTGACTCCCATTGACCCCCATTAACTCCCAATGATCCCCATTGACTCCCATTGACTCCCATTGATCCCCATTGCCCCCACTGATCCCCACTGATCCTCATTGACCCCCATTGACTCCCATTGACCCCCACTGACCCCCATTGATCCCCAATGACCCCATCGCCCCCAATGTCCCCATTGCCCCCATTGCCCCCAATGTCCCCAATGTCCCCATCACCCCCATTGCCCCCATCACCCCCATTGACCCCATTGACCCCCAATGTCCCCCATTGACCCCCCATTGACTCCCATTGATCCCATTGACCCCCATTGATCCCCATTGACTCCCATTGATCCCCAATGTCCCCATCACCCCCATCGCCCCAATGTCCCCATTGTCCCATTGCCCCCATCACCCCCAATGTCCCCATCACCCCCATTGCCCCCATTGCCCCCATCACCCCCAATGTCCCCATCACCCCCATTGCCCCCATTGTCCCCATCACCCCCATTGTCCCCATCACCCCCATCACCCCCATCGCCCCAATGTCCCCATCGCCCCCATTGTCCCCATCACCCCCATCGCCCCCATTGCCCCCATCACCCCCATCACCCCCGTCGCCCCCGTCGCCCCCCCTGTCCCCACGTCCCCCGTCACCTGCCCGTCCCGGAGGTGATAGGAGAGCAGCCTCATGTGCACGGGGCCGGGTCCCGTGTGCGCCACGGGGGGGGCGATGGTGACGGTGGCCCCGGGGTCCCCGTGCAGGGGCAGCTCCAGCGGCTCCGGGGGCACCGAGAGCTCCCGGCACAGCCCCACGGGGGCCGACGCCATGGACGCCACCGACTGCGGACACACGGACGTGGGACGGACGGACGGACACTGGGAACCCCCCCATGGGACGGACGGACGGACACTGGGAACCCCCCCATGGGACGGACGGATGGACACTGGGAACCCCCCCATGGGTCGGACGGACGGACACTGGGAACCCCCCCATGGGACGGACGGATGGACACTGGGAACCCCCCCATGGGTCGGACGGACGGACACTGGGAACCCCCCCATGAGACAGAGGGACACTGGGAACCCCCCCATGGGACGGACGGACACTAGGAACCACCCCATGAGATGGACACACAGACATGGGAACCCCCATGGGATGGACAGATGGACACTGGGAACCCCCCCATGGGACAGACGGACAATGGGAACCCCCCCATGGGATGGACACACAGACCCTGGGCTCTGGGACCCTGGGGGTCACCTGGGGACATGGGGGGGCCTTAGGACCCAGGGGGTACCTGGGGATCACTGGGGGGGCTTTAGGACCCTGGGGGTCACTGGGAGTCACTGGGGGGGCTTTGGGACCTTGGGGGTCACTGGGAGTCACTGGGGGGGCTTTAGGACCCTGGGGATCACTGGGGGTCACTGGGGGGGCTTTAGGACCCTGGGGGTCACTGGGAGTCACTGGGGGGGCTTTAGGACCCTGGGGATCACTGGGGGTCACTGGGGGGGCTTTAGGACCCTGGGGATCACTGGGAGTCACTGGGGGGGCTTTAGGACCCTGGGGATCATTGGGAGTCACTGGGGGGCTTTAGGACCCTGGGGATCACTGGGAAGGCTTTAGGACCCTGGGGAGGTGTTTTGGGTTGTTTGGGGGTGTTTTGGGCCATTTTGGGGTGGTTTTGGGCCATTTTGGGGTGGTTTTTGGGTGATTTTGGGCCGTTTTGGGGTGATTTTGGGCCGTTTCGGGGTGATTTCGGGGCTCACCGCCAGCAGCTCGGTCTCGGTGAGGTTCCAGAAGCGTTTCCAGAACTGCACGTCCAGGTTCTGCGTCAGCCGCTCAAATTGGTCCCCGCGCAGCTCGGGGTCCAGGGCGAACTTCCCGCTGGTGAACAGGGACCCGGCGGCCACCCCTGGGACGTGGGGACAGCGGGGACATTGGGGACAGGGGGGACATTGGGGACAGTGGGGACATTGGGGACAGCGGGGACATTGGGGACAGGGGGGACATTGGGGACAGGGGGGGTGATGGGGGTGATGGGGGCGATGGGGATCAATGGGGGCAATGGGGGGCAATGAGGGACATGAAGGCGATGGGGGCAATGGGGGCGATGGGAGTCAATGGGAGTCAATGGGCGTCAATGGGAGTCAATGGGGATCAATGGGGATCAATGGGGGCAATGAGGGTCAATGGGAGTCAATGGGGATCAATGGGGGCAATGGGCGTCAATGGGCGTCAATGGGGGTCAATGGGGGTCAATGGGAGTCAATGAGGATCAATGGGGATCAATGGGGGCAATGGGGGTCAAGGGGGATCAATGGGGATCAATGGGGGCAATGGGGGTCAATGGGGGTCAATGGGCATCAATGGGCATCAATGGGAGGCAATGGGGTGATGGGAGTCAATGGGGGTCAATGGGGGTCAATGGGAGTCAATGGGGACAATGGGGATCAATGGGGGCAATGGGGGTCAATGGGGGTCAATGGGCATCAATGGGAGGCAATGGGGGCAATGGGGGTCAATGGGGGTCAATGGGGGTCAATGGGAGGCAATGGGGGGCGATGGGGGGCAATGGGGGGCAATGGGAGCAATGGGTGGCAACGGGGGCAATGGGGGGCAATGGGGGGCAATGGGGATCAATGGGGGCAATGGGGGGCAATGGGGGTCAATGGGAGGCAATGGGAGGCAATGGGGGGCAATGGGGGGCAATGGATGTCAGTGGGAGTCAATGTGGGTCAATGGAATCAATGGGAGTCAATGGGGGTCAATGGGGGACAATGGGAATCCATGGGGTCAATGGGAATCAATGGGAGTCAATAGAGACCAACGGGGGGACACGGGGGGACACGAGGGGACATGAGGGGACACGGGGGGACACGGGGGGACAGGGGGGACATTGGGGACCCCCCGCTCACCCAGCCCCGTGTCGTTGGGTTTGTAGTTCTCTCCGAAGGACACGAGCCCGATGGCGATGGCCTGGAGGAGGGGACGCAGCGACGGGGCGAACTGGGGACGGCAGTGGCACCCTGTCACCCTCGGTGGCACCCTCTGTGTCACCCTCTGTGGCACCCTCTGTGGCACCCTCTGTGGCACCCTCGTGTCACCGTGGCACCCTCTGTGTCACCCTTGGTGGCACTGTGGCACCTCTGTGTCACCCTCTGTGTCACCGTGGCACCTCTGTGTCACCCTCATGTCACCGTGGCACCCTCTGTGTCACCCTTGGCGTCACCGTGGCACCCTCTGTGTCACCCTCTGTGTCACTGTGTCACCCTCTGTGTCACCGTCTGTGTCACCCTCTGTGGCACCCTCTGTGTCACTGTGTCACCCTCTGTGTCACCGTCTGTGTCACCCTCTGTGGCACCCTCTGTGTCACTGTGTCACCCTCTGTGTCACTGTGTCACCCTCTGTGTCACCCTCTGTGTCACCATGTCACCGTGTGTGTCACCGTGGCACCCTTGTGTCACCGTGGCACCCTCTGTGTCACCGTGTGTGTCACCGTGTCACCCTCAGTGTCACCGTGACCCCCACAACACCCTGTCCCGCGTGTCCCCACGTCCCTGTGTCACCTGGAACGGGGCTGGGGCCCAGTGCCACCCGCCCCATGTCCCCATTGATCCCCAGTGACTCCCAGTGACCCCCATTGACCCCATTGATCCCCGTTGACCCCCATTGATCCCCAGTGACCCCCATTGATCCCCAGTGACCCCCATTGCCCCCATTGATCACCATTGACTCCCATTGATCCCCGTTGATCACCGTTGACTCCCAATGACCCCCATTGACCCCACTGATCCCCATTGACTCCCATTGATCCCCATTGACCCCCATTGATCCCCATTGACTCCCAATGACCCCATTGATCCCCGTTGATCCCCATTGACCCCCATTGATCCCCATTGACTCCCATTGATCCCCATAGATCCCCATTGACCCCCATTGATCCCCATTGACTCCCAATGACCCCCATTGATCCCCATTGACTCCCAATGACCCCCATTGATCCCCGTTGATCCCCATTGACCCCCATTGCCCCCATTGATCCCCATTGACTCCCAATGACCCCCATTGACTCCCATTGATCCCCGTTGACTCCCAATGACCCCCATTGCCCCCATTGACTCCCATTGACCCCCATTGCCCCCATTGATCCCCATTGACCCCCATTGATCCCCATTAAATGCCATTGACTTCCATTGACCCCATTGATCTCCATTGACCTCCATTGAGTGCCATTGACTCCCACTGATCCCCATTGACTCCCATTGATCCCCATTGACCGCCATTGATTCCCATTGACCCCCATTGATCCCCATTGACCCCCAATGACTCCCATTGACTGCCATTGACCCCCATTGACCGCCATTGACCCCCATTGATCCCCACTGACTCCCATTGACTCCCATTGATCCCCATTGACCCCCATCACCTGAAATCCCAGGCACCTCCCGTAGAAGCACCCGTTGCGCATGGTGCTGCACTCCCTCAGCACCACCGGCCCCATGCCGGCCTCCTCGGGCGGGAAGAGGCACCCGGGGGGGCTGCTGGCCAGGAGCCGCTCGGCCAGGCCCAGCAGCGCCCTGAGCTGCGCCAGGGCCGCCCCGTAGGCTTCGAGCTCGGGACCACGGCCCCATGGCCCCCGTGTCCCCATTGACCCCATCGACTGCCATTGACTGCCATTGACTGCCATTGAACCCATTGATCCCCATTGACTGCCATTGATCCCCATTGATCCCCAATGACTGCCACTGACTGCCATTGAACCCCATTGACTGCCATTGAGTGCCATTGACTGCCATTGACCCCCATTGATCCCCATTGACCCCCATTGATCCCCAATGACTCCCATTGACTACCATTGACCCCCATTGACTGCCATTGACTTCCATTGATCCCCATTGACTTCCATTGACTCCCATTGATCCCCATCGAGTACCATTGACCCCCATTGACTGCCATTGACTTCCATTGATCCCCATTGACTCCCATTGAACCCCATTGACTTCCATTGACCCCCATTGACTCCCATTGACTCCCATTGATCCCCATTGACCCCCATTGATCCCCATTGACTCCCATTGACTGTCATTGACTCCCATTGACTCCCATTGACCCCCATTGACTCCCATTGATCCCCACTGACTCCCATTGACTCCCATTGATCCCCATTGACTCCCATTGACTCCCATTGACCCCCATCGCCCCCAATGCCCCCACCACCCCCATGACCCCCATCACCTGAAATCCCAGGCACCTCCCGTAGAAGCACCCGTTGCGCATGGTGCTGCACTCCCTCAGCACCACCGGCCCCATGCCGGCCTCCTCGGGCGGGAAGAGGCACCCGGGGGGGCTACTGGCCAGGAGCCGCTCGGCCAGGCCCAGCAGCGCCCTGAGCTGCGCCAGGGCCGCCCCGTAGGCTTCGAGCTCCGCCGCGTTGTGCCCGGCCCGGAAGAACAAGCTCCCCCTGTTGGCCGCCACGTAGCGGCTCTTGTGCACCGCGTGTGCCAGGCAGCACCGCACCGTCTGCACCAGGCTCCGGTACCCGTTCCCCGGGGTGGATTCGTCCAGGTCGAAGCGGGGGCAGAGGCGGGAGAGGCGGCGTAAGGGGGGCTCCAAACCCTTGCCGTGCTCCCCCAGGGCTCGGAAGGCGGCGGCGAAGCGGAGCCCGCTGGCCGTGCCGCTGCGCTGGAAGAAGGCGGCGTTGTCCTCGGCCAGCGCAGAGAGCGATTGGAACAGAGGGCGGGCGTCCATGCCTGGAGGGGGGGGGAGGGGGGTGCGGAATGGGGGGCGACGGACGCGGATTCGGGAGCTGCGGGGGTTTATGAAGCGGTCCCTGGATGGGGGGGGGGAGGTGGGAGGGGCTGGGGGGGAGCAGGGACCAATGGGAGAGGGTGGGAGGCGGTGGGAGGGGCTGGGGGGGAGCAGGGGCCAATGGGAGAGGGTGGGAGGCGGTGGGAGGGGCTGGGGGGGGCTGGGGAGAGTGGGAGGGGCTGGGGAGCAGTGGGAGGGGCTGGGGGGGCAGTGGCGACCAATGGGAGGGGCTGGTGGGGACTGGGGACCAATGGGAGGGGCTGGGGGGGACTGGGGACCAATGGGAGGGGCTGGGGATCAGTGGGAGGGGCTGGGGAGCAGTGGGAGGGGCTGGGGGGGCAGTGGGGACCAATGGGAGGGGCTGGGGGGGACTGGGGACCAATGGGAGGGGCTGGGGAGCAGTGGGAGGGGCTGGGGAGCAGTGGGGACCAATGGGAGGGACTGGGGATCAATGGGAGGGGCTGGGGGGCAGTGGGGACCAATGGGAGGGGCTGGGGGGGGACTGGGGACCAATGGGAGGGGCTGGGGGGGACTGGGGACCAATGGGAGGGGCTGGGGGGCAGTGGGAGGGGCTGGGGGGCAGTGGGGACCAATGGGAGGGGCTGGGGAGCAGTGGGGACCAATGGGAGGGGCTGGGGAGCAGTGGGGACCAATGGGAGGGGCTGGGGAGCAGTGGGGACCAATGGGAGGGGCTGGGGGGCAGTGGGGACCAATGGGAGGGGCTGGGGGGGGACTGGGGACCAATGGGAGGGGCTGGGGGGCAGTGGGGACCAATGGGAGGGGCTGGGGGGCAGTGGGAGGGGCTGGGGAGCAGTGGGGACCAATGGGAGGGGCTGAGGGGGACTGGGGACCAATGGGAGGGGCTGGGGGGGGACTGGGGACCAATGGGAGGGGCTGGGGGGCAGTGGGGACCAATGGGAGGGGCTGGGGGGCAGTGGGAGGGGCTGGGGGGCAGTGGGGACCAATGGGAGGGGCTGAAGGGGACTGGGGACCAATGGGAGGGGCTGGGGATCAATGGGAGGGGCTGCGGGGGCAGTGGGGACCAATGGGAGGGGCTGGGGGGGACTGGGGACCAATGGGAGGGGCTGGGGATCAGTGGGAGGGGCTGGGGGGCAGTGGGAGGGGCTGGGGGGCAGTGGGGACCAATGGGAGGGACTGGGGATCAATGGGAGGGGCTGGGGGGCAGTGGGGACCAATGGGAGGGGCTGGGGGGCAGTGGGAGGGGCTGGGGGGCAGTGGGGACCAATGGGAGGGGCTGGGGGGGGACTGGGGACCAATGGGAGGGGCTGGGGACACTGGGACGTGGAGCAATGGGGACACTGGGGCAGGGGGGACTGGGAACACTGGGAACACTGGGAACTGGGGCAGAGGGACAGGGACTGGGCCACAGGGCCATGGAGCAATGGGGACACTGGGGACACCCCCGGGTTGAGCAACGGGGGGAACTGGGGGCACTGGGAACGCAAACTGGGACGGAGGGGAATGGAGCAACGGGGACACTGGGGACACTGGGAACCGGAGCAATGGGGACACTGGGGACACTGGGGCAGGGGGGACACTGGGGGACACAAACTGGGGACACTGGGGATACTGGGGATACAATGGGGACACAATGGGGACACTGGAGACCCCCCCATGTTGAGCAATGGGGGGAACTGGGGACACTGGGACAGGGGGAGATGGGAGACAATGGGGACCTGGGGACACAAACTGGGGACACTGGGGACCCCCCCGTGTTGAGCAATGGGGGGAACTGGGAGCACTGGGGATACTGGGGATACAATGGGGACACAATGGGGACACTGGGGACCCCCCCATGTTGAGCAATGGGGGGAATTGGGAGCACTGGGGACACAGAGTGGGGGACAATGGGGACCTGGGGACAATGGGGGACATATGGGGACACTGGGGATACTGGGGACACTGGGATAGGGGGGACAATGGGGACACCGGGGATACAATGGGGACACTGGGGACAATGGGGGTACAATGGGGATACAATGGGGACACAAACTGGGGACACTGGGGACCCCCCTGTGCTGAGCAATGGGGGGAACTGGGAGCACTGGGGACACAATGGGGACACTTGGGACACTGGGATAGGGGGGACAATGGGGACAATGGGGATACTGGGGACACTGGGATAGGGGGGACAATGGGGATACAATGGGGATACAATGGGGATACAATGGGGACACTGGGGACACTGGGACAGGGGGGACATGGGGGGACAATGGGGGCAATGGGGACCTGGGGGACATGGGGACAATGGGGGCAGGGGGGACACTGGGAACATGAACTGGGGACACTGGGGACACAGAGTGGGGGGCAGGGGGGACAATGGGGACATGGGGGGACATGGGGGGACAATGGGGACATGGGGGGACATGGGGGGACATGGGGGGACATGGGGGGACATGGGGATAATGGGGGGCTATGGGGGTCTATGGGGGACATGGGGGGACATGGGGGGACATGGGGACAGTGGGGGGACAATGGGGACCTGGGGGACATGGGGGGCTATGGGAGGACATGGGGGGACCTGGGGAACATGGGGGGACAATGGGGACATGAGGGGACATGGGGGGGCATGGGGACAATGGGGGGGACATGGGGAGCTATGGGGGGACATGGGGGATAATGGGAGGCTATGGGGAGCTATGGGGGGCATGGGGGGACAATGGGGACATGGGGGACCTTGGGGGGGACATGGGAGGACATGGGGGATAATGGGGGACTATGGGGGACATGGGGGGCTATGGGGGACATGGGGGATAATGGGAGGCTATGGGGAGCTATGGGGGGACAATGGGGACATGGGGGGACATGGGGACAATGGGGGGACATGGGGACAATGGGGGGACATGGGGGATAATGGGGGGACATGGGAGACATGGGGGGACATGGGAGACATGGGGGGACATGGGGGGACAATGGGGACATGGGGGATAATGGGGGGCTATGGGGGACATGGGGGGACAATGGGGACATGGGGGGACATGGGGGATATGGGGGGACATGGGGGACATGGGGGACATGGGGGGACAATGGGGACATGGGGGGACATGGGGGGACAATGGGGACAATGGGGGCTATGGGGGACATGGGGGGGACATGGGAGACTATGGGGGTGACATGGGGGGTCATGGGGGATAATGGGGGGCTATGGGGGACATGGGGGGACATGGGGGACAATGGGGGGACAACGAGGATATTGAGGGGGACATGGGGGGACATGGGGACATGGGGGGACAATGGGGGGACATGGGGAGCTATGGGGAACATGGGGGGACAATGGGGACATGGGGGACATTGGGGGGACATGGGAGGACATGGGGGATAATGGGGGGCTATGGGGGACATGGGGGGACAATGGGGACAGGGGAGGACATGGGGGACATGGGGGGACATGGGGGGACATGGGGACAATGGGGGGCTATGGGGGACTATGGGGGGCATGGGGGGACAATGGGGGACATGGGGGGACATGGGGACATGGGGGGACAATGGGGGACATGGGGGGACATGGGGGGACATCGGGGGACAATGGGGACAATGGGGGGCTATGGGGGACATGGGGGGACATGGGGGGACAATGGGGACAACGGGGGGCTATGGGGGTGACATGGGGGGACATGGGGGATAATGGGCGGCTATGGGGGTCTATGGGGGGACAATGGGGACCTGGGGGGACCTGGGGGGACACGGGGACAATGTGGGCAATGGGGATATGGGGACAATGGGGGATAAGGGGGGACACTGGGGGACAATGGGGACGCGACTCGGGGTCCCTGGGCGGGCTTTAGGACCCTGGGGGTCCCTGGGGGGCTCTGGGGGTCACTTGGGGGCTCGGGGGGGGCTCTGGGGGTCACTTGAGGTCACTGGGGGGGGGAGGGGACCCTGGGGACCCCAAACCTCGCGCTTTCCCCCCCAAATCCGTCCCCGACCTGCGCTCCGCCGCTCCCGCCGCTTCCGGCCACGTGACGCAGCGCCGGCCAATGGCGGCCCGCGCCTCGGTTGTCATGGCGATGGTGGCCACGCCCACAGCCCCGCCCACATTCCTCCCTCCTCCTCCTCCCCCCTCCCCCTCCCACCACCAAGGGCGGCGCATGCGCAGAGCGACCCCCGCGCTTTGCTCGGGGTTTATTGGGGTCACGGGGGGTCAAAGGGGGGTGGGGGTCATGGGGGGGTCACGGGGGGGTAATTGGGGACAATGGGGGCTCATGGGGGGGGTCACATGGGGTCATGGGGAGGTCACGTGGGGGTAAGTGGGGGTCACGGGGGGGTCATGGGGGCAATTGGGGGTCATGGGGGGGTCATGGGGGGCAATTGGGGGTCATGGGGGATCATTGGGGGTCATGGGGGGGGTCATGGGGGGCAATTGGGGGTCATGGGGGGGTCACGGGGGGGTAATTGGGGGCAATGGGGGGGGTCATGGGGGGTCATTGGGGGTCATGGGGGGGTCATGGGGGGCAATTGGGGGTCATGGGGGGGTCACAGGGGGTAATTGGGGGCAATGGGGGGGGTCATGAAGGGGGTCATTGGGGGTCACGGCGGGGTAATTGGGGGGAATGGGGGGGGGTCACAGGGGTCACGTGGGGGGGGGGGGGGCTCTCGGGGGTCACGTGGGGGGGGTCACGTGGGGGTCCCTATATGGGCAGCGAGAGCCCCCTGGTGGCTCCGCGGGGGCGGCAGCGGCGGCGGCTCCGGGGGGGCGGGCGGCACGAGCCTGGATGGGGGGGAGGGGAGGGCAAAGGTCAGGGGAGGGGGGGGTCCCCAAAATACCCCCCCCACCCCCCATAACCCCCATAACCCCCAAACCCCCCCAAAATTCCCCCCCCCCCCCCCCCCCCATTCTCACCTTGAGTCCAAGAGGGGGACGCGGGACCTCCCGAATTTGGGGGGGGTCGACGGGCCCCCCCCCGAGGGGGGGGTTGGGGGGCGTTTTGGGGGGCGGGGGGGGCCGGGACCCCCCCCAGGAGCAGCAGGAGCAGCAGAAGGAGCCACGGGGCCATTGGGAATGGGGGGAGGGGCGGGGGGGGGGGGGAGGGGGAGGAGGAGGGGGGAAGGGAGGAAGTGGGGGGGGCCGCACCTTTGTGTGAACACCTGGGGGGGCGGGGCCCGGACGCCTGGGTCCCCCCATCCCCCCCCCTCCGGACTCCTGGGTTCTTTCCCGGACGCCTAGGTCCCCTAATGGGGGGGTTGTGGGGATCGGATGCTTGGGTCCCCTCCCGGATGCCTGGGTCCCTTGGGGCACTCCTGGGTCCCTCCAGAACTCCTGGGTCCCTCCCGAACTCCTGGGTCCCTTGGGGCACTCCTGGGTCCCTCCCGAACTCCTGGGTCCCCTGGGGCACTCCTGGGTCCCTCCTGAACTCCTGGGTCCCCTGGGGCACTCCTGGGTCCCTCCCGGACTCCTGGGTCCTCCCGGACTCCTGGGTCCCCTAATGGGGGGGTTGTGGGGCCCGGACGCCTGGGTCCCCCCCAGACGCCAAAACCCGGCTTAACCAACCCAAACCGGCCTAACCCAGCTAAACCAACCTAACCCAGCTAAACCCGGCTTAACCAACCTAAACCCGGCTTAACCAACCTAAACCAACCTAACCCCTTTAAACCCGGCTTAACCAACCTAAACCAGCCTAACCCTGTCAAACCTGGCTTAACCAACCTAAACCTGCTAAACCCGGCTTAACCAACCCAAACCAGCCTAACCCAGCTAAACCCGGCTTAACCAACCTAACCCAGCCTAACCCTGCTAGACCCGGCTTAACCGACTTAAACCTGCTAAACCCAGCTTAACCAGCCTAAGCCAACCTGACCCTGTTAAACCCGGCTTAACCAACCTAACCCCGTTAAACCCGGCTTAACCAACCTAAACCAGCCTAACCCTGTCAAACCCAGCTTAACCAACCTAAACCTGCTAAACCCGGCTTAACCAACCCAAACCAGCCTAACCCAGCTAAACCCGGCTTAACCAACCTAAACCTGCTAAACCCAGCTTAACCAACCTAAATCAGCCTAACCCTGCTAAACCCGGCTTAACGAACCTAAACCTGGCTTAACTGGGTTTAACCAACCTAAACCAGCCTAACCCAGCTAAACCCGGCTTAACCAACCTAACCCAGCTAAACCCGGCTTAACCAACCTAACCCAGCTAAACCCGGCTTAACCAACCTAACCCTGTTAAACCCAGCTTAACCAACCTAACCCAGCTAAACCCGGCTTAACCAACCTAACCCCGTTAAACCCGGCTTAACCAACCTAACCCAGCTAAACCAGGCTTAACCCGGCTTAACCAACCTAAACCAGCCTGACCCCGCCCCCCAAAGCCTCCATTCCGGGGCGGGGGGGCGTGGCCACAGCTCCGGGTCCCGCCCCCCTCCCCGAATCCCCGCCCATCCGCCAGGGGGCGGTGCAGCCCCCGGACGCCTGGGTCCCCTCCCGGACGCCTGGGTCCCCTCCCAGGGGGCGGGGCCGCTGGCGGGGAATCCCCCACCCCGCCCCCCCCTTTCCGCGGGGTCCCCGGGGCGGGGCCAAAGGGGGGGGAGGGGGCGGGGCAGCCCCGAAAGTCCCGGAGCTGCCGGCGGGGAAGTCCCGGGGTCGCTTCCGCTCCTCGGAGGGACCCAGGCGTCCGGGAGGGGACCCAGGAGTCCCGGAGGGACCCAGGAGATCGGGGGGGGGACCCAGGAGTTCGGGGGGGGACCCAGGAATCCGGGGGGGGGGACCCAGGAGTTCGGGAGGGGACCCAGGAGTTCGGGGAGGGGACCCAGGAGTTCGGGAAGGGACCCAGGAGTCCCGGAGGGACCCAGGAGTTCGGGGGGGGACCCAGGAATCCGGGGGGGGACCCAGGAGTTCAGGAGGGACCCAGGAGTTCGGGGAGGGGACCCAGGAGTTCGGGAGGGACCCAGGAGTTCGGGAGGGGACCCAGGAGTCCGGGAGGGACCCAGGAGTTCGGGGAGGGACCCAGGAGTTCGGGAGGGACCCAGGAGTCCGGGAGGGGACCCAGGAGTTCGGGAGGACCCAGGAATCCGGGAGGGACCCAGGAGTTCGGGAGGGGACCCAGGAGTCCCGGAGGGACCCAGGAGTTCGGGGAGGGACCCAGGAGTTCGGGGAGGGACCCAGGAGACCGGGAGGGACCCAGGAGTCCGGGAGGGGACCCAGGAGTTCGGGAGGGGACCCAGGAGTCCCGGAGGGACCCAGGAGTTCGGGGAGGGACCCAGGAGTTCGGGGGGGGGACCCAGGCGTCCGGGCCCCCCCAATGGCTGAGGAGCTGCCCGTTGATTTGCGGACCCGACGCGGGGCCCCCCCGGGACCCCTCCCCCCCACCACAGGACCCCTCCCCCCCCAGGGACCCCTCCCCCCCCACCCGGGACCCCTCCCCCCCAGGGTCCCCTCCCCCCCCAGGGTCCCCTCCCCCCCCCCGAGGCGTCGCTGCCGCTCCGGAAGCGCCGCTCGGTGACCCGGGCGGGGGGGGGGATGGGGGGGACCCCCACCCCTCCCCCCACCCCTCCCCCCCCCCCCGGGCAAAGCGCCGCGAGCCGCCCCTCCCCCTCCCCCCCCCCCCCCCGCACCCCCCCGGCCTCGGATTCGCAGCCCAACCCCCACCCGGCGCCTTCTTCACAGGTGAGGACCCCCCCCCAATTATTTGGGACCCCCCCATTATCTGACCCCCCCCCACCCCCTTATCTGGGACCCCCCCCATTATATGGGACCCCCCCCCAATGATCTGGGACCCCCCCCACCCCATTATCTGGGACCCCCCCCAATTATCTGGGACCCCCCCTCAATTATTTGGGACCCCCCCCATTATCTGACCCCCCCCCCACCCCATTATCTGGGACCCCCCCTAATTATATGGGACCCCCCCTAATTATATGGGACCCCCCCCAATGATCTGGGACCCCCCCCAAAGATCTGGGACCCCCCCCCATTATCTCTGGGACCCCCCCCCCCATTATATGGGACCCCCCCCAATGATCTCTGACCCCCCCTCATTATGTGGGACCCCCTCCCCCATTATCTGGGACCCCTCCCCCATTATCTTTGGGACCCCCCCCATTATCTGACCCCCCCTCCCCCCATTATATGGGACCCCCCCCAATGATCTGGGACCCCCCCCCGTTATCTCTGGGACCCCCCCCATGATCTGAGACCCCCCCCCATTATCTGACCCCCCCCCCATTACCTGGGTCCCCCCCGGGTCCCACCCTGGGGGGTTTGATGGGGGGGGTCTGGTTTTGGGGTCCCCCCCCCCCATTGACCCCCCTGCCCCCCCCAGCCCTGCAGGGGGCGCTGCCGCTGCTGGGGGGGGGAGGGGCGCTGGGGGCCCCCCCGGGGGTCCTGGCGCTGCCGGCCCCGCCCCCCCTGGGCCCCCCAGCCCCCCCATTGGCTGCGGCCATCGCGGCCGCGACCCGGGCGGACGAGGACGGGGACACGTGAGTGGGGACCCCCCCCAACCCCCCAAAATGGGACCCCCCCCCGGGACCCCCCCTGGGACCCCCCCGGGACCCCCAAGTATGGGAACCCCCCATGGGAACCCCATTGGAACCCCCCAAGGGACCCCCAGGGAACCCCCATGGGACCCCCACAATGGGACCCCCCCCGGGACCCCCCCTGGGACCCCCCCCGGGACCCCCAAGTATGGGATCCCCCCATAGGACCCCCACAATGAGACCCCTATGGGACCCCCCTGCACCCCCACAATGGGACCCCCCCACCATGGGACCCCCCCTGGGATCCCTATGGGACCCCCCCATGGGACCCCCACAATGGGACCCCCCCATGGGACCCCCCCCGGGACCCCAAAGTATGGGATCCCCCCATGGGACCCCCACAATGGGACCCCCCAGGACCCCCAAATATGGGACCCCCCATGGGACCCCCCAGGATCCCCCACAATGGGAACCCCCCCATGGGACCCCCCGGGACCCCCAAAATGGGACCCCAAGGGAACCCCCCAAGGGAACCCCCAGAATCCCCCCCCATGAGACCCCCAAGTATGGGACCCCCCCATGGGACCCCCCCAAGGGACCCCCATGGGACCCCCACAATGGGACCCCTATGGGACCCCCCCTGGGACCCCCACAATGGGACCCCCAGGACCCCCCCCATGGGACCCCCATAATGGGACCCCCCCCCGGGACCCCCCCGGGACCCCCAAGTATGGGAACCCCCCCATGGGACCCCCCCAGGGAACCCCCCAAGGGAACCCCCAGGGAATCCCCCACAGGACCCCCACAATGGGACCCCTATGGGACCCCCCAAGACCCCCAAATATGGGACCCCCCAGGATCCCCCACAATGGGACCCCCAGGACCCCCCCCATGGGGACCCCCATAATGGGACCCCCCCATGGGACCCCCACAATGGGACCCCCCAGGATCCCCCCCATGGGAACCCCCAGGGACCCCCACAATGGGACCCCCACAATGGGACCCCCCAGGACCCCTAAATATGGGACCCCCCAAGGGACCCCCCAGGATCCCACCCATGGGAACCCCCCAGGTTCCCCCCACGGGACCCCCAAGTATGGGACCCATATGGGACCCCCCAATGGGACCCCCAAGTATGGGAACCCCCCCATGGGACCCCTATGGGACCCCCCCATGGGGCCCCCAAACATGGGACCCCCCAGGGAAACCCCCATAGGACCCCCAAATATGGGACCCCCCATGGGACCCCCAAAATGGGACCCCCCAGGACCCCCCCCAATGGGACCCCCCCCGGGACCCCCCGGGGAATCCCCCCAGCCCCCCCAACGAGCACAACCCCCCCCGAACCCCCCTTTTGGGGTCCCCTCTCTTCCCCCCCCCCCCGCCCTCCCCGCGCGGGGAATCCCCGGCCCCGCCCCCTCGCTTGACGTCACCGCCAGGCCCCGCCCCTTTCCCGGAAGAGCTGGGGGGAGGGGCGATTCCTGCTCCCCGGGTCCCCCCCCCCGAACCCCGGGTCCCCCCCGACCCCTGTGACCTCATGTGACCCCCCCCAAGCCCCCCATGTCCCCCCCTTGTCCCCCATGTCCCCCCATGTCCCCCCATTGTCCTCCTGTGTCCCCAAGCCCCCCATGTCCCCCCATGTCCCCCCACACCCCCCATGTCCCCCATGTCCCCCCATGTCCCCCATGTCCCCCCATGTCCCCCCATGTCCCCCCATGTCCCCCATGTCCCCCCACACCCCCCATGTCCCCCATGTCCCCCATGTCCCCCCACACCCCCCATGTCCCCCCATGTCCCCCATGTCCCCCATGTCCCCCATGTCCCCCCACACCCCCCATGTCCCCCATGTCCCCCCACACCCCCCATGTCCCCCCATGTCCCCCATGTCCCCCCACACCCCCCATGTCCCCATGTCCCCCCACACCCCCCATGTCCCCCCATGTCCCCCATATCCCCCCAAGTCCCCCCATGTCCCCAATGTCCCCCATGTCCCCCCCACATCCCCCATATCCCCCATGTCCCCCCACACCCCCCATGTCCCCAATGTCCCCCAAGCCCCCCATGTCCCCCCCACACCCCCCATGTCCCCCCAAGTCCCCCATGTCCCCCAAACCCCCCAAGCCCCCATGTCCCCCCATATCCCCCCAAGTCCCCCCATGTCCCCCCATATCCCCCCAAGTCCCCCCATGTCCCCAATGTCCCCCAAGCCCCCCATGTCCCCTCATATCCCCCACGCCCCCCATATCCCCCCACACCCCCCATGTCCCCATGTCCCCCCATGTCCCCCCACATCCCCAAGCCCCCCGTGACCCCGTGACCCCGTGTGACCCCGTGTGACCCCCGTGTCCCCGTGTCCCCAGGGCCCTGCACATCGCGGTGGCCCAGGGGGCCCTGGGGGTCGCCCGGCGCCTCGTGGGGCTTTTCCTGCAGGGGGGGAGGGACCTGGACGTCTACAACCGCATGCGGCAGGTGGGGACATGGGGACAATGGGGGGACATGGGGACATTGGGGACAATGGGGACATTGGGGACAATGGGGACAGTGGGGGACATGGGGACAATGGGGAGAGTGGGGGACATGGGGACCATGGGGACATTGGGGACATGGGGGACATGGGGACAATGGGGACATTGGGGACAATGGGGACATGGGGACAATGGGGACATGGGGGACATGGGGACTTAGGGGGCTTGGGGACATGGGGGGCTTGGGGACACAGGGGAACATGGGGGGTGTGGGGGGACATGGGGGGTGTGGGGGACATGGCGGGGCTTGGGGGGTGTGGGTGGACATGGGGGACATAGGGGGGACATTGGGGACATGGGGGGCTTGGGGACACAGGTGACATGGGGGGACATTGAGGGACGTGGGGGGACATGGGGGTCTTGGGGGGGCATGGGGACAATGGGGGACATGGGGGGTGTGGGGGGACATGGGGGGCTTGGGGACATGGGGGGCTTGGGGTCATAGGGGGACATGGGAGGACATGGGGGGCTTGGGGACATGGGGGGACATTGGGGGACATGGGGGGCTTGGGGACATGGGGGGACATGGGGACACGAATTGGGCTCCCTGGGCGGGTCTTTAGGACCCCGGGGCTCCCTGGGCGGGTCTTTAGGACCCTGGGCAGCCCGTGTGCTCCGGCGGCGCGAACCACTTGGGGACCCGTGGGGGGGTATGGGGGGGGCGCTTCTATTTGGGTGACCACAGGGGCCACACGGGGGCCACCGCGTACACCATGGGGACCCCCATATATCCCCCCATAGACCCCTTTGCACTTGGCGGTGATCACGTCCCAACCGGCCTTGGTGCGCTTGTTGGTGTCGCACGGAGCCTCCCCCTCCGCCCCGGACCGCTTGGGCCGTTCCGCCGCTCACCTGGCGTGCGAGGCCGCGAGCCCGCGCTGCCTGCGCGAGCTCCTGCGGGGGGGGCGGGGCCTGGACCTGCAGGCGCGGAACTACGAGGGTGAGCCCCAAAAACGGGGGGGGGGGACACCCCCAAAATGAGGGGGGGACAGCCCCAAAATGAGGGGGGGCACCCCCAGGAAGGGAGGGGGGACGCCCCCAAGTGGGGCTGGGGGGGGCAGACCCCGAAATGGGGCTGAGGGGGGCGGGGGAACGGCCCAAAGTGGGGGGGGGGGCGGAGCCTGGAGGTGAAGGGGCGGGGCTACGAGGGTGAGACCAAAATAATGGGGGGGGGAACCAATAATGGGGTACAGCCCCAAAATAAGGGGGGGACACCCCTAATAATGGGGGGGGCAGCCCCAAAATAAGGGGGGGACACCCCTAATAATGAGGGGGGGGACACCCCAAATAATGGGGGGAGACCCCTAATAATGGGGGGGGCACCTTAAATAATGGGGGGACCCTAAATAATGGGGGGGACCCAAAATAATGGGGGGAGCAGCCCCAAAGTAATGGGGGGGACCCCTAAGAATGGGGGGATCCCAAATAATGGGGGGGACACCCCAATAATGGGGGGGATGCCCCAAATAATGGGGGGGGACACCCCCAATAATGTGGGGACACCCCAATAATGGGGGGGATGCCTCAAATATTGGGGGGGGACACCCCATATGGCTCAGGGGGACCCCCAATAATGTGGGGACCCCCTCAATAATGGGGGGGACACCCCGAATAATGGGGACCTCCCCAAATAACAGGGGGGACACCCCAAATGGCTCAGGGGGGCACCCCCCAATAACATGGGGACCCCCCCAATTACCGGGGACCCCCCCAAATAACGGGGCCCCCCCCGTACCCCAGGTCTCACCCCCCTGCACGTGGCCGTGGGTTCCGGGGCCCCCGAGAGCGTTCGGCTGCTGTTGGACCACGGGGCCGATGTGGACGCTGTGGTGGGTTTGGGGGGGTCCGGGGGGGTTTTGGGGGGTCCTGGGGGGTCTGGGGGGGGTCTTGGGGTGCCCTGAACCCCCCAAATTCATCCCCCCCCCCCCCCCCCCCAGGATATTAAGAGCGGTCGCTCCCCCCTGTTGCATGCGGTGGAGAGGAACAGCCTGGAGATGGCGGAGCTGCTCATCCAGGTGGGGGTTTGGGGGGGTTTGGGGGGGTTGGGGGGGTTGGGGGGGGGTGGGGGGGTTGGGGGGGGGGGTGGGGGGTTATGGGGGGGGTGGGGGTGGGGGGGGGATTGGGGGTGGGGGGGGTTTTGGGGGGCTGTGGGGGGGTTTAGGGGGGGTATGGGGGGGGCTATGGGGGTGTATGGGGGGGCTATGGGGTCTATGGGGGGCTATGGGGGTCTATGGGGGACTATGGGGGGTCTATGGGAGGTCTATGGGAGTCTGTGGGGGGGCTATGGGGGGGGTATGGGGTCTTTGGGGGGGCTATGGGGATGTATGGGGGGGCTATGGGCGTCTATGGGGGGTCTGTGGGGGGCTATGGGGGGTCCATGGGGGGCTATGGGGTCTATGGGGGGCTATGGGGGGGCTATGGGGGTCTATGGGGGGCTATGGGGGGGCTGTGGGGTCTGTTGGGGGGCTGTGGGGGGTCTGTGGTGGGCTATGGGGTCTATGGGGGGGTCTATGGGGGGTCTATGGGGGTCTGTGGGGGGGTTTGGGGGGTATGGGGGGCTATGGGGGCTATGGGGGGCTATGGGGGGGCTATGGGGGTCCATGTGGTCTATGGGGGGCTATGGGGGGTCCATGAGGGTCTATGGGGGTCCATTGGGATCCATGGGGGTCTATGGGGGGCCCGTGGGGGTCTATGGGGGGTCCATGGGGGTCCATTGGGATCTATGGAGGGTCCATGGGGGTCTATGGGGGTCCGTGGGGGTCTATGGGGGGTCCATGGGGGTCTGTGGGGGTCCATGGGGGTCCATTGGGATCTATGGGGGGTCCATGGGGCTCAGTTCTGCGCGGGCTTTAGGTCCCTGGGCGGGCTTTAGGACCCTGGGCGGGCTTTAGGACCCTGGGCGGGCTTTAGGACCCCGGGGGTCTTTAGGACCCGTGGGGGTGTCCGTGGCTTTGCCTGTTGGCGGGCGCCCGGGGCCCCGCGGGGTTCCACGGGTCTCCGTGGGTCTCCGTGGGTCTCCGTGGGCCTCCGTGGGCTCACCCCGCTCCCCCAGCGCGGCGCCCGTGTGAACGCGCAGTGCTACGCGGGCTGCACCGCGCTCCACGCCGCGGCGGGGCGGGCGCTGCCGGGGCTGCTGCGGCTGCTCCTGCGCAACGGGGCGGACACGGGGGTGCGGAACGGGCACAACGAGACCCCCCTGGCGCTGGCGGGGAGCGCGCAGGTGAACGGGGGGGGGACCCCGAAATTGGGGGGTGTGGGGGGGTCTGGGGGGTGGGGGGGCGTCATGGGGGTGGGGGGGACCCCGAAATGGGGGGGACATGGGGGTAATGGGGGGTAAAGGGGGTCATGGGGGATGGGGGGGATCCCATAAATGGGGGGGAATGGGGGGTAAGGGAATGGGGGTAATGGGGGACATGGGGATGGGGGGGACCCCATAAATGGGGGGGAATGGGGGGTAAGGGAATGGAGGGTAATGGGGGGGGGGACATGGGGATGGGGGGGACATGGGGATGGGGGGGACCCCATAAATGGGGGAGACCCCAGGAATAGGGGGGACATGGGGGGTAATGGGGGTCTGTGGGGGTCTGGGGGGGGGTCTGTGGGGGTCATGGGGGGTCAGGGGGATGGGGGGGGTGTGGGGGATGGGGGGACCCCGGGAATGGGGGGGTCATGGGGGGTAAGGGAATGGGGGGGGGGACCCCATAAATGGGGGGTAATGGGGGGTAAGGGAATGGGGGTAATGGGGGGACGTGGGGGGTAATGGGGGGACATGGGAGGTCAGGGGGGGATGTGGGGATGGGGGAGGACCCCGGGAATGGGGGGAATGGGGGGGTCAGGGGGATGGGGGGGACCCCACAAATGGAGGGTAGTGGGGGGTAATGGGGATGAGGGGATATGGGGGGTCAGGGGGGGTAATGGGGGGTCAGGGGGATGGGGGGGACCCCATAAATGGGGGGGACATGGGGGGTAAGGGAATGGGGGTAATGGGGGACATGGGGATGGGGGGGACCCCATAAATGGGGGAGACCCCAGGAATAGGGGGGACATGGGGGGTAATGGGGGGACATGGGGGGTCGGGGGGATGGGGGGGACCCCAAAATGGGGGGGACATGGGGGGTAATGGGGGGACATGGGGGGTCAGGGGGATGGGGGGGACCCCAGAAATGGGGGGGAATGGGGGGTGGGGGGGACCCCATAAGTGGGGGGGACATGGGGGGGTGGGGAAATGTGGGGGTTCGGGGGGTCCTGGGGGGTTCGGGGTGCACCGGAGGTTTTGGGGTGCGGGGGGGAGGGGTTTGGGGACGTTTGGGGACACATGGACCCCCTTGTTTCCCCTCCCCCCACCCCAGGTCATCGACATCTTGAGGGGAAAAGCAGCGCGACCCCCGCCCTCCCCCCCCCGGGGACCCCAAAACGGTGAGGGGGGGCGGGGGGTCCCCTCCCGGACGCCTGGGTCCCTTGGGGCACTCCTGGGTCCCTCCAGAACTCCTGGGTCCCTTGGGGCACTCCTGGGTCCCCCCCGAACTCCTGGGTCCCTTGGGGCACTCCTGGGTCCCTTGGGGCACTCCTGGGTCCCTTGGGGCACTCCTGGGTCCCTTCCCCGCACTCCTGGGTCCCTCCCGCACTCCTGGGTCCCTCCCCGGGGTCCCTGGGAGCTGATGACGTGGGGGGGTGGGGTTTGGGGTCCCCCCTGAACCCCCCATTGTCCCCCCCAGGCCGCGCCTCCCCCGGGCCCCCCCCGGCAACCAATCAGCGAGCGGCCTCCGCCCAGCCCCCCAATGGCGCTCGGGGTGTGAAGCACGAAGGCCCCGCCCCCGCCCCGCCATTGGCCGAGTCCCCCCCGCTCCACCCAATGGCGTCGCCCGGCCGGGAGGCCTCAGCCAATCAGGAGCCGCCGCGGGCTGCACGGACGGACCAATCCCCTCCCGAGCCCCCTCGGCTCCGCCCCCGGGAGGCGCGGGGCCAAGCGGGAGGGGCCAGGTGACCCCGGGCGGCCACGTGACCACGCGCCTTAAAGGGACCCAGGCGTCCGGGAGGGCCCCGCCCCCATCCACGAGCATTAACAAGTCCTGAAATGAGGCGAATTAAAGCGATTTTGGCTAAAAAAACCCTCGCCTGATGACGTAGAGTCGCGCGCGGCCGATTTTTGTCGCTTATTTCCCTTCTTTCACCAGATTCTCCCCCATTTTTGGCCCCGCGCGGCCGCCGTCAAAATGGCGGCGGCCGTGCCGTACAAGATGGCGGCGCCAGGGGGACAGCGAAAGCGTCGGTGCCGTACAAAATGGCGGCATCCGGTTGGGGGGGCGGAAGCGGCCGTTCCGTACAAAATGGCTGCGCCCTGGGGCGGTGGGAACCGGCCCAGTAGAGGAAGCGGTTGCGCCGTACAAAATGGCGCCGCCCGCCGCGGAAGTGGCGCCACCACATCTTTCGTCACTTCCGGCGGCGGCCATGGCGGCGCGGAGGGTGCTGCGGCTGGGTGCGCGGTTTTGGGGCTTTTTGGGGCATTTTTGGGGGTTTTGGGTGCGGGATTTTGGCGGAAAGCGCCAAAAAATGCGGTGGGAGGGGGGTAAAGGGGTTTCCGTTCATTAGGGGTGGGCGGGGTTAATAGTTCATTAATTGGGGGCGGGTGGAACGCTGCTTGGGGGCGTGGTCTGCGTAACCACGCCCCCCGGCTCATGCCCCGCCCCCCCAGCTGAACGTCACGTCCGGAACCTGCGGCCCCTCCCCCGCCCCCCCCAGCGCATCGGCCAATGGCGAGTGGAGTGAGTGGGGGGGGGGCCCGAACTCCTGGGTCCCTGGGGCACTCCTGGGTCCCCCCTGAACTCCTGGGTCCCTCCCGGACTCCTGGGTCCCTTGGGGCACTCCTGGATCACTCCCCGAACTCCTGGGTCCCTTGGGGCACTCCTGGGTCCCTCCCGAACTCCTGGGTCCCCTGGGGCACTCCTGGGTCCCTTGGGGCACTCCTGGATCCCTCCCCGAACTCCTGGGTCCCTGGGGCACTCCTGGGTCCCTTGGGGCACTCCTGGGTCCCTCCCCGAACTCCTGGGTCCCTTGGGGCACTCCTGGATCCCTCCCCGAACTCCTGGGTCCCTGGGGCACTCCTGGGTCCCTTGGGGCACTCCTGGGTCCCTGGGGCACTCCTGGGTCCCTCCGTGACCACGCCCCTTTCCCCTCCCCCCCCAGACACGGCCTCTCCCCGGGCTCCTCGGGTTTCGGGCCCCTCCGTGACCTCCCGGATTGGTCCTTTGTGGGTGAGTCCCCGCCCCCCCGGACGCCTGGGTCCCTTCCCCCGGACGCCTGGGTCCCCTAACCCCTCCCCCCTCCCCCAGACGGTCGCCCCGCCCCCCTCTGGAAGGGGCAGCAGCGGCGGCTGCGGGAGAACGAGGAGCTGGCGGTGAGTTGGGGCCCGGACGCCTGGGTCCCTCCCGAACGCCTGGGTCCCTGGGGCACTCCTGGGTCCCTCCCCGAACTCCTGGGTCCCTCCCGAACGCCTGGGTCCCTGGGGCACTCCTGGGTCCCTCCCGAACGCCTGGGTCCCTTGGGGCACTCCTGGGTCCCTTGGGGCACTCCTGGGTCCCTCCCCGAACTCCTGGGTCCCTTGGGGCACTCCTGGGTCCCTCCCGAACTCCTGGGTCCCTCCTGAACGCCTGGGTCTGTCCCGAACTCCTGGGTCCCTGGGGCACTCCTGGGTCCCTCCCCGAACTCCTGGGTCCCTGGGGCACTCCTGGGTCCCTCCCCGAACTCCTGGGTCCCTGGGGCACTCCTGGGTCCCTCCCCGAACTCCTGGGTCCCTGGGGCACTCCTGGGTCCCTCCCCGAACTCCTGGGTCCCTTGGGGCACTCCTGGGTCCTTCCCGGATGCCTGGGTCCCTGGGGCACTCCTGGGTCCTTCCCGGATGCCTGGGTCCCTGGGGCACTCCTGGGTCCCCCCTGAACTCCTGGGTCCCTCCCCAAATTCCTGGGTCCCTGGGGCACTCCTGGGTCCCTCCCAGACTCCTGGGGCACTCCTGGGTCCCTTGGGGCACTCCTGGGTCCCTCCCGAACGCCTGGGTCCCTCCCGAACTCCTGGATCCCCTTCCCCGAACTCCTGGGTCCCTGGGGCACTCCTGGGTCCCCCCGTGACCCCTTTCCCGCAGCGCCGCGCCGTGGGGCTGATCGGGGCTCTGGACGCCGCCGCCTCCAGGGGGCGCCCCACGGGGGTCCCGGCCCCACAACTGCGCCCCAAGGGCTCCCAGCGCCCCCCGGGACGGAGCGGGACCGACCAGTGAGCGATCTGTGGGGCCCGGACGCCTGGGTCCCTTCCGGGGAGGGATCTGTGGGGCCCGGACGCCTGGGTCCCTTCCGGGGAGGGATCTGTGGGGCCCGGACGCCTGGGTCCCTTCCGGGGAGGGATCTATGGGGCCCGGACGCCTGGGTCCCTTCCGGGGAGGGATCTGTGGGGCCCGGACGCCTGGGTCCCTTCTGGGGTGGGATCTATGGGGCCCGGACGCCTGGGTCCCCCGGACACCTGGGTCCCTTCCGGGGTGAAGGGATCTATGGGGCCCGGACGCCTGGGTCCCTTCAGGCCCCGTTGTTTGTGATAAAAACCCGGATGTTTCCACCCAAATCGGTGTTGTTGATTTTGCTTGGGGGGCTGGGGGGGGGTGGGGGGGCACTTGTGGGGCAGAGCTGGGCTCCTCCCCATAGGGGGCGCTGTGGTGGGAGCCGGGGCCGCGGGTTCGAGTCCCGGGCGAGGAAACCGCGACTTTGCCCAAAATCGGGGCTTTTAAGCCCAAAAAAGCGACCGGATGTGTTGGGATTTAATTTGATGGGGTTAATGGAGCGGGGGTTGGGAGTCCGGCTGTAAAAAGCGCGATTTGCGGCAATTTTGGGTTGAAATTGGGGGTTTTATTGGGGTTTTAATTGGGGTTTTAATTGGGGTTTTATTGGGGTTTAATTGAGGGTTTTATTGGGGTTTAATTGAGGTTTTTATTGGGTTTTAATTGAGGGTTTTATTGGGTTATAATTGAGGGTTTTATTGGATTTTGATTGGGGGTTTTATTGGGTCTTATTGGGTTTTAATTGGGGTTTTGATTGGGGATTTATTGGGGTTTTAATTGGGGTTTTATTGGGTTTTAATTGGGGTTTATTGGGTTTTAATGGGGGTTTTGATTGGGGTTTTATTGGGTTTTAATTGGGGTTTTGATTGGGGATTTATTGGGTTCTAATTGGGGTTTTGATTGGGGTTTTATTGGGTTTTTATTGAGGTTTTTATTGGGGGTTTTATTGGGGTTTTATTGGGTTTTAATTGGGGTTTATTGGGTTTTGATTGGGGTTTTGATTGGGGTTTTAATTGGGGATTTATTGGGTTTTAATTGGGGTTTTATTGGGGTTTAATTGAGGGTTTTATTGGGATTTAATGGGGGTTTTATTGGGGTTTAATTGGGTTTAATTGGGATTTAATTTGGGATTTATTGGGGTTTTAATTGGGATTTTGTTGGGGTTTTATTGGGGTATTATTGAGGTTTTTATTGGGGGTTTTATTGGGGTTTTAATTGGGGTTTTATTGGGGCTTTAATTGGGGTTTTCTTGGGTTTTAATGGGGGTTTTAATTTGGGTTTTATTGGGTTTTAATTGGGGTTTTATTGGGGGTTTTATTGGGGTTAAATTGAGGGTTTTATTGGGGTTTTTATTGGGGTTTTATTGGGTTTTAATTGGGGTTTTAGTTGGGGTTTTATTCAGGATTTTATTGGGGTTTTAATTGGGGTTTGATTGGGGTTTTATTGGGGTTTTAATGGGGGTTTTATTGGGGATTTAATTGGGATTTTAATTTGGGTTTTATATGGTTTTAATTGGGGTTTAATTGGATTTTAATTGGGGTTTAATTGAGGGTTTTAATTGGGGTTTTATTGGGGTTTGATTGGGTTTTATTGGGGAGAAATTGGGTTTTAATTGGGGGTTTTATTGGGTTTTAATTGGGGGTTTTATTGGGGTTTTAATTGGGGTTTTAATGGGGGTTTTATTGGGGTTTTAATGGGGTTTTTATTGGGCTTTTATTGGGTTTTAATTGAGGGTTTTAATTGGGGTTTTAATTGGGGTTTTAGTTGGGTTTTAATTGGGTTTTAATTGGGGTTTTAATTGGGGTTTTATTGGGGTTTTAATGGGGGTTTTATTGGGGATTTAATTGGGATTTTAATTTGGGTTTTATATGGTTTTAATTGGGGTTTAATTGGATTTTAATTGGGTTTTAATTGAGGGTTTTATTGGGGTTTTATTAGGGTATAATTGGGGTTTAATTGGAGTTTAATTGGGGTTTAATTGGGGTTTTTTGGGGGGGTTTTATTGGGTTTTAATTGGGGTTTTGATTGGGGTTTTAATTGGGTTTTAATTGAGGGTTTTATTGGGTTTTGATTGGGGTTTTATTGGGGTTTTATTGGGTTTTATTGGGTTTTAATTGAGGGTTTAATTGGGGTTTAATTGGGGTTTAATTGGGTTTTGATTGGGGTTTAATTGAGGGTTTAATTGGGGGTTTTAATTGGGGGTTTTAATTGGGGTTTTATTGGGGTCTTATTGGGTTTTAATTGGGGGTTTTATTGGGATTTATTGTGTTTTAATTGGGGTTTAATTGGGGGGCTTTGGGGGTTATTATTGGGCTTAATTGAGGTTTTGATTGGGTTTTGATTGGGGATTTATTGGGCTTTTAATTGGGTTTTAATTGGGTTTTATTGGGGATTTTATTGGGGGCTTGATTGAATTTTTATTGGGGGTTTATTGGGGTTTATTTGCCCTTTTTTGGGGCCTTTTTTGGGCCTTTTTGGGGCCTTTTAGGGCCTCTTTTTGGGCCTTTTTTGGGCCTTTTAGGGCCTTTTTTGGGGCCTTTTTCGGGGCCTTTTTTTGGGCCCTTTTAGGGCCTTTTGGGGGCCTTTTTTGAGGCCTTTTTTGGGCCTTTTTGGGCCTTTTTTGGGGCCTTTTTTGAGGCCTTTTTTGGGCCCTTTTTTGGGGCCTTTTTGGGCCTTTTTGGCCCTTTTTTGGGCCCTTTTTTTGGGCCCTCTTTTTGGGGCCTTTTTGGGGCCTTTTGGGCCTTTTTTGGGCCCTTTTTTTGGGCCTTTTTTGGGCCCTTTTTTTGGGCCTTTTTGGGCCTTTTTGGGCCCTTTTTTTGGGCCCTTTTTTGGGCCCTCTTTTTGGGGCCTTTTTGGGGCCTTTTGGGCCCTTTTTTGGGCCCTTTTTTGGGCCCTTTTTTGGGGCCCTTTTTTGGGGCCCTTTTTTGGGGCCCTTTTTTGGGGCCCTTTTTTGGGGCCCTTTTTTGGGGCCCTTTTTTGGGGCCCTTTTTGGGGCCCTTTTTGGGACCTTTTTGGGGCCTTTTAGGGCCTTTTTTGGACCCTTTTTTGGGGCCTTTTTTTGGCCTTTTTTGGGGCCTTTTAGGGCCTTTTTTGGGGGCCTGTTTTGAGGCCTTTTTGGGGCCTTTCTGGGCCTTTTGGGGGCCTTTTTTGGAGCCTTATTGGGGCCTTTTTGGGCTCTTTTTTGGGGCCTTTTGGGCCCTTTCTTGCGGCCTTTTTTGGCCCTTTTTTGGGCCTTTTTGGGGCCTTTTAGGGGCCTTTTTGGGACTTTTTGGGCCCTTTTTTGGGGCCTTTTAGGGCCTTTTTTGGGACCTTTTTTGGGGCCTTTTTGGGGCCTTTTGGGCCCTTTTTTGGGCCCTTTTTTGGGTCCTTTTTGGGGCCTTGTTGGGGCCTTTTTTGAGGCCTTTTTTGGGGCCTTTTTGGGGCCTTTTTGGGGCCTTTTTGGGGCCTTTTGGGCCCTTTTTCGGGGCCCTTTTTGGGGCCCTTTTTGGGGCCTTTTTTTGGGCCTTTTTGGGGCCTTTTTTGGGGGCCTTTTTGGGGCCCTTTTTTGGGCCTTTTAGGGCCTTTTTTTGGGGCCTTTTTTTGGGGCCTTTTTTGGGGCCTTTTTTGGGGCCTTTTTTGGGGCCTTTTTTGGGGCCTTTTTTGGGGCCTTGTTGGGGCCTTGTTGGGGCCTTTTTTGAGGCCTTTTTTTGGGCCTTTTTTGGGCCTTTTTGGGGCCTTTTTGGGGCTTTTTGGGGCCTTGTTGGGCTTTACTGGGCCCATTGGGCCCCCAAATTACCCAACCCCCCCCCCAAAATCACCCTCTAAAAATCACCAAACCCTCTAAAATCACCAAAACCCCTCGAAATGGCCCAAACTGCCCAAAACCCCTGGTAGATCGGCCCCCAAATCACCCCCCAAATCACTCAAAACTCCAAAATAGCCCCAGAGTTACCCAAAATGACCCAAAATCGCCCTAAAAAAATCACCCCAAATAACCACAGAGCGCCCAAAATCACCCAAAACCACCAAAACAGCCCCAAATTACCCAAAATAACCCCCAAAAATCACCCCAATCCCCCCCAAAATGTCCCAAAATGTCCCAAAATGTCCCAAAATAACACAAAATACCCCAAAATCGCCCCCAAAATGTCCCAATATCACCCAAAATCTCCCCAAACCCCCCCAAAATGTCCCAAAATAAAATACCCCAAAACCACCCCAAACCCCCAAACCCCCCAAAACCACCCCAACCCCCCCCAAAAATCCCCAAATCCCCCCCAACCCCCCCTCTCCCCCCTCCCCCCTCCCCCCCCATCCCCCGTTTCCCAGCAACGCCGCGCGGGGGGCGTGGCCTTGGCCCTGTGGGCGTGGCCTTGAGGAACCTGTGGGCGTGGCCTCCTCCCCCTCCCCTCCCCCCCTCCCCTTTATTTTCTTTATTTCCCTTTTTCCCATTTTTTCCGCTTTTTTTTCCCAATATCGATTTTTTCTTCCCCTCCCCCCCTCCCCCCTCCCCCCCTTCCCCCCCCCCCCCCACCCCACGACCCCCCCCCCCACCCCCCCTCCCCCCCCGCCCCTCCCCCCACCCGCAGTCTCCCTGCGCCCACCGATGGATCCGGAGGTGGGTGCAGCGGCCTCTCCGACCCCTCCCCCACCCCCCCTCCCCCCCCCCGCCCCTCCCCCCCCCCACCCCCCACCCCCTCCTCCCCCCCTCCCCCCCCCAAAAAACCCCGCGCTTTTACAACTTTGCATAAATTTCCGCCTCGTTTTGCATCTTGATTGGCGGGGGGGGGGGGGAGGGGACGAGCAGCCCCCACCCCTCCCCCTCCCCCCCCCCCTTTTTTCTGGCCACACCCCATTTCCCACCCCTCCCCCCCTTTATTTCCCACCCCCCCCTTTGTTCACCCCCCGATTTAACGCCCCAAAATTACCCCCCCCCCCAATTAATCGCCCTCCCCCCATTGTATTAATGGGGGTGGGGGAGGGGCAGCCCCCCCCCCCCCCAATTAAGGGGGGAAAATGGGGGAGGGGGGACCCCGTTTTCCTCCCCTCCCCCCCCCCGGCTCTTTGTGCCGCGAGAAAGACGCGGGGGGGGGGAGGGGGGGAGGGGCGGATTTGGGGGGGGGGAGACCCCAGATATTGGGGGGGGGGGGGGGGGGCACAAAGCGCTTTTGGGGTTCGCGGTGGTTTTGGGGCATTTTGGGGGGATTTTGGGGCATTTGGGGGGGGGGTGGGGTGAAATTGGGGGGGGGGCGCCTCCCGTTTTACGGCCCCCCCCCCCCTTTTTTTGACCAAATCCGGAGGTTCCGGCACCAAATGGTATTGGGGGGGGGGAGGGGGGGTCCCCGTTGTATCTTGGGGTGAATTGGGGTGAATTTGGGGTCCTTTGGGGGGGGATTTTGGGGTGAATCCGCGCTATTTTGGGGCTGAATCCGCGTTCTATTTTGGGGGTGAATTCACGGTATTTTTGGGGTGAATCCGCGCTATTTTGGCTCTGACCCCCCCATTATATTTTTGGGCTCAATCGCGGCGTTTCCAGCCGCATTTGGGGGGGGGGTTCGCCCTATTTTGGGGTCCCCCCCCCCATTCTATTGCGCTCCCTGGGCCATATTTGGGATCCCCCCCCCTTATTCCCCCCCCCCATAATTTGGGGTCCCCCCCAAACTCGGGGTCCCCCCCCCGTTGTCCCCAGGGCGGGGATTCCCCCCCATCCCCCCCGCCCCCCCCGCCAATGGATCGATCCGCGGGGTGGAGGTCACGGGCGGGCCCATTAGCGCGGGAAGGGGGGGGGAGGGGGGGAACCATCGATCGTTTTGGGGGATTCGCATTGATTTTTGGGGGGGGGGGGGGGGGGGAAGGGGGAGGGGGTGGGGAATTCTCATCGATTTTTGGGGGGGGATTCTCATCGATTTTTAGGGGGGATCCATCGATCCGTGCGGGGGGGTTCCCCGCGCCATCGATCCCGAGCTGCCGAGCGGCTCCCGGCGCTTGGGGGGGGAGGGGGACACCCCCCGGCACCCCCAGGGACCCCCCCAAACCCCCCTGACCCCCCCATAGCAACCGGGGACCCCCCCAAACCCCATTGACCCCCCATATGAACCAGGGACCCCCCCAAACCCCATTGACCCCCCCATAGCGACCAGGGACCCCCCCCAAACCCCATTGACCCCCCCATAGCGACCAGGGACCCCCCCATAGCAACTGGGGACCCCCATATGAACCAAGGACCCCCCATATGCACCAGGGACCCCCCCAAACCCCATTGACCCCCCCATAGCGACCAGGGACCCCCCCAAACCCCCCTGACCCCCCCATAGCGACCAGGGACCCCCCCCAAACCCCATTGACCCCCCCATAGCAACCAGGACCCCCCATATGAACCAGGGACCCCCCCATAGCAACTGGGGACCCCCCATGTGAACCAGGGACCCCCCCCAAATCCCATTGACCCCCCCATAGCAACCAGGACACCCCCAAATCCCATTGACCCCCCATATGAACCAGGACCCCCATAGCAACCAGGGACCCCCCCATAGCAACCGGGACCCCCCCATAGTAACCAAAGACCCCCATATGAACCAGGGAACCCCCCCAAATCCCATTGACCCCCCATAGCAACCAGGACCCCCCATATGAACCAGGGACCCCCCCAAATCCCATTGACCCCCCCATAGCAACCAGGGACCCCCCCATAGCAACCAGGACCCCCCATATGAACCAGGGACCCCCCCCAAATCCCATTGACCCCCCCCATATGAACCAGGGACCCCCAATCCCATTGACCCCCCAATCCCATTGACCCCCCCATATGAACCAGGGACCCCTGCCATGTCTCCCCACCCCCACCTCCCCCCATTTCCCACCCCTCCCCCCCATATCCCCCCACTTCCCACCCCTCCCCCCATATCCCCCCACCTCCCCCATCTCCCTCCCCTCCCCCATCTCCCCCCATCTTCCCCCATTTCCCACCCCCCCATCCCCCCCATATCCCCATCTCCCCCCCCATCCCCCGCCCCTCCCCCCTCCCCCCGCCCCTCCCCCCGCCCCTCCCCCGCTAATTGCGCCATCGACGGCCCCATTACCGCATCGATTTCCCCATCATTTCCCATTGATTTCCCCATCATTTCCCATCGATTTCCCCATCATTTCCCATTGATTTCCCCATCATTTCCCATCGATTTCCCCATCATTTCCCATCGATTTCCCCATCATTTCCCATCGATTTCCCCATTTCCCATCGATTTCCCCATCATTTCCCATCGATTTCCCCATTTCCCATCGATTTCCCCATTTCCCATCGATTTCCCCATTTCCCATCGATTTCCCCATTTCCCATCGATTTCCCCATCATTTCCCATCGGTTCCGCCCTAAATCTGGTGGTGCGGGGGAGGGGCGGGGGGGGACACCCAGCACGCGGGGACCCCCCACGTGGGGGGGGGGGTTTGACCTCATTTCCCCTCCCCCTCCCATTAAAATGTGGGGATCCCCCCCCCCGCCCCACCCGGACGCCTGGGTTCTTGTTTAGGGGGGGAGGGGCACTGGGAGATCACAGGGTTGACCCCTCCACCCCCCCATTGTCCCCACAGGTTGTGGGGTGGACGGAGGTGACGGCCCCCGAGAGGTATTGGGGACAATGGGGACAATGGGGACATTGGGGACAATGGGGGCAATGGGGACATTGGGGACATTGGGGACATTGGGGGCAATGGGGACATTGGGGACATTGGGGGCAATGGGGACAATGGGGGTGATGGGGACATTGGGGACAATGGGGGCATTGGGGACAATGGGGGCAATGGGGGCAATGGGGACATTGGGGACATTGGGGACAATGGGGGCAGTGGGGGCAATGGGGACAATGGGGGCAATGGGGACATTGGGGACAATGGGGACATTGGGGACATTGGGGACAATGGGGACATTGGGGACAATGGGGGCAATGGGGACATTGGGGGCATTGGGGACATTGGGGACAATGGGGGCAATGGGGACATTGGGGACAATGGGGACATTGGGGACAATGGGGGCAATGGGGACATTGGGGACAATGGGGACATTGGGGACAATGGGGGCAATGGGGACATTGGGGGCATTGGGGACATTGGGGACAATGGGGGCAATGGGGACATTGGGGACAATGGGGACATTGGGGACAATGGGGGCAATGGGGACATTGGTGACAATGGGGACATTGGGGACAATGGGGGCAATGGGGACATTGGGGGCATTGGGGGCAATGGGGGCAATGGGGGCAATGGGGACATTGGGGACTCATTGAGGACATTGGGGCAATGGGGACATTGGGGACACGTTGGGGACATTGGGGGCAATGGGGACATTGGGGGCCTTGGGGACAATGGGGGCCTTGGGGACATTGGGGCAATGGGGACATTGGGGACTCATTGGGGATAACGGGGGCAATGGGGGCATTGGGGACAATGGGACATTGGGACAATGGGGCTCAGGGTGACATTGCAGGTGACAATGGTGGTGTCACCATGTCCAGGTATTGGGGACAATGGTGGTGTCACCGTGTTCATGTGTTGGGGACAATGGTGGTGTCACCGTGTCCATGTGTTGGGGACAATTGTGGTCACCTCGTGTCCATGTGTTGGGGACAATGGTGGTGTCACCATGTCCAGGTATTGGGGACAATGGTGGGGTCCCCAAGTCCACATATTGGGGACAATGGCGGTGTCACCGTATCCGTGTGTTGGGGACAATGGTGGGGTCCCCAAGTCCATGTATTGGGGACAATCTCAGTGTCACCGTGTCCGTGTGTTGGGGACAATCGCCGTGTCACTTTGTCCAAGTATTGGGGACAATGGTGGTGTCACCATGTCCGTGTATTGGGGACAATGGCAGTGTCACCGTATCCGTGTGTTGGGGACAATGGTGGTGTCACTTTGTCCCCACATTGGGGACAATCCTGGGGTCCCCGTGTCCCCACATTGGGGACAATCCTGGGGTCCCCGTGTCCCCACATTGGGGACAATCCTGGGGTCCCCGTGTCCCTGTGTTGGGGACAATGGTGGGGTCCCCGTGTCCCCACACTGGGGACAATGGCGGTGTCCCCACCCCAGTGACCACCGCTCCGTCCCCCCCTCCCCCCATTGCCGCAGTGTCCCCTCCCCCCCCATGTCCCCTCCCCCCCCCCCGGCGACAATGACCCCCGGGCCCATTTATGGGGGGGGAGGGGCACTTGGGGGGGGAGGGGCAGCTTGGGGAGGGGGGAGGGGCAGCTTGGGGAGGGGGGGAGGGGCAGTTGGGGGGGGTCGCCCCTCCCCCTCCCCACCCAGCACTAACGGCTTTTGTCTGTTTGGCTGGGCTGGGCTGGGGGGGGAGGGGCTGGGGGGTGGGGGAAGGGCCGGGGGGGTGGGGGAGGGGAAATGGTGGGGGGGGGGATGGGGGGAAATGATGGGGGTCTGGGGATGGTTTGGGGTGCGAAGGGGGGGGTGTAAAGTGGGGGAGGGGTCAACAGTGTGGGGGAGGGGTCAGCAATGGGGGGGGGGGGGGGTCCCAGTGTGGGGGAGGGGTCAGCAATGGGGGGGGGGGGGGTCCCAGTGTGGGGGAGGGGTCAGCAATGGGGGGGTTGCAATGTGGGGGAGGGGTCAGCAATGGGGGGAGGGGTCTGTGCAATGGGGTGGGGGGGTGGGGGGGTCAGAATGTGGGGGAGGGGTCAGCAATGGGGGGAGGGGTCTGTGTAATGGGGGGGGGGGTCAGCAATGGGGGGAGGGGTCTGTGTAATGGGGGGGGGGGGGTCAGCAATGGGGGGGGGGAGGGGGCGCTGTCTGCGCGTTGGGGGAGGGGTCAGTGCCTCCAACACTGTGAGAAGCGGGGGGGGGGTGGGGGGACCCAGGCGTCCGAGCCGGGGGGGGGGTGATGTTGATGTGGGGGGAGGGGCGCGGCTCGGCCGCCTGGGTCCCGACCCCCCCCCGCGCACGTGCGCGACCCCCGTGTCCGGCCCCCCCCCGCCCCCCCCGCCCCCCCCGCCCCCCCCCCCCCCCGCTCTGGTGCCCGCGGCGGAGCCGCAACCGGACCCGGAGCCGATGGAGGCGGCGGCGGCGCCCGCAGGTGGAGGCGCCCGGTAAGGGGGGGGCGCCCCGGCTTCCTCCGGGCCCCTGCATCCTCATCCTCATCATCCTCATCCTCCTCATCATCCTCATCACCCTCATCATCCTCATCCTCAGCCCCTTCATCGGCTTCTTCGGCTTCTTCCTCCTCCTCCTCCTCCTCCTCCTCCCCCCCGCGGTTTCCTCCTCCTGCCCCCCCCGCCCCAAGGGGTCAGTTGGTGCCTCCCGGTGCTGCCGGCGTCTGCAGCTTCACCCCCATCATCTTCATCTTCATCCCCTTCATCTTCATCTTCACCCCCTTCATCTTCATCTTCATCCCCATCATCTTCATCTTCATCCTCATCTGCATCTTCATCCCCATCCTCATCTTCATCACCATCCCCATCATCTTCATCATCATCTTCATCCTCATCTGCATCTTCATCTTCATCCCCATCCCCATCCTCATCCTCATCCCCATCTTAATCCCCATCCTCATCTTCATCCCCATCCCCATCCTCATCCCCATCTTCCTCTTCATCCCCATCCTCCTCTTCATCTCTGTCCCCATCCTCATCTTCACCCCCATCCTTGTGTTCATCGCCCCATCCCCATTCTCATCCTCATCTTCATCCCCCCCTTGTGTTCATCCCCCCATCTTCATCCTCATCCTCAGCCCCTTCATCGGCTTCTTTGGCTTCCTCCTCCTCCTCCTCCTCCTCCTCCTCCTCCTCCTCCCCCCCGCGGTTTCCTCCTCCTGCCCCCCCCGCCCCAAGGGGTCAGTTGGTGCCTCCCGGTGCTGCCGGCGTCTGCAGCTTCACCCCCTTCATCTTCATCTTCATCCCCTTCATCTTCATCTTCATCCCCTTCATCTTCATCTTCATCCCCATCATCTTCATCTTCATCACCATCCCCATCATCTTCATCATCATCTTCATCCCCATCCTCATCTTCATCCCCATCCTCATCTGCATCTTCATCCCCATCCTCATCTTCATCTTCATCACCATCCCCATCATCTTCATCATCATCTTCATCCCTATCCCCATCCTCATCCTCATCTTCATCCCCATCCTCATCTGCATCTTCATCCCCATCCTCATCTTCATCTTCATCACCATCCCCATCATCTTCATCATCATCTTCATCCCTATCCCCATCCTCATCCTCATCTTCATCCCCATCCTCATCTGCATCTTCATCCCCATCCTCATCTTCATCTTCATCACCATCCCCATCATCTTCATCATCATCTTCATCCCTATCCCCATCCCCATCTTCATCCCCATCCCCATCTTCATCCCTATCCCCATCCTCATCTTCATCCCTATCCCCATCCTCATCTTCATCCCCATCCTCATCTGCATCTTCATCCCCATCCCCATCTTCATCTTCATCACCATCCTCATCATCTTCATCCTCATCTTCATCTGCATCCTCATCTTCATCCCCATCCCCATCCTCATCTGCATCTCCATCCCCATCCCCATCTCCATCCTCATCCTCATTTTCATCCCCATCCTCATCTTCATCTCCATCCTCATCCTCATTTTCATCCCCATCCTCATCTTCATCTGCATCCTCATCTTCATCTTCATCCTCATCCCCATCCCCATCCTCATCTTCATCCCCATCCTCATCTTCCTCTTCATCCCCATCCTCATCTTCATCTCTGTCCCCGTCCTCACCTTCATCCCCATCCTTGTGTTCATCGCCCCATCCTCATCTTCATCCTCATCCTCATCTTCGTCTTCATCCTCCTCCTCATCTTCATCCTCGGTGCTGGTTGGTCCCTCCTGCTGTTTCCATCCTCATCTTCATCCCCATCCTCATCATCATCTTCATCCTCTTCATCCTCATCTTCCTCCCCTTCCCATCCTCATCTTCCTCCCCTTCCCATCCTCATCCTCACCCTGGGCCCGATCCTGGGGGGTCTGTGCTGGTCCCATCCTCATCTTCATCCCCCTCGTCATCCTCATCCTCATCTTCATCCCCCTCCTCATCCTCATCTTCATCATCCTCCTCTTCATCCCCATCCTCATCCCCATCTTCATCCTCATCTTCATCCCCATGTCCCTTCCCATCCTCATCCTCACCCCGGGCCCGATCCTGGGGGGTCCCCCCCTGCCCCATCTTCATCTTCATCTTCATCTTCATCCCCTCCCCATCCTCCCCATCCTCCTCATCCTCCTCCCCCCATTTTTACCCCATTTCCCCCCATTTTTACCCCGTTTTCCCCCCATTTCCCCCCCGGGATCTTCCCCTCCCCTCCCCCTCCCCTCCCCTCCCCCTCCCCTCCCCTCCCCCCGCCCCTCCCCCCCCGTCACAACAAAACCCAAACAGGAAACCCCGAAAATCGATCAATGCCCCCAATCGTTCGATCGATCGGAGGCGGCGGGGGGGGGGGAGGGGGGATGGGGGGGGGGGGTGACGCTGTCGCCATGGTGACGGGGGGGGAGGGGCCGGTGGCGGCTGTTCCTGTGTCCCCGTGTCCCTGTGTCTGTCCCCGTGTCCCTGTGTCTGTCCCCGTGTCCCCATGGCCGTCCCCATGTCTGTCCCTGTGTCCCTGTGTCTGTCCCCGTGTCCGTGTGTCCGTCCGTCTGTCCCTGTGTCCCCATGTCCCTGTGTCTGTCCCCACGTCCCTGTGTCCGTCCGTCTGTCCCTGTGTCCCCATGTCCCTGTGTCCGTCCCTGTGTCCCCATGTCTGTCCCTGTGTCTGTCCCCATGTCCCTGTGTCTGTCCCCGTGTCCCTGTGTCCGTCCCCATGTCTGTCCCCATGTCCCTGTGTCCGTCCGTCTGTCCCCATGTCCCTGTGTCTGTCCCCACGTCCCTGTGTCCGTCCGTCTGTCCCTGTGTCCCAATGTCCCTGTGTCCGTCCCCATGTCCCCATGTCCATCCCTGTGTCCCCATGTCTGTCCCCGTGTCCCCATGTCCATCCCCACGTCCCTGTGTCTGTCCCCATGTCCCCGTCTGTCCCTCTCTCCGTCCCCATGTCCCTGTGTCTGTCTGTCTGTCCCCTTGTCCCCGTGTCTGTCCCCGTGTCCCCATGTCCGTCCCCATGTCTGTCCCTGTGTCCCCACGTCTGTCCTCGTGTCCCCACATCCGTCCCCATGTCCCTCTGTCCATCTGTCTGTCCCCATGTCCGTCCCTGTGTCCCTGTGTCCTTCTGTCTGTCCCCATGTCTGTCCCTGTGTCCCCATGTCCCCACGTCCCTCTGTCCCCCTGTCTGTCCCCGTGTCCATCCCCGTGTCCGTCCGTCTGTCCCCGTGTCCCTGTGTCCCTCTGTCTGTCCCCACGTCCGTCCCCATGTCCCCATGTCCGTCCCTCTGCCCATCCCCCCGTCCCTCTGTCCGTCCCTCTCTGTCCACAGGGTCTGCAGGGTGATGTGTGTGTCCCCCCCCCATGTCCCCGTGTCCCCCCCCATAGTGACACCATGGGGACGGTGACACCGGGATGGTGACACCAGGAGGACGGTGGCACTGGGATGATGTCACCATGGGGATGGTGACACCGGGATGGTGACACTGGGACGGTGACACCAGAATAGTGACACCAGGGGGATGGTGACAGTGGGACGGTGACACTGGGATGGTGACACCATGGGGATGGTGACACTGGGATGGTGACACCATGGGGATGGTGACACCAGGGGGACAGTGACACCAGGGGGACGGTGACACCATGGGGATGATGACACTGGGATGGTGACACCGGGATGGTGACACCATGGGGACGGTGACACCGGGATGGTGACACCGGGATGGTGACACCAGGGGGATGGTGACACTGAGATGGTGACACCAGAATAGTGACACCATGAGGATGGTGACACTGGGATGGTGACACCAGGGGATGGTGACACCATGAGGACGGTGACACTGGGATGGTGACACCAGGGGGACGGTGACACTGGGATGGTGACACCAGGGGGATGGTGACACCATGAGGATGGTGACACTGGGATGGTGACACCATGGGGACGGTGACACTGGGATGGTGACACCAGGGGGATGGTGACACCAGGGGAATGGTGACACCAGGGGAATGGTGACACCAGGATAGTGACACCATGGGGGTGGTGACACTGGGATGGTGACACCAGGGGGACGGTGACACTGGGACGGTGACACTGGGATGGTGACACCGGGATGGTGACACCAGGGGGATGGTGACACCAGGGGACGGTGACAGTGGGACGGTGACACTGGGATGGTGACACCATGGGGATGGTGACACTGGGATGGTGACACCGGGATGGTGACACCAGGGGGATGGTGACACCAGGGGACGGTGACAGTGGGACGGTGACACTGGGATGGTGACACCATGGGGATGGTGACACTTGGATGGTGACACCAGGGGGATGGTGACACCGGGATGGTGACACCAGGGGGATGGTGACACTGGGACAGTGACACCACAGGGACGGTGACACTGGGATGGTGACACCAGGGGGATGGTGACACTGGGACAGTGACACCAGAATAGTGACACCATGGGGACAGTGACACCACAGGGACGGTGACACCGGGATGGTGACACCATGAGGATGGTGACACTGGGATAGTGACACCACAGGGACGGTGACACTGGGATGGTGACACCAGGGGGACGGTGACACCAGGATAGTGACACCATGGGGACGGTGACATCGGGATGGTGACACCATGGGGACAGTGACACCAGGGGGATGGTGACAGTGGGATGGTGACACCATGGGGGTGGTGACACTGGGACAGTGACACGGGGACAGGACCCTGGCCATGGCGCACATTTGTGTCACATTTGTGTCACATTCGTGTCACGCTCGTGTCCCCATTTCGCGCGCTCCGGTGGCACCGCAGGTGTCTCTGTGTGTCCGTCTGTCTGCTGGGGTTTCATGGCGTGTCCGTCCGTCCGTCCGGGCGCTGGTGCGAGGTCGTGGTGACACCAGGGGGTTGTGCAAGGGGACGGTGACACCGGGGGGTCGTGGGAGGTCATGGTGACACCAGGGGGTCGTGCGAGGTCATAGTGACACCGGGGTGTTGTGCAAGGGGACGGTGACACCAGGGGGTCGTGCAAGGCTGGGGGGGTTGTGTAAGGCTTGTGCAAGGTCATGGTGACACCAGGGGGTTGTGCAAGGGGACGGTGACACCATGGGCTGGTGCAAGGTCATGGTGACACCGCAGGGTCGTGCAAGGCTGTGGTGACACTGGGGGGTTGTGCAAGGTCATGGTGACACCAGGGGGACGTGCAAGGCTGGGGGGGACGTGCAAGGCTTGTGCAAGGCTGTGGTGACACCAGGGGGTTGTGCAAGGTCATGGTGACACCAGGGGGTCGTGCGAGGTCATGGTGACACCAGGGGGTTGTGCAAGGGGACGGTGACACCAGGGGGTCGTGCGAGGTCGTGGTGACACCAGGGGGTCGTGCAAGGGGACGGTGACACCAGGGGGTTGTGCAAGGTCATGGTGACACCAGGGGGTCGTGCGAGGTCATGGTGACACCAGGGGGTTGTGCAAGGGGACGGTGACACCAGGGGGTCGTGCGAGGTCGTGGTGACACCAGGGGGTCGTGCAAGGGGACGGTGACACCAGGGGGTTGTGCAAGGTCATGGTGACACCAGGGGGTCGTGCGAGGTCATGGTGACACCAGGGGGTCGTGCAAGGCCGTGGTGACACCAGGGGGTTGTGCAAGGCCATGGTGACACCAGGGGGTCGTGCGAGGTCGTGGTGACACTGTGGGGTCATGAGAGGTCATGGTGACACTTTGGGGTCATGTGAGGCCACCCCTGTGTCCCCCCGTGTCACCCCCCTGTGCTACCCCCTATAGAGGGCCCTATAGGCCTGGGGGGGAGGGGCTATAGGGCACTGTAGGGTGCTCTAAGACGCTATGGGGGGCTATAGGGTTCTATAGGGGGCCATAGGGTTCTATAGGGGCCATAGGGTTCTATAGGGGGCTGTAGGAGCTATAGGGGGTTCTAGGGTTCTATAGGGGCCATAGGGTTCTATAGGGGGCTGTAGAGGCTATAGGGGGTTCTAGGGTTCTATAGGGGCCATAGGGTTCTATAGGGAGCTATGGGGCACTGTAGGGTGCTCTGAAACACTGTTGGGGGCTATTGAGTTCTATAGGGTTCTATAGGGGGCTGTAGGGGGTCATAGAGTTCTATAGGGGCTATAGGGTTCTATAGGGAGCTATGGGGCACCATAGGGTGCTCTAAGATGCTATGGGGGGCTATAGAGTTCTATAGGGGGCTGTAGGGGCTCTAGGGTTCTATGGGGGCCATAGGGTTCTATAGGGGGCTGTAGAGGCTATAGGGGGTTCTAGGGTTCTATAGGGGCCATAGGGTTCTATAGGGAGCTATGGGGCACCGTAGGGTGCTCTAAGATGCTATGGGGGGCTATAGGGTTCTATAGGGGGCTGTAGGGGATATAGGGGGTTCTAGGGTTCTATAGGGGCCATAGGGTTCTATAGGGAGCTATGGGGCACCGTAGGGTGCTCTAAGATGCTATGGGGGGCTATAGGGTTCTATAGGGGGCTGTAGGGGATATAGGGGGTTCTAGGGTTCTATAGGGGCCATAGGGTTCTATAGGGGGCTATGGGGCACTGTAGGGTGCTCTAAGATGCTATGGGGAGACTATAGAGTTCTATAGGGTTCTATAGGGGCCATAGGGGTCCCTGGGGGGGAGGGGGGAATTTGGGGGGGGTGTCCCCCGGTGGGGGGAGGGGCGGGTTCCGCCGTTTTGTCCCCAAATCGGGGCCGTTTGGGGGGGGGAGGGGGGAGGGGGTGAAAGGGAAACGGGAGGAGAAGTGAAAGTGCCGGGGGGGGCGGGGCCGGCGGGGGGGCGGAGCCAATGGGGGGCCACGCCCCTTCCCTCCCCCCCCCCCACCCCCGCGTGTCGGCGCCTTCGTTAATGAGTCATTGGGCTTTATGCAAATGGGGGGGGGGGAACACACGCGGGGGGGGCCCGGGGGGGGCACCCCCAAAATCCAACCGCGCCGCTCCCAGCGATCGGCAGCACCGAGACCCCCCCGGAACCCCAAAACCCCCCCGAACCCCCCCAAAAAACCCCCCCGGACCCCCAGGAACAGGTAAAGGGGGGGGGGGGGGAGGGGCAGCACCCCCATCGATTCATTTCGGGGGGGTCACGGTGGGTTTGGGGGGGTCTGCCCATCCCCCCCCCCCCCCCCCCCCCCCCAAGAGCATCGTTTTGAGGATTGGGGGGGAGCCGGACGCCTGGGTCCCCCCCCGGACGCCTGGGTCCCTCCCGGACGCCTGGGTCCCCCCCGGACGCCTGGGTCCCCTCCCCCCCCAATGTATGGGTGTCCCCCCCTCTATTTGTGTGTCCCCCCCCCCAATTTGTGACCCCCCAATGTGTCCCCTCCCGAACGCCTGGGTCCCCCCCGGACGCCTGGGTCCCCTCCCCCCTAATTTGTGTCCCCCCCAATGTGTCCCCCCCCGGACGCCTGGGTCCCCCCAGACACCTGTGCCCCCTCCCGGATGCCTGGGTCCCCCGGACACCTGGGTCCCCCGGACGCCTGGGTCCCCCCCGGACGCCTGGGTCCCCTCCCCCCCTAATGTGTGGGTCCCCCACCCTAATTTGGGTCCCCCCCCCCCCCAATTTGTGTCCCCCCTGTGTCCCCAGCACTAAGGATGTCTAAGCCCTTGGAGGTGGAGAAGGCGCCAACGGAGCACACGGGTACGGGGGGACATTGGGGACATCGGGGACATTGGGGGGACATGGGGACATTGGGGGGACGTGGGGACATTGGGGGACATGGGGACATTGGGGACATCGGGGGGACATGGGGACATTGGGGGACATGGGGACATTGGGGGACATGGGGACATTGGGGACATTGGGGGGACATGGGGACAGTGGGCGGTTGGGGGACAGTGGGGGGTTGGGGACATGGGGACAGTGGGGGGGATGTGGGGACACTGAGGGACATGGGGGGACATGGGGACATCGGGGGGTTGGGGACATGGGGGGACATGGGGACAGTGAGGGGTTGGGGACACTGGGGGGATGTTGGGGACATTGGGGGGGGATTTGGGGGACATGGGGGCATTGGGGGGTTGGGGACATGGGGGGACATGGGGACATTGGGGGGGATGTGGGGGACATGGGGACATTGGGGGGTTGGGGACATGGGGGGACATGGGGACAGTGGGGGGTTGGGGACACTGGGGGGATGTTGGGGACATTGGGGGGGACGTGGGGACAGTGGGGGTTTGGGGACATTGGGGGGATGTGGGGGACATGGGGACATAGGGGGACATGGGGACATTGGGGGGGACGTGGGGGACATGGGGACATTGGGGGACATGGGGACATTGGGGGGATGTGGGGACATGGGGGGTTTGGGGACACTGGGGATGTTGAGGGGTTGGGGACATAGGGGGACATGGGGACATTGGGGGACATGGGGACAGTGGGGGGACATCGGGGGGTTGGGGACATGGGGGGACATGGGGACAGTGGGGGGTTGGGGACACTGGGGGGATGTTGGGGACATTGGGGGGGACGTGGGGACAGTGGGGGGTTGGGGACACTGGGGGGATGTTGGGGACATTGGGGGGGACGTGGGGACAGTGGGGGGTTGGGGACATGGGGGGACATGGGGACATTGGAGGGGATGTGGGGGACATGGGGACATTGGGGGACATGGGGACATGGGGGGATCATGGGGACATTGGGGACATTGAGGGGGGGACATGGGGACATTGGGGGACATGGGGACATTGGGGGACTTGGGGACATTGGGGACATTGAGGGGGGGACATGGAGGGACATGGGGACACGAGGGGACATCGGGGGTGACACGGTGACATCGTGGGGGACACTGGGGACATGGGGGGGGGGGGTGACACCCCCCAGGTGACACCCCCCCCCCTCCCCCCCCCATTGTCACAGAGCCGGACACGAATGGACCCGACACGAACCTCCAGGTGCGGGGGGGAGGGGCCCCCAAAGACCCCGCCCCCAAAGACCCCGCCCCCAAAGACCCCGCCCCCAAACCCCCCGCCCCCCAACCCCCCCATGACCCCCTGGGCCGCCCCTCCCCCCCCCCCGGTTCCTGTTTTGCCGCTCGGTGCCTCGGGGGGGGGGAGGGGCGGGGGGGGGGAGGGGAAATCCCGGGGCCTCAAAAACAGGAAACGCCTCCGGGTGGGGGGGGGACCCCAAAATCCCCCCGATTCCCCCCAAAATAACCCCTCCCCCCCCCAGGTGAAGGCCGAGGAGCCCCCGGAGCCGCCCCCCCCCGCGCAGCCCCTCCCCCCCGCCCCCCCCCCCTGCTGCTGGGGGGGGCGCAGCTGGCCGGGGTGAGTGGGGGAGGGGCCGGGGGGGGAGGGGGGGACATTGGGGACATCGTTGGGGACATTGGGGACATTGGGGACACGGGGGGCGCTTCGCTGCTGCGGGGGGGGCGCTTGGGGCTGCTGCTAACCTGCTGCTCCCCCCCCGTGTCCCCATGTGTCCCCATGTGTCCCCGTGTGTCCCCAATGTGTCCCCAATGTGTCCCCAATGTGTCCCCAACGTGTCCCCGTGTGTCCCCGTGTGTCCCCAATGTGTCCCCAACGTGTCCCCATGTGTCCCCATGTGTCCCCGTGTGTCCCCAATGTGTCCCCAATGTGTCCCCATGTGTCCCCAATGTGTCCCCAATGTGTCCCCAATGTGTCCCCATGTGTCCCCATGTGTCCCCAATGTGTCCCCATGTGTCCCCCATGTGTCCCCCATGTGTCCCCCATGTGTCCCCAACGTGTCCCCAACGTGTCCCCATGTGTCCCCCATGTGTCCCCAACGTGTCCCCAACGTGTCCCCATGTGTCCCCATGTGTCCCCAATGTGTCCCCATGTGTCCCCATGTGTCCCCATGTGTCCCCAACGTGTCCCCAACGTGTCCCCAACGTGTCCCCAATGTGTCCCCAACGTGTCCCCCTGTGTCCCCAATGTGTCCCCATGTGTCCCCAATGTGTCCCCAACGTGTCCCCAATGTGTCCCCATGTGTCCCCAATGTGTCCCCAACGTGTCCCCATGTGTCCCCATGTGTCCCCATGTGTCCCCATGTGTCCCCAACGTGTCCCCAATGTGTCCCCATGTGTCCCCAATGTGTCCCCAATGTGTCCCCAATGTGTCCCCAATGTGTCCCCAACGTGTCCCCAACGTGTCCCCAATGTGTCCCCAATGTGTCCCCAATGTGTCCCCATGTGTCCCCATGTGTCCCCAATGTGTCCCCATGTGTCCCCAACGTGTCCCCATGTGTCCCCGTGTGTCCCCAATGTGTCCCCATGTGTCCCCATGTGTCCCCGTGTGTCCCCGTGTGTCCCCATGATGTCCCCATGATGTCCCCATGTCCCCATGTCCCCCCATGTCCCCCTGTCCCCAATGTCCCGTGTCCCCATATCCCCCATGTCCCCCTGTCCCCCCCATGTCCCCCAATGTCCCCCCGTCCACCCTGTCCCCACATGTCCCCAATGTCCCCATTGCCCCCAATGTCCCCAATGTCCCCCATATCCCCCCATTGCCCCCAATGCCCCCAATGTCCCCATTGCCCCCATTACCCCCATTGACCCCATTGCCCCCAATGTCCTGATGTCCCCCATTGCCACCAATGTCCCCCATTGCCCCCCATTGTCCCCATTGCCCCCATTGTCCCCATTGCCCCCATTGTCCCCAATGTCCCCCATATCCCCCCAATGCTCCCATTGTCCCCATTGCCCCCAATACCCCCATTGCCCCATTGCCCCCATTGCCCCCATCGCCCCCATTGCCCCCATTGTCCCCATTGCCCCCATTGTCCCCATTGCCCCAATGTCCCCATCGCCCCCAATGTCCCCATTGCCCCAATGTCCCCATCGCCCCCATCGCCCCCATTGCCCCCAATGTCCCCATCACCCCCATCACCCCCATCGCCCCCATTGCCCCAATGTCCCCATCGCCCCCAATGTCCCCATTGCCCCAATGTCCCCATCGCCCCCATTGCCCCCATCGCCCCCATCGCCCCCATTGCCCCCATCGCCCCCATCGCCCCCCATTGCCCCCATCGCCCCCATCGCCCCCATTGCCCCCATCGCCCCCATCGCCCCCAATGCCCCCAATGTCCCCATCGCCCCCATCACCCCCATCACCCCCATGGCCCCCATGGCCCCCCTGTCCCCGTGTCCCCGTGTCCCCCAGCTGGCCGCGCTGCTCCCCCCGCAGCAGCTGCTGCTCCAGCAGGCGCTGGCGGCCGCGCTCCAGCAGCACCAGGTCAATGTCAACGTCACCGTCACCGCCGCCACCGCCCCCCCCGCCGGGACCCCCCCGGGCCCGCCCCCCCCCGCCCCTCCCCCCCTCCTGTCCCAGCCCCTCCAGCTCAGCGCTCAGGTAACGCCCCCCACCCCCCCACCCGGGGCACCCCAATGTCACCCGGGGCACCCCCAGTGTCACCCCAATGTCACCCATGTCACCCTCATGTTCCCCGTGTCACCCCAGTGTCACCCCAGTGTCACCCCAATGTCACCCATGTCACCCTCGTGTTCCCCGTGTCACCCCAGTGTCACCCAAATGTCACCCCACTGTCACCCCAATGTCACCTGGGTCACCCCCAGTGTCACCCCAATGTCACCCATGTCACCCCAATGTCACCCCAGTGTCACCCCAATGTCACCTGGGTCACCCCCAGTGTCACCCCAGTGTCACCCATGTCACCCTCGTGTTCCCCGTGTCACCCCAGTGTCACCCCAATGTCACCCATGTCACCCTCGTGTTCCCCGTGTCACCCCAATGTCACCCCAGTGTCACCCCAATGTCACCCGGGTCACCCCCAGTGTCACCCCAATGTCACCCATGTCACCCTCGTGTTCCCCGTGTCACCCCAATGTCACCCCCAGTGTCACCCCAGTGTCACCCCAATGTCACCCATGTCACCCTCGTGTTCCCCTGTGTCACCCCCAGTGTCACCCCAATGTCACCCCAGTGTCACCCCAATGTCACCCATGTCACCCTCGTGTTCCCCGTGTCACCCCAATGTCACCCCAGTGTCACCCCAATGTCACCCGGGTCACCCCCAGTGTCACCCCAATGTCACCCATGTCACCCTCGTGTTCCCCGTGTCACCCCCAGTGTCACCCCAGTGTCACCCCAATGTCACCCATGTCACCCTCGTGTTCCCCGTGTCACCCCAATGTCACCCCCAGTGTCACCCCAGTGTCACCCCAATGTCACCCATGTCACCCTCGTGTTCCCCTGTGTCACCCCCAGTGTCACCCCAATGTCACCCATGTCACCCTCGTGTTCCCCGTGTCACCCCCAGTGTCACCCCAGTGTCACCCCAATGTCACCCATGTCACCCTCGTGTTCCCCGTGTCACCCCAATGTCACCCCCAGTGTCACCCCAGTGTCACCCCAATGTCACCCCAATGTCACCCTCGTGTTCCCCGTGTCACCCCCAGTGTCACCCCAGTGTCACCCCAATGTCACCCATGTCACCCTCGTGTTCCCCTGTGTCACCCCAATGTCACCCCAGTGTCACCCCAATGTCACCCGGGTCACCCCCAGTGTCACCCCAATGTCACCCATGTCACCCTCGTGTTCCCCGTGTCACCCCCAGTGTCACCCCAGTGTCACCCCAATGTCACCCATGTCACCCTCGTGTTCCCCGTGTCACCCCAATGTCACCCCCAGTGTCACCCCTGTGTCACCCCAATGTCACCCATGTCACCCTCGTGTTCCCCATGTCACCCCAGTGTCACCCCAATGTCACCCCAGTGTCACCCCAGTGTCACCCCAATGTCACCCTCGTGTTCCCCGTGTCACCCCAATGTCACCCCAGTGTCACCCCAATGTCACCCGGGTCACCCCCAGTGTCACCCCAATGTCACCCATGTCACCCTCGTGTTCCCCTGTGTCACCCCAATGTCACCCCAGTGTCACCCCAATGTCACCCATGTCACCCTCGTGTTCCCCGTGTCACCCCAGTGTCACCCCAATGTCACCCCAGTGTCACCCCAATGTCACCCCAGTGTCACCCCAGTGTCACCCCAGTGTCACCCCAATGTCACCCCCAGTGTCACCCCAGTGTCACCCCAATGTCACCCATGTCACCCTCGTGTTCCCCTGTGTCACCCCCAGTGTCACCCCAGTGTCACCCCAATGTCACCCCCAGTGTCACCCCAGTGTCACCCCAATGTCACCCATGTCACCCTCGTGTTCCCCTGTGTCACCCCCAGTGTCACCCCAATGTCACCCCAATGTCACCCATGTCACCCTCGTGTTCCCCTGAGTCACCCCAATGTCACCCAGGTCACCTCCAGTGTCACCCCAATGTCACCCATGTCACCCTCGTGTTCCCCGTGTCACCCCAGTGTCACCCCAATGTCACCCCACTGTCACCCCAGTGTCACCCCAATGTCACCCTCGTGTTCCCCGTGTCACCCCAGTGTCACCCCAATGTCACCCCACTGTCACCCCAGTGTCACCCCAATGTCACCCCAGTGTCACCCCAATGTCACCCGGGTCACCCCCAGTGTCACCCCAATGTCACCCATGTCACCCTCGTGTTCCCCGTGTCACCCCCAGTGTCACCCCAGTGTCACCCCAATGTCACCCATGTCACCCTCGTGTTCCCCGTGTCACCCCAATGTCACCCCCAGTGTCACCCCTGTGTCACCCCAATGTCACCCATGTCACCCTCGTGTTCCCCATGTCACCCCAGTGTCACCCCAATGTCACCCCAGTGTCACCCCAGTGTCACCCCAATGTCACCCTCGTGTTCCCCGTGTCACCCCAATGTCACCCCAGTGTCACCCCAATGTCACCCGGGTCACCCCCAGTGTCACCCCAATGTCACCCATGTCACCCTCGTGTTCCCCTGTGTCACCCCAATGTCACCCCAGTGTCACCCCAATGTCACCCATGTCACCCTCGTGTTCCCCGTGTCACCCCAGTGTCACCCCAATGTCACCCCAGTGTCACCCCAATGTCACCCCAGTGTCACCCCAGTGTCACCCCAATGTCACCCCCAGTGTCACCCCAGTGTCACCCCAATGTCACCCATGTCACCCTCGTGTTCCCCAGTGTCACCCAAATGTCACCCCAATGTCACCCCAGTGTCACCCCAATGTCACCCATGTCACCCTCTGTTCCCCGTGTCACCCCAATGTCACCCCAGTGTCACCCCAGTGTCACCCCAATGTCACCCTCGTGTTCCCCGTGTCACCCCAATGTCACCCCCAGTGTCACCCCAGTGTCACCCCAATGTCACCCATGTCACCCTCGTGTTCCCCTGTGTCACCCCCAGTGTCACCCCAGTGTCACCCCAATGTCACCCCCAGTGTCACCCCAGTGTCACCCCAATGTCACCCATGTCACCCTCGTGTTCCCCTGTGTCACCCCCAGTGTCACCCCAATGTCACCCCAATGTCACCCATGTCACCCTCGTGTTCCCCTGAGTCACCCCAATGTCACCCAGGTCACCTCCAGTGTCACCCCAATGTCACCCATGTCACCCTCGTGTTCCCCGTGTCACCCCAGTGTCACCCCAATGTCACCCCAGTGTCACCCCAGTGTCACCCCAGTGTCACCCCAATGTCACCCTCGTGTTCCCCGTGTCACCCCAATGTCACCCCAGTGTCACCCCAATGTCACCCGGGTCACCCCCAGTGTCACCCCAATGTCACCCATGTCACCCTCGTGTTCCCCTGTGTCACCCCAATGTCACCCCAGTGTCACCCCAGTGTCACCCCAATGTCACCCTGGTCACCCCCAGTGTCACCCCAATGTCACCCCAATGTCACCCCAATGTCACCCCAATGTCACCCCAATGTCACCCATGTCACCCTCGTGTTCCCCGTGTCACCCCAGTGTCACCCCAATGTCACCCCAGTGTCACCCCAGTGTCACCCCAATGTCACCCCCAGTGTCACCCCAGTGTCACCCCAATGTCACCCATGTCACCCTCGTGTTCCCCAGTGTCACCCAAATGTCACCCCAATGTCACCCCAGTGTCACCCCAATGTCACCCATGTCACCCTCTGTTCCCCGTGTCACCCCAATGTCACCCCAGTGTCACCCCAGTGTCACCCCAATGTCACCCATGTCACCCTCGTGTTCCCCTGTGTCACCCCAATGTCACCCCAATGTCACCCCAGTGTCACCCCAGTGTCACCCCAATGTCACCCTCGTGTTCCCCGTGTCACCCCAATGTCACCCCCAGTGTCACCCCAGTGTCACCCCAATGTCACCCATGTCACCCTCGTGTTCCCCTGTGTCACCCCCAGTGTCACCCCAATGTCACCCCAATGTCACCCATGTCACCCTCGTGTTCCCCTGAGTCACCCCAATGTCACCCAGGTCACCTCCAGTGTCACCCCAATGTCACCCATGTCACCCTCGTGTTCCCCGTGTCACCCCAGTGTCACCCCAATGTCACCCCACTGTCACCCCAGTGTCACCCCAGTATCACCCCAGTGTCTCCCAGGTCACCCCAATGGTGTCCCCACTGTGTCCCCTGTGTTACCCCAATGTCCCCACTGCCAACCCCAGTGTCCCCAATGTCACCCCAGTGTCCCCCTGTGTGACACCAGTGTCCCCATTGTCCACCCCATTGTCCCCCCCATTGCTCCCATTGTCCCCATTGTCCCCCATGTCCCCATTGCCCCCATTGTCCCCCATGCCCCCATTGCCCCCCATGTCCCCCATGTCCCCCATGTCCCCATTGCCCCCATTGTCCCCCATGCCCCCATTGCCCCCCATGTCCCCCATGTCCCCATTGCCCCCATTGTCCCCCATGCCCCCATTGCCCCCCATGTCCCCCATGTCCCCCATGCCCCCATTGCCCCCCATGTCCCCCATGTCCCCATTGCCCCCATTGTCCCCCATGTCCCCATTGCCCCCATTGTCCCCCATGCCCCCATTGCCCCCCATGTCCCCATGTCCCCCATTGCCCCCATTGCCCCCATTGCCCCCATTGCCCCCATTGTCCCCATTGTCCCCATCACCCCCACTGTCCCCATCACCCCCATTGCCCCCATTGCCCCCATTGTCCCCATCACCCCCATTGTCCCCATCACCCCCACTGTCCCCATCACCCCCATTGCCCCCATTGCCCCTATTGTCCCCATCACCCCCATTGTCCCCATCACCCCCACTGTCCCCATGCCCCCCATTGTCCCCATTGTCCCCATGCCCCCATTGCCCCCATTGTCCCCATGTCCCTATTGCGCTCATTGCCCCCATTATCCCCAATGTCCCCATTGCCCGTATCGCCCCCATTGTCCCCATCGCCCCCATCGTCCCCATCGCCCCCATCGTCCCCATCGCCCCCGCTGTCCCCATGTCCCCCCATTGTCCCCGTGTCCCCCCAGGACATCCAGCAGCTGCTCCAGCTGCAGCAGTTGGTGCTGGTACCTGGACACCCCCTGCAGGGCCCCCAGTTCCTGCTGCCCCAGCACGGACAGGCAGGTGCGGCGGGACGGGGGGACAGGGGGACAGGGGGACAATGGGGACAATGGGGGGACATGGGGGATATTGGGGATATGGGGACAATGGGGGACATGGGGGGATATGGGGACATATGGGGATATGGGGGTGCATGGGGGACAGGGGGACAATGGGGGGACATGGGGACATGGGGGGATATGGGGACATGGGGGGACATGGGGACATGGGGGGATATGGGGACATGGGGGGACATGGGGACGTGGGGGGATATGGGGACATATTGGGATATGGGGGTGCATGGGAGATAGGGGGACAATGGGGGGATATGGGGGGACATGGGGACATGGGGGGACATGGGGGGATATGGGGACATATGGGGATATGGGGGTGCATGGGGGACAGGGGGACAATGGGGGGACATGGGGACGTGGGGGGACATGGGGACATGGGGGGACATGGGGACATGGGGGGACATGGGGACGTGGGGGGATATGGGGACATATGGGGATACGGGGGTGCATGGGGGACAGGGGGACAATGGGGGGATATGGGGGACATGGGGTCAATGGGGGACATGGGGGATATGGGGACAATGGGGGGCATGGGGGACAATGGGGACAATGGGGACATGGGGACAATGAGGGTCATGGGGGACAGGGGGACATGGGAGAATATGGGGGGACATGGGGGGATATGGGGACAATGGGGGGACATGGGGTGCATGGGGACATGGAGGGACAGGGGGACAATGGGGGACATGGGGGCAATGGGGGGACATGGGGGGACATGGGGGGATATGGGACCATGGGGCTGGGGACCTGTGTCACCTGACCCCCCCCCATTGTCCCCCCAGGGCTCCTGTCCCCCCAGAACCTGTTCCAGCCACCACAGCCCAACCCGGGGGGGCTGCTGCCCCCCAACCCCCGCGGGACGCTGCCCCCCCAGGTACTGACCCCCCAGTCACCCCAAAACTGACCCCCAACCCCCCAAAGCACCCCAAAACTGACCCCCAACCCCCCCAAATCACCCCAAAACTGACCCCCAGGTACCGACCCCCAAATCACCCCAAATGACCCCAAATCCCCCCCACCCCCCAGGGATGGGGGGACCCCAAAAACCCCAGAAATCCGCCCAAAATCCTGCCCCCCCCCCCAACCCCCCCTGTGTCCCCAGCCCAGGCGGTGACACCATTGGGTCCCCCTGAGTGTCCCCAACCCACCCCGAGCCCCTGACCCCCTCATTGTGACCCCATTGTGTCCCATTGTCCCCATTGTCCCCAGTGCCCCCATTGCCCCCAATGTCCCCATTGACCCCATTACCCCCATGTCCCCATTGCCCCCATTGTCCCCAATGTCCCCATCGCCCCCACTGTCCCCGCATCCCATTGCCCCCATTGTCCCCATGTCCCCATTGACCCCCTTGCCCCCATTGTCCCCAATGTCCCCATCGACCCCCTTGCCCCCATTGTCCCCATGTCCCCATTGACCCCCTTGCCCCCATTGTCCCCATGTCCCCATTGACCCCCTTGCCCCCATTGTCCCCAATGTCCCCATTGCCCCCAATGTCCCCACTGTTCCCATTGCCCCACTGTCCCCACTGTCCCCATGTCTCATTGCCCCCATTGTCCCATTGCCCCCATTGTCCCCATGTCCCCAATGTCCCCATTGCCCCCATTGCCCCCAATGTCCCCATTGTCCCCAATGTCCCCATCACCCCCATGTGTCCCACTGCCCCCATCACCCCCATCGCCCCCATGTCCCCAATGTCCCCATTGCCCCCATTGCCCCCAATGTCCCCATTGTCCCCAATGTCCCCATCGCCCCCATGTCCCCAATGTCCCCATTACCCCCATTGCCCCCATTACCCCCATTACCCCCATCGCCCCCACCGCCCCCATCGCCCCCATGTCCCCAATGTCCCCATTGCCCCCACTGCCCCCACCGCCCCCACCGCCCCCATGTCCCCAATGTCCCCATTGCCCCGCAGGCCGTGCCGCGCTCGGGCCCCCCCGAGTGTCCCCTGCCCCCCGGGGACCCCCCCGTCGTGTCCCCCCCCGAGGAGCCGAGTGACCTGGAGGAGCTGGAGCAGTTCGCCCGCACCTTCAAGCAGCGCCGCATCAAGCTGGGCTTCACGCAGGTCTGTCCCCAGCGTCCCCAGCGTCCCCAACGTCCCCAGCGTCCCCAGGTGGCCCCCACCCCACCCCCGCGGCCCCCACCGGCCCCTGTCCCCATGGCCCCAGTCTGGCCCCATCCCTGTGTCCCCAAACTGTCCCCATTGCCCCCATTGACCCCCATTGACTGCCAACGTCCCCAATGTCCCCATTGACCCCCATTGACCCCCACTGACTCCCAATGTCCCCAAACTGTCCCCATTGCCCCCATTGACCCCCATTGACTCCCAATGTCCCCGATGTCCCCATTGCCCCCATTGACCCCCACTGACTCCCAATGTCCCCAATGTCCCCATTGACCCCCATTGACTCCCAATGTCCCCAATGTCCCCATTGCCCTCATTGACCTCCGTTGACTCCCAATGTCCCCATTGCCCCCATTGCCCCCCGATGTCCCCATTGTCCCCATCGCCCCCATTGTCCCCAATGTCCCCAATGTCCCCATCACCCCCATTGACCCCCATTGACTCCCAATGTCCCCAATGTCCCCATTGACCCCCATTGACCCCCATTGACCCCCGATGTCCCCAATGTCCCCATTGCCCCCATTGCCACCATTGCCCCCATTGCCCCCAATGTCCCCATTGTCCCCATCGCCCCCATTGTCCCCAATGTCCCCAATGTCCCCATTTCCCCCAATGTCCCCATTTCCCCCAATGTCCCCATCACCCCCCTTGACCCCATTGCTCCCATTGCCCCCATTACCCCCAATGTCCCCAATGTCCCCATCATCCCCATTGACCCCATTACCCCCAATGTCCCCATCACCCCCATTACCCCCATTGCCCCCAATGTCCCCATCACCCCCATCACCCCCGATGTCCCCACCGCCCCCATCGCCCCCGATGTCCCCACCGTGCCGCTGTCCCCAGGGTGACGTGGGGCTGGCCATGGGGAAGCTCTACGGGAACGACTTCAGCCAGACCACGATCTCGCGCTTCGAGGCGCTGAACCTGAGCTTCAAGAACATGTGCAAACTGCGGCCCCTGCTCGAGAAGTGGCTGAGCGACGCGGGTAGGGACACGGGGACAGCGGGGACATTGGGGACATTGGGGACATTGGGGGCGATGGGGACATTGGGGACATTGGGGGCATTGGGGGCAATGGGGACATTGGGGACATTGGGGGCATTGGGGGTGATGGGGACATTGGGGGCGATGGGGACATTGGGGGTGATGGGGACATTGGGGGGCAGTGGGGTCAATGGGGTCAATGGGGGCAATGGGGACATTGAGGGTAATGGGGGCGATGGGGGCAATGGGGGCAATGGGGACATTGGGGGCAATGGGGACAATGGGGGCAATGGGGACATTGGGGGCAATGGGGACATTGGGGGTAATGGGGGCAATGAGGGCAATGGGGGTGATGGGGACAATGGGGGGCAATGGGGGCGATGGGGGCAATGGAGGCAAGGGGGGTGATGGGGACATTGGGGGTAATGGGGACATTGGGGGTAATGGGGGCAATGGGGGTCAATGGGGGTGATGGGGACATAGGGGGGCAATGGAGGCAATGGGGACATTGGGGGCGATGGGGACATTGGGGACATTGGGGGTGATGGGGTCAATGAAGCAATGGGGGCAAGGGCGATGATGGGGACATAGGGGGGTAATGGGGTCAATGGAGGTGATGGGGACATTGGGGGTAATGGGGTCAATGGGGGCAATGGGGTCAATGGGTCAATGGGGGCAAGGGCGATGATGGGGACATTGGGGGGCAATGGGGACATTGGGGGTAATGGGGGCAATGAGGGCAATGGGGGTGATGGGGACAATGGGGGGCAATGGGGGCGATGGGGGCAATGGAGGCAAGGGGGGTGATGGGGACATTGTGGGTAATGGGGACATTGGGGGTAATGGGGGCAATGGGGGCAATGGGGGCGATGGGGGCAATGGGGGTCAATGGGGGTGATGGGGACATAGGGGGGCAATGGAGGCAATGGGGACATTGGGGGCAATGGGGGCGATGGGGGCAATGGAGGTGATGGGGACATTGGGGGTAATGGGGACAATGGGGACAATGGGGACATTGAGGGTAATGGGGGCGATGGGGGCAATGGGGGTGATGGGGACATTGGGGGCGATGGGGACATTGAGGGTAATGGGGGCAATGGGGGCATTTGGGACATTGGGGGCAATGGGGGCAAGGGGGGTGATGGGGACATTGGGGCAATGGGGACATTGGGGGCAATGGGGGCGATGGGGGAGATGGGGGTGATGGGGGCAATGGGGGTGATGGGGACATTGGGGGTAATGGGGGTGATGTGGGTGATGGGGGCAATGGGACAATAGGGACATTGGGGACAATGAGGGTAATGGGGGTAATGGGGACAATGGGGGCATTGGGGTCAATGGGGACAATGGGGACATTGGGGGCATTGGGGGCATTGGGGACACTGGGGGCATTGGGGACGTGGGGATATGGGGGACGTGTGTCCCCATGGTCCCCCCATGTGTCCCCATATTCCCCCCATATCCCCCCATGTCCCCATACCCCCCATACCCCAAATATCCCCCCATGTCCCCATATCCCCCATATCCCCCCATACCCCCCATGTCTCCATATGCCCCATATCCCCCATATCCCCCCATGTCCCCCCATGTCCCCATATCCCCCCATGTCCCCATGTCCCCATATCCCCCCATGTCCCCCATATCCCCCCATGTCCCCATACGCCCCATACCCCAAATATTCCCCCATGTCCCCATGTCCCCCCATATCCCCCCATATCCCCCATACCCCCCATATCCCCCCATATCCCCCATATCCCCATATCCCCCATACCCCCCATATCCCCCCATGTCCCCATATCCCCCATACCCCCATATCCCCCATACCCCCCATATCCCCCATACCCCCCATATCCCCCCATATCCCCCATACCCCCCATATCCCCCCATGTCCCCATACCCCCCATATCCCCCATATCCCCCATACCCCCCATATCCCCCCATGTCCCCATACCCCCCATATCCCCCCATACCCCCCATATCCCCCATATCCCCCATGTCCCCATACCCCCCATATCCCCCCATACCCCCCATATCCCCCATACCCCCCATGTCCCCATGTCCCCCATGTCCCCATACCCCCCATATCCCCCATATCCCCCCATGTCCCCATACCCCCCATGTCCCCATGCCCCCCTGACCCCGTGCCCCCTCCCCCGCAGAGACCATGTCCCTGGACTCCTCCCTCCCCCACGCGCACCCCCTGGGCCCCTCCCCCGCGCTGGGGGGGGGCGGGGGGGGGAGGGGCGGCGCTGGAGGGCGGCGGGGGGGGCCCGGGGGGGGGAGGGGCGCTGGGGCTCCCCCCCGGGCGGCGCCGCAAGAAGCGAACGAGCATCGAGACCAACGTGCGCTTCGCCCTGGAGAGGAGCTTCCTGGCGGTGAGGGGCGGGGGACACGGGGGGACACGGGGGGGATGGGGGGACGTGGGGGACATGGGGGATATGGGGGGGGATGGGGACATGGGGGGAAGGGGGGATATGGGGGGTATGGGGGATATGGGGATATTGGGGGATATGGGGACATGGGGGGGGATATGGGGATATGGGGGATATGGGGGATATGGGGGGTATGGGGTGATATGGGGGGATAAGGGGATATAGGGGGACATGGGGGAATATGGGGATATGGGGGATATGGGGACATGGGGGGGGATGGGGGGATATGGGGGGTATGGGGGATATGGGGACATGGGGGATATGGGGACATGGGGGGGATGGGGGTGATATGGGGGATATGGGGGGTATGGGGGGATATGGGGACATGGGGGGATATGGGGTGATATGGGGGGATAAGGGGATATAGAGGGATATGGGGGGATATGTGGATATGGGGGATATGGGGATATGGGGACATGGGGGGACATGGGGGGATATGGGGACATGGGGGGATATGGGGGGATATGGGGGATATGGGGGATATGGGGGGATATGGGGGACATAGGGGGTATATGAGGGATATGGGGGATATGGGGACATGGGGGGACATGGGGGGGATGGGGGGGACGGGGGGGATGGGGGGGATGGGGGGATATGGGGGGTATGGGGGATATGGGGATATGGGGATATTGGGGGATATGGGGACATGAGGGGGATGGGGACATGAGGGGGATGGGGACATGGGGGGTATGGGGACATGGGGGATATGGGGGGATATGGGGACATGGGGACATGGGGGGATATGGGGACATGGGGGGGGATGGGGGGATATGGGGGGTATGGGGATATGGGGATATTGGGGGATATGGGGACATGGGGGGGATGGGGACATGGGGGATATGGGGGATATGGGGGGATATGGGGACATGGGGGGATGGGGGTGATATGGGGGGATAAGGGGATATAGGGGGATATGGGGGATATGGGGACATGGGGGGGGATGGGGGGATATGGGGGGTATGGGGGATATGGGGATATTGGGGGATATGGGGACATGGGGGGGATGGGGGGATATGGGGGATATGGGGACATGGGGGGGAAGGGGACATGGGGGATATGGGGGGGGATGGGGACATGGGGGGGGATGGGGGGATATGGGGGATATGGGGACATATGGGGGGGATGGGGGGTATGGGGGAATGGGGGGGATGGGGGGATATGGGGGGGATGGGGGGGATGGGGACATGAGGGGATATGGGGGACATGGGGGGTTATGGGGACATGGGGGGGGATGGGGACGTGGGGACATGAGGAGTATGGGGGGATATGGGGAGTATAGGGGGATATGGGGGGTATGGGGGATCTGGGGACATGGGGGGACATGGGCCCCTGCAGGGGTCACATCACACATGGGGGGACCCCCCAGTCCCCTCTGTGACAGGGGGTGGGGCCAATACAGGGGCCCCCATGTCCCCCTGTCCCCGTGTCCACATGTCCTCATATCCCCACATCCCCCTGTCCCCATGTCCCCACATCCCCCCATGTCCCCATATCCCCCATGTCCCAATGTCCTTGTGTCCCCACATCCCCCTGTCCCCATGTCCCCATATCCCCCGATGTCCCTGTGTGCCCCCATGTCCCCCCATGTCCCCCCATCCCCCTATATCCCCCCCTATCCCCCCATGTCCCCATGTCCCCATATCCCCCATATCCCCCCATATCCCCCATGTCCCCCATATCCCCATTATCCCCATATCCCCACATCCCCCTGTCCCAATGTCCCCATGTCCCCCCATGTCCCCATATCCCCCCTGTCCCCCATATCCCCCATGTCCCCATATCCCCCATGTCCCCATATCCCCCCATATCCCCCCATATCCCCCATGTCCCCATATCCCCCATGTCCCACGTCCCCATGTCCCCCCATGTCCCCCATGTCCCCCATGTCCCCATTGTCCCCCCATGTCCCCATTGTCCCCCCATGCCCCCATATCCCCCCATATCCCCCCATGTCCCCATATCCCCCCATATCCCCCATGTCCCCCATATCCCCCCATGTCCCCCGTGTCCCCCCATGTCCCCCATGTCCCCATATCTCCCATGTCCCCATGTCCCCCCATGTCCCCCATATCCCCATTGTCCCCCCATGTCCCCCATAACCCCCATATCCCCCCATATCCCCCCATATCCCCCCATGTCCCCCATATCCCCATATCCCCACATCCCCCTGTCCCAATGTCCCCATATCCCCCATGTCCCCCATGTCCCCCCACATCCCTCTGTCCCAATGTCCCAATGTCCCCCTGTCCCTGTGTCCCCGGGGCCCCCCGTTCACCCCCGGGATGTGGGGTCCCCCCGCGCCCCCAGAACCAGAAGCCGACGTCGGAGGAGATCCTGGTGCTGGCGGAGCAGCTGCAGATGGAGAAGGAGGTGATCAGGGTCTGGTTCTGCAACCGGCGCCAGAAGGAGAAGCGAATCAACCCCTGCGGGGGGGCGGGGGGGGCGCCCACCCCCCCCCCTCGGCAAGGCCCCCCCGTACCCCCCCCCGACCGTGAGTCACGGGGGGAAACCCCCGAAAACCGTGGGGAACCCCTTGGGAATCCCCACTGCCCCATTAGAAACCCCCTTGGGAAACCCCCTGGGAAACCCCCTGGGAATCCCCTGGGAAACCCCTGGGAAACCCCCTGGGAAACCCCCTGGGAAACCCCCTGGGAATCCCCTGGGAATCCCCTGGGAAACCCCTTGGGAAACCCCTTGGGAATCCCCTGGGAAACCCCCTGGGAATCCCCTGGGAATCCCCTGGGAAACCCCCTGGGAAACCCCTTGGGAATCCCCTGGGAAACCCCCTGGGAAACCCCCTGGGAAAGCCCCTTGGGAATCCCCTGGGAAACCCCTTGGGAAACCCCTTGGGAATCCCCTGGGAAACCCCCTGGGAAACCCCCGGGAAAGCCCCTGGGAAAGCCCCTTGGGAATCCCCTGGGAAACCCCCTGGGAAACCCCCTGGGAATCCCCACCCCCAATGGGAAGCACCACCCATACCCCCCCCCCCCGACCATGAGTTATGGGGAGAAACCCCCCCAAAAACCGTGGGAAACCCCCTTGGGAATCCCCACTGCCCCATTAGAAACCCCTTTGGGAACCCCCTGGGAAACCCCCTGGGAAACCCCCTGGGAATCCCCACCCCCAATGGGAAGCACCCCCTGTACCCCCCCTCCCCCCCCCCCGACCATGAGTCACAGGGGGAAACCCCCCCAAAACCCATGGGAAACCCCTTGGAAATCCCCACCCCCCATGGGAAACCCCCTTGGGAAACCCCTGGGAAACCCCCTGGGAAAGCCCCTTGGGAATCCCCACCCCCCAATGGGAAACTCCCTTGGGAATCCCCTGGGAAACCCCCCCAGGGATTCCCCCCCAGGACCCCCCCCCTCCCAAAAACCGCCCCCTGCAACCCCCCCTGCATCCCCAGCACCCGCCCCGTATCATCCCCCATATTGTCCCCTATGTCCCCATATGACCCCTGTGTCCCCCCCGTGTTGTCCCCTATGTCCCCATATGACCCCTGTGTCCCCCCCGTGTTGTCCCCTATGTCCCCATATGACCCCTGTGTCCCCCCCGTGTTGTCCCCTATGTCCCCATATGACCCCTGTGTCCCCCCGTGTTGTCCCCTATGTCCCCATATGACCCCTGTGTCCCCCCATGTTGTCCCCTATGTCCCCATATGACCCCTGTGTCCCCCCCCATATTGTCCCCTATGTCCCCATATGACCCCTGTGTCCCCCCCGTGTTGTCCCCTATGTCCCCATATGACCCCTGTGTCCCCCCGTGTTGTCCCCTATGTCCCCATATGACCCCTGTGTCCCCCCCGTGTTGTCCCCTATGTCCCCATATGACCCCTGTGTCCCCCCCCGTGTTGTCCCCTATGTCCCATATGACCCCTGTGTCCCCCCCGTGTTGTCCCCTATGTCCCCATATGACCCCTGTGTCCCCCCCCGTGTTGTCCCCTATGTCCCCATATGACCCCTGTGTCCCCCCGTGTTGTCCCCTATGTCCCCATATGACCCCTGTGTCCCCCCGTGTTGTCCCCTATGTCCCCATATGACCCCTGTGTCCCCCCCGTGTTGTCCCCTATGTCCCATATGACCCCTGTGTCCCCCCGTGTTGTCCCCTATGTCCCCATATGACCCCTGTGTCCCCCCGTGTTGTCCCCTATGTCCCCATATGACCCCTGTGTCCCCCCCGTGTTGTCCCCTATGTCCCCATATGACCCCTGTGTCCCCCCGTGTTGTCCCCTATGTCCCCATATGACCCCTGTGTCCCCCCCCAGGTGCCCCCCCCCCGGCCTCGCGCCCCCCGTGGCCTCCAGCACAACAGGTACCGCCCTACACAAACCTATGGGCTCACCCTATGGGGTGGGGGGGGGATTTCTATAGGTCCTATGTACTTTAAAATGGGGGGGGGCATTGGGGGGGGGGTTTAAGGGGGGTCCCCAGTGTTTTGGTAGGACCTACACAAACCCCCCTTGTGTCCCCCCCCATCCCCCCCCAGTGTCCCCGTTGTCGTCGCCCGGCGCCTCCCTGCCCCCCCCCACCCGCTGCGGGGGGGGGCCCGGGGGGGTCCCCCCTCCCCCGCCGCCCCCCCCCCGCCAACAGCACAACCGCCCCCTTGAGCCTGGGGGGGCTCAACGCCGGCAGCGGGTGAGGGGGGGCAGGGGGTGGGGGTCACGTTGGGGGGGTCATGGGGGTCGTTGGTTGGGGGGGTTGGGGGGTTATGGGGGTCACTTGGGGCGGTTGGGGGGGTCATGGGGGTCACTTGGGGGGGTTGGGGGTTCATGGGGGTCACTTGGGGGGGTTGGGGGGTCACATGGGGGTGGGGGGGTCATGGGGGGTAGGGGGTCATGGGGGGTTTGGGGGTCAAGGGGGTCATGGGGGGTTATGGAGGTCATGGGGTGGGGGTCACGTTGGGGGTTGGGGGGGTCAAGGGGGGTCAAGGGGGTCATGGGGGGTCATGATTTGGGGGGTCATATTGGGGGGGTTGGGGGGTCACATGGGGGTGGGGGGGGTCCCAGGGGGTCATGGGGTGGGGGGTGACATTGGGGGGGGTCATGGGGGGTCACTTGGGGGGTAAAGGGGGTCACAAGGGGGGTCACGAGAGGTCATGGGGGGTCGAGTGGGTCATGGGGGGTCATGGGGGTCCCTTGTGGGGAATCAGGGGGTTTGGGGGGGGTCATGGGGGTCACATGGGGTGTTGGCGGGGGGGAGGGGTCACGTGGGGGGGCGTGACCCCTGACGCCCCCCATTGGCCGCAGGGGGGCGGTGCTGGGCGTGCCCGGGCTCGTTGCCACCGCCCCATTGGCCACGATCCAAGGTGGGTGTGGCCAGCGCGACGGCTCCGCCCCCTCCGCGGGGGCGGGGTCACTGTGGGATGGGGGGCGTCCCTATAGAAGGAGGTTCCCTATAAAATGGGGTCCCTATAGAAGGGGGTTCCCTATGGGTTTGGGATGCCTATAGGAGGGGGTTCCCTATAGAATGGGGTCCCTATAGGAACAGGGTCCCTATAGCAGGGGGTCTCCTACAGAATGGGGTTCCTATAGAATGTGGTCCCTATGGGAGGGGGGTCCCTATAGAGCCAGGGTCCCTATGGGATGGGGGTCCCTATGGATTTAGGTTCCCTATAGAACTGGGGTCCCTATAGGACTGGGTTCCCTATAGAAGGGGGTTTCCTATAGAATGGGGTCCCTATAGAATGTGGTCCCTATGGGAGGGGGGGTCCCTATGGATTTAGGTTCCCTATAGAATCTGGCCCCTATAGAATGTGGTCCCTATAGGAGGGGATTCCCTATTAGAAAGGGGTCCCTATGGGAAGGGGGCCCTATGGATTTAGGTTCCCTATAGAAGGGGGGGTCCCTATAGAATGTGGTCCCTGTAGGAGGGGTTCCCTATAGATGGGGGGGCCCTGTAGAATGTGGTTCCCTATAGAAGGGCGTCCCTATAGATGGGGGGTCCCTATAGAATGTGGTTCCCTATAGAAGGGGGTCCCTATAGAAGGGGGGTCCCTATAGAATGTGGTTCCCTATAGATGGGGGGTCCCTATATAGGGGGGGGTCCCTATATAGGGGGGTCCCTATGGATTTGGGTTCCCTGTGTAAGGGGGTCCCTATACAGGGGGTCCCTATGGGGGGGTGGGGGTGTCCCCGTGTCCCCCCCTGACCGCCCCTCCCCCTCCCCCGCAGCTCTGGCGGCCGGCGGGAGCCGCCCCTCCCCCCACCGGGACGCGGGGGCTTCGCTGCTGCTGGGGGGGGGGAGGGGGAGGGGGCGGCGCCCCCAACCCCCCCCCCCGCCCCTCCCCCCCCTCCCCCCCCCCTCGCTGTTCCTGCCCCTGTTCGGGGGGGGAGGGGCCGGCTCCCCCCCTCCCCCTCCTGCTCCTCGTGCAGCTCCGGCTGCCCCTCCCCCCCCCCACCCCCACCACCCCCCCCGCGCGGGGAGCGACGGCTGAGGGGGGAGGGGGAGACCCCCCCCGCCCCTCCCCCACCCTACACCCCCCCCGTGGGGGCAGCGATGGGGGGAGGGGGGGGGAGGGGAAAGACCCCCCCCCCTCGCCCCTCCCCCCCTCCAGCGCTACAGACCAAAACCCGCCCCTCCCCCCACATTGATGGCAATGATGGGGGAGGGGGGAGGGGCCTGACCCCCCCCCCCAATAAATTCGGGGGGGGGGAAGGAACAAAAAGAGCGTTGGGGGGGGGAGGGGAATGGAGGAAAAGACCCAAAAAGTGGGAATTTCACACCAAAAAAAAAGGGGGGGGGAGGGGAAACGGCCCCTCCCCCCCCCCCAGCTGATCCCAAAGGAAAAACACAAATTGTGACCTCGGGCCGCGGATTTGGGGGAAAAGGGCGGGAAATCGGGAAAATTGGGGCGAGGAACGGGGAGAACGGGGAAGAGGAAAAGGGAAAAAGGGGGGAAATGGGAAAAGGGGGGAAATGGGGGAAGGGAAGGGGAGGGGAAAGGGAAAGAAAGAGGAAAATGGACCCAAAAATGAGAGGAAAGGGGGAAAAGGGAAAAAAAAAGGAAATGGAACAAATGTGGAAGGGGAAAAAGGAAAAAGGGGGAAAAAAGGAGGAAAAGGGGAAAAAAAGGAGGAAAAGGGGAAAAAGAGAAAATTCTAAATAAAAGAAGTGGGAAAAAAGGGGAAAAAAGGGGAAAAAGGGAAAAGAAGGAGAAAGAGGAAAAAAGGGAAAAGGAAAAAGGGAAAAAAAGGGGAAAAAGGGAAAAGAAGGGAAAAGAGGAAAAAAGGGAAAAGGAAAAAGGGAAAAAAGGAGTAAAAAGGGAAAAAATGGGGGAAAAGGAGAAAAAGGAGGAAAAAAGGGGAAAAAGAAAAAGGGAAAACAGGGAAAAAAGGGGGGAAGAGGAAAATAAAGGGGAAAAAGGGGAATGAAAAGGGGAAAAAAGGGAAAAGGGGAAAAAGGAGTAAAAAGGGAAAAAAATAGGGGGAAAAGGAGGAAAAAAGGGGAAAAAGAAAAAGGGGAAAACAGGAAAAAAGGGGGGAAAGAGGAAAAAAAGGGGAAAAAGTGGAATGAAAAGGGGAAAAAAGGAAAAAGGGGAAAAAGGGGGAAGGGAAAAAAGGGGGGAAAGCAGAAAAAAGAGGAAAAAACAGGAAAAAATGAAAAAGGGGAAGAAAAGGAAAAAATGGGAAAGGGAAAATAGAGGAAAAAAGGGAAAAAAAGAAGGAAAAAAAGGGGGGAAGGGAAAAAAAGACAAATGGGGAAAAGGGAAAGAAAAGGGGGGAAAAAGGGGGGAAAAAAGAGGGAAAAGGGAAAAAAGGGAAAAAAGGCAAAAAAAAGGGGAAAAGGGGGAAAAAGGAAAATGGGAAAAAAGGAGAAAAAAGGAAAAAGGGGGAAGGGGGGGGGGGAAAGGGGGAAAAAGGGGGAAAAGGAGAAAAAAGGGAATAAAGAGGAGGAAGAAAAGGGGAAAAAAGGGAAAAAAGGGGGAAAATAGGGGAAAATAGAGGAAAAAAGAAGGAAAAAAGGGGAAAAAGGGGAAAAATAGAAAAGAGGGAAAAAGGAAAAAGGGAAACAGAAGGGGCAAAATGGGGAAAAAAGGGGGAAATAGAGGAAAATAGAGGAAAAAAGAAGGAAAAAAGGGAAAAAAGGGAGGAAAAAAGGGAAAAAAAAAAGGGGGAAAGGGGGAAAAAAAGGGGGAAAAAAAAAGGGGGGAAAGGGGGAAAAAAGGGGAAAACCCCCCAAAAAGCCAAAAAAAGGAGGAAAGAGCCCCAAGGCCCCTCCCCCCCTGAGTGCCTGAGCCGGAAAAGCCCCAAAGTCGCCGCTTTGGCCCCAAAATGGGGGGGGGGAGGGGCCCCCTCCCCCACCACAAATACCTCATGGAGCCCCAAAATCCCCCCGTTTCACCCCAAAACTGTGAGGCCAAAAACCAAGGGAACAAATGAGAAACCCCCCCCCCAAAATGGTGGTTTGGGGGGGGGGGGGGAAGCCCCAAATCCCCCCAAATTTAAGCTGGGGGGGGGGAGGGGCTTGGTAGTGAATGTAGCCCCGCCCCCCCACCCCGTTTTGGGGTGGTTTGGGGGGTTTTTTGGGTTAAAAAACAACGGGGAATAAAAGGGGGGGGGTGGGGGAGGGGAACCCCCCATTTTGGGGGGGTTTGGGTTTTTTTTTGTTGCGTTTTTGGTGTTTTTTATACAGAAAACGGCGTCGGCGCTTCCGGAAAATGGGGGGAAAACGCCAAAAAATGGGGGTGGGGTTAAAAATGAGAAAGATGGGGGTGCCCCCCCCCCCCCCCCAAAATGGACCCGGCCGGGAAAACGGCGCCAAACGAGACCAAAAAAACCGCCCCGAAAATGGGGGGAAAAGCGACAAAATGAAGCGAAACGGAGCCAAAAAGCCACAAAAATCGCAAAAAAGGAGGAAAATGCCAAAAAAAAGCGGAAAAACGGAGGAAAATGGACAAAAAATGGGTGAAAAACGGAGGAAAATGGACAAAAAATGGGACGCGAGGAGGATGGGGAGAGGAGGAGAAAAAGGCGGGAAAGGAGGAAAAAAGGCGGGAAAGGCGAAAAATGGCCAAAAAAGGACAAAATTGGCCAAAAAAAGGACAAAAATGGACCAAAAAAAAAGGAAAAAAAGGCAAAAAAAAAGCCAAAAAAGGACAAAAAAAGCCAAAAAAACCCAAAAGCACCGCACCCAAACCTCAGAAAAACCACCAAAAAGTGTCGGGAAAGCAAAGGAAGTGACAGAAATGTTGATTTTTTAGACCAAAAAACGGCCCCGTCGCGGGGGCCCCTCCCCCCAGGGCCTCCCCTCCCCCCCCTTCCCGGGCCGGTTCGTTAGCGAAGCTTTAATTAATGAATCGTAAACCATAAATGGCCCGGGGAGGGGGGGAGGGGCGGGGGGGCACTTTGCCAAATACCTCAGAATTCACCTCAAACCAAATAAAGGGGGGGAGGGGAGGGGGGGGGAGGGGAGAGGCCCCTCCCCCACCCTGTGGGGTGGGGGATGGGGGGTGTTGGTTAATGAGCGTTAATTGGGGGGAGGGGCCGGCGATGGTGACGATGATGATGGTGACCATGGTGATGATGGTGATGGGACAATGGGGACAATGATGGTGACGATGATGATGATGATGATGATGATGATGATGATGATGAGATGGTGACCATGATGATGATGATGGTGACCATGGGGACAACGATGGTGACGATGATGATGATGATGATGAGATGGTGACCATGTTGACCATGATGATGATGATGGTGACAATGGGGACAACGATGGTGACGATGATGATGATGATGATGATGATGATGATGATGATGATGAGATGGTGACCATGATGATGATGATGGTGACCATGCGGACAACGATGGTGACGATGATGGTGATGATGATGATGATGAGATGGTGACCATGATGATGATGATGGTGACCATGGGGACAACGATGGTGACGACGATGATGATGATGATGATGAGATGGTGACCATGGGGACAATGATGATGATGATGATGGTGACCATGGTGACCGTGGTGACCATGATGATGATGATGGTGACAATGGGGACAATGATGGTGACAATGATGATGATGATGATGATGAGATGGTGACCATGGGGACAATGATGATGATGATGATGGTGACCATGGTGACCATGATGATGATGATGGTGACAATGGGGACAACGATGGTGATGACGATGATGATGATGATGGTGACAATGGGGACAACGATGGTGACGACGATGATGATGATGAGATGATGAGATGGTGACCATGGTGATGATGATGATGGTGACAATGGGGACGATGATGATGATGAGATGATGACCATGGTGACCATGAAGGTGATGATGATGATGGTGACAATGATGATGGTGACCACGGTGACAATGGGGACAATGATGCTGACGATGATGATGATGGTGGTGACCATGAGGACAATGATGATGATCATGGTGGCCACGGTGGCCATGAACATGATGAAGATGATAATGGGGACAACGATGGTGATGATGATGATGATGAGATGATGATCATGGTGACCATGGTGATGATGATGGTGACAATGGGGACAATGATGGTGATGATGATGATGAGATGATGATCATGGTGACCATGGTGATGATGATGGTGACAATGGGGACAATGGTGGTGGCGATGATGATGATCATGGTGACTATGAAGGTGATGATGATGATGATGGTGGTGACCATGGGGACAATGGTGATGATGAGATGATGATGATGGTGACCATGGTGATAACGATGATGATGATGATGGTGACAATGGGGACAACAATGGTGATGATGATGATGTTGAGGTGACAATGACCATGGTGACCATGAAGGTGATGATGATGGTGGTGACCATGGTGACGATGATGATGATGATGATGATGAGATGATGATCGTGGTGACCATGAAGGTGATGATGATGATGATGGTGACCGTGGGGACAATGATGATGATGATGGTGACCACGATGGGGACAATGATGATCATGGTGACCGTGGTGACGGTGACAAGGGTGACAACATCATGATGATGATGGGGGTGACCATGGTGACCATGATGATGATGAGGATCATCTTCATCATGGTGACCATGGTGACGATGACAATGGTGACAATGGTGATGATGACGACAACGGTGGTGACCGTGGTGACAATGGTGATGATGATGGTGACAATGGTGATGATGATGATGGTGACAATGATGGTGACGATGATGATGGTGACAATGGTGGTGACCATGGTGACAATGGTGATGATGATGGTGACAATGATGGTGACAATGGTGGTGACCATGATGACAATGGTGGTGACCATGGTGACAATGGTGGTGACAATGGTGGTGACCATGGTGACGATGACGATGGTGACGAAGCTCCAGGTGCTGATGGCCCCTCCATGACCTCCAGGTCCCCCCATGACCTTGGGGACACCCCCGGGGTCATGACCTTGGGGACCCCCCCGGTCCCCCCCTCCCCCCGCCCCCCCCCAAAGCCAAAGAGGGTGGGGGAGGGGCCGGCCCCGCCCCTCCCCCCCCGGCCAGATACCTCATTGACCTCGCGCAACCAAAGAACCCCGGGGGGGGCCCCCACTTTTTTGGGGGGGTCCCTATTCATTGGGGGGGTTCCCCTTTTATTGGGGGGTTCCCCATTTTATGGGGGGTTCCCCATTTATCCGGGGGGGGGGCATCCCTATTGATGGGGGGGGGTTCCCCCATTTATTGGGGGGTCTCCCATTTATCGGGGGGGGCGTCCCTATTGATCAGGGGGTTCCCCCCTTTTATTGGGGGGTTCCCCCATTTATTGGGGGGGTCCCTATTTTAGTGGGGGGTCCCCCATTTATTGGGGGGGGGTCCCTATTTATTGAGGGGGCCCCCAATTCCCAGTGGGACCCCACTCCCAGTTCTTGGTGCATCCCCTTGATTTTGGGGGGGGGTCCCTTATTTTTGGGGGGGGGGGGTGACCTCGTGCTGTGACCCCTCCCCCCCCCCCGTGGCCCCTCCCCCTCCCCCTGGGGGGGGCGGCGAAACGACCGAAAAACCAAAGATTCCACCCAAAAATTCCGCCCCCCCCCATCCCCATCCCCCCCCCGTTTTGTAAGAGACCTCAGAAAAACGTTAAAAAAAGAGAAAAAAAAGACAAAAATAATAAGAATTAAACAAAAAGAAACTCGGGAAAAAGGCAAAAAAACCAAAAAAAGGGCAAAAGTTTAAAAAAAAAAGACAAAAAAAGGAGAAAATTTGTACAAAAAGCCCCTTCCCCCCCCCATGTCTGTTTGTGACCTCCCCTGGCCACGCCCCCTCCCCTGGCCACGCCCCTTCCCTCTTGCCCACGCCCCCTGTCCGCGCCCCCTCTCCCAGCCCCGCCCACCGCCCTGGCCACGCCCCCTCAGTCCCGTCCCTTTCCCCGCGCTCCCGCCCTTCTTGGCCCCGCCCCCTCACGTCAACCACGCCCCTTCCCCCCTCCCACCACAGTGGCCCCGCCCCTTTCCCTTTAGCCCCGCCCCCCGTGTGTGTGTTCCCCCCCCCCGGGGCGGCCGCGCGCGTGACGTCACCTCCCGCCTCGTTCATTGTTTTTCGTGGGGGGGGTGGGGTTGGGTCGTTTCGGGGTTTCTTAATTAATTCTTGTTAATTATGCTAATTATTATTGATTTTTAAATTATTGACCTGGGTTTTTTTTCGGGGTTGTTTTTGGGGTTGTTTGTTGGTTTTGTTTTGTAACCGCGTGTGTCGGCCCCACGGGAACAATAAAGAAGCTGAACAGGAGCCTCCCCCTCTGTCCCCTGTCTTGGTACGACCCAAACCCCCCCAAACCTCCCCCCAACCCCCCTTGGTACAACCCAGACCCCCCCAAGTCCCCCCATTTCACCCGTTCCTTGGTACAACCCAGACGCCCAAATCCCCCCATTTCACCCCCTCCTTGGTACAACCCAGAGCCCCAAATCCCCCCATTTCACCCGCTCCTTGGTACAACCCAGACGCCCAAATCCCCCCATTTCACCCCCTCCTTGGTACAACCCAGACCCCCAAATCCCCCCATTTCAACCCCTCCTTGGTACAACCCAGACCCCCAAATCCCCCCATTTCACCCGCTCCTTGGTACAACCCAGAACCCCAAATCCCCCCATTTCACCCGCTCCTTGGTACAACCCAGACCCCCAAGTCCCCCCATTTCACCCGTTCCTTGGTACAACCCAGACCCCCAAATCCCCCCATTTCACCCCCTCCTTGGTACAACCCAGACCCCCAAATCCCCCCATTTCACCCGCTCCTTGGTACAACCCAGACCCCCAAGTCCCCCCATTTCACCCGTTCCTTGGTACAACCCAGACCCCCAAATCCCCCCATTTCACCCGCTCCTTGGTACAACCCAGACCCCCAAATCCCCCCATTTCACCCGCTCCTTGGTACAACCCAACCCCCCACTCCAATCCCCCCAACCCCCCCCCGCTTGGTCCCTCCCACCCCCCCATTCCCTCCCCCCACTTTGGTCCGATCCCCCCCCCCCCCCACCGCATTGGTTCCTCCCTCTCCCACCGCGCCGGGCCGCCCGCCCGTGACGTCACCACGCGCCGCGCTCCACCATTGGTCCCCGCCTTGACCGGGCGGGCGGCGCCGGCCAATAGGGAGGCGGCATGTTGGGAGGTGCCCGCGGAGGGAAGCGGGGACGGAGAGCGAACGAGAGCGGGAGAGAAACGGGAGGTGAGGGGGTGCCGGGGGGGTTTGGGGGGCCCGGGGGGCTTGGGGGGGGACCCGGGGCCGGGGGGGCTCGGGGGGCCCGGGTGGGGGCGGGATTTGGGGGGGGGCTGAGGGGAAACGGGGCCTGGGGGGGGGGGGAAAGGGGTTTGGGGGGGTCCTGAGGGGCTAAAGTGGGGTTGGGGGGGGTAAAATGGGTTTGGGGGGGTCCTGGGGGGGTCAAAGGGCATTTGGTCCTGAGGGGGTCAAAGGGCACTTGGGGGGGTCCTGGGGGGGTAAAATGGGTTTGGGGGGGTCCTGAAGGGGGGGGTCAAAGGGCATTTGAGGGGGTAAAATGGGTTTGGGGGGGTCCTGAGGGGGTCAAAGGGCATTTGGGGGGGTCCTGGGGGGGTAAAATGGATTTGGGGGGCTCCTGGGGGGGGTCAAAGCTCATTTGGGGGGGTCCTGATGGGCTTAGCCCCCCCCCCATTTCTTTATTTCCCCTCCCAAATTTTAACCCTCCCCCCCCATTTTTTGACCCCCCCCCATTTTAAACCCCTTCCTCATTTTTTACTCCCCCCAATATATTTGCCCCCCCCTTTTTATCCCTTATTTTTTGACCCCCTCTTGTTTTTAATCCCCCCCATTATTATTTAATCCCCCCCCATTATTTTTAATCCCCCCCCCATACTTTTAACCCCCCCATTTTTAAACACCCCCCTACTATTTTATTGCCCCTCCTATCTTCCCCCCCCCCATTTACCCCCTCCCATTTATTCCCCCATCCCCATTTATTTCTGACCCCCTCTTTCCCCCCCACATTCTCTCAACCCCCCCCCATTATTTTCCCCCTTTATTTCTTGACCCCCCCCCGTTTATTTTTACCCCCCCGTTTATTTTTAACCCCCCTGTTCTTTGCCCCCTTCACTCTCCCACTCCCCCATTATTTCCCCTTACCCCCCCATTCCCCCCCTCTAACCCCCCCATTTCCCCCCCAACTTCTCTACCCCCCCTTTTAACCCCCCCTTTAAACTCCCCCCCCCTTTAAACTCCCCCCCCCTTTAAACTCCCCCCTCCTTTAAACTCCCCCCCTTTAAACTCCGCCCCCTTTAAACTCCGCCCCCTTTAAACTCCCCCCCCCTTTAAACTCCCCCCCCCTTTAAACTCCCCCCCCCTTTAAACTCCCCCCCCCTTTAAACTCCCCCCCCTTTAAACTCCCCCCCCCTCCTCCCACCCCCCCTTCCTCCCACCCCCCCTTTCTCCCACCCCTCCCATTTCTTCACCCCCCCATTTCTCCCCACCCATTTCTTCCCCTCTCCCCCCCCCACTCCCCCCCTCACCCCCCCACCCCCATTTTCCCCCCCCCATTTCTTCCCCTCTCCCCCCCTCCCCCCCTCCCCCTCTCCCCCCCCCACTCCTCTCACCCCCCCACCCCCTCCTCTCACGCTCCTCCCCCCTCCTCTCACCCCCCCCCTGCCCCCCTCACCCACCCCTCCCCTCACCTCCTCTCACCCCCCCTCCCCCCTCCTCTCAACCCCCCCCATCCCCCTCTCCCCCCCCCACCGCCTCTCTCACCCCCCTCACTCCCCCCCCACCCCCTCCTTCTCTCCCCCCTCACCCCACCCCCCCATCACCTCACCCTGCCCCCCCCAATTTCTTCCCCCTCCCCCCTCCTCTCACCCCCCCTCTCCCCCCCTCCTCTCCCCCACACCCCCTCCTCTCTCCCTCCCACCCCCTCCTCTCCCCGCTGCCCCCCACCCCCCCCCCCATTTCCCCCCCCACCCCTCTAACCCCGCTGTGTTCTCCCCCCCAGGGCCATGGCGACCCCCCCAGCGGGCGAGGAGACGCTGGTGCTGCTGGAGCACCGCTACGTCTGCTCCGAGTGCGGGCACCTGGCGGCGGCGCTGGGGGAGGCGCTGGCGCACCAGCAGCACCAGCACCCCCCCCCGCAGCACCCGCAGCACCCGCACCAGCTCGAGCTGCTGGGCGCCCCCCCGGACCCCCCCCAGTACCAATGCCTGGAGTGCGGGCAGCTCCTGGTGACGCCGGGACAGCTGCTGGAGCACCAGGAGCTGCACATCAAGCTGCTGGCGCAGGACCCGGAGCCGCTCGGCTCCGTCGCCGCCAAACCCAGCGCCGCCATCCACTTCGAGTGCCCCGAGTGCCGCGCGCTCTTCGCCACCCAGGAGCTGTGGTTGAGCCACCGGCAAAGCCACCGCGCCCCCAACCCGGCTCCGGCGCCCACGGCCCGCGTGGACCTGGAGCACTCGTACCGCAAACCCGGCGAGGACGACGCCGACGCCGCCGACGCCGAAACGGTGCAGCTGCTGCTCTACGAGTGCGGCGAGTGCCGGCAGCTCTTCCAGAGCCCCAAGGACTTCCTGGAGCACCAGGCCGCGCACCTCACCCCCCCGCTCGTTAACGGCGGCGCTAACGAGCCCAACGCCGCCGCCGCGCCGCCGCCGCCCCCCGTCGAGCACCGCTGCCCCGAGTGCCAGCGCCTCCTGGGCGGCCCCCGCCAGCTCCGGCGCCACCTCCGCTGTCACCGCTTGGGCGCTTTCCAGTGTCCCCTGTGCAGCAAAGTCCTCCCGACGCCGCCGGCGCTGGAGCAGCACCTGGGCGGCCACAGCGCCGAGTCGCGCTTCCTGTGCCTGGATTGCGGCTCCGCCTTCGACACCGAATCCCTGCTGCTGGCGCACCGGCGCACGCACTCCCCGAACCCCCTGCACCGCTGCCCCTGCGGCAAAGCCTTCGCCAACATGACCAAATTCCTCTACCACCGCCGCACCCACGGCGCCGCCAAACCCAGCGCCGAACCCCCGCCGCCGCCACCCCCGGAGCCCAAAGCGGCCGCGCCGCGCCCGCCGGAGCCCAACCACCGCTGCGGCGCCTGCGGCAAAGCCTTCGGCAAAGCGGCGCAGCTGGCGCGGCACCAGCGCTTCGTGCACCGCCTGGAGCGGCGCCACGAGTGCGCCGAGTGCGGCAAGATGTTCAAGAAGAAGTCGCACCTGCGCAACCACGCGCTCACGCACACGGGCGAGCGCCCCTTCGCCTGCCCGGACTGCGCCAAAACCTTCAACTCGCAGGCCAACCTCCTCCGGCACCGCCTGACGCACACGGGCGAGCGGCCCTACGAGTGCCAGCTGTGCCACAAGCGCTTCACCCAATCCTCCACGCTGCGCCAACACTTCTTCGTGCACTCGCGCCGCTACCCCTACAAGTGCCAGGAGTGCGGCGTCCGCTTCCACCGGCCCTACCGCCTGCTCATGCACCGCTACCACCACACCGGCGAGTACCCCTACAAGTGCGCCGATTGCGGGCGCTCCTTCCTGCTCCGGCGCCTGCTGGACGTGCACCGCCTGGCCCACGCCGGCCGGGAGCCGCAGGTCTGCGCCGGCTGCGGCGCCGCCTTCGCCAGCGCGGCGCAGCTGCGGGAGCACCGCTGTCCCCGTGGTGGCGGCGGCGCCCGGCGCTTCGAGTGCCCGGTTTGCGGCAAGAAAGCGGGGTCGGCCGCGCGGCTGCGGGCGCACGAGCGGCTCCACGCGGCGCCCGGCGCGGCGCCGGAGCCGCCGCGCTCTCCGGCGCCGGCGCCGCCGCGGCGCCCGCCTTGCGCCAAGAGCTTTGAGTGCGGGGAGTGCAAGAAGCTGTTCAGCACCGAGACGTCGCTGTCGGTTCACCGGCGCATCCACACCGGCGAGCGGCCCTACCCCTGCCCCGAGTGCGGCAAAGCCTTCCGGCAATCCACGCACCTCAAGGACCACCGGCGCCTGCACACGGGCGAGCGCCCCTTCCGCTGCGGCGACTGCGGCAAAGCCTTCGCCATCGCCGTGCGCCTGGCCGAGCACCGGCGCATCCACACGGGCGAGCGGCCCTACCGCTGCGAGGGCTGCGGCAAAGCCTACCGCTCCTTCTCCAACCTCTGGAAGCACCGCAAGCTGCACCAGCAGCAGCCGCCGCGGGGACCCGCGGGCGCCGGAGCCGCCGCCGGGGCCGTTATCAGCACCGGAGCCTCCGCCGGGGCCGTTATCAGCACCGGAGCCTCCGCCGGGGCCGTTATCAGCACCGGAGCCGCCGCCGGGGCCGTTAGCGGCACCGGAACCGCCGCCGGCTCCATCGTTGGTACCAGAAGCAGCTCTGACTCCGTTAGCGGCACCGAGGCCGTTATTGAGACCGTAAGCGGCGCCGGCGCCGTTATCAGCACCGCGACTGGCGCCGGCTCTGTTATCGACACCATAACCAGCGCCGGGACCATTATCGAGACCGTAACCGGCGCCGGCTCCATTATTGAGACCGTAACTGGCACCGGGGCTGTTATTGAGACCGTAACCAGTGCCGGCTCCGTTATCAGCACCGGAACCAGCGCCGGCTCCGTTATCGGCACCATAACCAACACCGGCTCCGTTATCGACACCGCAACCACCACTGGGTCCATTATCGAGACCATAACCACCACCGGCTCCGTCATCGGCACCGGAACCGGCTCTGGCTCCGTTATCGGCGCCATAACTGGTAGCAGCTCCATTATCGGCGCTGTGACTGGTACCGGTTCCATTACTGACACCATAACTGGTGCTGGAACCGGCGCCGGCTCCATCATCAGCACCACAACCGGCACCGGATGCGTTATTGGCGCTGGAACAGGCACCGGATCCGTTGTTGGCACCGGAACCGGATCCGTCGTTGACACTGGAACCGGAACCGGATCCATCATCGACACCGGAACCGGATCCATCATCGACACTGGAACCGGATCCATCATCGACACTGGAACCGGAACCGGATCCGTTATTGACACTGGAACTGGAACCGGATCTGTTATCAACACCGGAACCGGATCCGTCATCGAGACCGGAACCGGAGCCGGTGGCACCGTCACTGTCACCGTCACCGTCCCCGTGCCCGCCCCCCCCAGCCCTGGCGGGGACGTCGGCGCCGCTCTGGCCGTGGTGGAAACCATCGAGATTTACCCAGCGCCCCCCCCGGACCCCCAACAACCTGGGGGGCTGCAGTGACCCCCCCGGGACACCCCCAAAGTGGGGACCCCCCCATCCCCCCCAGGACACCCCCGCTTTGGGGACCCCCCAATATCCCCCCCAGGACACCCCCAAAGTGGGGACCCCCCACCCCCCCCCCAGGACACCCCCAGTTTGGGGACCCCCTTGTGCCCCCCCCAGGTTTCCCACCCTCATTTTGGGGACACCCCCTACCCCCCCCATTTTGGGGGGGACAAAACCCAATGTCCCCCCCATCCCCACCCCCCCCAAGTCTCCCCGCACCCCCTGATTTTTGGGGGGGGGAGCAGCCGCATTTGGGGGGTTGTTGCCCCCGCCCCCCCCCCCATCCCATTCTCCCCCCCCCATTGTGGGGGGGCTGTTAATGAATTCCTGATGCAATTAAAAGAGAGAAAACGACCCAAAGTGTCTTTATTGGGGGGGAGGGGAATGGGTGGGGAGGGCACTTAATGGGGGGGTAAGAGGGTGGTTAATTGGGGTCGGGGTAATTACCCTATTAGGGTGTTAATTGCCTTATGGAGGTGTTAATTGCCTTGGGGGGGGCGGTGTCTGAGTTTTGCTGTGGGTGGGGCTGAGCCCCGCCCCCTCCGCAAGCCCCGCCCCATTCAATAAACCCCGCCCATTTGTCCCACCCCACCCGTTAACCCCGCCCCCTCCCAAGCCCCGCCCTCCAATGGACCCAATGGCCACGTCCCCTCCTGCTAACCCCGCCCCTTTTCCAGCCCCCGCTCCTTCACTCAACCCTGGCCACGCCCCCTCCCGCTAGCCCCGCCCACACCCTCCACCATCCGATCAGCCCCTAGCCCCGCCCCTTTCCCAAGCCCCGCCTACACATCCTATCCCCCTATTACCCATTTGGCCACGCCCCCATTGACCCCGCCCACCTCCACCCCATTCCCTTGCGGCCCCGCCCTCCAATTACCCCGGCCACGCCCCTCCTATTAACCCCACCCCTTCCGCCCCCCCCTCCCGCGCACCCCCCCCGGACGATCCCACGCGGGGGGGGGGGAGGTGCGCCCCCCCCCACCTTCAGCCCACCCGGGGGGGTCACGCATTGGGGGGGGGGGTCCCACTGGGTGGGGGGGGCACACACCACCCCCCCCCCCCCCCCCCCCCCATACCATCCCGGGGGGGCCCCCCCCACCCCGTCCTTCCCGTCGCCGCCGTTGGAGCCGCGAGCAGCGCGAACCGGGGGGGCCCGGGCCCTGCCCCCCCCCGCCCCCCCCGCTGCCGCCGCCGCCGCCGCCGCCGCCTTCACCGGGCGGAGGAGCCGCGGCCCGGCCCCCCCCATCCCCCCCATCCCCCCCCCGGCCGGGGGGGCTGCGGCGGCCGCGCAGCGAGTGAGTGACGGGGGGGGGAACGGGAACGGGAGCGGGGGGGGAACGGGAACGGGGGGGGAACGGGAACGGGAGCGGGGGGGGAACGGGAACGGGAGCGGGGGGGGAACGGGAACGGGAGCGGGGGGGGAACGGGAACGGGGGGGGGAACGGGAACGGGAGCGGGGGGGGAACGGGAACGGGAGCGGGGGGGGAACGGGAACGGGAGCGGGGGGGGAACGGGAACGGGAGCGGGGGGGGAACGGGAACGGGGGGGGAACGGGAACGGGAGCGGGGGGGGAACGGGAACGGGGGGGGAACGGGAACGGGAGCGGGGGGGGAACGGGAACGGGAGCGGGGGGGGAACGGGAACGGGAGCGGGGGGGGAACGGGAACGGGGGGGGGCCGGGAGCGGGGGGAACGGGAACGGGGGGGGAACGGGAACGGGAGCGGGGGGGAAACGGGAACGGGAACGGGAACGGGGGGGGGAACGGGAACGGGGGGGGGGCCGGGAGCGGGGGGAACGGGAACGGGGGGGGAGCGGGAGGGGAACGGGAGGGGGGGGGGAACGGGAGCGGGAACGGGGGGGGGCACCGGGAACGGGGGGGGATGAACGGGAGCGGGGGGGGACCGGGAGCGGGGGGAACGGGAACGGGAACGGGGGGGAACGGGAACGGGGGGGAACGGGAACGGGAACGGGGGGGATAAAGCGGAATGGGGGGGGGCACCGGGAACGGGGGGGAACGGGGAACGGGGAATGGGGTCCGGGGGATGAAGCGGGGGGGCCCAGCCCGGCCCCGCCGCAGCCCCCCCGGGGTGGGATCCGGGATCCGGGATCCGGCCCCATCCCCCGCACCCCATCCACCCCCGGGACCGGGATCCGGGATCCGGCCCCGGCCTCATCACCCGGTTACCGGGATCCGGATCCATCCCCGGTTACCGGGATCCAGCCCCCGGTACCCCCATCCATCCCCGTTACCGGCCCCGGGATCCGCCCCCGGTTACCGGGATCCAGCCCCGGGATCCGGCCCCATCCCCGTTACCGGGATCCATCTCCGGTTACCGGGATCCAGCCCCCGGTACCCCCATCCATCCCCGTTACCGGCCCCGGGATCCACCCCCGGTTACCGGGATCCATCCCCGGCCCCATCCCCGGTTACTGGGATCCAGCACCGGGATCCAGCCCCATCCCCGTTACCGGGATCCATTCCTGGGTACCGGGATCCATCCCCGGTTCCCGGGCTCCATTCCCGGCCCCATCCCCCGTTCCCGGTACCCGGATCCACCCCCGGTTCCCGGTATCGATCCCCGGTTCCCGATCCCGGTACCCGGATCCACCCCCGGTCCCGGTTCCCGATCCCCACCCCCGGTTCCCGTTCCCGATCCCGGTACCCGGATCCACCCCCGGTTCCCGGTATCGATCCCCGGTTCCCGTTCCCGGTACCCGGATCCACCCCCGGTATCGATCCCCGGTTCCCGGTACCCGGATCCACCCCCGGTCCCGGTTCCCGATCCCGAATCCCGGTTCCATCCCCACCCCCACCCCCCGGTACCGGCCCCGTTTCCCCTCCCCCACCCCCGGTACCGCTCCCCCCTCCCCCCCTCCCCCGGTTCCGGTGGCTCCGTCCGTCCCTCCCCCCCCCCCCCCAGCTTTGGGGGTCCCAGCTTTGGGGGGGAGGGGTTTTGGGGGTCCCTGGCGGGGGGAGGGGAAGGGGGGGTGGGGGAGGGGCCTCCCGTGGCCCCCCCGTGTTCCCCCCCCCCCGTTGCCCGGCAACAGCGGCCGCAGGAGCCCAATCCCGTTACCCGGCAACGGTTACCGGGGCAACCGCAGCCGTGGGGATGGGGAGGGGGGGCCCCGAAACCCCCCCTGGGACCCCCTGGACCCCGAAACCCCCCCCAGGACCCCCGGGAACCCCCCCTGGGACCCCCCCGGGACCCCGAGACCCCTCCTGGGACCCCCGAGGACCTCGGGACCCCCCCATCGGGACCCCCCCATCAGGACCCTCGAACCCCCCCAGGACCCCCGGGACCCTCCATGGGACCCCCCGGGACCCCGAAACCCCGCCCCAGGACCCCCGGGACCCCCCCTGGGACCCCCCTGGACCCCGAGACCCCCATCAGGACCCCTGGGACCCCCCCTGGGACCCCCGGGATCCCGAAACCCCCCCCAGGACCCCTGGGACCCCCGGGGACATCGGGACCCCCCCATCAGGACCCTGGACCCCGAACCCCCCCCCAGGACCCCCGGGGACCCCGAAACCCCACCCGGGACCCTGGGGATTCCGAGACCCCCATCAGGACCCCTGGGACCACCCGGGGACCCCCCCGGGAAACCCTGAGACCCCGAAACCCCCCCCCAGGACCCCGGGGACTCTGAAACCCCCCCCATGACCCCAAGACCCCCCCCAGGACCCCTGGGACCCCGAACCCCCCCTCGGGACCCCCAGGGACCCCGAGACCCCCCGGGACCCCACAACCCCACCCAGAAGCCCCCACCCAGGACCCCTGGGACCCCCCCTGGGTCCCACCCTGGGACCCCCGGGGACCTCGGGACCCCCCCATCAGGAACCCTGGACCCCAAACCCCCATTGGGACCCCCGGGGACCCCAAAACCTCCCCGGGACCCCAAGACCCCACCCCAGGACCCCTGGGACCCCGAAACCCCACCCAGGACCCCCCGGGACCCCAAGACCCCCCGGGACCCCTCCCACCCCGGGGACCCCAAAAAACCCCAGGACACCCCTGGGACCCCAGGGAAGGTCGGGGGGTCCCGGGGGGATTTGGGGAGTCCTGGGGAGCTTTGGGGGGTCCCGGAGGGGTTTGGGGGGTCCCAGGGGGGCTCGGGGGGGGTTTGGGGGTCCGGGGGGGTTGGGGGGTGCAGGGGGGGTTTGGGGGTCCCGGGAGGGGTTTGGGGGTCCTGGGGGAGGTTGTGGGGTACAGGGGGGGTTTGGGGGGCTCAGGGGGGTTTGGGGGTCCCGGGGGGGGTTTGGGGGGCTCAGAGGGGTCTGGGGGTCCCGGGGGGGGGTTTGGGGGGCTCAGGGGGGCTTGGGGGTCCCGGGGGGGGTTTGGGGGTCTTAAGGGGGTTTGGGGGTCCCGGGAGGGGTTTGAGGGTCCTGGGGGAGGTTGTGGGGTACAGGGGGGGTTGGGGGTCCCGGGGGGGGTTTGGGGGGTTCAGGGGGGTTTGGGGGTCACGGGAGGGGTTTGAGGGTCCTGGGGGAGGTTGTGGGGTACAGGGGGGGTTGGGGGTCCCGGGGGGGGTTTGGGGGGCTCAGGGGGGTTTGGGGGGCTCAGGGGGGTCTGGGGGTCCCGGGGGGGTCCCGGGGGTCTCAGGGGGCTCAGGGTCCCTGTCGCTGTCCCCAGGCCGCCGTGTCCCCATGCGGAGGGGGGGACGATGCCGGGGGGTCAGGGGGGGTTTGGGGGGCTCAGGGGGGTCTGGGGGTCCCGGGGGGGCTCAGGGGGTCCCGGGGGGGTCCCGGGGGGGTCAGGGTCCCTGTCGCTGTCCCCAGGCCGCCGTGTCCCCATGCGGAGGGGGGGACGATGCCGCCGGCCCCCGCGCTGCTGCTGCTGTTGGTGCTGCTGGGGGGGGGGGTCGCCCCCCGGGAGCGGCCGGGACCCTCCCCACTGCGCATGGGTGAGGGGACATGGGGACATGGGGGGACATGGGGACATGGGGGGACATGGGGGGACATGGGGACATGGGGACATGGGGGGTATGGGGGACATGGGGGGACATGGGGGGACATGGGGACATGGGGGGACATGGGGACATGGGGACATGGGGGGGGATGGGAGGACATGGGGACATGGGGGGACATGGGGACATGGGGGGACATGGGGGGACATGGGGACATGGGGGGGGATGGGGGGGTATGGGGGACATGGGGGGACATGGGGGGACATGGGGACATGGGGGGACATGGGGACATGGGGGGACATGGGGGGACATGGGGGGACATGGGGACATGGCGGGGACATGGAGGGATATGGGGGGGTATGGGGGACATGGGGGGACATGGGGGGACATGGGGACATGGGGGGACATGGGGACATGGGGGGGTATGGGGGGACATGGAGGGATATGGGGGGGTATGGGGGACATGGGGGGACATGGGGACATGGGGGGTATGGGGGGACATGGGGACATGGGGGGACATGGGGGGACATGGGGACATGGGGGGGTATGGGGGACATGGGGGGGGGATGGGGGGACATGGGGGGACATGGGGGGATATGGGGACACGGGGACACTGGGGACATTGGGGACATGGGGACATGGTGGGGTCATGGGGACATGGGGGGACATGGGGGGACATGGGGGGACATGGGGGACATGGGGACATGGGGACATGGGGGGGTATGGGGGGACATGGGGACATGGGGGGACATGGGGACATGGGGGGACATGGGGGACATGGGGACATGGGGGGACATGGGGGGACATGGGGGGATATGGGGACACGGGGACACTGGGGACATTGGGGACATGGGGACATGGTGGGGTCATGGGGGTCACAGGGGGACATGGGGGGACATGGGGGGGTCGGGGGGGGTCAGTGACGTCATTGCCCCCCCAGCCGCCATCCTGGACGAGGGGGGCCCGTGCGGGGGGGGGCAGCGGCTGGGGGGGTCTGGGGGTCACAGGGGGTCACAGGGGGACATGGGGGACATGGGGGGGTTATGGGGGGGTCGGTGACGTCATTGCCCCCCCAGCCGCCATCCTGGACGAGGGGGGTCCCTGCGGGGGGGGGCAGCGCCTGGCGCTGGCGCTGGCGCGGGAGCAGCTCAACGGGGTCCTGGGGGCGCTGGGGACCCCCCCCCGGCCCCGCCTGGAGGTGGAGGTGTTCGAGCTGGGGGGGGACAGCCAGTACGAGACCACCGACATCAGTGAGTTACACTGGTTAGACTGGTTATACTGGTTAGACTGGGTTATACTGGGATATACTGGTTATACTGGTTATACTGGTTAGACTGGTTATACTGGGTTATACTGGGATATACTGGTTATACTGGTTATACTGGGATATACTGGTTATACTGGTTATACTGGGTTATACTGGGTGTACTGGTTATACTGGTTATACTGGTTATACTGGGGTGGGGGAGGTGGAGGTGTTCGAGCTGGGGGGGGACAGCCAGTACGAGACCACCGACATCAGTGAGTGTACTGGGTTATACTGGTTATACTGGTTAGACTGGGTTATACTGGGTGTACTGGTTATACTGGGGGTACTGGTTTATACTGGGGATACTGGTGATACTGGGGGTCACTGTGATGAACTGGGATGGACTGGGATGGATTGGGAGACACTGGGGGGCACTGGGGGGTTCAGTGGGGGGGTTACTGGTCCATACTGGTCTGTATGGTCCATACTGGTCTGTACTGGTCCATACTGGTCTGTACTGGTCCATACTGGTCTGTACTGGTCCCAGTGTGCCAGATCCTGCGCAAGGGGGTGCTCTCCGTCCTGGGCCACTGGGATGGACTGGGATGGATTGGGGGGCACTGGGGGGTTCAGTGGGGGGGTTACTGGTGCATACTGGTCTGTATGGTCCATACTGGTCTGTACTGGTCCATACTGGTCTGTATGGTCCATACTGGTCTGTACTGGTCCATACTGGTCTGTACTGGTCCCAGTGTGCCAGATCCTGCCCAAGGGGGTGCTCTCCGTCCTGGGCCCGGCCGCCAGCCCGGCCGCTGCCGCCACCGTCAGCCACATCTGCGGGGACAAGGAGGTGAGGGACCCCAAAACCCCCCCCGGGGACCCCAAAACCCCCCCCGGGACCCCAAAACCCCCTGGGACCCCCCCAAAACCCCCCAGACCCCCCCAAACTCCCTGAACCCCCTGGGACCCCCCCAAACCCCCTCAATCCCCTGGGAACCCCCCAGACCCCCTGGGAACCCCTGAACCCCCCGGGGACCCCAAAACTCACTGGGACCCCCCCAAAACCCCCCAGACCCCCCCAAACCCCCTGAACCCCCTGGGACCCCCCCAAACCCCCTCAATCCCCTGGGAACCCCCCAGACCCCCTGGGAACCCCTGAACCCCCCGGGGACCCCAAAACTCACTGGGACCCCCCCAAAACTCCCCAGACCCCCCCAAACCCCCTGAACTCCCTGGGAACCCCTGAACCCCCCCTGGGACCCCCAAACAGGGACCCCGGGGACCCCTGAACCCCCCTGGGACCCCCTTAAACACCCCAGGACCCCCAGACTGAGACCGGGGACCCCTGAACCCCCTGGGACCCCAAACCCCCTGAATCCCCCAGGACCCCCTGAACCCCCCTGGGAACCCCAAATCCCTACCCAGGAACCCCCTGGACACCCCCAGACCCTCCTGGGACCCCCCCTGACTCCCCCTGACCCCCTTGACCCCCCATGACCCCCCATGCCCCCCATGTCCCCCCATGACCCCCGTGACCTCCATGCCCCCCATGCCCCCCCTGACCCCCCGTGCCCCCCAGACCCCACACATCAAGGTGGGCCCCGAGGACCCCCCCTGACCCCCCATGCCCCCCATGTCCCCCCCTGACCCCCCATGCCCCCCGTGCCCCCCAGATCCCGCACATCAAGGTGGATCCCAAGGACCCCCCCTGACCCCCCCTGACCCCCCATGCCCCCCGTGCCCCCCAGATCCCGCACATCAAGGTGGGCCCCGAGGACCCCCCATAACTCCCCATGACCCCCCATGCACCCCATGCCCCCCATGCCCCCCCTGACCCCCCATGCCCCCCGTGCCCCCCAGATCCCGCACATCAAGGTGGATCCCAAGGACCCCCCATGACCCCCCCTGACCCCCCATGCCCCCCGTGCCCCCCAGATCCCGCACATCAAGGTGGATCCCAAGGACCCCCCATGACCCCCCCTGACCCCCCATGACCCCCCATGCCCCCCGTGCCCCCCAGACCCCGCACATCAAGGTGGGCCCCGAGGACCCCCCTGACCCCCATGCCCCCCATGCCCCCCTGACCCCCCATGCCCCCCATGACCCCCCCTGACCCCCCGTGACCCCCGTGCCCCCCAGATCCCGCACATCAAGGTGGGCCCCGAGGACGCCCCTGACCCCCCCTGACCCCCCCTGACCCCCCTGACCCCCCATGACCCCCATGCCCCCCCATGCCCCCCATGACCCCCCCTGACCCCCCGTGACCCCCGTGCCCCCCAGATCCCGCACATCAAGGTGGATCCCAAGGACCCCCCTGACCCCCCCTGACCCCCCATGCCCCCCAGATCCCGCACATCAAGGTGGGTCCCGAGGACCCCCCTGACCCCCATGCCCCCCATGACCCCCCCTGACCCCCCTGACCCCCCCTGACCCCCTATGACCCCCCATGCCCCCCCTGACCCCCCATGCCCCCCATGCCCCCCAGATCCCACACATCAAGGTGGATCCCAAGGACCCCCCATGACCCCCCCTGACCCCCCATGACCCCCCATGCCCCCCGTGCCCCCCAGACCCCGCACATCAAGGTGGGCCCCGAGGACCCCCCTGACCCCCATGCCCCCCATGCCCCCCTGACCCCCCATGCCCCCCATGCCCCCCATGACCCCCCTGACCCCCCGTGCCCCCCAGATCCCGCACATCAAGGTGGGCCCCGAGGACCCCCCTGACCCCCATGACCCCCCCTGACCCCCCTGACCCCCCATGACCCCTGACCCCCTATGACCCCCCAGATCCCGCACATCAAGGTGGGCCCCGAGGACGCCCCTGACCCCCCCTGACCCCCCCTGACCCCCCTGACCCCCCATGACCCCTGACCCCCTATGACCCCCCAGATCCCGCACATCAAGGTGGGCCCCGAGGACGCCCCCCGCCCCCCCCTGCTCCGTTTCGCCGCCCTCAGCCTCTTCCCCAGCAACGAGGACGTGAGCGGCGCCGTGGGGGGGCTCCTGCGCAGCCTGCACAGCCCCCCCGCCTCCCTCATCTGCGCGCAGCCCGAATGTGGGTCCGGGGGGGTCACTGGGGGGGTTACATGGGGTTATGGGGGGGTCCTGGGGGGGTATTGGGGGTCACTGGGGGGGTTACATGGGGTTATGGGGGGGTCCTGGGGGGGTATTGGGGGTTATTGGGGGGTTATGGGGGGTTATTGGGGGGGCTCCTGCGCAGCCTGCACAGCCCCCCCGCCTCCCTCATCTGCGCGCAGCCCGAATGTGGGTCCGGGGGGGTCACTGGGGGTCATTGGGGGGGTATTGGGGGGTTATGGGGGTCCTTGGGGGGGTTATTGGGGGTTATGGGGGGGTTACATGGGGTTATGGGGGGGATCCTGGGGGGGTATTTGGGGTCATTGGGGTGGTTATGGGGGTCCTGGGAGGGTCCTGGGGGGGTTATTTGGGGTCATTAGGGGGGGTATTGGGGGGTTATGGGGGTCCTTGGGGGGGTTATTGGGGGTTATGGGGGGGTTACATGGGGTTATGGGGGGGTCCTGGGGGGGTATTGGGGGTCATTGGGGTGGTTATGGGGGTCCTGGGAGGGTCCTGGGGGGGTTATTTGGGGTCATTAGGGGGGGTATTGGGGGGTTATGGGGGTCCTTGGGGGGGTTATTGGGGGTCATTGGGGGGGTTACATGGGGTTATGGGGGGGTCCTGGGGGGGTATTGGGGGGTTATGGGGGGTTATGGGGGGGTCCTGGGGGGGTATTGGGGGTCATTGGGGGGGTATTGGGGGGTTATGGGGGTCCTTGGGGGGGTTATTGGGGGTTATGGGGGGGTTACATGGGGTTATGGGGGGGTCCTGGGGGGGTATTGGGGGTTATTGGGGGGGTTACATGGGGTTATGGGGGGGTCCTGGGGGGGTATTGGGGGTTATTGGGGGGGTTACATGGGGTTATGGGGGGGTCCTGGGGGGTATTGGGGGTCATTAGGGGGGGTTATGGGGGGGTTATGGGGGGGTCCTGGGGGGGTATTGGGGGTTATTGGGGGGGTTACATGGGGTTATGGGGGGGTCCTGGGGGGGTATTGGGGGTCATTAGGGGGGGTTATGGGGGGGTTATGGGGGGGTCCTGGGGGGGTATTGGGGGTCATTGGGGGGGTTACATGGGGTTATGGGGGGGTCCTGGGGGGTTATTCGGGGTCATTAGGGGGGGTTATGGGGGGGTCCTGGGGGGGTATTGGGGGTTATTGGGGGGGTTACATGGGGTTATGGGGGGGTCCTGGGGGGTATTGGGGGTCATTGGGGGGGTTACATGGGGTTATGGGGGGGTCCTGGGGGGGTATTGGGGGTCATTAGGGGGGGTTATGGGGGGGTCCTGGGGGGGTATTCGGGGTCATTAGGGGGGGTTATGGGGGGGTTATGGGGGTCCTTGGGGGGGTTATTGGGGGTTATGGGGGGGTTACATGGGGTTATGGGGGGGTCCTGGGGGGGTATTGGGGGTTATTGGGGGGGTTACATGGGGTTACTGAGGGGGTCCTGGGGGGGTATTTGGGGTCATTGGGGGGGTTATTGGGGTCCTGGGGGGGTATTGGGGGGGTATTGGGGGTCATTGTGGGGGTTATGGGGGGGTTATGGGGGTCCTGGGGGGGTTATTGGGGGTCATTAGGGGGGGTATTGGGGGGTTAGGGGGGTCCTGGGGGGGTATTGGGGGGGTTAGGGGGGTCCTGGGGGGGTTATTGGGGGTCATGGGGGGGGGTATTGGGGGTCATAGGGGAGGTATTAGGGGTTATGGGGGGGGGTATTGGGAGTCCTGGGGGGTTTATGGGGATCCTGGGGGGTATTGGGGGTTATGGGGGGATATGGGGGGTTATGACCCCATTGTCCCAATGTCCCCATCGCCCCCATTGTCCCCATCGCCCCCATCGCCCCCAATGTCCCCATTGCCCCCAATGTCCCCATCGCCCCCATTGTCCCCATTGTCCCCATCGCCCCCAATGTCCCCATTGCCCCCAATGTCCCCATCGCCCCCATTGTCCCCATTGTCCCCATCGCCCCCAATGTCCCCATTGCCCCCAATGTCCCCATCGCCCCCATTGTCCCCATCGCCCCCAATGTCCCCATTGCCCCCAATGTCCCCATCGCCCCCATTGTCCCCATTGTCCCCATCGCCCCCAATGTCCCCATTGTCCCCAATGTCTCCATTACTCCCATCGTCCCCAATGTCCCCATCGCCCCCATTGTCCCCATCGCCCCCATCACCCCCAATGTCCCCAATGTCCCCATCGCCCCCAATGTCCCCAATGTCCCCATCGCCCCCAATGTCCCCAGGCCTCCTGCGGCTGGAGGAGCTGGTGCGGGGGTTCCTGATCTCGCGGGAGACGCTGTCGGTTCGGGTGCTGGAGGGGGCTCAGGACCCCACCCCCCTGCTCAAGGAGATCCGCGACGACAAGGTCCCCGTCATCGTCATCGACGCCAACGCCTCGGTGGCGCGGCTGGTGCTCAGCAAGGTGTGGGGCTGGGGGCTTGGGGGGCTGGGGGTTGTGGGGCTGGGGGTCGTGGGGCTCGAGGTTTGGGGAGCTGGGGGCTGGGGGGGTGGGAGTTATGGGGGTGGGGGCTTGAGGGGATGGGGACTTGTGGGGCTGGGGGGTTGGAGCTGTGGGGGTGGGGGTTGTGGGGCTGGGGGCTTGGGGGGCTGTGGGGCTGGGGGACTTGGGGACTTGGGTGGCTGGGGACTTGGGGGCTGGGGACTTGGGGGTCTTGCCCCATGGGGTTTTGGGACTGAGGGTTGGGGGACTTGGGGGTTTGGGGGACTGAGATCTATGGGACTGAGGGGGTGGGAGCTGTGGGGCTGGGGACTTGGGGGGCTGGGGGGCTTGGGGGTTTCAACCCATAGGGCTGGGGGCTTGGGGGCTGGGGGGATGGGAGCTGTGGGGCTGGGGGCTTGGGGGGCTGTGGGGCTGGGGACTTGGGGGCTGTGGGGCTGTGGGGCTGGAAGCTTGGGGGTTTCACCCCATAGGGCTGGGGGCTTGGGGGCTGGGGGGATGGGAGCTGGGGGCCTGGGGGTTGTGGGGCTGGGGACTTGAGGGGCTGGGGGCTTGGGGGTCTTGCCCTATGGAGCAGAACACCATGGGGAGATTGCCACGGGGCAGAGGGACACGCTGTGGGGCAGGGCTGCTATGGGGCAGGGCCGCTATGGGGCAGACCCCCCTGTTTCCCCCCCAGGCCGCTGAGCTGGGCATGACCTCGGCCTTCTACAAGTACATCCTGACCACCATGGTGAGTCCTGCCCCACACTGACCCCCGTTGACCCCCGTTGACCCCCATTGACCCCCATTGACCTGTTATTGACCCCCGTTGACCCTCGTTGACCCCCATTGATCCCCATTGACCCCCACTGACCCGTTATTGACTCCCATTGACATCCATTGACACCCGTTGACCCCGTTGATGCCCATTGACCCCCGTTGACCCACGTTGACTCCCATTGACGCCCGTTGACTCCCGTTGGTGCCCATTGACCCCCATTGACCCCCAATTACTCTCATTGACGCCCATTGATGCCCATTGACCCCGTTGACGCCCATTGATGCCCGTTGACTCCCGTTGACTCCCATTGATCCATGTTGATCCAACACTGACCCCCTTGACCCCCCTTGACCCTCCTTGACCCTCCTTGACCCCCCTTTACCCCCCTTGACCCCCGCTGACCCCTGCTGACCCCAGTGACCCCATTGATCCCTGTAGACCCCCATTGACCCCTGTTGACTCCCATTGACCCTCGTTGACCCGCATTGACTTATGTTGACCCCCATTGACTCCCATTGACCCCCACTGACCCCCATTGACTCGTGTTGACCCCACTGACTCCCATTGACCCCCACTGACCCCCATTGACTCCCATTGACTCCCATTGACCCCCATTGACTCGTGTTGACCCTCGTTGACCTGCATTGACTCGTGTTGACCCCATTGACTCCCATTGACCCCCATTGACCCCCATTGACTTTTATTGACTCCCGTTGACCCCCATTGACTCCCATTGACCCCCATTGACCCCCATTGACTCGTGTTGACCCCATTGACTCCCATTGACCCCCACTGACTCCCATTGACTTGTGTTGACCCCCATTGACTTGTGTTGACCCCCATTCACTCGTGTTGACACTCATCGACTCTCATTGACCCCCATTGACTCGTGTTGACTCCCATTGACTCCCACTGACCCCCATTGACTCCCACTGACCCCCATTGACTCCCATTGACCCCCCATTGATCCTTGACCCCCCTGTACCCCCCCAGGACTTCCCGCTGCTGCGCCTGGGGGGCGACGCCCCCCGCTCGGTCCTGGGCTTCTCCATGTTCAACACCAGCCACCGCTTCTACCCCGAGTTCGTGCGCAGCCTCAACATGTCCTGGCGCGAGAGCTGCGAGCGCGGCCCCTACCCCGGCCCCGCGGTGAGGGGGGGACCCCGAGACCCCCGGGGGGACCCCGAAATGGGGAGGGGGCCCACAAACCCGGGGAGGGCCCAAAAGCCCAATGGGAACCCAAGGGGGAGCCCAAAACCTTGAGGGAACCCAATGATCTTGGGGGAAACTCAGTGATCTTGGGGGGCATCTGGGGGTCTTGGGGGGAAACCAAGGACTGGGGGGGACAGGGAGGGACCCCAAAAGTCAAGTGGGACCCTGAAGTATGGTGGAGGACCCTAAAAATGTTTGGGGGGGGCTCAAAAAAGTAATGGGAACCCAAAGGGAACTCAACGATCTTGAAAGGACTCAACGATCTTGGGGGGAACCCAACGACCCTTTGGGTCAACTCAACGATCTTGGGGGGCACTCAATGATTTTGGGGGGCAACTCAAGGATTTTGGGGAGAACCCAATGACCCTTTGGGTCAACCCAACGATCCTTTGCGTCAACTCAATGGTCTTGGGGCAACTCAATGGTCTTGTTCCCCAACTCAGTGATCTTGGGGGGACTCAATGATCTTGGGGGGAAACCCAGTGACCCTTTGGGTCAACTCAATGATCTTTTGGGTCAACTCAACGATCTTGGGGGGAATCCAATGACCCTTTGGGTCAACCCAACGATCTTGGGGTAACTCAATGGTCTTGTTCCCCAACCCAACAATCTTGGGGGGGAACCCAATGGTCTTTGGGGCAACTCAATGGTCTTGTTCCCCAACTCAATGGTCTTGGGGCAACCCAACGACCCTTTGGGTCAACTCAACGATCTTGGGGGGAACTCAATGATCTTGGGTGGAACTCAATGGATCTTGGAGGGGTCTCAACGAACTTTTGGGCCAACCCAATGGACTTGGGATCAACTCGATGATCTTGGGTCAACTCAACGATCTTGGGGGGAACTCAATGACCCTTTGGGTCAACCCAACGATCATGGGGTAACTCAATGGTCTTGTTCCCCAACCCAACAATCTTGGGGGGAACACAATGGTCTTTGGGGCAACTCAGTGATCTTGGGGTCAACTCAACGATCTTGGGGGCAACCCAATGATCCTTTGGGGGAACTCAATGGTCTTATTCCCCAACTCAATGGTCTTGGAGGGAACTCAACGATCTTGGGGGGGACCCAATGATCTTGGGGGGCAACTCAATGGTCTTGGGGCAACTCAATGGTCTTGTTCTGCAACTCAATGGACTTGGGGGCAACTCAACGGTCTTGGGGGGAACTCAATGGATCTTGGGGGGATCTCAATGATCTTTTGGGCCAACTCAATGGATCTTGGGGGGAATCTCAACGATCTTTTGGGCCAACTCAATGATCTTGGGGGGAATCTGAGGCTATTGGGGGGCAACTCAATGATCTTTTGGGTCAACCCAACGCTCTTTTGGGTTGACCCACGGCCCCTTGGGGGTGACTGAGGGCTGTCCCCATGTCTGTCCGTGTGTCCGCGCGTCCGCGTGTCGCAGCTGTCGGCCGCGCTGCTGTTCGACGCCCTGCACGTGGTGGTCGGCGCCGTGCGCGAGCTCAACCGCAGCCAGGACATCGGGGGCGGGCGCCCCCTGGGCTGCGGGACCCCCGGCATCTGGCCCCACGGCACCAGCCTCATGAACTACCTGCGCATGGTGAGAGCGCCCCAAAAAACACCCCCCGGGACCCCAAAAACCACCCTGGGGACCCCAAAACCTGACCCGGGGACCCCAAATACCCCCCGGGGACGCCGAAACCCACCCAGGGACCCCAAGTACCCCCCAGGACCCCAAACCTGCATTGGGACTCCAAACCTCCATGGGACCCCCAGACTCTCCAGTGGGGACCTCAAAGACCCTGGGGACCCCAAAACCGACCTGGGGACCCCATAATCCAGCCGGGGACCCCAAACCTCCATGGGACTCCCAAACTCTCCACTGGGGACCCCAAAGACCCTGGGGACCCCGGAACCTGCCCGGGGACCCCAAAGACCCTGGGGACCCCAAACCTCCATGGGACCCTCCCCGAACACCCCAAACTCCCTGAGCACCCCAATACCCCCCGGGGACCTCAGTACCCCCTGGGGACCCCAAACCTCCATGAGACCTCAAACCTTCATGGGACCCTCCCTGAACACCCCAAACACCCCAAACCTGCACGGGATCCCCCAAAGCCCACCCTGGGGACCCCAACCCCCACCCTGGGCGGACCCCCCCGACCCCTCTGGGTCCCGGGGACCACCCCCTGGTTTTGGGGGGCTCAGGTTGGGGGTCCCGCAGGTGGAGTACGAGGGGCTGACGGGGCGCGTGGAGTTCAACAGCAAGGGGCAGCGAACCAACTACAGCCTGAGCGTGCTGGAGAGCGGGCGGGACGGCAGCCGGCAGGTCCGCCCCATAGCGCCCCATAGCGCCCCACGGCTGCCCCACACCTGCCCCACGGCTGCCCCACACCTACCGTGTCCATCCCCCCCCCAGGTGGGCGTGTGGTTCTCCAACCGCACCCTGGCCATGGACGCCACCACCTTGACCTTCAACGCCTCGGCCAGCCTGGCCAACCGGACCCTCATCGTCACCACCATCCTGGTGAGTTGGGGGTCACCATGGGGGGGTCCCCTTGGGGTGTCACCATGGGGATCACCATGGGGGTCTCCATCGCCATCTCCTTGAGGTGCCATTGAGGTCTCCTTGGGGTCTTCTTGGGGTGTCCCCATTGGGATCATCTTGGGGTCTCCTTGGGTTCCATTGGGTTCCATTGAGTTCCATTGGTTCCCGTTGGGTTCCATTGAGTTCCGTTGGGTTCCCGTTGGGTTCCATTGAGTTCCGTTGGGTCCTGTTGGGTTCCATTGGCTTCCCATTTGGTTCCATTGAGTTCTGTTGGGTTCCCATTGGGTTCCGTTGAGTTCTGTTGAGTCCCATTGGGTCCCATTGATTGCGGTTGAGTTCTGTTGGGTTCCCCTTGGGTCCCGTTTGGTCTCCATTGGGTTCCCGTTGGTTACTGTTGGGTTCTGCTGGGTTCTGTTGAGTTCCGTTGGGTTCCATTGGTTTCTGTTGGGTTCCGTTGGGTCCTGTTGGGTGCCATTGAGTTCCGTTGGGTCCCGTTGGGTCTCCATTGGGTTCCCGTTGGGTTCTGTTGAGTTCCGTTGAGTTCCATTGGTTTCTGTTGAGTTCCGTTGAGTCCTGTTGGGTTCCATTGAGTCCCGTTGGGTCCTGTTGGGTTCCATTGAGTTCCGTTGGGTCCTGTTGGGTTCTGTTGGGTTCCCGTTGGGTTCATTGGCTTCCCATTTGGTTCCATTGAGTTCCGTTGGGTTCCCATTGGGTTCCATTGAGTTCCGTTGAATTCTGTTGGGTCCTATTGGGTCCCATTGATTACGGTTGAGTTCTGTTGGATTCCCGTTGGGTCCCGTTGGGTCTCCATTGAGTTCCCGTTGGGTTCCGTTGGGTTCTGCTGGGTTCTGTTGAGTTCCGTTGGGTTCCATTGGTTTCTGTTGGGTTCCGTTGGGTCTCCGTTGGGTTCCCGTTGGGTTCTGTTGAGTTCTCTTGGGTTCCATTGATTTCTATTGAGTTCCGTTGGGTCCCGTTGGGTCTCCATTGGGTTCCCGTTGGTTTCTGTTGAGTCCCGTTGGGTTCTGTTGAGTTCCATTGGGTCCCATTGGTTTCTGTTGAGTCCCGTTGGGTCCCGTTGGGTCTCCATTGGGTTCCCGTTGGGTTCTGCTGAGTTCCATTGGGTTCCATTGGTTTCTGTTGAGTCCCGTTGGGTTCTGTTGAGTTCCATTGGGTTCCATTGGTTTCTGTTGAGTTCCATTGGGTTCCCGTTGGGTCCCCATGGGGTCCCCCAGCACCCCCCTTGCTGACCCCCGTGTCCCCCCAGGAGAACCCCTACGTGATGCGCGTGGGGGGCTCCCCGGAGCGCTACGAGGGTTTCTGCGTGGACATGCTGACCGAACTGGCCGCGCTGCTCAACTTCCGCTTCCAGCTGCGCCTGGTGGGGGATGGGCTGTACGGGGCCCCCGAGCCCAACGGCTCCTGGACCGGGATGGTGGGCGAGCTCATCAACCGGGTACGCGGGGAAGATTTGGGGGGTCCCGGGGGGTTTTGGGGGGTCTAGGAGGGGAATGGTGGTTTGCTGTGAGTTCTGGGGGGTGTCCTGGGGTGGGTTATGGGGGGTTTGGGGTGTCCTGGGGACATCTATGGGGTGATTTATAGGGGATTTCAGGGTGTCCTGGGGTGGGTTTTGGGGTGTTCTGGGGTGGATTTTGGGGGTTTTTGGGGGTCCTGGGGCAGTTTCTGAGGATTCTTGGGTGGATTTTGGGGTGTCCTGGGGTGACTTTTGGGGTCTCCTGGCGTGGATTTTGGGGTCTCCTGGGGCCATTTTTGGGGATCCTGGGGTGGACTTTGGGATGTCCTGAGTGGATTTTGGGGGGTCCCGGGGTGAATTTAGGGGTGTCCTGAGGTGGGTTTCGGGGTCTCCTGGGGCAGATTTCAGGGTCTCCTGGGGCAGATTTTGGGGTCTCCTGGGGTGGATTTTGGGGTCCCCTGGGGTGGTTTCTGGGGGTCCCGGGGTGGATTCTGGGGTGTCCCGGGGTGGATTTTGAGGTTTTATGGGGTCTCCTGGGGTGGATTTCGGGGCATCCCGGGCTGTTTTTGGGGCCATTTGTCCCATTTCCCGCCCCTCCCAGCTCATCCAACGCCCCCCATGACTTTTGGGGGTGTCGGGGGGATATGGGGGTGCCCTGCGGGGGGGGGGTCACTGGATATCGGGGTGTCCTCCCCCCAAAATGTCCCCCCAGAAAGCCGACCTGGCCGTGGCCGCCTTCACCATCACGGCCGAGCGGGAGAAGGTCATCGACTTCTCCAAACCCTTCATGACGTTGGGGATCAGCATCCTCTACCGCGTCCACATGGTACCGGGGGTCCCCAAAACCCGGGGGGGACCCCTGGGGGTCCGGGGGGGGTGCTCATGGACGTGTCCCCCCCCATTCCAGGGCCGCCGACCCGGGTATTTCTCCTTCCTGGACCCCTTCTCGCCGGCCGTCTGGTTCTTCATGCTCTTGGCCTACTTGGCCGTCAGCTGCGTCCTCTTCTTGGCCGCGCGGTGAGGGGGGGACCCCAAAATACACCCCCCCTGGGGGTACCCCCAGTGCTCCTGGTCCCCAAGGACAGGGTTTGGGGGTGCAGGGGGGTCCCAGGACCTTCTCTTGGGTCCATGATGGGTTTTGGGGTGCAGAGGGGTCCCATTGGGTCCATGATGGGTCTGTGATGGGTTTTGGTGTCACCTCTGGGTTCTGGGGTGCAGGGGGGTCCTGGGACCTCCTATTGGGTCCATGATGGGTTTTGGGGTGCAGAGGGGTCCTGGTGGGCCCATGGTGGGTACGTGATGGGTTTTAGGGTGGTCTCTGGTGTTTGGGGGTGCCGGGGGGTCCTGGTGGGTCCATGATGGGTTTTGGGGTCCTGGTGGGTCCATGATGGGTTTTGGGGTGCAGAGGGGTCCTGGTGGGTCCATGGTGGGTCCATGATGGGTTTTGGGGTCCTGGTGGGTCCATGATGGGTTTTGGGGTGCAGAGGGGTCCTGGTGGGTCCATGGTGGGTCCATGATGGGTTTTAGGGTGGTCTCTGGTGTTTGGGGGTGCAGGGGGTCCTGGTGGGTCCATGATGGGTTTTGGGGTCCTGGTGGGTCCATGATGGGTTTTGGGGTGCAGGGAGGACCCATTGGGTCCATGTTGGGTTTAGGGGTCACCTCAACGTTCTGGTGACACCTCGGGTTCCATGGGCCACCCAGTGGCTCCTGGGGTGTCCCTGATGCCATGTCCCCCCCCCCTCCCCCTCCCCTAGATTGAGCCCCTACGAGTGGTACCACCCCCACCCCCACCCGTGGCCGCGCGAGCAGCAGCGCCCCCTGCTGGAGAACCAGTTCACGCTGGGGACCAGCCTGTGGCTGCCGGTGGGCGGCTTCATGCAGCAGGGCTCCGAGGTGCTGCCCCGCGCCCTCTCCACCCGCTGCGTCAGCGGCGTCTGGTGAGACCCCGGGGTGGGACAAGGGGGGGTCCGCGTCCGGGCGACCCCCCCTGACCACCCCGCGGGGCGTTGGGGTAGGTGGGCGTTCACCCTCATCATCATCTCGTCCTACACGGCCAACCTGGCCGCGTTCCTGACCGTGCAGCGCATGGAGGTGCCCGTGGAGTCGGCCGACGACCTGGCCGACCAGACCAACATCGAGTACGGGACCATCCACGCCGGCTCCACCATGACCTTCTTCCAGGTGGGGGGGTGCTGGGGGGTGGGGAAATGGGGGGGTGGGGCTGGTGTGGGGCCTGCTGCCCCACACCCAGCCAACCCAACGCAACTGGGGTCAACTCAACCCAACCCAACATGGGTCAACCCAACCAACCCAACCCAAGCTGAGTCAACTCAACCCAACCCAACTGGGGTCAACTCAACCCAACCCAACATGGGTCAACCCAACCAATCCAACCCAACCCAACCGGGGTCAACTCAACCCAACCCAACATGGGTCAACCCAACCAATCCAACCCAACCCAACCTGAGTCAACCCAACCCAACCCAACTGGGGTCAACTCAACCCAACCCAACCAACCCAACCCAACCCGGGGCAACTCAATCCAACCAACCCAACCCAAACTGGGTCAACTCAACCCAACTGGGGTCAACTCAACCCAACCAACCCAACCCAACCTGGGTCAACCCAACACAACTAGGGTCAACTCAACCCAACACAACCAACCCAACTCAACCTGGGTCAACCCAACGCAACTGGGGTCAACTCAACCCAACCCAACCCAACCTGGGTCAACCCAACCCAACCCAACCTGATTCAACTCAACCCAACCAACCCAACCTGGTTCAACTCAACCCAACCTGGGTCAACCAACCCAACCTGGGTCAATCCAACCCAATTGGGATCAACTCTACCTAACCAGCCCAACCTGGGTCAACCCAACCCAACCTGGGTCAACCCAACCCAACGTGGTTCAACCCAACCCACCAAAACCCAACCTGGCCTAAGTCAACCAACCCAACCCAACCCAGGTCATCTCAACCCAACTCAACCCAACCCAACCTGGGTTGACCCAACCCAACCCACACCAACTCAACCCAACTCAACCAAACCCAACCTGGCCTAAGTCAACCAACCCAACCCAGGTCATCTCAACCCAACTCAACCCAACCCAACCTGGGTTGACCCAACCAACCCAGACCAACTCAACCCAACTCAACCAAACCCAACCTTGCCTAAGTCAACCAATCCAACCCAGGTCTTCTCAACCCAACTCAACCCAACCCAACCTGGGTTGACCCAACCCAACCCACGCCAACTCAACCCAACTCAACCAACCCAACCTGGCCTAAGTCAACCAACCCAACCCAACCCAGGTCATCTCAACCCAACTCAACCCAACCCAACCTGGGTTGACCCAACCCAACCCACACCAACTCAACCCAACTCAACCAAACCCAACCTTGCCTAAGTCAACCAACCCAACCCAGGTCATCTCAACCCAACTCAACCCAACGCAACCTGGGTTGACCCAACCAACCCAGACCAACTCAACCCAACTCAACCAACCCAACCTGGCCTAAGTCAACCAACCCAACCCAACCCAGGTCATCTCAACCCAACTCAACCCAACCCAACCTGGGTTGACCCAACCCAACCCACACCAACTCAACCCAACTCAACCAAACCCAACCTTGCCTAAGTCAACCAACCCAACCCAGGCCATCTCAACCAAACCAACCCAACCCAACTCAACCAACCCATCCCCACCCTCCCCTCCCCCCCCACCTCCACGCCGCCGCCCCCACTCCCGTGTCCCCCCAACCTCCCCAGAACTCGCGCTACCAGACCTACCAGCGCATGTGGAACTACATGCAGTCCAAGCAGCCCAGCGTGTTCGTGAAGAGCACGGAGGAGGGCGTCGCGCGCGTGCTCAACTCCAAGTACGCCTTCCTGCTCGAGTCCACCATGAACGAGTACCACCGGCGCCACAACTGCAACCTCACCCAGATCGGGGGGCTGCTGGACACCAAGGGCTACGGCATCGGGATGCCGCTGGGTACGGGGGGGTCGCGGCGGGGTGGGGGGGACGCGGGTGCCGGGACCCCCGCGGTGACGGTGGCGCCGTCGCAGGGTCGCCGTTCCGGGACGAGATCACCTTGGCCATCCTGCAGCTGCAGGAGAACAACCGGCTGGAGATCCTCAAGAGGAAGTGGTGGGAGGGGGGACACTGCCCCAAGGAGGAGGATCACCGCGCCAAAGGTGCCGCCGGGAGGGACCCAGGCGTCCGGGAGGGGGTGGGGGGCACCAGGTGACCCCCCGTGCCCCATCGTGTTCTCCGTAGGGTTGGGGATGGAGAACATCGGCGGCATCTTCGTGGTGCTGGTGTGCGGGCTGGTGGTCGCCGTCCTGGTGGCCGTCGTGGAGTTCGTCTGGGCCACGCGGCGCTCGGCCGAGAGCCAGGAGGTCCCCGGGGGACCCAGGCGTCCGGGAGGGACCCAGGCGTCCGGGGAGGGAGGGAAGGGGGCATTGGTGGGGTGGGTGGGGAGGAGGGAGAACCCAGGAGGTCTTGGGGGGACCCAGGCGTCCGGGGGTGGTGGAAATGGATGGGGAGAGGACCCAGGTGTCCGGTGGGGGGTGGGGTGGGGTGGGGGGTCACAGAGGGGACCCAGGAGTCCGGGAGGGACCCAGGAGTCCGGGAGGGACCCAGGCGTCCGGGAGTGGTGGAAATGGATGGGGAGAGGACCTGGGTGTCTGGTGGAGGGTGGGATGGGGTGGGGGGATCACAGAGGGGACCCAGGCGTCCGGGGGGGTCCTGGTGTGCAGTGGGGGGTGGGATGGGGTGGGGGAGTCACAGAGGGGACCCAGGTGTCCGGGGCTGGACGGGGGTGGTTCGGGGGTACTGGGGGTGTCCCAGAGGGACCCAGGCGTCCGGGGGGGGTCAGGGGTACTGGGCGTGTCCCAGCAGGGACCCAGGCGTCCGGGGGGGTTCGGGGGGATTGGGGGTGTCCCAACAGGGACCCAGGCGTCCGGGGGGGTTCGGGGGGATTGGGGGTGTCCCAACAGGGACCCAGGCGTCCGGGGGGGATGGGGGGACTGGGGTTGTCCCAGAGGGACCCAGGCGTCCGGGGCTGGACGGGGGTGGTTCGGGGGTACTGGGGGTGTCCCAGAAGGGACCCAGGCGTCCGGGGGGGGTCAGGGGTACTGGGGGTGTCCCAGAAGGGACCCAGGCGTCCGGGGCTGGACGGGGGTGGTTCGGGGGTACTGGGGGTGTCCCAGAAGGGACCCAGGCGTCCGGGGCTGGACGGGGGTGGTTCGGGGGGACTGGGGGTGTCCCAGAAGGGACCCAGGCGTCCGGCCCTGACCCCGCCCCCGGTGCCCCCCCCCAGCTGTCGCTGTGCACGGAGATGCTGCGGGAGCTGCGCGCCGCCGTTTCCCTGCGCCGCCCCCCCCGCGCGCGCCGCCGCCGCCGCCCCCCCCCCCACCCGGGCCGGGACTTTCGCTTCAGCAACGGCAAACTCAGCGCGGGGGGGCCGGAAATGGGGGGGGGGGGCGCGGCCGGGGGGGCCCCTCCCGCCCCCCCCGCCCCCCCCGCCCCCTGCACCCACGTGCGGGTTTGTCCCGAGTGTCGCCGCATCCAAGCGCTGCGGGGGGGCGGCGGGGGGGGGCGGGGGGGGGCGCATCCCCCTCCCCACCCCCCCGCGCCGCCCCCCCCGCCGCAAAGCGGCGAAGCGGGGGGGGGAGGGGCGAGGCAACCGGAGTGACCCCGCCCCCCCCCCAACCCCCCCCCCCCCCCCCCCCCCCGCTTTGTACGCCGTGCGTATGCCAGGAATTGGGGGGGGGGCTCCCCCCAAATTAAAGGGTCCCCTCCCCCAAATAAAGCGCCCCCCCCAATACCCCCTCCCCCAACTATAGGAATATCCCGTTTGGACTCAACACCCCCCCCCCCAAAAAAAATGGACCCCCCCCAAAATAAACTGCGCTGTGCCTTCCCGGGGGGGGCGGAGACCCCCCAAGAATAATGGGGGGGACAAACCCCCCCCCCAAAAATAGCGGGGGGGGCGATATAAGGACCCCCCCACAAAATCACGTGGGGGACGGAGACCCCCCAATAAATACTGGGGGGGGGCACACAGGAGGGAGCCCCCAAAACGGGGGGGGGGACACACACGGAGCATTGGGGGGGGGGGGGGGGGCGCGGTTGTTATAATTATTATAATTAATTTTTTTGTGGTTAATTTTCCCTTTTTCGCCGTTTTTTTCAAGGGGGGGGGGGCGGTTCCCTCCCTATGGGGGGGGGAAGGGTGGGGGGGGGGGGGGTCACCCCATCCCCCCCCCCTCCTCCCCCCATAATAAACCCACCGGAACTTTTACGCTGGTCTGAGGCCGCCAGGGGGCGCGCGCGGGATGCAAATGAGATGCAAATGAAAGGGGGGGGGGGGAGCGCGCTCTCCCGGACGCCTGGGTCCCTCCTCCCCCCCCCTCTCCGGACCCCGCAAGGTCACCCGCCCCCCCCCCCCCCCCCCCCCCAGTCGATGGTTGCCATGGCAACCAGACGTGACGTCACCGGGGACACCGGCGGCATCGGGATGCGCGGGAGGGGAAACCCCCCCCAAAATAACCCCTAATTTGGGGGGGGGGGAGTAATTAAGAGGGGGTGTCCCTCATTTGAAGAGCGGAGTCATTAATTGAGGGGGTGCTCGCTAATTAATTGCGGGGTGGCGCTAATTGGGAGCGGGGGTCGCTTAATGGTGGGGGGTCTGTAATTTTGAGGGGGGCCTTGATTAATTGCGGGGACCCTGATTAATTGGGGGGGGGTGTAAATTGCAGGGGGTCCCTAATTGGGGTGATGTCCCTAATTTGGATGGGAGGCCTTAATGAGGGCGGGTCCCTAATTTTTGAGGGGGGGGGTCCCAATTTGGAGGGGGGGTCTAATTAATTGGTGGGAACCATAATTGGATGAGGGGGTCCCTATTTGGGATGGGGGGCTCCTATTCGGGAGGGGGGGCCATAATTAGACAGGGCGTCCCTAATTGAGGGGGGGGGCGTCCCTCATTTGGAGGGGGGGTTCCCTAATCAAGAGGGGATCCCTAATTTGAAGGGGAGGCCCTAATTAATCGGGGGGGGTCCCTAATTTGGGGGGGGGGGTGTCCCTGGTCCCGTCGTTCCCCCATCCCCCGGTTGCTAGGGGCCCCCGTTGCCATGGCAACCACGCTGCCCGGCAACCGCGTTCCCATGGCGACGGGCGCGGGGATGCTGCAGCGGGGCGGGGGGGGTCGAGCCAATTAACCAGAGCGCTAATTAGTATGTGGGCTCCTTTTTATTTGGGGGGGGGGCGGGGGGGTCGTCGTGGCCTGGGGGGGGCAGTTTGGGGGGGGCTGGGGGGATTTGGGGGGGATGGGGGGAGTCAGGCCCGGGGGGGGGGGGTCACAAATTGGGGGGGGGGCTGCAGCATCATATGGGGGGGACCCCAGGCCTTGTTTGGGGGGGGGGATAAGGAGGGGGGGCCCTGGTGCATTGGAGGTACCGGGGGGGGGAGGATTTGGGGCCGCATTGCGGGGGGGGGGGGGGGCACATTTTCGGGGAGGTGACATTGGGGGTGGGGGGGGCGCCGCATTGCGGGGGTCGGGGAAGATTTGGGGGGGGGGGCGGGGGGGGCTGCATTGCGGGGGGGGGGAGGGGGCGTGTTGCGATGTGAATTGGGGCGGGGGGTTGCGCTGCATTGCAGGGGGGGGGCAATCGCATCCATCCCCCCCCCCCCCCCGGATCCGCAGTAAAAGGGGCGTGGCCAAGGCGCTGGGAAGAAGGGGGGGGGGTCTCTCCTCGCTCTCTGATTGGCCGCTCCACGCCCCCCCCCCCCAGCCCAGACGCCGGTGGCTCCGCGGCCCCCGCCCCAGTCCCGGGTTCGCAGCCGCCGGGGCCGCTCCGCTCCGGACCCCCCGGACCCCCCCGGACCCACAGCCCGGGACCCCCGGACCGGGACCCCCGGACCCTCCGGCCCCAGCGCCCCGGGACCCCCCGGACCCTCCGGCCCCAGCGCCCCGGGCTCCGCTCGGCCGCCCCCGCCGCCGCCATGGGGGTACGTGCGGGAACCGGAGCCGGGGGTCATTGGGGGGTGCGAGGGGGTAATTAGGGGTGCACGGTGTTAATTGGGGGTGTGAGGTCTTAATTGGGGGTGTAATGTGCTGGGGGGCTTGTGCACGGTGCTAAATGGGGGTGCAAGAAGCCGCAAGGAGGCGGGGGGGGGGGGGGGTGCGAGGTGATATCGGGTGTGCAAAGGGTGTGTAAAGCGCTAATGACGCTGCACGGAGCTAATTGGGGGTGCACTGTGTTAATTGGGGGTGCGGGATGCTGGGGGCTTGTGCGAAGTGCTAATTGGGGTGCACGGTGCTAATTAGGGGCGCGCCGTGCTAATGGGGGGGGGGTGCGGGATGCAGCAAGGGGGGTGCGAGGTGGTATCGGGTGTGTAAAGCGCTAATGACGGTGCGCGGTGTTAATTGGGGTGCGAGGGGGTAATTAGGGGTGTACGGTGTTAATTAGGGGTGTGAGGGGGTAATAGGGGGTGTATTGTGTTAATTAGGGGTGCGCCGTGCTAATTGGGGGTGCTCAGGATGCCGCAAGGGGGGGTGCAAGGTGATACTGGGTGTGTAAAGGGTGTGCAAGGCGCTAATGGTGCGGGGTGTTAATTGGGGGTGCGAGGGGCTAATTAGGGGTGCAGGATGCTAATTGGGGGGTGCACGGTGCGAATGGGGGGGTGCGGGATGCTGCAAGGGGGGGTGCGAGGTGATATGGGGTGTGTAAAGCGCTAATGACGCTGCACGGTGTTAATTGGGGGTGCGAGGGGCTAATTGGGGGTGCACAGTGCTAATTAGGGGTGCGAGGTGCTAATTGGGGGTGCGCCGTGCTGATGTTGGGGTGCAGGGTGCTGCAAGGGGGGGTGCACGGTGATATCGGGTGTGTCAAGGGTGTGCAAGGCGCTAATGATGGTGCAAACTGCTAATTGGGGGTGTAATGTGCTGGGGGGTTGTGCACGGTGCTAATTAATTGGGGGTGCACGGTGCTAATTGGGGGTGCACGGTGCCGCAGGGGTGTGCAAGGTATAGAAGGGGGTGCAAGCGGCGTGCAAGGTGCTTATGGGGGGTGCAGGGTGCTCTTGGGTGTGCAAAGGGGGTGCGAGGTGCTAATTGAGTGTGCAAGGAGCCGGGGGTGTGCGCGGGGTGTGCAAGGGGGGTGCAAGGGGCTGATGAGTGTGCAAGGGGCTGCAAGGGGGGTGCAAGGTGCAGGTGATGGTGCAAGGGGCTGATGAGTGTGCAAGATGCTGCAGGGGTGTGCAAGGGGCTGCAAGGGGGGTGCAAGGGGCTGATGAGTGTGCAAGGGGCTGCAAGGGGGGTGCAAGGGGCTGATGAGTGTGCAAGGGGCTGCAAGGGGGGTGCAAGGGGCTGATGAGTGTGCAAGGGGCTGCAAGGGGGTGCAAGGGGCTGATGAGTGTGCAGGTGATGGTGCAAGGGGCTGATGAGTGTGCAAGGGGCTGATGAGTGTGCAAGATGCCGCAGGGGCGTGCAAGGCGCTATGGGGCTGCAGCTGGGTGTGCAAGGGGGTGCAGATAGGGGTGCGAAGGGGTGCACGGTGCAGCTGGGTGTGCAAGGTGCTAATGAGCGTGCAAGATGCTGCAGCTGGGTGTGCAAGGGGTGTGCAAGGCGCTAATGAACATCGCGAGGCGCTAATGAGGGGCCGTGGGGGGGGTGGGGGTGCGTGTGCAAAACGCGCGTGCAAAACGCGCGCGCCAGGTGCCGCAGGGCGCCCCGCCCCCCCCTTCCTCCTCCCCCCCCCCCCCCTTTCCCGCGCGAGGGGACGCGCGTGTGTCCCCGTGTCCCCGCCCCCACCCCCCCCTCGCCGTGTCACGAGTGTCCCCGTGTCCTTGTCCCCGCGCCAGCCGGCGGGGCCTGGGCCGCGTGTCCCCGTGTCCCCGTGTCCGTGTGTCCCCGTGTCCGTGTGTCCCCGTGTCCGTGTGTCCCCGTGTGTCCCCGTGTCCCTGTCCCGTTGTCCCCGTGTCCCCGTCACTCGTGTCCGTGTGTCTGTCCCCGTGTCCCCGTGCGCGTCCTCGTGCAAAGCCCCGCGTCCCCAAATCTGCCCCCGATGTCCCCAAATCTGCCCCCGATGTCCCCAAAACCATCTGAAATGTCCCCAAAACCATCTGAAATGTCCCCAAATGTGCCCGAAATGTCCCCAAATGTGCCCGAAATGTCCCCAAATGTGTCCCCGATGTCCCCAAATGTGTCCCCGATGTCCCCAAATCCGCTTGAAATGTCCCAAAATCTGCCCCCGATGTCCCCAAATGTGCCCGAAATGTCCCCAAATGTGTCCCCGATGTCCCCAAAACCATCTGAAGTGTCCCCAAATCTGCCCCCGATGTCCCCAAATCCATCTGAAATGCCCCCAAATCTGTCCCCGATGTCCCCAAATGTGCCCGAAATGTCCCCAAATGTGCCAGAAATGTCCCCAAATGTGCCCGAAATGTCCCCAAATGTGTCCCCGATGTCCCCAAAATCATCTGAAATGTCCCCAAATGTGCCCCCGATGTCCCCAAAATCATCTGAAATGTCCCCAAATGTGCCCCCGATGTCCCCAAATGTGCCCCGGGTGCCCCCAGAATCATCTGAAATGCCCCCAAATCTGTCCCCGATGTCCCCAAATCTGCTTGAAACGTCCCCAAATGTGCCCGAAATGTCCCCAAATGTGTCCCCGATGTCCCCAAAACCATCTGAGATGTCCCCGAATCTGCCCAAAATGTCCCAAAATCATCTGAAATGTCCCCAAACGTGCCCCCGATGTCCCCAAATCCACCCGAACTGTCCCCAAATGTGCCCCCGATGTCCCCAAACGTGCCCCCCCCCGATGTCCCCAATCGCGTCCGCAGGTTCCGCAGCGCCTGTCCGGCTGCGCCCCTCATTACAGCGCTAATTAGGGCACTAATTAACGCGCCTTAAAGGAGCCGCATTGGGGAGGGGGGGGTTGAAAGGTGTCCCCCCCCCCTAGGGGGAAAGGGTCCCCAAATATAGGGGGTGCCCCAAAATATAGGGAACCCCCCTATGGAAATGGGGACCCCTATGGAAATGGGGACCCCCCCATAGAAATGGGGACCCCCCCATAGAAATAGGGACCCCCCCTCAAAATATAGGGATCCCTCCCAAATGGGATCGCCCTCCAAAAATAGGGACCCCCCCCCTATGGAAATGGGGAACCCCCAAAATATAGGGACCCCCCCATAGAATTGGGGACCCTTATGGAAATGGGGACCCCTCCATAGAAATGGGGAACCCCCCCCAAAAAATAGGGACCCGCTCATAGAATTGGGGGCCCCCAAAAATAGGGACCCCCCCTATGGAAATGGGGATCCCAAAAAATGGGGACCCCCCTATAGAAATGGGGACCCCCCCCAAAAAATAGGGACCCCCCATAGAAATGGGGACCCCCCCATGGCAATGGCTCCGGGTGGGGGTTTGCATGGGGGGGGGGTCCCCAATTTCCCCCCCTCCCCAATGACTTTTGGGGGGGTCCCTGTGTCCCCCCCCCAGCATCTCGGGGTCACCAAATCCCCCCAAATTCCCCCCCCCCGGGCAGATTTGGGGTGATGAGAATCGCCCCCCCCCTTTCCCATCCCCCCCTCTTTTCCCATCCCCCCCCGCCCCTCCCCCCCGGTCAGGGCCGGATTAACGGAGCAGATGGTGCGGGGGGGGCACCCAAATCCCCCCCCCCCCCCCCAGTGACCTTGGGCTGATCCGGATGGGGGAGGGTTTGGGGGGGGCTGGGGGGGTCCTGTGAGGTTTTGGGGGTTCGGGGGGGGGTCCCAGAGCCCCCAGTTTGATGTAGGGGAGGGTCCCAGTGTCCCCATTTTGGGGGGGGGGGGGGGCTGTGATGTTTGGGGGGGTCTGTGCATTTTTGGGGTCCTGGGGGGGGTCCCAGTGCCCCCCGTTTGGAGTGGGGGGGTGATTTTTGGGGGGGTTTCTATGCAGTTTTGGGGGTCCCCGTTGGAGTTGGGGGGGTCCCAGTGCCCCCAATTTGAGGTGTGGGGGGGTCCCAGTTTGGGGTTTGGGGGGGGTCCCAGTGCCCTCAGTTTGGGGTGGGGGGGTCCCTGTGATGTTTGTGGGTTTGGGAGGGGTCCCAGTGTCCCCAGTTTGGGGTTTGGGGGGGGTCCCAGTGCCCCCACTTTGGGGTGGGGGGGGGTCCCAGTGTCCCCAGTTTGATCTGGAGATGAACTGGGGGGGTGATTTTTGGGGGGGGGGATCTATGCAGTTTTGAGGGTCCCAGTGTCCCCAGTTTGGGGTGGGGGTCCCTGTGATGTTTGGGGGGTTGGGGGGGTTCCCAGTGCCCCCAGTTTGGGGTGGGGGGGGATCCCAGTTTGGGGTTTGGGGGGGGTCCCAGTGCCCCCCGTTTGGAGTGGGGGGGTGATTTTTGGGGGGGTTTCTATGCAGTTTTGGGGGTCCCCGTTGGAGTTGGGGGGGTCCCAGTGCCCCCAGTTTGGGGTGGGGGGGTCCCAGTGTCCCCAATTTGAGGTGGGGGGGGGTCCCAGTTTGGGGTTTGGGGGGGATCCCAGTGCCCCCAATTTGGGGTGGGGGGGTCCCTGTGATGTTTGTGGGGTTGGGGTGGGGTCCCAGTGCCCCCAATTTGAGGTGTGGGGGGGTCCCAGTTTGGGGTTTGGGGGGGATCCCAGTGCCCCCAGTTTGGGGTGGGGGGGTCCCTGTGACGTTTGTGGGGTTGGGAGGGGTCCCAGTGGACTCCGTTTGGGGTGGGGGGGGTGATTTTTGGGGGGGTTTCTATGCAGTTTTGGGGGTCCCCGATGGGGGGGTCCCGGGGTTGGGGGGGGGGTGGTTTCGGGGCCCCCCCCCAGGGTGACCCCCCCCCAGTTCGGTGGCTCCGACAGCTACCGCGTGGCCACCACGCAGGACAAGGGGGGGGACAAGGACTCCCCCAAAAAGGGGAAGAGCAAGACCCGAGACCTGGACGATCTCAAGAAGGAGGTGGCCATGGTGAGAATGGGGGGGTCGGGGGGGCTGGGGGTGTCTGGGGGGTCATGGGGAGTGGGGGGGTTGGGTTTTGGGGGGGGGTTTGGGGGTAATTTGGGGTAAATTGGGGGGTTTGGGGGGTCTGGGGGTTGGATGTGGCCATGGGGAGAATGGGGGGGTCGTGGGGGTCTGGGGGGGTCATGGGGTCTGGGAGGGTCTGGGGGTGTCTGGGGGGATCATGGGGAGTGGGGGGGGTTGGGTTTTGGGGGGGTTTTGGGGGTAATTTGGGGTAAATTGGGGGGTTTGGGGGGTCTGGGGGTTGGATGTGGCCATGGGGAGAATGGGGGTTCATGGGGGTCATGGGGGGTTTGGGGGAGCTGGGGAGGTCGTGGGGGGCTGGGGGTTTTTGGGGGGCTGGGGGGGTCTGGGGAGTGTGGGGGGAGTGGGTTTGGGGGGTTTGGGGGGGGTTTGGGGGTAAATTGGAGCGTTTGGGGGATCTGGGGGTTGGATGTGGCCATGGGGAGTGGTGAGAATGGGGGCATTTGGGGGGGTTTGGGGGGTAATTTAGGGGGTTTGGGGGGGTTGGGGGGTCGTGGGGGGCTGGGGGTGTCTGGGGGGGTCATGGGGAGTGGGGGGGTTGGGTTTTGGGGGGGGGTTTGGGGGTAATTTGGGGGTAAATTGGAGGGTTTGGGGGGTCTGGGGGTTGGATGTGGCCATGGGGAGAATGGGGGGGTCGGGGGGGCTGGGGGGGTCTGGGGGTGTCTGGGGGGGTCATGGGGAGTGGGGGGGGGTTGGGTTTTGGGGGGGGTTTGGGGGTAATTTGTGGGTAAATTGGAGGGTTTGGGGGGTCTGGGGGTTGGATGTGGCCATGGGGAGAATGGGGGTTCATGGGGGTCATGGGGGGTTTGGGGGAGCTGGGGGGGTCATGGGGTCTGGGAGGGTCTGGGGGTGTCTGGGGGGGTCATGGGGAGTGGGGGGGTTGGGTTTTGGGGGGGGTTTGGGGGTAATTTGGGGTAAATTGGGGGGTTTGGGGGGTCTGGGGGTTGGATGTGGCCATGGGGAGAATGGGGGGATTTTGGGGGGAACCATAGTGAGAATGGGGGGGGTTTGGGGTTTTGGGGGCGCTGTGGGTCTGGGGGGGTCATGGGGAGTGTGGGGGGGTGGGTTTGGGGGGGTTTTTGGAGTTTTGGGGGGTATTTGGGGGTAATTTGGGGGGCTGGGGGTTGAATGTGGCCATGGGGAGAATGGGGGGAACCATGGTGAGAATGGGGGGGATTTGAGGGTTTTTGGGGGGGATTTGGGGGTTTTTGGGGGTCCTGGAGGCTTTGGGGGGGCTGTTTATTTTGGGGGGGGTCCCGGGGGGTGTATTTGGGGGGGGGTCTCACTGTGTCCCCCCCAGACCGAGCACAAGATGTCGATCGAGGAGGTTTGCAGGAAATACAACACGGACTGCGTGCAGGTGGGGGGGGTCCCCAAAATTGGGGGGGGGGAGGGTCCCTTAATTGGGGGGGGGTCCTAATTTTGGGGGGGTGGCTCTTTTTGGGGGAATTTTGGCTCTTTTGGGGGGGTTTCTCCCCACTTTGGGGCCTTTTTGGGGGGGTCTCATTCTCTTTATTGGGGTCCCTGGGGGGGTGAATTTTGGGGTGATTTCCCCCAATTTTGGGGTCTGGGGGGGGTGAATTTTGGGGTGATTTCCCCCAATTTTAGGGCCCCGGGGCGGGGTGAATTTTGGGGTGATTTCCCCCAATTTTGAGGTCCCCAGGGGGGTGAATTTTGGGGTGATTTCCCCCAATTTTGGGGTCCCCGGGGGGGTGAATTTTGGGGTGGTTTCCCCCAATTTTGGGGTCCCTGGGGGGGTGAATTTTGGGGTGATTTCCCCCAATTTTGGGGTCCCTGGGGGGGGTGATTTTGGGGTGATTTCCCCCGATTTTGGGGTCCCTGGGGGGGGGGTGAATTTTGGGGTGATTTCCCCCTAATTTTGGGGTCCCTGGGGGGGTAAATTTTGGGGTGATTTCCCCCAATTTTGGGGTCCCTGGGTAGGGTCTGTTTTGGGGTGATTCCCTTCACTTTTTGGGGTGATTTCCCCACATTTTGGGGTCCCTGGGGGTGAATTTTGGGTCAATTTCTCCTGTTTTAGGGCCTGAGGCCCAGCAAGGCCCAGGACACCCCAGGGTGCATTTTGGGGCTGAATTTTGGGTTGAATTCCCCCGTTTTAGGGGCTGAGGCCCAGCAAGGCCCAGGAGATCCTGGGGGGGTCCCTGGGGGTGAATTTTGGGGCGATTCCCCCACATTTTGGGTCAATTTCTCCCATTTTCAGAGCTTGAGGCCCAACAAGGCCCAGGACACCCCAGGGTGTATATTGGGGTGAATTTTGGGCTGAATTTTGGGTCAATTTCTCCCATTTTAGGGGCTGACGCACAGCAAGGCCCAGGAGATCCTGGGGGTGAATTTTGGGGCGATTCCCCCACATTTTGGGTCAATTTTCCCCGTTTTCAGGGCTTGAGGCCCAGCAAGGCCCAGGAGATCCTGGGGGTGAATTTTGGGTTGAATTTTGGGTGAATTTCTCCCATTTAAGGGGATGACGCCCAGCAAGGCCCAGGACACCCTGGGGGGCCCCTGGGGGTGAATTTTGGGGTGATACCCCCACATTTCGGGTTCATTTTTGCTGATTTTAAGGCCTAAGGCCCAACAAGGCCCAGCAAGGCCCAGGGTGCATTTTGGGCTGAATTTTGGGTCAATTTCTCCCGTTTTAGGGGCTGAGGCACAGCAAGGCCCAGGAGATCCTGGGGTGTATTTTGGGGTCCCTGGGGATGAATTTTGGGGGAATTCCCCCACATTTTGGGTTCATTTTTGCCGATTTTAAGGCCTAAGGCCCAGCAAGGCCCAGGGTGCATTTTGGGCTGAATTTTGGGTGTATTTCTCCCGTTTTAGGGGCTGACGCACAGCAAGGCCCAGGAGATCCTGGCCCGCGATGGCCCCAACGCGCTGACGCCCCCCCCGACCACCCCCGAATGGGTCAAATTCTGCCGGCAGCTTTTCGGGGGCTTCTCCATCCTGCTCTGGATCGGCGCCATCCTCTGCTTCCTGGCCTACGGCATCCAGGCCGGCACCGAGGATGAGCCCTCCAACGATAATGTACGGTTTGGGGGGTTTTGGGGTGATTTGGGGGGTTTTGGGGTGATTTTGGGTGATTTTTGGGGTGATCCGGGGTGGTTTTGGGGGCTGGGGGATCCCCGTCCATCGGCATCCAGGCCGCACCAAGGACGAACCTTCCAATGATAATGTACAATTTTGGGGTCTTTTAGGTCAGTTTTGGGGTGATTTGGGGTAGTTTGAGGTCTTCCAATGATAATGTAAAATTTGGGGGTGATTTGGGTCTTTTTAGGGGTGATTTGGGGTGATTTTTGGGGTGATTTGGGGTGATTTTGGGGGCTGGGGGTTCCCGTCCATCGGCATCCAGGCCGCACCGAGGACGAACCTTCCAATGATAATGTACAATTTTGGGGTGATTTTGGGTGATTTTGGGGTCGTCCAACAATGATGTACAATTTGGGGTGATTTGAAGTGATTTTGGGTGATTTTGGGTCAATTTTGGGGTCCGTTTTGGGACCAATTTGGGGCGATTCAGGAACGATTTGGGGTCGGTTTTGGGGCAGTTTTGGGGCAGTTTTGGGGCAGTTTTGGGGCAGTTTTGGGGCAGTTTTGGGGCAGTTTTGGGGCAGTTTGGGGCTCTTTGGGTCAGTTTTGGGGCCAATTTGGGGGCGATTTAGGGCAGTTTTGGGGCGATTTGGGTCCGTTTTGGGGTCAATTTGGGGCAGTTTTAGGGCAGTTTGGGGCTCTATGGGGCCATTTTGGGGCCGTTTTGGGGCCATTTTGGGGCAGTTTGGGACCTTATGGGTCCGTTTTGGGGTCCGTTTTGGGGTCCGTTTTGGGGTCCGTTTTGGGGTCCGTTTTGGGGTCCGTTTTGGGGCAGTTTTGGGGCAGTTTTAGGGCAGTTTGGGGCTCTATGGGTCCGTTTTGGGGTCCGTTTTGGGGTCCGTTTTGGGTCCGTTTTGGGTCCGTTTTGGGTCCATTTAGGGCAGTTTTAGGGCAGTTTTAGGGCAGTTTTAGGGCAGTTTTAGGGCAGTTTTAGGGCAGTTTTAGGGCAGTTTTAGGGCAGTTTTAGGGCAGTTTTAGGGCAGTTTTAGGGCAGTTTGGGGTCCGTTTTGGGGCAGTTTGGGGTGCTATGGGTCCGTTTTGGGTCCGTTTTGGGGCATTTTGGGGCGCTATGGGTCAGGTTTGGGGCTCTGTGGGTCAGTTTTGGAGCCAATTTGGGGCCAATTGGGATCAGTTTTGGGTCCGTTTTGGGTCCGTTTTGGGTCCGTTTTGGGTCCGTTTTGGGTCCGTTTTGGGTCCGTTTTGGGGCAGTTTTGGGGCAGTTTTGGGGCAGTTTTAGGGCAGTTTTAGGGCAGTTTTAGGGCAGTTTGGGACCCTTTGGGTCCATTTTGGGGTCCGTTTTGGGGTCCGTTTGGGGTCCGTTTTGGGGTCCGTTTTGGGGTCCGTTTTGGGGCAGTTTTAGGGCAGTTTGGGGTCCGTTTTGGGGTCCGTTTGGGGTCCGTTTTGGGGTCCGTTTTGGGGTCCGTTTTGGGGTCCGTTTTGGGGTCCGTTTTGGGGCAGTTTGGGGCTCTATGGGTCCGTTTTGGGGTCCGTTTTGGGTCCGTTTTGGGTCCGTTTTGGGTCCATTTAGGGCAGTTTTAGGGCAGTTTTAGGGCAGTTTTAGGGCAGTTTTAGGGCAGTTTTAGGGCAGTTTTAGGGCAGTTTTAGGGCAGTTTTAGGGCAGTTTTAGGGCAGTTTGGGACCCTTTGGGTCCGTTTTGGGTCCGTTTTGGGGCAGTTTTGGGGCAGTTTGGGGCGCTATGGGTCAGGTTCTGGGCTCTGTGGGTCGGGTGAGTTTTGGGGTGCCCTGACCCCCCGTTCCCCCCAGCTCTACTTGGGCATCGTCCTGGCCGCCGTCGTCATCATCACCGGCTGCTTCTCCTACTACCAGGAGGCCAAGAGCTCCAAGATCATGGAGTCCTTCAAGAACATGGTGCCACAGGTGGGGGACCCCGAAATTGGGGGGGACACCCCAAAAATGGGGGGGACACCAAAACATGGGGGGGAATCACCCCGAAAATGGGGGGGAACACCCCAAAAATGGGGGGGAAGGGGGCTCCAAGATCATGGAGTCCTTCAAGAACATGGTGCCACAGGTGGGGGGACCCCGAAATTGGGGGGGACACCCCGAAAATGGGGGGACCCCAAACATGGGGGGAATAACCCCAAAAATGGGGGGGAACACCCCAAAAATGGGGGGGGAAGGGGGCTCCAAGATCATGGAGTCCTTCAAGAACATGGTGCCACAGGTGGGGGGACCCCGAAAATGGGGGGGACACCCCGAAAATGGGGGGGACCCCGAAAATGGGGGGGACCCCAAACATGGGGTGAATAACCCCGAAAATGGGGGGGAATACCCCAAAAATGGGGGGGAAGGGGGGCTCCAAGATCATGGAGTCCTTCAAGAACATGGTGCCACAGGTGGGGGGACCCCGAAAATGGGGGGGACCCCGAAAATGGGGGGGACCCCAAACATGGGGGGAAACACCCCGAAAATGGGGGGGAACACCCCAAAACAGGGGGGGGAACACCCCGAAAATGGGGGGGAAGGGGGCTCCAAGATCATGGAGTCCTTCAAGAACATGGTGCCACAGGTGGGGGGACCCCGAAATTGGGGGGGACACCCCGAAAATGGGGGGGAACACCCCGAAAATGGGGGGACCCCAAACATGGGGGGAAACACCCCGAAAATGGGGGGGAACACCCTGAAAATGGAGGGGAAGGGGGCTCCAAGATCATGGAGTCCTTCAAGAACATGGTGCCCCAGGTAGGGGGACACCCCGAAATTGGGGGGGACACCCCGAAAATGGGGGGGAACACCCCGAAAATGGGGGGACCCCAAACATGGGGGGAAACACCCCGAAAATGGGGGGGAACACCCCAAAAATGGAGGGGAAGGGGGCTCCAAGATCATGGAGTCCTTCAAGAACATGGTGCCACAGGTGGGGGGACCCCGAAAATGGGGGGGACCCCCCGAAAATGGGGGGGAACACCCCAAAAATGGGGGGGAAGGGGGCTCCAAGATCATGGAGTCCTTCAAGAACATGGTGCCACAGGTGGGGGGACCCCGAAAATGGGGGGGACCCCAAAACATGGGGGACCCCAAAATAGATGGGGGGCCTGAACAGTGGGGAAGGGGGGTTAGAAATGGGTTGGTTTTTGGGGGTCGTTTTTGGGTGTTTTGGGGTTGATTTTTGGGTCGATTTGGGGTTGATTTTTGGGGTGTTTTTGGCCGTTTTGGGCTGATTTTGGGCCTTTTTTGGGGCTGTTTTTTGGGCCAATTTTGGGCCGTTTTTGGGGTGATTTGGGATGATCTTGGATCGTTTTGGGGGTGATCTTTGGGTGATTTGGGGTCGTTTTTGGGTTGTTTTGGGATGATTTTGCATCGGTTTTGGGTCGGTTTTGGATGATTTTGGGCCGTTTTGGGATGATTTTGGGTCATTTTTTGGGTCGCTTTGGGGGTGATTTTTGGCCTATTTTTGGCGCTTTTTTTGGACCATTTTTTGGGGGTCGTTTTGGGGGTGGTTTTGGGCCGTTTTTGGGTGATTTTAGGCCTGTTTTTTGGGCCCGTTTTTGGTCGTTTTTGGGTTGTTTCGGGATGATTTTTGGGGTGATTTTCAGGGTGGTTTTCGGGCCGTTTTTGGGTCGTTTCGGGAGCCATTTTTGGGGCCATTTTGGGTGTGGTTTTTTGAGGGTCGTTTTTTGGGCGTTTTGGGGGATTTTTGGGGTCGTTTTTGGGTCATTTTTTGGGTGATTTTGGGCTGGTTTTGGATGATTTTGGGCCGTTTCGGGCCATTTTGGGGTTGTTTTGGGATGATTTTGGGGTCGTTTTTGGGGTCGTTTTTGGGGGGTTTTTTGGGGGGTTTTTGGGGTGGTTTTGGGTGGGTTCTTGGGGTTTTTTTGGGGGGGGGTTTGGGTGGTTTTTTTTGGGTGGTTTTTGGGCCGTTTTTGGGTGGTTTTTTGGGTCATTTTTGGAGGTTTTTTGGGTGTTTTTTGGGGTTTTTTTTTGGGTGGTTTTTTGGGGTTTTTTTGGGTTTTTTGGGGGGGTTTTTTGGGTGATTTTTTTGGGCCGTTTTTGGGTGGTTTTTTTGGGGTTGTTTTTGGGTGGGTTTTGGGTGTTTTTTATGGGGTGTTTTTTTGGGTGTTTTTTTGGGTGTTTTTTGGGTGTTTTTTGGGTGGTTTTTTTGGGTGTTTTTTGGGTGTTTTTTGGGTGGTTTTTTTGGGTGTTTTTTGGGTGTTTTTTGGGTGGTCTTGGGGTGTTTTTTGGGTGGTCTTGGGGTGTTTTTTTGGGTGTTTTTTTTGGGTGTTTTTTTTGGGTGTTTTTTTTGGGTGTTTTTTTTGGGTGTTTTTTTGGGTGTTTTTTGGGTGCTTTTTGGGGTGGTCTTGGGGTGTTTTTTGGGGTGTTTTTTGGGGTGTTTTTTGGGTGGTCTTGGGGTGTTTTTTGGGGTGTGTTTTTTGGGGTGTGTTTTTTGGGGTGTGTTTTTTGGGGTGTGTTTTTTGGGGTGTGTTTTGGGTGTTTTTTGGGCCGGTTTTGGGCTGTTTTGGGAGTATTTTTGGGCCGTTTTGGGGGTATTTTTGGGCCATTCTTGGCCGTTTTTGGGCCGTTTTGGGTGTTCCGCGCCGTGACCCCCCCGTCCCCCCCAGCAAGCGCTGGTGATCCGGGAGGGCGAGAAGATGCAGCTGAACGCCGAGGAGGTGGTGGTCGGGGACCTGGTGGAGGTGAAGGGGGGCGACCGCGTCCCCGCCGACCTGCGCATCATCTCGGCCCACGGCTGCAAGGTGGGACCCCCAGAGCGCGCGGGGACCCCCCCAGAGTGCATAGAGACCCCACAGAGTGCATAGAGACCCCCCAGAGTGCATAGAGACCCCCCATATTGCACAGGGACTCCCCCATATTGCACAGATGCACCTGCACCCCCCCAGAGTGCATAGAGACCCCCCCAGAGTGCATAGAGACCCCCCAGAGTGCATAGAGACCCCCCATAGTGCACAGATGCACCTGCACCCCCCAGAGTGCATAGAGACCCCCCCATAGTGCACAGAGACCCCCCATAGTGCACGGGGACCCCCCCATAGTGCACGGGGACCCCTCCATAGTGCACAGAGACCCCCCATATTACATAGAGACCCCCCATATTGCACAGATGCACCTGCACCCCCCATAGTGCACGGGGACCCCCCCATAGTGCACGGGGACCCCCCCATAGTGCACAGAGACCCCCCATATTGCATAGAGACCCCCCATATTGCACAGATGCACCTGCACCCCCCATAGTGCACAGGGACCCCCCCATATTGCATAGAGACCCCCCCATAGTGCATAGAGACCCCCTATATTGCATAGAGACCCCCCCATATTGCACAGATGCACCTGCACCCCCCATAGTGCACAGACCCCCCCCATATTGCATAGAGGCACCTGCACCCCCCCATATTGCACAGGGACTCCCCCATATTGCACAGGGACTCCCCCCATATTGCATAGAGGCACCTGCACCCCCCATATTGCATAGAGACCACCCCCCCATATTGCATAGAGACCCCCCCCAAAGCGCACAGATGCACCTGCACCCCCCATAGTGCACAGGGACCCCCCCACATTGCACAGATGCACCCCCCAAATGCACAGAGATCCCCCTGACCCCCTTCAGGACCCCCCCCAAACCCCCTCAGACCCCCCTGAACCTTTCAGAACCCCCCTTCAGGACCCCCCCGACCCCTTCAACCTCCCCCAAATCCCCCACCAAAACCCCTTCGGGACCCCTTGAGGACCCCCCCAAACCCCTTGAGGACCCCCCCAAACCCCTTGAGGACCCCCCCAAACCCCTTGAGGAACCCCCAAACCCCTTGAGGACCCCCCCAAACCCCTCAGCCCCACGTCCTGCCCCCCCAGGTGGACAACTCGTCACTGACGGGGGAGTCGGAGCCACAGACGCGCTCGCCCGACTGCACCCACGACAACCCCCTGGAGACCCGCAACATCACCTTCTTCTCCACCAACTGCGTCGAGGGTGAGACGGGGTCCTCTTGGGGTCCTCTTGGGGTCCTCTTGGGGTCCTCTTGGGGTCCTCTTGGGGTCCTCTTGGCTTCTCTTGAGTTGGGGTTGAGTTGGGGTCCTCTTGGCTTCTCTTGGACTGGGCTGGGCTGGGTTGGGTTGGGTTGAGTTGGGTTGGGTTGGGGTCTTTTGGGTTTCTCTTGAGTTGGGTTGAGTTGGGTTGGGTTGGGTTGGGCTGAGTTGGGTTGGGTTGAGTTGGGTTGGGTTGAGTTGGGTTGGGTTGAGTTGGGTTGGGTTGAGTTGGGTTGGGTTGAGTTGGGTTGGGTTGAGTTGGGTTGGGTTGAGTTGGGTTGGGTTGAGTTGGGTTGGGTTGAGTTGGGTTGGGTTGAGTTGGGTTGGGTTGAGTTGGGTTGGGTTGTGTTGGGTTGGGTTGAGTTGGGTTGAGTTGGGTTGGGGTCTCTTGGGCTTCTCTTGGGTTGGGTTGAGGTCTCTTGGGGTTCTCTCGGGTTGGGTCGAGTTGAGTTGGGTTCTCTTGGCTTCTCTTGAGTTGGGTTGGGTTCAGTTGGGTTGGGGTCTCTTGGGCTTCTCTTGGGTTGGGTTGAGGTCTCTTGGGGTTCTCTTGGGTTGGGTCGGGTTGGGTCGAGTTGGGTCGAGTTGGGTCGAGTTGGGTCGAGTTGGGTTGGGTTGAGGTCTCTTGGGGTTCTCTTGGGTTGGGTTGAGTTGGGTTCTCTTGGGTTGGGTTGAGTTGGGTTCTCTTGGGTTGGGTTGAGTTGGGTTCTCTTGGGGTTCTCTTGAGTTGGGTTCTCTTGGGGTTCTCTTGGGGTGGGGTTGAGTTGGGTTGAGTTGGGTTGGGTTGGGTTGAGGTCTCTTGAGGTTCTCTTGGCTTCTCTTGAGTGGGGTTGAGTTGGCTTCTCTTGGGTCCCGTTGGCTTCTCTTGGGTCCCGTTGAGTTGGGTTGGGTCCCGTTGGCTTCTCTTGGGTGTTTTGGTACCTCTGACCCCCCCATGTCCCCCCAGGCACGACGCAGGGGGTGGTGATCGCCATGGGTGACCGCACTGTCATGGGGCCACCTCACCACCTTCCTTAGGGTCCTCTTGGGTTGGGTTGAGTTGGGTTGGGTCCAGTTGGGTCCTGTTGGGTTCTCTTGGGTTGAGTTGGGTCCAGTTGGGTCCTGTTGGGTTCTCTTGAGTTGGGTTGAGTTGGGTTGGGTCCTGTTGGGTTCTCTTGGGTTGGGTTGAGTTGGGTTGGGTCCAGTTGGGTCCTGTTGGGTTCTCTTGAGTTGGGTTGAGTTGAGTTGGGTCCAGTTGGGTCCTGTTGGGTTCTCTTGGGTTGGGTTGGGTCCAGTTGGGTCCTGTTGGGTTCTCTTGGGTTGGGTTGGGTCCAGTTGGGTCCTGTTGGGTTCTCTTGAGTTGGGTTGAGTTGGGTTGGGTCCAGTTGGGTCCTGTTGGGTTCTCTTGGGTTGGGTTGGGTCCAGTTGGGTCCTGTTGGGTTCTCTTGGGTTGGGTTGGGTCCAGTTGGGTTCTGTTGGGTTCTCTTGAGTTGGGTTGGGTTCTGTCTCCATTATGTTGGTGTTTTGGCACCCCTGACCCCCCGTGTCCCCCCAGGCACGGCGCGGGGGGTGGTGATCGCCACGGGTGACCGCACCGTCATGGGCCGCATCGCCACGCTGGCCTCGGGGCTGGAGGTGGGCAAGACGCCCATCGCGGTGGAGATCGAGCACTTCATCCAGCTCATCACCGGCGTCGCCGTCTTCCTCGGCATCTCCTTCTTCATCCTCTCGCTCATCCTGGGCTACACCTGGCTGGAGGCCGTCATCTTCCTCATCGGCATCATCGTGGCCAACGTGCCCGAGGGGCTGCTGGCCACCGTCACCGTGAGTGCCGTGGGGGGATATAGGGGGCTGGGGGGGGATATAGGGGGCTGGGGGGGGATATGTGGGGTGGAGGGGGTGGTGTAGGGGGATATAGGGGGGTCTGTGGGGTGGAGGGGGTGGTGTACAGGGATATAGGGGGGGATCTATGGGGTGACCCCCAAGTGTTCCTGATGCTGATGGCCCAGCCTGGGGGTCCCTGTCCCCATAATGGTGACCCCAGGAGGCCCCGTCCCCAACTTGGGGGGCACCAAGGGACACAAGGGGGTACAGGGGGGTTCAAAGGGGTCCAAGACTCCCCCCAATGTCCATGTCACCCCCCATTTTGCCCCCCAAGTGTTCCCAATGCTGACGGCCCAGCTCAGGTTGGCCAAGGCCTAGAGGTTCATGTCCCCATAATGGTGACCCCAGGAGGCCCTGTCCCCAACTTGGGGGGCACAAAGGGACACAAGGGGGCACAAAGGGACACAAGGGGGTCCAAGGGGGTCCAATAGCCCCCCAATTTGTGTGTATGTCTCCATATTTGTCCCCCAGGCGTTCCCAACACTGATGGCCAAGAGTAGGTTGGCCAAGGTCTCTACATGGAATGGTGACCCCAGGAGGCCCCGTCCCCAACTTGGGGGGCACAAATGGACACAAGGGGGCACAGGGGGGTCTAAGGGAGTCCAAGGGGTCCAAGGCCCCCCCAATTTGTGTGTCCCCCCCATTTTTGTCCCCCAAGTGTTCCTGACACTGATGGCCAAGAGTAGGTTGGTCAAGGTCTCTACACTCAATGGTGACCCCAGGAGGCCCTGTCCCCAACTTGGGGGGCACAAAGGGACACAAGGGGGCACAGGAGGGTCCAAGGGAGTCCAAGGGGTCCAAGACGTCCCCAATTTGTGTGTCCCCCCCATTTTTGTCCCCCAAGTGTTCCTGACACTGATGGCCAAGAGTAGGTTGGTCAAGGTCTCTACACTCAATGGTGACCCCAGGAGGCCCTGTCCCCAACTTGGGGGGCACAAAGGGACACAAGGGGGCACAGGGGGGTCTAAGGGGGTCCAAGGTCCCCCCAATTTGTGTGTCCCCCCCCATTTTTGCCCCCAAGTGTTCCCAGCACTGGTGGCCAAGAGTAGGTTGGCCAAGGTCTCTACATGGAATGGTGACCCCAGGAGGCCCCATCCCCAACTTGGGGGGCACAAATGGACACAAGGGGGCACAGGGGGGTAAGAGACCCCCCCCAATGTGCGTGTCCCCCCCGTTTCTCCCCCCAGGTGTGCCTGACGCTGACGGCCAAGCGCATGGCGCGCAAGAACTGCCTGGTGAAGAACCTGGAGGCCGTGGAGACCCTGGGCTCCACCTCCACCATCTGCTCCGACAAGACCGGGACCCTCACCCAGAACCGCATGACGGTGGCGCACATGTGGTTCGATAACCAGATCCACGAGGCCGACACCACCGAGGACCAGTCCGGTGGGTGGGGGGACTGGGAGGCACTGGGAGCACTGGGGGGCACTGGGGTGGACTGGGAGATGGGGGTCATTGGGGTGTATTGGGGTGTATTGGGGGTCATTGGGGGGTATTGGGGGAACTGAGTGATATTGGGGGTCATTGGGGGACATTGAGGTCAACACCACCGAGGACCAGTCCGGTGCGTGGGGGGACTGGGAGGCACTGGGAGCACTGGGGGGCACTGGGGTGGACTGGGAGATGGGGGTCATTGGGGTGTATTGGGGGTCATTGGGTGTATTGGGGGAACTGAGTGATATTGGGGGTCATTGGGGGACATTGAGGCCGACACCACCGAGGACCAGTCCGGTGCGTGGGGGGACTGGGAGGCACTGGGAGCACTGGGGGGGACTGGGATGGACTGGGAGATGGGGGTCATTGGGGTGTATTGGGGGTCATTGGGGGGTATTGGGGGTCATTGGGGTGTATTGGGGGTCATTGGGGGGTATTGGGGGAACTGAGTGGTATTGAGGGTCATTGAGGTCAACACCACCGAGGACCAGTCCGGTGCGTGGGGGGACTGGGAGGCACTGGGAGCGCTGGGGGGGACTGGGGTGGACTGGGAAATGGGGGTCATTGGGGTGTATTAGGGGTCATTGGGGTGTATTGGGGGTCATTGGGGGGTATTGGGGGAACTGAGTGGTATTGGGGGTCATTGGGGGACACTGAGGTCACCACCACCAGGACCAATCCGATGAGGGACTGGGGGGACTGGGATGAACTGGGAGGGACTGGGGGACCCGGGGGGTGGGGGTCTTTGGGTTATTGGGGAGAACTGGGGGTATTGGGGTTACTGGGGGTATTGGGGGACATTGAGGTCAACACCACCAGGACCAGTCCGGTGAGGGACTGGGGGGCACTGGGAGGGACTGGGAGGGACTGGGGGTCATTGGGGTGTATTGGGGGTCATTGGGGTGTATTGGGGGTCATTGGGGTGTATTGGGGGAACTGAGTGGTATTGGGGGTCATTGGGGGACATTGAGACCAACACCACCGAGGACCAGTCTGGTCAGGGCACTGGGAGGACTGGGATGGACTGGAAGGGACTGGGAGCACTGAGAGGGATGGGGCCACCTGGGGGATGTGGGTTATTGGGGCGTATTGGGGTTTATTGGGATGTATTGAGGTGTATTGGGGAGTATTGGGGTTATTGGGGGAACTGGGCAGTACTGGGGAAACTGGGGGACACTGAGGCCGACACCACCAAGGACCAGTCTGGTCAGGGCACTGGGAGCACTGGGAGGGACTGGGAGACCTGGGGCATGGGGGTTATTGGGGTGTATTGGGGTTTATTGGGATGTATTGAGGTGTATTGGGGAGTATTGGGGTTACTGGGGGAACTGGGCGGTACTGGGGAACATTGAGGCCGACACCACCAAGGACCAGTATGGTCAGGGCACTGGGAGCACTGGGAGGGACTGGGAGACCTGGGGCATGGGGGTTATTGGGGGGTATTGGGGTGCATTTGGGTTGTTGGGATGTATTGAGGTGTATTGGGGTTACTGGGGGGTATTGGGGGACATTGGGGTTACTGGGGGGTATTGGGGGACATTGAAGTCAACACCATTGAGGACCAGTCCACTGAGGGAACTGGGACATTGGGGGACATTGGGGGACATTGGGGGACATTGAGGTCAACACCACTGAGGACCAGACTGGTGAGGCCACTGGGAGGGACTGGGAGACCATTTGGGGGGTATTGGGGGTTACTGGGGGGTGTTGGGGGTTGTTGTCCCCCCTGACCCCCACGTCCCCTCCGTGTCCCCCGTGTCCCCCAGGCACGGCCTTCGACAAGAGCTCGGCCACCTGGGTGGCGCTGTCGCACATCGCGGGGCTCTGCAACCGCGCCGTCTTCAAGGGGGGGCAGGACAACGTCCCCATCCTCAAGGTGGGCGTCCCCAACCTCAAGGGGGTGTCCCCAACCTGCTGGGGGTGTCCCCAACCTGCAGGGGGCGCTGGGGGTGTCCCCAAACCTGCTGGGGGTGTCCCCAACCTGCTAGGGATGTCCCCAACCTGCAGGGGGCGCTGGGGGTGTCCCCAAACCTGCTGGGGGTGTCCCCAACCTGCAGGGGGCGCTGGGGGTGTCCCCAACCTCAAAGGGGTGTCCCCAACCTCAAGGGGGTGTCCCCAACCCGCAGGGGGCGCTGGGGGTGTCCCCAACCTGCTGGGGGTGTTGGGGGTATCCCCAACCTATAGGGGAAGGGACAGGGACAGGACAACGTCCCCATCCTCAAGGTGGGTGTCCCCATCCTATAGGGGGACAGTGGGGTGTCCCCAACCTGTAGGGGGCGCAGGGGGTGTCCCCATCCCATAGGGGGACAGCAAAGTGTCCCCAACCTGCTGGGGAGCATCCCCATCCTATAGGGGGACAGTAGAGTGTCCCCAACCTGCAGGGGGCAGGAGAAGGATTTTGGGGACCCCCCCATGATTTTGGGGACCCCCCCTGACCCCCATGTCCCCCCAGGGCCACCTGAGCACCAGGGAAGGGTTTGGGAGGTCCCAGGGACACAGGGAAGATTGGGGGGGGTTCCCAGGATTCTGGGGGGACCCCCCCGGACTTTGGGGACCCCCCATGATTTTGGGGACCCCCCTGACCCCCATGTCCCCCCAGGGCCACCTGAGCACCAGGGAAGGGTTTGGGAGGTCCCAGGGACACAGGGAAGATTGGGGGGGGTTCCCAGGATTCTGGGGGGACCCCCCCGGACTTTGGGGACCCCCCCATGATTTTGGGGACCCCCCTGACCCCCATGTTCCCCCCAGGGCCACCTGAGCACCAGGGAAGGGTTTGGGAGGTCCCAGGGACACAGGGAAGATTGGGGGGGGTTCCCAGGATTCTGGGGGGACCCCCCCGGACTTTGGGGACCCCCCCGGACTTTGGGGACCCCCCATGATTTTGGGGACCCCCCTGACCCCCATGTTCCCTCCAGGGCCACCTGAGCACCAGGGAAGGGTTTGGGGGGTCCCAGGGACACAGGGAAGATTGGGGGGGGTTCCCAGGATTTTGGGGGGATACCCCCGGACTTTGGGGACCCCCCCGGACTTTGGGGACCCCCCCATGATTTTGGGGACCCCCCCGTGCCCCCCAGCGCGACGTGGCCGGTGACGCCTCCGAGTCGGCGCTGCTGAAATGCATCGAGCTCTCCTCGGGCTCCGTGAAGCTCATGAGGGAGCGCAACAAGAAAGTGGCCGAAATCCCCTTCAACTCCACCAACAAGTACCAGGTACCTCTGGGGGGGTCCCCAAAACACGGGGGGGTCCCTAAAACCATGGGGGTTCCCCCAAAATTGCAGCGACCCCCCCAAAACTGCCGCATCCCTCCCAAACTCACTGGGTCCCTCCCATGGTCCATCAGGTCCCTCCAGAGCTATTGAGCCCCCATTATAACACAAGGAGGGTTCCCAAACCTGAGTTGGGGTCCCTATAGCATGGGGGGGGTCTCTATAACATGGGGGGGGTGCCCAAACCATGGGGGTTCCCCCAAAATTGCAGCGACCCCCCCAAAACTGCCGCATCCCCCCCAAACTCACTGGGTCCCTCCCATGGTCCATCAGGTCCCTCCAGACCTATTGAGCACCCCTATAACTTTGGGGGGGTCCCTATAACTTTGGGGGGGTCTCTATAACTTTGGAGGGGTCTCTATAGAATGGGGGGGGTCTCTATAACATGGGGGGGGTCCCCAAAACCCGCGGGGTCCCCCCAAAATTGCAGCGACCCCCCCAAAACTGCCGCATCCCCCCCAAACTCACTGGGTCCCTCCCATGGTCCATCAGGTCCCTCCAGATCTATTGAGCACCCCCTATAACTTTGGGGGGGTCCCTATAACTTTGGAGGGGTCTCTATAACTTTGGAGGGGTCTCTATAGCATGGGGGGGTCTCTATAACATGGGGGGGTCCCCAAAACCCGCAGGGTCCCCCCAAAATTGCAACGACCCCCCCAAAGCTGCTGCATCCCCCCCAAACTCACTGGGTCCCTCCCATGGTCCATCAGGTCCCTCCAGACCTATTGAGCACCCCTATAACTTTGGGGGGGTCTCTATAGCATGGGGGGGGGGTCTCTATAACATGAGGGGGTCCCCGTAGCATTGGGGGGGGGGGTCTCTATAACATGGGGGGGTCCCCAAAACCATGGAGGTCCCCCCAAAATTGCAGCATCCCCTCCAAATCCCCCATCTCACCCACATCCCCCATTGGACTCAATTCCTGGGGTCACCCCAAAATCCCCCCATGGGGGCCAAATTAAAGGGGGGTGACGGATGTTGGGGGGGGGGATGGGTGCGGGGGGGTCCCCTTTTGACCCCCCCATGTCCCCCCCCCCCCCCAGCTCTCCATCCACGAGACCGAGGACCCCAACGACAACCGGTACCTGCTGGTGATGAAGGGGGCGCCCGAGCGCATCCTGGACCGCTGCTCCACCATCCTGCTCCAGGGCAAGGAGCAGCCGCTGGACGAGGAGATGAAGGAGGCCTTCCAGAACGCGTATCTGGAGCTGGGGGGGCTCGGCGAGAGGGTCCTCGGTACGGGGGGGGCCCTGGGGGGGTGCTGGGGTGGTTTGGGGGGGATACGAGGGGATTTGGGGGGGATACAGGGGGATTTGGGGGGTCCCCGGGGCAGCATCTCCTGGGGATGCAGATGCAGTGGGTACCAGGAGGATGATGATGGGGATGGGGCCAAGGGGGATATGGGGGTCTGGGGGGGCTCGGGGAGAGGATCCTTGGTACGGGGGGGGCCCCGGGGGGGTGCTGGGGGGGTTTGGGGGGGATACGAGGGGATTTGGGGGGGATACAGGGGGATTTGGGGGGTCCCCGGGGCAGCATCTCCTGGGGATGCAGCTGTAGTGGGTACCAGGGAGGATGATGATGGGGATGGGGCCAAGGGGGATATGGGGGGCTGGGGGGGCTCGGGGAGAGGGTCCTCAGTACAGGGGGAGCCCTGGGGGGGTCCTGGGGGGATTTGGGGGGGATACGAAGGGATTTGGGGGGGATACAGGGGGATTTGGGGGTCCCTGGGGCAGCATCTCCTGGGGATGCAGATGCAGTGGGTACCGGGAGGATGATGATGGGGATGGGGCCAAGGGGGATATGGGGGGCTGGGGGGGCTTGGGGAGAGGGTCCTCGGTACGGGGGGGGCCCTGGGGGGGTGCTGGGGGGGTTTGGGGGGGATACGAAGGGATTTGGGGGGGATACAGGGGGATTTGGGGGTCCCCGGGGCAGCATCTCCTGGGGATGCAGCTGCAGTGGGTACCAGGGAGGAGGATGATGGGGATGGGGTTGAGGGGGATTTGGGGCGGCCTGGGGAATGGGGGGGCTCGGGGAGAGGGTCCTCAGTACAGGGGGAGCCCTGGGGGGGTGCTGGGGGGATTTGGGGGGGATACGAAGGGATTTGGGGGGGATACAGGGGGATTTGGGGGTCCCCGGGGCAGCATCTCCTGGGGATGCAGCTGCAGTGGGTACCAGGGAGGATGATGGGGATGGGGTTGAGGGGGATTTGGGGGGGTTTGGGGCCCCTTGGGGGCTGGGGGGGCTTGGGGAGAGGGTCCTCGGTACAGGGGGAGCCCTGGGGGGGTCCTGGGGGGATTTGGGGGGGATGCGAAGGGATTTGGGGGGGATACAGGGGGATTTGGGGGTCCCTGGGGCAGCATCTCCTGGGGATGCAGCTGTAATGGGTACCAGGAGGATGATGATGCTCAGGGGGGGATATGGGGGTTCAGGGAGGGATATGGGGGTTCAGGGGGGTCTGTGGGGTTTCAGGGTGATTTGGGGGGGTTCAGGGGGGTCACACCATGTGTGTCCCCCCCCCAGGTTTCTGTCACTTCTACCTTCCGGAGGATCAGTACCCCAAGGGTTTCGCCTTCGACTGCGACGACGTGAACTTCGCCACCGACAACCTGTGCTTCGTGGGGCTCATGTCCATGATCGACCCCCCCCGCGCCGCCGTGCCCGACGCCGTCGGCAAGTGCAGGAGCGCCGGCATCAAGGTCAGACCCCCCCCGCACCCCAAAACCCCCCCCGCACCCAAACCCCCCCGAGCCGGTCACAGCGACCACCCCACCCCACCCAACCCCATTGCCAAGATCCACTTGGGGTCCCCCCATCCCTGCACCCCCCGGGGACCCCCCCAGCGGGGTGTGACCCCCCCTGTGCCCCCCCCCCAGGTGATCATGGTGACCGGGGATCACCCCATCACGGCCAAGGCCATTGCCAAGGGCGTGGGGATCATCTCGGAGGGCAATGAGACGGTCGAGGACATCGCGGCGCGGCTCAACATCCCGGTCAGCCAGGTCAACCCCAGGTACGGGGAATTGGGGGTACGGGGGGGTCTGGGGGTGCTCAGCATCCCCATCAGCCAGGTGAACCCCCGGTATGGGGAAATTGGGGATACAGTGGGGATTTGGGGTGCTCAATGTCCCAGGCTGCCAGGTCTACCCCAGGTAGTCTTGGGCTGCTAGGTCTACCCCACATACAGTGTTGGGGGAATTGGGGTGTTCAGCATCCCCATCAGCCAGATAAAACCCAGGTACTGAGGGGTTATGGGGTGCTCAGCATCCCCATCAGCCAGGTGAACCCAGGTATTGTGGGATTTGGGGGTACAGGGGGAATTTGGGGTGCTCAATGTCCTGGCCTGCCAAGTCTACCCCGGGTACAGGGAATGCCTTGGGCTGCCAGGTCTATCCCCCATAGAGGGTTATGGGCAAGTGGGGGTACAGGGGAGTTTTGGGGAGCTCAGCATCCCCATCAGCCAGATGAACCCCAGGTACAGGGGGGTTAGGGGGTGCTCAACATCCCCATCAGCCAGGTGAACCCCAAGTATAGGGGATTTTGGGGTACAGGGAGCATTTGGGGGTCCTCAATGTCCTGGGCTGACAGGTCTACCCCCCATTGAGGGTTATGGGCAAGTGGGGGTACAGCGGAGTTTTGGGGAGCTCAGCATCCCCATCAGCCAGATGAACCCCAGGTACAGGGGGGTTAGGGGGTGCTCAGCATCCCCATCAGCCAGGTGAACCCCAGATATAGGGGATTTGGGGGTACAGGGAGGATTTGGGGTGCTCAGCATCCCAGGCTGCCAGGTCTACCCACATATGACTCGCTGTGTCTCTGGCTGCCAGGTCTACCCCAGGTATGGCGGATTGGGGGTGCAGGTGTTTGGAGCTCTGGGGGTGCCAGGGTTTTGGGGGTGCAGGTTGGGGGGGCTCAGGGTTTCGGGGTGCCCCCCAGGGACGCCAAGGCCTGTGTGATCCACGGCACCGACCTGAAGGACATGAGCTCGGAGCAGATCGACGAGATCCTGCAGAACCACACGGAGATCGTGTTCGCCCGAACCTCCCCCCAGCAGAAACTCATCATCGTCGAGGGCTGTCAGCGGCAGGTGGGGCCCCAATCACCCCAAATTCACCCCAAAAACCACCCCGAGTCCCCCAAAAACCACCCCGAGCCCCCCAAAATCACCCTGAGCCCCCTGGGCTTCCCCAAACTCCCCCGACCCTCCCCAGGGCTCCCCAACCCCATCATGGTCACCTAAGGTCACCCCATTGCCATTGAGGGCTGTCAGCGGCAGGTGGGGCCCCAATCACCCCAAATTCACCCCAAAAACCACCCCGAGCCCCCCAAAATCACCCTGGACCCCCCTGGGGTTCCCCAAACTCCCCTGACCCTCCCCAGGGCTCCCCAACCCCACCATTGTCCCCCAAGGTCACCCCATTGTCATTGAGGGCTGTCAGCGGCAGGTGGGGCCCCAATCAACCCAAATTCACCCCAAAAACCACCCCGAGCCCCCCAAAATCACCCTGAGCCCCCTGGGCTTCCCCAAACTCCCACGACCCTCCCCAGGGCTCCCCAACCCCATCATTGTCACCTAAGGTCACCCCATTGTCATTGAGGGCTGTCAGCGGCAGGTGGGACCCCAAAATCACCCTCAGCCTCCCCAGGGTCCCCCCAAGTGTCCTCATGTCCCTGCTATGAGGGGATGTCCCCATGTCCCCAAGGTGCCACCATGATCGTGTTGGGGATGGGGATGGTCCCCATGTCCCCAAGGTGCCACCATGATTGTGTTGGGGATGGGGATGTCCCCAAGGTGCCACCACGATGGGGATGGGGACGTCCCCAAGATGCCACCATGATGGGGATGACCATGGTCCCCATGGCCCCAAGATGCCATCATCATCAAGTTGGGGATAGGGATGTCCCCAAGGTACCATCATAGTGGTGATAAGGATGTCCCCAAGATGCCACCATGATGAGGATGGGGATGGTCCCCATGTCCCCAAGGTGCCACCATGACCATGTTGGGGATAGAGATGCCCCCAAGATGCCACCATGATGGGGATGGTCCCCATGGCCCCAAGATGCCACCATGACCATGTTGGGGTAGAGATGCCCCCAAGATGCCACCATGATGGGGATGGTCCCCATGTCCCCAAGGTGCCACCATGACCATGTTGAGGATAGAGATGCCCCCAAGATGCCACCATGGTGGGGATGACCATGGTCCCCATGTCCCAAGATGCCACCATGACCATGTTGGGGATAGAGATGCCCCCAAGATGCCACCATGATGGAATGGTCCCCATGGCCCCAAGGTGCCACCATGACCATGTTGGGGTAGAGATGCCCCCAAGATGCCACCATGATGGGGATGGTCCCCATGGCCCCAAGGTGCCACCATGATGGGATGGTCCCCATGGTCCCAAGATGCCACCATGATGGGGATGGTCCCCATGGCCCCAAGATGCCACCATGACCATGTTGGGGATAGAGATGCCCCCAAGATGCCACCATGATGGGATGGTCCCCATGTCCCCAAGGTCCCACCATGACCATGTTGGGGTAGAGATGCCCCCAAGCCACCACCACCATGGGGACGCTGATGTCCCCGCGCTGTCCCCATGCCGTCCCCGTCCCCCGTGTCCCCAGGGCGCCATCGTGGCGGTGACGGGCGACGGCGTCAACGACTCCCCGGCGCTGAAGAAGGCCGACATCGGGGTGGCCATGGGCATCGCCGGCTCCGACGTCTCCAAGCAGGCGGCCGACATGATCCTGCTGGACGACAACTTCGCCTCCATCGTCACCGGCGTGGAGGAAGGTCAGGGGGACCCCGTGGGGAGCAGGAGGGTGATGGGGACACCCCGGTGACCCCCGGTGTCCCCCCCAAGGTCGCCTGATCTTCGACAACCTGAAGAAGTCGATCGCGTACACGCTGACCAGCAACATCCCCGAGATCACCCCCTTCCTGCTCTTCATCATGGCCAACATCCCCCTGCCCCTGGGCACCATCACCATCCTCTGCATCGACCTGGGCACCGACATGGTGAGGGGGGGCCCCCAAAATCCGGGGACACCCCAAGAACCCAACACGGGGCCATAGAGACCTCTCCAGTGTCCCCAAAGCATGGGACCACCCTTAACCCTTGGCCACCATCATCATCATCATCATCATTGACTTGGTGACTGGGCAGGTCCCCAGGTCATGGGGGGGTCCCCAAAATCCGGGGACACCCCAAGAACCCAACACGGGGCCATAGAGACCTCTCCAGTGTCCCCAAAGCATGGGACCACCCTTAACCCTTGGCCACCATCATCATCATCATCATCATTGACTTGGTGACTGGGGGGTCCCCAGGTCATGGGGGGGTCCCCAAAATTCTGGGGGCCACCCCAAAAAACCAACATGGGGCCATAGAGACGTCTCCGGTGTCTCCAAACCATGGGGACACCCCCTGCCCTTGGGCACCATCATCATCATCATCATCATCATCATTGACTTGGTGACTGGGGGGTCCCCAGGTCATGGGGGGTCCCCAAAATCCGGGGACACCCCAAGAACCCAACACGGGGCCATAGAGACATCTCCAGTGTCCCCAAAGCATGGGACCACCCTTAACCCTTGGCCACCATCATCATCATCATCATCATCATCATTGACTTGGTGACTGGGGGGGGGTCCCCAAATCTGGGGAGGTCCCCAAAATTCTGGGGGACACCCCAAAAACCCAACATGGGGCCATAGAGACCTCTCCAGTGTCTCCAAACCATGGGGACACCCCCTGCCCTTGGGCACCATCACCATCATCATCATCATTGACTTGGTGACTGGGGGGGGTCCCCAGGTCATGGGGGGGTCCCCAAAACCCGAGGGACACCCCAAAAGACCCAAGATGGGGTCAAGGGGACATCTCCAGTGTCCCCAAACCATGGGGGACCTTCCCCTTTCCCACCCACCTTTGGGCACCATCATCATCCTGGTGACCGGGGGGCGTCCTCAAATCATGGGGGGGGTCCCCAGAATCCTGGGGTGACCCCAAACCCCCCCGTGCCCCCCAGGTCCCCGCCATCTCCCTGGCCTACGAGGCGGCTGAGAGCGACATCATGAAGCGGCAACCGCGCAACCCCCGCTCCGACAAGCTGGTCAACGAGCGGCTCATCAGCATGGCCTACGGGCAGATCGGTGCGCTAGGGGGCGATATGGGGCCGATAGGGGGCGACAGAGGCCAAGAGATGGCGATATGAGGCCGATAAGTGGCGATATAGAACCGATAGGGGGAGATAGAGACCAATAGATGACAATACGAGGCAAATAGGTGGCGATATCGCGCCGATAGGTGGCGATAGAGGGCGATATAGAGCAGATAGGGGGTGATAGAGGCCAATAGATGATAATGCGAGGCCAGTAGGTGGCGATATCACGCCAATAGTTGGCGATAGAGGGCGATATAGAGTCGATAGGGGGCGATAGAGGCCAATAGATGACAATATTGGTCCAATAGGTGGCGATATCGCGCCGATAGGTGGCGATAGAGGGCGATATCGAGCCGATAGGGGGCGATAAAGGCCAATAGATGGCAATATGGGGCCAATAGGTGGCGATATCTCGCCGATAGGTGGCGATATAGAGCCGATAGGGGGCTTTAGAGGTCAATAGATGACAATATGGGTCCAATAGGTGGCTATATCGCGCCTATAGGTGGCGATAGAGGGCGATATAGAGCAGATAGAGGGCGATAGGTGGCGATATGGGGTATTGGGCGGTTTGGGGGGTCCCGGATTTTTTTGGGGTGGGTTTTTTAGGGTCCCCCTGACCCCCCTGTCCCCCCCCAGGGATGATCCAGGCCCTGGGGGGGTTCTTCTCGTATTTCGTGATCCTGGCGGAGAACGGGTTCCTCCCATCCTGCCTGGTCGGGATCCGGCTCAGCTGGGACGACCGAACCATCAACGACCTGGAGGATTCGTATGGACAGCAGTGGGTGCGTGGGGGGACCCCGAAATCCACGGGGGGGACCCCGAAATCCACGGGGGGACCCCAAAATCCACGGGGGGGGGGCTCCAAAATCCGCCCCAGGACCCCAAAAATCCACCCTGAGACCACAAAAATCCACCCCAGGAGCCCCAAAATCCACCCCGGGACTCCCAGAATCCACTCCGGGATCCCCCAAAATCCACCCCGGGACCCCGAAATCCACCCCAGGACCCCCAAAACTCCACCCCGGGAGCCCCCTAAATCCACCCCGGGACCCCCAGAATCCACCCCAGGACCCCCCGAATCCACCTCGGGACCCCCAAAAATCCACCCCAGGAGCCCTGGAATCCACCCCAGGACCCCAAAATCCACCCCGGGACCCCCAAAAATCCACCCCGGGATCCCCAAAATCCAGTCTGGGACCCCCAAAATTGGGGGTTCCGGGGGGAGGCGGGGGTCAGGGGGATGTGGGGGGACCGGGGGGGGGTTGGGGGTGTCCGGGGCTGATTTTTGGGGGGGTCCCTGCCCCCAAATCCCCTTTTATGGGGGGGTCCAGACCCCAAAACCCCCCCAAGCCATCACTACATGAACCTCCCCAATGGGTCAATGTCTCCCCCGTTTATCTCAGAACTGGGGGGTCGGGGGGATGTGGGGAGTTTGGGGGGGGGTCCGGGGGGTTTGGGGGTGTTTTGGGGGGGGGGTCTCACCCCGTGCCCCCCCCCAGACGTACGAGCAGCGCAAGGTGGTGGAGTTCACGTGCCACACGGCGTTCTTCGTCAGCATCGTGGTCGTGCAGTGGGCCGACCTCATCATCTGCAAGACCCGGCGCAACTCCGTCTTCCAGCAGGGCATGAAGTACGGGGGGGGGTCCCCGAAACGTGGGGGGGGTCCCCAAAAATGTGCGGGGGTCGCCAAAAAAATTGGGGGTTCGTTAAACATCGTGGGGGGCTCTGAAGCATCAGTGTCTGCATCCCTGAGCATCCCTGGGATGTGGTACCCAAGGGGTCTGAGCATCGCTGGGGGGGGGGATAAAGGATTTTGGGGGGGGGTCTCTAAAATGGGGGGTCCCGGAAATGTGGGGAAGGGTCACTAAAAATGGGGGGGGTCCCCAAAAAAATTGGGGGGTGGCCAAACATCGTGGGGGGCTCCAAAGCATCAGTGTCTGCATCCCTGAGCATCCCTGGGATGTGGTACCCAAGGGGTTTGAGCATCACTGGGGGATGCTGGGGGGGGGATAAAGGATTTTGGGGGGGGGGGTCTCTAAAATGGGGGGTCCCAGAAATGTGGGGAAGGGTCACTAAAAATGGGGGGGTCCCCAAAAAAATTGGGGGGTCGCTAAACATCGTGGGGGGCTCCGAAGCATCAGTGTCTGCATCCCTGAGCATCCCTGGGATGTGGTACCCAAGGGGTCTGAGCATCACTGGGGGATGGTGGGGGGGGGATAAAGGATTTTGGGGGGGGGGGTCTCTAAAATGGGGGGGTCCCGGAAATGTGGAGGGGTCCCCAAAGCTGGGGGAGGTCCCTAAAAATGTGGGGGGGGGTCCCCGAAAAAATTGGGGGTTCGCCAAACATCGTGGGGGGCTCCGAAGCATCAGTGTCTGCATCCCTGAGCATCCCTGGGATGTGGTACCCAAGGGGTTTGAGCATCACTGGGGGATGCTGGGGGGGGATAAAGGATTTTGGGGGGGGGTCTGTAAAATGGGGGGGGTCCCGGAAATGTGGAGAGGTCCCCAAAGCTGGGGGAGGTCCCTAAAAATGTGGGGGGGTCCCCAAAAAAATTGGGGGGTCGCCAAATCTTGGGGGGGGCTCAAAGCATCAATATCTGCATCCCTGAGCATCCTTGGGTATCCAAGAGATTATTGGGGGGGTCTAAAGGATTTTGGGGGGGTCCCTAAAATGGAATCGGGGAGGGGGGGGATGGGGACACCCCTAAAAACATGGGGAGGTCGCTAAAAGAATTGGGGGTCCCCAAAATTTGGCGGGGGGGGGTTCAAAAACCCTTGTGGGGGGATCAGAGCATCCTGAGCATCCCTGGGCGGTACCCAAGTTGGGGGGGGGGGGGTGATGTTTCCACCCCCCTGGAAACCCCGTGGGGGGTCGGATTTTTTTGGGGGGGCCCTGGGGGATGCGGGGGGGTCCCGGGGGTTGATTTTTGGGGTGTTTGTGTCCCCCCCCCAGGAATAAGATCCTGATCTTCGGGCTCTTTGAGGAGACGGCGCTGGCCGCTTTCCTCTCCTACTGCCCCGGCATGGACGTGGCGCTGCGCATGTACCCGCTCAAGTGAGGGGGGCACCTTTGGGGGGGGGCACCCCAATTTGGGGGGGGGGGGGGGGGGCACCCCTGAGATAGCGACCCCCCCCCCCCATTAAATTGGGGGGGGGGCACCCCTGAGATAGCGACCCCCCCACCCCATAACCCCCCCCATTAAATTTGGGGGGGGGGCACCCCTGAGATAGCGACCCCCCCCCCCATTAAATTGGGGGGGGGCACCCCTGAGATAGCGACCCCCCCACCCCATAACCCCCCCCCATTAAATTTGGGGGGTTGGGGGGGGCACCGCCGAGATAGTGAACACCCCCCCATAACCCCCCCCCATACCCCCCCCCCCCCCCCCATTAAATTTGGGGGGGGGGCACCCCTGAGATAGCGACCCCCCCCCCCCATTAAATTGGGGGGGGGCACCCCTGAGATAGCGACCCCCCCACCCCATAACCCCCCCCCATTAAATTTGGGGGGTTGGGGGGGGCACCGCCGAGATAGTGAACACCCCCCCATAACCCCCCCCCATACCCCCCCCCCCCCCATTAAATTTGGGGGAGTGGGGGGGGCACCCCTGAGATAGCGACCCCCCCCCCCATTAAATTTGTGGGGGGGGGGGCACCCCTGAGATAGCGAACACCCCCCCCCCCCCCCAATTAAATTTGGAGGGGGGGAAGTTGGGGGGGGGGGCTGGAATTTGGGGTCCTGAAATTTGAGGGGGGGGTGTGAAATTTTAGGGGGGGGTCTGGAAATTTTGGGGGGGCAGGAAAATTTTGGGGGGGGGTCTTTAAATGTTAGGGGGGTCTGGAAATTTTGGGGGGTCTTGAAATTTTAGGGGGGGGGTCTGGAATTTTTGGGGGGGTGTCGTGAAAAGGGGGGGGGGGGCCGGAATTTTAAGGGGGTGGCAAAATTTTGGGGGGCATCTGAAATTTTGGGGGGGTCCTGAAATTTTAGGGGTGGTCTGGAAATTTTGGGGGGGGGGTCTAAAATTCCCATGATAAACCCAAAATTTTGAGGAATTGCATCAAATTTTGGGGGGGGTCCTGAAATTGGGGGGGGGGGGGGGGCAGATATGATGGGGGGGTCTTTTTTTGGGGCGGGGGGTCTTAAATATTTCGGGTGGGGTCTTAAAATTTGGGCAACACCCCCAAACTTGAATGGTTCAGCCTGAAATTCCTGCGGGAATCCGGAACGTTTGGGAGGTTCCATTTGGTTTAGGGGGGGGGGAATGGTTCTAAATTCGTCATTTTTGGGGCTATTTTTGCGGTTTTTTTCCCCGTTTTTTGGGTTTTTGGGGGGTCCGGACCCTCCCCTAATTTTGGGGACCCCCCCCGCGTTAATGGTGCCCCCGTTTCCACCCCCCAGGCCCAGTTGGTGGTTTTGCGCCTTCCCCTACAGCTTCTTGATCTTCGTGTACGACGAGATCCGCAAACTCATCCTGCGCCGCAACCCCGGAGGTGGGGGGGGCCCCAAAATGGGGGGGGACACCCCAAAAATGGGGGGTGGGGGGGTGGGGGGGGGCACAAAAAAATGGGGGGGGTCCGAAAATGGGGGAGTCCAAAAAATGGGGGTCAGGAAAATGGGGGGGACTCGGAAAATGGGGGGGGAATCGGAAATGGGGGGGACCCGAAATGGGGGGGACCCGAAAGGGGGGGGAACCCAAAAATGGGGAAGACCCCAAAAAAATGGGGGGGGCACCGAAATGGGGGGGGACACACAAAAATGGGGGGGGGGGGGGCACCAAAAAATGGGGGGGAGTCCGAAAATGGGGGGGAATCTCAGAAATGGGGGGGACCCAAAAATAGGGGTGGGGGCACCGAAATGGGAGGGGGGGGGTCCGAAAAATGGGGGATCCCAAAAATGGGGGGACTTAGAAAATGGGGGGGGACCCAAAATAATGGGGGGGGGGACTGAAAAATGGGGGGAATATCAAGAATGGAGGGGGGGGTCCCAAAAATGGGGGAGACCCCAAAAATGAGGGGGGGAGACCCCAAAAAATTGGGGGGGGGGCGTCGGAAAAATGGGGGAAGCCCAAAAATGGTGGAATTGGCCCCAAAAAGTATGGGGGGGGTCGCAAAAAATTGGGGGTGGGGGGGACCCAAAAATTTTGGGGGTCCCAGAAAATGGGGGAGGGGTCCTAAAAGTGGGGGGGGAGGGGAAAAACACCCAAAAAAGGCGATTTTTGGGCAATTTTCACCCCTTTTTTGTCTTTTTCCGCAGGTTGGGTGGAGAAGGAAACGTATTATTGAGCCCCCCCCCCCCCCCCCCAAAAAATGGACCCTTCCCCCCCACTTTTTACCCCCCAATCCCCCCAAAATGCCCCAAAAACCCCGTTTTCCCGCCAAAATTCCCCGTCCTCAGTTTTGTGGGGGCTCCTCGCCTTATGGGGGGGTCCCAGGGGGGGACCCAGGCGTCCGGGGACCCCCCTCCCCCCCCCCCCAGGGGATGGTATTGGGGGGTCCCACCCCTCCCCCCCCCCCAATAAAGTGTCGTCGTGTGAGAAAAAGCGCGGGAAAAAAATAAAATAAGGTTTAAGAAAAAGCGGGAAACCCAAAAATGTCAAAAATAAGGAAAAAATTCAACCCCCCCCGGAAAAAAAAAAAACAAAAATATAAGCGAAAAAAGCGCATTTTGAGGCTTTTTTTACTGCGCATGCGCGGGGAGGGGGAGGAGGCGCCTCCTGATTGGCTGTCGCCTGGCAACGCGCGCAGCGGGAAGCGGTACTTCCTGATTGGCTGTCGCTGGGCAACGCGGAGGGCGGGGGGAGATCACGTGGTAACGCGCGAAGCCCTCCAGGATCCCCCCCCCACCCCCTCCAGGCGTTGCCAGGCAACGGAGACGCGGAACCCGGAAGTGGGGCCTAAAGGGGCCCTTGGGGGCCTGAGCTGCCCCGCGAAAACGCCTGAATTGCGAAATTTTGTATTTATTGGTTAATTTCGTTGGTTTTTGATACATTCGTAAAGTGACCCCGCCGCCCCCCCTTCCCTCCCCCCCCCCCCCCCGCTATTTACAGCTTGTCAATAAGGCTTCAGAGAGACCCCGCCCCCCACACCTCCCCCCCCCCCCGCCCCTCCCCCACCCCGCGGGGGGACCCTGAGCGCCCCCTCCCCAGTCACGTGATGGGGGTGAAGGGGTGGGGAAAAACCGTCACTTTGGGGCCCCTTCCCCCCCCCATTTTGGAGGGGGTGGGGGGGAGGGGCCACAGGCCACGCCCCCCGCCCCTCCCCCCCAGCAACAGGCACTTAATGAACCCCCCGAGCCGCCCCTCCCCCCGCCCCGCTCCTCCCCCCCAGGTGGGCGGGGCCACTCGTGACCCCGCCCCTTTGCTTTTTGGTTACATTAAAGGTTTTTTGTACAGGGGAACGCCCCGAAAATCGGGGATTTCACCCCAAAATGGGGCGAGGGGGGGGGGGGAGGGGCTGAGCCGGCGGCCCCTCCCCCACTTTTTGCATTTTTTTGGGGGGGAAAACCCATTTTTTGTGCTTCGAGAGCCTGGGGTGCGGAGGCCACGCCCCTTCCACGGCCACGCCCCCATTTTGGGGGGACCACGCCCCCTTTTTCCAGGCGGCCCCGCCCATTTTAAGGCGACCACGCCCACCGCGGGGGGGGGCAGGTCCCACCCGTTTCTATGGGGCCGCCCCTCCCCCCTCCAAGGCAAATTAGCAAGGGGGGCGGGGCCTGAATCCGCCCCTCCCCCCTACAAAGGGGCGGGGCCTCATTCCCTGCACTGACCCCGCCCCCCTCCCCTCCCCCATTAAGGCCGCGGGGGCGGGGCCACACCGGCCCCTCCCCCCCCCTCCCCCCCCCTCCCCGCCCCTCCCCCCTAGGAGCGCAGCGACAGCTGAGCCGCCGCCCGGTGAAGCTCCGCCCCCCCCAGCTGGGGGGAGGGGCCTCCCCTCCCCTCCCCCACCCCACCGTCCTCGTCTCCCATTGGCTGCGGCGGGGCTGGTGGGAGGGGCTCATTCCCCGCCCCTCCCCCACCCCACCCCTCCCGGCTCCAGCGCCGCTTGAAGCGCAGCTTGGGGGGGGGGAGGGGCGGGAGCGGGGGGGGCGGGGCCTCCTTGTCCTCACCCCTCCCCCCTTTGCCCTGGGCGGGGTGGGGGAGGGGCGGCCGGAAGACGTCGTCATCCCCTTCCTCTTCCTGTTCGCTCACGTCCGTCACTTCCACTTCCTGCTCCTCCTCCTCCAGCGGCTCCACTTTGATGTGGGGGGGCGGGTCGGCCCCTCCCCCCCCTGCTCCCCCCCCTCCTCCTCCCCCTCCCCCTCTCCCCTCCCCTCCCCCACCTCCTCCGTCCGACGGCGATGACGTCACGGACGACGAAGGCGGTGACGTCGCGGGCGCCGGCCCCGCCCTCTCCCTCCTCCTCCTGCCCGGGGGGGGCGGCTGCAGCTTGAAGGGGAGGGCGGGGGGCTCGGGGGGCGGGGCGGGGCGGGGGAGGGGCGGGAAGGCGCGGGGGCTGAGGTGGTAGCTGAGCACCCGCCGGGTCTGCGCCGCCAGCGCCCGCCCCAGGTCCTCGGCGCTGAACGAGAAGTGGGTGCCCGCCCCTCCCCCCCCGCCCCCCGAGAACAGCGGGCTCAGGGTGGGGGAGGGGGCGTAGCCCAAATGGGGCGGGGTGAGCGGGAGGGCGGGGCTTAAAGGAGGGGGGAGGAGCCCCGCGCTGGCACCGCCCCCGCCTAAGGGGGAGGGGGGGTAGAGGCGGAACAGCCCATCCGGGGTGAGGCGGGGGGGAGGGGGAGGGGGAGGGGCGAGGAAGCTCGGGAGGGGGGGAGGGGCGTGAGGGTGGGGGAGGGGCGGGGGGAGGGGGGAGTCGGGGGCGTCGCCGTCGCTGAGGGAGCGGCGGGAAAAGGAGGAGGAGGAGGAGGGGGGGGGTGGGGGGGCGGGGGGAGGGGCGAGGATGGGGGGGGCGGGGCCCAGCCCCCCGCCCTCAGCTGAAGGGGGTGGGGGAGGGGAGAGGTCGGCGGTGGGGGAGGGGCCGAAGGGGAAGCGGGAGCCCCCTCCCCCGCCCGGGGGGGCGCTCAGCGGCAGCGCGGGGCCTGCGGGGGAGGGGCGGGGGCAAAGGTCAGCGGGGGGGGAGGGGTCGGGTGACTCCTCCCCCACACCTGCCGGCCCCTCCCCTGCCGGCCCCTCCCCCTCCCCTGTTGGCCCCTCCCCCCTCCCCTGTTGGCCCCTCCCTCTGCCTCTCCCTCAACTGCCCCTCCCACTCACCTGCCCCTCCCCCTCCCTCCCCATCCCCCTCCCTTCCCCCTCATCCATCCCTCCCCCTCCCCCATCTTCACCCCTCCCCCTGCCCCTCCCCCTCCTCACCCCTCCCCCCCACCTGCCCCTCCCCCTCCTCACCCCTCCCCCTCACCTGCCTGCCCCCCACCTGTTGGCCCCTCCCCTTCCCCCTCCCCCTATCCGCCCCTCCCCCACCTGCCGGCCCCTCCCCCTCCCTCCCACCTGCCCCTCCCCCTCCTCACCCCTCCCCCTCACTTTCCTGCCCCCCCACCTGCCGGTCCCTCCCCCTCGCCCCTCCCCCACCTGCCGGCCCCTCCCCTCCCTCGCCCCTCCCCCATCCGCCCCTCCCATCCCCGGCGGCCCCGCCCCCTCCCCTCGCCCCTCCCCCCCGCCGGCCCCGCCCCCTCCCCTCGCCCCTCCCCCCCGCCGGCCCCGCCCCCTCCCCTCGCCCCTCCCCCACCTGCCAGCCCCAGCTCCAGCACGGGGTAGTTGACCAGCACCAGTTTGTTGAAGTTGAATTTGTAGGTGAAGCGTTTGCCCTTCGTCTTGTGCAGGATGCGCTTGTTGTAGTAATACCTGCGGGCCCGGACGCCTGGGTCCCTCCCGGACGCCTGGGTCCCTCCCGGACGCCTGGGTCCCCCCCGGACGCCTGGGTCCCTCACGAACTCCTGGGTCCCTCCCAGATGCCTAGGTCCCCACTCCCCATAACCCCCTTATAGAGCCCGAACTCCTGGGTCCCTCCTGCACTCCTGGGTCCCTTTGGGCACTCCTGGGTCCCCACTCCCCATAACCCCCTTATAGAGCCTGAACTCCTGGGTCCCTCCCGAACTCCTGGGTCCCCCCCGAACTCCTGGGTCCCCACTCCCCATAACCCCATTGTGGGTCCTGAACTCCTGGGTCCCCACTCCCCATAGCCCCCTTATAGAGCCCGAACTCCTGGGTCCCCCCTGAACTCCTGGGTCCCTTGGGGCACTCCTGGGTCCCCACTCCCCATAACCCCCTTATAGAGCCCGAACTCTTGGGTACCTCCCGAACTCCTGGGTCCCTCCCGAACTCCTGGGTCCCTCCCGAACTCCTGGGTCCCTCCTGAACTCCTTGGTCCCTTGGGGCACTCCTGGGTCCCCCATCACTTGGGTCCCCCCTGAACTCCTGGGTCCCCTCCCGAACTCCTGGGTCCCTCCCGAACTCCTGGGTCCCTCCCTGAACTCCTGGGTCCCTTGGGGCACTCCTGGGTCCCCACTCCCCATAACCCCCTTATAGAGCCCGAACTCTTGGGTCCCTCCCGAACTCCTGGCTCCCTCCCGAACTCCTGGGTCCCCCCCGAACTCCTGGGTCCCCTCCTGAACTCCTGGGTCCCTTGGGGCACTCCTGGGTCCCCCATCACTTGGGTCCCCCCTGCACTCCTGGGTCCCCCCCGAACTCCTGGGTCCCTTCTGAACTCCTGGGTCCCCACTCCCCATAACCCCCTTATAGAGCCTGAACTCCTGGGTCCCCCCGGACTCCTGGGTCCCTTGGGGCACTCCTGGGTCCCTCCCGAACTCCTGGGTCCCTCCCGAACTCCTGGGTCCCCCCCGAACTCCTGGGTCCCTCCCGAACTCCTGGGTCCCTCCTGCACTCCTGGGTCCCTTTGGGCACTCCTGGGTCCCCACTCCCCATAACCCCCTTATAGAGCCTGAACTCCTGGGTCCCTCCCGAACTCCTGGGTCCCCCCTGCACTCCTGGGTCCCTCCCGAACTCCTGGGTCCCCCCTGCACTCCTGGGTCCCCCTGAACTCCTGGGTCCCCACTCCCCATAAACCCCTTATAGAGCCTGAACTCCTGGGTCCCTCCCGAACTCCTGGGTCCCCCCTGCACTCCTGGGTCCCCCCCGCACTCCTGGGTCCCCACTCCCCATATACTCCCTATGGAGCCCGAACGCCTGGGTCCCCCCCGCACTCCTGGGTCCCCCCCGCCCCCCCGCACCTGAGCGCGCGGCTGAGCTTGTCGTAGTTCATGTGGGGCTTGCACTTGCGCACCCCCCACAGCCGCGCCACCTCGTCCGGGTCCTTGATGACGAACTCGCCGTAGTCGCCCTGCCAGGCGATGACCTCGCGGTAGCGCTCCTGCCGCAGCAGCTCCAGGATGAAGTGCCACAGCTGGATCTGCCGCGACCCGGGGCTGGACTCGGGCTTGTACGCCCAGTCCGGGAACGCGAACCCTGGGGGCGACGGGGGATGTGGGGCCCGGACGCCTGGGTCCCTCCCGGACGCCTGGGTCCCTCCTGGACTCGGGCTTGTACGCCCAGTCCGGGAACGCGAACCCTGGGGGCGACGGGGGATGTGGGGCCCGGACGCCTGGGTCCCTCCCGGACGCCTGGGTCCCTCCTGGACTCGGGCTTGTACGCCCAGTCCGGGAACGCGAACCCTGGGGGCGACGGGGGATGTGGGGCCCGGACGCCTGGGTCCCTCCCGGACGCCTGGGTCCCTCCTGGACTCGGGCTTGTACGCCCAGTCCGGGAACGCGAACCCTGGGGGCGACGGGGGATGTGGGGCCCGGACGCCTGGGTCCCTCCCGGACGCCTGGGTCCCTCCTGGACTCGGGCTTGTACGCCCAGTCCGGGAACGCGAACCCTGGGGGCGACGGGGGATGTGGGGCCCGGACGCCTGGGTCCCTCCCGGACGCCTGGGTCCCTCCTGGACTCGGGCTTGTACGCCCAGTCCGGGAACGCGAACCCTGGGGGCGACGGGGGATGTGGGGCCCGGACGCCTGGGTCCCTCCCGGACGCCTGGGTCCCTCCTGGACTCGGGCTTGTACGCCCAGTCCGGGAACGCGAACCCTGGGGGCGACGGGGGATGTGGGGCCCGGACGCCTGGGTCCCTCCCGGACGCCTGGGTCCCTCCTGGACTCGGGCTTGTACGCCCAGTCCGGGAACGCGAACCCTGGGGGCGACGGGGGATGTGGGGCCCGGACGCCTGGGTCCCTCCCGGACGCCTGGGTCCCTCCTGGACTCGGGCTTGTACGCCCAGTCCGGGAACGCGAACCCTGGGGGCGACGGGGGATGTGGGGCCCGGACGCCTGGGTCCCCTATTCGGGTCCCTCCCGGACGCCTGGGTCCTTCCCAGATGCCTCAGTTCACCCCCAGACTCCTGGGTCCCCTCCCAAGCCAATGGGGCACTCCTGGGTCCCTCCCAGATGCCTGGGTCTCTTGGGGCACTCCTGGGTCCCTCCTGAGCTCCTGTGTCCCTTGGGGCACTCCTGGGTCCCTCCTGAACTCCTGGGTCCCTGGGGCACTCCTGGGTCCCTTGGGGCACTCCTGGGTCCCTCCCGAACTCCTGGGTCCCTTGGGGCACTCCTGGGTCCCTTGGGGCACTCCTGGGTCCCTCCTGGACTCGGGCTTGTACGCCCAGTCCGGGAACGCGAACCCTGGGGGCGACGGGGGATGTGGGGCCCGGACGCCTGGGTCCCTCCCGGACGCCTGGGTCCCTCCCGGATGCCTCGGTTCACCCCCAGACTCCTGGGTCCCCTCCCAAGCCAATGGGGCACTCCTGGGTCCCTCCCAGATGCCTGGGTCCCTTGGGGCACTCCTGGGTCCCTCCCGAACTCCTGGGTCCCTTGGGGCACTCCTGGGTCCCTCCGGAACTCCTGGGTCCCTTGGGGCACTCCTGGGTCCCTCCTGAACTCCTGGGTCCCTGGGGCACTCCTGGCTCCTTTGGGCACTCCTGGGTCCCTCCCGGACTCCTGGGTCCCTCCTGGTCACCTGGGTCCTCTGTATGGGGAGATGTGGGGCCCGGACGCCTGGGTCCCCTCTGCTATGGGGCAGGACGTGGGGCCCGGACGCCTGGGTCCCCTCTGCTATGGGGCAGGGCGTGGGGGTCGCTGTGGGGCGGGGGCTGGGGGGAGGGGTCCCTTTCCCAGCCCCTCCCCTCCCCCCCCGTGGCGCCGGCCCCATCAATAATTCAGGCGAATGGGTGGGAGGAGCCGCGATGACGTCACCGCCCCATGACGTCATCGCCCCTCCCCCCGGCCGAGCCGCGTTGCCCGGCAACGGGGACGCTAAAAATAAACCGCGGGGCCCAGAGATGGGGGGCGCCCCATAGATCGACCCATAACCAGCCCCATAAGCTGCCCCATAACTCATCACCCCATAGACCGACCCATAACTCATCGCCCCATAGCCGGACCCATAACCAGCATCTCTAGGGCAGGGGTTGCCCCATAAGCAGCCCCAGAGATGTGGGGCGCCCCATAGACGGCCCCATAACCAATCACCCCATAGACGGCCCCATAACCAATCACCCCATAGATGGACCCATAACCAACCACCCCATAGCCAGCCCCATCCCCCATCACCCCATAGACGGATCCATCCCCCATCACCCATCGCCCCATAGCCAGCCCCATAACCATCGCCCCCTAAGCAGCCCCTCCCCCACCCAATCCCGGCCGCGCGCCCCGGGTGGGGGAGGGGTGACCCCCCCGCCCCTCCCCCCACGGCCGCACAACCCGGGTCTGTTCTCGCTAATTGGGGGGAGGGGAGGGGGGGGGGGGGGGGGCGGTGACATCAGCGGCGCCGCCGGAGCCTCAATGGGGCCACTGTTCCCCGGCAGGGGGCGGGGGGACCCAGGCGTCCGGGGGGGACCCAGGCGTCCGGGAGGGACCCAGGCGTCCGGGACCTACAGGAGCCAAACTCAGGGACCCAGGCGTCCGGGCCCCATAGAGAACCAGAAGGACCCAGGTGTCCGGGCCCCATAGAGAACTAAAGTGAGGGACCCAGGCGTCCGGGACCTATAGAGAACCAAACTCAGGGACCCAGGCGTCCGGGCCCCATAGAGAACCAAACTGAGGGACCCAGGCGTCCGGGACCTATAGGAAGCAAAGTGAGGGACCCAGGCGTCCGGGCCCCATAGTGAACCAAACTCAGGGACCCAGGCGTCCGGGCCCCATAGCAAACAACACTAAAGGACCCAGGCGTCCGGGCCCCATAGAGAACTAAAGTGAGGGACCCAGGCGTCCGGGCCCCATAGAGAACCAAACTCAGGGACCCAGGTGTCCGCGCCCCATAGCAAACAACACTAAAGGACCCAGGAGTCCGGGCCCCATAGGAGCCAAAGTGAGGGACCCAGGTGTCCGGGCCCCATAGAGAACTAAAGTGAGGGACCCAGGCGTCCGGGCCCCATAGCGAACAAGACTAAAGGACCCAGGCGTCCGGGCCCCATAGGAGCCAAAGTGAGGGACCCAGGCGTCCGGGACCTATAGTGAACCAAACTCAGGGACCCAGGCGTCCGGGCCCCATAGCGAACAAGACTAAAGGACCCAGGCGTCCGGGCCCCATAGGAACCAAAGTGAGGGACCCAGGCGTCCGGGCCCCATAGGAACCAAAGTGAGGGACCCAGGCGTCCGGGCCCCCCCCCTTCTGGGGCGCCCAGGTGCGCGTGGGCGTGTCCGGGGGGGCGGGGGGGGAGGGGAGAACTTGGACCCCGCGGATTCCAACGGGGGGGGGAGGGGCGCCGTGCCCATATATGGGCATCGCTAATTAACCCCCTAATTAGTGGGGGGGGGTCAGCTACCCCCACGCGTGGGGGGAGGGGCGATCCCGACCCCCCACTCCCCCCCTCCCCCCATGGAAACACGCGACGTGGCGCTGCCCCTCCCCCCACCCCCCGCGTGGGAAAAAGGGGGGGGGTTGAGGGGGGGAGGGGGAGGGGAAGGCGCGCGTGGGAACGCGGGGGGGGGTGGGGGAGGGGCCGTAAAACGGAGGGGGGAGGGGGGGATGGGGGAGGGGACGCAACAGGTCCCGGCGCGTGGAAACTCCAGCGCGTGGGGGGGAGGGGGAGGGGGAACAACCCCCCCCCGATACCAAAACACGGGTGGGGGAGGGGGTGCGGGGGTCACGCGCCGCACGTGGGGGTGGGGGGAGGGGGGGGGGAAACTTTGCGGCGCGCGCGTGGGGGGAGGGAAGGGGGGGGGGGGGCAAAGTTCTTCCCCCCCCCCTTAACTCCCACGTCCCCTCCCCCACCCCCGCGGGGTCTCGCGCGTGGGGGGCGGGGGGGGGAGGGGGAAGGGGGGGGGGGGGGGCCTCAGTCCCCACCTGCGTCCGCCGGAGTCTTCATGGCCTCGCGCCGCCGCCGCGCTCCCCCGGGCCCCTCCCCCCGCCGCGCGCCAGGCCACGCCCCCTCCCACTCCAGGCCACGCCCCTCCCCCTGCCGCCGCTTGGCCACGCCCCCTCCCGCCGCCTTAAAGGGGCCGCGCGGGGTTTATTTGAGATATGGGGGGGGGGGGGGGGGGGGTTTGGTCCCGCTCCCCCCCCCCCCCCACGCGGCTGATGCAACAGCGGGGGGGGGGGGGGGGGGTTGTGTCTGCCCCTCCCCCCGCGCTGGCGCCTCGTTAAGAGCCTCGTTAATTATTCAGCTTCCTCGTTAATGATGCGGGAGATGCATTAGCGGCCCCTCCCCCTCCCCCCCAGCCCTGCACCCCCCGCAAAGCGGGGGAGGGGCCGCCGCCCCCCCCCCCCCAAAATGTGGGAAACTGAGGCACCAATGCGGGGACGCGCATGCGCTGCCCCGGGGGGGCGTGGCCAAGAGAAGAGGGCGTGGCAAAAGGCGCGGGGGGCGTGGCCGAGGCGCCGCGTTGCAGCGGCGCGGGGGCGTGGCCGAGCGTGGGGGCGTGGCCACCGCAGGGGGCGTGGCCAGGCGGCTCCAGCGTGTCACACACGCCCCCCCCCCTTCCCCCCTTCCCACCCCCCCCCCCCCCCTACTTCGCGCCGCGATTGGCTGAACCCCCCCGCCCAATCCCCGCGCGCGGCGGTGACCTCATCCCTCGGCCGCCCCGCCCGCCCATTGGCCGCGCGCGGCCCCGCCCCCGCCGGCCCCACGTGGGGGGCGGGGGGGGCGTGTCCTGGGCGCCGGCGCGGCCGCTGATTGGTCGGGCGCCGGCGGCGGCTCCGGCTGTTGCTGAGGGGAAGCGCGAGGGGCCCGGACGGCCCGGGACGGCGCCGGGAGCGGGTGAGCTCATCAATATGCTAATGAGATGCTAATGAGGTGCGACCCGCGCTCCCAGCACGCCCCTCCCCCCCTCCGCGAGCCGCGTCCCCCCCACTTTACCCCCTCTTTTCCTCCCCCACGGGTTTAGCGGGGGGGGGGAGGCGCCGCGGGGAACGCCGGGAAGTGGAGTCCTCCCCGTTCCCAGGGGGCGCTGCGCGTCGCGGGGGACGCCGGGAGCTGGAGGCCGCGGAACCCCCCCTACGTCAATCAAACTACAACTCCCAGCATCCCCCGCGCGCCGGGTTGGGGTGGGGGGAAAACTTCCGCTCCCGGCGCCGCCAGGTAAACAAGTCCGCTCGGCCCCGCCCCCCGCGCGCTGCCATTGGCTACTGTACGTCCCGCCCCGCCCGCCGCGCGCCGCCATTGGCCACTGTCCGGGCGCGGGGCGGGGAGGAGGGGGGGCGGGCGCGGCCCGTGATTGGACGCGGGGAGGCGCCCGTCACGCGGTTGTGGGCGCTGATTGGGCGGCGCCGGCCGCTCCGGGTTCATTCACCATTTTGTCGGGGTTGGGGCCTCCGGGCGGCGGCGCCGAAGGTACCGGGGGGGGGGGGGGGGAGGGGGGGAAAAGGCGCCAAACGGGGCGGGGGGGGAGGGGCCGAGAGACCCCGGGGGGTGGGGGGGGGCGGGGGGGCCGTGTCACCCCCCGGGGGGGGCGGGGCGGCTGCTTAAAGGGCCCCTCCCCCCCCCCCTTATGGGGGCGACTTGGGGTGACCCCCCTTATAATTGGGGTAGGGGGTCATGTGACCCCCCCCAAGTGTCACCCCTCCCCCCCCCACACTGTCACCCCCCCCCCCCCCAAAGTGTCCCCACCTCCCAACAAATTGGGGTCCCCAACTGCCGCCCCTCCCCCCCCCAAAGACCCAATTTTGGGGGTGTCACCCCCCATTTGTCAACCCAATGGGGGCGTGGCCTCGCTGTCCCCACCCCCTTTGACCCCCCCTCCCCGCCCTTCACTTTCTCTCCCCCCCAGGGACCCAATTTTGGGGGTGTCACCCCCCCCCCCCCCATCACCCCCATCTCCCAGTGGGGGGGAGGGGTCAGTCCCCTCCCCTCCCTTCCCCTCCCCTCCCTTCCCTCCCCTCCCCTCCCCTCCCCTCCCGTCCCCTCCCCTCCCCTCCCCTCCCGTCCCCTCCCCTCCCCTCCCTTCCCTCCCCTCCCCTCCCCTCCCGTCCCCTCCCCTCCCCTCCCCCTTTCCCTTCCCTCCCCTCCCCTCCCCTCCCCTCCCATCCCCTCCCTTCCCTTCCCCTCCCTTCCCCTCCCCTCCCCTCCCCTCCCTCCCCTCCCCTCCCATCCCCTCCGCTCCCCTCCCCTCTCTTCCCTCCCCTCCCCTCCCCTCCCCTCCCCTCCCCTCCCCTCCCATCCCTCTTTTCCCTCCCCTCCTCTCCCCTCCCCTCCCTTCCCCTTCCTTCCCCTCCCTTCCCCTCCCCTCCCCTCCCTTCCCTTCCCTCCCCTCCCCTCCCCTCCCCTCCCGTCCCCTCCCTTCCCTTCCCCTCCCTTCCCCTCCCCTCCCCTCCCCTCCCCTCCCTCCCCTCCCCTCCCCTCCCCTCCCTTCCCCTCCCCTCCCCTCCCCTCCCCTCCCCTCCCCTCCCCTCCCCTCCCCTCCCCTTCCCTCCCCTCCCCTCCCCTCCCCTCCCCTCCCCTCCCCTCCCCTCCCCTCCCCTCCCCTCCCCTCCCCTCCCCTCCCACTTTTCCCTTCCCCCCCCCATGGCCAAATCCCAAAGATTTTGGGGGTGTCACCCAATGGTTGCGAGGCTCATGGTGGGGGCGTGGCCTCACACTCCCCGCCCCCTTTAACCCCTCCCCCTTTTCTCCCCTTCCCCCCCCTCCCCTTAGGACGATGAAACCGGCGCGCAAACCCGGCAGCGGCGGCTCCGCCTCCGCCCCTCCCCCCGCCCCTCCCCCCCGCAAACGAGGCCCGGGGGGCGGGGAAGGGGGAGGGGCCGACAACCCCCCCTCCCCGCCCCCATCCCCCCCTCCCCCCCCCAGCCGCAAAACCGCCACCTTCAAGTCGCGGCCCCCCCGCAAGAAACGCGCGGCGGCGGCCGCCGGCGACTCCAGCGGCTGCTCCAGCACCGACACGGCCAGCGAGCACTCGGCCGACGACGAGGGGGGCGGAGCCTCGGCGGCCACGCCCGCGGAAGCCCCTCCCCCCTCCGCAAGCCCCGCCCCCTGCGACGCCATGGCCCGCTGGCGCGCGCGGCGCCTCCTGCTGCTCCGCGACGGCGTCTTCCGCCCGGCGGCCGCCCGGCAACTGCGGCGCGGCGGGCGCGAGCTCGGCGTCCAATTGGCCGGCGAGCGGCCAATCACCTTCGTGGAGGTGGGGGAGGGGCCGGAAGAGGACGCCGACACCGCCGCCGCCGCCATGCCGGCGCTCATCGATGACGTCACGCCCCCCCCCGGCGCCGTGGGGGTGGGGTCGGCGGTGTGCGCGCGGCTGGAGGGGGCGGAGCCCGTTTACCGCCCGGGGACGGTGACGGAGGTCAGCGCCCATCCCCCCTCCTTCCGGGTGCGCTTGGCCACGCCCCCCGCGCCGGCCACGCCCCTCTGGGTGCCGCGCGCCGCGCTCCGCCTCCTGCGCCCCGCCCGCCCGCCACGCCCCGACGACGTCACCGCCGACGAGCCCCCCGACCCCGAGCCGCTCCACGACCAACCGCGCGACGCCGACGCCTTCCCCGCCCGCCCGCGGCCAATCGCGGCCTCTCCCGCCGCCGGCTCCGCCCCCGCCGCCGCCGGCTCCGCCCCCCACCCCAAATACAAGAAGGGGGACGTGGTTTGCACCCCCAACGGCATCCGCAAGAAGTTCAACGGGAAGCAATGGCGGCGCCTGTGCTCCCGCGACGGCTGCACCAAGGAGTCCCAGCGCCGCGGGTTCTGCTCGCGCCACCTCTCCCTGCGCACCAAGGAGCTGGAGGGCGCCGGGGGGGGCGGGGCCGACAAGCTCCCCCCGCCCCCCGCCCCTCCCCCCCACGACTACGAGTGGGACGAGGCCTCGCGGGACGGGGGGCACCCCCCGACCCCCCAGGACCTCTCGCGTTTCGAGTTCGACGAGTGCGAGGCCGCCGTGATGCTGGTGTCGCTGGGCGGGGGGGGGTCGCGCTCCGGCACCCCCAGCTTCTCCCCCGCCTCCACCCAATCGCCTTTCTCCCCCGCCCCCTCCCCCAGCCCCTCCCCCCTCTTCGGGTTCCGCCCCGCCAGCTTCAGCCCGGTCTCCCCCTCCCCCCGCGCCAGGGGGCGCCACCTGAGCGCCGGGACCGCCCGTATGGGCGGGGGAGGGGGAGGGGAGGGGCTGAGCCCGCCCCCCCCGCCGCCCCCCCCGCCACCCTCCAGGCCACGCCCCCCCTCGGGGGTCCCGCCCCCTTTCCAAAGCTTCACGGTGCCGCTCAGCCCCGGGAAGCGCAAAGCTGACCCCTCCCCCCAAGAGGAGGGGGGAGGGGCGGCGGGGGGCGGGGGGGGGTTCCGCGCCCTCTCCCCCCTCTACCCCCCCCGCTCGCCCGCGGGTTTGACCTCTGACCCCGGGCCGGGGGCGCGGCGCGTGCCGCCCATCCCCCGCGGCTCCCCCGTCATCGTGCGCAACCCCGACATCCCCGACCCCGCCCCCCGGCCACGCCCCCTCGGCCCCGCCCCGCCCCCCAGGCCCCTCCCCCCGCACCCCCTGGCCGCCCCCGTCCCCACGCGGCTCCGCCCGTCGCCCCGCCCCCCGCTGGCCCCGCCCCCCGCCGCCCCGCCCGCCAATCCCGAGCGGGCGCCGCAGCCCCGCCCCCCGCTGCCGCCCCACCCCCCCGCCTTCCACCCCTCCCCCGCCGCCCTCCTGCCCCTCCTGGTCCCGCCCGGAGAGTTCGGGGGCCCCCCCGCCCCCCCCCGCAAGGAGATCGTCATGGGGAGGCCCGGGACAGGTAGGGGCGGGGCCTAGGGGGCGGGGGGGCGGGGGAGGGGCTGATTGGGGGGGCAAAGGGGGAGTTGTGATAGGGGTGGGGGAGGGGTCAGTGGGGTTAACGGTGGGAGGAGGAGCCAAGGGGTGCGGGAGGGGACAAGGGGGCGGGATCAAGGGGGGCGGGGTCATAGGGATGGGAGAGGGGGTTTGGCGGTGGGGGGAGGGGCCAGGGTGGGTGGGACCAATGGGGTGTGTCCCATGGGGGGAGGGGCCTTGTGAGGTCACGGCGAGGTCAGGGGGGTGACGGTGATGTCATGATGACGTCACGGCGCGCGGGGTGATGACGTCAGAGCTACGGCGTATTGCGGGGTTATGATGTCACGGTGGCGTCAGAGCTGCGCCGTGGTGATGTCACAATGACATCACAGCCACGTCAGGCCGCTCGTCGCGTCATGGTGACGTCACAGTGACGTCACAGCCGAGTAAGAGCCCTTTGGCGGGCTTTTTGAGTCCTGGGCGGTGACGCCAGAGCGGCGCCAGGGCTCGGTCGCGGGTTTTTTGCGTCATCATGACGTCAGAAACGACGTCACGACTGCCGGCCGCGCGGCGGGGGCGTGGCTTAGCGAGTGGGCGTGGCTTACCGCGCGTGGGCGTGGCTTATTTCGTGACGTGGCCCATTGCGGGGCGCTCAGGCACCTCCACCGCGCGGCGATTGGCCGGCCCCCCCCCCGTGCTACGATTGGTCGGACCCCACCCTCATTTCCATATGAGCGCGTGGTGCCATCCAATGGCGCCGCGGCTCCGGGGGGGGCGTGGCTTAGCGAGTGGGCGTGGCTTTAGCGAACGGGGTCGCGGTTTAGCCAGTGGGCGTGGCTTTAGCGAGCGGGGGTGGGCGCGGTTTAGCCAGTGGGCGTGGCTTATCTCTTGGGCGTGGCCCATCGCGGGGCGCTCAGGCGCCTCCACCGCGCGGCGATTGGCCGGACCCCCCCCGCGCTACGATTGGTTGGAACCCCAGCCTTATTTCCATATGAGCGGGCGGCTCCGTCCAATGGCGCCGCGGCTCCGGCGGAGGGCGTGGCTTAGCGAGTGGGCGTGGCTTTAGCGGGCGAGAGCGCTGTTTAGCCAGTGGGCGTGGCTTCAGGCGCCTCCGCCGCGCTGCGATTGGCCGGACCCTTGTCTCTCATTAGCATTCAACCCCCGCGCTGCGATTGGTCGGAACCCCACCCTCATTTCCATACGAGCGGGCGGCTCCGTCCAATGGCGCCGCGGCTCCGGCGGCGCGGCGGGGGGCGTGCCTTTAGCGAGCGGGGGCGCGGTTTAGCCAGTGGGCGTGGCTTCAGGCGCCTCCGCCGCGCTGCGATTGGCCGGATCCCTCTCCCTCATTAGCATTCAACCCCCGCGCTGCGATTGGTCGGAACCCCGCCCTCATTTCCATACGAGCGGGCGGCTCCGTCCAATGGCGCCGCGGCTCCGGCGGCGCGTGCGCGGGGCGGGGTTTGCTCGGGGAGGGGGGCGTGGCTTAGGCGGGGCGCGGGAGGCGGGGGGGGCGGTGTTGGTGCGCGCGCGGGCGCGGGCGGAGGCCCCGGAACCCCCGGGGCTCGCGGTTCGGGTCCCGGATCCCTCCCCCGGTCCCCGTTCGGGTCCCGGATCCCCCGTTCCCGTTCGGGCCCCGGGCAGCGCTGGGGCCGGGGCGGCCCCGCCATGTCCTCCACCGCCCTCCCCCCCGCCGCGCCGCGCAGAGGCCTCGGCATGTTCGGTCAGTCCGGGCGGCGGGGGGCGCGGGGCTCTGCGGGGAAATGGGTCCTTTATGAGGAGATTCAGGTGGTTTATGAGGAGATTCGGGGGATTTATGGGGAGATTCGGGTGTTTTATGTGGAGATTCGGGTGTTTTGTGGTGATATTGGGGCGGTTTGTGAGGGGATTCTGGGTCTTGGGAGGAGATGCCGGGGTTTGTGAGGAGATTTGGGGCTTTATGAGGAGATTTTGGGGGTTTGTGAGGGGATTTTGGGGTTTGTGAGGGGATTTTGGGGTTTGTGAGGAGATTTTGGGGTTTATGAGGAGATTTGGGGGTTTGTGAGGGGATTTTGGGGTTTGTGAGGAGATTTTGGGGTTTGTGAGGAGATTTTGGGGTTTGTGAGGAGATTTTGGGGTTTGTGAGGAGATTTTGGGGTTTGTGAGGAGATTTTGGGGATTTGTGAGGAGATTTTGGGGTTTGTGAGGAGATTTTGGGGCTTTATGTGGAGATTTTGGGGTTTATGAGGAGATTTGGGGGTTTGTGAGGGGATTTTGGGGTTTGTGAGGAGATTTTGGGGCTTTATGAGGAGATTTTGGGGTTTGTGAGGAGATTTTGGGGTTTGTGTGGAGATTTTGGGGTCTATGAGGAGATTTTGGGGATTTGTGAGGAGATTTTGGGGTTTTATGTGGAGATTTTGGGGTTTGTGAGGAGATTTTGGGGATTTGTGAGGAGATTTTGGGGTTTATGAGGAGATTTTGGGGTTTATGAGGAGATTTTGGGGTTTATGTGGAGATTTTGGGGTTTTGTGAGGAGTTTTTGGGGTTTCTGAGGGGATTTGGGGGGTAGGGGGAGATTTGGGGGGAAATTGGGGCTTTTGGGGTGATTTATGAGCATTTTGGGGTGATTTATGAGGGAATTGGGGCTTTTGGGGTGATTTATGAGGAAATTGGGGCTTTTTAGGTGATTTATGAGCATTTTGGGGTGATTTGGGGTGAAATTGGGGCTTTTGGGGGTGATTTATGAGCAAATCGGGGCTTTTGGGGTGATTTATGCTGAAATTGGCACTTTTGGGGGGAAATTGGGGCTTTTTGGGGTGATTTATGGTGAAATTGGGCCTTTTGGGGTGATTTATGAGCATTTTGGAGCTTTTTGGGGGGATTTGGGGGGAAATTGGGGCTTTTTGGGGTGATTTATGGTGAAATTGGGCCTTTTGGGGTGATTTATGAGCATTTTGGAGCTTTTTGGGGGGATTTGGGGGGAAATTGGGGCTTTTTGGGGTGATTTATGAGGGAATTGGGGCTTTTGGGGTGAATTGTGATGAAATTGGGGCTTTTTGGGGTGATTTATGAGCATTTTGGGGCGATTTGGGATGAAATTGGGGCTTTTTGGGGTGATTTATGAGCATTTTGGGGCGATGTGGGGGGAAATTGGGGCTTTTTGGGGTGATTTATGAGCATTTTGGGGCGATTTGGGGGGAAATTGGGGCATTTTGGGGTGATTTGGGGCATTTTGAAGAGATTTGGGGGCGTTTTGAGGGGATTTGGGGGCTGAATTTGGGGGGATTTGGGGAAATTGGAGCTTTGCGAGCCAACTTGGGCTGGAATTTGGGGCTTTCTGGGCGGATTTGGGGGGATTTGGGGTTTTTGGGGGTGTCCCATGTCCCACATATCGTGACATGGGGCTTTTACCCCATTGCGGGCCCCATATCCACCCCCATGTCGTGATATGTTCCGTCCGTCCCTATATATCGCGACATACTTCTCTATATCGCGACGTATCCCTATATATCGTGACGTATCCCTATATATCGCGACGTATCCCTATATATCGTGACATATCGCGACCCTCGGGCCGCCCAACCCCCATGGGACACACAGTGACATCACGGGGGGGCTTGGGCTGCATCCATATATCGCGATATGTCACGATATATCGCGATATGTGGCGATGCTAGGTTGCTCTACGTCACCATTCGTCGCGATAGATCGCGACATGTCGCGATAGATCGTGATACGTTGTGACGCGTGGCGATGCTGGGGGGCGATACGTCGCGATATATCGCGAGATGTGGCGATGCTGAGTTGCTATACGTCACAGTTCGTCGCGATATATCGTGACATGTCCCGATATGTCGCGATACGTGGTGATGTGCGGTGACGCTAAGTTGCTATACGTCATCATTCGTCGCGATATATCGCGACATGCCGCGCTACGCCGGGATGTGCGGCGGTGGTATGGGGCAATAGGTGGCGATATATCGCGATATGTGGCAATGGGAGGTTGCGGTACGTCGCCATTCGTCGCGATATATCCTGACATGTCGCGATATGTCGTGATATGTTGTGATGCGTGGTGATGATAGGTGGCGATACGTCGCGATATATCGCGATACGTGGCAATGGGAGGTTGCTATACATCACCATGCATCGCGATATATCATGACATGTCGCGATACGTCACGATGCGCCGCGATGCTAGGTGGCGATACGTCGCGATATATCGCGGTATGCGGCAATGGTAGGTTGCGATTCGTCGCGATATGTCACGACATGTCACGATATGTCATGATATGTCGTGATGTGTGGCGACGGTATGGGGCAATAGGTGGCGATATATCGCGATACGTGGCAATGGTAGCTTGCGCTACGTCACCATTCATCGCGATATAGCGTGACATGTCGTGACATATCGCGATACATTGTGACGTGTTGATGCTGGGTGGCGATACGGCGCGATATAGCGCGAGATGTGGCGGTGGGAGGTTGCGCTACGTCGCCGTTTGTCGCGATATGTCGTGACATGTCGCGATGTGTGGCGATGATACGCGGCGATAGGTGGCGATAGGTCGCGATATACCGCACTGTGTCACGATATATCGTGCTATATCGCACTATATCGCGCTATATCGCGGTCTATCGTGCTATATCGCGATATATCGCGCTGTATCATGCTATATCGCGATATATCGCGCTGTATCGCGCAGTGTGGACCAACGTGGAGCCGCGCTCGGTGCCCGTGTTCCCCTGGCACTCCCTGGTCCCCTTCCTGGCGCCCGGGCAGCCCGACCCGCCCCCCCAGCCCCCGCAGCCCCTGCAGCCCGTCACTCACCCCCCGCCGGCCAATCACAGCAAAGGTAACGCCCCCTCGGGCCCGCCCCTTCACCTTAGAGCCGCCCCCTCTTAGACCCGCCCCCCTTGGACCCCCTTAGACCCGCCCTCTGTTGGCCCCGCCCCTTCTCTTCGGACCCGCCCCCCCTTGCACCACCTTAGACCCACCCCCTCTTGGCCCCACCCCTTCTCCTTGACCCGCCCCCCTTGGACTCCCTTAGACCCGCCCTCTGTTGGCCCCGCCCCTTCCCTTTAGACCCGCCCTCTCTTGGCCCCACCCTTTACCTTAGACCCGCCCCCCTTGGACCCCCTACACCCACCCCCTCCTGGCCCCGCCCATTTTTCCTGGTACCACCCCCTTCCCCTTTGCCCCGCCCCTTCCCTATATCCCCACCCCCTTTTTGGCCCCACCTTTTATCCTTTGGTTCACCCCCTTTGGTCCCACCCCTTTTCCTTTGGCCCCGCCCCTTCCCTTCTGGCCCCACCTCCTTTGGTCCCACCCCCTCACCTTGAGCCCTCCCACCCCCCTTAGCGCCACCCTCATTGCTCCCTCCCATGGCTCCACCCCCTTCCCCTTTGGCCTCGCCCCTTCTCTGTGTCCCCACCTCCTTTTGGCTCCGCCCCTTCTTCTTTGGCCCCGCCCCTTCCCTTCTGCCCCACCCACTTTGGTCCCGCCCCCTCACCTTGGTCCCTCCCACCCCCATTAGCCCCACCCCCTTTGGCCCCTCCCTTTCCTCGTGTGCCCACACCTTCTCCTTTGGCCCCGCCCCTTCCCTTCTGCCCCCACCCCCTTTGGTCCCGCCCCCTCACCTTGGTCCCTCCCACCCCCATTGCTCCCTCCCCTGGGCGGGTCCTCCCGCAGTGGGCGGAGCTTCCTCTCCCCCTCCCCTCCCCCTCCAGAACCCCCCGAATCTGCGGCGGTGGCGCCGGAGCTGCCGGGGGGGGGTCCGGAACCCGGCCGCTGCGGCGGAGCCACCCGCCCGCCCAGCCCCCCCCCCCGCCGCGCCCCCCAACCCCCCCGAGGAGGAGCCGCCCAACCCCCGCCCCGACAGCGAGACCGAGAGCGACCACGATGACGCGTAAGTCCCGCCCCCCCACCCCGTTTTTGGGGCCATTTCCGGCGGATTTGGGGTCCGGCTCTACCGCCCCCTGCAGGTTCCTGTCCATCGTGGCGCCGGAGCTGCCGCTGCCCCCTGGCGGCCCGGGGGGGAAACGCCGCACGCAGTCGCTCAGCGCCCTCCCCAAGGATGGAGACAAGGAGGGGCGGAGCCCCGGGAAGGTGGGCGTGGCCTCCCGCGGGGGGGGGCGGGGTCACCCTCAGCCCCGCCCCCCCCCCCCCCCACTCCTATTGGTCCAAGTCTTTTTGTGCCCAAATAAGGGGCCACCCTTTGGCCCCGCCCCCTCATCCCACCCCCTTGGGTGTGTGTCAATGGTTTGCCACGCCCCCCTGTGGGCGTGGCTGTACCTGGTCCCACCCCCAACACTCCTATTGGTCCAAGTGTCTTAGCGCCCAAAGGAGGGGCTGCCCCTTGGCCCCGCCCCCTGTGTCCAGCCCTTTGGGGGCGTGTCCATTGCTCACCCCGCCCCCAGTACCCCATTGGTTCATTGTACCCACCCCCATGGGCATGACCCCTGAGACCCCACCCCTTTGTGGGCGTGTCCCCTTCTGACCACACCCTGTTCTGGGCGTGGCTACCCCTGGCTCCTCCCCCCACATTACTTGCATTGACCTGGGGCTGTTCCTATTGCCACCTATGGGGGGTCCCCTTGTCCCCACCCCCATGGGTGTGACCCCACCCCCTTGTGGGCGTGTCCCCCTTCTGACCACACCCCCTTCTGGGCGTGGCTACCCCTGGTTCCTCCCCCCACATTCCTTGCATTGCTCTGGGGGCTGTTCCTATTGCCACCTATGGGGGGGTCCCTTGTCCCCACCCCCCGTGGGTGTGACCCCACCCCCTTGTGGGCGTGTCCCCCTTCTGACCACACCCCCTTCTGGGCGTGGCTACCCCTGGCTCCTCCCCCCCCGTCCTTGCATTGACCTGGGGCTGTTCCTATTGCCACCTATGGGGGGTCCCTTGCCCCCATCCCCATGGGTGAACCCCCCCATATCCCCACCCCCCATATCCCCACCCCCCATGGGTGTGTCCCACTTAGGCTCCACCTCCTAGTGGGCGTGGCTACCCCTGACTCCTCCCCCGTGCATTCCTTGCATTGCCCTGGGGCTGTTCCTATTGCCACCTATGGGGGGTCCCCTTGTCCCCACCCCCATGGGTGTGACCCCACCCCCTTGTGGGCGTATCCCCCGTTGTCCCCGCCCCCCGTGGGCGTGTCTGACTGTCCCCGCCCCCCGCAGCGGGACAAGGAGCACATCCGGCGGCCCATGAACGCCTTCATGATCTTCAGCAAGCGGCACCGGGCGCTGGTTCACCAGCGCCACCCCAACCAGGACAACCGCACCGTCAGCAAGATCCTGGGCGAGTGGTGGTACGCGCTGGGGGCGCGCGAGAAGCAGCAGTACCACGACCTGGCCTTCCAGGTACCCCGGCGTGCGGGTGTGGGGGTCCGGGGGGGGTCCCCACGGAGATTTGGGGGGTTTAGGGGGGATTTGAGGGGATTTGGGGGCTCCCAGGGGGCTGGGGAAGGGGCCAGGTGGGGGCTCTTGAGGCACGTTTGGAGGCTTTTGAGGGGGATTTGGGGGTTCAGGTGAGTCTGGGGGAGTCCTGGGTGGGCTTGGGGGTCCCTGGGGGGGTCCCTGAGGTCCATGGGGGGGTCTTGGGGGGATATTGGGGGGTTTAGGGGGGATTTGGGGGCTCCCAGGGGGCTGGGGAAGGGGCCAAGTGGGGCCTCTTGAGGGGCCCTAGGAGGCTCCTTAGGGGCCTTTAGGGGGGATTTGGGGATTCAGGTGAGTCTGGGGGAGTCCTGGGTGGGCTTGGGGGTCCCTGGGGGCGTCCCTGAGGTCCCTGGGGGGGTCTTGGGGGGATATTGGGGGGTTTAGGGGGGATTTGGGGGTCATGAGAAGCAGCAGCACCACGACCTGGCCTTCCAGGTACCCCTGCGCGGGGGTGTGGGGGTCCGGGGGGGGGCCCCACAGAGATTTGGGGGGTTTAGGGGGGATTTGAGGGGATTTGGGGGCTCCCAGGGGGCAGGGGAAGGGGCCAAGTGGGGTCTCTTGAGGCACATTTGGAGGCTTTTGAGGGGGATTTGGGGGTTCAGGTGAGTCTGGGGGAGTCCTGGGTGGGCTTGGGGGTCCCTGGGGGGGTCCCTGAGGTCCATGGGGGGGTCCTGAGAGAGATTTGGGGGGTTTAGAGGGGATTTGAGGGGATTTAGGGGCTCCCAGGGGGCTGGGGAAGGGGCCAAGTGGGGCCTCTTGAGGGGGATTTGGGGGGGATTTGGGGGTTCAGGTGAATCTGGGGGAGTCCTGGGTGGGTTTGGGGGTCCCTGGGGGGCTCCCTGAGGTCCCTGGGGGGGTCTTGGGGGGATATTGGGGGGTTTAGGGGGGATTTGGGGGATTTGGGGGGTTTAGGGGGGATTTGGGGGCTCCCAGGGGGCTGGGGAAGGGGCCAGGTGGGGCCTCTTGAGGGGGCTTGGAGGCTCCTTAGGGGCCTTTGGGAGGGATTTGGGGGTTCAGGTGAGTCTGGGGGAGTCCTGGGTGGGCTTGGGGGTCCCTGGGGGCGTCCCTGAGGTCCATGGGGGGGTCTTGGGGGGATATTGGGGGGTTTAGGGGGGATTTGGGGGTCATGAGAAGCAGCAGCACCACGACCTGGCCTTCCAGGTACCCCTGCGCGGGGGTGTGGGGGTCCGGGGGGGTCCCCACAGAGATTTGGGGGGTTTAGGGGGGATTTGAGGGGATTTGGGGGCTCCCAGGGGGCAGGGGAAGGGGCCAAGTGGGGTCTCTTGAGGCACATTTGGAGGCTTTTGAGGGGGATTTGGGGGTTCAGGTGAGTCTGGGGGAGTCCTGGGTGGGCTTGGGGGTCCCTGGGGGGCTCCCTGAGGTCCATGGGGGGGTCTTGGGGGGATATTGGGGGGTTTAGGGGGGATTTGGGGGTCATGAGAAGCAGCAGCACCACGACCTGGCCTTCCAGGTACCCCAACACGGGGGTGTGGGGGTCCGGGGGGGGTCCCCGGGGTCCATGGGGGGGTCCTGAGAGAGACTTGGGGGGTTTAGGGGGGATTTGAGGGGATTTGGGGGCTCCCAGGGGGCAGGAGAAGGGGCCAGGTGGGGCCTCTTGAGGGGGCTTGGAGGCTCCTTAGGGGCCTTTGGGAGGGATTTGGGGGTCCCGGGGGTCATTTTTGGGGTCCCCCCCAGGTCAAGGAGGCTCGGGGGGGTCAGTATTTGGGGGTCATTTTTGGGGGTCCTGGGGGTCATTTTCAGGGTCCCCCCAGGTGAAAGAGGCTCGGGGGGGTCAGTTTTGGGGGTCCAGGGGGTCAGTTTTGGGGGGTCGGGGGGGTCATTTTGGGGTCCCCCCCAGGTGAAGGAGGCTCAGGGGGGGTCATTTTGGGTCCCCCCCCAAGGTGAAGGAGGCTCGGGGGGGTCATTTTGGGGTCCCCCCCCAGGTGAAAGAGGCCCAGGGGGGGTCATTTCGGGGTCCCCCCCCCAGGTGAAGGAGGCTCAGGGGGGGTCAGTGTTTGGGGGTCATTTTGGGGGGTCGGGGGGGTCATTTCGGGGTCCCCCCCCCCCAGGTGAAGGAGGCTCAGGGGGGGTCATTTTGGGGGTCGGGGGGGTCATTTTGGGGTCCCCCCCCAGGTGAAGGAGGCTCAGGGGGGGTCATTTTGGGGGGTCGGGGGGGTCATTTCGGGGTCCCCCCCCCAGGTGAAGGAGGCTCAGGGGGGGTCATTTTGGGGGTCATTTTTGGGTCCCCCCCCCCCAGGTGAAGGAGGCTCAGGGGGGGTCGGGGGGGTCATTTTCGGGGTGTCCCCCCCCCCCCAGGTGAAGGAGGCTCAGGGGGGGTCATTTTGGGGGTCATTTCGGGGTCCCCCCCCAGGTGAAGGAGGCTCAGGGGGGGTCATTTTGGGGGTCATTTTTGGGTCCCCCCCCCCCAGGTGAAGGAGGCTCAGGGGGGGTCGGGGGGGTCATTTTCGGGGTGTCCCCCCCCCCAGGTGAAGGAGGCTCAGGGGGGGTCATTTTTGGGGTGTCCCCCCCCCAGGTGAAGGAGGCTCAGGGGGGGTCGGGGGGGTCATTTTGGGGTGTCCCCCCCCCAGGTGAAGGAGGCTCAGGGGGGTCATTTCGGGGTCCCCCCCCAGGTGAAAGAGGCTCAGGGGGGGTCATTTTGGGGGGTCGGGGGGGTCATTTTGGGGTCCCCCCCCCCAGGTGAAGGAGGCTCAGGGGGGGTCGGGGGGGTCATATTTGGGGTCCCCCCCCCCCAGGTGAAGGAGGCTCAGGGGGGGTCATTTTGGGGGGTCGGGGGGGTCATTTCGGGGTCCCCCCCCCAGGTGAAGGAGGCTCAGGGGGGGTCATTTTGGGGGTCATTTTTGGGTCGTCCCCCCCCAGGTGAAGGAGGCTCAGGGGGGGTCATTTTGGGGTCCCCCCCCAGGTGAAGGAGGCTCAGGGGGGGTCGGGGGGGTCATTTTGGGGTCTCCCCCCCCCAGGTGAAGGAGGCTCAGGGGGGGTCATTTTGGGGGTCATTTTTGGGGTGTCCCCCCCCCAGGTGAAGGAGGCTCAGGGGGGTCATTTTGGGGTGTCCCCCCCCCAGGTGAAGGAGGCTCAGGGGGGGTCGGGGGGGTCATTTTGGGGTGTCCCCCCCCCAGGTGAAGGAGGCTCAGGGGGGGTCGGGGGGGTCATTTTGGGGTGTCCCCCCCCCCAGGTGAAGGAGGCTCAGGGGGGGTCATTTTTGGGGTCCCCCCCCAGGTGAAGGAGGCTCAGGGGGGGTCATTTTTGGGGTCCCCCCCCAGGTGAAGGAGGCCCACTTCAAGGCGCACCCCGACTGGAAATGGTGCAACAAGGACCGCAAGAAATCGACCTCGGAGGGGGGGACCCGGGGCCCGGGGGGGGGCAAGGAGCCCCGCGAGAGGAGCCAATCAGAGAGCGGCCCCCAGCACCCCCCCGCCGGTAAGGGACCCCCAAAATCACCCCGGAAACACCCAAAATCACCCCAGAAACACCCAAAATCACCCCAGAAACACCCAAAATCACCCCAGAAACACCCAAAATCACCCCAGAAACACCCAAAATCGCCCCAGAAACACCCAAAATCGCCCCAAAAACTGCAAAAATCACCCCGGAAACACCCAGAATCACCACAAATGCACCCAAAATCACCCCAAATACACCCAAAATCACCCCAAAAACTGCAAAAATCACCCCAAATACACCCAAAATCACCCCAGAAACACCCAAGATCACCCCAAATACGGCAAAATCACCCCAGAAACACCCAAAATCACCCCAAATACGGCAAAAATCACCCCAAATACACCCAAAATCAGCCCAGAAACACCCAAAATCACCCCAAATACACCCAAAATCACCCCAGAAACACCCAAAATCACCCCAAAAACACCCGATATCACCCAAAATCAACCCAGAAACAGCAAAAATCACCCCAAAACCACCAGAAATCAGCCCAAACCAACCCAAGATCACCCCAGAAACAGCGAAAATCAGCCCAAAAGTAGCAAAAATCACCCCACAAACACCCAAAATCACCCCAGAAACAGCAAAAATCGCCCCAAATCACCCCAAAAACAGTGAAAATCAGCCCAAAAGCAGCAAAAATCACCCCCAAAACCACCCCAAATCACCCCAGAAACAGCGAAAATCGCCCCAAATCACCCCCACAACACCAAAAATGACCACAAATCCCCCAAAATCACCCCAAAAACACCCCAAATGTACCCAAAACCACCCCAAATCACCCCAAAAACACCCCAAATCACCCCAAAAGCACCGAATACACCCAAATCATCCCCAAAATTCATCAAATTGTGCCCAAAATCAACCAGAAAGCCCCAAATTACCCCCAAAACCACCCAAATCACCCCAAAATCACCCAAATCAAATCCCCTGGAAAACACCCCCAAAATCACCCCAATTCACCCCAAAACCACCCCCCCACTGACCCCTCCCCCACCGCACCGACCCCTCCCCCCACTGCCCCCGCCCCCCATTGACCCCTCCCCCACCCCACCGACCCCTCCCCCCACTGCCCCGCCCCCCATTGACCCCTCCCCCACCCCACCGACCCCTCCCCCCACTGCCCCCGCCCCCCATTGACCCCTCCCCCACCCCACCGACCCCTCCCCCCACTGCCCCGCCCCCCATTGACCCCTCCCCCCACTGCCCCGCCCCCCATTGACCCCTCCCCCACCCCACTGACCCCTCCCCCCACTGCCCCCGCCCCCCATTGACCCCTCCCCCACCCCACTGACCCCTCCCCCCACTGCCCCCGCCCCCCACTGACCCCTCCCCCACCCCACTGACCCCTCCCCCCACTGCCCCCGCCCCCCATTGACCCCTCCCCCACCCCACCGACCCCTCCCCCCACTGCCCCCGCCCCCCATTGACCCCTCCCCCACCCCACCGACCCCTCCCCCCACTGCCCCCGCCCCCATTGACCCCTCCCCCACCCCACCGACCCCTCCCCCCACTGACCCCTGGCCCCTCCCCCCCAGGTGCCGACCCCCCCCCGGGGGTTCCTGAGGCCTCGGGGGCTCCCCCGGTGGGTGGGGGAGGGGCGGCCACGCCCCGCCCTCGGGCGTTTTCCCACAGCGGCGTGGAGGGGGCGGAGCCTCGAGGCCACGCCCTGCACGAGCTCAGCCAGGTGGGCGGGGCCTCGGGGGGTGGGTGGGCGGGGCTAAATTGGGTGGGGTGCGGCCTCGGGTGGGTGGGGCAATGGGGGTGGGCGGGGCTGAAAGGGGTGGAGCTGGGTGGGTTGTAAAGGGTGGGGCCTGGGGTGGGCGGGGCTAAAATGGGTGGGGTGCAGGGGGTGGGGCCTCAGGTGGGTGGGGCAGTGGGGGTGGGCGGGGCTGAAAGGGGAGGGGTGCAGGGGGTGGGGCCTGGGATGGGCGGGGATAAAACGGGTGGGGTGCAGGGGGTGGGGCCTCGGGTGGGTGGGGCAGTTGGACTGGGCGGGGCTAAAATGGGTGGGGTGAAGAGGGTGGGGCCGCGGGTGAGTGGGACCAATGGGGTGGGCAGGGCTAAAATGGGTGGGGTCTGAGTGGGTGTGGCCGGAATGGGCGGGGTTGGAGGGTGGGCGGGGCTTGAGGGGCGGCTCAGCCCCTCCCTTTGATCTTTGCCCCCCTGCCCTTCCCCCCCCCCCCAGCTCTGCTCCCCCCCCTTCGCCGCCTCCCGCGCTGGGGGGGGGAGGGGCGGGTCCCTGCGCCCCCCCCGCTGCAGCCCCGCCCCCTCCCGCCCCCCGCGGCGGCCCCGCCCCCCCCGCCGCGCCCCTCCCCCCGCCGAGGGGCGGGGCCAGCGAGGAGTTAACGAGCGACGAGGAGCGCATGGTGATTTGCGAGGAGGAGGGCGACGATGACGTCATCGGTCAGGGCACCGCCCCCTCCCCCCCACCCCCCCCCCCCCTTCCCCAATCTTGGGGTCGCTCACCCGCCCCTCCCCCCCCTCCCCCCCCCCATAGATGACGGGTTCGCCCCTCCCCCCCCCGGGGACATCGACCTCAAGTGCGGGGAGCGCGTCAGCGAAAGTGACAGCGAGGACGAGCAGGTGGGGGAGGGGCGGGGGGCGGGGTTATGGGAGCTGGGGGAGGGGCAAGAGATTGGGGGGAGGGGTCACGGGTGGGATGGGGGAGGGGTCGGGGCACTGAGGGGTTATGGGGTGGGGGAGGGGCGAGAGATTGGGGGAGGGGTCATGGATTGGATGGGGGGAGGGGTGGGGGGAGGGGTAAGAGATTGGGGGAGGGGTCATGGGTGGGATGGGGAGGGTGGGGGGAGGGGCAAGAGATTGGGGGAGGGGTCATGGATTGGATGGGGGGAGGGGTGGGGGGAGGGGTAAGAGATTGGGGGAGGGGTCATGGGTGGGATGGGGAGGGTGGGGGGAGGGGCAAGAGATTGGGGGAGGGGTCATGGGTTGGATTGGGGGTCAGTAATGGGGGGAGAGGGTTATGGGGGTGGGGGAGGGGACAGAGGTCATTGGGGGGGGATGGGGAGGGGTGTGGGGGGAGGGGTCTCTATGGGGTGGGGGGATGGGGGTCTCTGTGGCCCCTCCCCCCCCGCCTCGCTGACCCCGCCCCTCCCCCCCAGCCCTTCCCCCGGAAGTTGTTCCCGCCGGCGCCCCCTCCCCCCCCGCCCCGCCCCCCACCCCCGGAGCTGTCCCCGCCCCTCCCCCACCCCCCTCCCCCCGCCCGCCGCAAACGGGCGGACAGCGCCGGGGGGGGAGGGGCGGCCGAGCTGGGGGCGGGGGGTGGGGGAGGGGCGGGGTCAGCGGGTGGCTCCGCCCCTCCCCCCCCAAACCGCCCGGCCCCTCCCCCCCCCCGCGCCGGGAGGGCGGAGCCACCAAGCCGCCCCCGCGGGGGGAGGGGCGGGGGGCGTGGCCGGCGCTAACTTAGCGCTGGGGGGAGGGGCGGGCGGGGGGGGAGGGGCAGGGGGTGGGGGGGAGGGGCGGGGCCGGGCCCCCCCCTGACCCTCCTGCCCCCCCCCGTGCAGTTCCTGGCCCAACCCCCCGCGGCGGGAGGGGGAGGGGCGGGGCCCAACGGGCCCCTCCCCCCGCTCAGCCTCCTGCAGGCCCCGCCCCCCCCGGCCAAGGCGGGAGGGGGAGGGGGGGAGGGGGCGGGGCCCCCTTGGCCCAGGTCCAGTACATCCTGCCCCCCCCACCCCTCCCCCACAGCAAAGGGGGCCCCCCCGGCCCCGCCCCTCCCCCCCCGGGCCCCGCCCCCACCCTGCACTTCGCCCTCCCCTCCCCCACCAACGCGAAGGGCCCCTCCCCCACCGCAACCGCCGGCTCCGCCCCCAAAGGTAGGAGATGGGGAGGGGGGAGGGGAGGGTTCGGAGGGGGGTGTGGCCGCCCCTCCCCCACTGACCCCCTCTCCCTTCCCCTCCCCCCAGCCCCTCCCCCCACGCCCCTCCTCCCTGGGAAGGTGCTGGTTCCTGTGGCCCCGCCCCCCGGCCCCGCCCGCCCGCCCTTCACCGCGGCCCCGCCCACCGGGAAGGTACGTGCCCCTCCCCCCAGCCCCACCCCCTCATGCCCCTCCCCCTCTCCCACCCGCACTAACGCCCCTCCCCCCTCCCCAGATCATCCAGCTGAGCCCCGCGGGGGGGGGCGGGGCCGGGGGGGGAGGGGCGGGGCCGCCGCCCAAGGTGCTGCTCCCCTCCCCCGCCCGCATCGCCTACGTGCACCCCGCCCCTCCCCCCACCGCCGCCGCCGCCCCTCCCCCCAGCGCCGCCGCCGCCGCCGCCCCTCCCCCACCCACCGCCGCCTTCGTGGGGTTCACGCTGCTCCCCGGTGAGGGGGAGGGGAGGGGAGGGGGGTGGGGGAGGGGCGATGGGGTGGGGGTTGGGGTGGGGGAGGGGCGGGGGATAACGGGGGGGGGGTGGAAATAATGAGGTGAGTGGGGGGAGGGGCGTAAGTGGTGGTTGGGGGAGGGGCCAAGGGGCAGGAGGAGGGGCCAAGGGGGAGGGGCCAATTGGGAGGGGGAGGGGCCATGGGGGAGGGGGAGGGGTGGAGTTGAGTGGGGGAAGGGTAAAAGGATGTGGGGGAGGGGCCAATGGGGGGGAGGGGCCAATGGGGAGGGGCGGGGTTAAGTGGGGGAGGGGCAGAGGGGGGTGGGGGAGGGGATGGAATAAAGAGGGGGGAATAATGAGGTAAATGGGGGAGGGGCCTAAATCATGACTGGGGGAGGGGCCAGTGGGGTGGGGGAGGGGCCAGTGGGGTGGGGGAGGGGCGTGGGTGCTGACCCCGCCCCTCCCCCCAGGGCAGAGCCCGCTCCTGGCCCCCGCCCCCCCGCTGCCCCCCCCCCAGCTGCCCCCTCCCCCCTCCGGGGGTCCCGTCCTGGCCGCCATCTACCCCGGCCCCGCCCCTTCCGGCTCCGCCCCCCCGGGCTCCGCCCCCGCCCCCGGATTGGTTTACAGCGTGGCGGGCACCGCCCCCCCCGCGGCCCCGCCCATCCTGCCCAAGGGCGGCCCCGCCCCCCAGGGGGCGCCAGGTAAAGGGGGCGGGGCTGGCGGGGGGCAGGGCCACGGGGGTGGGGGCAGGGTGGGGGTGTGGCCAATGGGAGGGGGCGGGGTTGTGGGTGGGGGCGGGGCTAAAATGGGAGGGGCTTCTAGGGTTGAGGGGGTGGGGCCAATAAGTGGGCGGGGCTAAATGGGGGCGTGGCCAAATGAGCGGGGGGTCTGTGGAGGTGGGCGTGGCCACGGGTCCAAAGGGTGGTTCGGGGGGCGTGGCTCTGTATGTAAATTGGCGGGGGGGCGTGGCCTGACGTGGCCCCTCCCCCCGCAGCCCCCCTGGCGTTCCCGCCCCGCCCCCCTCGCCCCTCCCCCAAGCCCCCCCAGAAGGTCAAAGCCGCCGTCGCCTCCATCCCCATTGGCTGCTACGAGGGGCCGCCCCGCCCCCCCCCGGAGCCGCCCCGCCCCCCGCCGGACCCCGCCCCTCCCCCCGCTCCCCACGCCCCTCCCCCCGCTCCCCCCTCCTCTTCCTCCTCCTCCTCCTCCCCCCCTCCCCCTCCCGCCAGCTGGGACGCCCCCCCCGCCGCCCCTCCCCCACCCCCCGCCGCCCCCTCCCCCCACAGCGAGGAGGCTCCGCCCAGCCCCGCCCCCGCCGAGCCGGTGAGTCGCCCCTCCCCCCTTTAATTAACCCCTCTTCATTAATCAAACCCTTCATTAATCAACACCCCCCCCCCCCGCCCCCAGGCCAAGTTCCCCGAGTGGCGCCCGGAGCCGCCCCCCCCCGCCGGCCCCGCCCCCTCCTCGCCGGGCCCCGCCCCCTCTCAGGCCCCGCCCCCCGCGGCCCCGCCCCCCCCCGAGGGGAAGAAGCAGAAGGTGCGGCCGCCCCCCCTCAAGAAAACCTTCGACTCCGTGGACAAGTGAGAGGGGGCGGGGCCGGGGAGGGGGCGGGGCATGGGGACAGGGGGCGGGGCATGGGCGGAGGGGCGGGGCTTGGGGAGAGGGGGCGGGGCCTGTGGAGAGAGGGGGTGGGGTTTGAAGGCTTTACAGTCTCTTCCATGGGGGTATTGGGGAGGGGGTGGGGCAGTTGGGGCTCAGTTTTGGGTCAATTTGGGGTGATTTTGGGTGTTTTCGGGTGCTATCAGAAGTGGACTTGGAGGGGCAGTTGGGGCTCAGTTTGGGGCTGATTTTGGGTCAATTTTGGGTGAATTTGGGGCGTTTTTGGGTCCTTTCTGAGCTGAATTTCAAGGGGCACTGTGGGCTCAGTTTTGAGTCAATTTTGGGTCAATTTGGGGCGATTTTGGGTGTTTTCGGGTGCTATCAGAAGCGGACTTGGAGGGGCAGTTGGGGCTCAGTTTGGGCTCCATTTGGGCTCAGTTTTGGGTCAATTTTAGGCCAATTTTGGGTGAATTTGGGGCATTTTGGGGTCCTTTCCAAGCTGAATTTCAAGGGGCACTTTGGGCTCAGTTTTGAGTCAATTTTGGGTCAATTTGGGGCGATTTTGGGTGTTTTCGGGTGCTATCAGAAGTGGACTTGGAGGGGCGGTTGGGGCTCAGTTTTGAGTCAATTTTGGGTCAATTTTGGGTCAGTTTGGGGCGATTTTGGGTGTTTTCGGGTGCTGTCAGAAGTGGACTTGGAGGGGCAGTTGGGGCTCAGTTTTGAGTCAATTTTGGGTCAATTTTAGGCCAATTTTGGGTGAATTTGGGGCATTTTGGGGTCCTTTCCGAGCTGAACTTCGCGGGGCGGTTGGGGCTCCGTTTGGGCTCAGTTTTGGGTCAATTTTAGGCCAATTTTGGGTGAATTTGGGGCGTTTTGGGGTCCTTTCCGAGCTGAATTTCAAGGGGCACTTTGGGCTCAGTTTTGAGTCAATTTTGGGTCAATTTTGGGTGAATTTGGGGCGTTTTTGGGTCCTTTCCGAGCTGAATTTCAAGGGGCACTTTGGGCTCAGTTTTGAGTCAATTTTGGGTCAATTTTGGGTGAATTTGGGGCGTTTTGGGGTCCTTTCCGAGCTGAATTTCAAGGGGCACTTTGGGCTCAGTTTTGAGTCAATTTTGGGTCAGTTTGGGGCGATTTTGGGTGTTTTCGGGTGCTATCAGAAGTGGACTTGGAGGGGCAGTTGGGGCTCAGTTTTGAGTCAATTTTGGGTCAATTTTAGGCCAATTTTGGGTGAATTTGGGGCATTTTGGGGTCCTTTCCGAGCTGAACTTGGCGGGGCGGTTGGGGCTCCGTTTGGGCTCAGTTTTGGGTCAATTTTAGGCCAATTTTGGGTGAATTTGGGGCGTTTTGGGGTCCTTTCCGAGCTGAACTTGGCGGGGCGGCTGGGGCTCCGTGTGGGCTCCGTTTCGGGTGAATTCGGGGCGGTTTTGGCGCTCAGGGTGCTGTCAGAAGTGGACTTCGAGGGCCGCTTTGCGGAGCTGCCCGAGTTCCGGCCCGAGGCGCTGCTCCCCTCCCCCACGCTGCAGGCGCTGGCCACGTCCCCCCGCGCCATCCTGGGCTCCTACCGCAAGAAGCGCAAGAATTCCGCCGGTACCGCCCCGGTTTGGGACCATTCGGGGCAATTCGGGGGGGGGGGGGGGCGGGGGGGGCGGGGGGGGTCGGGGTTGGGGGGTTTTGGGGGGAATTTGGGTGATTTTGGGGCGTTTTGGGGGGATTTGGGGGTTTGGGGGTTCGATTCCTCCCTGCACCAACCTGGGCGGTTGTGGCAAAAAGGTGCAGAAGTTTTGCTGATAATGGGCAAATTTGGGTGGTTTTGGGGTAATTCGGGGTGTGGGGGGGTTGGGGGGTTCGGGGGGGGTCGGGGTTGGGGGTTTTGGGGGGAATTTGGGTGATTTTGGGGCGTTTTGGGGGGATTTGGGGGGGGTTTGGGGTTCGATTCCTCCCTGTGGTATCCCAGGTGGTTACAGCAGAAGGTGCAAGAATTTGGGGAAAATGGGCAAATTTGGGCGGTTTTGGGGCAATTTGGGGTGTGGGGGGGTTGGGGGGTTCGGGGGGGGTCGGGGTTGGGGGGTTTTGGGGGGAATTTGGGTGATTTGGGGGGGTTTTGGGGGGATTTGGGGAGTTTGGGGGTTTGATTCCTCCCCACACCAACCTGGGTGGTTGTGGCAAAAAGAGTGAGGATTTGGGCAAAAATGGGCAAATTCGGGTGGTTTTGGGGCAATTTGGGGTGTGGGGGGGTTTGGGGGTTCAGGGGGGGTCGGGGTTGGGGGTTTTGGGGGGAATTTGGGTGATTTTGGGGCGTTTTGGGGGGATTTGGGGGGTTTGGGGGTTCGATTCCCCCTTGTGCCATCCTGGGAAGTTGCAGCAAAAGGTGTAGAAGTTTTGCTGATAATGGGCAAATTTGGGCGGTTTTGGGGTAATTTGGGGTGTGGGGGGGTTGGGGGGGTCGGGGGGGGTCGGGGTTGGGGGTTTTGGGGGGAATTTGGGTGATTTTGGGGCGTTTTGGGGGGATTTGGGGGTTTGGGGGTTCGATTCCTCCCCACGCCAACCTGGGTGGTTGTGGCAAAAAGGTGCAAAAGTTTTGCTGATAATGGGCAAATTTGGGCGGTTTTGGGGTAATTTGGGGTGTGGGGGGGTTGGGGGTTCGGGGGGGGTCGGGGTTGGGGGTTTTGGGGGGAATTTGGGTGATTTTGGGGTGTTTTGGGGGGATTTTGGGGGGTTTGGGGGTCGATTCCTCCCTTGTGCCATCCTGGGCGGTTGTGGCAAAAAGAGTGAGGATTTGGGCAAATTTGGGTGGTTTTGGGGCAATTTGGGGTGTGGGGGGGTTGGGGGTTCGGGGGGGGTCGGGGTTGGGGGTTTTGGGGGGAATTTGGGTGATTTTGGGGCGTTTTGGGGGGATTTTGGGGGGTTTGGGGTTTGATTCCTCCCTTCCGCCATCCTGGGCTCCTACTGCAAGAAGCGCAAGAATTTGGGCAAAAATGGGCAAATTTGGGCGGTTTTGGGGCAATTTGGGGTGTGGGGGGGTTGGGGGGGTCAGGGGGGGTCGGGGTTGGGGGGTTTTGGGGGGAATTTGGGTGATTTTGGGGCGTTTTGGGGGGATTTGGGGGGTTTGGGGGTTCGATTCCCCCTTGTGCCATGCTGGGAAGTTGCAGCAAAAGGTGTAGAAGTTTTGCTGATAATGGGCAAATTTGGGCGGTTTTGGGGTAATTTGGGGTGTGGGGGGGGTTTGGGGGGTTCGGGGGGGGTCGGGGTTGGGGGTTTTGGGGGGAATTTGGGTGATTTTGGGGCGTTTTGGGGGGATTTGGGGGGGGTTTGGGGTTCGATTCCTCCCTGTGGTATCCCAGGTGGTTACAGCAGAAGGTGCAAGAATTTGGGGAAAATGGGCAAATTTGGGCGGTTTTGGGGCAATTTGGGGTGTGGGGGGGTTGGGGGGTTCGGGGGGGGTCGGGGTTGGGGGGTTTTGGGGGGAATTTGGGTGATTTTGGGGCGTTTTGGGGGGATTTGGGGGGTTTGGGGTTCGATTCCCCCTTGTGCCATCCTGGGAAGTTGCAGCAAAAGGTGTAGAAGTTTTGCTGATAATGGGCAAATTTGGGCGGTTTTGGGGTAATTTGGGGTGTGGGGGGGTTGGGGGTTCAGGGGGGGTCGGGGTTGGGGGTTTTGGGGGGAATTTGGGTGATTTGGGGGGGATTTGGGGAGTTTGGGGGTTTGATTCCTCCCCACACCAACCTGGGTGGTTGTGGCAAAAAGAGTGAGGATTTGGGCAAAAATGGGCAAATTTGGGCGGTTTTGGGGCAATTGGGGTGTGGGGGGGTTGGGGGTTCAGGGGGGGTCGGGGTTGGGGGTTTTGGGGGGAATTTGGGCGATTTTGGGGCGTTTTGGGGGGATTTGGGGGGTTTGGGGGTTCGATTCCTCCCCGCGCCAACCTGGGTGGTTGTGGCAAAAAGAGTGAGGATTTGGGCAAATTTGGGTGGTTTTGGGGTAATTTGGGGTGTGGGGGGGTTGGGGGGTTCGGGGGGGGTCGGGGTTGGGGGGTTTTGGGGGGAATTTGGGTGATTTTGGGGCGTTTTGGGGGGATTTGGGGGGTTTGGGGTTCGATTCCCCCTTGTGCCATCCTGGGAAGTTGCAGCAAAAGGTGTAGAAGTTTTGCTGATAATGGGCAAATTTGGGCGGTTTTGGGGTAATTTGGGGTGTGGGGGGGTTGGGGGTTCAGGGGGGGTCGGGGTTGGGGGTTTTGGGGGGAATTTGGGTGATTTGGGGGGGATTTGGGGAGTTTGGGGGTTTGATTCCTCCCCACACCAACCTGGGTGGTTGTGGCAAAAAGAGTGAGGATTTGGGCAAAAATGGGCAAATTTGGGCGGTTTTGGGGCAATTGGGGTGTGGGGGGGTTGGGGGTTCAGGGGGGGTCGGGGTTGGGGGTTTTGGGGGGAATTTGGGCGATTTTGGGGCGTTTTGGGGGGATTTGGGGGGTTTGGGGGTTCGATTCCTCCCCGCGCCAACCTGGGTGGTTGTGGCAAAAAGAGTGAGGATTTGGGCAAATTTGGGTGGTTTTGGGGTAATTTGGGGTGTGGGGGGGTTGGGGGGTTCGGGGGGGGTCGGGGTTGGGGGGTTTTGGGGGGAATTTGGGTGATTTTGGGGCGTTTTGGGGGGATTTGGGGGGTTTGGGGTTCGATTCCTCCCTGCGGTATCCCAGGTGGTTACAGCAAAAGGTGCAAGAATTTGGGCAAAAATGGGCAAATTTGGGCGGTTTTGGGGCAATTTGGGGTGTGGGGGGGTTGGGGGGGCCGGGGGGGGTCGGGGTTGGGGGGTTTTGGGGGGAATTTGGGTGATTTTGGGGTGTTTTGGGGCAAATTTGGGGGTTTTGGGGGTCGATTCCCCCTTGTGCCATCCTGGGCTCCTACTGCAAGAAGCGCAAGAATTTGGCCAAAAATGGGCAAATTTGGGCGGTTTTGGGGCAATTTGGGGTGTGGGGGGGGTTTGGGGGTTCGGGGGGGGTCGGGGTTGGGGGGTTTTGGGGGGAATTTGGGTGATTTTGGGGCGTTTTGGGGGGATTTGGGGGGGTTTGGGGTTCGATTCCTCCCTGCGGTATCCCAGGTGGTTACAGCAAAAGGTGCAAGAATTTGGGGAAAATGGGCAAATTTGGGCGGTTTTGGGGCAATTTGGGGTGTGGGGGGGTTGGGGGGTTCGGGGGGGGTCGGGGTTGGGGGGTTTTGGGGGGAATTTGGGTGATTTTGGGGCGTTTTGGGGGGATTTGGGGGGTTTGGGGGTTCGATTCCTCCCCACGCCAACCTGGGCGGTTGTGGCAAAAAGAGTGAGGATTTGGGCAAATTTGGGTGGTTTTGGGGTAATTTGGGGTGTGTGGGGGTTGGGGGGGTCGGGGGGGGTCGGGGTTGGGCGATTTTGGGGGGAATTTGGGTGATTTTGGGGCGTTTTGGGGGGATTTGGGGGGTTTGGGGTTCGATTCCTCCCTGTGGTATCCCAGGTGGTTACAGCAAAAGGTGCAAGAATTTGGGCAAAAATGGGCAAATTTGGGCGGTTTTGGGGCAATTTGGGGTGTGGGGGGGTTGGGGGGGTCGGGGGGGGTCGGGGTTGGGGGGTTTTGGGGGGAATTTGGGCGATTTTGGGGCGTTTTGGGGGGATTTGGGGGTTTGGGGGTTCGATTCCTCCCCGCGCCAACCTGGGCGGTTGTGGCAAAAAGAGTGAGGATTTGGGCAAAAATGGGCAAATTTGGGCGGTTTTGGGGTAATTTGGGGTGTGGGGGGGTTTGGGGGTTTTGGGGGGGGTCGGGGTTGGGGGTTTTGGGGGGAATTTGGGTGATTTTGGGGCGTTTTGGGGGGATTTGGGGGGTTTGGGGGTTCGATTCCTCCCCACGCCAACCTGGGTGGTTGTGGCAAAAAGAGTGAGGATTTGACCAAAAATGGGCAAATTTGGGTGGTTTTGGGGCAATTTGGGGTGTGGGGGGGTTGGGGGGGTCGGGGGGGGTCGGGGTTGGGGGTTTTGGGGGGAATTTGGGTGATTTTGGGGCGTTTTGGGGGGATTTGGGGGGTTTGGGGGTTTGATTCGCCCTTGTGCGATCCTGGGCGGTTGTGGCAAAAAGAGTGAGGATTTGGCCAAAAATGGGCAAATTTGGGCAGTTTTGGGGTAATTTGGGGTGTGGGGGGGTTTGGGGGTTTTGGGGGGGGTCGGGGTTGGGGGGTTTTGGGGGGAATTTGGGTGATTTTGGGGCGTTTTGGGGAATTTTGGGGGGGTTGGGGTTCGATTCCCCCTTGTGCCATCCTGGGCTCCTACTGCAAGAAGCACAAGAATTTGGCCAAAAATGGGCAAATTTGGGCGGTTTTGGGGCAATTTGGGGTGTGGGGGGGTTCGTGGTTCAGGGGGGGTCGGGGTTGGGGGGTTTTGGGGGGAATTTGGGTGATTTGGGGGCGTTTTGGGGGGATTTGGGGGGTTTGGGGGTTCGATTCCCCCTTGTGCCACCTTCAGCGGTTGCAGCAAAAGGTGTAAAAGTTTTGCTGATAATGGGCAAATTTGGGCGGTTTTGGGGCAATTTGGGGTGTGGGGGGCTTGGGGGTTCAGGGGGGGTCGGGGTTGGGGGTTTTGGGGGGAATTTGGGTGATTTTGGGGCGTTTTGGGGGGATTTGGGGGGGTTTGGGGGTTCGATTCCTCCCTGCGGTATCCCAGGTGGTTACAGCCAAAGGTGCAAGAATTTGGGCAAAAATGGGCAAATTTGGGCGGTTTTGGGGCAATTTGGGGTGTGGGGGGGTTGGGGGGGTCGGGGGGGGTCGGGGTTGGGGGGTTTTGGGGGGAATTTGGGTGATTTTGGGGTGTTTTGGGGCAAATTTGGGGGTTTTGGGGGTCGATTCCCCCTTGTGCCATCCTGGGCTCCTACTGCAAGAAGCGCAAGAATTTGGCCAAAAATGGGCAAATTTGGGCGGTTTTGGGGCAATTTGGGGTGTGGGGGGGGTTTGGGGGTTCGGGGGGGGTCGGGGTTGGGGGTTTTGGGGGGAATTTGGGCGATTTTGGGGCGTTTTGGGGGGAATTTGGGGGGTTTTGGGGTTTGATTCGCCCTTGTGCGATCCTGGGCGGTTGTGGCAAAAAGAGTGAGGATTTGGCCAAAAATGGGCAAATTTGGGCGGTTTTGGGGCAATTTGGGGTGTGGGGGGGTTTGGGGGTTTTGGGGGGGGTCGGGGTTGGGGGTTTTGGGGGGAATTTGGGTGATTTTGGGGCGTTTTGGGGAATTTTGGGGGGGTTGGGGTTCGATTCCCCCTTGTGCCACCTTCAGCGGTTGCAGCAAAAGGTGTAAAAGTTTTGCTGATAATGGGCAAATTCGGGTGGTTTTGGGGTAATTTGGGGTGTGGGGGGGTTGGGGGTTCAGGGGGGGTCGGGGTTGGGGGTTTTGGGGGGAATTTGGGCGATTTTGGGGCGTTTTGGGGAATTTTGGGGGGGTTGGGGTTCGATTCCCCCTTGTGCCATCCTGGGCTCCTACTGCAAGAAGCACAAGAATTTGGCCAAAAATGGGCAAATTTGGGCGGTTTTGGGGCAATTTGGGGTGTGGGGGGGTTCGTGGTTCAGGGGGGGTCGGGGTTGGGGGGTTTTGGGGGGAATTTGGGTGATTTGGGGGCGTTTTGGGGGGATTTGGGGGGTTTGGGGGTTCGATTCCCCCTTGTGCCACCTTCAGCGGTTGCAGCAAAAGGTGTAAAAGTTTTGCTGATAATGGGCAAATTTGGGCGGTTTTGGGGCAATTTGGGGTGTGGGGGGCTTGGGGGTTCAGGGGGGGTCGGGGTTGGGGGTTTTGGGGGGAATTTGGGTGATTTTGGGGCGTTTTGGGGGGATTTGGGGGGTTTGGGGGTTCGATTCCTCCCTTGTGCCATCCTGGGAAGTTGCAGCAAAAGGTGTAGAAGTTTTGCTGATAATGGGCAAATTTGGGCGGTTTTGGGGCAATTTGGGGTGTGGGGGGGTTGGGGGGGTCGGGGGGGGTCGGGGTTGGGGGTTTTGGGGGGAATTTGGGTGATTTTGGGGCGTTTTGGGGGGATTTGGGGGGTTTGGGGGTTCGATTCCTCCCTGCGGTATCCCAGGTGGTTACAGCAAAAGGTGCAAGAATTTGGGCAAAAATGGGCAAATTTGGGCGGTTTTGGGGCAATTTGGGGTGTGGGGGGGTTGGGGGGGTCGGGGGGGGTCGGGGTTGGGGGGTTTTGGGGGGAATTTGGGCGATTTTGGGGCGTTTTGGGGGGATTTGGGGGTTTGGGGGTTCGATTCCTCCCCGCGCCAACCTGGGCGGTTGTGGCAAAAAGAGTGAGGATTTGGGCAAAAATGGGCAAATTTGGGTGGTTTTGGGGCAATTTGGGGTGTGGGGGGAGTTTGGGGGTTCAGGGGGGGTCGGGGTTGGGGGTTTTGGGGGGAATTTGGGTGATTTTGGGGCGTTTTGGGGGGATTTGGGGGGTTTGGGGGTTCGATTCCTCCCCACACCAACCTGGGTGGTTGTGGCAAAAAGAGTGAGGATTTGGGCAAATTTGGGTGGTTTTGGGGTAATTTGGGGTGTGGGGGGGTTGGGGGGGTCGGGGGGGGTCGGGGTTGGGGGGTTTTGGGGGGAATTTGGGTGATTTTGGGGCGTTTTGGGGGGATTTGGGGGGTTTGGGGGTTCGATTCCTCCCTGCGGTATCCCAGGTGGTTACAGCAAAAGGTGCAAGAATTTGGGCAAAAATGGGCAAATTTGGGCGGTTTTGGGGCAATTTGGGGTGTGGGGGGGTTGGGGGTTCAGGGGGGGTCGGGGTTGGGGGGTTTTGGGGGGAATTTGGGTGATTTTGGGGCGTTTTGGGGGGATTTTGGGGGGGTTTGGGGTTCGATTCCTCCCTGCGGTATCCCAGGTGGTTACAGCAGAAGGTGCAAGAATTTGGGGAAAATGGGCAAATTTGGGCGGTTTTGGGGCAATTTGGGGTGTGGGGGGGTTTGGGGGTTCAGGGGGGGTCGGGGTTGGGGGGTTTTGGGGGGAATTTGGGTGATTTTGGGGCGTTTTGGGGGGATTTGGGGGGTTTGGGGGTTCGATTCCCCCTTGTGCCATCCTGGGAAGTTGCAGCAAAAGGTGTAAAAGTTTTGCTGATAATGGGCAAATTTGGGCGGTTTTGGGGCAATTTGGGGTGTGGGGGGGTTGGGGGGGTCGGGGGGGGTCGGGGTTGGGGGTTTTGGGGGGAATTTGGGTGATTTTGGGGGGGTTTTGGGGGGATTTGGGGGGTTTGGGGGTTCGATTCCTCCCTGTGGTATCCCAGGTGGTTACAGCAAAAGGTGCAAGAATTTGGGCAAAAATGGGCAAATTTGGGCGGTTTTGGGGCAATTTGGGGTGTGGGGGGGTTGGGGGGGTCGGGGGGGGTCGGGGTTGGGGGGTTTTGGGGGGAATTTGGGTGATTTTGGGGTGTTTTGGGGCAAATTTGGGGGTTTTGGGGGTCGATTCCCCCTTGTGCCATCCTGGGCTCCTACTGCAAGAAGCGCAAGAATTTGGCCAAAAATGGGCAAATTTGGGCGGTTTTGGGGCAATTTGGGGTGTGGGGGGGGTTTGGGGGTTCGGGGGGGGTCGGGGTTGGGGGGTTTTGGGGGGAATTTGGGTGATTTTGGGGCGTTTTGGGGGGATTTGGGGGGGTTTGGGGTTCGATTCCTCCCTGCGGTATCCCAGGTGGTTACAGCAAAAGGTGCAAGAATTTGGGGAAAATGGGCAAATTTGGGCGGTTTTGGGGCAATTTGGGGTGTGGGGGGGTTGGGGGGTTCGGGGGGGGTCGGGGTTGGGGGGTTTTGGGGGGAATTTGGGTGATTTTGGGGCGTTTTGGGGGGATTTGGGGGGTTTGGGGGTTCGATTCCTCCCCACGCCAACCTGGGCGGTTGTGGCAAAAAGAGTGAGGATTTGGGCAAATTTGGGTGGTTTTGGGGTAATTTGGGGTGTGTGGGGGTTGGGGGGGTCGGGGGGGGTCGGGGTTGGGCGATTTTGGGGGGAATTTGGGTGATTTTGGGGCGTTTTGGGGGGATTTGGGGGGTTTGGGGTTCGATTCCTCCCTGTGGTATCCCAGGTGGTTACAGCAAAAGGTGCAAGAATTTGGGCAAAAATGGGCAAATTTGGGCGGTTTTGGGGCAATTTGGGGTGTGGGGGGGTTGGGGGGGTCGGGGGGGGTCGGGGTTGGGGGGTTTTGGGGGGAATTTGGGCGATTTTGGGGCGTTTTGGGGGGATTTGGGGGTTTGGGGGTTCGATTCCTCCCCGCGCCAACCTGGGCGGTTGTGGCAAAAAGAGTGAGGATTTGGGCAAAAATGGGCAAATTTGGGCGGTTTTGGGGTAATTTGGGGTGTGGGGGGGTTTGGGGGTTTTGGGGGGGGTCGGGGTTGGGGGTTTTGGGGGGAATTTGGGTGATTTTGGGGCGTTTTGGGGGGATTTGGGGGGTTTGGGGGTTCGATTCCTCCCCACGCCAACCTGGGTGGTTGTGGCAAAAAGAGTGAGGATTTGACCAAAAATGGGCAAATTTGGGTGGTTTTGGGGCAATTTGGGGTGTGGGGGGGTTGGGGGGGTCGGGGGGGGTCGGGGTTGGGGGTTTTGGGGGGAATTTGGGTGATTTTGGGGCGTTTTGGGGGGATTTGGGGGGTTTGGGGGTTTGATTCGCCCTTGTGCGATCCTGGGCGGTTGTGGCAAAAAGAGTGAGGATTTGGCCAAAAATGGGCAAATTTGGGCAGTTTTGGGGTAATTTGGGGTGTGGGGGGGTTTGGGGGTTTTGGGGGGGGTCGGGGTTGGGGGGTTTTGGGGGGAATTTGGGTGATTTTGGGGCGTTTTGGGGAATTTTGGGGGGGTTGGGGTTCGATTCCCCCTTGTGCCATCCTGGGCTCCTACTGCAAGAAGCACAAGAATTTGGCCAAAAATGGGCAAATTTGGGCGGTTTTGGGGCAATTTGGGGTGTGGGGGGGTTCGTGGTTCAGGGGGGGTCGGGGTTGGGGGGTTTTGGGGGGAATTTGGGTGATTTGGGGGCGTTTTGGGGGGATTTGGGGGGTTTGGGGGTTCGATTCCCCCTTGTGCCACCTTCAGCGGTTGCAGCAAAAGGTGTAAAAGTTTTGCTGATAATGGGCAAATTTGGGCGGTTTTGGGGCAATTTGGGGTGTGGGGGGCTTGGGGGTTCAGGGGGGGTCGGGGTTGGGGGTTTTGGGGGGAATTTGGGTGATTTTGGGGCGTTTTGGGGGGATTTGGGGGGGTTTGGGGGTTCGATTCCTCCCTGCGGTATCCCAGGTGGTTACAGCCAAAGGTGCAAGAATTTGGGCAAAAATGGGCAAATTTGGGCGGTTTTGGGGCAATTTGGGGTGTGGGGGGGTTGGGGGGGTCGGGGGGGGTCGGGGTTGGGGGGTTTTGGGGGGAATTTGGGTGATTTTGGGGTGTTTTGGGGCAAATTTGGGGGTTTTGGGGGTCGATTCCCCCTTGTGCCATCCTGGGCTCCTACTGCAAGAAGCGCAAGAATTTGGCCAAAAATGGGCAAATTTGGGCGGTTTTGGGGCAATTTGGGGTGTGGGGGGGGTTTGGGGGTTCGGGGGGGGTCGGGGTTGGGGGTTTTGGGGGGAATTTGGGCGATTTTGGGGCGTTTTGGGGGGAATTTGGGGGGTTTTGGGGTTTGATTCGCCCTTGTGCGATCCTGGGCGGTTGTGGCAAAAAGAGTGAGGATTTGGCCAAAAATGGGCAAATTTGGGCGGTTTTGGGGCAATTTGGGGTGTGGGGGGGTTTGGGGGTTTTGGGGGGGGTCGGGGTTGGGGGGTTTTGGGGGGAATTTGGGTGATTTTGGGGCGTTTTGGGGAATTTTGGGGGGGTTGGGGTTCGATTCCCCCTTGTGCCATCCTGGGCTCCTACTGCAAGAAGCACAAGAATTTGGCCAAAAATGGGCAAATTTGGGCGGTTTTGGGGCAATTTGGGGTGTGGGGGGGTTCGTGGTTCAGGGGGGGTCGGGGTTGGGGGGTTTTGGGGGGAATTTGGGTGATTTGGGGGCGTTTTGGGGGGATTTGGGGGGTTTGGGGGTTCGATTCCCCCTTGTGCCACCTTCAGCGGTTGCAGCAAAAGGTGTAAAAGTTTTGCTGATAATGGGCAAATTTGGGCGGTTTTGGGGCAATTTGGGGTGTGGGGGGCTTGGGGGTTCAGGGGGGGTCGGGGTTGGGGGTTTTGGGGGGAATTTGGGTGATTTTGGGGCGTTTTGGGGGGATTTGGGGGGTTTGGGGGTTCGATTCCTCCCTTGTGCCATCCTGGGAAGTTGCAGCAAAAGGTGTAGAAGTTTTGCTGATAATGGGCAAATTTGGGCGGTTTTGGGGCAATTTGGGGTGTGGGGGGGTTGGGGGGGTCGGGGGGGGTCGGGGTTGGGGGTTTTGGGGGGAATTTGGGTGATTTTGGGGCGTTTTGGGGGGATTTGGGGGGTTTGGGGGTTCGATTCCTCCCTGCGGTATCCCAGGTGGTTACAGCAAAAGGTGCAAGAATTTGGGCAAAAATGGGCAAATTTGGGCGGTTTTGGGGCAATTTGGGGTGTGGGGGGGTTGGGGGGGTCGGGGGGGGTCGGGGTTGGGGGGTTTTGGGGGGAATTTGGGCGATTTTGGGGCGTTTTGGGGGGATTTGGGGGTTTGGGGGTTCGATTCCTCCCCGCGCCAACCTGGGCGGTTGTGGCAAAAAGAGTGAGGATTTGGGCAAAAATGGGCAAATTTGGGTGGTTTTGGGGCAATTTGGGGTGTGGGGGGAGTTTGGGGGTTCAGGGGGGGTCGGGGTTGGGGGTTTTGGGGGGAATTTGGGTGATTTTGGGGCGTTTTGGGGGGATTTGGGGGGTTTGGGGGTTCGATTCCTCCCCACACCAACCTGGGTGGTTGTGGCAAAAAGAGTGAGGATTTGGGCAAATTTGGGTGGTTTTGGGGTAATTTGGGGTGTGGGGGGGTTGGGGGGGTCGGGGGGGGTCGGGGTTGGGGGGTTTTGGGGGGAATTTGGGTGATTTTGGGGCGTTTTGGGGGGATTTGGGGGGTTTGGGGGTTCGATTCCTCCCTGCGGTATCCCAGGTGGTTACAGCAAAAGGTGCAAGAATTTGGGCAAAAATGGGCAAATTTGGGCGGTTTTGGGGCAATTTGGGGTGTGGGGGGGTTTGGGGGTTTTGGGGGGGGTCGGGGTTGGGGGGTTTTGGGGGGAATTTGGGCGATTTTGGGGCATTTTTGGGCAAATCTGGGGGGTTTGGGGTCGTATTTTCCCCATTTTCAGGCCTATTCTCCCCATTTTTGGTGGCATCTCCCCCATTTTTGGGCCGATTTTCCCCATTTTTGGGCCGATTTTCCCCATTTTTGGGCCGACCCCCCCCATTTCGGGGCGGATCTCCCCGATTTTGGGGCTGATTTCCCCGATTTGGGGTGCGTTTCGCAGACGGGGACCCCGAGGACCCCGCGTCCCCCAAGCGCCGCCTGCGCCGCCGCTCGAGCTGCAGCTCCGACCCCAACACCCCCAAGAGCGGGAAGTGCGAGGGCGACATCTTCACCTTCGAGCGCCCCGGTGACGGACGGGGGGACCCCAAAATGGGGGGGGGGTGGGGGGGGGGGTGGGGGGGTCCCCCACCTTCCTATGGGTGCAGTTTGGGGGGAATTGGGGGGAAAATGGGGCAGAAATGGGGGTTTTGGGGGGACTGGGAATCTCCTCAGGGGTATTTGGGTCAGCCCATTATTGGTGTCTGGGGGTGTTCCCATTAACGTTTGGGGGGGACCCCAAATATGGGGGGACCCCAAATTATAGGGGGGGTGGGGGGGGTCCCCCGCCTTCCTATGGGTGCAGTTTGGGGGGATTTGGGGGGAAAATGGGTCAGAAATGGGGGTTTTGGGGGGCTGGGAACCCCCTTAGGGGTGTTTGGGTCAGCCCATTATTGTTGTCTGGGGGTGTTCCCATTAAGGTTTGGGGGGGACCCCAAATATGGGGGGACCCCAAAATATAGGGGGGGATGGGGGGGTCCCCCACCTTCCTATGGGTGCAGTTTGGGGGGAATTGGGGGGAAAATGGGTCAGAAATGGGGGTTTTGGGGGGACTGGGATCCCCCTTAGGGGTATTTGGGTCAGCCCATTATTGGTGTCTGGGGGTGTTCCCATTAAGGTTTGGGGGGGACCCCAAATATGGGGGGACCCCAAATTATAGGGGGGGTGGGGGGGGTCCCCCGCCTTCCTATGGGTGCAGTTTGGGGGGAATTGGGGGGAAAATGGGTCAGAAATGGGGGTTTTGGGGGGACTGGGAACCCCCTTAGGGGTGTTTGGGTCAGCCCATTATTGGTGTCTGGGGGAGTCCCCATTCAGGTTTTGGGGGGACCCCAAAATGTGGGGGGGTCACCCCATTATTTGGGGGGGGTCACCCCGTTATTTTAAGGTGGAATTGGGGGGTTTTCCTGCCATTTTCGTGAGGTGATTTTGGTCATAAAAGGGGGGTTTTGGGGGATATTTTAAGGATTTAAGTGTTGGGGGTCACCCCAAAATATGAGGGGGGTTCACCCCAAAATATGAGGGGGGTTCTCCCCAAAATGTGGGGGGGTTCACCCCAAAATGTGGGGGGGGGGTCACCCCGTTATTTGGGGGGGGTCACCCCGTTATTTTAAGGTGGAATTGGGGGGTTTTCCCGCCATTTTTGTGAGGTGATTTTGGGGTGATTTTGCTCATAAAAAGGGGGTTTTGGGGGGGTATTTTAAGTATTTAAGGTCTGGGGGTCACCCCAAAATATGAGGGGGGGTCACCCCATTATTTAGGGGGGGTCACCCCATTATTCGGGGGGGGGTCACCCCGTTATTTTAAGGTGGAATTGGGGGTTTTCCCGCCATTTTCGTGAGGTGATTTGGGGGGGTTTGGAGCACGGGGGGGACCCCGGGATTTTTGGGGGTATTTTGGGGTATTTTAAGGGTTGGGGGTCACCCCAAAATATGAGGGGGGGTCACTTTGTTATTTGGGGGGGGTCACCCCGTTATTTTAAGGTGGAATTGGGGGGTTTTCCCGCCATTTTTGTGAGGTGATTTTGGTGACTAAAAGGGGATTTTGGGGGGGTTTGGAGCACGGGGGGGACCCCGGGATTTTTGGGGGTATTTTGGGGTATTTTAAGTATTTAAAGGGTTGGGGGTCACCCCAAAATATGAGGGGGGGTCACTTTGTTATTTGGGGGGGGTCACCCCGTTATTTTAAGGTGGAACTGGGGGGTTTCCCGCCATTTTTGTGAGGTGATTTTGGGGTGATTTTGCTCATCAAAGTGGGGTTTTTTGGGGGGTATTTTAAGTATTTAAGGTCTGGGGGTCACCCCAAAATATGAGGGGGGGTCACTTTGTTATTTGGGGGGGGTCACCCCGTTATTTTAAGGTGGAATTGGGGGGTTTTCCCGCCATTTTCGTGAGGTGATTTGGGGGTGTTTGGAGCACGGGGGGACCCCGGGGTTTGGGGGGGCGCGGGGTTTGGGGGGCGCGGGGTTTGGGGGGGCGCGGGTTTGGGGGGGCGCGGGTTTGGGGGGGCTCGGGTTTGGGGGGGCGCGGGGCTCACCGGGCCGCCCGTCTCGGCAGGGGGGGACGGGGAGGACGTGCTGGGCGAGCTGGAGTTCGAGAAGGCGCCGTTCTCGTCGCTGCGGCGCACGCTGGACCAGCGGAGGGCGCTGGTGATGCAGCTCTTCCAGGAGCACGGCTTCTTCCCCTCGGGTGCGTGTGGGAAGGATGGGCGGGAAAAATGGGCGGGAAATGGGGGGAAATGGCTTCTTCCCCTCGGGTGCGTGTGGGAAGGATGGGCGGGAAAAATGGGCGGGAAAAATGGGCGGGAAAAATGGGCGGGAAATGGAGGGAAATGGCTTCCTCCCCTCGGGTGCGTGTGGGAAGGGCGGAAAGGGCGGGAAAAATGGGCGGGAAATGGAGGGAAATGGGAACAAAATGGTGGGAAATGGGAACAAGATGGTGGGAAATGGCAGGAAATGGAGGGAAAGGGGGACAAGATGGAGGGAAATGACTTCTTCCCCTCGGGTGGGTGCGGAAAGGGCGGGAAATGGGGGAAATGGGCGGGAAATGGAGGGAAATGGCTTCTTCCCCTCGGGTGGGTGCGGAAAGGGCGGGAAAAATGGGCGGGAAATGGAGGGAAATGGCTTCTTCCCCTCGGGTGCGTGTGGGAAGGGCGGAAAGGGCGGGAAAAATGGGTGGGAAATGGGGGGAAATGGCTTCTTCCCCTCGGGTGCGTGTGGGAAGGGCGGGAAAAATGGGCGGGAAATGGGGGGAAATGGCTTCTTCCCCTCGGGTGGGTGCGGAAAGGGCGGGAAAAATGGGCGGGAAATGGGGGGAATGGGCGGGAAATGGCTTCTTCCCCTCAGGTGGGTGCGGAAATGGGGGAAATGGGGGGAAATGGGCGGGAAATGGAGGGAAATGGAGGGAAGGGGGAACAAGATGGAGGGAGATGGCGGGAAATGCGAACAAGGTGGCGGGAAATGGGAACAAGATGGCGGGAAATGCGAACAAGATGGCGGGAAATGGTGGGAAATGGGAAGAAGATGGAGGGAAATGGGACCAAGATGGTGGCAAATGGCAGGAAATGGGAACAAAATGGAGGGAAATGGGAACAAGATGGAGGGAAATGGGCACAAATGGCGGAAAACAGCGGGAAATGGGACCAAGATGGAGGGAAATGGGAACAAAATGGTGGGAAATGGGAACAAGATGGCGGGAAATGGAGGGAAAGGGGGACAAGATGGAGGGAAATGGCTTCTTCCCCTCGGGTGGGTGCGGAAAGGGCGGAAATGGGCGGGAAATGGAGGGAAATGGGCGGGAAATGGAGGGAAATGGCTTCTTCCCCTCGGGTGGCTGCAGAAAGGGCGGGAAAAATGGGCGGGAAATGGAGGGAAATGGGACCAAGATGGAGGGAAATGGCAGGAAATGGGAACAAGATGGCGGGAAATGGCGGGAAATGGGAACAAGATGGCGGGAAATGGCGGGAAATGGCGGGAAAGGGGAACAAGATGGAGGGAAATGGGGGGAAATGGGACCAAGATGGAGGGAAATGGCGGGAAATGGGAACAAGATGGCGGGAAATGGGAACAAGATGGAGGGAAATGGGGGGAAATGGGAACAAGATGGCGGGAAATGGGAACAAAATGGAGGGAAATGGCGGGAAATGGGAACAAGATGGCGGGAAAGGGGCCTCAAAATGGCCCCCAAAGGGCTAAATGGGCCCAAATTGGCCCCAAAATTGTCCTCAAAGTGGCCCCAAGAGATCAGATGGACCCAAAATGGCCCCGGATTGGCCTCAAATGGCACCAAAGTGGCTTTGGAATGTCCCCAATGTCCCCAATGTCCCCATTGTCCCCATCAACCCCATTGCCCCCATTGCCCCCAATGTCCCCATTGTCCCCAATGTCCCCATCACCCCCATTGTCCCCAATGTCCCCATTGCCCCCATGTTCCCCATCACCCTTATTGTCCCCATTGTCCCCATCGCCCCCAATGTCCCCAATGTCCCCATTGCCCCCATCACCCCCATTGCCCCCAATGTCCCCCTGTCCCCATTACCCCAATGTCCCCATTGCCCCCATTATCCCATCACCCCCATTGCCCCATTGTCCCATTGTCCCCAATGTCCCCATCACCTCCATTGCCCCCATTGTCCCCATTGCCCCCAATGTCCCCGTCACCCCCATTGCCCCATTGCCCCCAATGTCCCCGTCAGCCCCATCGCCCCCATCACCCCCATCGCCCCCCCCACCCCCCCCGCCCCCAGGTCCCCAACGCTGTCCCTTGTCCCCAGCCCAGGCCACGGCCGCCTTCCAGTCCCGCTTTGCCGACATCTTCCCCACCAAGGTTTGCCTGCAGCTCAAGATCCGCGAGGTCCGGCAGAAGATCATGCAGGCGGCCACGCCCCCCGAGCACGCCCCGCCCCCCGAGCACGCCCCGCCCCCCGATCAGGCCCCGCCCCCCGAGCCGGCCCCGCCCCCCGAGCCCTCCACCTCCGAGCCCCCTGCCCCCGAAGCTCCGCCCACCTCCCCGCCGGGGGGCGGGGCCCGCTGAGCATTCCAAGCCCCGCCCACCCCGCGCGCGTGGAAAAGGGGGCGGGGCTGGGGGCGGGGCTGTTGATAAAGAGATTTGGCGAGCTGGCCACGCCCTCGTGTCAATCAATGCGGGGCGGCGCTGCCATTGGGTGGGGGAGGGGAGGGGGCGGGGCGAAGCGGGGAGGGGGACTTGAGGGGGGGAGGGGACACCTTGGGGACACCACGGGGGGGCCTGAGGACACAGGGACACAATGGGGACACCAGGACAATGTGGGGACATCATGGGGACACCATAAGGGTGGCACAGGGACACGATGGGGACACCAGGACAATGTGGGGACATCACAAGGACATCATGGGGACACCATAGGGGTGGCCTGGGGTCACAATGGGGACACAGGGACACCCTTGGGGACACAGGGACAGTGTGGGGACATCATGGGGACACCATAGGGGTGGCCTGGGGACATTGTGGGGACACCAGGACGCCCTTGGGGACACAGGGACAGTGTGGGGACATCATAGGGACACCCCAGGGGTGGCCTGGGGACACAGGGAGACCCTTGCGGACACCCCAGGGACACGGGGACATCATGGGGACACCATGGGGGTGGCCTGGGGACACAATGGGGACACCAGGACACCGTGGGGACACCATGGGGTGGCCTGGGGACACAGTGGGGACACCAGGACACCGTGGGGACACCACAGGGGTGGCCTGGGGTCACATTGGGCACCATGTGGACACCACATGGGTGGCTTGGGGACACCGTGGGGACACCGGGACACCCCAGGGACACCCTGGGGACACCACGGGGACACCGGGACACCCCAAACGCGGCCCGAGGGCCCCGGGGCCGCCCCCAAACGCACCCGGGGCTGCAGCGACCGCCCCGCAGCTGCTCCTGAGGCGAAATGAGGCGCGAAGCGGCCGGAACGTGGCGTGGGCGGGACCCCGAGGCGCCTCGACCAATGGGAGCGCGGCGCCTCGCCCGCCCAGCCAATGGGAGCGCAGCGCCTCGCCCGCCCAGCCAATGGGAGCGCGGCGGGGCTTTGCGCACGGTCCCAAAGGCCGCCCTGAGGGGCCTTTTTGCACACGGCCCCAGTGGGGGGTCTCGGGGGGTTCCGCGGGTCATTCCCAGACCCCAAAACCCGCCCGTTTCACCCCAAAAGGCGCCGCGGTGACGTCAAACTCCCCCGGGGGGGGGAGGGAGGCCCCCTCAGCCGCCAGCCCCTTGCGACCAATCAGAACGCGGCTTTCAACATCCGGCCGGATCGCTGAACCAATCAGCGCCGCGCTTACAATGAGGGCCCAAGCGCTTCCCGCCCTTTCCGCGCGGCAGCCAATCAGCGGCGGGGACCGGGGGATGAGGAGGGGAGCGGGGGGGGGTGGGTAGAGATGTCCCGCCCCCTCTCCGCTCCCATTGGTCAGCGCGCAGTCTCGGCGTCGCGGATTGGCGGCGGCGCTCTCGCGAGAGCTGCGGCGCGGCTCTTAGCCCGGCGCGGTCCTAAGCTCCGCCTCTTCCTGCGGGGCCGAGCGGGGAAGCGGCGGCGCGGTCGGTAACGGGGGCTCGAACCGGGCGGGTTTGGGGGCGAACGCCGGGCCTGGAAGGGGTTTGAGCGGCCGCTGTGTCCCCGCAGATGCCGGGGGTGACGGTGAAGGACGTGAACCAGCAGGAGTTCGTGAGGGCGTTGGCCGCTTTCCTCAAGAAGTGAGGGGTTTGGGGATGGGGGGGGGGGGAGCGGATTGGGGGGGGGGGGCGGTCCTAAAGGGGCTTCCCCGGGTCCTAATTGGGTTCCCCCATGGTCCTAAAGGGGATCCCCATGGTCCTAAAGGGGATCCCCATGGTCCTAAAGGGCTCCCCATGGTCCTAAAGGGCTTCCCCGGGGCTCCCCCAGGGTCCCAAAGGGCTCCCCAGGGTCTTAAATGGGTTCCCCCCAGGTCCTAATTGGGTTCCCAGGGTCCTAAAGGGATCCCTATGGTCCTGAAGGGGTTCCCAGGGGCTCCCCCATGGTCCTAAAGGGATTCCTGGGGGTTCCCCATGGTCCCAAAGGGATCCCCATGGTCCTGAAGGGGTTCCCAGGGGCTCCCCCAGGGTCCCAAAGGGCTCCCTATGGTCCTAAAGGGGTTCCTGGGGGATCCCCATGGTCCTAAGGGGTTCCCCCCAGGGTCCTAAATGGATCCCCATGGTCCTAAAGGGGTTCCCGGGGGCTCCCCCATGGTCCCAAAGGGCTCCCCAGGGTCCTAAAGGGGTTCCCCCCAGGTCCTAATTGGGTTCCCAGGGTCCTAAAGGGGTTCCTGGGGGTTCCCCATGGTCCCAAAGGGCTCCCCATGGACCTAAAGGGGCTCCCCCAGGGTCCTAAAGGGATCCCCATGGTCCTGAAGGGGTTCCCAGGGGATCTCCCATGGTCCCAAGGGCTCCCCAGGGTCCTAAAGGGGCTTCTGGGGGCTCCCCCAGGGTCCTAAAGGGGCTCCCCAGGGTCTTAAATGGGTTCCCCCCAGGTCCTAATTGGGTTCCCAGGGTCCTAAAGGGGTTCCTGGGGGTTTCCCATGCTCCTATAGGGATCCCAATGGTCCTAAAGGGGTTCCCGGGGCTCCCCCAGGATCCTAAGGGGTTCCCCCCAGGTCCTAATTGGGTTCCCAGGGTCCTAAAGGGGTTCCAGCGGGTTCCCCATGGTCCTAAAGGGGTTCCAGGGGGCTCCCCATGGTCCCAAAGGGCTCCCCAGGGTCCTAAAGGGGTTCCCCCCAGGTCCTAATTGGGTTCCCAGGGTCCTAAAGGGATCCCTATGGTCCTGAAGGGGTTCCCAGGGGCTCCCCCAGGGTCCTAAAGGGCTCCCCATGGTCCTAAAGGGGTTCCTGGGGGTCCTCGGGGTCCTAAAGGGCTCCCCATGGTCCTAAAGGGGTTCCCGGGGGCTCCCCATGGTCCTAAAGGGCTCCCCAGGGGCTCCCCCAGGGTCCTAAAGGGGTTCCCCCCAGGCCCTAATTGGGTTCCCAGGGGCTCCTCCAGGGTCCTAAAGGGGCTCCCCCATGATCCTAATGGGGACCCTGGGGGCTTCCCAGGGTCCTAAAGGGGTTTCGGGGGGCTCCCCATGGTCTTAAAGGGGTTCCCCCCAGGTCCTAATGGGGTCCCCAGGGTCCTAAAGGGGTTCCAGGGGCTCCGCCATGGTCCTAAAGGGGCTCCCCATGGTCCTGAAGGGGTTCCCCCCAGGTCCTAATTGGGTTCCCAGGGTCCTAAAGGGATCCCCATGGTCCTGAAGGGGTTCCCGGGGGCTCCCCCAGGGTCCCAAAGGGCTCCCCAGGGTCCTAAAGGGGTTCCCCCCAGGCCCTAATTAGGTTCCCAGGGTCCTAAAGGGATCCCCATGGTCCTGAAGGGGTTCCCAGGGGCTCCCCCCGGGTCCTAAAGGGCTCCCCATGATCCTAAAGGGGTTCCTGGGGGGGTCCTTGGGGTCCTAAAGGGCTCCCCATGATCCTAAAGGGGTTCCTGGGGGGGTCCTTGGGGTCCTAAAGGGCTCCCCATGATCCTAAAGGGGTTCCTGGGGGGGTCCTCAGGGTCCTAAAGGGGCTCCCATTGTCCTGAAGGGATCCCCAGGGTCCTAAAGGGCTGCCCATGGTCTCCCTATGGTCCCAAATGGCTCACGGGGGTGGTTCCCGTGTCCCCGGGGGGTGTCCCGGGGGTGTCCCCAGGGTGTCCCCGGTGTCCCCGCTGCCGTTACCGGTGTTTCCCCCCCTCCCCCTCCCAGGTCGGGAAAGCTGAAGGTTCCGGAATGGGCCGACACGGTGAAACTGGCCAAGCACAAGGAGCTGGCGCCCTACGATGAGAACTGGTTCTACACACGGGCCGGTGGGTCCTGGGGACACCGGGGGGGTCCTGGGGACACCGGGGGGGTCCTGGGGACACCAGGGGGTCCCAGTTACCCGGGGGGGGTCCTGGGGTGTTACTGGGGGGGTTCCCAGTATGTTACTGGGAGTTAATCCCAGTTCTCCCCCCTCCATTTCTTGGTATCTCCCCATGGGCTGCCAGGTCTACCCAGGTCTATTGGGGAGGGGGGCTCCCCATTTCCCAGTTCATTCCCAGTTCGTTCTCAGCTCAAACCCCCATGTACGGGGGGGTTCCCAGTTCCCCCTGACCCTGTTCTATCCCCCCCAGCCTTACTGGGGGGTTCCCAGTATGTTACTGGGAGATATTCCCAGTTCTCCCCCCCACCTCCATTTCTTGGTATCTCCCCATGGGCTGCCAGGTCTACCCAGGTGTTTGGGGGGGGGGGGGGTCCCCATTTCCCAGTCCACTCCCAGTTCTAACTGGGTTCTAACCCAGTGTACGGGGGGCTTCCCAGTTCCCCCTGACCCTGTTCTAACCCCCCCAGCCTTACTGGGAGGTTCCCAGTATGTTACTGGGAGTTATTCGCAGTTCTCCCCCCTCCACTTCTTGGTATCTCCCCATGGGCTGCCAGGTCTACCCAGGTCTATTGGGGAGGGGGGGTCCCCATTTCCCAGTTCATTCCCAGTTCATTCTCAGCTCAAACCCCCATGTATGGGGGGCTTCCCGGTTCCCCCTGACCCTGTTGTATCCCCCCCAGCCTTACTGGGAGGTTCCCAGTATGTTACTGGGAGTTATTCCCAGTTCTCCCCCCTCCATTTCTTGGTATCTCCCCATGGGCTGCCAGGTCTACCCAGGTCTATTGGGGGGGGGGGGGGGTCCCCATTTCCCAGTCCATTCCCAGTTCTAACTGGGTTCTAACCCAGTGTACGGGGGGTTCCCAGTTCCCCCTGACCCTGTTCTATCCCCCCCAGCCTTACTGGGAGGTTCCCAGTATGTTACTGGGAGTTAATCCCAGTTCTCCCCGCTCCATTTCTTGGTATCTCCCCATGGGCTGCCAGGTCTACCCAGGTCTATTGGGGAGGGGGGGTCCCCATTTCCCAGTTCATTCCCAGTTCATTCTCAGCTCAAACCCCCATGTATGGGGGGGTTCCCAGTTCCCCCTGACCCTGTTCTATCCCCCCCAGCCTTACTGGGGGGTTCCCAGTATGTTACTGGGAGTTAATCCCAGTTCTCCCCCCTCCACTTCTTGGTATCTCCCCATGGGCTGCCAGGTCTACCCAGGTCTATTGGGGAGGGGGGGTCCCCATTTCCCAGTCCATTCCCAGTTCTAATTGGGTTCTAACCCAGTGTACCGGGGGGTTCCCAGTTCCCCCTGACCCTGTTCTATTCCAGTTCCAACCCCCAGTTCCGTTCCTGGTTCCATCCCAGTTCTAATCCCGATTCCCAGTTCCATCCCAGTTCTAATCCTGGTTCCCAGTTCTAATCCTGGTTCCATCCCAGTTCTAACCCTGGTTCTAAACTCCCCAGTACAGGGGGGTTTTTGGGTTCCACCCCCCCATAAAGGGGGGTTCCCTGGTTCTAGGGGATTTTTGGGTTCCAACCCCCATGTACAGGGGGGTTTTCGGGTTCTAAGCCCCATGTACAGTGGGGTTCTCAGGTTCTAGGGGATTTTCGGGTTCCAACCCCCCCATACAGGGAGGTTTTCGGGTTCCAACTCCCACATACAGGGGGGTTTTCAGGTTCCAAACCCCACGTATGGGGGGGGGTTCCCCAGTTCTAAGCCCCAGGTACAGGGGGGTTCCCTGGTTCTAGGGGATTTTCGGGTTCCAACCCCCACGTACGGGGGGGTTTTCGGGTTCCAACCCCCACGTACAGGGAGGTTTTCGGGTTCTAAACCCCATGTACAGGAGGGTTCCCCAGTTCTAAGCCCCACATACAGGGGGGTTCCCTGGTTCTAGGGGATTTTCGGGTTCCAACCCCCACGTACGGGGAGGTTTTTGGGTTCCAAACCCCATGTACAGGGGGCTTTTCGGGTTCTAAGCCCCATGTACAAGGGGGTTCCCTGGTTCTAGGGGGTTTTCGGGTTCCAACCCCCACGTACAGGGGAGTTTTCAGGTTCCAAACCCCATGTACAGGGGGGTTTTTGGGTTCTAAGCCCCAGGTACAGTGGGGTTCCCTGGTTCTAGGGGATTTTCGGGTTCCAACCCCCACGTACGGGGGGGTTTTCGGGTTCTAAACCCCATGTACATGGGGGTTTTCGGGTTCTAAGCCCCACGTACAAGGGGGTTCCCTGGTTCTAGGGGATTTTCGGGTTCCAACCCCCACGTACGAGGGGTTTTTCGGGTTCTAAACCCCCTGTACAGGGGGGTTCCCCAATTCTAACCCCATTTCTCTGTCCCCCCGCAGCGTCGGCCGCTCGTCACCTTTACCTTCGCGGCGGCGCGGGCTCGGGCGCCCTGACCGCGGTTTACGGGGGACGGCAGCGCCGGGGGGTCCGGCCCAGCCGCTTCAGCCGCGGTTCGGGTTCGGTGGCGCGCCGGGTGCTCCAGGCGCTCGAGGGGCTGCGCATGGTGGAGAGAGACCAGGACGGGTCAGTTTGGGGCCAAAAAGGCCTTTTTTGGGGCTTTCATTGGGTTTTATGGCTTGGTTTGCTCGTTTGGGGGGGGCTTGGGGGTGTGAAATCCATTTTCCCGCCAAAAATTCCCCCACTTTCCCGCCAAAATTCCCCAATTTTCCCCCCAAAAATCATCATTTTTTATCCCAAAATCCCCAGTTTTTTCCCCCAAAACCACCATTTTTTACCTCAAAAAAATCCCCAACTTCCCCCCCCAAAAATCCCCAACTTCCCCCCCCAAAAGTCCCCAACTTCCCCCCCAAAAGTCCCCAATTTCCCCCCCAAAAGTCCCCAATTTCCCCCCCCAAAAGTCCCCAATTTCCCCCCCAAAAATCCCCATTTTTCCCGACAAAAATCCCCTTTTTTTGCCCCCAAAATTCCCCATTTCCCCCCCCAAAAATCCCCTTTTTTTGCCCCCAAAATTCCCCATTTCCCCCCCCAAAAATCCTCACTTTCTTCCTCCAAAATCCACATTTTTCGCCCCAAAAAACGCCCCTTTTTCCCCACTCAAATTCCCCATTTATCATCATTTTGTCCCCCCAAAAATCCCCATTTTTACCTCAAAAAATTCCCCTCTTTTCCTTCCCGAAATCCCCATTTTCCCCCTAAAAAAAATCCACAATTTTTACCCCCAAAATTCCCCCTTTTTCCCGCCAAAATTCCCTCAATTTTACCTCAAAAAAATCCCCATTTTTACTGCAAAAAATCCCCAACTTTTGCCCCCAAAATTCGCCCTTTTTCCCGCCAAAATTCACTCAATTTTACCCCCAAAAATTCCCATTTTTACCTCAAAAAATCCCCAATTTTTACCCCCAAAATTCCCCCTTTTTCCCACCAAAATCCCCTCAATTTTACCTCAAAAAATCCCCATTTTTACCTCAAAAAATCCCCAATTTTTGCCCCAAATTCCCCAACTTTTGCACCAAAATTCCCTCATTTTTACCCCAAAAAATCCCCATTTTTACCCCCAAAAAAATCCCTATTTTTACCTCAAAAAATCCCCAACTTTTGCCCCCAAAATTCCCCCTTTTTCCCACCAAAATTCCCTCAATTTTACCCCAAAAAAATCCCCATTTTTACCTCAAAAAATTCCCCTCTTTTCCTTCCAAAAATCCCCATTTTTACCTCAAAAAAATCCCCATTTTTACCCCAAAAAATCCCCAATTTTTACCCCCAAAATTCCCCCTTTTTCCCGCCAAAATTCCCTCAATTTTACCTCAAAAAAATGCCCATTTTTACCTCAAAAAATCCCCAATTTTTACCCCAAAATTCCCCCTTTTTCCTGCCAAAATTCCCTCAATTTTACCCCTCAAAAAATCCCCAATTTTTGCCCCAAAATTCCCCCGTTTTCAACCCCAAAAATCCCCATTTTTACCTCAAAAAAAAAATCCCCATTTTCCCCCCCAAAAATCCCCATTTTTACCTCAAAAAATCCCCAATTTTTCCCCCCAAAATCCCCCCTTTTCACCCCAAAAATCCACATTTTTACCTCAAAAAAAATCCCCAATTTCCCCCCCCAAAATCCCCATTTTTACCTCAAAAAATCCCCAATTTTTACCCCCAAAATTCCCCCTTTTCCCCACCAAAATTCCCTCAATTTTACCTCAAAAAATCCCCATTTTTACCTCAAAAAATCCCCAATTTTTGCCCCAAATTCCCCAACTTTTGCACCAAAATTCCCTCATTTTTACCCCAAAAAATCCCCATTTTTACCCCAAAAAAAATCCCTATTTTTACCTCAAAAAATCCCCAACTTTTGCCCCCAAAATTCCCCCTTTTTCCCACCAAAATTCCCTCAATTTTACCCCAAAAAAATCCCCATTTTTACCTCAAAAAATTCCCCTCTTTTCCTTCCAAAAATCCCCATTTTTACCTCAAAAAAATCCCCATTTTTACCCCAAAAAATCCCCAATTTTTACCCCCAAAATTCCCCCTTTTTCCCGCCAAAATTCCCTCAATTTTACCTCAAAAAAATCCCCATTTTTACCTCAAAAAATCCCCAATTTTTGCCCCAAAATTCCCCCTTTTTCCCGCCAAAATCCCCTCAATTTTACCTCAAAAAAATCCCCATTTTTACCTCAAATCCCCATTTTTACCCCAAAAAATCCCCAATTTTCACCCCAAAATTCCCCCTTTTCCCCACCAAAATCCCCTCAATTTTACCCCCAAAAACCCCCATTTTTACCTCAAAAATTTCCCCCCTTTTCCCGCCAAAATTCCCCCTTTTCCCGCCTTGATTTTCCCGCCTTTTTTACCCTTTCTTGACCCATTTTCCCTGTTTTTCCCCCCATTTTTTAGGGGGCGCAAACTGACCCCCCAGGGCCAGCGCGACTTGGACCGAATCGCCGGGCAGGTGCGTTTTGGGGCGAATTCCTGCGATTTTGGGCAAAAAACCCCACGTTTGGGCATTTTTGGGGTGGTTTATGGGGTTTTTTTACCCATTTTTGGGGGGTTTTGCCCATTTTTGGGGGTTTTTGCCTCATTTTTAGGTGGCAGCCGCCAGCAAGAAGCACTGAGGAGCCAATAAAGGATTTACCGATGGTTTTGGGGTGAAATGAGCCAAAATTGGGGAAAATGGAGCCAAAATGGGGGCGGGGGGGATGTGAGAGGTTCGGGGGGGGGCCCAAAATGGGGGGAAATGGCCCCAAAATGGGGGGAAATGGCCCCAAAATGAGGAGAAATGGACCCAAAATGAGGGGAAATGGCCCCAAAATGGGGGGAAATGGACTTAAAATGGCGGGAAAAGGTCCCCAAATGGCCCCAAAATGGGGGGAAATGGCCCCAAAATGAGGAGAAATGGACCCAGAATGGGGGGAAATGGACTTAAAATGGGGGGAAATGGACTTAAAATGGTGGGAAAAGGTCCCAAAATGGCCCCAAAATGGGGGGAAATGGCCCCAGAATGAGGAGAAATGGACTTTAAATGGGGGGAAATGGACCCAAAATGAGGGGAAATGGCCCCAGAATGGGGGGAAATGGCCCCAAAATGGGGGGAAATGGCCCCAAAATGGGGGGGAAAATGGACTTAAAATAGTGGGAAAAGGTCCCCAAATGGCCCCAAAATGGGGGGAAATGGCCCCAAAATGAGGGGAAATGGACCCAGAATGGGGGGAAATGGCCCCAAAATGAGGGGAAATTGACTTAAAATGGGGGGAAATGGACCCAAAATCGGGGGAAATGGCCCCAAAATGGGGAGAAATTGATTTAAAATGGGGGGAAATGGACCCAGAATGGGGGAAAATTGATGTAAAATGGGCCCAAAATGAGGAGAAATGAACCTGAAATGAGGATAAATTGACTTAAAATGGTGAGATGGCCCCAAAATAAGGAGAAATTGCCCCAAAATAGGGAGAATTTGACTTAAAATGGGGAAAATGGCCCCAAAATGGGAGGGGGAGAGGCCAAAAATGGCGGGAAAAGGTCCTGAAATGGGGGGAAATGGCCCCAAAATGGGGAGAAATGGCCCCAAACTGGGGAAAATGGCCCCAAAATGAGGAGAAATTGACTTAAAATGGACCCAAAATAAGGAGAAATGTTTTGGGGTGGGAAAAAGCGTTTTTAGGGGCGAAGATTTTGCCTCAGAATTTGAAGTTTTACCCCAAAGCCGCGGTTTTGACTCAAAAAGCCGCGATGCGGTGGGGGGGCGAGATGGGCGTGGCCACATGGGGACGGCACCCGCTGATTGGCCGAGCCGCTGGATGGGCGGGGAGACTTCCACGGGGGGGCGTGGCCACGGCGATTGACACCCGCTGGGAGGGCGGGTAGGTGATGCAGAAGGGCGTGGCCATTGGGGGGGCGCCGCCCGTTGATTGGTGGAACCGCTAGCTGGGCGGGGAGTTGCTGCTCGCTTGGGGCGTGGCCACGGAGGATGGCTCCCGCTGATTGGCTGAGACGCCGGTAGGGGGGCGTTCCCGCGCGCGCGCCGCCACAAAATCGCCGGCGCCGCCGCCGTTTGGCGCCACTCGGAGCGCCGGGTGAGTCCCAAAAGAAGTGTGGTGGGGGGGGGGGGTGTGAATTTGAGCCTAAAACCACAAAAATTGGGGCTGGAGCTTCGTGCTGGAGCCGCTGCCGCCCTCAAGTTCCCTCAGCTTCTGCGTGGCCCCTTTTTCGCACCTTTTAGCCCCATTTTTAACTCCGTTTGGGCTCTCTGGGTCTGCTTAGCCCCGTCTTTGACCTTTTTAGCCCCATTTTTGCCCCGTTTGAACGCACTTTTCACTCTTTCGTCTCACTCTGACCCTTTTCAGCCCCATTTTTGACCATATTGACCCTTTTTAGCCCCATTTCTGACCCTTTGCAGCCCCATTTTCACTCTCTTTAGTCTCATTTAACCCCATTGGCTGGTGCCCTGCATCTCATTATCATCCCTCCCCTCTCCCCATTGGCCAATCCCCTGCATCTCATTAACATATATTACCCCTCCTTGCTCCCCATTGGTTGAACCCTTGCATCTCATTCCCCCCCCCCCACTCTCTCCCCATTGGCTGTGGCTCCTGCATCTCATTACCCCCTCCTCTCTCCCCATTGGCCGCTCCCCTGCATCTCATTAGCATACATTATCCCAGCCTCCTCTCTCCCCATTGGTCGCTCCCCTACCTCTCATCCCCCCCCCTCCTCTCTCCCATTGGTTTAACCCCCGCATCTCATTACCCCCCTCCTCTCTCCCATTGGTTTAACCCCCGCATCTCATTACCCCCTCCTCTCTCCCATTGGTTTAACCCCCGCATCTCATTACCCCCTCCTCTCTCCCATTGGTTTAACCCCCGCATCTCATTACCCCCTCCTCTCTCCCATTGGTCGCTCCCCTGCCTCTCATTACCCCCCCTGCTCCCTCCCCATTGGCCGAGCCCCTGCCTCTCATTACCCCCCCCCTCTCTCCCCATTGGTCGCTCCCCCGCATCTCATTAACATACATTATCCCAGCCTCCTCTCTCCCCATTGGTCGCTCCCCTACCTCTCATCCCCCCCCCTCCTCTCTCCCATTGGTTTAACCCCCGCATCTCATTACCCCCTCCTCTCTCCCATTGGTTTAACCCCCGCATCTCATTACCCCCTCCTCTCTCCCATTGGTTTAACCCCCGCATCTCATTACCCCCTCCTCTCTCCCATTGGTTTAACCCCCGCATCTCATTACCCCCCTCCCCTCTCCCATTGGTTTAACCCCCGCATCTCATTACCCCCTCCTCTCTCCCATTGGTTTAACCCCCGCATCTCATTACCCCCTCCTCTCTCCCATTGGTTTAACCCCCGCATCTCATCCCCCCCCCTCCTCTCTCCCATTGGTTTAACCCCCGCATCTCATTACCCCCTCCTCTCTCCCATTGGTTTAACCCCCGCATCTCATTACCCCCTCCTCTCTCCCATTGGTTTAACCCCCGCATCTCATTACCCCCTCCTCTCTCCCATTGGTTTAACCCCCGCATCTCATTACCCCCTCCTCTCTCCCATTGGTTTAACCCCTGCATCTCATTACCCCCCCATTGGCCGCTCCCCTGCATCTCATTAACATACATTATCCCCAGCCTCCTCTCTCCCCATTGGTCACTCCCCTACCTCTCATTACCCCCTCCTCTCTCCCATTGGTTTAACCCCCGCATCTCATTACCCCCCTCCTCTCTCCCATTGGTTTAACCCCCGCATCTCATTACCCCCTCCTCTCTCCCATTGGTTTAACCCCCGCATCTCATTCCCCCCTCCTCTCTCCCATTGGTTGAGCCCCTGCCTCTCATTACCCCCCTGCTCCCTCCCCATTGGCCGAGCCCCTGCCTCTCATCCCCCCCTCCTCTCCCCCATTGGCCGAGCCCCCGCCTCTCCCTCCCCCGCCCTCCGCTCTCCCCATTGGCCGAGCCCCCGCATCTCATTATCATCGCTGATCAGGTGCAGCCGCCGCGGTCGCAGCCGCCATGGAGCCCCCCCCGCCCCCCCCGCTGCTGCTGCTCCTGCTCTGGGCGACCGCGCTGGGTGAGCCCCAAAAACGGCCCCGACCCCCCCCCAAATCCCCCACCCCCCCCCGGACCCCGAGCTCCCATCCCCCACCCCCCCCCGGACCCGAAAACCCCATCCCCCCCCCCTCCAAAAACGGCCCCGATCACCCCCCCCCACACCCCTCCCGGTCCCAAAACCCCCGGAACCCGCCCCCCCCATCACCCCCAAAACGACCCCAACCCCCCCCCCCCCCAACCCCCATCCCCCCCCGGACCCCGAGCCCCCATCCCCCACCCCCCCCGGCCCCAAATTGGGCCCAAAACCCCATAAATTGGGCCCAAAACCCCATAAATTGGGCCCAAAATCCCTTAAATTGGCCCCAAATTGGCCCCCAAACCCCTTAAATTGGGCCCAAAATCCCTTAAATTGGCCCCAAATTGGCCCCAAAACCCCTTAAATTGGGCCCAAAACCCCTTAAATTGGACCCAAATTGGCCCCAAATTGGGCCCAAAACCCCTTAAATTGGGCCCAAAACCCCTTGAATTGGGCCCAAAACCCCTTAAATTGGCCCCAAATTGGCCCCAAATTGGGCCCAAAACCCCTTAAATTGGCCCCAAAATCCCTTAAATTGGCCCCAAAACCCCTTAAATTGGTCCCAAATTGGCCCCAAATTGGGCCCAAAATCCCTTAAATTGGACCCAAAATCCCTTAAATTGGACCCAAAATCCCCTTAAATTGGGCTCAAAATCCCTTAAATTGGCCCCAAATTGGGCCCAAAACCCCATAAATTAGGCCCAAAATCCTTAAAATTGGCCCCAAATTAGGCCCAAAATCCCTTAAATTGGCCCCAAATCCCCTTAAATTGTCCCCAGGTTGTCCCCAAACCCCATAAATTGGCCCCAAAACCCCATAAATTGGCCCCAAAACCCCTTAAACTGACCCCAAAATCCCTTAAATTGGCCCCAAATTGACCCCAAAATCCCTTAAATTGACCCCAAAAGCCCTTAAATTGGACCCCAAACCCCTTACATTGGGCCCAAAACCCCTTAAATTAGGCCCAAAATCCCCCCCAAATTGTCCCCAAAGTCCTTAAATTGACCCAAAACCCCTTAAATTGGCCCCAAAATCCCCCCAGATTGGACCCAAACCCCTTAAATTGTCCCCAAATTGACCCCAAAACCCCCTTGGATTGTCCCCACCCCCCCAATGTCCCCACCCCCCCAATGTCCCCAAACCCCCCCAATGTCCCCCACCCCCCCCCATTGTCCCCAACCCCCCCCATTGTCCCCAACCCCCCCCAATGTCCCCAACCCCCCCATTGTCCCCAAACCCCCCCAATGTCCCCAACCCCCCATTGTCCCCACCCCCCCCCCAATGTCCCCAAACCCCCCAATGTCCCCACCCCCCCCCAATGTCCCCAACCCCCCATTGTCCCCACCCCCCCCCAATGTCCCCAACCCCCCCAATGTCCCCAAACCCCCCCATTGTCCCCAAACCCCCCCAATGTCCCCAACCCCCCCATTGTCCCCAAACCCCCCCAATGTCCCCACCCCCCCCCCAATGTCCCCAACCCCCCAATGTCCCCAAACCCCCCAATGTCCCCAAACCCCCCCCATTGTCCCCACCCCCCTTGTCCCTTTGTCCCCCCCCCCAGTTGTCACCAGCTCTGCCGCAGCCCCCCCCCAATGTCCCCACGTGTGTCCCTTGTTCCCAACCCCCCCCCCGAACTCCTGGGTCCCTCCCGAACTCCTGGGTCCCCCCCGGACGCCTGGGTCCCCCCCGGACGCCTGGGTCCCCGCCAAGGTGCCAGGCAGCGCCGGTCTGTCCCGTCCCCCCCCCCACGGCGTGGGTGGCACAGAAGGGACCATTGTGGACCCAGGCGTCCGGGAGGGGACCCAGGCGTCCGGGAGGGGACCCAGGCGTCCGGGCGCCTGCCATCCCCCACCCAGCACCCACTCAGGAAGGGACCCAGGCGTCCGAGTGGGTGGGGAAGGGGGGGGGGACGATGGCGGGAACAATGTGGCACTTGTCCCTGTGTCACCTCCGTGGGCAGCACCCGGACGCCTGGGTCCCCTCCCGGACGCCTGGGTCCCCTCCCGGACGCCTGGGTCCCCTCCTGGACGCCTGGGTCCCTCCCGGACTCCTGGGTCCCCTCCCGGACGCCTGGGTCCCTCCCGGACGCCTGGGTCCCCCCCCGAACTCCTGGGTCCCTCCCGGACTCCTGGGTCCCCCCCGGACGCCTGGGTCCCTCCCCGAACTCCTGGGTCCCTCCCGGACGCCTGGGTCCCTCCCGGACGCCTGGGTCCCCGTGGCCAGGGGTGACCTTGGGTTGGTGACGACCTTGACCGTGAGGGTCACCCTGGGTGGGGGGGGGAGGGGCGGATTGTGCTGACTCAGCAAAACGCGATGTCACCCATCCCCTCCCCCCCCCCGCTCGGTGTCACCCCCTTTGTGTCACCCCCCCCTCGGTGACAACCCCTCCCCAATGAGGCCGAGGGGGGACCCAGGCGTCCGGGAGGGACCCAGGCGTCCGGGAGGGACCCAGGAGTCCGGGAGGGACCCAGGAGTTCAGGGAGGGACCCAGGAGTCCGGGGGGGACCCAGGAGTTCGGGAGGGACCCAGGAGTTCAGGGGGGACCCAGGAGTCCGGGGGGGACCCAGGAGTCCGGGGGGGACCCAGGCGTTCGGGAGGGAACCCAGGCGTTCGGGAGGGAACCCAGGAGTTCGGGGGGAACCCAGGAGTCCGGGAGGGACCCAGGCGTCCGGGAGGGACCCAGGAGATCAGGGGGGGGCCCAGGAGTTCGGGGGGGACCCAGGAGTTCGGGGGGGGACCCAGGAGTTCGGGGGGGGACCCAGGAGTCCGGGAGGGACCCAGGAGTTCGGGAGGGACCCAGGAGTTCGGGGGGGGACCCAGGAGTTCGGGGGGGGACCCAGGAGTCCGGGAGGGACCCAGGAGTTCGGGAGGGACCCAGGAGTTCGGGGGGGACCCAGGAGTCCGGGAGGGACCCAGGAGTTCGGGAGGGACCCAGGAGTCCGGGAGGGGACCCAGGAGTTCGGGGGGGACCCAGGAGTTCGGGGGGGACCCAGGAGTTCGGGAGGGGACCCAGGAGTTCGGGAGGGGGACCCAGGAGTTCGGGGGGGACCCAGGAGTTCAGGGGGGGACCCAGGAGTTCGGGAGGGACCCAGGAGTCCGGGGGGGACCCAGGAGTTCGGGGGGGACCCAGGAGTTCGGGGGGGGACCCAGGAGTTCAGGAAGGGACCCAGGAGTCCGGGAGGGACCCAGGAGTCCGGGAGGGACCCAGGAGTTCGGGAGGGACCCAGGAGTTCAGGAAGGGACCCAGGAGTTCGGGAGGGACCCAGGAGTTCGGGGGGGACCCAGGCGTTCGGGGCCGTGACATCACCTCTGCCCCAGGGCCGGTGTCACCGGGGTTGGGGGTGTCCCTGAGCTGCCACCAGCCCGGTGTCCCCAATGTCCCCAAGGCCATGGTGCGAGTGTCCCCATTGACCCCCATAGACCCCCATAGACCCCCATAGACCCCCATAGACCCCCATTGACCCCATTGATCCGCATTGATCCCACTGACCCCCATAGACCCCCATAGACCCCCATAGACCCCCATTGACTCCCATAGACCCCCATAGACCCCCATAGACCCCCATAGACTCCCATTGACCTCCATAGACCCCCATAGACCCCCATTGACCCCCATAGACTCCCATTGACCTCCATAGACCCCCATAGACCCCCATTGACTCCCATTGACCCCATTGACCTCCATTGACCTCCGTTGACCCCATTGACCCCCATTGACCCCCATTGACCTCCATTGACCTCCATTGACCTCCATTGACCTCCATAGACCTCCATAGACCCCCATTGACCCCCATTGACCTCCATTGACCCCATTGATCCCATTGACCCCCATTGACCCCCATTGACCCCCATTGACCTCCATTGACTCCCTTTGACCCCATTGCCCCCCATTGCCCCCCACTGACTCCCATTGACTCCCATTGCCCCCCATTGACTCCCATTAGCTCCCATTGACCCCCATTGACCCCCATTGACCCCCATTGACCCCCATTGACCTCCATTGACCTCCATAGACCTCCATAGACCTCCATTGACCCCCATTGACCCCCATTGACCCCCATTGACCCCCATTGACTCCCTTTGACCCCATTTCCCCCCATTGACTCCCATTGACTCCCATTGACCTCCATTGACCTCCATTGACCTCCATAGACCTCCATAGACCTCCATAGACCCCCATTGACCCCCATTGCCCCCCATTGCCCCCCATTGCCCCCCATTGACTCCCATTGACTCCCATTGACCTCCATTGACCTCCATAGACTCCAATTGACCTCCATTGCCCCCGATGTCCCCATTACCCCCCATGTCCCCATCGCCCCCGATGTCCCCATCGCCCCCAATGTCCCCATCATCCCCAATGTCCCCATTACCCCCATGTCCCCATCGCCCCCGATGTCCCCATCATCCCCAATGTCCCCATTGCCCCCCATGTCCCCATCGCCCCCGATGTCCCCATCATCCCCGATGTCCCCAATGTCCCAGGCGGGGCGCAGGAGCTGGTGGCCGACAATGTCACGGTGCTGGAGGGGGACGCGGCCGAGCTCACGTGTCACCTGCACCCATAGACCCCCATAGACCCCCATAGACCCCCATAGACCCCCATTGACCTCCATAGACCCCTATAGACCCCGATAGACCCCCATTGACCCCCATAGACCCCCATTGACTCCCATTGACCTCCATAGATCCCCATAGATCCCCATAGACCCCCATTGACTCCCATTGACCCCATTGACCTCCATTGACCCCATTGACCCCATTGATCCCATTGACCCCATTGACCCCCATTGACCTCCATTGACCCCATTGACCCCCATTGACTCCCATTGACCTCCATAGACCCCCATAGACCCCCATTGACCCCATTGACCCCCATTGACCTCCATTGACCCCCATTGACCTCCATTGACTCCCTTTGACCCCATTGCCCCCCATTGCCCCCCATTGACTCCCAATGACTCCCAATGACTCCCATTGACTCCCATTGACCTCCATTGACCTCCATTGACCTCCATTGACCTCCATAGACTCCAATTGACCTCCATTGCCCCTGATGTCCCCATTACCCCCAATGTCCCCATCGCCCCCGATGTCCCCATCATCCCCGATGTCCCCAATGTCCCAGGCGGGGCGCAGGAGCTGGTGGCCGACAATGTCACGGTGCTGGAGGGGGACGCGGCCGAGCTCACGTGTCACCTGCACGGCTACGACGGCTCCATCGTCGTCATCCAGAACCCGGCGCGGCAGACGCTGTTCTTCAATGGCACCCGCGGTGAGGGGACATTGGGGACACTGGGGACAGTGGGGGCGATGGGGACATTCGGGACATTGGGGGCAATGGGGACACTGGGGGTATTGGGGACATTGGGGGTAATGTGGGTAATGGAGTCAATGGGGACATTGGGGACAATGGGGGCAATGGTTCCAGCTGGGGTGACCATGGGGTCCCCATGGGTGTCCCTGTGTGTCCCCATAGGGTCCTTGTGTGTCCCCATAGGTGACACTGTGTGTCCCCATGGGTGTCCCTGTGTGTCCCCATAGGGTCCCTGTGTGTCCCCATGGGTGTCCCTGTGTGTCCCCATAGGGTCCCTGTGTGTCCCCATGGGTGTCCCTGTGTGTCCCCATAGGGTCCCTGTGTGTCCCCATGGATGTCCCTGTGTGTCCCCATAGGTGTCCCTGTGTGTCCCCATAGGGTCCCTGTGTGTCCCCATGGGTGTCCCTGTGTGTCCCCATAGGGTCCCTGTGTGTCCCCATGGGTGTCCCTGTGTGTCCCCATAGGGTCCCTGTGTGTCCCCATGGGTGTCCCTGTGTGTCCCCATAGGGTCCCTGTGTGTCCCCATAGGTGTCCCTGTGTGTCCCCATGGGTGTCCCTGTGTGTCCCCATGGGTGTCCCTGTGTGACCCCATAGGGTCCCTGTGTGTCCCCATGGGTGTCCCTGTGTCCCCATAGGGTCCCTGTGTGTCCCCATAGGTGTCCCTGTGTGTCCCCATGGGTGTCCCTGTGTGTCCCCATAGGGTCCCTGTGTGTCCCCATAGGTGTCCCTGTGTGTCCCCATAGGGTCCCTGTGTGTCCCCATGGGTGTCCCTGTGTGTCCCCATAGGGTCCCTGTGTGTCCCCATGGGTGTCCCTGTGTGTCCCCATGGGTGTCCCTGTGTCCCCATGGGTGTCCCTCTGTGTCCCCATAGGTGTCCCTGTGTGTCCCCATAGGGTCCCTGTGTGTCCCCATGGGTGTCCCTGTGTGTCCCCATGGGTGTCCCTGTGTGACCCCATAGGGTCCCTGTGTGTCCCCATGGGTGTCCCTGTGTGTCCCCATAGGGTCCCTGTGTGTCCCCATGGGTGTCCCTGTGTGTCCCCATAGGTGTCCCTGTGTGACCCCATAGGGTCCCTGTGTGTCCCCATGGGTGTCCCTGTGTGTCCCCATAGGGTCCCTGTGTGTCCCCATGGGTGTCCCTGTGTGACCCCATAGGGTCCCTGTGTGTCCCCATAGGTGTCCCTGTGTGACCCCATAGGGTCCCTGTGTGTCCCCATGGGTGTCCCTGTGTGTCCCCATAGGTGTCCCTGTGTGTCCCCATAGGGTCCCTGTGTGTCCCCATGGATGTCCCTGTGTGTCCCCATAGGTGTCCCTGTGTGTCCCCATAGGGTCCCTGTGTGTCCCCATGGGTGTCCCTGTGTGTCCCCATAGGGTCCCTGTGTGTCCCCATAGGGTCCCTGTGTGTCCCCATAGGTGTCCCTGTGTGACCCCATAGGGTCCCTGTGTGTCCCCATGGGTGTCCCTGTGTGTCCCCATGGGTGTCCCTGTGTGTCCCCATAGGGTCCCTGTGTGTCCCCATAGGGTCCCTGTGTGTCCCCATAGGTGTCCCTGTGTGTCCCCATAGGTGTCCCTGTGTGACCCCATGGGTGTCCCTGTGTGACCCCATAGGTGTCCCTGTGTGTCCCCATAGGGTCCCTGTGTGTCCCCATGGGTGTCCCTGTGTGTCCCCATAGGTGTCCCTGTGTGTCCCCATAGGGTCCCTGTGTGTCCCCATGGGTGTCCCTGTGTGTCCCCATAGGGTCCCTGTGTGTCCCCATGGGTGTCCCTGTGTGTCCCCATAGGTGTCCCTGTGTGTCCCCATAGGGTCCCTGTGTGTCCCCATGGGTGTCCCTGTGTGTCCCCATAGGGTCCCTGTGTGTCCCCATGGGTGTCCCTGTGTGTCCCCATAGGGTCCCTGTGTGTCCCCATGGGTGTCCCTGTGTGTCCCCATAGGGTCCCTGTGTGTCCCCATGGGTGTCCCTGTGTGACCCCATAGGTGTCCCTGTGTGTCCCCATGGATGTCCCTGTGTGTCCCCATGGGTGTCCCTGTGTGTCCCCATGGGTGTCCCTGTGTGACCCCATAGGGTCCCTGTGTGTCCCCATGGGTGTCCCTGTGTGTCCCCATGGGTGTCCCTGTGTGTCCCCATGGGTGTCCCTGTGTGTCCCCATAGGTGTCCCTGTGTGTCCCCATAGGGTCCCTGTGTGTCCCCATGGATGTCCCTGTGTGTCCCCATGGGTGTCCCTGTGTGTCCCCATAGGGTCCCTGTGTGTCCCCATAGGGTCCCTGTGTGTCCCCATAGGTGTCCCTGTGTGTCCCCATAGGTGTCCCTGTGTGTCCCCATAGGGTCCCTGTGTGTCCCCATAGGTGTCCCTGTGTGTCCCCATAGGGTCCCTGTGTGTCCCCATGGGTGTCCCTGTGTGTCCCCATAGGTGTCCCTGTGTGTCCCCATAGGTGTCCCTGTGTGTCCCCATAGGGTCCCTGTGTGTCCCCATAGGTGTCCCTGTGTGACCCCATAGGGTCCCTGTGTGACCCCATAGGTGTCCCTGTGTGTCCCCATGGGTGTCCCTGTGTGTCCCCATAGGGTCCCTGTGTGTCCCCATGGGTGTCCCTGTGTGTCCCCATAGGTGTCCCTGTGTGTCCCCATAGGTGTCCCTGTGTGACCCCATAGGGTCCCTGTGTGACCCCATGGGTGTCCCTGTGTGTCCCCATGGGTGTCCCTGTGTGACCCCATAGGGTCCCTGTGTGTCCCCATAGAGTCCCTGTGTGTCCCCATAGGGTCCCTGTGTGTCCCCATGGGTGTCCCTGTGTGTCCCCATAGGGTCCCTGTGTGACCCCATAGGGTCCCTGTGTGTCCCCATAGGGTCCCTGTGTGTCCCCATGGGTGTCCCTGTGTGTCCCCATGGGTGTCCCTGTGTGTCCCCATAGGGTCCCTGTGTGTCCCCATGGGTGTCCCTGTGTGTCCCCATAGGGTCCCTGTGTGTCCCCATGGGTGTCCCTGTGTGTCCCCATAGGTGTCCCTGTGTGTCCCCATAGGGTCCCTGTGTGTCCCCATGGGTGTCCCTGTGTGTCCCCATAGGGTCCCTGTGTGTCCCCATGGGTGTCCCTGTGTGTCCCCATAGGGTCCCTGTGTGTCCCCATGGGTGTCCCTGTGTGTCCCCATAGGTGTCCCTGTGTGTCCCCATAGGGTCCCTGTGTGTCCCCATGGGTGTCCCTGTGTGTCCCCATAGGGTCCCTGTGTGTCCCCATGGGTGTCCCTGTGTGTCCCCATAGGTGTCCCTGTGTGTCCCCATGGGTGTCCCTGTGTGTCCCCATAGGGTCCCTGTGTGTCCCCATAGGTGTCCCTGTGTGTCCCCATAGGTGTCCCTGTGTGACCCCATGGGTGTCCCTGTGTGTCCCCATGGGTGTCCCTGTGTGTCCCCATAGGTGTCCCTGTGTGACCCCATAGGTGTCCCTGTGTGTCCCCATAGGGTCCCTGTGTGTCCCCATGGGTGTCCCTGTGTGTCCCCATAGGTGTCCCTGTGTGTCCCCATAGGGTCCCTGTGTGTCCCCATGGGTGTCCCTGTGTGTCCCCATAGGGTCCCTGTGTGTCCCCATGGGTGTCCCTGTGTGTCCCCATAGGTGTCCCTGTGTGTCCCCATAGGGTCCCTGTGTGTCCCCATGGGTGTCCCTGTGTGTCCCCATAGGGTCCCTGTGTGTCCCCATGGGTGTCCCTGTGTGTCCCCATAGGGTCCCTGTGTGTCCCCATGGGTGTCCCTGTGTGTCCCCATAGGTGTCCCTGTGTGTCCCCATAGGGTCCCTGTGTGTCCCCATGGGTGTCCCTGTGTGTCCCCATAGGGTCCCTGTGTGTCCCCATGGGTGTCCCTGTGTGTCCCCATAGGGTCCCTGTGTGTCCCCATGGGTGTCCCTGTGTGTCCCCATAGGGTCCCTGTGTGTCCCCATGGGTGTCCCTGTGTGTCCCCATAGGGTCCCTGTGTGTCCCCATGGGTGTCCCTGTGTGTCCCCATAGGGTCCCTGTGTGTCCCCATAGGGTCCCTGTGTGTCCCCATGGATGTCCCTGTGTGTCCCCATAGGGTCCCTGTGTGTCCCCATGGGTGTCCCTGTGTGTCCCCATAGGTGTCCCTGTGTGTCCCCATAGGGTCCCTGTGTGTCCCCATGGGTGTCCCTGTGTGTCCCCATAGGGTCCCTGTGTGTCCCCATGGGTGTCCCTGTGTGTCCCCATAGGGTCCCTGTGTGTCCCCATGGGTGTCCCTGTGTGTCCCCATAGGGTCCCTGTGTGTCCCCATGGGTGTCCCTGTGTGTCCCCATAGGGTCCCTGTGTGTCCCCATGGGTGTCCCTGTGTGTCCCCATAGGGTCCCTGTGTGTCCCCATAGGGTCCCTGTGTGTCCCCATGGATGTCCCTGTGTGTCCCCATGGGTGTCCCTGTGTGTCCCCATGGGTGTCCCTGTGTGACCCCATAGGGTCCCTGTGTGTCCCCATGGGTGTCCCTGTGTGTCCCCATGGGTGTCCCTGTGTGTCCCCATAGGGTCCCTGTGTGTCCCCATAGGGTCCCTGTGTGTCCCCATAGGTGTCCCTGTGTGACCCCATAGGGTCCCTGTGTGACCCCATAGGGTCCCTGTGTGTCCCCATGGGTGTCCCTGTGTGTCCCCATAGGGTCCCTGTGTGTCCCCATGGGTGTCCCTGTGTGTCCCCATAGGTGTCCCTGTGTGTCCCCATAGGTGTCCCTGTGTGACCCCATAGGGTCCCTGTGTGACCCCATGGGTGTCCCTGTGTGTCCCCATGGGTGTCCCTGTGTGACCCCATAGGGTCCCTGTGTGTCCCCATAGGTGTCCCTGTGTGACCCCATAGGGTCCCTGTGTGTCCCCATGGGTGTCCCTGTGTGTCCCCATAGGGTCCCTGTGTGTCCCCATAGGGTCCCTGTGTGTCCCCATGGGTGTCCCTGTGTGTCCCCATAGGTGTCCCTGTGTGACCCCATAGGGTCCCTGTGTGTCCCCATGGGTGTCCCTGTGTGTCCCCATAGGGTCCCTGTGTGTCCCCATGGGTGTCCCTGTGTGTCCCCATGGGTGTCCCTGTGTGTCCCCATAGGGTCCCTGTGTGTCCCCATGGGTGTCCCTGTGTGTCCCCATAGGGTCCCTGTGTGTCCCCATAGGGTCCCTGTGTGTCCCCATAGGTGTCCCTGTGTGACCCCATAGGGTCCCTGTGTGTCCCCATGGGTGTCCCTGTGTGTCCCCATGGGTGTCCCTGTGTGTCCCCATAGGGTCCCTGTGTGTCCCCATAGGTGTCCCTGTGTGACCCCATGGGTGTCCCTGTGTGTCCCCATGGGTGTCCCTGTGTGTCCCCATAGGGTCCCTGTGTGTCCCCATGGGTGTCCCTGTGTGTCCCCATAGGGTCCCTGTGTGTCCCCATGGATGTCCCTGTGTGTCCCCATAGGGTCCCTGTGTGTCCCCATAGGGTCCCTGTGTGTCCCCATGGGTGTCCCTGTGTGTCCCCATAGGTGTCCCTGTGTGTCCCCATGGGTGTCCCTGTGTGTCCCCATGGGTGTCCCTGTGTGTCCCCATAGGGTCCCTGTGTGACCCCATAGGTGTCCCTGTGTGTCCCCATGGGTGTCCCTGTGTGTCCCCATAGGTGTCCCTGTGTGTCCCCATGGGTGTCCCTGTGTGTCCCCATAGGGTCCCTGTGTGTCCCCATGGGTGTCCCTGTGTCCCCATGGGTGTCCCTCTGTGTCCCCATAGGTGTCCCTGTGTGTCCCCATAGGGTCCCTGTGTGTCCCCATGGGGGTCCCTGTGTGACCCCATAGGGTCCCTGTGTGTCCCCATAGGGTCCCTTTGTCCCCATAGGTGACACAGTGACCCTGTAGGTGGCGCTGTGACTCCATAGGTGACACTGTGACCATGTGGGGTGGCCATGGGGTCCCCATGGGTGTCCCTGTGTGTCCCCATAGGTGTCCCTGTGTGTCCCCATAGGGTCCCTGTGTGTCCCCATAGGGTCCCTGTGTGTCCCCATGGGTGTCCCTGTGTGTCCCCATGGGTGTCCCTGTGTGTCCCCATGGGTGTCCCTGTGTGTCCCCATAGGTGTCCCTGTGTGTCCCCATAGGGTCCTTGTGTGTCCCCATAGGTGTCCCTGTGTGTCCCCATGGGTGTCCCTGTGTGTCCCCATGGGTGTCCCTGTGTGTCCCCATGGGTGTCCCTGTGTGACCCCATAGGGTCCCTGTGTGTCCCCATAGGTGTCCCTGTGTGTCCCCATGGGTGTCCCTGTGTGTCCCCATAGGTGTCCCTGTGTGTCCCCATAGGGTCCCTGTGTGTCCCCATAGGTGTCCCTGTGTGTCCCCATAGGGTCCCTGTGTGTCCCCATAGGGTCCCTGTGTGTCCCCATGGGTGTCCCTGTGTGTCCCCATGGGTGTCCCTGTGTGTCCCCATAGGGTCCCTTTGTCCCCATAGGTGGCTTTGTGTCCCCATAGGTGACACAGTGACCCTGTAGGTGGCGCTGTGACTCCATAGGTGACACTGTGACCATGTGGGGTGGCCATGGGGTCCCCATGGGTGTCCCTGGCTCCATTGTCCTCAATGTCCCCATTGCCCCCAATGTCCCCATTGCCCCCAATGCCCCCATTGCCCCCAATGTCCCCAATGTCCCCATTGCCCCCAATGTCCCCATTACCCCAATGTCCCCATTGTCCCAGCATTGCTGGAGCTCGGCCACTGTCCCAGTGTTGATGTCCCTATGTCCCCACGTTGATGTCCCCATGATGTCCCTGGTGTATTATGACGATGACGTCACTGCTGACGTCACAGCTGACGTCACAGCCCCCAAGGACAAGCGGTTCCGGCTGCTGGAGCTCGGCCACTGTCCCTGTGAATGGGTCCCTATGTCCCCATGTTAATGGGTCCCTGTGTCCCCATGATGATGATGACGATGTCACGTGACGCTGACGTCACTGCTGACGTCACTGCTGACGTCACAGCCCCCAAGGACGAGCGGTTCCGGCTGCTGGAGCTCGGCCATTGTCCCTGTGAATGGGTCCCTATGTCCCCATGTTAATGGGTCCCTATGTCCCCATGTTGATGATGACGATGTCACGTGACGCTGACGTCACTGCTGACGTCACGGTGACGTCACAGCCCCCAAGGACGAGCGGTTCCAGCTGCTGGAGCTCGGCCATTGTCCCTGTGAATGGGTCCCTATGTCCCCATGTTAATGGGTCCCTATGTCCCCATGATGATGATGACAGTGTCACGTGACGATGACGTCACTGCTGACATCACGGTGACGTCACAGCCCCCAAGGACGAGCGGTTCCGGCTGCTGGAGCTCGGCCATTGTCCCTGTGAATGGGTCCCTATGTCCCCATGTTAATGGGTCCCTATGTCCCCATGATGATGATGACGATGTCACGTGACGATGACATCACTGCTGACGTCACGGTGACGTCACAGCGCTGAAGGACGAGCGGTTCCAGCTGCTGGAGCTCGGCCATTGTCCCTGTGAATGGGTCCCTATGTCCCCATGTTAATGGGTCCCTATGTCCCCATGATGATGACGACGATGTCACGTGACGCTGACGTCACTGCTGACGTCACTGCTGACGTCACAGCCCCCAAGGACGAGCGGTTCCGGCTGCTGGAGCTCGGCCATTGTCCCTGTCAATGGGTCCCTATGTCCCCATGTTAATGGGTCCCTATGTCCCCATGATGATGATGACGATGTCACGTGACGCTGACGTCACTGCTGACGTCACGGTGACGTCACAGCGCTGAAGGACGAGCGGTTCCAGCTGCTGGAGCTCGGCCATTGTCCCTGTGAATGGGTCCCTATGTCCCCGTGTTAATGGGTCCCTATGTCCCCATGTTGATGATGACGGTGTCACGTGACGCTGACGTCACTGCTGACGTCACGGTGACGTCACAGCCCCCAAGGACGAGCGGTTCCGGCTGCTGGAGCTCGGCCATTGTCCCTGTCAATGGGTCCCTATGTCCCCATGTTAATGGGTCCCTATGTCCCCATGTTGATGATGACGGTGTCACGTGACGCTGACGTCACTGCTGACGTCACGGTGACGTCACAGCGCTGAAGGACGAGCGGTTCCAGCTGCTGGAGTTCAGCCGGCGCCGGCTCCGGGTCCGGCTCAGCCCCGCGCGCCTGGAGGATGAGGGGGGGTACAGCTGCCAGCTCTACGGGGAGGACACGCGGCACCAGAACGCAACCCTCACCGTGCTGGGTGAGCGGGACAGTGGGGACATGGGGGACATTGGGGGTGATGGGGACATTGGGGGCGATGGGGGTGATGGGGACATTGGGGGCGATGGGGGTGATGGGGACATTGGGGGCGATGGGGGCATTGGGGGTGATGGGGACATTGGGGGTGATGGGGGCATTGGGGGCGATGGGGGCATTGGGGGTGATGGGGGCATTGGGGGTGATGGGGGTGATGGGGGCATTGGGGGTGATGGGGGCATTGGGGGCAATGGGGACATTGGGGGTGATGGGGACATTGGGGACATTGGGGGTGATGGGGGCGATGGGGACATTGGGGGTGATGGGGGCAATGGGGGTGATGGGGGCAATGGGGGCAATGGGGGCAATGGGGACATTGGGGACATTGGGGGTGATGGGGACATTGGGGGTGATGGGGGCGATGGGGACAATGGGGACAATGGGGGCAATGGGGGCAATGGGGGCAATGGGGGCAATGGGGACATTGGGGACATTGGGGGTGATGGGGACATTGGGGGCGATGGGGACATTGGGGGCAATGGGGGTGATGGGGACAATGGGGATAATGGGGACATTGGGGGGATATGGGGACATTGGGGGTGATGGGGACATTGGGGGCATTGGGGGCAATGGGGGTGATGGGGACAATGGGGACATTGGGGGTGATGAGGACATTGGAGGTGATGGGGACATTGGGGACAATGGGGGTGATGGGGATGATGGGGACATTGGGGGCAATGGGGACATTGGGGGCAATGGGGACATTGGGGACAATGGGGGTGATGGGGATGATGGGGACATTGGGGGCAATGGGGACATTGGGGGCAATGGGGACAATGGGGGGAATGGGGACATTGGGGGCAATGGGGGTGATGGGGACATTGGGGACAGTGGGGGACATCACAGGTCATCACAGGACATGTGGGGACATTGGGGACACTTGGAGACATCACAGAAGACTTGGGGACATTGGGGACACCTGAGGACACTCGGGGACATGTGGGGACATTGGGGACATTGGTGACACAGGGATGTGGTGGCACTTCCTGCCGGTGTCACCCACGGGACACCCGAACCTGTCCGGTGGCATTGCTGGGGACACCGGGGAGGCCACGGGAGGATGTGGGGACGTTGGGGACATTGGTGACACAGGGATGTGGTGGCACTTCCTGCCGGTGTCACCCACGGGACACCCGAACCTGTCCGGTGTCATTGCTGGGGACACTGGGGACACCCGGGGTCACTCTGGGGACACCTGGGGACATTGGGGACATGGGAGTGGTGGGGTCACGTCCCTTGGTGTCCCTTGTCCCCATTGCCCCCAATGTGTCCCCATTGCCCCCAATGTCCCCAATGCTCCCAATGTCCCCATTGCCCCCTGTGTCCCCAATGTGTCCCCATCCCCCCCATTGTCCCCAATGCCCCCATTGCCCCCAATGTCCCCATCACCCCCACTGCCCCCATTATCCCCAATGTGTCCCCATTGCCCCCAATGTCCCCATCGCCCCCATTGCCCCCAATGTCCCCATTGCCCCCCATTACCCCCATTGCCCCCATTACCCCCATTGCCCCCAATGTCCCCATTGCCCCCAATGTCCCCATTGCCCCCATTGCCCCCATTGCCCCCATTACCCCCATTGCCCCCATCGCCCCCATTGCCCCCAATGTCCCCATTGCCCCCAATGTCCCCATCGCCCCCATTGCCCCCAATGTCCCCATTGCCCCCCAATGTGTCCCCATTGCCCCCAATGTCCCCATTGCCCCCATTGCCCCCATTGTCCCCATTGCCCCCATTGCCCCCAATGTCCCCATTGCCCCCATTGCCCTCATTGCCCCCATTACCCCCATTGCCCCCATTGCCCCCATTGCCCCCCATTGTCCCCAATGCCCCCATTGCCCTCAATGTCCCCATTATCCCCATTGTCCCCAATGTCTCCAATGTCCCCATTGCCCCCTGGCTGACCCCGTCTCTCCCCCCCTCCCCCCCCCAGTGCCGCCCGCGGAGCCGGAAGTGACGCAGGGGGGCGTGGCCGTGGCGGGGGCGGAGCTGGAGCTGCGCTGCCTCGTGCCCCGAGCGCGCCCCCCGGCGGCGCTGCGCTGGTACCGGGACCGCAGGGAGCTCAGCGGTAACGGGGACAGCGGGGACAGTGGGGGGACAGCGGGGACAGCGGGGGGACAGCGGGGACAGCGGGGACAGCGGGGGGGTGGGGGCGGTGGGGGCGGTGGGGGGGACGGGGGATATGGGGAGAATGGGGACATGGGGTCAATGGGGATAATGGGGGTGTGGGGGGAATGGGGGACATGGGGGGAATGGGGACATTGGGGATAATGAGGGTAATGGGGGCAATGGGGGTAATGGGGGCATTGGGGACAATGGGGACATTGGGGGGATGGGGGATATGGGGACAATGGGGGGCAATGGGGGATATGGGGGTAATGGGGACATTGGGGATAATGGGGGGTGTGGGGTCAATGGGGGATATGGGGACAATGGGGGGCAATGGATATGGGGACATTGGGGATAATGGGGACATGGGGTCAATGGTGGACAATGGGGGAATGGGGGGAGTGGGGGGACATGGGGGTAATGGGGACATTGGGGATAATGGGGACACTGGGGGATGGGGGATATGGGGACAATGGGGACATTGGGGATAATGGGGACACTGGGGGGTTGGGGGACATGGGGGTAATGGGGACAATGGGGGACGGGGGGGAATGGGGGGATAGGGGGGAGTGGGGGGACATGGGGAGAATGGGGACAGGGGGATATGGGGGTAATGGGAGAATGGGGACAGTGAGGGGACAATGGGGACAGTGATGGGACATTGGGGATAATGGGACAATGGGGACAGTGAGGGGACAATGGGGACATGGGGACATTGGGGGGGATGATGATATGGACACAGGGGGATATGGGGATCCCCCTTGTCCCCAATGTCCCCATTGCCCCCAATGTCCCCATTGACCCCGATGTCCCCAATGTCCCCATTGCCCCCATTGCCCCCAATGTCCCCATTGCCCCCATTGTCCCCAATGTCCCCATTGCCCCCATTGCCCCCAATGTCCCCATTGCCCCCAATGCCCCCATTGCCCCCAACACCCCCACCGCCCCCATTGTCCCCAATGTCCCCATTGCCCCCATTGTCCCCATTGCCCCCATTGCCCCCAATGTCCCCAATGTCCCCAGTGTCCCCAATACCCCCATCACCCCCATTGTCCCCCATTGCCCCCAATGTCCCCATTGCCCCCATTGCCCCCATTGCCCCCAATGTCCCCATTGCCCCCATTGTCCCCATTGCCCCCATTGCCCCCAATGTCCCCAATGTCCCCAGTGTCCCCAATGCCCCCATCACCCCCATTGTCCCCATTGCCCCCAATGTCCCCAATGCCCCCATTGCCCCCAATGCCCCCATCGCCCCCATCGCCCCCATCGCCCCCATTGCCCCCAATGCCCCCAATGCCCCCATTGCCCCCAACACCCCCAATGTCCCCATTGTCCCCAATGTCCCCAGGCGTCCCCAGCCGGGAGCAGCGGGGCTTGGTGTTCACCCAGCTGAACGTCCTGCGGCTGCGCGTGGAGCGCGGGGACAACGGCGCCGTCGTCACCTGCGAGGTGACGCATCCCGCCCTGCCCCGGGGACAGCGGCGCCGGACACAGCACACGCTGGACGTGCAGTGTGGGTGGCACTGGGGGCGCTGGGGGGGACTGGGAGGGACTGGGAGGTCAACGGAGGGACTGGAAGTCAATGGGAAGTCAATGGGATGGACTGGGAGGTCAATGGGAGGGACTGGAAGTCAATGGGAAGTCAATGGGATGGACTGGGAGGTCAATGGGAGGCACTGGGAGGTCAATGGGAGGCACTGGGAGGTCAATGGGAGGGACTGGGAGGTCAATGGAGGGACTGGAAGTCAATGGGAAGTCAATGGGGGAGACTGGGAGGTCAACGGGAGGGACTGGAAGTCAATGGGAAGTCAATGGGATGGACTGGGAGGTCAATGGGAGGGACTGGGAGGTCAATGGGAGGCACTGGGAGGTCAATTGGAGGCACTGGGAGGTCAATGGGAGGCACTGGGAGGTCAATGGGAGGGACTGGGAGGTCAATGGAGGGACTGGAAGTCAATGGGAAGTCAATGGGAGGGACTGGGAAGTCAATGGGAAGTCAATGGGAGGGACTGGGAAGTCAGTGGGGGAGACTGGGAGGTCAATGGGAGGGACTGGGATGGACTGGGGGGTCAATGGGAGGGACTGGGAGGTCAATGGGAGGGACTGGGAGGTCAATGGGAGGGACTGGGATGGACTGGGGGGTCAATGGGATGGACTGGGAGGTCAATGGGAGGGACTGGGATGGACTGGGGGGTCAATGGGAGGGACTGGGAGGTCAATGGGAGGGACTGGAGGGGTCAATGGGAGGGACTGGGATGGACTGGGAGGTCAATGGGAGGGTCAATGGGGGCACTGGGAGGTCAATACGAGGGACTGGGAGGTCAATGGGGGAGACTGGGAGGTCAATGGAGGAACTGGGAGGTCAATGGGAGGGACTGGAAGTGACTGGGATGCACTGGGAGGCACTGGGAGGCACTGGGAGGCACTGGGGTCCCTGGGTCCCTGTCCGGGGTCGGTGTCACCGCGCTGTCCCCTGTGTCCCCAGACCCCCCCAGTGTGCGGATCCAGGCGTCCCCGCGGGTGCTGCGCGAGGGGGACACGTTGGTGCTGAGCTGCAGCGTCACCGGGAACCCCCCGTGAGTGCCACCGCCCCTGGGGACACTGGGGACACTGGGGACACCCCCTGGGGACACCTGGGGACACCTGGGGATACCCCCCTGGGGACACCTGGGGACAGCACGGGGTGGCAGGGGGGACAATGGGGACACAGGGGACACGTTGGTGCTGAGCTGCAGCGTCACCGGGAACCCCCCGTGAGTGCCACCGCCCCTGGGGACACTGGGGACACCTGGGGACACCCCCCTGGGGACACCTGGGGACATCTGGGGACACCTGGGGACATCTGGGGACACCCCCCTGGGGACACCTGGGGACAGCACGGGGTGGCATGGGGGACAATGGGGACACAGGGGACACGTTGGTGCTGAGCTGCAGCGTCACCGGGAACCCCCCGTGAGTGCCACCGCCCCTGGGGACACCTGGGGACATCTGGGGGTGTCCCCATTGCCCCCATTGATCCCCATTGCCCCCATTGTCCCCATTGCCCCCATTGTCCCCATTGCCCCCAATGTCCCCATCGCCCCCATTGCCCTCAATGTCCCCATTGCCCCCATTGCCCCCCAATGTCCCCATTGCCCCCAATGTCCCCATTGCCCCCATTGCCCCCAATGTCCCCATTGCCCCCATTGCCCCCATTGCCCCCAATGTCCCCATTGCCCCCATTGCCCCCATTGCCCCCAATGTCCCCATTGCCCCCATTGCCCCCATTGTCACCATTGCCCCCAATGCCCCCATTGCCCCCAATGTCCCCATTGCCCCCATTGCCCCCAATGTCCCCATTGCCCCCATTGTCCCCATTGCCCCCAATGTCCCCATCGCCCCCCTGACCCCGCTGTCCCCTCCAGCCCCACGGAGGTGTCGTGGTCTCGCTCCAACGGGTCACTTCCTGTTCCGGGGCGGGCGGAGCAGCGGGCGGGGCCCTGGGGGGCGGAGCTTCGCGTCCCCGCCCTGGGCCCGGGGGACAATGGGGACAGCTACAGCTGCTCCGCGGGCAACGCGCACGGACGGGCCAGCGCCAGCTTCGCCCTGCGCGTCTACGGTACGGCCGTTGTCACCCGTTGGCATCCTATTGGCACCCGCTGTCACCCACTGCCACCTGTTGTCATTGTATTGTCCCCTACTGTCACCCATTGTCATCTGCTGTCATCATATTGGCACCCATTGGCACCCATTGGCACCCATTGGCATCCTATTGTCACCTACTGTCATTATTGTCACCCATTGCCATCCTATTGCCACCCATTGGCACCCATTGTCATCCTGTAGTCACCCATTGTCATCTATTGTCACCCATTGGCGTCCTGTTGTCACCCATTGGCATCCTATTGTCACCCGTTGTCACCCATTGTCATCCTGTAGTCACCCATTGGCATCCTGTTGTCACCCATTGGCATCCTATTGTCACCCATTGTCGTCTATTGTCACCCATTGTCACCCATTGTCATCCTGTTGTCACCCATTGTCACCCATTGTCATCTTGTAGTCACCCATTGTCATCCTGTAGTCACCCATTTTCATCCTATTGTCACCCATTGTCACCCATTGGCATCCTGTAGTCACCCATTGGCATCCTGTAGTCACCCATTGTCATCCTATTGTCACCCATTGTCACCCATTGTCATCCTGTTGTCACCCATTGTCACCCATTGTCATCCTGTTGTCACCCATTGTCACCCATTGGCATCCTGTTGTCACCCATTGTCATCCTGTTGTCACCCGCTGTCATCCTATTGTCACCCATTGTCACCCATTGTCACCCATTGTCATCCTGTTGTCACCCGCTGTCACCCATTGTCACCCATTGTCACCCATTGTCATCCTATTGTCACCCGCTGTCATCCTATTGTCACCCATTGTCACCCGTTGTCATCCTGTAGTCATCCTGTTGTCACCTACTGTCACCTACTGTCACCCATTGTCATCTCATCTATTGTCATCTATTGTCACCCATTGTCACCTATTCCCACCCCGCCCCCTGTGACCCCACCCACCCCATGACCCCGCCCACCCACCGTGACCCCACCCCCGTGATGCCACCAACTCCTGTGACCCCTCCACCCCGTGACCCCGCCCACAGCCGCGACCCCGCCCCCCTGCGACCCCACCCACCCCGTGACCCCGCCCCACCCCCCCACATGACCCCGCCCCCATGCTGCAGCGGTGGGGGCGGTGCTGGCCACGCCCACAATCTCATGACCCCGCCCACCCCCCGGGCCCGCCCACATGACCCCAACCCCGTGACCCCGCCCACCTCCCAACCCCACCAACCCTACCCCAGTGACCCCGCCCCCCGCAACCCCGCCCACCCCCGTGACCCCGCCCCGTGACCCCGCCCCCATAACCCCACCCACCTCCCAACCCCGCCCCACCAACCCTGCCCCAGTGACCCCGCCCCCCACGACTCCGCCCACCCCTGCCCCCATGACCCCGCCCACCTCCCAACCACCCCCCACCAACCCCGCCCCCCGCGACCCCACCCCCGAAACCGTGACCCCGCCCCCGTGACCCCGCCCACCTCTCAACCCCACCCCACCAACCCTGCCCCAGTGACTCCGCCCCCGCGACCCCACCCACCTCCCGCCCCCATGACCCCGCCCACCTCCCAACCCCGTGACCCCGCCTCCCCGTGACCCCGCCCCCCTGTGACCCCGCCCCCCGTGCCGCAGCGGCGGGGGCGGTCCTGGCCACGCCCCAGGCCACGCCCTTCGCCATCGTGGGCGGGGTCCTGGCGCTGCTGGTTTTCCTGCTGCTCTGCCTGCTGGGGGCGCTGCTCTGGTGCTCAGTGCGCCAGAAAGGTGGGCGGGGCCTCGGGGGGGCGGGGCCTGGGGGGCGGGGCCTGGGGGGCGGGGCCTGGGGGGGCGGAGAACCGGGGGGGCGGGGCCAAAAGGGCGGGGGGGGGCTCAGGGAAACGGCGCCGGGGGGGGCGGCGCCGGGGGGGCGTGGCCTTGGATGTCTGGGCCTTGAGGGCGGGGCCAATGGAGTGGGGCATGGGGGGCGGGGCCTTCGAGAGGGTGGGGACAATGGGAGGGGGCGGAGCAAAAGGGGGGTGGGGCCTCGTGGGGCCGGGGGGGTTTAAAGGAGTGGGGAGGGGGCGGAGCTTGGGAAGGGGGTGGATTCTGCATAGGGGTGGAGCTTGGGGGGTGGAGCTTGGGAGGGGGGCGGAGCTTGCATGGGGTGATGCTTAGGAAGGGGGTGGAGCACATGGGGTGGAGCTTGGGAAGGGGGCGGAGCTTGGAGAGGGGGGTGTGGCTTGGTGAGGGGGCGGGGCTGTCCTAAGGGGTGGGGCTTATTAGAAGCGGGAGGGGCTTGTATTAAGGGGGCGGGGCTTTAAGGATGGGCGGGGCTTTAAGGATGGGCGGGGCTTTAAGGAGGGGTGGGTGTTTAAGGGGGCGGGGTTTGTGGAAGAGGTGGGGCTTGTGCGGGGGGGCGGCGCTTGGCTCGGGAGGAGGCGGGGCCAGGGGTGGTGGGCGGGGCCCGGAGGCTCGGGCATCGCCGCGGGAAGGGGCGTGGCCCTGCGGGGCGGGGCGGTCCCCGGAGCCGCTCCCTGATTGGCCGCCGCAGGGTCGTACCTGACGCACGAAGCGAGCGGATTGGACGAGCCCGGGGAGGCGCGGGAGGCGTTTTTGGGGGGGGACGGCGGGAAACGGCGCGAGGAGTTCTTCATCTAGGACAGACGGACAGGGACGGGGGGACATGGGGACATGGGGGACAATGGGGGACATGGGGACATGGGGGACATGGGGGGATATGGGGGACATGGGGGGACAGGGGGGGACAGGGGGACATTGGGGACAATGGGGGACATGGGAGGATATGGCGGACATGGGGGGACAGGGGGACATGGGGGATATGGGGGACAATGGGGGACATGGGGACATTGGGGACATGGGGACAATGGGGGACATGGGGGGACAGGGGTGGACAGGGGGACATTGGGGACAATGGGGGACATGGGAGGATATAGGGACATGGGGGGACATTGGGGACGTTGGGGGACATTGGGTGACATGGGGGGGTATGGGGACATAGGGGGACAATAGGGGTATAGGGGACATTGGAGGACATGGGACAGACAGGGGGACATTGGGACAAAGGGGGACACGGGGGGACAGGGGGACATTGGGGACAATGGGGGACATGGGGGGACAGGGGGACAAAGGGGGACATGGGGGGACAGGAGGACATGGGAGGACAGGGGGGGATATGGGGGGACATTGGGGACAATGGGGGGACAGAAGGACATGGGGGGACAGGGGGACATTGGGGACAATGGGGGGGACAGGGGGACATTGGGGGACATTGGGGACAATGGGGGGATAGGGGGACAATGGGACAGAGAGGGCAACGGACATGGGGACAATGGGGGGACCAAAAGACTTGGGGATATGGGGGGGGACAAAAGGACTTGGGGACATCGGGGGGGACAATGGGGACATTGGGGGGGGGGCCACAATGGGACGTGGGGACAATGAGGGGACAATGGAATAGACTTGGGGACAATAGGGGACAATGGGGGGGGGGACATTGGGGACATCACAGGATGGGGGGGAGGGTCCTGGACTCCTGGGTCCCCCGGACGCCTGGGTCCCCGGGGCACTCCTGGGTCCCTGGGGCACTCCTGGGTCCCCCGGACGCCTGGGTCCCCGCAGCTCAAAGCCATGAGGAGGGGGGAATGGGGGTGGGGGGGGATGGGGGGGGATGGGGATGGGGGGGGAGGGAAGAGGGGGGCGGGGCCGAGCGAGGGGGGCGTGTCCCGGGGTGGCCCCGCCCCCTCCCCTCCCCCCCCGTGTGTGTAAATAACGTCAGCGCCTTTTCAACCCCTTTGATACCAATAAACCCCCCCCGATTCGTTACCGGGGTCACCTGGGGTCACTGACCACGCCCCCCGGGCCACGCCCCCTCCGGTGGCCACGCCCCCTCTCCCCGCGCTCGGCCCCCACCCCCCCGGGAGCTGCTGGAAGTGGCTCCGGATTGGTTGCTTCCAAAGGGGTGGGCGGGGTCGGCCCGTGACCCCGCCCCCAAGCTGTGATGTCACTCGCGGTGATGTCACCGACCCCCTCCCGCCCTGATTGGCAGCGCCCACCCCATTGAGGCCTCGCCCCATTGAGGCCCCGCCCCCCCCGATGACGTCACCCCAAGTGGTCATGTGACTCCCCCCGCTGGTGACATCACCCCCTGCTCGATGACATCACCAGTTGGTCCTGGGAAATGGGGGGGGGGGAGTGGGGGAGTGTCACGTGACCTCCACCCATGACATCAGCCCCTTGATGACGTCACTCCCCGATGGATGACATCACGTCCTATTGATGACGTCACACACCACTCATGTCCCCACCACCCCACTGATGACATCACCCACCCCGCCATGACGTCACCACCCCTCCCCCAATCACAGCCGTTCTAGTTCCACCCAACACTTTATTCCCCCCCAACCCCCACCCCCACCACGGTGGGCGGGGCCTTTCCGGCGGGTGGGAGTGGCCACGCTTGGGGGCGGGGCTCAGCCGGCGGGTGGGCGTGGCCACGCTGGGGGGCGGGGCCTCCCCCATTGCTCCCTCCCCCCTTCAACCCCCATCCAAGGGGTTGGGGCTTTGGGGGGGTGGGTCCAGCCGGGTGGGCGTGTCCGGGAGAGGGCGTGGCCAAGGTGGGCGTGGCCAAGGGGGCGTGGTCAGAGCTCCCCCCGCGCGTGCCGCATGTAGTGCAGGTGCAGCTCGGCCACCAATCCGAAGGCCCCGGGGCACTCGGTGCAGCGGAAGGGGGGAGGGGCGCTGGGGGGGGGCGGGGCGGAGCTCGGGGGAGGGGGCGGGGCCGAGGGGGAGGGGCGGGGCCGTGGGGGGGCGGGGCGGCAGCGATGGGCGCCCAGGGCGGCGGGGGCGGCGAAGCCGACGCCGCATTCGGCGCAGATGTAGTGGAGGGGGGGGGGGGCGGGGGGAGGGGCGGGGCCGGGGGAGGGGGGCGGGGCGGCGTGGGGGCGGGGCCCGGCGGCGGGGGGGCGGGGCCTCTTGCGGCCCACGTGGTAGCTGCGGTGAACCTTGAGGGCGCGGGAGGTGCCGAAGCTCCGCCCACACTCGGGGCACTCGTGCCAATCGGGGGAGGCTCCGCCCAGGGGGGGCGGGGAGGAGGAGGAGGAGGAGGCCACGCCCCCTCCGGCCACGCCCCCGCCCGCCGAGTGGGCAGCGGGGGAGGGGAAGGGGCGGAGGTCGGAGCGGCGGCGGCGGGAACCTGGGGGAGGGGAGAGATGGGGACCCAGGAGTGCCCCAGGGACCCAGGAGTGCCCCAAGGGACCCAGGAGTGCCCCAGACGGACCCAAGGGACCCAGGAGTGCCCCACGGACCCAGGAGTTCGGGGGGACCCAGGAGTGCCCCAAGGGACCCAGGAGTGCCCCAAAGGACCCAGGAGTGCCCGACAGACCCAGAAAGGACCCAGGAGTGCCCCAAGGGACCCAGGAGTGCCCCACAGATCCAGAAGGGACCCAGGGACCCAGGAGGGACCCGAGGGACCCAGGAATGCCCCAAGGACCCAGGAGTGCCCCACAGACGCAGGAGGGACCCAGGAGTGCCCCAAGGAACCCAAGAGTGCCCCAGAGACCCAAGAGGGACCCAAGAGTGCCCCAAAGGACCCAGGAGTGCCCCACAGACCCAGAAAGGACCCAGGGACCCAGGAGTGCCCCAGGGACCCAGGCGTCCGGGGTGGGGGGGAGGGGGGGGGTTGGTACCTGCACAGCCGTTGGGGGTGGGGGAGGGGCAGGTCCCGCTCTCCCCCGATGACACCGACGTTTCTGATTCGTCCTCGTCCTCGGGCGGCGCCCGCGGCCCTGGGGACCCAGGAGTTCGGGAGGGACCCAGGAGTGCCCCAAGGGACCCAGGAGTTCGGGAGGGACCCAGGAGTGCCCCAGGGACCCAGGAGTGCCCCAGGGACCCCGTACCACCAGGCGCCCCCTGGAGGCCCCGCCCCCTCCCCCCGGCCCCTCCCCCGCTCACCGGCCGCCGCTTCCTCTTCCTCCTCCTCCTCTTCCTCTTCCTCCTCGTCTTCCTCTTCCTCTTCCTCCTCCTCCTCCTCCCCCGCGAAGGCTCCGCCCTCGGCCCCGCCCGCGTCCCCCGGCCGCCGCCCGTCCGCCATCATGGCCGCCCTGCGCGGACACGCCCACTGGGGCCCTGGCCACGCCCACCGGCTCAAGCCCCGCCCACAATGCCCCAGGTCCCGCCCCCACCCCCCAAGCCCCGCCCCCAATATCCCAGGTCCCTCCCCCACCTCCAAGCCCCGCCCACAACATCCCAGGTCCCACCCACTGCCATAAGCCCCACCCACAAAGTCCCAGGCCCCGCCCACAATGCCCCAGGCCCAACACTGGCTCCCAAGTCCCGCCCACAATGTCTCAGGTCCCGCCCCCACCCCCAAGCCCCGCCCACAATAGCCCAGGTCCTGCCCACAGTCCCAAGCCCCACCCACAAAGTCCCAGGCCACGCCCACATCCCCAAGCCCCGCCCACCCCCCTGGGACCCCCCAGCAGCCCCGCCCCCCGGCTCCCAGCCCCCCCCATCGTGCCCCGAGGCCCCGCCCACAACCCCCAAGCCCCGCCCACAACGCCTCAGCCCCCCGCCCAGAGTCCCAAGCCCCGCCCACAACACCGCGGACCCCACGCGGCTCCGCCCACCCACCCCTAATCCCCGCCCACTACGGCTGAGCCCCGCCCCCTCCCACAATCCCCCGCGCGCCCGCTGCCCCTGGTTTGGGGGGGGGGGGAAGAGCGGCGGAGGTGCGGGGGGGGCGTTTCCCAGGATCCCCCGCGCGGGGTGGTGGGGTGGGGGGGGGTTGGGGGTCCCGCCCCGTTCCCAGGATCCCCCGCGCGGGGTGGGGGGGTCGGGGGGGGGCTGGGGGTCCCGCCCCGTTCCCAGGATCCCCCGCGGCCCCGCTCACCGGGCCCGGAGCCGCCGCCGCCGCCTCGGCCGCCGCTTCCGGTGCGCGCGTGCGCGGGGGGGCGGGGCCGACCCCGCCGAGAGGGAAACGCCCCCCTCCCGGAGCCACGCCCCCCCTCCCCGCTTCTCCCCACTCCCCATCGCGCATGCGGGGACACGCCCACAAGGTGCGCGTGCGCAGTGGAGGGGGGGGAGCACAGAGCAGGACGCCTGGGTCCCTCCCGAACTCCTGGGTCCCCTGTTTGAGTGCCCCCGAACGCCTGGGTCCTTGGGGCACTCCTGGGTCCCTTGGGGCACTCCTGGGTCCCTCCCGAACGCCTGGGTCCCTGGGATACTCCTGGGTCCCTTGGGGCACTCCTGGGTCCCCTGTTTGAGTGCCCCCGAACTCCTGGGTCCCCTCCCGAACTCCTGGGTCCCTCCCGCACTCCTGGGTCCTTTGGGGCACTCCTGGGTCCCTGGGGCACTCCTGGGTCCCTGGGGCACTCCTGGGTCCCTGGGGCACTCCTGGGTCCCTCCCGAACTCCTGGGTCCCTCCCCGAACTCCTGGGTCCCTCCCGAACTCCTGGGTCCTTTGGGGCACTCCTGGGTCCCTTGGGGCACTCCTGGGTCCCTCCCGAATTCCTGGGTCCCTCCCGCACTCCTGGGTCCCTTGGGGCACTCCTGGGTCCCTCCTGCACTCCTGGGTCCCTCCCGCACTCCTGGGTCCCTCCCGAACTCCTGGGTCCCCCCCGCACTCCTGGGTCCCTGAGGCCCCGCCCCCCGGTTGGGCCGCGCGTGGGTGGGGGCGGGGCCCGGGGCTGTAATTGGCGGGCGCGGGTTTTCCCGTCACGTGGCTCGCGGGGACCCAGGCGTCCGGGGCGCGGTGGGGGGGGGGAGGGTGTGCCCCGAACTCCTGGGTCCCCCCGGACGCCTGGGTCCCCGCACGTGTCCGCGGGAAAAAACCGCCCGGGGGCGGGAAACTGGGCCAAGGGGCCCGGACGCCTGGGTCCCTTGTTCTATGGGGCCCGAACTCCTGGGTCCCTTGTCCTATGGGGCCCGAACTCCTGGGTCCCTTGTTCTATGGGGCCCGAACTCCTGGGTCCCTTATTCTATGGGTCCCGAACTCCTGGGTCCCTTGTCCTATGGGTCCCGAACTCCTGGGTCCCTTGTTCTATGGGGCCCGAACTCCTGGGTCCCTTATTCTATGGGTCCCGAACTCCTGGGTCCCTTGTTCTATGGGCCCCGAACGCCTGGGTCCCTTGTTCCGTGGGTCCCGAACTCCTGGGTCCCTTGTTCTATGGGTCCCGAACTCCTGGGTCCCTTGTTCTATGGGGCCCGAACTCCTGGGTCCCTTGTTCTATGGGTCCCGAACTCCTGGGTCCCTTATCCCATGGGTCCCTGTTCCGTGGGTCCCGAACGCCTGGGTCCCTTATTCTATGGGTCCCTGTTCTGTGGGTCCCGAACTCCTGGGTCCCTTGTTCTATGGGTCCCGAACTCCTGGGTCCCTGTTCTGTGGGTCCCGAACTCCTGGGTCCCTTATTCTATGGGTCCCGAACTCCTGGGTCCCTTGTCCTATGGGGCCCGAACTCCTGGGTCCCTTGTTCTATGGGGCCCGAACTCCTGGGTCCCTTATTCTATGGGTCCCTTATTCTATGGGTCCCGAACTCCTGGGTCCCTGTTCTGTGGGTCCCGAACTCCTGGGTCCCTTATTCTATGGGTCCCGAACTCCTGGGTTCCTTGTTCTATGGGTCCCTTATTCTATGGGTCCTGTATCCTGTGGGTCCCGAACTCCTGGGTCCCTTATTCTATAGGTCCCTTATCCCATGGGTCCCTTATTCTATGGGTCCCTTGTTCTATGGGTCCCTTATTCTATGGGTCCCGAACTCCTGGGTCCCTGTTCTGTGGGTCCTGAACTCCTGGGTCCCTTATTCTATGGGTCCCGAACTCCTGGGTTCCTTGTTCTATGGGTCCCTTATTCTATGGGTCCCTTATTCTATGGGTCCTGTATCCTGTGGGTCCCGAACTCCTGGGTCCCTTATTCTATAGGTCCCTTATCCCATGGGTCCCTTATTCTATGGGTCCCTTGTTCTATGGGTCCCTTATTCTATGGGTCCCGAACTCCTGGGTCCCTGTTCTGTGGGTCCCGAACTCCTGGGTCCCTTGTTCTATGGGTCCCTTGTTCTATGGGTCCCTTATTCTATGGGTCCCTTATTCTATGGGTCCCGTATCCTGTGGGTCCCGAACTCCTGGGTCCCTTATTCTATAGGTCCCTTATCCCATGGGTCCCTTATTCTATGGGTCCCGTATCCTATGGGTCCCTTATCCCATGGGTCCCTGTTCTGTGGGTCCCGAACTCCTGGGTCCCTGTTCTGTGGGTCCCGAACTCCTGGGTCCCTTATTCTATGGGTCCCTTATTCTATGGGTCCCTTATCCCATGGGTCCCTGTTCTGTGGGTCCCGAACTCCTGGGTCCCTTATTCTATGGGTCCCTTATTCTATGGGTCCCTTATCCCATGGGTCCCGTATCCTGTGGGTCCCGAACTCCTGGGTCCCCTATTCTATGGGTCCCTTATTCTATGGGTCCCGTATCCTGTGGGTCCCGAACGCCTGGGTCCCTGTCCCGTGGGTGCCGCGCTGGTTTGTGGGGGTGGGGCCGCCTGGGTCCCTCCCGGACGCCTGGGTCCCCGCGCGGGGGCGGGGGCGGGGCGGGGGGGGGGCGGGGCGGGTTCCCCACATTCCGGGGGTTCCCGCGGGGGGCGGGGCGGGGGGGGAGGGGCGGATAAAGGGGGGGACCCCGCGTCCCCTCCCCCACCCACCCGGACCATGGGGCTGCGGCTGCTGCTGCTGCTCGGTGGGTGGGGGAGGGGGGGATGGGGGTCCCATGGGTGCTATGGGTGCTGGGGGGGGCCTATGGGTGCTATGGGGGCTATGGGGGCTATGGGGGCTATGGGGGCTATAGGGGTCCTATGGGTGCTATGGGGGCTATGGGTGCTATAGGGGTCCTATGGGTGCTATGGGGGCTATGGGGGCTATGGGGGCTATGGGGGCTATGGGGGGTCCTATGGGTGCTATAGGAGTCCTATGGGTGCTATGGGGGGGTCCTATGGGTGCTATGGGGGGGTCCTATGGGTGCTATGGGGGCTATGGGTGCTATGGGGGGTCCTATGGGTGCTATGGGTGCTGTGGGGGGTCCTATGGGTGCTATGGGTGCTATAGGGGTGCTATGGGTGCTATAGGGGGCTATGGGTGCTATAGGGGGCTATGGGGGCTATGGGTGCTATGGGGGGTCCTATGGGTCCTATGGGTGCTATAGGGGTCCTATGGGTGCTATGGGGGGGTCCTATGGGTGCTATAGGAGGCTATGGGGGCTATGGGTGCTATGGGGGGCTATGGGGGCTATGGGGGCTATGGGGGCTATGGGGGTCCTATGGGTGCTATGGGGGGCTATGGGGGCTATGGGTGCTATGGGTGCTATAGGGGTCCTATGGTTGCTATGGGGGGGTCCTATGGGTGCTATGGGGGGCTATGGGGGCTATGGGTGCTATGGGGGGCTATGGGGGCTATGGGGGGGTCCTATGGGTGCTATGGGGGGCTATGGGGGCTATGGGTGCTATGGGGGGCTATGGGGGCTATGGGGGGGTCCTATGGGTGCTATAGGGGGCTATGGGGGCTATGGGTGCTATGGGGGGTCCTATGGGTGCTATGGGGGGTCCTATGGGTGCTATGGGGGCTATGGGTGCTATGGGTGCTATGGGGGGGTCCTATGGGTGCTATGGGTCCTATGGGTGCTATGGGTCCTATGGGTGCTATAGGTGCTGTAGGGGGCTATGGGGGTTGATATGGGTGCTATGGGGGCTATGGGGGGGTCCTATGGGTGCTATAGGGGGTCCTATGGGTGCTATGGGGGGCTATGGGGGGTCCTATGGGTGCTATGGGGGGTTCTGTGGGTGCTATAGGGGGTTCCATGGGTGCTATGGGGGGCTGGGGGTTGATCTGGGTGCTATAGGGGGTTATAGGGTCCCATGGGTGCTGTGGGGTGATATGGGGGCCATAGGGGGCTATGGGGGTTCTATGGGTTGATATGGGTGCTATAGGTTCTATAGGGGGCTATGGGGGGGCTATAGGGTCCCATGGGTGCTATAGGGGGCTGCTATGGGGTGCAATAGGTCCTATAGGGGGCTCTATGGGTCCCATAGGGTGGGGTGGGGTGGGTGCCATAGGGCGCTATGGGGGCTCTTATGGGGCTATAGGGGTGCTGTGGGTGCTATGGGGCTCTATGGGGATCTATAGGGCTCCTATGGGTGCTCTAGGGGTCCTGTGGGTGCTATGGGGCTCTATAGGGTGCTATGGGGATCTATAGGGTGCTATGGGGCTCTATAGGGTGCTATGGGGATCTATAGGGTGCTATGGGGCTCTGCAGTGTCTATAGGACACTATGGGGTGCTATGGAGCTCTATGGGAATCTATAGGGTGCTATGGGGATCTATAGGGTGCTATGGGGATCTATAGGGTCTATGGGGCACCAGAGGGTTCTATGGGGCTCTGTGAGGATCTATAGGGTGCTATGGGGCTTTACAGGATCTATAGGGCACTATGGGGTGCTATGGGAATCTATAGGGTCTATAGGGCACTATAAGGATCTATGGGGATCTATAGGGTCTATGGGGCTCTATGAGGATCTATGGGGCTCTATAGGGTCTAGGGGGCTCTATGGGGCTCTATAGGCTCTATGGGGGTCTATAGGGTCTATGGGGATCTATGGGGTCTATGGGGGTCTTTAGGGTCCTAGTGGGCTCTATAGGCTCTATGGGGATCTATAGGCTCTATGGGGATCTATAGGGTCTATGGGGGTCTATAGGGTTCTATGGGGCTCTATAGGGTCTATGGGAATCTATAGGGTCCTGTGGGGGTCTATAGGGTCTATAGGGTCTATGGGCTCTATAGGGTCTAGGGGGCTCTATGGGGCTCTATAGGGTCTATGGGGCTCTATAGGGTCCTATGGGCTCTCCAGGGGTCTCCCCAGCCCCATAGGCCCCTATAGATCCCTATCTTGGCCCCTCCCCCCCAGCCGCCATTGGCTGCTGCGTGGCGGCCCCGCCCTGCCCCCGCCCCGGCCCCGCCCCGGCCCCGCCCGCCCGTGACGTCATCGACCCGGCCCCGCCCGCCCGTGACGTCATCGGCGAGGGGACCACGGCGCCCAATGAGGTCGATGGGGCGGCTCCTGCCGACGACGCCACCACCAATGGGGGCACGGCGGCCGATGACGTCATCGCCGAGGGGACGACGCCCGATGACGTCATCGCCGAGGGGACGACGCCCGATGACGTCATCAGCCAGGGGACAGAGCCCAATGGGGACCCCACTGGGGTCTATGGGGGCGACTCCAGCACAACGGGAAACGTCACCGAGGCTCCCGTTGGGGACAATGGGGACGTCACCACCATTGGGGACAGCGATGACGTCACCACCATTGGGGACAGCGATGACGTCACCACCAACGGGGACGTCGTATTGGATGTGACCCAGCAGCCCGGTGCCACCAGTGACCCCAATGGGGACCCCACTGGGCTCTATGGGGGCTCAACCACCATTGGGGACAATGGGGACGTCACCACCATTGGGGACAATGGGGACATCACCACCAATGGGGACGTTGGCACTGGGTCCCCCATAGGTGACAATGGGGACGTCACCACCAATGGGGACATTGGCACTGGGTCCCCCATAGGTGACAATGGGGACGTCACCACCATTGGGGACGTTGGCACTGGGTCCCCCATAGGTGACAATGGGGACGTCACCACCATTGGGGACGTTGGCACTGGGTCCCCCATAGGTGACAATGGTGACGTCACCACCAATGGGGACGTTGCCACTGGGTCCCCCATAGGTGACAATGGTGACGTCACCACCAATGGGGACACCAATGTGGGACCAACCGGCCAATCGGGTGCCACCTGTGGCCATGGGGACACTTGGGGACGCGTCACCGAGGTCTATGGGGACGTCACCACCAATGGGGACGTTGGCTCCGCCCACCCGGGGTGTGACAGTGGTGACGTCACCACCAATGGGGACGTCGTATTGGATGTGACCCAGCAGCCCGGTGTCACCAGTGACCCCAATGGGGACCCCACTGGGCTCTATGGGGGCTCAACCACCATTGGGGACAATGGGGACGTCACCACCATTGGGGACAATGGGGACATCACCACCAATGGGGACAATGGGGACGTCACCACCATTGGGGACAATGGGGACGTCACCACCAATGGGGACGTTGGCACTGGGTCCCCCATAGGTGACAATGGTGACGTCACCACCATTGGGGACGTTGGCACTGGGTCCCCCATAGGTGACAATGGGGACGTCACCACCATTGGGGACAATGGGGACGTCACCACCATTGGGGACGTTGGCACGGGGTCCCCCATAGGTGACAATGGTGACGTCACCACCATTGGGGACGTTGGCACGGGGTCCCCCATAGGTGACAATGGTGACGTCACCACCATTGGGGACGTTGGCACTGGGTCCCCCATAGGTGACAATGGTGACGTCACCACCAATGGGGACACCAATGTGGCACCAACCGACCAATCAGGTGCCACCTGCGTCCACGGGGACACTTGGGGACGCGTCACCGAGGTCTATGGGGACGTCACCACCAATGGGGACGTTGGCCCCGCCCACCCGGGGTGTGACAGTGGTGACGTCACCACCAATGGGGACGTCGTATTGGATGTGACCCAGCAGCCCGGTGCCACCAGTGACCCCAATGGGGACCCCACTGGGCTCTATGGGGGCGTCACCACCATTGGGGACAATGGGGACGTCACCACCATTGGGGACAATGGGGACGTCACCACCAATGGGGACAATGGGGACGTCACCACCATTGGGGACGTTGGCACTGGGTCCCCCATAGGTGACAATGGGGACGTCACCACCAATGGGGACACCAATGTGGGACCAACCGACCAATCAGGTGCCACCTGCGTGCATGGGGACACTTGGGGACGCGTCACCGAGGTCTATGGGGACGTCACCACCAATGGGGGCGTTGGCCCCGCCCACCCGGGCTGTGACAGTGGTGACGTCACCACCAATGGGGACGTCGTATTGGATGTGACCCAGCAGCTCGGTGCCACCAGTGACCCCAATGGGGACCCCACTGGGCTCTATGGGGACGCCACCACCATTGGGGACAATGGGGACGTCACCACCATTGGGGACAATGGGGACGTCACCACCAATGGGGACCTTGGCACTGGGTCCCCCATAGGTGACAATGGGGACGTCACCACCAATGGGGACATTGGCACTGGGTCCCCCATTGGTGACAATGGTGACGTCACCACCAATGGGGACACCAATGTGGCACCAACCGACCAATCAGGTGCCACCTGTGGCCACGGGGACACTTGGGGACGCGTCACCGAGGTCTATGGGGACGTCACCACCAATGGGGACGTTGGCCCCGCCCACCCGGGGTGTGACAGTGGTGACGTCACCACCAATGGGGACGTCGTATTGGATGTGACCCAGCAGCCCGGTGCCACCAGTGACCCCAATGGGGACCCCACTGGGCTCTATGGGGGCTCAACCACCATTGGGGACAATGGGGACGTCACCACCAATGGGGACGTTGGCACTGGGTCCCCCATAGGTGACAATGGTGACGTCACCACCAATGGGGACCTTGGCACTGGGTCCCCCATAGGTGACAATGGTGACGTCACCACCAATGGGGACACCAATGTGGGGCCAACCGACCAATCGGGTGCCACCTGCGTCCATGGGGACACTTGGGGACGCGTCACCCAGGTCTATGGGGACGTCACCACCAATGGGGACGTTGGCTCCGCCCACCCGGGGTGTGACAGTGGTGACGTCACCACCAATGGGGACGTCGTATTGGATGTGACCCAGCAGCCCGGTGCCACCAGTGACCCCAATGGGGACCCCACTGGGCTCTATGGGGGCTCAACCACCAATGGGGACAATGGGGACGTCACCACCATTGGGGACAATGGGGACGTCACCACCAATGGGGACATTGGCACTGGGTCCCCCATAGGTGACAATGGGGACGTCACCACCAATGGGGACGTTGGCACTGGGTCCCCCATGGGTGACAATGGTGACGTCACCACCAATGGGGACACCAATGTGGGACCAACCGGCCAATCAGGTGCCACCTGCGTCCATGGGGACACTTGGGGACGCGTCACCGAGGTCTATGGGGACGTCACCACCAATGGGGACGTTGGCCCCGCCCACCCGGGGTGTGACAGTGGTGACGTCACCACCAATGGGGACGTCGTATTGGATGTGACCCAGCAGCCCGGTGCCACCAGTGACCCCAATGGGGACCCCACTGGGCTCTATGGGGGCGTCACCACCATTGGGGACAATGGGGACGCCACCACCATTGGGGACAATGGGGACGTCACCACCAATGGGGACGTTGGCACTGGGTCCCCCATAGGTGACAATGGGGACGTCACCACCAATGGGGACGTTGGCACTGGGTCCCCCATAGGTGACAATGGGGACGTCACCACCATTGGGGACAATGGGGACGTCACCACCAATGGGGACGTTGGCACTGGGTCCCCCATAGGTGACAATGGTGACGTCACCACCAATGGGGACACCAATGTGGGACCAACCGGCCAATCAGGTGCCACCTGCGTCCATGGGGACACTTGGGGACGCGTCACCGAGGTCTATGGGGACGTCACCACCAATGGGGACGTTGGCTCCGCCCACCCGGGGTGTGACAGTGGTGACGTCACCACCAATGGGGACGTCGTATTGGATGTGACCCAGCAGCCCGGTGCCACCAGTGACCCCAATGGGGACCCCACTGGGCTCTATGGGGGCTCAACCACCAATGGGGACAACGATGACGTCACCACCGATGGGGGCGTGGTCACCGGGTCCCCCATTGGTGCCCATGACGCCCATGACGTCCTGGGGGAGGCCCCGCCCCCTCCCCCCCTCTGCCCGCCCCCTCCCCCCCCCGCCACGCTGAGGGCGGGGCCACAGGGGCTCAGCAGCCCCGCCCCCACCCTCCGGCCCCTCCCCCTCCTGCTGCTGCTGCCCCTCCCCCTGCTGCTGCACTGAGGGACCCAGGAGTGCCCCAAGGGACCCAGGAGTGCCCCAGGGAACCCAGGAGTTCGGGAGGGACCCAGGAGTTCGGGAGGGACCCAGGAGTGCCCCAAGGGACCCAGGAGTTCGGGGGGGTCCCAGTTGTAATGAATAAAACTCAATGGGATTGATCAACTCTGTGTGAGATCATTGGGGGACCCAGGCGTCCGGGAGGGACCCCGGAGTTCGGGGGGGACCCAGGAGTTCGGGGGGGGACCCAGGAGTTCGGGGAGGGACCCAGGAGTTCGGGAGGGACCCAGGAGTTCGGGGAGGGACCCAGGAGTTCGGGAGGGACCCAGGAGTTCGGGGGGGACCCAGGAGTGCCCCAAGGGACCCAGGAGTTCGGCGGGGGACCCAGGAGTTCGGGAGGGACCCAGGAGTTCGGGGAGGGACCCAGGAGTTCGGGGGGGGACCCAGGAGTTCGGGAGGGACCCAGGAGTTCGGGGAGGGACCCAGGAGTTCGGGGAGGGACCCAGGAGTTCGGGAGGGACCCAGGAGTGCCCCAGGGACCCAGGAGTTCGGGGGGGACCCAGGAGTTCGGGGGGGGTGGGGGTGCCCGGAGGCTCCGCCCCCTGCCCATTCCCGAACTCCTGGGTCCCCTCTCCGGTGCCTCCCCCTCCCCCCCCATTATTCCTCCCTCATTAATTAAAGCTCGTTAATTGCTGCTGAGCCCGGGGGGGGGAGGGGAGCCCGGACGCCTGGGTCCCTTCCCACCCCTCCCCCCCCCGGCCCGCCCCGCCCTGCCCCCCGGGGGGACCCAGGCGTTCGGGCCCCACCTGTGTGGGGCGGGGCGCCCCTCCCCCCCCGCTATGGGGTGAGTCACGTGGGGGGTGAATCAGGGCGGGGGGGGATCTATGGGGCTGGGTTAGGGGGCGGAGCTATGGGGCTGGGTTAGGGGTCTATGGGGCTGGGTTATGGGGGGGATCTATGGGGTTGGTTTAGGGGTCTATGGGGCTGGGTTAGGGGTCTATGGGGCTGGGTTATGGGGGGGATCTATGGGGCTGGGTTAGGGGTCTATGGGTCTATGGGGCTGGGTTATGGGGGGATCTATGGGGCTGGGTTAGGGGTCTATGGGGCTGGGTTATGGGGGGGATCTATGGGGTTGGTTTAGGGGTCTATGGGGCTGGGTTAGGGGTCTATGGGGCTGGGTTATGGGGCGGAGCTATGGGGCTGGGTTAGGGGTCTATGGGGCTGGGGTTTGGGTCTGTGGGGCTGGGTTAAGGGGTGGATCTATGGGGCAGATCAATGGGGCCGGGCTATAACACAGCTCTATGGGGCAGGATCTATAGGGCAGGATCTATGGGGCAGGACCTATGTGGCAGCTCTATGGGGCAGCTCTATGGGACAGGATCTATGGGGCAGGATCTATGGGGCAGGACCTATGTGGCAGCTCTATGGGGCAGCTCTATGGGGCAGGATCTATGGGACAGGATCTATGGGGCTGGGCTATAACACAGCTCTATCAGACAGGATCTATGGGGCAGGATCTATGGGGCAGGACCTATGGGGCTGGGCTATAACACAGCTCTATCAGACAGGATCTATGGGGCAGGACCTATGGGGCAGCTCTATCAGACAGGATCTATGGGGCAGGATCTGTGGGGCAGGACCTATGGGGCAGGACCTATGGGGTGGGCTATAACACAGCTCTATGGGGCAGGATCTATGGGTCAGGACCTATGGGGCTGGGCTATAACACAGCTCTATGGGGCAGGATCTATGGGTCAGGACCTATGGGGCTGGGCTATAACACAGCTCTATGGGGCAGGATCTATGGGGCAGGATCTATGGGGCAGGACCCATGGGGCCGCTCCGTGGGTCCCTGGGCCCTATGGGGCGGGGCCCCCCCCGGCGGCCCCGCCCCCGCCCCGCCCGGTTCCCGCGCCCATAAGTGGGGGCGGCGGCCGCGCCCCACGGAAGAACCCGCGATGTGGGGCTGGGACGTGGGGGGAGCCCCGGGGGGGCTGCGGCTGCTGCTGCTGCTGCTGCCAGGTGCCACTTGGGGGGCTGGGGCACTTGGGGGGCTGGGGGACTTGTGGGGCGCTTGGGGGGCTGAGGGACATGGGGGGCACTTGGGGGGCTGAGGGTCATGTGGGGACTTGGGGGGCTGGGGGACATGGGGGGCACTTGGGGGGCACTTGGGGGGCTGAGGGACTTATGGGGCGCTTGGGGGGCTGAGGGCACTTGGGGGACTGGGGGCACTTGGGGGGCTGAGGGACATGGGGGTACTTGGGGGGCTGGGGCACTTGGGGGGCTGGGGGGCACTTGGGGGGCTGAGAGACTTATGGGGCGCTTGGGGGGCTGAGGGACATGGGGGCACTTGGGGGGCTGGGGGACTTGTGGGGCACTTGGGGGGCTGGGGGACATGGGGGGCTGGGGGGAGCTTGGGGGGCTGGGGACATGGGGGGCATCTGGGGGACATGGGGGGCACTTGGGGGGCTGAGGGAACTTGGGGGGCTGAGGGCCATGGGGGGCTGGGGACTTACGGGGAACTTGGGGGGCTGGGGGACATGGGGGGCACTTGGGGGACTGGGGGGAACTTGGGGGGCTGAGAGACTTATGGGGCGCTTGGGGGGGCTGAGGGACATGGGGGGCTGGGGGGAGCTTGGGGGGCTGAGGGACATGGGGGGCACTTGGGGGGCTGAGGGACTTATGGGGCACTTGGGGGGCTGAGGGACATGGGGGGCACTTGGGGGGCTGAGAGACTTATGGGGCACTTGGGGGGCTGGGAACTTATGGGGCACTTAGGGGGCTGGGGACATGGGGGGCACTTGGGGGGCTGGGGACTTATGGGGCACTTGGGGGGCTGAGGGAACTTGGGGGGCTGGGGACATGGGGGGCACCTGGGGGACATGGGGGGAACTTGGGGGGCTGGGGACTTGTGGGGCACTTGGGGGTCTGGGGAGAACTTGGGGGACTGAGGGACATGGGGGCACTTGGGGGGCTGAGGGAACTTGGGGGGCTGGGGGGAGCTTGGGGGGCTGGGGACATGGGGGGCACTTGGGGGGCTGAGGGTCATGTGGGGACTTGGGGGGCTGGGGGACATGGGGGGCACTTGGGGGGCTGGGGGGAACTTGGGGGGCTGAGAGACTTATGGGGCACTTGGGCTGGGAACTTATGGGGCACTTAGGGGGCTGGGGGACATGGGGAGCACTTGGGGGGCTGAGGGTCATGTGGGGCACTTGGGGGGCTGAAGGACATGGGGGGCACCTGGGGGGCTGGGGACTTATGGGGCACTTGGGGGGCTGAGGGCCATGGGGGCACTTGGGGGGCTGGGAGGCACTTGGGGGACTGGGGGGAACTTGGGGGGCTGAGGGACTTATGGGGCGCTTGGGGGGGCTGAGGGACATGGGGGGCTGGGGGGAGCTTGGGGGGCTGAGGGACATGGGGGGCACTTGGGGGGCTGGGGGGAACTTGGGGGGCTGAGAGACTTATGGGGCACTTGGGCTGGGAACTTATGGGGCACTTAGGGGGCTGGGGGACATGGGGAGCACTTGGGGGGCTGAGGGACTTATGGGGCACTTGGGGGGCTGAGGGACATGGGGGGCACTTGGGGGGCTGAAGGACATGGGGGGCACCTGGGGGGCTGGGGACTTATGGGGCACTTGGGGGGCTGAGGGCCATGGGGGGCACTTGGGGGGCTGGGAGGCACTTGGGGGACTGGGGGGAACTTGGGGGGCTGAGGGACTTATGGGGCGCTTGGGGGGCTGAAGGACATGGGGGGCTGGGGGGAGCTTGGGGGGCTGGGGACATGGGGGGCACTTGGGGGGCTGAGGGACTTATGGGGCACTTGGGGGGCTGAGGGTCATGGGGGGCGCTTGGGGGGCTGGGAGGCACTTGGGGGACTGGGGGGAACTTGGGGGGCTGAGGGACTTATGGGGCGCTTGGGGGGCTGAAGGACATGGGGGGCTGGGGGGAGCTTGGGGGGCTGGGGACATGGGGGCACCTGGGGGGCTGGGGACTTATGGGGAACTTGGGGGGCTGGGGACATGGGGGCACTTGGGGGGCTGGGGACTTATGGGGCACTTCGGGGGCTGAGGGACATGTGGGGCACTTGGGGGACTGGGGGGAACTTGGGGGGCTGAGGGACTTATGGGGCACTTGGGGGGCTGGGGACTTATGGGGCACTTGGGGGGCTGGGGGGCACTTGGGGGGCTGAGGGACTTATGGGGCGCTTGGGGGGCTGGGAGACATGTGGGGCACTTGGGGGGTCTATATCTATGGGTCAGTATCTATGGGTCCGTATCTCTCTATGGGTCTCTATGGGTCTCTATGGGTGTCTATGGGTCAGGATCTATGGGTCTGTATCTCTCTATGGGGCAGGATCTATGGGTCTCGAGTGCCTGCACTGTGGGTTGGTATCTATGGGTCTCTATAGGTCCCTATGGGTCTCTATAGGTCCCTATGGGTCTCTATGGGTCCCTATGGGTCAGACCTATGGGTCTATGGGTCCCTATGGGTCTCAATGGGTCAGGATCTATGGGTCTATGGGTCCCTATGGGTCAGATCTATGGGTCCCTATGGGTCAGACCTGTGGGTCTATGGGTCCCTATGGGGCAGGCTCTATGGGTCCCTATGGGTCTCTATGGGTCTCTCTGGGTCCCTATGGGGCGGGCTCTATGGGTCTCTATGGGTCCCTATGGGTCTCTATGGGTCTCTATGGGTCTCTATGGGTCCCTATGGGTCTCTATGGGGCAGGCTCCATGGGTCCCTATGGGTCCCTATGGGTCACTATGGGTCCCTATGGGTCTCTATGGGTCTCTATGGGTCTCTATGGGTCCCTATGGGTCTCCATGGGTCCCTATGGTCTCTATGGGGCAGGCTCCATGGGTCTCTATGGGTCCCTATGGGTCCCTATGGGTCCCTATGGGTCTCTATGGGTCCCTATGGGTCTCCATGGGTCCCTATGGGTCTCTATGGGGCAGGCTCTATGGGTCTCTGTGGGTCTCTATGGGCCCCTATGGGTCCGTATGTGTCCCTATGGGTCTCTATGGGGCAGGCTCCATGGGTCTCTATGGGTCTCTATGGGTCCCTATGGGTCTCTATGGGGCAGGCTCCATGGGTCCCTATGGGTCTCTATGGGTCCCTATGGGTCTCCATGGGTCTCTATGGGTCTCCATGGGTCTCCATGGGTCCCTATGGGTCCCTATGGGTCCCTATGGGTCTCTATGGGTCCCTATGGGTCTCCATGGGTCCCTATGGGTCCCTATGGGTCTCTATGGGTCTCTATGGGGCAGGCTCCATGGGTCTCGAGTGCCTGCGCTGTGGGTCGGACGCCGGGCGCTGCCGTGGGGCCGAAGTCGTCTCCTGCCCCATAGGGAGCGACGTCTGCGTCGAGGCCCTCGGGGGCGTGGCCTGGAGTGAGTGCCGGACGCCTGGGTCCCTCCCGAACTCCTGGGTCCCTCCCGAACTCCTGGGTCCCTCCCCGAACTCCTGGGTCCCTCCCGGACTCCTGGGTTCCTCCTGAACTCCTGGGTTCCCCCCCGCACTCCTGGGTCCCTCCCCGAACTCCTGGGTCCCTCCCCGAACTCCTGGGTCGCTCCCGAACTCCTGGGTCCCTCCCGCAGGTCACGGGCGGTTCTGGCTGGGGGGGCGGGGCTGTGGGCGGGGCCAGCCCGGAAGCCACGCCCGCGCGCTCCAGCTGGCCGGGCTCGTGCTGTTTTCCCGCCGGCGCCAATGCCGGGAGGGGCGGGGCTGCAACGCGGAACTTCCGCTCGGAGAGGAAGGGGCGCTGCCCGACGTCGGTACGGACCGGAAGTGGGCGGGGCGAGGGGTGGGGGGGGGAGAGGGGGGTGAATGGGGGCAATGGGAGGGGCTGGGAGGAACTGGGGGGGTCAATGGGGGTCAGTGGGGGATCAGTGGGGTTAATGGGAGTCAATGGGGGTCAATGGGGTCAGTGGGGTGAATGGGGGGCAATGGGGTCAATGGGGTCAATGGGGGTCAATGGGGATCAATGGGGGCAATGGAAGTCAATGGGATCAGTGGGGGTCAATGGGGTCAATGGGGTCAATGGGGGGCAATGGGGGACAATGGGGATCAATGGGGGTCAATGGGGGTAAATGGGGTCAATGGGGGTCAGTGGGGGTCAATGGGAATCAATGAGGGGTCAGTGGGGGTCAATGGGTTCAATGGAAGTCAATGGGGGTCAAAGGGGTCAGTGGGGGTCAATAGGAGTCAATGGAAGTCAATGGGGGTCAATGGGTATCAATGGGGTTAATGGGGGTCAATGGGGTCAATGGGGTCAATGGGGGTCAATGGGGTCAATGGGGGGAATGGGGATCAATGAGGAGTCAGTGGGGGTCAGTGGGGTCAATGGGATCAATGGAGTCAATGGGGGTCAATGGGGGTCAATGGGGATCAATGGGGTCAATGGTGGGCAGTGGGGGGCAATGGGGATCAATGGGGTCAATGGGGTCAATGGTGGGCAATGGGGGGCAATGGGGATCAATGGGGTCAATGGGGTCAATGGTGGGCAATGGGGGGCAATGGGGATCAATGGGGTCAATGGGGTCAATGGTGGGCAATGGGGGGCAATGGGGATCAATGAGGGGTCAGTGGGGTCAATGGGATCAATGGGGGTCAATGGGGGTTAATGGGAATCAATGTGGGTCAATGGGAGTCAATGGGAATCAATGGGGGTCAATGGGGTCAATGGGGTCAATGGGGGTTAATGGGAATCAATGGGGGTCAATGGGGGTCAGTGGGGGTCAATGGGGTCAATGGTGGGCAATGGGGATCAATGGGGTTCAATGGGGGTCAGTGGGGGTCAATGGGGTCAATGGGAGTCAATGGGAGTCAATGGGAGTCAATGGGGATCAATGGGGGTCAAAAGGGGCAATGGAGGCAATGGGGATCAGTGGGGTTAGTGGGGGTCAATAGGAGTCAGTGGAAGTCAATGGGGGTCAATGGGGGTCAATAGGAGTCAATGGGGGTCAATGGGGATCAATGGGGTCAATGGGGGTCAATGGGGGCAATGGGGTCAATGGTGGGCAGTGGGGGGCAATGGGGATCAATGGGGGGTCAGTGGGGTTCAATGGGGTCAATGGTGGGCAATGGGGGGCAATGGGGATCAATGAGGGGTCAGTGGGGGTCAGTGGGGTCAATGGGGGTCAAAGGAATAAATGGGGGTCAGTGGGGGTTAATGGGAATGGGGGTCAATGGGGTCAGTGGGGGTCAGTGGGGTCAATGGGGTTAATGGGGGTCAATGGGGTCAATGGGGGTCAATAGGAGTCAATGGGGTCAATGGGGTCAATGGGGGGCAATGGGGATCAATGAGGGGTCAGTGGGGGTCAGTGGGGTCAATGGGGGTTAATGAAGTCAATGGGGGTCAATGGGGTCAATGGGGTCAGTGGGGATCAGTGGGGATCAGTGGGGTCAATGGGGATCAATGGGGTCAATGGGGTCAATGGGGTCAATGAGGTCAATGAGGTCAATGCGGTCAAAAGGGGGGATCAATGTGGTCCGTACTGGTCCGTACTGGTCCACACTGGCCCACCCGTCTCTGGCCCCGCCCCCAGGCCCCTCCAGCCCGGCGCCGCCCAATGGGCTGCGTTGTTTCGGGTGCCCGGACGAGGGCCCCTGCACCTCCCCCACCGTGGTTCACTGCGCCGGGGACCAGCGCCTCTGCTTCCATGGCAACGTCACCATCGCCCTGGGTACGGCCAATGGGGGCGAGGGGGTGGGGCCTGGCTGCCACTGATGGGGGCGTGGCCTCCTGGTCGCCGTGGCAACCCAGTGCGGCCCTGGGGTCAATGGGGGTCAATGGGGTCAATGGGGTCAATGGGAGTCAATGAGGGTCAATGGGGGTCAATGGGGTCAATGGGGGTCAATGGGGGTCAATGGGGATCAGTGGGGGTCAATGGGGGTCAATGGGGGTCAATGGGGTCAATGGGTATCAATGGTGATCAGTTGGGGGTCAATGGGGGTCAATGGGGATCAGTGGGGGTCAATGGAGTCAATGGGGTCAATGGGGGTCAATGGAGATCAATGGGGTCAATGGGGGTCAATGGGGGTCAATGGGGGTCAATGGGAGTCAATGTGGATCAATGGGGGTCTATGGGGGTCTATGGGGTCAATGGGGGTTCAATGGGCGGCAATGGGATCAATGGGGGTCAATGCGGTCAATGGGGATCAATGGGGTCAATGGGGGTCAATGTGGATCAGTGGGGGTCATGGGGGTCTATGGGGTCAATGGGGATCAATGGGAGTCAATGGGAGTCAATGCGGGTTAGTGGGGTCAATGGGGGTCAGTGGGGTCAATGGGGATCAATGGGGGTCAATGGGGGTCATGGGGGTCAATGGGGTCAATGAGGATCAATGGGGGTCATGGGGGTCAGTGGGGTCAATGGAGATCAATGGAGATCAATGGGGTCAATGGGGGTCAATGGGGGTCAATGGGGGTCAATGGGGTCAATGGAGATCAATGGGGTCAATGGGGGTCAATGGGGGTCAATGGAGTCAATGGGGTCAATGGGGGTCAATGGGGGTCAATGGGGTCAATGGAGTCAATGGGGTCAATGGGGTCAATGGGGGTCAATGGAGATCAATGGGGTCAATGGGGTCAATGGGGTCAATGGGGGTTCAATGGGCGGCAATGGGATCAATGGGGGTCAATGCGGTCAATGGGGATCAATGGGGTCAATGGGGGTCAATGTGGATCAGTGGGGGTCATGGGGGTCTATGGGGTCAATGGGGATCAATGGGAGTCAATGGGAGTCAATGCGGGTTAGTGGGGTCAATGGGGGTCAGTGGGGTCAATGGGGATCAATGGGGGTCAATGGGGGTCATGGGGGTCAATGGGGTCAATGAGGATCAATGGGGGTCATGGGGGTCAGTGGGGTCAATGGAGATCAATGGAGATCAATGGGGTCAATGGGGGTCAATGGGGGTCAATGGGGTCAATGGAGATCAATGGGGTCAATGGGGGTCAATGGGGGTCAATGGGGGTCAATGGAGTCAATGGGGTCAATGGGGGTCAATGGGGGTCAATGGGGGTCAATGGGGTCAATGGGGGTCAATGGAGATCAATGGGGTCAATGGGGGTCAATGGAGGTCAATGGGGGTCAATGGGGTCAATGGGGATCAATGGGGATCAGTGGGGGTCAATGGGGGTCAATGGGGGTCAATGGGGGTCAATGCGGTCAATGGGGATCAATGGGGGTCAATGGGATCAATCGGGGTCAACGGGAGTCAATAGGGATCAATGGGGTCAATGGGGGTCAATAGGAGTCAATGGGGATCAGTGGGGTCAATGGGGATCAATGGGGGTCAGTGGGGTGATAGGGATCAATGGGGTCAATGGGGGTCAATGGCATCAATGGGGGTCAGTGAGGTCAATGGGGATCAATGGGGATCAATGGGGGCCAATGGGGGTCAATGGGAGTCAATGGGGTCAATGGGAGTCAATGGGGAACAATGGGGGTCAATGAGGGTCAATGGGATCAATCGGGGTCAACGGGAGTCAATGGGAGTCAATGGGGGTCAATGGGAGTCAATGGGGATCAATCAGGGTCAACAGGAGTCAATGGGGGTCAGTGGGGTCAATGGGGGTGAACGGGAGTCAATGGGGGTCAATGGGGGTCAATGGGGTCAATGGGGGTCAATGGGGGTCAATGGGGTCAACGGTGATCAATGGGGTCACCATGCCAACCAATAGCAGGCTGTGGATGGGCGGGGCCAAGAGACCCTAGAGGCAGGGTGGGCGTGGCCTATGGTGACGCCCCGCCCCCCTTACCCCCCCAGGCGACCGGCGGCTGTGGCGGGAGGTTCGGGGCTGCGCCCGCGGCCCCGAGTGCTCGGAGGAGCCGCGTGGGGACGGGGACGCGGGGCTGAGCGGCTCCTGCTGCCACGGGGAGCTCTGCAACGCGCCCCACGGCGGCCTCTTCGCCCCACACCTGCCCCGCCTGCAGCTGCTGCCCCACGGCCACGCCCCCACGGCCGCGCCCGGCCACGCCAAGATGGCCGCCGCAACCAAGATGGCCGCCGCCACCAAGATGGCTGCCGCAACCAAGATGGCCGCCGCCACCAAGATGGCCGCCGAAACCAAGATGGCCGCCGCCACCAAGATGGCCGCCGCCAATGGGGGCGTTGGTGGTGATGTCATTGGGGTCAATGGTGATGTCATTGGGGTCAACGGTGATGACGATGGGGACGTCAATGGAGGGAAGGACGGCGCCAAGATGGCCGCCGGGGGCAATGGCGTCAATGGTGATGTCATTGGGGTCAATGGTGATGTCATTGGGGTCAATGGTGATGTCATCGGGGTCAACGGAAGCGTCATTGGGGTCAATGGTGGGAAGGACGGCGCCAATATGGCCGCCGGGGGCAATGGTGATGTCATCGGGGGCAATGGTGATGTCATCGGGGTCAATGGTGATGTCATCGGGGGCAATGGAAGCGTCAATGGGGTCAACGGTGATGTCACCGGGGTCAATGGTGATGTCACCGGAGTCAACGGTGACGTCATCAGGGTCAATGCAAGCGTCAATGGGGTCAACGGTGATGTCACCAGGGTCAACGGTGACGTCATCAGGGTCAATGGAAGCGTCATTGGTGACGTCAATGGCGCCAAGGGCAAAGCCAACATGGCCGCCGGGGCCAACGGTGACGTCAGCGGTGACGTCAGCACCAAGATGGCCGCCGGCAGAGCCGGGCGCCCCCCCGAAGGAAAGGGCGGGACCAAGGGGCCGGTGGGGCGGGGCCACCCCATGGGCGGGGCCTTTTGGCTCCTCCCCCTGCTGCTCTGGCCCCTCCTCTAAAGGAGGGAGGGGCCAAACAAGCCCCACCCCCCAATCACAGGGGCCAATAAACGGTTGTGGTGGAACAAGGGGGTGGAGTCGGATTTATTAGTGATGGGGGGGACCCAGGAGTGCGGGGAGGGACCCAGGAGTTCGGGAGGGACCCAGGAGTTCGGGAGGGACCCAGGAATGCGGGGCGGAACCAAAAAGTTGGGGGCGGAACCAAAGTTCGGGGTCGCGGGGGCAGAGGGGGGGAGGTTTGGAGGCGGCACCGAGGCGCCTGGGGGGACCGGAAGTGACGCTGCACCGAGGCAAAAGGAGGGGGAACGAGATCCCGGTTGGGTTTTGTTCATCCCGTTCATTCATTTTATTTCAAGGGGGGGACCCAGGAGTTCGGGGAGGGACCCAGGCGTCCGGGAGGGGACCCAGGAGTGCGGGAGGGACCCAGGAGTGCGGGAGGTGGGCGTGTCCAGCGCCGGTGGGCGGGGCTAAGCGGCGTCATCCTGGATCCCGCAGCGGAGATTGGCGGGAACGGCAACGTCTGGGGGGGAAGGGGCGGGGTTACAGAGGACCCAGGAGTTCGGGAGGGACCCAGGAGTTCGGGAGGGGACCCAGGAGTTCGGGAAAGGGATTATAGGGGAGGGACCCAGGAGTTCAGGAGGGGACCCAGGAGTTCGGGGGGGGACCCAGGAGTCCGGGAGGGACCCAGGAGTGCCCCAAGGGACCCAGGAGTTCGGAAGGGACCCAGGAGTTCGGGAGGGACCCAGGAGTCCAGGAGGGACCCAGAGTGCCCCAGGGACCCAGGAGTTCGGGAGGGGACCCAGGAGTTCGGGGAGGGACCCAGGAGTTCGGGAGGGACCCAGGAGTTCGGGGAGGGACCCAGGAGTCCAGGAGGGACCCAGGAGTTCGGAAGGGACCCAGGAGTTCGGGGAGGGACCCAGGAGTTCGGGAGGGACCCAGGAGTCCGGGAGGGACCCAGGAGTTCGGGAGGGACCCAGGAGTCCGGGAGGGACCCAGGAGTCCGGGAGGGACCCAGGAGTTCGGGAGGGACCCAGGAGTTCAGGAGGGACCCAGGAGTCCGGGAGGGACCCAGGAGTTCAGGAGGGACCCAGGAGTTCAGGAGGGACCCAGGAGTTCGGGGAGGGACCCAGGAGTTCGGGAGGGACCCAGGAGTCCGGGAGGGACCCAGGAGTTCGGGAGGGGACCCGGGAGTGCCCCAAGGGACCCAGGCATCCGGGAGGGACCCAGGCGTCCTGCGCACCCATGAGTTTGGGCCGGGGCAGCCCCAGCCCGTCCATCACCCTCACGAATTCGTCCTCGCTCAGCGTCAGGCGCGGGTTCAACCGCTTCTCCTCCCCCACCGTGGACACCGTGTGACCTGCGGGGGAGGGGCGGGGGGCTCAGGACCCCCCGACCCCCCCTCACCCCCAACTCATCCCCCCATGCACCCCAATAACCCCCAAAACCACACAAATCTGCTCCCCCGAACGCCTGGGTCCCTCATCCGTCCCCCCTATAGCCCCCAAATCCCCCCTCCCGAACTCCTGGGTCCCTTCCCGAACTCCTGGGTCCCTCCCCCCGAACTCCTGGGTCCCTCCCCCCGAACTCCTGGGTCCCTCCCGAACTCCTGGGTCCCTCCCCATCCCCCCTATAACCCCAAACCCCCCCCAAATCTGCTCCCCCGAACTCCTGGGTCCCTTCTCCCGAACTCCTGGGTCCCTCCCGAACTCCTGGGTCCCTCCTCCCGAAATCCTGGGTCCCTCCCCATCCCCCCTATAACCCCAAAACCCCCCCAAATCTGCTCCCCCGAACTCCTGGGTCCCTTCTCCCGAACTCCTGGGTCCCTCCCCATCCCCCCTATAACCCCCAAATCCCTCCCCCTGAACTCCTGGGTCCCTCCCCGAACTCCTGGGTCCCTCCCCCTGAACTCCTGGGTCCCTCCCGAACTCCTGGGTCCCTCCCCATCCCCCCTATAACCCCCAAATCCCCCCTCCCGAACTCCTGGGTCCCTCCCCGAACTCCTGGGTCCCTCCCCCCGAACTCCTGGGTCCCTCCCTAAAACCCCAAACCCCCCCCAAATCTGCCACCCCCCCGAACTCCTGGGTCCCCCCCGAACGCCTGGGTCCCTCCCGGACGCCTGGGTCCCCACCGCAGTAGTCGTGTCCGGGGTAAATGTGGCAAGATTCGGGCAAAGTGAAGATTTGTTCATGGATGGAGCGGTAAAGGGTGCGGGGGCAGCCTGCAGGGGGCGGGAGAGAGCACCAGTTCATCCCAGTTCATCCCAGTTCATCCCAGTCCATCCCAGTCCATCCCAGTCCCCTCCCCAGTGAACCCAGCGCTGCAGGGGGGCAGCACGGAACAGCCGTCGCTATGGCCACGAATCACCATGGCAACCGCTATTCCAGTCCCCTCCCCAGTGACCCCAGCAGACAGGGGGGCAGCACGGAACAGCCGTTGCTATGGCAACCGGTCACCATGGCAACGCATAGGCCGTTTCCCTCCCCAGTGAGCCCAGCAGACAGGGGGTAGCACGGAAGAGCCGTTGCTATGGCAACCGGTCACCATGGCAACCGCCGTTCTATTCACACCCCCCCAGTGTCACCAGTGAACCCCCCAGTCCATCCCAGTCCCTCCCAGTGCTCCCCAGTCCATCCCAGTGACTCCCCAGTCCATCCCAGTCCCTCCCAGTGCTCCCCAGTTCATCCAGGTGACTCCCAGTCCCTCCCAGTGCTCCCCAGTTCATCCCAGTGTCTCCCAGTCCCTCCCAGTGACTCCCCAGTCCATCCCAGTCTATCCCAGCTGCTCCCAGTCCCCCCAGTATCACTTAGAGGGACCTCCCGGTGTCACTTAGAACCCTCCCAGTTCATCCCAGTCCCTCCCAGTTCATCCCAGTATCACTTAGAGGGACCTCCCAGTGCTCCCAGTGTCACCCACGGACTGTCCCAGTTCATCCCAGTGACTCCCACTGACCTCCCAGTGACTCCCATTGACCCTCCCAGTGCTCCCCAGTTCATCCCAGTGATTCCCATTGACCTCCCAGTGCCTCCCATTGACCCTCCCAGTGCCTCCCAGTGACCTCCCAGTGCCTCCCAGTTCATCCCAGTGACTCCCATTGACCTCCCAGTGCCTCCCATTGACCCTCCCAGTGCTCCCCAGTTCATCCCAGTGATTCCCATTGACCTCCCAGTGCCTCCCATTGACGTCCCAGTGCCTCCCAGTGCCTCCCATTGACCTCCCAGTGCCTCCCAGTGCCTCCCATTGACCTCCCAGTGCCTCCCATTGACCTCCCAATCCCTCCCATTGACCTCCCAGTGCCTCCCATTGACCTCCCAATACCTCCCAGTGCCTCCCATTGACCTCCCAGTGCCTCCCAGTATCACCCATTGACCTCCCATTGCCCTCCCAGTGCCTCCCATTGACCTCCCAATCCCTCCCATTGACCCTCCCAGTGCTCCCCAGTTCATCCCAGTGATTCCCATTGACCTCCCAGTGCCTCCCATTGACCCCCCAGTGCCTCCCATTGACCTCCCAGTGCCTCCCAGTGCCTCCCATTGACCCCCCAGTCCATCCCAGTGCCTCCCATTGACCTCCCAGTCCCTCCCAGTCCCCCGGTCCGTCTGTCCCACCCTGCTGGAAGTCCGTCCGTCCGCAGCCCCGGATCAGCAGGGCGTCCCCGGTGAAAGCGGCTGATTGGTCGTCCAGAACGAGGGTGATGCAGCCGGGGGTGTGGCCAGGGGTGGGGCGCACCTGGAGAGCCTGGACCCAGGAGTGCCCCAATGGACCCAGGAGTGCCCCAAGGGACCCAGGAGTGCCCCAATGGACCCAGGAGTGCCCCAAGGGACCCCAAAACCCCCAAAAGGGACCCAGGAGTGCCCCAAGGGACCCAGGAGTGCCCCAAACCCCCACAAAAGGGACCCAGGAGTGCCCCAAAACGGACCCAGGAGTGCCCCAAGGGACCCAGGAGTGCCCCAAAAACCCCTAAAAGGGACCCAGGAGTACCCCAAACACCCCCAAAAGGGACCCAGGAGTGCCCCAAGAACCCTCAAAAGGGACCCAGGAGTGCCCCAGGGACCCAGGAGTGCCCCAAACACCCCCAAAAGGGACCCAGGAGTGCCCCAAAGGGACCCAGGAGTGCCCCAGGGACCCAGGAGTTCCCCAAAAACCGCTAAAAGGGACCCAGGAGTGCCCCAAATGGGACCCAGGAGTGCCCCAAGAACCCTCAAAAGGGACCCAGGAGTGCCCCAAGGGACCCCAAAACCCCCAAAAGGGACCCAGGAGTGCCCCAAAAACCCCTAAAAGGGACCCAGGAGTGCCCCAAGGGACCCCAAAACCCCTAAAAAGGGACCCAGGAGTGCCCCAAAAGGGACCTAGGAGTTCGGGAACCACTCCCACAGCCCCTCCCCTACCCCCGAAGCCCCTCCCCCTTGGCCCCGCCCCCTCCCGCTGGCCCCGCCCCCACTCACGAAGGCCCCGAAGCGCAGCTCCTCCCCCTCCCCCAGCAGCCGATCCGCGCGGGCGCCGCTGGCGCCGGAAATGGCGGTGGGGCAGGACAGAGCCAATCGGAGCGCGCCGGAGCCCGTCACGTGATCCGCGTGCACGTGCGTGTTCACTGAGGGACCCCGGAGTGCCCCAGGGGGACCCAGGAGTTCAGGGAGGGACCCGGGAGTGCCCCAAGGGACCCGGGAGTGCCCCAAGGACTCAATAGGGGACCCAGGAGTGCCCCAAGGACCCAATAGGGGACCCAGGAGTGCCCCAAGGACTCAATAGGGGACCCAGGAGTGCCCCAAGGGACCCAGGAGTGCCCCAAGGACTCAATAGGGGACCCAGGAGTGCCTCAAGGACTCAATAGGGGACCCAGGAGTGCCCCAAGGGACCCAGGAGTGCCCCAAGCACTCAATAGGGGACCCAGGAGTGCCCCAAGGGACCCAGGAGTGCCCCAAGGACCCAGGAGTGCCCCAAGGACCCAATAGGGGACCCAGGAGTGCCCCAAGGACTCAATAGGGGACCCAGGAGTGCCCCAAGGACTCAATAGGGGACCCAGGAGTGCCCCAAGGGACCCAGGAGTGCCCCAAGGACTCAAAAGGGGACCCTGGAGTACCCCAATGGACCCAAGAGTTCAGGAAGGGACCCAGGAGTGCCCCAAGGGACCCAGGAGTGCCCCAGGGGGACCCAGGCGTTCGGGAGGGACCCAGGAGTTCGGGAGGGACCCAGGAGTTCGGGGAGGGACCCAGGAGTTCGGGAGGGACCCAGGAGTTCGGGGAGGGACCCAGGAGTTCGGGAGGGGACCCAGGAGTTCGGGACGGGACCCAGGAGTTCGGGAGGGACCCAGGCGTTCGGGAGGGACCCAGGCGTCCGGCCGTACCCGCCCAGCGCACGCGCAGGCGCAGCTCGCGCAGCAGCCGGAGGTCTCGCGGCGCCGTCTCGAGCACGGGATCGATCACCACGGCGTCACGTGACCGCGCGTCGGCGATGACGTAGGTGTACGTGCAGCTCGCGGGCTCGAACAGCTGCGCCCCCGGACGCCTGGGTCCCTCCCGAACGCCTGGGTCCCCAACCTCCCCCCCCCCCCCGCCCCCCCATAACGAACCCAGGCGTCCGGGTCACCCCCCCCCAACTTTGAGGACCCAGGCGTCCGGGCCCCGCCCCCCCCACCTGTCTGAGCAGCAACTTCCGGTCGGCGGCTCCTGTCGCGACAGAGCGCGCGATCGCGACCGCGCGGGAAACGTGGCGGGAAAACATGGCGGGAACGGCGCTTCCGGGAGGGCGCGGGGCCTTTAAGAGCCGAGGGGAAGAGGGGGACCCGCCCCTTAAGGCGGCAACGCCTCTTAAAGTGGCAACGCCCTATTAGTGGGACAGTCTTAAAGCGGCAACGGCTCTTAAAGGGGCAACGAGCTTAGTGGGGACGCTCTTAAAGCGGCAACAGCTCTTAAAGTGGCAACGCCCTATTAGTGGGGACAGCCTTAAAGCGGCAACGGCCCTTGAAGTGGCAACGCCCTATTAGTGGGGACAGTCTTAAAGCGGCAACGCCTCTTAAAGGGGCAACGCCCTATTAGCGGGGCCAGTCTTAAAGCGGCAACGGCTCTTAAAGGGGCAACGAGCTTAGTGGGGATGCTCTTAAACCGGCAACACCTCTTAAAGGGGTAACGCACTTAATGGGGCCAGTCTTAAAGTGGCAACGCCTCTTAAAGGGGCAACGCCCTATTAGTGGGGACAGTCTTAAAGCGGCAACGCCTCTTAAAGTGGCAACGCACTTAATGGGGACACTCTTAAAGCGGCAACGCTCAATTAGCGGGGACAATCTTAAAGTGGCAACGCCTCTTAAAGGGGCAACGAGCTTAGTGGGGACGCTCTTAAAGCGGCAACACACGTTAAAGCGGCAACGCACTTAATGGGGCCAGTCTTAAAGCGCCAACGGCTCTTAAAGGGGCAGCGACCTTAGTGGGGACAATCTTAAGGGGGCAACGCCTCTTAAAGCGGCAACACCCCCCGAGGTGGACCCCACCCTGCCCTTTATTGAGCAAAAACCGCTTTATTTTAGCACAAAACGGGTGGGGAGGGGATGATGATGACGTCACGATGATGTCATGATGACGTCATGATGACGTCACGGACGCACGGCGAATGGCTGGGCTGGCAGGGCCCGCTGCTGCTCCCCGCAGAGCCGCAGCCAATGGGGACGCACGAAGGTCAGCGAGGGGCGGAGCTCCAGCGCCTGGGGGCGGGGCCAAGGTCAGGCCACGCCCCCTTGGCTGAGCCCACCCCCCCCGGGGGACCCAAGAGTTTGGGAGGGACCCAGGAGTGCCCCAAGGGACCCAGGAGTTCAGGGGGGGACCCAGGAGTGCCCCAAGGGACCCAGGAGTGCCCCAAGGGACCCAGGCGTCCGGGCCCCACCCACCTCGTCAAAGGCCGGGTCCCAATCCTGTGACGTCACCACGTGGGTCACCGAGTCGCTCATGTACGGGGACACGGACCTGCCGACCAGTATAAACCAGTATAAACCAGTACGGACCAATATGAACCAGTACGGACCAGTATGGACAACCCCTAACCCAGTACAGCCCAGTGTGAGCTCCCAGTGCTCCCAGTTCATCCCAGTTACCCCCCACTGACGCTCCCAGTACAACCCAGTATACACCAGTATAACCAGTATATCCCAGTATAACCCAGTATAACCAGTACAATCCATTATAAACCAGTATAACCCAGTACAACCCAGTACATCCCACTATATCCCAGTATATCCCAGTATAACCAGTACAATCCAATACAACCCAGTACAACCCACTATAACCCAGTATAACCCAGTACAACCCAGTATACACCAGTATAACCAGTATATCCCAATATAACCCAGTATAACCAGTACAACCCAGTACATCAAAGCATATCCCAGTATAACCCAATATGACCCAGTACATCCCAGTATAACCCAGTATAACCAATATATCCCAGTATAACCAGTATAACCCACTATAAACCAGTATAGCCAGTATGATCCAGTATAACCCAATATAACCCAGTATAACCAGTACAACCCAGTACAACCCAGTATAACCAGTACAACCCAGTATAACCCAGTATAACCAGTACAACCCAGTATAACCCAGTATAACCAGTACAACCCAGTATAACCCAGTATAACCAGTACAACCCAGTATATCAAAGCATAACCCAATATAATCCAGTATATCCCAGTATAACCCACTATAAACCAGTATAGCCAGTATGACCCAATATAACCCAGTATATCCCAGTATAACCAGTATAACCCACTATAAACCAGTATAGCCAGTATGACCCAGTATAACCCAATATAACCCACTATAACCAGTACAACCCAGTACAACCCAGTATAACCAGTACAACCCAGTACAAACCAGTATATCAAAGCATAACCCAATATAACCCAGTATATCCCAGTATAACCAATATATCCCAGTATAACCAGTATAACCCACTATAAACCAGTATATGCCAGTATAACCAGTATAACCCAGTATATCAAAGCATATCCCAGTATAACCCAATATAACCAGTATAACCCACTATAAACCAGTATAACCAGTATAACCCACTATAACCAGTACAACCCAGTATAACCCAGTATAACCAGTACAACCCAGTACATCAAAGCATATCCCAGTATAACCCAATATAACCCAGTATATCCCAGTATAACCCAGTATAACCAATATATCCCAGTATAACCCACTATAAACCAGTATAGCCAGTATGACCCAGTATAACCCAATATAACCCACTATAACCCAGTATAACCAGTATAACCCACTATAAATCAGTCTTAACCAGTCTTAACCAGTCTAAACCAGTCTAACCAGTCTAAACCAGTCTAACCAGTCTAAACCAGTATAAACCAGTCTAAACCAGTATAAACCAGTATAAACCAGTATAAACCAGTTGCTCACCCCCCGAAGGCCACCACGTAGCGCTGCAGCAGCCGCCCCTCCCCCGCCGGGAACTCCCCGTGGAAGAAGAAACTTTGGTCCTGGAAGAAATCTGAGGGACCCAGGAGTTCGGGAGGGACCCAGGAGTGCCCCAAAGGACCCAGGAGTCTGGGAGGGACCCAGGAGTTCGGGAGGGACCCAGGAGTTCGGGAGGGACCCAGGAGTGCCCCAGGGGACCCAGGAGTTCGGGAGGGACCCAGGAGTGCCCCAAGGGACCCAGGAGTGCCCCAAGGGACCCAGGAGTTTGGGAGGGACCCAGGAGTGCCCCAAGGGACCCAGGAGTACCCCAAGGGACCCAGGAGTGCCCCAGGGGACCCAGGAGTTCGGGAGGGACCCAGGAGTGACCCAAGGGACACAGGAATTCTGGGAGGGACCCAGGAGTGCCCCAAGGGACCCAGGAGTGCCCCAGGGGACCCAGGAGTTCGGGAGGGACCCAGGAGTTCGGGAGGGACCCAGGAGTGCTCCAGGGGACCCAGGAGTACCCCAAGGGACCCAGGAGTGCCCCAAGGGACCCAGGAGTTCGGGAGGGACCCAGGAGTGCCCCAAGGGACCCAGGAGTGCCCCAAGGGACCCAGGAGTTCAGGAGGGACCCAGGAGTGCCCCAAGGGGACCCAGGAGTTCGGGAGGGACCCAGGAGTTCGGGAGGGACCCAGGAGTGCCCCAAGGGACCCAGGAGTGCCCCAAGGGACCCAGGAGTTCAGGAGGGACCCAGGAGTGCCCCAAGGGACCCAGGAGTGCCCCAAGGGACCCAGGAGTTCGGGAGGGACGCAGGCGTCCGGCCGTACCGGGCAGGGGGGGGATGGGCTCCTCCTCCTCCTCCTCCTCTTCGCTGTTCTCCTCGGTGGAGCCTCCGTAGGGATCATCCCTGGAGGGGGAGGGGTGAGAGGGGACCCAGGCGTCCGGGAGGGACCCAGGAGTGCCCCGTGGGACCCAGGCGTCTGGGCCCCGCCCACTCACCCCTCTGATTGGTCGTTGTCGTCGCCTGAATCAGAACCTGGAAGGGAGGGGGATGGGTGAGGCCCGGACGCCTGGGTCCCTGGGGCACTCCTGGGTCCCTGGGGCACTCCTGGGTCCCTGGGGCACTCCTGGGTCCCCTGAGAGGGGGGGAGGGGGCTGCATGTCCTACCTGGGGGGTCAGAGGTCACGGGGGTCACGGGGTCGGGTGGGGGAGGAGCCTGAAAGAGAGGAAAGGGGGAGGGGTGAGGAAGGGACCCAGGCGTCCGGGGGGGACCCAGGCGTCCGGGCCCTGTGCGTACCTTGCGGGCGGGGCTGTTGGTGGGCGGGGCTTCCTCAGGCCCCTCCCCCTCGCTGCCGGAAGAGGCGGAGCCATCCAGGAGGTACCTGAGGGGGGAGGAGCCAATTGGGATACAGCCCATGGTGGGCGTGGTCTCCCTTGTCTGGCCTTGGGGGGTGTGGCCTCTACTGGCCCCTCCCAGGTGGGCGTGGCCTCCCCTTAACCCTCCATAGACCCCACTCTATGGGTCCTAATGGGAGTGAATGGGGTGGGAATGGCCTCAGGTAGCCCCTCCCCAAAGGGGCGTGGCCTCCCCTTAACCCTCCATAGACCCCAGTGTATGTGCCCCAATGGGAGTGAATGGGGTGGGAGTGGCCTCAGGTAGCCCCTCCCCAAAGGGGCGTGGCCTCCCCTTAACCCTCCATAGACCCCATTGTATGGGCCCCAATGGGAGTGAATGGGGTGGGAGTGCAGGGGGTGGGTGGAGCCTGGGGTGGGTGTGGCCTCATTAAGCCCCTCCCAAAGGGGGCGTGGCTCCCTTTAACCCTCCATAGACCCCATTCTATGGGCCCCAATGGGAGTGAATGGGGTGGGAATGAATGGGATGGGAATGAATGGGGTGGGTGTGGCCTCACGTAGCCCCTCCCAAAAGGGGCGTGGCCTCCCCTTAACCCTCCATAGACCCCACTCTATGGGCCCCAATGGGAGTGAATGGGGTGGGAATGAATGGGGTGGGAATGAATGGGGAGGGTGTGGCCTCACGTAGCCCCTCCCCAAAGGGGGCGTGGCCTCCCCTTAACCCTCCATAGACCCCACTCTATGGGCCCCAATGGGAGTGAATGGGGTGGGAGTGAATGGGGTGGGAATGAATGGGGAGGGTGTGGCCTCACGTAGCCCCTCCCCAAAGGGGGCGTGGCCTCCCCTTAACCCTCCGTAGACCCCATTCTATGGGCCCCAATGGGTGTGAATGGGGTGAGAGTGCAGGGGGTGGGTGGAGCCTGGGGTGGGTGGAGCCTCACTAAGCCACACCCAAAGGGGGCGTGGCCTCCCCTTAACCCTCCATAGACCCCATTCTATGGGTCCCAATGGGAGTGAATGGAGTGGGTGGAGCCTGTGGTGGGTGGGGTCTCGTTAAGCCCCTCCCAAAAGGGGCGTGGCCTCCTCTTAACCCTCCATAGACCCCGTTCTATGGGCCCCAATGGGAATGAATGGGGTGGGAATGAATGGGGTGGGAATGAATGGGGAGGGTGTGGCCTCACATAGCCCCTCCCAAAAGGGGCGTGGCCTCCCATTAACCCTCCATAGACCCCATTCTATGGGTCCCAATGGGAGTGAATGGGGTGGGAGTGAAGGGGGTGGGAATGAATGGGGGTGGGTGTGGCCAGGTGGGCGTGGCCGGGGGTGGGCGTGGCCACCGTGGGCGTGGCCAGGGGGGTCCTCACGGTCTCTCGCTGAGGCGCCGCTGCAGCCGCCTGCAGTCCCAGATCCACGCGGGTCCCACCACGAATCCCCCCCCGGAACGAGCGGCCGCGGCTTTGGGGGTGCGGGGGAACGCAGCCCTGGGTGGGGGGGACACACCGGACGCCTGGGTCCCTCGGACGCCTGGGTCCCTCGGACGCCTGGGTCCACCCACCCGGATGCCTGGGTTCCCCTCCCGAACTCCTGGGTGCCCTCCCTGAACACCCGGGTCCCTTGGGGCACTCCTGGGTCCCTCCCGGACTCCTGGGTCCCTTTGGGGCACTCCTGGGTCCCTCCCAAACTCCCATGTCCCTGGGGCACTCCTGGGTCCCTCCCAAACTCCCATGTCCCTGGGGCACTCCTGGGTCCCTTGGGGCACTCCTGGGTCCCTTGGGGCACTCCTGGGTCGCTCCCAAACTCCCATGTCCCTGGGGCACTCCTGGGTCCCTCCCAAACTCCAGGGTCCCTTGGGGCACTCCTGGGTCCCTCCCAAACTCCAGGGTCCCATGGGGCACTCCTGGGTCCCTCCCAAACTCCCATGTCCCTGGGGCACTCCTGGGTCCCTTGGGGCACTCCTGGGTCCCCCCCTGAACTCCTGGGTCCCTTGGGGCACTCCTGGGTCCCTCCCAAACTCCCATGTCCCTGGGGCACTCCTGGGTCCCTTGGGGCACTCCTGGGTCCCTCCCAAACTCCTGGGTCCCTTGGGGCACTCCTGGGTCCCTTGGGGCACTCCTGGGTCCCTTGGGGCACTCCTGGGTTCCCTGTTTGGATCCCTCCCAAACTCCTGGGTCCTCCCAGAACTCCTGGGTCCCTTGGGGCACTCCTGGGTCCCCCCTGAACTCCTGGGTCCCTTGGGGCACTCCTGGGTCCCTCCCAAACTCCCATGTCTCTGGGGCACTCCTGGGTCCCTCGGGGCACTCCTGGGTCCCTCGGGGGAGGGGGGGGGGGCGTGTCCACTCACACCAGGTGGGTGCTCCGAGCCGTCCAATCAGGGCTGTAGGTGGCGCCCAGTTCGGCCGCGGCCTCGCGCAATTGGCTCCTCAGGGGGTTCTGGAACCCGCTCAGCACCAGCACCACCCCCCCCAGGATCGGGCCCCCCGACGGGGACCCAGGCGTCCGGGGAGGGGACCCAGGCGTCCGGGAGGACCCAGGCGTCCGGGGAGGGGACCCAGGCGTCCGGGAGGACCCAGGAGTTCGGGGAGGGGACCCAGGCGTCCGGGCGGTTTTGGGTGGTTTTGAAGCTTTCCCATTGGTTTTGGGGGACGGGCGACGCTTGGCGGCCTGTTAATTAATAATTAATGTTAATTAGGAGTTAATTAGGGGGTAGTTAAAGCCCTTGGGGGGTAATTAAGACCATTGACGGGGTAATTAATAGCCCCCGAACAATAATTAAGCACTTAGAGACTAATTAGGATCTATAATAAAGACGCTTGATAGAACAATTAAGAGCTCTGGAAGGGTAATTAAGACCCCAAGGAGCCTAATTAGCACCTCATAGGAAATAATTAGGGGCTGGGGATGGTAATTAAGCATCGTGGGGGGTAATTAAAGGCTGGGAAGGGTAATTAGGATGGGGGGAGGGGGATAATTAAGGCTTGTGGGGGGTAATTAGTGAACTAAGGGGAAGGAGTTAAGAGCCTTGGGATGGTAATTAAGACTCTTTGGGGGGTAATTAGGGGCTGGGGGGTTAATTAAGGCCAGGGGGGGGTTAATTAAGGGATGCGGGGATTAATTAAGGGCAGGGGGAGGGGTAATTAGCACCGCAAGGGGTTAATTAGGGGCCAATAATGAGGTGATTGAGCCACCCCGGATGCCTGGGTCCCCCGTTGGGGGCGTGGCCACAGGGGTGGGTGTGGCCAATGAGGGGGTGTGGCCAACAGGGGGCGTGTCCTACCTTGTGGGCGGAGCCTCCGAGGGTGGCGACGGCAAAACTGGGACCGGGTGGGGCCGGGGGGGGAGGGGCTGCAGGGAGAGAGGGGACCCAGGCGTCCGGGAGGGACCCAGGCATCCGGGGACCCCCCCATGTCCCCCAAAAGGGACCCAGGCATCCGGGGACCCCCCCAAAAAGGGACCCAGGCGTCCAGGGACCCCCCCAAAAGGGACCCAGGCGTCCAGGGAACCCCCCCCATGTCCCCATAAGGGACCCAGGCATCCGGGAACCCCCCCCAAAAGGGACCCAGGCATCCAGGAACCCCCCCAAAAGGGACCCAGGTGTCCGAGGACCCCCCCAAAAGGGACCCAGGCGTCCGGGGAACCCCCCAAAAGGGACCCAGGCGTCCGGGGAACCCCCCCAAAAGGGACCCAGGCGTCCGGGGAACCCCCCCCCATACCCCCCAGAAGGGACCCAGGCATCCAGGGACCCCCCCAAAAGGGACCCAGGCATCCAGGGACCCCCCCAAAAGGGACCCAGGCGTCCGGGAACCCCCCAAAAAGGGACCCAGGCATCCGGGGAACCCCCCCAAAAGGGACCCAGGCGTCCGGGAACCCCCCCCAAAAGGGACCCAGGCGTCCGGGGACCCCCCCAAAAGGGACCCAGGCGTCCGGGGAACTCCCCAAAAGGGACCCAGGCGTCCGGGGAACCCCCCCAAAAGGGACCCAGGCATCCGGGGAACCCCCCCCAAAAGGGACCCAGGTGTCCGGGGAACCCCCCCCCCATACCCCCCAGAAGGGACCCAGGCATCCGGGACCCGCCCCAAAAAGGGACCCAGGCATCCGGGACCCCCCCAAAAGGGACCCAGGCGTCCGGGACCCCCCCCCAAAAAGGGACCCAGGTGTCCGGGGGGGTCTGACCTGCGGTGGGGGAGGGGCGCTGGTAGAAGAGGGCTCCGGGGGGGCGGGGGGGGCTCGACCCCCCCTCACGGAGCTTGAAGGGGCCCAGGCGGCGGCTCTGGGGGGAGGGGCGGAGGTCAAAGGTCAGAGTGGGGGAAGGGGGAGGGGTTATGCGGGGTGGGGGAGGGGTGAGACTCACGGGGGGGGAGGGGCCGGCGGGGGCGTCGTCGGGGGAGGAGAAGAGCCGGACGAAAGCGAGGCCGAAAGGGCGGGTCTGCGGGGACCCAGGCGTCCGGGAGGGACCCAGGCGTCCGGGAGGGACCCAGGCGTCCGGGAGGGAACATAAGTTATGGGGGACCCAGGAGTTCAGGAGGGACCCAGGAGTGCCCCAAGGGACCCAGGAGTGCCCCAAGGGACCCAGGAGTTCGGGGAGGGGACTCCCAGTAACTTCCCAGTGCTCCCAGTAACCCTCCCAGCCCATGGGGGGACCCAGGAGTTCGGGAGGGACCCAGGAGTTCGGGAGGGGACCCAGGAGTTCGGGAGGGGACCCAGGAGTTCGGGAGGGGACCCAGGAGTTCAGGAAGGGACCCAGGAGTTCGGGAGGGACCCAGGAGTTCGGGAGGGACCCAGGAGTGCCCCAGAGACCCCAGAGTTTGGGAGGGGACCCAGGAGTGCCCAAGGGACCCAGGAGCGCCCCAGAGACCCAATAGCTCAGGAGGGGACCCAGGAGTTTGGGAGGGACCCAGGAGTGCCCCAGGGGACCCAGGAGTGCCCCAGGGGACCCAATAGCTCAGGAGGGGACCCAGGAGTTCAGGAGGGACCCAGGAGTGCCCCAGGGGACCCAGGAGTTCGGGAGGGGACCCAGGAGTGCCCCAAGGGACCCAGGCGTCCGGGCCCCGCCCACCTGGCAGTAGGGTTGGGTGCAGACCAATCGGATGCGGTCCCAGCGCTCCTCGGCCACGCCCTTCACCAGCGATTGGGGCCCGAAGAGCCGCACCCGGCCAAGCTCCGCCCCCGTGCGGCTCTCATTGGGCGACAGGAAGGCGGCCGTGGGCAGCAGCACCTGGGGGCAAAGGTCACGGGGTCACGGTGGGGTCAAGGCCAAGGAGAGGGGTCAAGGTCTAAGTCACGGGGTCACGGGGAGGTCAAGGTCACCTGGAAGTCGCCCCCAGCCGATTTTCCCACCAAAACCTCCACGAAGGCGGAGCCGTCGTTGCCGATGTGAACGGAGTGGATGGGCCCCTCCCCCTCCAGCTGCGGACCCAGGCGTCCGGGAGGGACCCAGGAGTGCCCCGGGGAGAGGGGAGCTCGGGGAGGGACCCAGGAGTTCGGGGGCAGAGGGACCCAGGAGTTCGGGGGCAGAGGGACCCAGGAGTTCGGGGGCAGAGGGACCCAGGAGTTCGGGGGCAGAGGGACCCAGGAGTTCGGGGGCAGAGGGACCCAGGAGTTCGGGGGCAGAGGGACCCAGGAGTTCGGGGGCAGAGGGACCCAGGAGTGCCCCAGGGAGACAAGAGCTCAAGAAGGGGACCCAGGAGTTCAGGGAGGGACCCAGGAATGCCCCTGGGACCCAGGAGTTCGGGGAAGGACCCAGCAGTGCCCCAGGGACCCAGGAGTTCGGGGAGGGACCCAGGAGTTCGGGGAGGGACCCAGGAGTACCCCAAGGGACCCAGGCGTTCGGGGAGGGACCCAGGAGTTCGGGGAGGGACCCAGGCGTTCGGGGAGGGACCCAGGACTTCGGGGAGGGACCCAGGACTTCGGGGAGGGACCCAGGACTTCGGGGAGGGACCCAGGAGTGCCCCAGGGACCCAGGCGTTCCCCCCCCACCTCCAGCTCGGCGCTGATCCGTTTCTCCCCGGCCTTTCCCGCCCTCCAGCGCCCGCCGCGGTCCGGGTGCAGCAGATTCTCCGCCGGGTGGCGCTAGGGGCAGCGGAGCCGCCGCTTTCGCTTCCGTTGCCCCCACTTTCCCCTCATTTTCCCCATTTTTGCCCGTTTTCCCCGCTTTTCGTTACCGGATCCGCGCTCGTTACGGACACAACGCGTTTGAAGCGCAGCTCCGGCATCGCCGCCATACACCGGAAGCCGTCTCGGCGGGGACCGGAAGCCGCTCTGCGTCCGCGGGGCCCGTTTTCTATGGTGTTTCGGTCCGCCCGCGGGCTCTGCGCATGCGTTTTGCTGCGCGGGGCCGCTCTAGGCGGTGAGTCCGCCGGGATCGGTGGTGCGCGGTCCGCCCGCGTTTCGCGCCTTCGCAGCGCGCATGCGCAGTGAGAATTAATCGCAATTAGCGGTAATTAACCACCCTGGGGATTAATTAACGATCACTGGGCGGTAATTAGGGGTTGGGGGGGTTAATTAAAGACTGGGGAAAATCATTAACACGCTCATAAACCCATTAGAGCCCCAGAACGAGGCGGTTTATTGGTCCCGGACGCCTGGGTCCCTCCCGGACGCCTGGGTCCCCCCAGTTCAACCCAGTAACCGCCCATATTCGGCCAGTGCCGACGATTTCTTCACCCCGTCCCAGATCCGGGCGGCGTAATGGAACCTGTGGACCAGTATAGACCAGTATGGACCAGTATAGACCAGTATAGACCAGTATGGGCCAGTATGAGTGCAAGTGTGGCCTCCCAGTCCCCCCCAGTTCCCTCCCATTGACCCTCCCAGTTCACCCCAGTATATCCCAGTTCCCTCCCAGTATAAACCAGGCCATCCCAGTATAAACCAGTATATCCCAGTTCATCCCACTGCCCCCATTGACCTCCCAGTCCCTCCCATTGACCTCCCAGTCCCTCCCACTGACCCCCCAGTCCATCCCATTGACCTCCCAGTCCATCCCAGTCCCACCCATTGACCTCCCAGTTCATCCCATTGACCTCCCAGTCCATCCCAGTCCCACCCATTGACCTCCCAGTTCATCCCATTGACCTCCCAGTCCATCCCAGTCCCACCCATTGACCTCCCAGTTCATCCCATTGACCTCCCAGTCCATCCCAGTCCCACCCATTGACCTCCCAGTTCATCCCATTGACCTCCCAGTCCCTCCCACTGGATTCCCAATCCCTTCCAGTCCCTCCCATTGACCCCCCAGTCCATCCCAGTCCCTCCCATTGACCTCCCAGTGCCTCCCATTGACCTCCCAGTCCATCCCAGTCCCTCCCATTGACCTCCCAGTGCCTCCCATTGACCCCCCAGTCCATCCCAGTCCCTCCCATTGACCCCCCAGTCCCTCCCATTGACCCCCCAGTCCCTCCCATTGACCTCCCAGTGCCTCCCATTGACCTCCCAGTCCCTCCCATTGACCCCCCAGTTCATCCCATTGACCCCCCCAGTCCCTCCCATTCACCTCCCAGTCCCTCCCATTGACCCCCCAGTCCATCCCAGTCCCTCCCATTGACCTCCCAGTCCCTCCCATTGACTTCCCAGTCCCTCCCATTGACCTCCCAGTGCCTCCCATTGACCTCCCAGTCCATCCCATTGACCTCCCAGTGCCTCCCATTGACCCCCCAGTCCACCCCAGTGCCTCCCAGTCCATTCCAGTTCCCTTCCATTGACCTCCCAGTGTCTCCCATTGACCTCCCAGTCCATCCCAGTCCCTCCCATTGACCCTCCAGTCCCTCCCATTGACCTCCCAGTCCCTCCCATTGACCCCCCAGTCCCCCCCCGTCCCTCCCAATCCCCTCCCAGTCCCTCCCAGTGTAACCCAGTACACACCAGTTCCTCTCGGTGAGCAGGCTGGGTCCCAGGGGCGCCCTCCCCGCCCCCAGGAGGCGCCCGCGCAGTCGCCCCAGCGCCCGCCAGCAGGAGGCGCCGCGGAACGGGGGCAGCGCCGGGAACAGCGCCTGGGGGCCTGCGCCGGACACCGGGGTCCTCACCCGGACGCCTGGGTCCCTCCCGGACGCCTGGGTCCCCTCCTGAACTCCTGGGTCCCTCCCGGACGCCTGGGTCCCTCCCAGATCCCTCCTGAACTCCTGGGTCCCTGCGGCACTCCTGGGTCCCTCCCAGACGCCTGGGTCCCTTGGGGCACTCCTGGGTCCCTCCCGAACTCCTGGGTCCCTCCTGAACTCCTGGGTCCACTGGGGCACTCCTGGGTCCCTCCCAGACACCTGGGTCCCTGGGGCACTCCTGGGTCCCCTGGGGTACTCCTGGGTCCCTTGGGGCACTCCTGGGTCCCTCCCAAACTCCTGGGTCCCTCCCAAACTCCTGGGTCCCTCCCAAACTCTTGGGTCCCTCCCGAACTCCTGGGTCCCTGGGGCACTCCTGGGTCCCTCCCAGACGCCTGGGTCCCTTGGGGCACTCCTGGGTCCCTCCCGAACTCCTGGGTCCCTCCTGAACTCCTGGGTCCCTTGGGGCACTCCTGGGTCCCTCCCAGACACCTGGGTCCCTGGGGCACTCCTGGGTCCCTCCCAGACGCCTGGGTCCCTTGGGGCACTCCTGGGTCCCTCCCGAACTCCTGGGTCCCTCCCAAACTCCTGGGTCCCTCCCAGACTCCTGGGTCCCTCCCGAACTCCTGGGTCCCTTGGGGCACTCCTGGGTCCCTCCCGAACTCCTGGGTCCCTTGGGGCACTCCTGGGTCCCTCCCGAACTCCTGGGTCCCTTGGGGCACTCCTGGGTCCCTTGGGGCACTCCTGGGTCCCTCCCGAACTCCTGGGTCCCTGCGGCACTCCTGGGTCCCTCCCAGACTCCTGGGTCCCCTCCCGAACTCCTGGGTCCCTCCCGGACGCCTGGGTCCCCAGACCTGTCACTCACCGGCTCGGGGGGGCGGGTCCTCGCTCTCCTCCTCCAATGGCGGCAGCAGGAACAGGTTGACCTCGCACTCAGGGGGCGGGTCCGACATGGACAGCGACCCTGGGGGACCCAGGCGTTCGGGAGGGACCCAGGAGTGCCCCAAGGGACCCAGGAGTTCGGGAGGGACCCAGGAGTGCCCCAAGGGACCCAGGAGTTCGGGAGGGACCCAGGAGTGCCCCAAGGGACCCAGGAATTCAGGAGGGACCCAGGAGTGCCCCAAGGGACCCAGGAGTTCGGGAGGGACCCAGGAGTGCCCCAGGGACCCAGGAGTACCCCAAGGGACCCAGGCGTTCGGGAGGGACCCAGGAGTGCCCCAAGGGACCCAGGAATTCAGGAGGGACCCAGGAGTGCCCCAAGGGACCCAGGAGTTCGGGAGGGACCCAGGAGTGCCCCAGGGACCCAGGAGTACCCCAAGGGACCCAGGCGTTCGGGAGGGACCCAGGAGTTCAGGAGGGGACCCAGGAGTTCGGGAGGGACCCAGGAGTTCCCCAGGGACCCAGGAATTCAGGAGGGACCCAGGAGTGCCCCAAGGGACCCAGGAGTTCAGGAGGGACCCAGGAGTGCCCCAGGGACCCAGGAGTACCCCAAGGGACCCAGGCGTTCGGGAGGGACCCAGGAGTTCAGGAGGGGACCCAGGAGTTCGGGAGGGACCCAGGAGTTCCCCAGGGACCCAGGAATTCAGGAGGGACCCAGGAGTGCCCCAAGGGACCCAGGAGTTCAGGAGGGACCCAGGAGTGCCCCAGGGACCCAGGAGTACCCCAAGGGACCCAGGCGTTCGGGAGGGACCCAGGAGTGCCCCAGGGACCCAGGAGTACCCCAAGGGACCCAGGCGATCGGGAGGGACCCAGGAGTTCGGGAGGGACCCAGGAGTGCCCCAGGGACCCAGGAGTGCCCCAAGGGACCCAGGAGTTCGGGAGGGACTCAGGAGTTCGGGAGGGACCCAGGAGTGCCCCAGGGACCCAGGAGTGCCCCAAGGGACCCAGGAGTGCCCCAAGGGACCCAGGAGTTCAGGAGGGACCCAGGAGTTCGGGAGGGACCCAGGAGTGCCCCAAGGGACCCAGGCGTTCGGGAGGGACCCAGGAGTTCGGGAGGGACCCAGGAGTGCCCCAGGGACCCAGGAGTGCCCCAAGGGACCCAGGAGTTCAGGAGGGGACCCAGGAGTGCCCCAGGGACCCAGGAGTTCCAGGAGGGACCCAGGAGTTCGGGAGGGGACCCAGGAGTTCGGGAGGGACCCAGGAGTTCGGGAGGGACCCAGGAGTTCCCCAGGGACCCAGGAATTCAGGAGGGACCCAGGAGTGCCCCAAGGGACCCAGGAGTTCGGGAGGGACCCAGGAGTGCCCCAAGGGACCCAGGAGTTCGGGAGGGACCCAGGAGTGCCCCAGGGACCCAGGAGTTCGGGAGGGGACCCAGGAGTTCGGGAGGGACCCAGGAGTGCCCCAGGGACCCAGGAGTACCCCAAGGGACCCAGGCGATCGGGAGGGACCCAGGAGTTCGGGAGGGACCCAGGAGTGCCCCAAGGGACCCAGGCGTACCCTTGAACTTGAGGTGCGAATGCCCCATCAGGGTCTCCAGCACCCGCTGCATCTCCCGCAGGCGCCGGGGGGCGAAGCTCTCGGGGGGCGCGCGCGTCTGCACGAACACTGTGGGGCAGCTATGGGGCTGGGGGCACTTATGGGGCAGGGGGGGGCAGCTATGGGGCCGGGGAGGGGCACTTATGGGGTTGGAGGGGGAAGTTATGGGGCTGGGAATGGGGGTTGTGGGGCTGGTGGGGGCTCTTGGGGAGCTGGGATGGGGCAGTTGTGGGGCTCTTATGGGGCTGGGGGGAGCTTATGGGGCTGGGGGGGAACTTATGGGGCTGGGGGGGAACTTATGGGGCTGGGGGGGGAACTTATGGGGCCATGGGGGAATTTATGGGGCTGGGAATGGGAACTTATGGGGCCAGGGGGGAGCTTATGGGGCTGGGAATGGGAACTTATGGGGCTGGGGGGGAACTTATGGGGCTGGGAATGGGAACTTATGGGGCTGGGGGGGAACTTATGGGGCTGGGGGGGGAACTTATGGGGCCAGGGGGGAACTTATGGGGCCAGGGGGGAACTTATGGGGCTGGAAATGGGAACTTATGGGGCTGGGGGGGAACTTATGGGGCTGGGAATGGGAACTTATGGGGCCAGGGGGGAGCTTATGGGGCTGGGAATGGGAACTTATGGGGCCATGGGGGAACTTATGGGGCTGGGGGGGAACTTATGGGGCTGGGGGGGGAACTTATGGGGCTGGGGGGGGAACTTATGGGGCCATGGGGGAGCTTATGGGGCTGGGAATGGGAACTTATGGGGCCATGGGGGAACTTATGGGGCTGGGGGGGAACTTATGGGGCCGGGGGGGAGCTTATGGGGCTGGGAATGGGAACTTATGGGGCCATGGGGGAACTTATGGGGCCATGGGGGAGCTTATGGGGCTGGGAATGGGAACTTATGGGGCTGGGGGGGGAACTTATGGGGCTGGGGGGGGAACTTAAGGGGCCATGGGGGAACTTATGGGGCTGGGGGGGGAACTTATGGGGCCATGGGGGAACTTATGGGGCCATGGGGGGAGCTTATGGGGCTGGGGGGGAACTTATGGGGCCGGGGGGGAGCTTATGGGGCTGGGAATGGGAACTTATGGGGCCATGGGGGAACTTATGGGGCCATGGGGGAGCTTATGGGGCTGGGAATGGGAACTTATGGGGCTGGGGGGGGAACTTATGGGGCTGGGGGGGGAACTTAAGGGGCCATGGGGGAACTTATGGGGCTGGGGGGGGAACTTATGGGGCCATGGGGGAACTTATGGGGCCATGGGGGAGCTTTTGGGGCTGGGAATGGGAACTTATGGGGCTGGGGGAGAACTTATGGGGCTGGGGGGGGAACTTATGGGGCCATGGGGGAACTTATGGGGCTGGGAATGGGAACTTATGGGGCTGGGGGGGGGAACTTATGGGGCTGGGGGGGGAACTTAAGGGGCCATGGGGGAGCTTATGGGGCTGGGAATGGGAACTTATGGGGCTGGGGGGGGAACTTATGGGGCTGGGAATGGGAACTTATGGGGCTGGGGGGGAACTTATGGGGCTGGGGGGGGAACTTATGGGGCTGGGGGGGGAACTTAAGGGGCCATGGGGGAGCTTATGGGGCTGGGAATGGGAACTTATGGGGCTGGGGGGGAACTTATGGGGCCAGGGGGGAGCTTATGGGGCTGGGAATGGGAACTTATGGGGCTGGGGGGGGAACTTATGGGGCTGGGGGGGGAACTTATGGGGCCATGGGGGAGCTTATGGGGCTGGGAATGGGAACTTATGGGGCTGGGGGGGGAACTTATGGGGCTGGGGGGGGAACTTAAGGGGCCATGGGGGAACTTATGGGGCTGGGGGGGAACTTATGGGGCCATGGGGGAACTTATGGGGCTGGGGGGGGAACTTATGGGGCTGGGAATGGGAACTTATGGGGCTGGGGGGGAACTTATGGGGCTGGGGGGGGAACTTATGGGGCCATGGGGGAACTTATGGGGCTGGGAATGGGAACTTATGGGGCTGGGGGGGAACTTATGGGGCCATGGGGGAACTTATGGGGCTGGGGGGGAGCTTATGGGGCTGGGAATGGGAACTTATGGGGCTGGGGGGGGAACTTATGGGGCCATGGGGGAACTTATGGGGCTGGGGGGGGAACTTATGGGGCCATGGGGGAACTTATGGGGCCATGGGGGAGCTTATGGGGCTGGGAATGGGAACTTATGGGGCTGGGGGGGAACTTATGGGGCCAGGGGGGAGCTTATGGGGCTGGGAATGGGAACTTATGGGGCTGGGGGGGAACTTATGGGGCTGGGGGGGGAACTTAAGGGGCCATGGGGGAACTTATGGGGCTGGGGGGGGGAACTTATGGGGCTGAGGGGGGAACTTATGGGGCCATGGGGGAGCTTATGGGGCTGAGGGGGGAACTTATGGGGCCATGGGGGAACTTATGGGGCTGGGGGGGGGGACACTTATGGGGCTGGGGGGGTCAGTTGTGGGTCACTGTGGGTCTCTATGATCTCTATGGGTCTCTATGGCTTCCTATGGGTCAGTTATGGGTCGTTATGGGTCAGTTATGGGTCTCTATGGCTCGCTGTGGGTCAGTTATGGGTCGCTATGGGTCACGTATGGGTCTCTATAGGTCACTATTGGTCAGTTATGGGTCGCTATGGGTCAGTTATGGATCAGTTATGGGTCTCTATGTGTCTCTATGGGTCAGTTATGGGTCGCTATGGGTCTCTATGGGTCTCTATGGGTCAGTTATGGGTCGCTATGGATCAGTTATGGGTCAGTTATGGGTCTCTAGTTGTCTCTATGGGTCAGTTATGGGTCGCTATGGGTCTCTATGTGTCTCCATGGGTCAGTTATGGGTCGCTATGGGTCAGTTATTGGTCAGTTATGGGTCTCTAGTTGTCTCTATGGGTCAGTTATGGGTCGCTATGGGTCTCTATGGGTCTCTATGGGTCAGTTATGGGTCGCTATGGATCAGTTATGGGTCAGTTATGGGTCTCTAGTTGTCTCTATGGGTCAGTTATGGGTCGCTATGGGTCTCTATGTGTCTCCATGGGTCAGTTATGGGTCGCTATGGGTCAGTTATGGGTCTCTAGTTGTCTCTATGGGTCAGTTATGGGTCGCTATGGGTCTCTATGGGTCTCTATGGGTCAGTTATGGGTCGCTATGGGTCAGTTATGGGTCCCTATGTGTCTCTATGGGTCAGTTATGGGCCGCTATGTGTCTCTATGGGTCAGTTATGGGTATCTATGGGTCTCTATGGGTCAGTTATGGGTCTCTATGTGTCTCTATGGGTCAGTTATGAATCCCTATGTGTCTCTATGGGTCAGTTATGGGTCACTATGGGTCAGTTATGGGTCAGTTATGGGTCTCTAGTTCTCTCTATGGGTCAGTTATGGGTCGCTATGGGTCAGTTATGGGTCTCTATGGGTCTCTATGGGTCAGTTATGGGACGCTATGGGTCAGTTATGGGTCTCTATGGGTCTCTATGGGTCAATTATGGGTCGCTATGGGTCTCTATGGGTCAGTTATGGGTCGCTATGGGTCAGTTATGGGTCTCACCGAGGTGGGGGTTGAACTCGGGGGGCGGGTCGTGGCTCTCGGGGGCGGGGCCAGCGCTGGGGGCGGGGCCTGGAGGCTTCACCATCTCCGCCGTTTGCAGGAACCTGTGGGGAAACCGGATCTATGGGGCAGCCCCATGGATCTATGGGGCAGAATGGGGGCCCGGGGGGTAGAAGGGGACCTGGGGGGCCACTATGGGGCAGATCTGGGGGGTAGGACATAGCGCTATGGGGCAGGACCCAGGTCTATGGGGCAGGTGTGGGTCAGATCTATGGGTCTCTATGGGTCCCCATTGGTCTCTAAGGGCCCCAATTGGTCTCTATGGGTCAGATCTATGGGTCTCTATGGGTCCCCATTGGTCCCTATGGGTCTCTATAGGTCCCTATGGGTCTCCAGGGGTCCCCATTGGGCCCTATGGGTCTCTATGGGTCAGATCTATGGGTCCCCATTGGTCCCTATGGGTCTCTATGGGTCCCCATTGGTCCCTATGGGTCTCTAGGGGTCTCTAGGGGTCCCTATGGGGCAAATCTATGGGTCTATGGGTCTGTCTATGGGTCCCCATTGGTCCCTATGGGTCTCTAGGGGTCCCTATAGGTCTCTATGGGTCAGATCTATGGGTCTATCTATGGGTCCCCATTGGTCCCTATGGGTCTCTATGGGTCCCCATTGGTCTCTATGGGTCAGACCTATGGGTCCCCATTGGTCCCTATGGGTCTCTATGGGTCAGATCTATGGGTCTCTATGGGTCCCTATGGGTCAGATCTATGGGTCTCTATAGGTCCCTATGGGTCTCTAGGGGTCCCTATGGGTCCCTATGGGTCAGACCTATGGGTCCCCATTGGTCCCTATGGGTCTCTATGGGTCAGATCTATGGGTCTCTATGGGTCCCTACGGGTCAGATCTATGGGTCCCTATGGGTCAGATCTATGGGTCTCTATGGGTCTCTATGGGTCCCCATTGGTCTCTATGGGTCAGACCTATGGGTCCCCATTGGTCCCTATGGGTCTCTATGGGTCAGAACTATGGGTCTCTATGGGTCCCTATGGGTCAGATCTATGGGTCCCTATGGGTCAGATCTATGGGTCTCTATAGGTCCCTATGGGTCTCTAGGGGTCCCTATGGGTCCCTATGGGTCAGACCTATGGGTCCCCATTGGTCCCTATGGGTCTCTATGGGTCAGATCTATGGGTCTCTATGGGTCCCTACGGGTCAGATCTATGGGTCCCTATGGGTCAAATCTATGGGTCTCTAGGGGTCCCTATGGGTCCCTATGGGTCAGATCTATGGGTCCCTATGGGTCAGACCTATGGGTCCCCATTGGTCCCTATGGGTCTCTATGGGTCAGATCTATGGGTCTCTATGGGTCCCTATGGGTCAGATCTATGGGTCCCTATGGGTCTCTATGGGTCTCTATGGGTCCCCATTGGTCCCTATGGGTCCCTATGGGTCAGGTCTATGAGTCCCCATCGGTCCCTATGGGTGTCTATGGGTCTCTATGGGTCCCCATTGGTCTCTATGGGTCCCTATGGGTCCCCATTGGTCTCTATGGGTCTCTATGGGTCCCTATGGGTCAGATCTATGGGTCCCTATGGGTCGCTATGGGGCTGACCTATAGATCAGTGGGTCAGTGAACCAATCCTGCACCAGCAGCACCACGTGGCACACGGTGAACAGGAACGCCGCGATCTGCAGGGACTAATTAACACTAATTAACCCTAATTAACCCCAATCACCTGTTAACGACCCCCTCATTAACCCCCACTTACCCACCCCCCAATTAATTACTCATTAATTAATTACCCCCCACTCATTTGGTCTGTTATCCCCCCCATATATTCCCTATGGATCCATCCCCCCAATTCCTTCTATTACCCCTTAATTACCCCTTAATTACCCCTAATTACCACCTCATCCTCCCTAATTACCCCTTAGCCACCTCTAGCTGCCCCTAATTAACCCCAATTACCCCTAATTAACCCAAATTCCCCCTAATTAACCCCAATTCCCCCTAATTAACCCCTTATCCCCCCCATATATTCCCTATGGTTCCATTCCCCTCATTGCCTTCTATTACCCCTTAATTACCCCTAATTACCACCTAATGACCCCTAATTACCCCTTAACCCTCTCTAATACCCCCTAATTAACCCCAATTATCCCTAATGAACCCAAATTCCCCCTAATTAACCCCAATTCCCCCTAATTAACCCCTTATTCCCCCCATATATTCCCTATGGCTCCATCCCCCTCATTCCCCTCTATTACCCCTTAGTTACCCCTTAATTACCCCTAATTACCCCTAATTACCACCTCATCCTCCCTAATTACCCCTTAGCCACCTCTAGCTACCCCTAATTAACCGCAATTACCCCTAATTAACCCAAAATTCCCCCTAATTAACCCCTTATCCCCCTAATTAACCCCTTATCCCCCCCATATATTCCCTATGGTTCCATTCCCCTCATTGCCTTCTATTACCCCTTAATTACCCCTAATTACCACCTAATGACCCCTAATTACCCCTTAACCCTCTCTAATACCCCCTAATTAACCCCAATTATCCCTAATGAACCCAAATTCCCCCTAATTAACCGCAATTCCCCCTAATTAACCCCTTATTCCCCCCATATATTCCCTATGGCTCCATCCCCCTCATTCCCCTCTATTACCCCTTAATTACCCCTTAATTACCCCTAATTACCCCTAATTACCACCTCATCCTCCCTAATTACCCCTTAGCCACCTCAAGCTGCCCCTAATTAACCCCAATTACCCCTAATTAAGCCAAATTAACTCCCTCGATCCCTCCCCCCCCATTCCCATAGGGTCCCCCTATAATGAGCGTTAATGAGCGCTAATTAGCGCTAATTACCTGCATCTCCACGTAGCTGTGGGGCAGCCCATACTCGGGGGGTAATTTGCGGTCGTTGTTAATTAGGTGATCCAGGAGAGCGGGGCTTAGGATGGGCTGTTAATTAATTAATGCTAATTAGTGCTAATTAGAGATAATGGGGTGATAATTGGGGGGAAATGGGACCATTGGGGGAATTAAGGGGTAATTAAGAGTGAAGCAGCGCTAATTATGGACGTCGTGGACGTAATTAATGCTAATTAACGCTAATTAGGCATTACTGCTAATTAGCGTTAATTAACCATTATCTAACGCTAATTAATAGCGAATAAGTGCTAATTATGGATGTTTTGTACACAAATAGGGGGAATATCGCACATCTCAGTTGTAATCAGTGCTAATTAACGCTAATTACTCCTAATTAGCGCTAATTAATCACCACTGGTGACCAATTTGGGCCCCAAACCCCCAAATCTGGGCCGATTTTCTCCGGGTTTTCGCCGCCAATCGTTAATTAAGCCCCACGTGACTCTCCCCGGGCGGGGGGGGGGGTGTGTTAATTACCGCTAATTAGCGTTAATTAGCGTTAATGACCTGCGTGTCCAGCAGCACCACCCGCTCCTGCGTGACGAACAAATCGATCCCGCCCGTCTGGGCCGCGCCGCGCTGACGTAGTTCCGGGGGGGCGGGCCGGAAGACGTACGTGCTGAGGACACGCCCACTTTCGGCTCTATCGCCATTCCCCATTGGCTACTCGGCCTAGGCCACGCCCCCTCCCCCCATTCGGCGCGCCCGGGCTTGGCCACGCCCCCACCCCATTGAGCGCTCTGCCGAGGCCACGCCCCACAGCCCCTTGGCCACTCCCCCTCGCCATTGGGAGCGCTGGGGCGTGGCCACGCCCCCTCGTCTTGGCCACGCCCCCGGACCATTCACGCCCTTCCCATTCATCCCAATCACCTCCCCGTTCATCCCAACTACTTCCCAGTCCCTCCCAGTATAATCCAGTATATCCCAGTCCCTCCCAGTCCATCCCATTCCCCCCCAGTCCCTCCCAGTCCCTCCCATTCCCCCCAGTCCCCCCCAGTCCATCCCAGTCCCCCCAGTCCCTCCCAGTCCCTCCCAATCCCCCCCAGTCCCTCCCAGTCCCTCCCATTCCCCCCAGTCCCCCCCAGTCCATCCCAGTCCCCCCAGTCCCTCCCAGTCCCTCCCAGTCCATCCCAGTCCCCCCAGTCCCTCCCAGTCCCTCCCAGTCCCCCCATTCCCTCCCAGTCTCCCCAGTCCCTCCCAGTCCATCCCAGTCCTTCCCATTCCCCCCCAGTCCTCCCAGTCCCTCCCACTCCATCCCATTACCCCAGTCCCTACCAGTCCCTCCCAGTCCCTCCCAGTCCCCCCAGTCCCTCCCAGTCCATCCCAGTCCCCCCAGTCCCCCCCAGTCCATCCCAGTCCCCCCAGTCCCTCCCAGTCCCTCCCAGTCCATCCCAGTCCCCCCAGTCCCCCCCAGTCCATCCCAGTCCCCCCAGTCCCTCCCAGTCCCTCCCAGTCCATCCCAGTCCCCCCAGTCCCCCCCAGTCCATCCCAGTCCCCCCAGTCCCTCCCTGTCCCTCCCAGTTCCCCCAGTCCCCCCAGTCCATCCCATTCCCCCCAGTCCCTCCCAGTCCCCCCCATTCCCCCCCAGTCCCTCCCAGTCCCTCCCAGTCCCTCCCATTTCCCCCCAGTCCTCCCGGTCTCTCCCAGTCCCTCCCAGTCCATCCCATTCCCCCCAGTCCCTCCCATTCCCCCCCAGTCCTCCCAGTCCCTCCCAGTCCCCCCAGTTCCTCCCAGTCCATCCCATTTCCCCCAGTCCCCCCCAGTCCATCCCAGTCCCTCCCAGTCCCTCCCAGTCCATCCCAGTCCATCCCATTCCCCCCACTCCCTCCCAGTCCCTCCCAGTCCATCCCAGTCCCTCCCACTGACCCTCCCAGACCCCTCCCAGTATATCCCAGTATAAACCAGTATAAACCAGTATAAACCAGTACCGCGGGTCGTCGTCGGGCTGGTTCCCGGCCAGCAGGGACAGCACGGTCGATTTCCCGGTCCCCTGAAGCCCCAGCGCCCCCACCACCAGCACATCCGTCTGCTCCAGTAGGAACTGGGGGGACCCAGGAGTGCCCCGTGGACCCAGGAGTGCCCCAGGGACCCAGGAGTGCCCCAGGGACCCCCAAAAGGGACCCAAACACCTCCAAAAGGGACCCAGGAGTGCCCCAAAAGGGACCCAAACACCCCCAAAAGGGACCCAGGAGTGCCCCAAAAGGGACCCAGGAGGGACCCAGGGACCCAGGAGGGACCCAGGGACCCCCAAAAGGGACCCAAACACCCCCAAAAGGGACCCAGGAGTGCCCCAAAGGGACCCAGGAGTGCCCCAGGGACCCCCAAAAGGGACCCAAACACCTCCAAAAGGAACCCAGGAGTGCCCCAAAAGGGACCCAGGAGTGCCCCAGGGACCCAGGAGGGACCCAGGGACCCCCAAAAGGGACCCAAACACCCCCAAAAGGGACCCAGGAGTGCCCCAAAAGGGACCCAGGAGTGCCCCAGAGACCCAGGAGGGACCCAGGGACCCCCAAAAGGGACCCAAACACCCCCAAAAGGGACCCAGGAGTGCCCCAAAAGGGACCCAGGAGTGCCCCAGGGACCCAGGAGGGACCCAGGGACCCCCAAAAGGGACCCAAACACCCCCAAAAGGGACCCAGGAGTGCCCCAAAGGGACCCAGGAGTGCCCCGTGGACCCAGGAGTGCCCCAGGGACCCCCAAAAGGGACCCAAACACCCCCAAAAGGAACCCAGGAGTGCCCCAAAAGGGACCCAGGAGTGCCCCAGGGACCCAGGAGGGACCCAGGGACCCCCAAAAGGGACCCAAACACCCCCAAAAGGGACCCAGGAGTGCCCCCAAAATCCCCAAATGGACCCAGGAGTACCCCAAATATCCTAAAAGGGACCCAGGAGTGCCCCAAAAGGACCCAGGAGTGCCCCAAACCCCCAAAAGGGACCCAGGAGTGCCCCAAAGGACCCAGGAGTGCCCCAAATATCCCAAAAGGGACCCAGGAGTGCCCCAAAAGGGACCCAGGAGTGCCCCAAACCCCCAAAAGGGACCCAGGAGTGCCCCAAAGGGACCCAGGAGTGCCCCAGGGACCCCCACAAGGGACCCAAACACCCCCAAAAGGGACCCAGGAGTGCCCCAATAGGGACCCAGGAGTGCCCCAAATATCCCAAAAGGGACCCAGGAGTGCCCCAAAAGGGACCCAGGAGTGCCCCCAAAATCCCCAAATGGACCCAGGAGTACCCCAAATATCCCAAAAGGGACCCAGGAGTGCCCCAAACCCCCAAAAGGGACCCAGGAGTGCCCCAAAGGGACCCAGGAGTGCCCCAGGGACCCCCACAAGGGACCCAAACACCCCCAAAAGGGACCCAGGAGTGCCCCAATAGGGACCCAGGAGTGCCCTAAAGGGACACCAAGGGACCCAGGAGTGCCCCACACCCCAAAAAGGGACCCAGGAATGCCCCAAAAGGACCCAGGAGTGCCCCAATAGGGACCCATGAGTGCCCCAAAAAGGACCCAGGAGTCCCCCAGAAAGCCCAAAAGGGACCAAAGAGTGCCCCAAAGGGACCCAGGAGTGCCCCAAAGGGACCCAAATGGGCTCAGGAGTGTCCCCAAAGGACCCAGGAGTGCCCCAAATACCCCAAATGGACCCAGGAGTGCCCCAAGGGACCAAGGAGTTCAGGAAGTTCGGGAGGGGACCCTGGAGTCCGGGAGGGACCCAGGAGTTCGGGAGGGACCCAGGAGTTCGGGAGGGACCCAGGAGTGCCCCAAGGGACCCAGGAGTTCGGGAGGGGACCCAGGAGTTCGGGAGGGGACCCAGGAGTCCGGGAGGGACCCAGGAGTTCGGGAGGGACCCAGGAGTTCGGGAGGGGACCCAGGAGTTCGGGAGGGGACCCAGGAGTCCGGGGGGGACCCAGGAGTTCAGGGAGGGACCCAGGAGTTCGGGAGGGACCCAGGAGTTCGGGAGGGGACCCTGGAGTCCGGGAGGGACCCAGGAGTTCGGGGGGGACCCAGGAGTTCGGGGGGGACCCAGGAGTTCAGGGAGGGACCCAGGAGTTCAGGGAGGGACCCAGGAGTCCGGGGGGGACCCAGGAGTTCAGGGAGGGACCCAGGAGTTCGGGAGGGACCCAGGCGTCCGGGAGGGGACCCAGGCGTCCGGGCCGCCCACCTGCAGGGCGCAGTCGCACCAGTTCATCTGCTCGTCCACCAGTTTGATGCTGGTTTTCATCTTCTCTGGCGCCGCCAGGCGGGATTGGGCGGCGGCCGCTGGGGGAGGAAGGGACCCAGGCGTCCGGGAGGGACCCAGGCGTCCGGGGATCCCACTATGCCCCAGTAACCCCCCTAAACGCTCCCAGTAACCCCCAGTAACCCCCAGCTTTACCTTCACCCCCATTGATCAACAGCTCCGCCCACCACCCACAAGCCCCGCCCCTTTAGCCCCGCCCACTGCCCTTAGCCCCGCCCACCAGCATTCAAACCCCACCCTTTGCCCAATAGCCCCGCCCACTTGTCATTAGCCCCTCCCCCAGGTTTTAAGCCCCCTTAGCCCCGCCCACAGCATTAGCTCCACCCACCTCCTTTTAACCCCGCCCCCACACTCCCATTTAGCTCCGCCCACTCGGATCCAGCCCCGCCCTTTTAGCCCCACCCCTCTAGCCCCGCCCCTTCCCTTTCATCCCAGCCCTTTAGCCCCGCCCACCACCATTAGCCCCACCCCCCGGCTTTAACCCCCCCCTTACGCCCCGCCCCGCCCCTCAGATCCCGCCCCCCTTGGCCCCGCCCACTCACGGTCCAGCGCGGGCGCCGCCCCCAGGCCCCGCCCATGCAGTTGATAGACAGGTTGGGTGGGTCTCGGCCCCTCCCTCTCACGGGGCGGGGCCAACGCCGGCCCCTCCCCTCCCGCTGAGGAGGCTCCGCCCCCCGCTGGGCCCCGCCCCTCTCCTTCCCCACGTGACTTCATCAACACGATGGGCGGGGCCTGGGGGGGCGGGGCCGGGGCGGTTCCCGCCTTTGGCTGCGGCTGTGGTGCCTGTTGGCCCCGCCCCCCCGGGAAGTGACGTCACACGGGGACCCAGGCGTCCGGGAGGGACCTAGGCGTCCGGGTCCCACCCATCCCAAAAGGGACCCAGGAGTTCGGGAGGGACCCAGGAGTTCAGGACCCATCCCCCAAAAGGGACCCAGGAGTTCGGGACCCCCAAAAGTGGACCCAGGCATCCGGGACCCCCTCCCCCAAAAAGGGACCCAGGCGTCCGGGCGCTCACCCGCTCTCCAGGGGGCTTGGCCAGGATAATGGGCGTTTTCTGCAGCAGCCCCGCTGGCTCCTCCCCCTCCTGCGTCATGGGGCGTGGTCAGTGACGACCACACCCACCCCATTGGCCACGCCCCCCTCGTAAGCCCCCACCCCTTCTGGTTTAACCACCAGCCCCCCATAGGAAGTATAGGGGGCTAAGCCACGCCCACAATTCTCTAGACACGCCCCCAGGTGGTGCCCGCCCCTCAGGCTCCGCCCACAGGAGAAGCCACATCCCCTCCCTGTGAGCCAGCCCTGTCAATCACCTGTAAGCCCCGCCCACCCCCTCACAAAACCGCGCCCCCTCCGCTTGATGCTGCCTCTGTCAATCATCGGCCTAAGCCACGCCCACCCCTCACTAAACCACGCCCACTCTCCTTTAAACGGCGGCAAGGATGCCCCTGTCAATCACCCCAAGCCCCGCCCTCCGCCCCTTAGCCACGCCCCCTCCCCTTGACACTACCGCGAACCCACCCTATCAATCAATCACCGCGAGCCCCGCCCACCCCCGCAAAACCACGCCCACTCCCCTTTAAACAGCTGCGACCCTCCCCGTGTCAGTCACCTGCAAGCCACGCCCACCTCCTCTTAACCACCCCCCTTAGCATTGCCGCGCACCCGCCGCTGTCAATCAACCCCAAGCCCCGCCCACCCCCCCCGTGGCCCCGCCCACCCTTCGCTCTCCGGGCCCGTCCGGCTCCTTTTCCCGCGTCCAGCGGCGTCGCGCGCCCGGGGCGGGGCTCTGCCCCGAGTCCGACATCCCAGACACCTATAGCAACCTATAGAAACCTATAGCAACCTATAGAAACCTATAGAAACCTATAGGATCCTATAGGGACCGGCAGGCGCCCGCGCACGCCGGTTCCTGAGGTAAAACAAGTCCCGGCGCGCTGGGCGGAGCGATACGGCAGGGACTATAAGCGGTGTAGGCGGGGCTATAGAAGCGGGGAGGGGCTCTAAGTTGCGGGAAGGGGCTATAGGGGACGGGGCGGGGCTATAGGGGACGGGGAGGGGCTATAGGGAAGCGGAGTGGCTGTAGGAGCCGTATGGGCGGTGCATAGGGCGGGCTATAGGCTCGGCGGAGGGATACGGCGGATAAGAGGTGTGTGCGCATGCGCGGCGGGATACCACGTGGGGTAGTAGTTGCTATGGAAACGGGTTCCAGGTACGCCTCGGCTGACATTGCGCATGCGCGGGGGGGATTTAAAGGGACAGGCGCCTTTTTACAGGGTCCCTCCCGAACTCCCGGGTCCTTCCCGAACTCCTGGGTCCCTTCCGAACTCCTGAGTCCCCTCCCGGACGCCTGGGTCCCCCCCCTTGAAATTAAATAAACGAGCGCGACGAACAAAACCCAACCGGGAAACCGTTTTCCCCCTTATTTGCCTCGGTGTAGCGTCACTTCCGGTACCCCCAGGCGCCTCGGTGCCGTCTCTAAACCTCCCCCCCTCTGCCCCCGCGACCCCGAACTTTGGTTCCGCCCGCAACTTTTTGGTTCCGCCCCCAACTCCTGGGTCCCCGCCGGACTCCTGGGTCCCTCCCGAACTCCTGGGTCCCTCCCGAACTCCTGGGTCCCCCCTCCCCCCCCAAATAAAGAAGAGTCCTCATTTCATTAACGGCGCAACTCGTTATAATTAATGAATAAGGCGGTAACGGGGGGGTGGCCGGGGGAGGGGCCGGTGGGGGGAGGGGCGGCGGCGCCGCTCGCATGCGGGGGGTGGGGGGAGGGGCGGCGGGTCAGGCCAGAGCAAGAACTGGGGGGGGGGGAGGGGACACGGGGGTCACCAATGTGGCCCCAATGTCCCCAATGTCCCCCCATTATCCTCATTGACCCCAATGTCCCCCCATTATCCCCATTGACCCCAATGTCTCCCCATTATCCCCGCTGACCCCATTGTCCCCATTATCTCCACGTCCCCCCAAGTGTCCCCAATGTCCCCATTGACCCCACTGTCCCCACCTCCCCAATGTCCCCCCATTGTCCCCATTGACCCCAATGTCCCCCATGACCCTCATGTCCCCCCAAGTGTCCCCATGTCCCCATTATCCCCAATGTCCCCCTGTCCCATTGTCCCCATGTCCCCTCCAGTGCCCCCATTGTCCCCATTGACCCCAATGTCCCCATTGACCCATTGTCCCCATTTCCCCCCACTGTCCCCATATCCCCATTGCCCCCCTGTCCCCCATTGCCCCCAATGTCCCCATTATTCCCAATGTCCCCATTGTCCCCTTGTGCCCATTGTCCCCATATCCCCCTATGAATCCCCAATGTCCCCCTCTGTCCCCATTTCCCATTATCCCCATATCCCCCCATTATCCCCATTGTCCCCACTGTCCCCATGTCCCCCCATTATTCCCCATGTCCCATTGTCCCCATTATCCCCAACGTCCCCATTTCCCCCCATTATCCCCATATTATCCCCATTGTCCCCATGTCCCCCCATTATCCAATGTCCCCATTGTCCCCATGTCCCAGCATTATTCCCCATGTCCCCCCATTGCCCCAATGTCCCCACTGCCCCAATGTCCCCATTATCCCAAATGTCCCCATTGACCCCACTGTCCCCATTGTCCTCATTGACCCCATGTCCCCCATTGCCCTCATTGACCCCATGTCCCCATTATCCCCAATGTCCCCATTGCCCTCATTGACCCCATGTCCCCCATTGCCCCCAATGTCCCCCCATATCCCCATGTCCCCATTATCCCCAATGTCCCCATTGCCCTCATTGTCCCCATGTCCCCATTATCCCCACTGTCCCCATTGTCCTCATTGACCCCATGTCCCCCATTGCCCTCATTGACCCCATGTCCCCATTATCCCCAATGTCCCCATTGACCCCATGTCCCCATTATCCCCAATGTCCCCATGTCCCCCATTGCCCCCAATGTCCCCCCATATCCCCATGTCCCCAATGTCCCCATTGACCTCATTGACCCCATGTCCCCCATTGCCCCCAATGTCCCCCCATATCCCCATGTCCCCATTATCCCCAATGTCCCCATGTCCCCCCATTGTCCCCAATGTCCCCAATGTCCCCTCACCGCTCAGCGCCTCCTGGGCGAAATACTTGACGTCCACGTCCTGATCCTGCGTCAGCTTCTCCAGCACCGGCTTCACCTCCGTCTGCAGCGTCCTGGGGACACCATGGGGACATTGGGGACATCGGGGACAATGGGGACATCAGGGACATTGGGGACAATGGGGACATTGGGGGGGATATGGGGACATGGGGACATGGGACACTGGGATATGACTTGGGGGCAGTGGGGCACTAGGACCCTGAGGGTCACTTGGGGTCACTGGGACATGGGGATAATGGGGACAATGGGGGACACTGTGGGGGACACTGGGGGGTCTTGGGGGGACAGTGGGGACATGGGGAATAATGGGGGGACATGGGGACAATGGGACACTGGGGGGACATTGGGGTGATGGGGATATGGGGGGGACATTGGGGGGACATGGGGATATGGGGACAATGGAGGACAATGGGGGGACAGGGGGATATGGGGACAATGGGGGACAACAAGGGACAATGGGGACAATGGGGGGACATGGGGGACAATGGAGGACAATGGGGGGACAATGGGGACAATGGGGGACAATGGGGACACACACACTGGGTGCACTCGGAGCCCAGTCTATGGCACATATCCCAATCTATACTGGTCTGCACTGGTCCATACTGGTCTGTACTGGTCTATACTGGTTTATACTGGTGTATACTGGTGTCTCACCCCTGGTCCAGCACGGGCCCCATGTGCTGTGGGTGCACTGGGAGCCCAGTCTATGGCACATATCCCACTCTATACTGGTCTACACTGGTCCATACTGGTCCGTACTGGTCCATACTGGTCTATACTGGTCTATACTGGTTTATACTGCTTTATACTGGTGTCTCACCCCTGGTCCAGCACGGGCCCCATGTGCTGTGGGTGCACTGGGAGCCCACTCTATGGCACATATCCCACTCTATACTGGTCTGCACTGGTCCATACTGGTCCGTACTGGTCCGTACTGGTCTATACTGGTCTATACTGGTTTATACTGCTTTATACTGGTGTCTCACCCCTGGTCCAGCATGGGCCCCATGTGCTGTGGGTGCACTGGGAGCCCACTCTATGGCACATATCCCACTCTATACTGGTCTGCACTGGTCCATACTGGTCCGTACTGGTCTGTACTGGTCTATACTGGTCTGTACTGGTTCATACTGGTTCATACTGGTGTCTCACCCCTGGTCCAGCACGGGCCCCATGTGCTGTGGGTGCACTGGGAGCCCACTCTATGGCACATATCCCACTCTATACTGGTCTGCACTGGTCCGTACTGGTCCGTACTGGTTTATACTGGTTTATACTGGTCTATACTGGTGTCTCACCCCTGGTCCAGCACGGGCCCGATGCGCTGCAGGGACTTGGCCACGTTGAAGCGCACGTTGGCCACGGCGTCGCCCGCCATGCGCAGGGCGGTGGGGAGGAGCTGCTGCCGCGTCACTTCCTGTCCCACCACCTCCGACAGCACCTGCGGACCCAGGAGTGCCCCATGGACCCAGGAGTGCCCCAGGGGACCCGGGAGTGCCCCATGGACCCGGGAGTGCCCCAAGGGAAAGAGGAGATAGGGAGGGAATCAAACGGGACCCAGGAGTTCAGGAGGGACCCAGGAGTCTGGGAGGGACCCAGGAGTGCCCCATGGACCCAGGAGTGCCCCAAGGGACCCAGGAGTGCCCCATGGACCCAGGAGTGCCCCAAGGGACTCAGGAGTTTGGGAGGGACCCAGGAGTGCCCCAAGGGACCCAGGAGTGCCCCACGGACCCAGGAGTGCCCCAAGGGACTCAGGAGTTTGGGAGGGACCCAGGAGTGCCCCAAGGGACCCAGGAGTGCCCCATGGACTCAGGAGTGCCCCAAGGGACCAAGGAGTCTGGGAGGGACCCAGGAGTGCCCCAAGGGACCCGGGAGTGCCCCATGGACCCAGGAGTGCCCCAAGGGACCCAGGAGTGCCCCATGGACCCAGGAGTGCCCCAAGGGACCCAGGAGTCTGGGAGGGACCCAGGAGTGCCCCAAGGGACCCGGGAGTGCCCCATGGACCCAGGAGTGCCCCAAGGGACCCAGGAGTCTGGGAGGGACCCAGGAGTGCCCCAAGGGACCCAGGAGTCTGGGAGGGACCCAGGAGTGCCCCATGGACCCAGGAGTGCCCCAAGGGACCAAGGAGTCTGGGAGGGACCCAGGAGTGCCCCAAGGGACCCGGGAGTGCCCCATGGACCCAGGAGTGCCCCAAGGGACCCAGGAGTTTGGGAGGGACCCAGGAGTGCCCCAAGGGACCCAGGAGTGCCCCAAGGGACCCAGGAGTGCCCCATGGACCCAGGAGTGCCCCGAGGAGCCCGGCGTCCGGCTCACGTTGATGCAGAAGAGCGTGGTCATGCGGTGCAGGTAGTTGGGGTCCCCGGCCATGGCCAGCACCTTGGGCACGATGGTGCCCTGCGCCCAGTCCTGCCCGAAGCGCTCCACCAGTTTGCGCAGGTTACTGGTGGCGGCCTCGCGGATGGCGTAAACTGGGGGGACACCAGTCACACCAGTTGGCTCAAACTGGGGCAGCAGGAACCCCCCAGAGCTCCCAGTAACCCCCTATGGTCCCCAGTAAATCCCTATGGTCCCCAGTATCTCCCTATGGCTCCCAGTAACCCCCTATGGTCCCCAGTAAATCCCTATGGTCCCCAGTATCTCCCTATGGCTCCCAGTAACCCCCTATGGCTCCCAATAACGCCCTATGGCCCCCAGTAACTCCCAGTAACCCCCTATGGCTCCCAATAACGCCCTATGGCTCCCAATAACGCCCTATGGCCCCCAGTAACTCCCAGTAACCCCCTATGGCTCCCAGTAACCCCCTATGGTCCCCAGTAACTCCCAGTACCCCCTATGGCTCCCATTAACTCCCAGTAACACCCTATGGTCCCCAGTATCTCCCAGTAACCCTCTATGGTCCCCAGTATCTCCCAGTATCTCCCAGTAACCCCCTATGGTCCCCAGTAACTCCCAGTACCCCCTATGGCTCCCAGTATCTCCCAGTAACCCTCTATGGTCCTCAGTAACCCCCTATGGTCCCCAGTATCTCCCAGTAACCCCCTATAGCTCCCAGTAACTCCCAGTAACCCGCCATGGTCCCCAGTATCTCCCAGTAACTCCCTATGGTCCCCAGTAACTCCCAGTAACCCCCTATGGTTCCCAGCAACCCCCTATGGTCACCAGTAACTCCCAGTAAGCCCCTATGGCTCCCAGTAGCTCCCAGTAATCCCCAGCAGGTTACTGGTGGCGGCCTCGCGGATGGCGTAAACTGGGGGGACACCAGTCACACCAGTTGGCTCAAACTGGGGAGCAGGAACCCCCCAGAGCTCCCAATAACCCCCTATGGTCCCCAGTAAATCCCTATGGTCCCCAGTATCTCCCTATGGCTCCCAGTAACCCCCTATGGTCCCCAGTAAATCCCTATGGTCCCCAGTATCTCCCTATGGCTCCCAGTAACCCCCTATGGTCCCCAGTAGCTCCCAGTAACCCCCTATGGTTCCCAGCAACCCCCTACGGTCACCAGTAACTCCCAGTAACCCCCTATGGCTCCCAGTATCCCCCAATAACTCTCTATGGTTCCCAGTATCTCCCAGTAACCGCCTATGGTCCCCAGTAACTCCCAGTAACCCCCTATGGCTCCCAGTATCCCCCAATAACTCTCTATGGTCCCCAGTATCTCCCAGTAACTCCCTATGGTCCCCAGTAACTCCCAGTAACCCTCTATGGTCCCCAGTAAATCCCTATGGTCCCCAGTAACTCCCAGTAACCCCCTATGGTTCCCAGCAACCCCCTATGGTCCCCAGTAGCTCCCAGTAACCCCCTATGGTCCCCAGTAACTCCCAGTAACTCCCTATGGCTCCCAGTATCCCCCAATAACTCTCTATGGTTCCCAGTATCTCCCAGTAACCCCCTATGGCTCCCAGTAGCTCCCAGTAACCCCCTATGGCTCCCAGTAACCCCCTATGGCTCCCAGTAACCCCCTATGGCTCCCAGTAGCTCCCAGTAACCCCCTATGGCTCCCAGTAACCCCCAGTAACTGCCAGTATCTCCCAGTAAGTCCCTCACTAGGAAACCAGTAACTCCCAGTAACTCCAGTAATCCCCTATGGCTCCCAGTAGCACCCAGTATCTCCCAGTAACTCCCTATGGTCCCCAGTCACTCCCAGTATCTCCCAGTAACTCCCAGTAAGCCCCAATGGCTCCCAGTAACATCCCCCAACCCAGAAGGGGACCCAGGTGTCCGAGGGACCCAGGAGTTCGGGGAGGACCCAGGAGTCCGGGAGGGACCCAGGAGTTCGGGAGGGACCCAGGAGTTCTGGAGGGGACCCAGGAGTCCGAGAGGGACCCAGGAGTTCGGGAGGGACCCAGGAGTCCGGGAGGGACCCAGGAGTTCGGGGAGGGGACCCAGGAGTTCGGGGAGGACCCAGGAGTCCGGGAGGGACCCAGGAGTTCGGGAGGGACCCAGGAGTTCGGGAGGGGACCCAGGCGTCCGGGAGGGACCCAGGAGTTCGGGGAGGGACCCAGGAGTTCAGGAGGGGACCCAGGAGTTCAGGAGGGGACCCAGGAGTTCGGGAGGGACCCAGGAGTTCGGGGAGGGGACCCAGGAGTTCGGGGAGGACCCAGGAGTCCGGGAGGGACCCAGGAGTTCGGGGAGGGGACCCAGGAGTTCGGGGAGGACCCAGGAGTCCGGGAGGGACCCAGGAGTTCGGGAGGGACCCAGGAGTTCAGGAGGGGACCCAGGCGTCCGGGAGGGACCCAGGAGTTCGGGGGGGACCCAGGAGTTCTGGAGGGGACCCAGGAGTCCGGGAGGGACCCAGGCGTCCGGGCTCACCGTGATCCACCAGCCAGGCCATACAGAGCGAGTTCAGCTTCTCATCGAAAAACTCCACACCCTGCGGGGTAAAACCAGTATAAACCAGTATGAACCAGTATAAACCAGTATGAACCACTATGAACCGCTGTGAACCACTACGAACCAGTATGAATTGATATGTACCAGTATGAACCAGTACCCCACCAGTACGGACCAAGAGAGAACAGTGGCCCCTCCCAGTCCTTCCCAGTTCATCCCAGTATGGGATCATGCTCCCAGTTGATCCCAGTATATACCAGTTCCCTCCCAAGCTACCTCAGTGCCTCCCAGTTCATCCCAGTCGATCCCAGTCTCTTCCCAGTGTCTCCAAGTTCATGCCAGTGTCCTCCCAGTACCCCCCCATACTGCCCAATATCATCCTCCCAGTTCATCCCAGTCTCTCCCAGTTCATCCCAGTACCCCCCCCATACTGCCCCGTATCAGTCTCCCAGTGCCTCCCAGTCCATCCCAGTGCCTCCCAGTGCCCCCATACTGCCCCATATCACCCTCCCAGTGCCTCCCAGTTCATCCCAGTGCCTCCCAGTGCCCTCATACTGCCCCATATCACCCTCCCAGTGCCTCCCAGTTCATCCCAGTGCCCCCCCATGCTGCCCCATATCATCCTCCCAGTTCATCCCAGTCTCTCCCAGTGCCTCCCAGTACAACCAAAGAAGCCTGTAGAGCCCTCCCAGTTTCTCCCAGTTCATCCCAGTGCCCCCCCATGCTGCCCCATATCATCCTCCCACTTCATCCCAGTCTCTCCCAGTGCCTCCCAGTACAACCAAAGAAGCCTGTAGAGTCTTCCCAGTGCCTCCCAGTGCCCCATACTGCCCCATATCACCCTCCCAGTGCCTCCCAGTTCATCCCAGTGCCCCTATACTGCCCCATATCACCCTCCCAGTGCCTCCCAGTTCATCCCAGTGCCCCTATACTGCCCCATATCACCTTCCCAGTGTCTCCCAGTTCATCCCAGTGCCCCCATACTGCCCCATATCACCCTCCCAGTGCCCCCATACTGCCCCATATCACCTTCCCAGTGCCTCCCAGTGCCCCCATATTGCCCCATATCACCCTCCCAGTGTCTCCCAGTGCCTCCCAGTGCCCCCATACTGCCCCATATCACCCTCCCAGTGCCCCCATACTGCCCCATATCACCTTCCCAGTGCCTCCCAGTGCCCCTATACTGCCCCATATCACCCTCCCAGTGTCTCCCAGTTCATCCCAGTACCCCCATACTGCCCCATATCACCCTCCCAGTGCCCCCATACTGCCCCATATCACCTTCCCAGTGCCTCCCAGTGCCCCCATATTGCCCCATATCACCCTCCCAGTGTCTCCCAGTGCCTCCCAGTGCCCCCATACTGCCCCATATCACCCTCCCAGTGCCACCCAGTGCCCCCATATTGCGCCATATCACCCTCCCAGTGCCTCCCAGTGCCCCCATACTGCCCCATATCACCCTCCCAGTGCCTCCCAGTGCCCCTATACTGCCCCATATCACCTTCCCAGTGCCCCCATACTGCCCCATATCACCCTCCCAGTGCCTCCCAGTGCCCCCATACTGCCCCATATCACCCTCCCAGTGCCTCCCAGTTCATCCCAGTGCCTCCCAGTGCCCCCATACTGCCCCATATCACCCTCCCAGTGCCTCCCAGTGCCCCCATACTGCCCCATGTCACCTTCCCAGTGCCCCCATACTGCCCCATATCACCCTCCCAGTGCCTCCCAGTGCCCCCATATTGCCCCATATCACCCTCCCAGTGCCCCCATACTGCCCCATATCACCCTCCCAGTGCCACCCAGTGCCCCCATACTGCCCCATATCACCCTCCCAGTGCCACCCAGTGCCCCCATACTGCCCCATATCACCCTCCCAGTGCCTCCCAGTTCATCCCAGTGCCTCCCAGTGCCCCCATACTGCCCCATATCATCCTCCCAGTGCCTCCCAGTGCCCCCATATTGCCCCATATCACCCTCCCAGTGCCCCCATACTGCCCCATATCACCCTCCCAGTGCCTCCCAGTGCCCCCATAACAACCCATATCACCCTCCCAGTTCATCCCAGTGCCTCCCAGTGCCCCCAGTCTCACCAGTTGCCCGGCCAGCAGCGGCATGTACTCGATGATGGCCAAGCGCACGCGCCACTTGGCGTCCTCGGCCAGCTCCACGATGGCCGGGAGCAGCGACTGCGAGAGCTGCCGGATGCCGATCACCTCGTTCACGCAGTCCAGGTTGGAGATGATGTTCAGACGGACCTCGGGACACTGCGGACAGACGGACAGCGCGGGGACGTTGGGGGGAGGCACCCACGGGGGGCGGGTGGGGGATACTGGGGATACTGGGGGGGAAACTGGTCAGGTCCAGGTTGGAGATGATGTTCAGGAGAACCTTGGGACACTGAATAGGGGACAAAAGACATGGGGGGGCCAGACCGTAGGGCACCCCATGAATGGGCCCCGTGGGAACAGGAATCGTCATGAATGGAACCTCCCAATGGGCCTCATGGGAACAGGAACCCCCATGAATGGGCCCCGTGGGAACCACAACCCCATGAATGGAACCCCCACGGGAACCAGAACCCCATGAATGGAACCCCATGAATGGGCCTCATGGGAACAGGAACCCCCATGAATGGGCCTCATGGGAACAGGAACCCCCATGAATGGGCCCCGTGGGAACCGGAACCCCATGAATGGGACGTGTGGGAACCAGAATCCCCATGAATGGACCCCATGGGAACCAGAACCCCCATGAATGGAACCCCCATGAATGGGCCCCACGGGAACCAGAACCCCATGAATGGAACCCCCATGAATGGGCCTCATGGGAACAGGAACCCCCATGAATGGGCCCCGTGGGAACCACAACCCCATGAATGGAAGCCCCACGGGAACCAGAACCCCATGAATGGAACCCCATGAATGGGCCTCATGGGAACAGGAACCCCCATGAATGGGCCTCATGGGAACAGGAACCCCCATGAATGGGCCCCGTGGGAACCGGAACCCCATGAATGGGACGTGTGGGAACCAGAACCCCCATGAATGGACCCCGTGGGAACCAGAACCCCATGAATGGAACCCCCATGGGAACAGGAACCCCATGAATGGAACCCCCATGAATGGAACCCCCATGAATGGGCCTCATGGAAACCAGAACCCCCATGAATGGACCCCACGGGAACCAGAACCCCATGAATGGAACCCCCATGAATGGGCCTCATGGGAACAGGAACCCCCATGAATGGGCCCCGTGGGAACCACAACCCCATGAATGGGACGTGTGGGAACCAGAACCCCATGAATGGAACCCCCATGAATGGGCCCCGTGGGAACTGGAACCCCATGAATGGGCACCGTGGGAACCAGAATCTCCATGAATGGGCCCCGTGGGAACCAGAACCCCATGAATGGAACCCCCATGAATGGGCCCCATGGGAACAGGAACCCTCATGAATGGAACGCCCATGAATGGGCCCCATGGGAACAGGAACCCTATGAATGCAACCCCCATGAATGGGCCCCATGGGAACAGAAACCCCATGAATGGAAGCCCCATGAATGGGCCCCATGGGAACAGAAACCCCATGAATGGAAGCCCCATGAATGGGCCCCGTGGGAACCACAACCGCATGAATGGAACCCCCATGAATGGGCCCCATGGGAACCAGAACCCCATGAATGGGCAGCTGAACATGAGCTCCAACCCAACCCATTCCCTCCCAGTTTCCCCCCAGTATCCCCTCCCAGCACCCCAGAACTGTCCCCACAGTGTCCCCAGGTGCCACCACGATGTCCCCTGGTGCCCCCAGTGTCCCCTTAGTGCCCCAAGGTACAAGTGAAGATCAACCTGATCTGACCAGTTCACCCCCAGTATCCCCTACCACCACCCCATAGCTGCCCCCTCAGTGTCCCCAAGTGCCACCACTGTCCCCAATGTCCCCTTAGCGTCCCAAGGCCCATCTGAACATCACCTCCAACTGTCCCAAAGGTGTCTCCAAAGCGTCCCCAAATGTCCCTAAAGTGTCTCCAAATGGCCCCAAAGTGTCTCCAAATGTCCCTAAACTGTCCCCAGGGTGTCCCCAAGGTGTCCCCACCTCGTCCTTGAGCTGCGCGAGGAACAGGGGCAGCAGATGCTCCACCGTGTTGTCCTTGCCCAGGATTGGGGACAGTCCCATGATGACCGAGGCCAGAGCGGACTTGACGTGTTGGTTGGCGTCAGAAACCAGTTCCTGGGGACATGGGGACATTGGGGACATTGGGGACATGGGAACAAACATGGGGACATAGGGACATTGGGACGGACATGGGGGTATATGGGGACATTGGGATATGGGGACATAGGGGAAATGGGGGGACACTGGGAGACATGGGGATATGGGACAGGGGGATATGTGGGACACTAAGGGGACATCGGGGACATTGGGACAGACATGGGGACATTGGGGGACACTGGGGGACATTAGAGGACATCGTGGGGACATTGGAGACTGGGGAATATGGGGGGACATGGGGACATTGGGGATATGGGGGGACATGGGGACATTGGGGGACAATGGGGGACATGGGGACATTGAGGACAGGGGGATATGAGGGAACATGGGGATAATGGGGGGACATGGGTATAATGGGGGGACAATGGGGGACATGGGGACATTGGGGACAGAGGGGATATGGGGGAACATGGGGATAATGGGGGACATGGGGGGACAAGGGGGGACATTGGGGACGGGGGGATATGGGGGGACAAAGGGGGACATGGGGACATTGGAGACAGGGGGATATGGGGGGACATAGGGATAATGGGGGGACATTGGGGGGACAGTGAGATATGGGGACACAAATACAGGGGAACATTGGGGGAATATGGGGGGGTCAGGATGTCCCTTCCTCCCCCCCCGCCATGTCCCCAAGTGTCCCAAATGTCCCCACCTTGATGCAGGGCAGGATCTGGCCCATGATCACGGCCTCGCGACAGTCGGGTGACAAATTCTCGCAGAACTCTGGGGACAAAGCGACAACGGGTTGGGGACAACGGCCCTTGGGGACACCAGAGGGACCCTTGGGGACACGTTGAGCTTTGTCCCCCATCCCAAACCCCCAGATTTGGGGCCCAAACTGAGCAGATTTGGCCCCAAAAGCTGGTGGTTTGGTGATGGGGACACGGGGAGGGACCCAGGCATTCGGGGGGGAACACAGGAGTGAGCCGAGGGACCCAGGAGTTCGGGAGGGACCCAGGAGTTTTGGAGGGACCCGGGAGTTCGGGAGGGACCCAGGAGTTCGGGAGGGACCCAGGAGTTCGGGAGGGGACACAAATAGGGGACTCAGGCATCGGGGGTGGACCCAGGAGTTTACAAGGGACCCAGGAGTGCCCCACGGACCCAAGAGTTCAGGAGGGACCCAGGAGTTTGGGAGGGACCCAGGCATCCGGAAGGGACCCAGGAGTTCGGGAGGGGATCCAGGAGTTTGGGGCGGAACCAGAAAGTTGGGGGCAGAACCAAAAAGTTGGGGGAGGAACCAAAATTCAGGGTCACGGGGGCAGAGGGGAGGGGGTTTAGCGGTTGCACCGAGGCGCCTGGGGGGACCGGAAGTGATGTTACACCGAGGCAAATGGAACCGGAAATGGACACTGTGGAGCTCCCAGGGGGGTTTTTTTGGGGGGGGTTCGAGGGGGACCCAGGAGTTCGGGGAGGGACCCAGGAGTTCGGGAGGGGACCCAGGAGTTCGGGGAGGGACCCAGGCGTTCTACACTGACCTTTGACCTTGTGTGAGGCCGCCGCCCGCACCTCGGCCTCGCAATCCTTCATCAGACTCTGGAAAGCGCCCACCAGGTCGGATTTGGTGATTTCGGGGCCAACGGCGCGTTGGAGCTGGGGGTCAAAGGTCACAGGGGGGTCCCCAAAGTGTCCCCAAGGGTCACCCGGGGTCACCCCCCTAAAAAACTCCACGAAAATCGCACTAAAATGGCCCAAAATAGCCCCAAAAATGCCCCGAATGGCGACGTAACTCACCCCAAAGCAGCTCTTAATGTCCCCATTTGTCCCCAAATTGTCCCAAAATGTCCCCAAAGGCTCTGTAAATGTCCCCAAAGTGCCTCTAATTGGCCCTAAATGGCCTTAAGTGGCCCCAAACTGGGCAAAAATGGCCCCCAAAAAACCCCAAAGTGGCCCCAAATTGTCCCCAAATATCCTTTAATGGCCCCAAATGTGTCCCCAAAATGTCCCAAACTGTCCCCAAACAGCCTTTAATGTCCCCTCAGTGACAACAAATGTCCCCAAAGTGTCTCCAAAACAGCCAAAAATGGCCCCAAACTGACCCCAAAATGTCCCTAACCTGCCCCCAAATTGTTCCCTAAGTGTCCCCAAATGTCCCCCAAGTGTCCCCAAGTGTCCTTCAATGTCCCAAGTGTGTCCCCAAACATCCCCACAATGTCCCAAAGTCGCCCAAATCCTCTTTAAAATGTCCCCAAATGCCCTTTAATGTCCTCAATGTGTTCCCAAAACGTCCCTTAACTGTTCATAAACACACCAAAATGTCCTTTAGTATCCCCAAAATGTCCCCAAATCTCCCTAAACTGTCTCCAAACGCCCCAAAATGCCTCAAACTGTCCTCTAATGTCCCCAAAGTGTCCCCAAACATCCCCACAATGTCCCCAGGGTGTCCCCAAGTCTCCCTAAACTGCCTCCAAATGCCCCAAACTGCCCCCAAATGTCCCCAAAGTGCCCCAAACTCCACCCAAAAAGTGTCCCCAAAGTGTCCCCAAAGTGTCCCCACCTCGGTGAACTTGTCGGCCACCATGTAGCGCACCCTCCAGGACTTGTCCTCGGCCGCCTGGCGCAGCGTGGGCATCACCAGCGGCTCCAGCTCCTCCTGCGGCAGCAGCTGCGCGATGCTCACGCACGCCTCCACCGCCAGGAGGCGCACCGAGTCCTGCGGGGGACCCAGGAGTTCGGGGGGGGACCCAGGAGTTCGGGGGGGGGACCCAGGAGTTCGGGGAGGGATGAGGAAGTTGGGGGCGGAACCAAAAAGTTGGTGGAGGAACCAAAGTTCAGGGTCGGGGGGGCAGAGAGGGGGAGGTTTAGAGGTGGCACTGAGGCGCTTAGGGGGACCGGAAGTGATGTTACACCGAGGCAAATGGAGGGGAAACAGGCGGTTTGGGGCTCCCAGGGGGATTTTGGGGGGGGGTTGGGGGGACCCAGGAGTTCAGGGAGGGACCCAGGAGTTCGGGGGGGGACCCAGGAGTTCGGGGAGGGATGAGGAAGTTGGGGGCGGAACCAAAAAGTTGGGGGAGGAACCAAAGTTCAGGGTCGGGGGGGCAGAGAGGGGGAAGTTTAGAGGTGGCACTGAGGCGCTTAGGGGGACCGGAAGTGATGTTGCACCGAGGCAAATGGGGCAGAAACGGGCGGTTCGGGGCTTCAAGGGGGATTTTTTGGAGGGTTTAGGGGGACCCAGGCGTCCGGGAGGGACCCAGGAGTTCGGGAGGGACCCAGGAGTGCGGGGAGGGACCCAGGAGTGCGGGGAGGGGACCCAGGAGTGCGGGGAGGGGACCCAGGAATTCAGGAGGGACCAAGGAGTTCTGGGGGGGACCCAGGAGTGCCCCAATGGACCCAGGTGTCTGGGAGGGACCCAGGAGATCAGGAGGGACCCAGGCGTCCAGGAAGGACCCAGGAGCTTGAGAGGGGACCCAGGCGTCCGGGAGAGACCCAGGAGCTTGAGATGGGACCCAGGCATTTGGGAAGGACCCAGGAGTCCGGGGAGGGACCCAGGAGTCCAAGTGATAGGGATGGAAACCAGGACTTTGTGAGGAACCCAGGAATTTGGGAGGGACCCAGGAGTTCAGGGGGGGACCAAGGAGTTTGGGAGGGGACCCAGGAGTTTGGGAGGGGACCCAGGTATCCGGGGGAAGGGGGAACCCAGGCGTCCGGGCCCCGCCCACCTGCTCGTCGGCCGCCAGGCTGCTGAACATGGGGATGATCTCGCTCTTGACGTGCTCCAGCTCCAGTACTTTGGCGAACTCGCCCAGTTTGGAGGCGGCCGCGCGGCGAACCATGGGGGTGTCGTCCGAGCAGAGGTTGCGGAAGTACCTGGGGACATCATGGGGACATCGTGGGGACACTTTGGGGACACCCTGGGGTCACCACAACCACCTCATGAATCAATGAGAAGAGTAAGAACCCAACAGGAAGACTCTGTGGTCAATGCAACCCAACTCAACATTGACTTGAGGCCACCAATATCGACTTGAGACCACCAAGGTTGACTTGGGGACATCAAGGTTGGGTTGGGGACACTCTATGGGGTCACCACAACCGCCTCAAGAACCAATGACAAGAGTAAGAACCCAACGGGAAGACTCTGTGGTCAATGCAACCCAACTCAACATTGACTTGAGGCCACCAACACTGACTTGAGACCACCAAGGTTGACTTGGGGACATCAAGGTTGGGTTGGGGACATCAAGGTTGGGTTGGGGACACTCTATGGGGTCACCACAACCACCTCATAACCCAATGAGAAGAGGAAGAACCCAATGGGAAGACCCTGTGGCCAATGCAACCCAACCCAAATGACACCAAGTGCCATTGTGGCTGACCTGGGGACATCAAGGTTGACTTGGGGACATTCAGGTTGGGTTGGGGACACAATGGTTGACTTGGGGACACTCTATGGGGTCACCACAACCATCTCATGAACCAATGAGAAGAGGAAGAACCCAATGGGAAGACCCTGTGGACAACGCAACCCAACCCAACGTTGACTTGAGGCCACCAAGGTTGACTTGGGGACACCCAGGTTGGGTTGGGGACACCATGAAGCGGTTGGGGACTTACCATGGGGTCACCACAACCACCTCATGAACCCAATGAGAACCTCAAGAACCCAATGGGAAGACCCTGAGACCAACCCAACCCAACACAAAGTTGCTGTAGGGCCACCACGGTTGACTTGGGGACAGCAAGGTTGACTTGGGGACACAATGGTTGACTTGGGGACACCGCGGTTGACTTCAGGACACTCTATGGGGTCACCACAACCACCTCATAACGCAATGACAAGCCCAAGAACCCAACGGGAAGACGCTGGTGTCAACCCAACCCAACCCAAAGTTGCTGTAAGGCCACCACGGTTGACTTGGGGACAGCAAGGTTGACTTGGGGACACAATGGTTGACTTGGGGACACCGCGGTTGACTTCAGGACACTCTATGGGGTCACCACAACCACCTCATAATGCAATGACAAGCCCAAGAACCCAACGGGAAGACGCTGGTGTCAACCCAACCCAACCCAAAGTTGCTGTAAGGCCACCACGGTTGACTTGGGGACAGCAAGGTTGACTTGGGGACACAATGGTTGACTTGGGGACACCGCGGTTGACTTCAGGACACTCTATGGGGTCACCACAACCACCTCATAATGCAATGACAAGCCCAAGAACCCAACGGGAAGACTCTGGTGTCAACCCAACCCAACCCAAAGTTGCTGTAGGGCCACCACGGTTGACTTGGGGACAGCAAGGTTGACTTGGGGACACAATGGTTGACTTGGGGACACCGCGGTTGACTTCAGGACACTCTATGGGGTCACCACAACCACCTCATAATGCAATGACAAGCCCAAGAACCCAACGGGAAGACGCTGGTGTCAACCCAACCCAACCCAAAGTTGCTGTAAGGCCACCATGGTTGACTTGGGGACACCACGGAGGACTCGGGGACACGGGGGACGTCACTCACTGTCGCAGCTCGGCCTTGACGGGGCTGGAGACGCGGGGGTAGCAGACGCTGAAGAGCCCGCAGGCCGAGGTGCGCGACGTGAACCAATCGCCGCCCGCCAGGCGCTTCACCAGGGGGACAAAGTGACCTTCCAGGTCAGGGGGCGAGTGCTCGTGGGACACGGCGCGTAGAGACTCCACCGCCTTGTCCCGCACCACCGTCTCCTCCACCGTGGCCAGGCTCTCCAGAGGGGGCTGCAGGGGGACACAACGGGGTCGTATGTGGCATCAAATGTCACTAAGAGCCACCAAAACCAACCTGAGATCCACCAAATCGAGGCCAAGATCCAACCAACCCAACCTAAGATCCAACCAACTCAACCCAACGTCAACCAACCCAACCCAACGTCAACCAACTCAACCCAATGTCAACCAACCCAACATCAACCAACTCAACCCAACGTCAACCAACCCAACCCAACGTCAACCAACCCAACGTCAACCAACCCAATCCAAGATCCAATCAACTCAAGCCAACGTCAACCAACTCAAGCCAACGTCAACCAACCCAACCCAACGTCAACCAACCCAACCCAATGTCAACCAACCCAACGTCAACCAACCCAACCCAAGATCCAATCAACCCAACCCAACATCAACCAACTCAACCCAACGTCAACTAACCCAACCAAACGTCAACCAACCCAACCCAACGTCAACCAACCCAACCCAACGTCAACCAACCCAACCCAATGTCAACCAACCCAAACCAACGTCAACCAACCCAACCCAACGTCAACCAACTCAACCCAATGTCAACCAACTCAAGCCAACGTCAACCAACCCAACATCAACCAGCTCAACCCAACATCAACCAGCTCAACCCAACATCAACCAGCTCAACCCAACGTCAACTAACCCAACCAAACGTCAACCAACCCAACCCAACGTCAACCAACCCAACCCAACGTCAACCAACCCAACCCAATGTCAACCAACCCAAACCAACGTCAACCAACTCAACTCAACGTCAACCAACCCAACCCAACGTCAACCAACCCAACCCAATGTCAACCAACCCAACATCAACCAGCTCAACCCAACATCAACCAGCTCAACCCAACATCAACCAGCTCAACCCAACATCAACCAACTCAACCCAACGTCAACCAACTCAACCCACGATCCAATCAACCCAACCCAACATCAACCAACCCAACCCAATGTCAACCAGCTCAACCCAACGTCAACCAACCCAACCCAACGTCAACCAACCCAACCCAACGTCAACCAACCCAACCCAACGTCAACCAACCCAACCCAACGTCAACCAACCCAACCCAACGTCAACCAACCCAACCCAACGTCAACCAACCCAACCCAACGTCAACCAACCCAACCCAACGTCAACCAACCCAACCCAATGTCAACCCGACATCCCACCATGGAACTAAATGTCACTCTAGATCATCTCAATGATGTTCTGAAGACCCTAATGTCACCTTAGAACTTCATAGGGGTCATCCCAACACGGGGACAACCCCCAATAAGGTTATTTGTGTCACCAAGAGCCACCAAAAGCAACTCAAGATCCAACCAACCCAACCCAAGATCCAACCAACCCAACCCAGGGTCAACCTGACGTCCCACCATGTCACTCTAGATCATCTCAATCATGTTCTGAAGATCCCAGTGTCACCCTAGGAGTTCATGAGGGTCACACCAACAAGGTGACACCCCAAAAAGGTCACACGTGTCCACAAATGTCCCCAAGACCCACCCAACCCAACCCAACGTCAACCAACCCAATGTCCCCCGTGAAGACCCCAGTGTCACTTTAAGGACCCCAATGTCACCCACAATGGTCATGGGGTCCCCAAGGGGTCACCCCAACGTGGTGACACCCCAAGAATGTCACACATGTCCCCAAATGTCCCCAAGACCCACCCAACCCAATGTCAATCCAACCCAACGTCAACCAACACAACGTCCTCCATGAAGACCCCAACGTCACTTTGAGGACCTCCTCGTGTTCCCAGTGCCCCCCGAGTGCTCCCAGTGCCCTCCCAGTGCTCCCAGTGCCCCCCCAGTGCTCCCAGCACCCCCCACCCCCCCTCCCAGTCTTCCCAGTCCCCCCAGTACCAGCAAACAGTGGACGAACTCGGGTCCCCCCACCAGCGCCGTGAAGGTCCCCAGTTGCTCAGCCAGGGCCAGCAGCACCTCATCCTCATCGTAGATGGTGTCTGGGACAATGGGGGGACATTGGGGTCACCCCCCACCCCCCTAAACCCCGCCCACTCCCTTAAACCCCACCCACCCCTTTAAACCCCGCCCACCACCCATAAAACCCCATTGAAGTAGTTGGATTGGAAGGGGGGGGGGCTGTTGGTTTAAGGGAGTGGGGTTGGGGTTGGGGGGCGTGGCTTAGGAACTTGACCCCACCCACCCAACCCATAGGACCCCCCCGGAAGATTCGAGGCCCTCCCATTGGCTACCGGTGAGGAAGGGGAGGAGCTCGCTGCGCGTGCGCTCGACGCCCAGGGCCAGCGCGATGGTCGAGAGCTTCTTGATGCTGTTGAGACGGAGCTGGGGGGGGAAATGGGTCAGGATTTGCCCCCCAGGGGGGGGATAAAGACCCTGGAGGGGGGGGACACACCCCTGGGGGGGTAAATTATATAGGAGGGGAATAAAGAGCTTTTGGGGGGGGATAAAGCTCATTTGAGGGCGATAAATCACATATAGGAGAAATAAACCACATATAGGGGGAATAAACCACATACAGGGGGAATAAACCACACTGAGGGGGAATAAACCACATTGAGGGGGGGGAATAAATCACATATAGAGGGAATAAACCACATTGAGGGGGGGGAATAAACCACATTGGGGGAGAATAAATCACATATAGGGAAGATAAATCACATATAGGGAAAATAAATCAGATATAGGGAGAATAAACCACATCTGGGGGGCAATAAGCCACATACAAGGGGAATAAATCACATATAAGGGCAATAAACTATACGTTGGGGGGAATAAATCACATTGGGGGGAATAAATCACATATAAGAAGAATAGACCACATATACGAAGAATAAATCACATATAAGGTGAATAAGCCCTATATAAGTGGTATAAAGACCCTTTGGGGGAGAATAAACCACATATAAGGGGAATAAACAACATATAAGGGGAATAAAGACCCTTTAGGGGAGAATAAACCACATTTAAGGGCAATAAATCACATATAAAAGGAATAAACCACATCTGGGGGGGAATAAAGACCCTTTAGGGGGGAATAAACCAACCTGGAGGGGGGGGAAAAGACCATTTGGGGCAAATAGAGACCCTATGGGGGTAAGTAGAGACCCCATGGGGGCAAATAAGGACCCTATGTGGTCAAATGAAGACCCTATGGGGCAAATAAAGAACCTTATGGGGCAATTAAAGACCCTCCTGGGGCAAATAAAGACCCTCCTGGGGTAGAAACCCGCCCCCCTCCCACCTGAGCCAATCAGGACCCTCGTCTCACGGAGCCGCAGCACTGCAGCAGCAGAGACGAGCCTCCCCATTGGCTGCGCGCACCCGCCCCCCCGCCCACGTCGCCCGCCGGCCAATGGCGGCCGCCGCCTGCTCGTTCTCCCGCTCCCATTGGTCGGCAGCGGGAGAGACGCGCGGCCCCGCCGGCAGGAGGCGCCGCGGAGCCTGGGGGGGGGGGGGGGTGGGCAATTCCCCCTTCGGCGTGTCTTGACCAATCAGGAGCCCTCACACAAAATCATGCAAGGCCCGCGAACCTATCAGCTTGCGCCTCTCATCCCCACCACCGCCGCGAGGGTCGGGGATGAGGAACCCCCTCAGAAATACGTAACGCCGCTCCCCATTGGCCCGCGCCTCAGTGGGGGCAGCCGCCGCAGCCAACCACAGCGGCCGTTTCATAGCGCGCCACCGCCATTACGGCAGCGCCGGGCGGCGGCGGCGCCCGGAGGGTCCAGAGCGAAGCCGGAGACCCAAAACCGAGCCCCGGGGGAAGCGGAACCGAGGGGCCGCTCGCCGGTACCTGCACGTCCTCGTTGCGCAGCTCGTCGATAAGGACGGCGATGGGATAGAGCGAATCGTCGCCGTCCGCCGCCGCCATCTTGTCCGCCCGCTGCCGCCGCCCCGCTCCGAGGGGCCGTACGGGGCCGCCCGCCCCGCCCCTGCAGGGCCTCCCGAGCGCTGATTGGCTGGCGACCCCACAGCGCCCGCCCCTCGCCTCTCGCTATTGGTTAGAGGGTGGGGAAGCCACGCCCGCTCGCCGCTGGCCGCGCCCCCCCTGCGGAGGCTCGGCCGCTGCCCCGCCTCGGCTGCTGATTGGGCAGCGCGGTTGATTGACGGGTGGGAGGGCGGGGCGGGGCGTTGCTGGGCAACGCGCCGGGGGCGGAACCGGAGGTGGGAGAAACTGGGAGAAAATGGGACAAATTGGGACAAACTGGAGCCCAAATAAGACCCAATGGGGACAAACTGGGACCAAACTGGTCCGTACTGGGTCCGTTTCCCACTAAAAATTGGTGGGCAAAGGGGCGTGGCCTCGCTAAGCCCCACCCCCTCCAGGCCCCGCCCACATGAAGCAGCAGTGACGTCACGAGCAGCCACGCCTTTATTGGGGGAAGGGCGGGGAAGGCACTGGGACCAATTGGGATCAACTGGAAGGCACTGGGAGGGGACCCAGGCGTCCGGGAGGGGACCCAGGCGTGCGGGAGGGGGGGGGTGATCACGTGACTCCCGGACGCCTGGGTCCCCCCCAATAATTTGAAGCCTCAATGAGATTTCTGGGGTCCCCGAACTCCTGGGTCCCCCAGAACGCCTGGGTCCCTTCTTGGCGACATGGACCCAGGCGTCCGGGAGGGACCCAGGCGTCCGGGTGGGTATCATGTGACTCCCGGACGCCTGGGTCCCTTGCAATAACTCGAATCCTCAATGCCATTTCTGGCTTCCTGGGGCACTCCTGGGTCCCCCGAACTCCTGGGTCCCCCAGAACGCCTGGGTCCCTTCTTGGGAATGTGGACCCAGGCGTCCGGGAGGGACCCAGGCGTTCGGGAGGGACCCAGGTGTCCGGGTGGGTATCACGTGACTCCCGGACGCCTGGGTCCTTTGCAATAACTCGAATCCTCAATGCGACTTCTGTCTTCCTGGGGCACTCCTGGGTCCCCCGGACGCCTGGGTCCCCCAGAACGCCTGGGTCCCCTCCCCGGACGCCTGGGTCCCTTCTTGGCGACATGGACCCAGGCGTCCGGGAGGGACCCAGGCGTCCGGGTGGGTATCACGTGACTCCCGGACGCCTGGGTCCCTTGCAATAACTCGAATCCTCAATGCCATTTCTGGCTTCCTGGGGCACTCCTGGGTCCCCCGAACTCCTGGGTCCCTTCTTGGGGATGTGGACCCAGGCATTCGGGAGGGACCCAGGCGTTCGGGAGGGACCCAGGCGTCCGGGTGGGTATCACGTGACTCCCGGACGCCTGGGTCCTTTGCAATAACTCAAATCCTCGATGCGACTTCTGGCTTCCTGGGGCACTCCTGGGTCCCCCGGACGCCTGGGTCCCCCAGAACGCCTGGGTCCCCTCCCCGGACGCCTGGGTCCCTTCTTGGCGACATGGACCCAGGCGTCTGGGAGGGACCCAGGCGTCCGGGTGGGTATCACGTGACTCCCGGACGCCTGGGTCCCTTGCAATAACTCGAATCCTCAATGCCATTTCTGGCTTCCTGGGGCACTCCTGGGTCCCCCGGACGCCTGGGTCCCCCGGTGTGGGGGGAGGGGGTTCAGATGCGGCCGCATTGCCGCAGTTTGTCCACCAGGGCGGCGACGTCGTCCACGCGCTCCCCTCCCCCCCGCGCCGGCGGCTCCTGGAGCCCCAGCACCCGCAGGCGGGGGAGGGGCGGGGGCAGCCCCAGCGCCGCCCACTCCACCACCTCCAGGGGCTTCTTCTTGGCTTTCTGCGGAGGGACCCAGGCGTTCGGGAGGGACCCAGGAGTGCCCCAAGGGACCCAGGAGTTCAGGGGGGGACCCAGGAGTTCAGGGGGGGACCCAGGAGTTCAGGGGGGGACCCAGGAGTGCCCCAAGGACCCAGGAGGGATCCAAGGACCCAGGAGGGATCCAAGGGACCCAGGAGTGCCCCAGGGACCCAGGAGTGCCCCAAGGGACCCAGGAGTGCCCCAAGGACCCAGGAGGGATCCAAGGGACCCAGGAGTGCCCCAGGGACCCAGGAGTTCAGGAGGGAACCAGGGAGTGCACCAAGGGACCCAGGAGTGCCCCAAGGACCCAGGAGTGCCCCAAGGGACCCAGGAGTTTGGGAGGGACCCAGGAGTGCCCCAGGGACCCAGGAGTTCATGGGGGGACCCAGGAGTGCCCCAAGGGACCCAGGAGTTCGGGAAGGACCCAGGAGTTTGGGGAGGGACCCAGGAGTTCAGGGGGGGACCCAGGAGTGCCCCAGGGACCCAGGAGTGCCCCAAGGGACCTAGGAGTTCAGAGGGGGACCCAGGAGTGCCCCAAGGGACCCAGGAGTTCAGGGGGGGACCCAGGAGTGCCCCAAGGGACCCAGGCGTTCGGGAGGGGACCCAGGAGTGCCCCAAGGGACCCAGGCGTTCGGGAGGGGACCCAGGAGTGCCCCAGGGACCCAGGAGTGCCCCAAGGGACCCAGGAGTTCAGGGGGGGACCCAGGAGTGCCCCAAGGGACCCAGGCGTTCGAGAGGGGACCCAGGAGTGCCCCAGGGACCCAGGAGTGCCCCAAGGGACCCAGGAGTGCCCCAGGGACCCAGGCGTCCTGCTCACCATGATGTTGGGCAGCGTGGCGTAGCGCGGCTCGTTAAGCCGCAGGTCCGCGGTAACGAGCGCCGGCAGCCGCAGGCGCAGCGTCTCCAGCCCCCCGTCCACCTCCCGCTGCACCCGCACGGCCCCGGCCTCCAGCTCCACGCGCGACGCGAATGTGGCCTGGAACCGGTATGGAATGGGAGCCTCCCAGTATGGAATGGGAGCCTCCCAGTATGGAATGGGAGCTTCCCGGTATGGACTGGGAGCCTCCCGGGATGGAATGGGAGCCTCCCGGGATGGAATGGGGGCTCTCCCAGTACGGAATAGGAGCTTCCCAGTATGGAATGGAACCTTCCCAGTATGAATTGGGGTTTCCCAGTATGGAATGGGGGCTCTCCCAGTATGGAATGGGGGCTCTCCCAGTATGGAATGGGGGCTCTCCCAGTATGGAATGGAGTCCTCCCAGTAAAGCATTAAGGTCTTCCCAGTATGAATTGGGGTCTTCCCAGTATGGAATGGGGGCTCTCCCAGTATGGAATGGAGTCCTCACAGTAAAGCATTAGGGTCTTCCCAGTATGAATGCGGAATCTCCCAGTATGAATGCGGACTCTCCCAGTATGAACTGGACTCCCACATCAACCCCTACAGCAACGCGAGGGGGAATATATCCCACAACCCCCCACGTTAGAGGGGGGATATATCCCACAACCCCCCGCGGTAGAGGGGGGATACATCCCACAACCCCCCGCGGTAGAGGGGGGATACATCCCACAACCCCCCGCGGTAGAGGGGGGGATACATCCCACAACCCCCCGCGGTAGAGGGGGGATACATCCCACAACCCCCCGGGTTAGGGGTGGGTACATCCCACAACCCCCGCGTTAGGGGGTGGATACATCCCACAATCCCCCGCGTTAGGGGGTGGATACATCCCACAATCCCCCGCGTTAGGGGGTGGATACATCCCACAATCCCCCACGTTAGGGGGTGGATACATCCCACAACCCCCCGCGGCGGCGCCCACCTGCGGCCAGTCCAACATGGCGGCGAGGAGCTGCCCCGTCTGGTTACAATCGTCATCGATGGCCTGGAATAAAACACATATAGCGGACATATAGGGACTATAGAGACATATAGGGGCTATAGGGGACATGTAGGGGCTACACGGGATACCAGCACCCCCTACAGGGGACACAGGAACGACCCCGGGGCCTGTGAGGCCTATTGGGAACTACTGAGGCCTCTCTATGGTCCCTACGCGTCTCTATGGTTCCCTATGGGTCCCCATTGGTCTCTATGGTCTCTATGTGTCCCTATGGGGCCCTATGGTCTATAGGGGTCTATAGGGGTCTATAGGGGTCTATAGGGGTCTATAGGGGTCTATAGGGGTCTATAGGGGTCTATAGGGGTCTATAGGGGTCTATAGGGGTCTATACACTCACCTGCTTGCCCATTATGACCAGTTGGGGTTTCCCTCTATGGGGTCTCCATGGGTCTCTATATCTCTCTATAGATCTCTATGGGTCCCCACTGGTCTCTATGGGTCCCTATGGGTCTATAGAGGTCCATAGGTCCCCATGCACTCACCTGCTTGCCCAGTATGACCAGCTGGGGTTTCCCTCTATGGGGTCTCCATGGGTCTCTATATCTCTCTATAGATCTGTATGGGTCCCTAGGGGTCTATAGAGGTTTCTAGGGGTGTCTATGGGTTCCTGTGGGTCTATAGGGGTCTATGCACTCACCTGCTTGCCCATTATGACCAACTGGGGTTTCCCTCTATGGGGTCTCTATGGGTCTCTATATCTCTCTATAGATCTCTATGGGTCCCCACTGGTCTCTATGGGTCCCTATGGGTCTATAGAGGTCCATAGGTCCCCATGCACTCACCTGCTTGCCCAGTATGACCAGCTGGGGTTTCCCTCTATGGGGTCTCTATGGGTCTCTATATCTCTCTATAGATCTCTATGGGTCCCCACTGGTCTCTATGGGTTCCTGTGGGTCTATAGGGATCTATAGGGGTCTATACACTCACCTGCTTGCCCATTATGACCAGCTGGGGTTTCCCTCTATGGGGTCTCCATGGGTCTCTATATCTCTCTATAGATCTCTACGGGTCTCTATAGATCTCTATGGGTCTCTATAGATCTCTATGGGTCCCTATGGGTGTTTAGGGGTCTATAGGGGTCCATAGAGATCTATAGGGGTCTATACACTCACCTGCTTGCCCAGTATGACCAACTGGGGTTTCCCTCTATGGGGTCTCTATGGGTCTCTATATCTCTCTATAGATCTCTATGGGTCCCCACTGGTCTCTATGGGTCCCTAGGGGTCTACAGGGGTTCCTATGGGTCTATAGGGGTCTATAGGGGTCTACTCACTCACCTGCTTGCCCAGTATGACCAGTTGGGGCTTCTCTCTATGGGTCTCTATATCTCTCTACAGATCTCTATGGGTCCCCACTGGTCTCTATGGGTCCCTAGGGGTCTACAGGGGTTCCTATGGGTCTATAGGGGTCTATAGGGGTCTATGCACTCACCTGCTTGCCCAGTATGACCAGCTGGGGTTTCCCTCTATGGGGTCTCTATGGGTCTCTATATCTCTCTATAGATCTGTATGGGTCCCTAGGGGTCTATAGAGGTTTCTAGGGGTGTCTATGGGTTCCTATGGGTCTATAGGGGTCTATAGGGGTCTATGCACTCACCTGCTTGCCCATTATGACCAACTGGGGTTTCCCTCTATGGGGTCTCCATGGGTCTCTATATCTCTCTATAGATCTCTATGGGTCCCCACTGGTCTCTATGGGTCCCTATGGGTCTATAGAGGTCCATAGGTCCCCATGCACTCACCTGCTTGCCCAGTATGACCAGCTGGGGTTTCCCTCTATGGGGTCTCTATGGGTCTCTATATCTCTCTATAGATCTCTATGGGTCTCTATATCTCTCTATAGATCTCTATGGGTCCCTAGGGGTCTATAGAGGTTTCTAGGGGTGTCTATGGGTTCCTGTGGGTCTATAGGGGTCTATAGGGGTCTATGCACTCACCTGCTTGCCCATTATGACCAACTGGGGTTTCCCTCTATGGGGTCTCTATGGGTCTCTATATCTCTCTATAGATCTCTATGGGTCCCCACTGGTCTCTATGGGTCCCTATGGGTCTATAGAGGTCCATAGGTCCCCATGCACTCACCTGCTTGCCCAGTATGACCAGCTGGGGTTTCCCCTCTATGGGGTCTCTATGGGTCTCTATATCTCTCTATAGATCTCTATGGGTCCCTAGGGGTCTATAGAGGTTTCTAGGGGTGTCTATGGGTTCCTATGGGTCTATAGGGGTCTATAGGGGTCTATACACTCACCTGCTTGCCCATTATGACCAGCTGGGGTTTCCCTCTATGGGGTCTCCATGGGTCTCTATATCTCTCTATAGATCTCTACGGGTCTCTATAGATCTCTATGGGTCTCTATAGATCTCTATGGGTCCCTATGGGTGTTTAGGGGTCTATAGGGGTCCATAGAGATCTATAGGGGTCTATACACTCACCTGCTTGCCCAGTATGACCAACTGGGGTTTCCCTCTATGGGGTCTCTATGGGTCTCTATATCTCTCTATAGATCTCTATGGGTCCCCACTGGTCTCTATGGGTCCCTAGGGGTCTACAGGTGTTCCTATGGGTCTATAGGGGTCTATAGGGGTCTATGCACTCACCTGCTTGCCCAGTATGACCAGTTGGGGCTTCTCCCTGGCCACCACCCCCGCCAGCGCAGCCGCCACCTCGCGGGGCCCCGGCGGCCCCTCCCCCTCCTGCAGCTGCACCAGCACCGCCCGATCGGCCCCGAGCGCCAGCGCCGCCCGCAGCGTCTCCTGGACGGACACACGGACGCAGGACACGTCAGGGACACACGGACAGCTGACACGCAGCCCGGGGACCCGGGAGTGCCCCAGGGGACCCAGGAGTGCCCCAGGGGAACCAGGAGTGCCCCAGGAGTTCAGGGAGGGGACCTGGGAGTGCCCCAAGGGACCCAGGAGTTCAGGAGGGACCCAGGAGTGCCCCAGGGGACCCAGGCGTTCAGGAGGAACGCACGTGTGCCCCAAGGGACCCAGGAGTTCGGGAGGGACCCAGGAGTGCCCCAAGGGACCCCGGCGTTCAGGAGGGACCCAGGAGTGCCCCAAGGGACCCAGGCGTTCGGGAGGGACCCAGGAGTGCCCCAAGGGACCCCGGCGTTCGGGAGGGACCCAGGAGTGCCCCAAGGGACCCCGGCGTTCGGGAGGGACCCAGGTGTGCCCCAAAGGACCCAGGACATCAGGAGGGACCCAGGAGTGCCCCAAGGGACCCAGGAGTTAAGGAGGGACCCAGGAGTGCCCCAGGGGACCCAGGAGATCAGGAGGGACCCGGGAGATCAGGAGGGACCCAGGAGTGCCCCAGGGGACCCAGGACATCAGGAGGGACCCAGGCATCCGGGAGGGGACCCAGGAGTGCCCAAGGAGTTTGGGAGGAACCCAGGACATCAGGAGGAACCCAGGAGTGCCCCAAAGGACCCCGGAGTTCGGGAGGGAGCCAGGAGTGCCCCAGGGACCCAGGGGATCGGGAGGGACCCAGGAGTGCCCCAAAGGACCCAGGAGTGCCCCAAAGGACCCAGGACATCAGGAGGGACCCAGGAGTGCCCCAGGGGACCCAGGAGATCAGGAGGGACCCGGGAGATCAGGAGGGACCCGGGAGATCAGGAGGGACCCGGGAGATCAGGAGGGACCCGGGAGTGCCCCAGGGGACCCAGGAGTGCCCCAGGGGACCCAGGAGATCAGGAGGGACGCAGGACATCGGGAGGGACCCAGGAGTGCCCCAAAGGACCCAGGAGATCAGGAGGGACCCAGGAGTGCCCCAGGGGACCCAGGAGATCAGGAGGGACCCAGGAGTGCCCCAAAGGACCCAGGAGTGCCCCAAAGGACCCAGGAGTGCCCCAGGGAACCCAGGAGTTCAGGAGGGACCTAGGGGAACCAGGAGTTCGGGGAGGGACCCAGGAGTGCCCCAAAGGACCCAGCACATCAGGAGGGACCCAGGAGTTCAGGAGGGACCCAGGAGTTCAGGAGGGACCCAGGAGTGCCCTAAGGGACCCCGGCGTTCGGGAGGGACCCAGGAGTGCCCCAAGGGACCCAGGCGTTCGGGAGGGACCCAGGAGTGCCCCAAGGGACCCAGGAGTGCCCCAGGGGACCCCGGCGACCTGGCAGACGCTGGTGCCCACGCTGACGGCCAGGACCTGGGCGGCCGCCCCCCGCTCCCGCAGCCTCACGGCCTCTTCCAGCGCGATCTCGCAGAAGGGGTTGAGCGCGTGCTTCACGCCCTGGGTCTGCACCGCCGCCCCCCCCGGCGCCACCCGCACCTGTACGGGGGACCCAGGAGTGCCCCGGGGACTCAGGAGTGCCCCAGGGGACCCAGGAGTTCGGGAGGGACCCAGGAGTTCGGGAGGGGACCCAGGAGTTCGGGAGGGGACCCAGGAGTTCGGGAGGGGACCCAGGAGTTCGGGGAGGGGACCCAGGAGTTCGGGAGGGACCCAGGAGTTCGGGAGGGGACCCAGGAGTGCCCCAGGGGAACCAGGAGTTTGGGAGGGACCCAGGAGTCCGGGAGGGACCCAGGAGTCCGGGAGGGACCCAGGAGTTCGGGAGGGGACCCAGGAGTTCGGGAGGGGACCCAGGAGTTCGGGGAGGGGACCCAGGAGTTCGGGAGGGGACCCAGGAGTTCGGGAGGGGACCCAGGAGTGCCCCAAGGGATCCAGGAGTTTGGGAGGGACCCAGGAGTCCGGGAGGAACCCAGGAGTTCGGGAGGGGACCCAGGAGTTCGGGAGGGGACCCAGGAGTTCGGGAGGGGACCCAGGAGTTCGGGAGGGGACCCAGGAGTTCGGGAGGGGACCCAGGAGTGCCCCAAGGGATCCAGGAGTTCGGGAGGGACCCAGGAGTTCGGGAGGGACCCAGGAGTTCGGGAGGGACCCAGGAGTTCGGGAGGGACCCAGGAGTTCGGGAGGGACCCAGGAGTTCGGGAGGGACCCAGGAGTGCCCCAAGGGATCCAGGAGTTCGGGAGGGACCCAGGAGTCCGGGAGGAACCCAGGAGTTCGGGGAGGGGACCCAGGAGTTGGGGAGGGACCCAGGAGTTGGGGAGGGACCCAGGAGTTGGGGAGGGACCCAGGAGTTCGGGAGGGGACCCAGGAGTTGGGGAGGGGACCCAGGAGTTCGGGAGGGGACCCAGGAGTTCGGGAGGGGACCCAGGAGTTCGGGAGGGACCCAGGAGTTCGGGAGGGGACCCAGGAGTTCGGGAGGGGACCCAGGAGTGCCCCAGGGGAACCAGGAGTTTGGGAGGGACCCAGGAGTTCGGGAGGGACCCAGGAGTTCGGGAGGGGACCCAGGAGTTCGGGAGGGGACCCAGGAGTTCGGGAGGGGACCCAGGAGTTCGGGAGGGGACCCAGGAGTGCCCCAGGGGAACCAGGAGTTCGGGGAGGGGACCCAGGAGTTCGGGGAGGGGACCCAGGAGTTCGGGGAGGGGACCCAGGAGTTCGGGGAGGGGACCCAGGAGTTTGGGAGGGACCCAGGAGTTCGGGAGGGGACCCAGGAGTTCGGGAGGGGACCCAGGAGTGCCCCAAGGGATCCAGGAGTTTGGGAAGGACCCAGGAGTTCAGGAGGGGACCCAGGAGTTCGGGAGGGGACCCAGGAGTTTGGGAGGGACCCAGGAGTTCGGGAGGGATCCAGGAGTTCGGGAGGGGACCCAGGAGTTTGGGAGGGGACCCAGGAGTTTGGGAGGGGACCCAGGAGTCCGGGAGGGGACCCAGGAGTCCGGGAGGGACCCAGGAGTTCGGGGAGGGGACCCAGGAGTTCGGGAGGGACCCAGGAGTTCGGGAGGGGACCCAGGAGTGCCCCAGGGGAACCAGGAGTTTGGGAGGGACCCAGGAGTTCGGGAGGGACCCAGGAGTTCGGGAGGGACCCAGGAGTTCGGGAGGGGACCCAGGAGTTCGGGAGGGGACCCAGGAGTTCGGGAGGGGACCCAGGAGTTCGGGAGGGACCCAGGAGTTCGGGAGGGGACCCAGGAGTGCCCCAGGGGAACCAGGAGTTTGGGAGGGACCCAGGAGTTCGGGAGGGACCCAGGAGTGCCCCAAGGGACCCAGGAGTTCGGGAGGGACCCAGGAGTTCGGGAGGGACCCAGGAGTTCGGGAGGGACCCAGGAGTTCGGGAGGGGACCCAGGAGTTCGGGAGGGGACCCAGGAGTGCCCCAAGAGACAAAATAGTTGGAGGGGGGACCCAGGAGTTCGGGAGGGACCCAGGCGTTCGGGAGGGGACCCAGGAGTTCGGGAGGGGACCCAGGAGTGCCCCAAGAGACAAAATAGTTGGAGGGGGGACCCAGGAGTTCGGGAGGGACCCAGGAGTGCCCCAAGGTACCCAGGAGTTCGGGGGGACCCAGGAGTTCGGGGGGACCCAGGCGTCCGGCCGTACCTTGACCGCGAAGTCGATGACCCGCTTCACCCCGACCAGAACCTTCAGCGCCGCCATTGCTGCTCTGGCCACGCCCCCCGCGCAAACCACGCCCCCCCGGGCACGCAGGCCACGCCCCCTGGGCACTCAGGCCACGCCCCTCCGGAGCAGCGCAGCGCTCGGACGCCTGGGTCACTCCCCGAGTTCCTGGGTCCCCTATTTGGGTCCCGCCCCGAACTCCTGGGTCCCTCCCAAACGCCTGGGTCCTCCCCGAACTCCTGGGTCCCTATTTGGATGCCTCCCGAACTCCTGGGTCCCTATTTGGGTGCCCCCGAACTCCTGGGTCCCTATTTGGATGCCTCCCGAGCTCCTGGGTCCCTATTTGGATGCCTCCCGAACTCCTGGGTCCCTAATTTGGGTGCCCCCCGAACTCCTGGGTCCCCTCCTGAAAACTCCATACCAGGGACCTCCCGAACTCCTGGGTCCCTATTTGGGTGCCTCCCGAACTCCTGGGTCCCCTCCCGAACTCCTGGGTCCCTTTTCATATAAAACTCCAGTTTATTCCATTACATCCAATAAATAGGGGAGGGGGGGGCGTGGTTTGCCGATCACGTGCTTCAGCAGCACCCCCATCCGGGCCGCCGATTGGTTCATCCCGCCCGAGGGGGGGCGTGGTTTGCATACATCACACGTTTCAGCAGCGCCCGCCCCCCCCCCGAGCGCTGATTGGTGGGCCGGGGCGGCAGGTCGGGAATGGCGGGCGCTGATTGGCGGGCGCGGGTCACGTGCGGCAGCAGAGGCCGCAGCCGCGGTTGGCGCAGCAGCCGCAGCAGAAGGAGCAGACGGGGAAGTGGGAGCTGTGGCGGCGGGAGCGCTGTGGAAATGGGGAGAAACGGGGCGAAATGGGGCAAAATGGGGGCAGCCGGACGCCTGGGTCCCTCCCGGACGCCTGGGTCCCTCCAAAACCCACATATCAGGGGCCTCCCGAACTCCTGGGTCCCTCCCCGAGCAGCTGGGACCATTGGGGCACTCCTGGGTCCCTCCCGAACGCCTGGGACCACTGGGGCACTCCTGGGGCACTCCCGAACGCCTGGGTCCCTTCCGAACGCCTGGGTCCATTGGGGCACTCCTGGGTCCCTCCCGAACGCCTGGGTCCGTTGGGGCACTCCTGGGTCCCTCCCGAACGCTTCGGTCCTTTGGGGCACTCCCGGGTCCCTCCCGAACGCCTGGGTCCATTGGGGCACTCCTGGGTCCCTCCCGAACGCTTGGGTCCGTTGGGGCACTCCTGGGTCCCTCCCCGAGCAGCTGGGTCCATTGGGGCACTCCTGGGTCCCTCCCGAACGCCTGGGTCCCTTGGGGCACTCCTGGGTCCCTCCCGAACGCCTGGGTCCCTTGGGGCACTCCTGGGTCCCTCCCCACAACTCCTGGGTTCAGCCCCGAACTCCTGGGTCCCTTCCCGGACGCCTGGGTCCCCTCCAAAATCCCCATATCAGCATCGCCCCGAACTCCTGGGTCCCCCCCGAACGCCTGGGTCCCTCCCGAACGCCTGGGTCCCCTCCCCAGACTCACCTTCCCATCCCCCACCCGCTTTGGGGGTGACACTTGGAGCAGCGACACGAAGGGGGAGGGAACCTGTGGGGGGAGGGGAGACGAGTGAGACCCCCCCCGGACGCCTGGGTCCCTCCCGGACTCCTGGGTCCCCTCCCGAACTCCTGGGTCCCCTCCCGAACTCCTGGGTCCCCTCCCGAACTCCTGGGTCCCCTCCCGAACTCCTGGGTCCCCTCCCGAACGCCTGGGTCCCTCCCGGACTCCTGGGTCCCCTCCCGAACTCCTGGGTCCCTTCCCGAACTCCTGGGTCCCTCACCTGCCCATCCCCCATCCGGGCTGGGGGTCGCGGGTCCAACGATGAATCGGGGGGGAGGGAAACCTGGGGGGGGGAGGGGAAAGGGGGGTGATGCTCCCGGACGCCTGGGTCCCTTCCGCACTCCTGAGTTCCCACCCGAACTCCTGAGTCTCTTGGGGCACTCCTGGGTCCCTTGGGGCACTCCCGGGTCCCTCCCGAACTCCTGGGTCCCTTGGGGCACTCCTGGGTCCCTTGGGGCACTCCTGGGTCCCTTGGGGCACTCCCGGGTCCCTCCCGATCCCCTGGGTCCCCGGGGCACTCCTGGGTCCCTTGGGGCACTCCTGGGTCCACTCCCGAACTCCTGGGTCCCCAGGGCATTCCTGGGTCCACTCCCGAACTCCTGGGTCCCCGGGGCACTCCTGGGTCCACTCCCGAACTCCTGGGTCCCCAGGACATTCCTGGGTTCCCTCCCGAACTCCTGGGTCCCTTGGGGCACTCCTGGGTCCACTCCCGAACCCCTTGGTCCCTCCCGAACTCCTGGGTCCCTTGGGGCACTCCTGGGTCCACTCCCGAACCCCTGGATCCCTTGGGGCACTCCTGGGTCCACTCCCGAACCCCTGGATCCCTTGGGGCACTCCTGGGTCCACTCCCGAACCCCTGGATCCCTTGGGGCACTCCTGGGTCCACTCCCGAACCCCTGGGTCCCTCCCGAACCCCTGGGTCCCTTGGGGCACTCCTGGGTCCCTCCCGAACTCCTGGGTCCCTTGGGGCACTCCTGGGTCCACTCCCGAACCCCTTGGTCCCTCCCAAACTCCTGGGTCCCTTGGGGCACTCCTGGGTCCCTCCCGAACTCCTGGGTCCCTTGGGGCACTCCTGGGTCCCTCACCGCGTTCCCGCTCTCCACCAGCAGGAGGAGGAGGATGATGCTGAGCCCGATGACGTCACGGGAGTCATGTGGCACCCTCATCTCGCCTTTGGGGCTTTTCCCGCCACCTCGGGCCCCATTTAAACCCCCCGGAGCCCCTCCCCCCCCCGCCCCTCCCCCACCCCCTCCCCCACCCCCCCCAGGGGCCGTTTCCGGGATGTGACCCAAATTTGGGTGGAAAAACGCCAAGTTTGGGGCAGGTGATGGGGAAATGAGGGACCCAGGCGTTCGGGAAGGACCCAGGCGTTCGGGAGGGACCCAGGAGTTCGGGGATTCTCCCCGTTACCACCCACATAGGGGACCCAGGCGTCCGGGAGGGACCCAGGCATCCGGGGCCCCCTCATCCCCCACCCCCATAAGGGACCCAGGCGTCCGGGACCCCCCTCATCCCCCACCCCCATAAGGGACCCAGGCATCCGGGACCCCCTCATCCCCCACCCCCATAAGGGACCCAGGTGTCTGGGAGGGACCCAGGCATCCGGGGACCACCCCATCCCCCACTCCCATAATGGACCCAGGTGTCCGGGAGGGACCCAGGCGTCCGGGACTCCCCCATCTGCACCCCCAATAGGGGACCCAGGCGTCCGGGGACCACCCCAAATGCCCCTCCATAAGGGACCCAGGCGTCCGGGACCCCCCCATCCCCCACTCCCATAAGGGACCCAGGTGTCCAGGAGGGACCCAGGCGTCCGAGACCGCCCCATCCCCCACTCCCATAGGGGACCCAGGTGTCCGGGAGGGACCCAGGCGTCCGAGACCCCCCCCATCCCCCACTCCCATAGGGGACCCAGGCATCCGGGAGGGACCCAGGCGTCCGAGACCCCCCCATCCCCCACTCCCATAGGGGACCCAGGCGTCCGGGAGGGACCCAGGCGTCCGAGACCCCCCCATCCCCCACTCCCATAGGGGACCCAGGTGTCCGGGAGGGACCCAGGCGTCCGAGACCCCCCCATCCCCCACTCCCATAGGGGACCCAGGCGTCCGGGAGGGACCCAGGCGTCCGGGGGAGGGGGTCCCTCCCCCCTTGGCAAGGGGACCCAGGCGTCCGGGTGTCGCCGATGGTGTTTGTTGTCCCCTGGTCCCCTCCCCGAGGTCACCCCGGGGTCAGACCTGGAGGCGCCAGCGCGGGGACATTGGGACAGACAGAGGGACATGGGGACAGACATGGGGACATTGGGACAGACAGAGGGACATGGGGACAGACATGGGGACATTGGGACAGACAGAGGGACATGGGGACAGACATGGGGACATTGGGACAGACAGAGGGACGTGGGAACAATGGGACATTGGGGACATGGGGACAGCCAGAGGGACATGGGGACATTGGGGACATGGGGACAGACAGAGGGACATGGGGACATTGGGGACAGACAGGGGGACACAGGGATATGGGGACATTGGGACAGCCAGAGGGACATGGGGACATTGGGGACATGGGGACAGACGGGGACGTGGGGACAGACAGAGGGACATGGGGACAGACAGAGGGACATGGGGACATTGGGGACATGGGGACATTGGGGACATGGGGACAGACAGAGGGACATGGGGACACTGGGGACAGACAGGGGGACACAGGGATATGGGGACATGGGGACAGACAGAGGGACATGGGGACACTGGGGACAGACAGGGGGACACAGGGATATGGGGACATGGGGACAGACAGAGGGACATGGGGACACTGGGGACAGACAGGGGGACACAGGGATATGGGGACATGGGGGACATTGGGCAGACAGAGGGACATGGGGACATTGGGACAGACAGAGGGACATGGGGACATTGGGGACATGGGGACAGACAGAGGGACATGGGGACATTGGGGACAGACAGGGGGACACTGGAACAGACAGAGGGCCATCGGGATATTGGGGACAGACATGGGGACATTGGGGACATTGGGACAGACATGGGGACATTGGGGTGTTGGTGACAATTGCGACACGAGTGGCGACAGCCGGACGGGCCCGGCCCACGGGGGTCAGAGGTCACCCGGACGCCTGGGTCCCCCCCCTCCCCCCGCCCCGAACTCCTGGGTCCTTCCCGGATGCCTGGGTCCTTCCCAGCACACCTGGGTCCCCTCCCGAACTCCTGGGTCCTCCCCCTATAATCCCTTTCCCGAACTCCTGGGTCCCTGGGGCACTCCTGGGTCCCTTGGGGCACCCTTGGGTCCCCCCAAACTCCAGAACTCCTGGGTCCCTTGGGGCACTCCTGGGTCCCTGGGGCACTCCTGGGTCCCTTGGGGCACCCTTGGGTCCCCCCAAACTCCAGAACTCCTGGGTCCCTTGGGGCACTCCTGGGTCCCTGGGGCACTCCTGGGTCCCCCCCACAGATCCCTTTACTGAACTCCTGGGTCCCTGGGGCACTCCTGGGTCCCTGGGGCACTCCTGGGTCCCCCCCACAGATCCCTTTACTGAACTCCTGGGTCCCTGGGGAACTCCTGGGTCCCTGGGGCACTCCTGGGTCCCCCCCTTATAATCCCTTTCCCGAACTCCTGGGTCCCTGGGGCACTCCTGGGTCCCCCCTTATAATCCCTTTCCCGAACTCCTGGGTCCCTGGGGCACTCCTGGGTCCCTTGGGGCACCCTTGGGTCCCCCCAAACTCCAGAGCTCCTGGGTCCCTTGGGGCACTCCTGGGTCCCCCTGAACTCCAGAACTCCTGGGTCCCTGGGGCACTCCTGGGTCCCTTGGGGCACTCCTGGGTCCCCCATCATCCCCCCCCCCTCCCCCAACAAACCACCAAAATGTCACTTTTGCCTCTTTTTCCACCTTTTTGAGGTTTCCCGGGCGGCCCCTCCCCCACCCCCACCCCTCCCCCCACCCTCCCCACCCCCACCCCAAAAAAACCCCCCCCACGCGCTGTGGGGGGGGGAGGGGGAGCGGCCGCCCCTCCCCCGCCCCTGGCGGTACAAAACAATAATTAATTAATTACAATAACGTTAATTACAAAGGGGGGACGGGGGAGGGGACACCAATGGGGGGAGGGGACACAATGGGGGACACCAATGGGGGGACTCTAAAAGGGGGGGAGGGGATTCCTAGGGGGTCCCCAAAGTTGGGGGGGGGGGCCCCCGAAGTCCTGGGTCCCTCCCAGATTCCTGGGTTTCTTGGGGCATTCCTGGGTCCCCTGGGGCACTCCTGGGTCCCTCCCAGATTCCTGGGTTTCTTGGGGCATTCCTGGGTCCCCTGGGGCACTCCTGGGTCCCTTCTAAATTCCTGGGTTCCTTGAGGCACTCCTGGGTCCCCTGGGGCACTCCTGGGTCCCTCCCAAACTCCTGGGTCCCTCCTGAACTCCTGGGTCCCTTGGGGCATTCCTGGGTCCCCCAGAAGAAGGGGGCGTCCCCAATGGGACTGAGGGGACCCCAGGGGTGTCCCCAATGGGTCCCCAATGAGGGTGATGGAACCCCAGGGGTGTCCCCAATAGGGGGGTGAATGTCCCCAAGGGGTCCCTGGGTGTCCCCAATGGGGTTGTTGGTGGCCCTGGGTGTCCCCAATGGGGCTGAGGGACCCATGGGGTGTCCCCAATGGGGGGGTCAGATTGTCCCCATGTCCCCGAGGGGTCCCTGGGGTGTCCCCAATGGGACGTGAGTGTCACTGGGGCTCCCCAAGGGTGTCCCCAATGGGGGGGAGATGTCCCCAAGGGGTCTCTGGGTGTCACTGGGGTGTCCCCAATGGGAAGTGGGATCCATGGGGTGTCCCCAAGGGGTCTCTGGTTGTCCCCAGGGGGTCCCCAATGGGTCCCCAATGGGGGTGATGGAACCCCAGGGATGTCCCCAATGGGACGTGGGTGTCACTGGGGTGTCCCCAATGGGGGTGATGGGACCCCAGGGGTGTCCCCAATGGGACGTGGGTGTCACTGGGGTGTCCCCAATGGGGCTGAGGGATCCATGGGGTGTCCCCAATGGGGTGAGGGGATCCATGGGGTGTCCCCAATGGGGGGTCAGGGTGTCCCCATGTCCCCAAGGGGTGTCCCCAATGGTGGTGATGGGACCCCAGGGGTGTCCCCAATGGGACGTGGGTGTCACCGGGGGGTCCCCAATGGGGGTGATGGGACCCCAGGGGTGTCCCCAATGGGACGTGGGTGTCACTGGGGTGTCCCCAATGGGGCTGAGGGATCCATGGGGTGTCCCCAATGGGGTGAGGGGATCCATGGGGTGTCCCTAATGGGGCTGAGGGATCCATGGGGTGTCCCCAATGGGGCTGAGGGATCCATGGGGTGTCCCCAATGGGGCTGAGGGATCCATGGGGTGTCCCTAATGGGGGGTCAGGGTGTCCCCATGTCCCCAAGGGGTGTCCCCAATGGGGGTGATGGGACCCCAGGGGTGTCCCCAATGGGACGTGGGTGTCACCAGGGGGTCCCCAAGGGTGTCCCCAATGGGCGGGAAACGTCCCCAGGGGATCTCTGGGTGTCACTGGGGTGTCCCCAATGGGTGGGTGAATGTCCCCATGGGGTCTCTGGGTCTCAGTGGGGTCTCCCCAAGGGGGGTGTTGGTGGCCCTGGGTGTCCCCAAAGGGAAATGGGACCCCAGGGGAGTCCCCAAAGGGTCTCTGGGTGTCCCCAATGGGGCTGAGGGATCCACGGGGTGTCCCCAATGGGATCCATGGGGTGTCCCCAGGGGGTGTCCCCAGGGGGTGTCCCCAGGGGTCACTGTCCCTGTCCCGGGTTGTTCTCTGTCCCATCCCCCCGGCTCTGCAGTTGTTGTCTCAGCAGCGCGTTCTCGCTCTTCAGCTCTTCCATCTATGGGCAAAAGGGGGCGGGGTCAGGGGCGGGGCCTCGGCTGAGGGGGCGGAGCCTCAAGACCCACCCACCCCATTCATAATCCCACCCACCATCCCACCCCATTGACAAAACCCATAAGGAATATATGAGAAAGGGGGCGTGGCTAAGTATGGGGGTGTGGTCTGCGACGAGGGGTTGTGGCCGAACTCCTGGGTCCCCTCCCGAACTCCTGGGTCCCCTCCCGAACTCCTGGGTCCCCTCCCGAACTCCTGGGTCCCTCCCGAACTCCTGGGTCCCTCCCGAACTCCTGGGTCCCCCCTGAACTCCTGGCTCTCCCTGAACTCCTGGGTCCTTGGGGCACTCCTGGGTCCCTGGAACTTCTGGGTCCCCCAAACTCCCAGTTCCCCCCAAACTCCCAGCTCCCTGGGGCACTCCTGGGTCCCCGGGGCACTCCTGGGTCCCCCAATCTCCCAGCTCCCCCCAAACTCCCAATTCTCCGGGGACTCCTGGGTCCCTCGAACTCCCAGTTCCCCCCAAACTCCTGACTCCCCGGGGCACTCCTGGGTCCCCGGGGCACTCCTGGGTCCCTCATGAACTCCTGGGTCCCTTGAACTCCCAATTCCCTGGGGCACTCCTGACTCCCTGGGGCACTCCTGGGTCCCTCGAACTCCCAGTTCCCCCCAAACTCCCAATTCCCTGGGGCACTCCTGGGTCCCTGGGGCACTCCTGGGTCCCTCAAACTCCTGGGTCTCTGGGGCACTCCTGGGTCCCTTGAACTCCCAATTCCCTGGGGCACTCCTGGGTCCCTGGGGCATTCCTGGGTCCCTTGAACTCCCAATTCCCTGGGGCACTCCTGACTCCCTGGGGCACTCCTGGGTCCCTCGAACTCCCAGTTCCCCCCAAACTCCCAATTCCCTGGGGCACTCCTGGGTCCCTGGGGCACTCCTGGGTCCCTTGAACTCCCAATTCCCTGGGGCACTCCTGGGTCCCTGGGGCACTCCTGGGTCCCTTGAACTCCCAATTCCCTGGGGCACTCCTGGGTCCCTCGAACTCCCAGTTCCCCCCAAACTCCCAATTCCCCGGGGCACTCCTGGGTCCCTTGAACTCCCAGTTCCCCCCAAACTCCTGACTCCCCGGGGCACTCCTGGGTCCCCGGGGCACTCCTGGGTCCCTTGAACTCCCAGTTCCCCCCAAACTCCCAATTCCCCGGGGCACTCCTGACTCCCTGGGGCACTCCTGGGTCCCTTGGGCACTCCTGGGTCCCCCTGAACTCCTGGGTCCCCCCAAACTCCCAGTTCCCTCGGGCACTCCCAATTCCCTGGGGCACTCCTGGGTCCCTTGAACTCCCAGTTCCCCCCAAACTCCCAATTCCCCGGGGCACTCCTGGGTCCCTGGGGCACTCCTGGGTCCCTTGAACTCCCAATTCCCTGGGGCACTCCTGACTCCCTGGGGCACTCCTGGGTCCCTGACTGAACTTCTATGTCCCCCCCAAACTCCTGGCTCCCTGGGGCACTCCTGGGTCCCTTGGGCACTCCTGGCTCCCCCTGAACTCCTGGGTCCCCCCAAACTCCCAATTCCCCGGGGCACTCCTGGGTCCCCGGGGCACTCCTGGGTCCCTTGAACTCCCAGTTCCCCCCAAACTCCCAATTCCCTGGGGCACTCCTGGGTCCCCGGGGCACTCCTGGGTCCCTCGAACTCCCAGCTCCCCCCAAACTCCCAATTCCCTGGGGCACTCCTGGGTCCCTGGGGCACTCCTGGGTCCCTTAAACTCCCAGTTCCCCCCAAACTCCCAATTCCCTGGGGCACTCCTGGGTCCCTGGGGCACTCCTGGGTCCCTCGAACTCCCAGTTCCCCCCAAACTCCTGACTCCCCGGGGCACTCCTGGGTCCCTTGGGGCACTCCTGACTCCCTGGGGCACTCCTGGGTCCCTGGGGCACTCCTGGGTCCCTTGAACTCCCAATTCCCCGGGGCACTCCTGACTCCCTGGGGCACTCCTGGGTCCCTGGGGCACTCCTGGGTCCCTCGAACTCCCAGCTCCCCCCAAACTCCTGACTCCCTGGGGCACTCCTGGGTCCCTGGGGCACTCCTGGGTCCCTTAAACTCCCAGTTCCCCCCAAACTCCTGACTCCCTGGGGCACTCCTGGGTCCCCGGGGCACTCCTGGGTCCCTTGGGCACTCCTGGCTCCCCCTGAACTCCTGGGTCCCTTGAACTCCCAATTCCCTGGGGCACTCCTGACTCCCTGGGGCACTCCTGGGTCCCTTAAACTCCCAGTTCCCCCCAAACTCCCAATTCCCCGGGGCACTCCTGGGTCCCTGGGGCACTCCTGGGTCCCTCAAACTCCCAGTTCCCCCCAAACTCCCAATTCCCCGGGGCACTCCTGGGTCCCTGGGGCACTCCTGGGTCCCTTGAACTCCCAGCTCCCCCCAAACTCCTGACTCCCTGGGGCACTCCTGGGTCCCTGGGGCACTCCTGGGTCCCTTGAACTCCCAGCTCCCCCCAGACTCCCAATTCCCTGGGGCACTCCTGGGTCCCCGGGGCACTCCTGGGTCCCCCAAACTCCCAGTTCCCCCCAAACTCCCAGCTCCCTGGGGCACTCCTGGGTCCCTGGGGCACTCCTGGGTCCCTCCCCACCTCCTGGGTCCCTGGGGCACTCCTGGGTCCCTTGAACTCCCAGCTCCCCCCAGACTCCCAATTCCCTGGGGCACTCCTGGGTCCCCGGGGCACTCCTGGGTCCCCCAAACTCCCAGTTCCCCCCAAACTCCCAGCTCCCTGGGGCACTCCTGGGTCCCTGGGGCACTCCTGGGTCCCTCCCCACCTCCTGGGTCTCTGGGGCACTCCTGGGTCCCTTGAACTCCTGGGTCCCTGACTGAACTTCTATGTCCCCCCCAAACTCCTGACTCCCTGGGGCACTCCTGGGTCCCTCGAACTCCCAGCTCCCCCCAAACTCCTGACTCCCCGGGGCACTCCTGGGTCCCCGGGGCACTCCTGGGTCCCCGTGTCCACCTGTCTGCGCAGCAGCTCGTTGTCCATCTGCAGCCGCTCGGCCTCCTTGAACGTCTCCTGCAGGCGCTGGTTGCTCTGCCGCAGCTCCCGCACGTAGTCGCACGCCTTGGACAGGATCCCCCCTTTGCTCTGCGAATTTGGGGGGACCCCCCAAAATCAGGGGGACCCCAGCACCCCCCCGGGGGTCCCAGAACCCCCCCAAACAGCCCCTAAAAAACCCGAAGTTCTAGGACCCCCCAAAAGCCCCAAAACGACCACAAATTCCACCCCGTGAGCTCGGGGGGGCCCCCAAAATCCCCATTGAAACCCATTAGAGACCCTTGGGGACTCATTGGGGACATTGGGGACCCCCCAAGACCCCCATTGAAATCCATTATAGACCCCAAATAACCCCCCAGGACCCCCCCAGGTTGTGTCCCCAGACCCTTGGGGACCCATTGGGGACAATGGGGACAACGGGGACCCCCATGGGGACCCCCCCAAAACCCCACTGAAACCCATTAGAGACCCTTGGGGACTCATTGGGGACATTGGGGACCCCCCAAGACCCCCATTCAAACCCATAATAGACCCCAAATAACCCCTCAGGACCCCCCCAGGTTGTGTCCCCAGACCCTTGGGGACCCATTGGGGACAATGGGGACAACTGGGACCCCCATGGGGACCCTCCCAAAACCCCACTGAAACCCATTAGAGACCCTTGGGGACCCCCCAAAACCCCCATTGAAACCCATTAGAGACCCTTGGGGACCCCCCCAAAACCCCCATTGAAACCCATTAGAGACCCTTGGGGACTCATTGGGGACATTGGGGACCCCCCAAGACCCCCATTGAAATCCATTATAGACCCCAAATAACCCCCCAGGACCCCCCCAGGTTGTGTCCCCAGACCCTTGGGGACCCATTGGGGACAATGGGGACAACGGGGACCCCCATGGGGACCCCCCCCATAACCCCCACTGAAACCCATTAGAGACCCTTGAGGACTCATTGGGGACATTGGGGACCCCCCAAAACCCCCATTGAAATCCATTATAGACCCTTGGGGACTCATTGGGGACATTGGGGACCCCCCAAAACCCCCATTGAAACCCATTAGAGACCCTTGGGGACCCCCCAAAACCCCCATTGAAACCCATTAGAGACCCCTGGGGACCCCCCAAAACCCCCATTGAAACCCATTAGAGACCCTTGGGGACCCCCCAAAACCCCCATTGAAACCCATTAGAGACCCTTGGGGACCCCCCAAAACCCCCGTTGAAACCCATTAGAGACCCTTGGGGACCCCCCAAAACCTCCATTGAAACCCATTAGAGACCCTTGGGGACCCCCCAAAACCCCCATTGAAACCCATTAGAGACCCTTGGGGACCCCCCAAAACCCCCATTGAAACCCATTAGAGATCCTTGGGGACCCCCCAAAACCCCCATTGAAACCCATTAGGGACCCATAGGGGACCCCCCAAAACCCCCATTGAAACCCATTAGAGACCCTTGGGGACCCCCCCAAAACCCCCATTGAAACCCATTAGAGACCCTTGGGGACTCATTGGGGACATTGGGGACCCCCCAAGACCCCCATTCAAACCCATAATAGACCCCAAATAACCCCTCAGGACCCCCCCAGGTTGTGTCCCCAGACCCTTGGGGACCCATTGGGGACAATGGGGACAACGGGGACCCCCATGGGGACCCTCCCAAAACCCCACTGAAACCCATTAGAGACCCTTGGGGACTCATTGGGGACATTGGGGACCCCCCAAAACCCCCATTGAAACCCATTAGAGACCCTTGGGGACCCCCCAAAACCCCCACTGAAACCCATTAGAGACCCTTGGGGACCCCCCAAAACCCCCATTGAAACCCATTAGAGACCCTTGGGGACCCCCCAAAACCCCCATTGAAACCCATTAGAGATCCTTGGGGACCCCCCAAAACCCCCATTGAAACCCATTAGAGACCCCTGGGGACCCCCCAAAACCCCCATTGAAACCCATTAGAGACCCTTGGGGACCCCCCAAAACCCCATTGAAACCCATTAGAGACCCTTGGGGACCCCCCAAAACTCCCATTGAAACCCATTAGAGAACCTTGGGGACCCCCCAAAACCCCCATTGAAACCCATTAGAGACCCTTGGGAACCCCCCAAAACCCCCATTGAAACCCATTAGAGATCCTTGGGGACCCCCCAAAACCCCCATTGAAACCCATTAGAGACCCTTGGGGACCCCCCAAAACCCCCATTGAAACCCATTAGAGACCCTTGGGGACCCCCCAAAACCCCCATTGAAACCCATTAGAGACCCTTGGGGACCCCCCAAAACCCCCATTGAAACCCATTAGAGACCCTTGGGGACCCCCCAAAACCCCCGTTGAAACCCATTAGAGACCCTTGGGGACCCCCCAAAACCCCCATTGAAACCCATTAGAGATCCTTGGGGACCCCCCAAAACCCCCATTGAAACCCATTAGAGACCCTTGGGGACCCCCCAAAACCCCCATTGAAACCCATTAGAGACCCCTGGGGACCCCCCAAAACCCCCATTGAAACCCATTAGAGACCCTTGGGGACCCCCCAAAACCCCCATTGAAACCCATTAGAGACCCTTGGGGACCCCCCAAAACCCCCATTGAAACCCATTAGAGACCCTTGGGGACCCCCCAAAACCCCCATTGAAACCCATTAGAGACCCTTGGGGACCCCCCAAAACCCCCATTGAAACCCATTAGAGACCCTTGGGGACTCATTGGGGACATTGGGGAGCCCCCAAAACCCCCACTGAAATCCATTATAGACCCCAAATAACCCCCCAGGACCCCCCCAGGTTGTGTCCCCAGACCCTTGGGGACCCATTGGGGACAATGGGGACAACGGGGACCCCTCACCGCCCCCGTTTTGCTGTTGTCGGCGCCGCAGTCGGGGATGATCTTGGACAGTTGGACGATCCAGTTGTTGATCTTGTCCCGGCGGCGCCGCTCGACTGGGGACAATGGGGACATTGGGGACATTGGGGGCGATGGGGACATTGGGGACATTGGGGGCGATGGGGACATTGGGGGCGATGGGGGCGATGGGGGCAATGGGGACATTGGGGACATTGGGGACATTGGGGACATTGGGGGCGATGGGGGCGATGGGGACAATGGGACAATGGGGGCAACGGGGGCAATGGGACAATGGGAATAATGGGGACATTGGGCTCAATGGGACAATGGGAATAATGGGGTTGATGGGGACAAAGGGGACCATGGGGACAATGCGAATAATGGGGACATTGAGGTCAATGGGGACAGCGAGGACAATGGGGACAATGGGGACGATGGGGGACAATGGGGTCAATGGGACAACGGGGTCAATGGGACAATGAGGTCAATGGGACAACGGGGTCAATGGGAATAATGGGGGCAATGGGGGAGGATGGTGGACGATGGGGACAATGTAGATAATGGGACAAGTGGGGATAAAGGAGACAAGGGGGACAATGGTGATGATGAGGGGGACATGGGGACATTGGGGATCATGGGATACGGGGACATTGGGGTCAATGGGGACAATGGGGTCAGTGGGGACATTGGGGTCAATGGGGACATTGGGGATCATGGGATACGGGGACATTGGGGTCAATGGGGACATTGGGGATCATGGGATACGGGGACATTGGGGTCAATGGGGACAATGGGGTCAGTGGGGACATTGGGGTCAATGGGGACATTGGGGATCATGGGATACGGGGACATTGGGGTCAATGGGGACAATGGGGTCAGTGGGGACAATGGGGACATTGGGGATAATGGGATATGGGACATTGGGGTCAATGGGGTGACATTGGTGACATGGGGACACGGTCTCACCCTCGTTGTGCTGCGCTCGTCGTCGCTCGTCCCGTGGGACCCGCGGCCCCTCCAGCTTCCTATGGGACATTGGGGACAATGGGGACAAGGGGGTCAATGGGGGCAATGGGGACATTGGGGACAATGGGGACAATGGGGGCGATGGGGGCGATGGGGGCGATGGGGGCGATGGGGGCGATGGGGACAATGGGGGCGATGGGGACATTGGGGACAATGGGGGGCAATGGGGTCCATGGGGACATTGGGATGAATGGGGACACACGGTGGGCGGGGCTTAACCCGGCCCCGCCCACTCCCTTGCCCCCTGCCCCTTAAAGGGCCACACACACAAACAACCAAAGGCATTTCAAGGGGGATTTGGGGGGTTCCAAGGGGCGATTTGGGGCATTTTGGGGTATTTTAGGGGGATTTGGTGGTTCTGGGGAGATTTGGGGGTTTCATGAGGAGATTTTGGGGGGATTTTGGGGCATTTTGAGGGGATTTGGGGGCGATTTTCGAGGAGATTTTGGAGCATTTAGGGGTCATTTGGGGGGTTTTGGGGTGTTTTGGGGTGTTTTGGGGCCATTTTGGGGGGTTTTGGGGTCATTTTGGGGGGATTTGGGGGGATTTTGGGGTCATTTTGGGAGGTTTTGGGGCTCACGGGGAGTACGGGTGTCCCCGGGGTGCGATGCTGCGTTGGGTCCCCGGCTGCAAAACGTCCTGAGGTGTCATCATCACATAGAACTGACCTGGGGGAGGGACCAACCGGACACCTGGGTCCCCTCCCGAACGCCTGGGTCCCCTCCCGAACGCCTGGGTCCCTCCCGAACGCCTGGGTCCCTCCCGAACTCCTGGGTCCCCTCCCGAACTCCTGGGTCCCTCCCGAACGCCTGGGTCCCTCCCGAACTCCTGGGTTCCCCCGGACGCCTGGGTCCCTCCCGAACTCCTGGGTCCCCCCGGATGCCTGGGTCCCTCCCGAACTCCTGGGTCCCCCCGGACGCCTGGGTCCCCTCCCGAACGCCTGGGTCCCCTCCCGAACTCCTGGGTCCCTCCCGAACTCCTGGGTCCCTCCCGAACGCCTGGGTCCCTCCCGAACTCCTGGGTCCCTCCCGAACTCCTGGGTCCCCCCGGATGCCTGGGTCCCTCCCCCGGATGCCTGGGTCCCCCCGGACGCCTGGGTCCCTCCCGAACTCCTGGGTCCCTCCCGAACGCCTGGGTCCCTCCCGAACTCCTGGGTCCCTCCCGAACGCCTGGGTCCCCTCCCGAACGCCTGGGTCCCCTCCCGAACGCCTGGGTCCCTCCCGAACTCCTGGGTCCCCCCGGACGCCTGGGTCCGCTCCCGAACTCCTGGGTCCCTCCCGAACTCCTGAGTCCCTCCCGAACTCCTGGGTCCCTCCCGAACTCCTGGGTCCCTCCCGAACGCCTGGGTCCCTCCCGAACTCCTGGGTCCCCTCCCGAACGCCTGGGTCCCTCCCGAACTCCTGGGTCCCTCCCGAACGCCTGGGTCCCCTCCCGAACTCCTGGGTCCCTCCCGAACTCCTGGGTCCCCCCGGACGCCTGGGTCCCTCCCCCGAACTCCCGGGTCCCCCCGGACGCCTGGGTCCCCTCCCGAACGCCTGGGTCCCCTCCCGAACGCCTGGGTCCCTCCCGAACTCCTGGGTCTCCCCGGACGCCTGGGTCCCCTCCCGAACTCCTGGGTCCCCCCGAACGCCTGGGTCCCCCCGGACGCCTGGGTCCCCTCTCACCTCCCGCCTGCGCCAGCGCCGGATCCGTCTGCACCGACACGGTCCCATCGCCCCCCCATGCGAATCGGGTCTCGGTTCCACCCTCGGCCCCGGGGCTGCCCCCGTTACTGAACGGGTTCTGGATCACGGCCTGGGGGGCCCGGACGCCTGGGTCCCCTTGGAAGGGACCCCCGGACGCCTGGGTCCCCCATATAACCCACTCCCGGACGCCTGGGTCCCCCATATAACCCACTCCCGGATGCCTGGGTCCCCTTGGAAGGGACCCCCGGACGCCTGGGTCCCCCATATAACCCACTCCCGGACGCCTGGGTCCCCCATATAACCCTCTCCCGGACGCCTGGGTCCCCTTGGAAGGGACCCCCGGACGCCTGGGTCCCCCATATAACCCACTCCCGGACGCCTGGGTCCCCTTGGAAGGGACCTCCGGACGCCTGGGTCCCCCATATAACCCTCTCCCGGATGCCTGGGTCCCCTTGAAAGGGACCCCCGGACGCCTGGGTCCCCCATATAACCCTCTCCCGGACGCCTGGGTCCCCCATATAACCCCCTCCCGGACGCCTGGGTCCCCCATATCACCCACTCCTGGACGCCTGGGTCCCTCCCGGATGCCTGGGTCCCTCCCGGACACCTGGGTCCCCCATATAACTCACTCCCGGACGCCTGGGTCCCCTTGGAAGGGACCCCTGGGTCCCCCCTATAATCCCCTCCCGGACGCCTGGGTCCCCCATATCACCCACTCCTGGACGCCTGGGTCCCTCCCGGATGCCTGGGTCCCTCCCCGAACTCCTGGGTCCCTCCCCGAACTCCTGGGTCCCTCCCGGACGCCTGGGTCCCTCCCGGACGCCCGGGTCCCCACCTGGGTGGTCCCCGCGAAGGTGGACACGACGCTGACGGCGGCTCCTTCGGGCCCATCGAGCGGCGCCTCCGTCACCTGCACCACCCGGTAGGTGACCTGGGGGGTGACACGGTGACATCGACACCCCCCAGCACCCATGGGTGCCCCCCGGGACCCACAGGACCCCCCTGTGCCCCCCAGCACCCATGGGTGCCCCCAAAACCCCTGTGATCCCCCATATTCCCCCCAGCACCCATAGGACCCCATTGACACCCCTGGGACCCCCATGGCCCGACCCCCAGCACCCCCAGGACCCCCCCACGCCCCCCAGCACCCATGGGTGCCCCAGCACCCATAGAACCCCCATATTGTTCCACCCCCAGGACCCCATTGACACCCCTGGGACCCCCATGTCCCGACCCCCAGCACCCATAGGACCCCATTGACACCCCTGGGACCCCCATGTCCTGATCACCAGCACCCATAGGACCCCATTGACACCCCTGGGACCCCCATGGCCCGACCCCCAGCACCCATAGGACCCCACTGACACCCCTGGGACCCCCATGGCCCGACCCCCAGCACCCATAGGACCCCATTGACACCCCTGGGACCCCCATGTCCCGACCCCCAGCACCCATAGGACCCCATTGACGCCCCTGGGACCCCCATGTCCCGACCCCCAGCACCCATAGGACCCCATTGACACCCCTGGGACCCCCATGTCCCGACCCCCAGCACCCATAGGACCCCATTGACACCCCTGGGACCCCCATGGCCCGACCCCCAGCACCCATAGGACCCCCCCACGCCCCCCAGCACCCACGGGTGCCCCAGCACCCATAACACCCCATTGACACCAGTGGGACCCCCATGTCCTGACCCCCAGCACCCATAGGACCCCACAGCCACCCCTGGGACCCCCATATCCTCCCTCGGCACCCATGGGTGCCCCCCAGCACCCATAGGTGCACCCCTAGACCCCCTATGTTATTCCACCCCCAGCACCCATACGACCCCCCCAGCACCCATAGGACCCCATTGACGCCCCTGGGACCCCCATATCCCGACCCCCAGCACCCATAGGACCCCATTGACGCCCCTGGGACCCCCATATCCCGACCCCCAGCACCCCCAGGACCCCCCCACGCCCCCCAGCACCCATGGGTGCCCCAGCATCCATAGAACTCCCATATTGTTCCACCCCCAGGACCCCATTGACACCCCTGGGACCCCCATGGCCCGACCCCCAGCACCCATAGGACCCCATTGACACCCCTGGGACCCCCATGGCCTGACCCCCAGCACCCATAGGACCCCATTGACACCCCTGGGACCCCCATGGCCCGACCCCCAGCACCCATAGGACCCCCCCACGCCCCCCAGCACCCACGGGTGCCCCAGCACCCATAACACCCCATTGACACCAGTGGGACCCCCATGTCCTGACCCCCAGCACCCATAGGACCCCACAGCCACCCCTGGGACCCCCATATCCTCCCTCGGCACCCATGGGTGCCCCCCAGCACCCATAGGTGCACCCCTAGACCCCCTATGTTATTCCACCCCCAGCACCCATACGACCCCCCCAGCACCCATAGGACCCCATTGACGCCCCTGGGACCCCCATATCCCGACCCCCAGCACCCCCAGGACCCCCCCACGCCCCCCAGCACCCATGGGTGCCCCAGCACCCACCTGGCTGCCGTTGCTCTCACTGCGGAACTGATACTGCAGCCCCGAGTCGGCGAAGGTGCCGGGGACGGGGACGGGGACGCTGGCGATGGCCACGGGAACGTCCTCCCCGGAGGGGCCCTCCCCTAAAACAGGACGCCTGGGTCCCTCCCGAACGCCTGGGTCCCTCCCGGACTCCTGGGTCCCTCCACAAACTCCTGGGTCCCTCCCGAACGCCTGGGTCCCTCCCGAACGCCTGGGTCCCTCCCGAACTCCTGGGTCCCTGGGGCACTCCTGGGTTCCCCCCTGAACACCTGGGTCCACCCGAACTCCTGGGTCCCCTGTTTGGGTCCCCTCCAGAACTCCTGGGTCCCTGGGGCACTCCTGGGTCCCTTCTGAATGAGTGGGTCCCCTACTTGGGTGTCACCCCCGAACTCCTGGGTCCCCTATTTGGGTGCCACCCAAATTTCTGTCTCCCCTGGGGCACTCCTGGGTCCCTCCCGGACTCCTGGGTCCCTTCTGAACTCCTGGGTCCCCTGGGGCACTCCTGGGTCCCCCTTTACTTCTACATTTCCTGGGGCACTCCTGGGTCCTTCCTGAACTCCTGGGTCCCTTCTGAACTCCTGGGTCCCCTATTTGGGTGTCACCCCCGAACTCCTGGGTCCCTTCCCGGACTCCTGGGTCCCTCCAGAACTCCCAGGTCCCTGGGGTACTCCTGGGTCCCCTATTTGGGTGTCACGCCCAAACTCCTGGGTCCCTCCCGGACTCCTGGGTCCCTCCTGAACTCCTGGGTCCCCTGGGGCACTCCTGGGTCCCTCCCGAACTCCTGGGTCCCTCCTGAACTCCTGGGTCCCCTGGGGCACTCCTGGGTCCCTCCCTGAACTCCTGGGTCCCTTGGGGCACTCCTGGGTCCCTTCTGAACTCCTGGGTCCCCTATTTGGGTGTCACCCCCGAACTCCTGGGTTCCTCCCCAGACACCTGGGTCCCCCCGAACTCCTGGGTCCCTGGGGCACTCCTGGGTCCCTCCCGAACTCCTGGGTCCCCTGGGGCACTCCTGGGTCCCTCACCCTCCTGCAGATCAACGCTCTCCTCAGGTTCTTGGTTTTTCTCATGGCTGCAAAGAGGGGGGGGGCACAAGGTCAAAGGTCACAACCCCCCAAGAGGACCCAGGCATCCGGGACCCCCCCCCCATTCTTTGGGGTCCCTCCCCATTCCCCTTCCCCCCACCCCCCTACTTCCTCCCCCCTCCCCCCATTAACCCCTCCCCCCATATTTTGGGCCCCCCCCATATTATATGGGGTCTCCCCATTTTTGGGACCCCCCCCCCCATATATTTGGATCCTCCCATATATTTGGGGTCCCCCCATTTCCCCTCCCCCCATTAACCCCTCCCCCTATATTTTGGGCTCCCCCCCCCATATATTTGGGACCCCCCCCATATTTTCTGGGTCCCCCCATTTCCCCTCCCCCCACTTTAGGGACCCCCCCATATATTTTGGGGTCCCCCCCATATTTTCTGGGTCCCCCCCATTTGGGGTCCCCCCATTTCCCCTCCCCCCACCCCATTTCCTCCCCCTCCCTCCACTTTAGGGACCACCCCCCCATATTTTGGGACCCCCCCCATATTTTGGGACCCCCCCCATATTTTGGGGTCCCCTTCCCCCCCCCTTGGGTCCTCCCCATTTCCCCTCCCCCCACCCCATTTCCTCCCCCTCCCTCCACTTTAGGGACCACCCCCCCATATTTTGGGAACCCCCCCATACATTTGGGACCCCCCCCATATTTTGGGACCCCCCCATACTTTGGGACCCCCCCATATTTTGGGTCCCCTCCCCCCCCCCCTTGGGTCCTCCCCATTTCCCCTCCCCCCACCCCATTTCCTCCCCCTCCCTCCACTTTAGGGACCACCCCCCCATATTTTGGGCCCCCCCCCCATATATTTGGGACCCCCCCCATATTTTGGGACCCCCCCATATTTTGGGACCCCCCCATATTTTGGGGTCCCCTCCCCCCCCCTTGGGTCCTCCCCATTTCCCCTCCCCCCACCCCATTTCCTCCCCCTCCCTCCACTTTAGGGACCACCCCCCCATATATTTGGGACCCCCCCCATATTTTGGGACCCCCCCATATTTTGGGACCCCCCCCATATTTTGGGACCCCCCCATATTTTGGGGTCCCCTCCCCCCCCTCCTTGGGTCCTCCCCATTTCCCCTCCCCCCACCCCATTTCCTCCCCCTCCCTCCACTTTAGGGACCACCCCCCCATATTTTGGGCCCCCCCCCATATATTTGGGACCCCCCCCATATTTTGGGACCCCCCCATATTTTGGGACCCCCCCCATATTTTGGGGTCCCCTTCCCCCCCCCTTGGGTCCTCCCCATTTCCCCTCCCCCCCCCCATTTCCTCCCCCTCCCTCCACTTTAGGGACCACCCCCCCATATTTTGGGCCCCCCCCCCCATATATTTGGGACCCCCCCCATATTTTGGGACCCCCCCATACTTTGGGACCCCCCCATATTTTGGGGTCCCCTCCCCCCCCCCTTGGGTCCTCCCCATTTCCCCTCCCCCCACCCCATTTCTTCCCCCTCCCTCCACTTTAGGGACCACCCCCCCATATTTTGGGAACCCCCCCATACATTTGGGACCCCCCCATATTTTGGGACCCCCCCCATATTTTGGGACCCCCCCATATTTTGGGGTCCCCTCCCCCCCCCCCCTTGGGTCCTCCCCATTTCCCCTCCCCCCACCCCATTTCCTCCCCCTCCCTCCACTTTAGGGACCACCCCCCCATATTTTGGGCCCCCCCCCCATATATTTGGGACCCCCCCCATATTTTGGGACCCCCCCCATATTTTGGGGTCCCCCCCTATATTTTGGGGTCCCCCCCTCACCTTGGGGCTGCGGAGCCGGAGGCCGAATCCAAGCCGGGGTCCAACATGTCCATGGGGGGGGGAGGGGGCGATGGGGGGGGGGGGAGGGGTGGGGGATGGGTGGGGGGGTCCTTATGGGTGGGGGGGAGGGGAAGGGGGTTTGGGGGGGTCCCTGGTTAAAATGGGGGGGTCCCTAAGGGTGGGGGAGGGGTGGGGGGGTCCCCAATTAATAGGGGGGACCCCAAGGGTGGGGGAGGGGTTGGTAAAGGTGGGGGAGGGGTCTGGGGGTCCCCGATTAATGGGGGGGACCCCAAAGGTGGGGGAGGGGTTTGGGGGGGTCCCCAATTAATGGGGGGGACCCCAAAGGTGGGGGAGGGGTCGGGGGGGTCCCTGGTTAAAATGGGGGGGTGGGGGAGGGGTTGGGGGGTCCCCAATTAAATGGGGGGACCCCAAAGGTGGGGGAGGGGTCCCCAAGGGGTCCCTAAGGGTGGGGGAGGGTTCGGGGGGGCCCCCAATTCAAACGGGGGGGTCCGCGAAGGTGGGGGAGGGGTCAGGAGGGTCCCCGATTCAAACGGGGGGTGTCTAAGGGTGGGGGAGGGGTGGGGGGGGTCCCCAATTCAAACCGGGGGGGGTCCCCAAGGGTGGGGGAGGGGCGGAAGCGCCGGGTTCTTTGGGGAAGGTGGGGGAGGGGAAAAAGGGGGGGCTGGGGGGGCTGGGGGGGGAGGGGTCGCCCCTTCGGCCGCTTCTTCGGGTTTCGCGTCCCCCTCCCCCCCCCCCCCAAACCCCCGAACCCCCCCCCCTTTTTTTTTCCTCCCCCTTCCCTTCCCCCCCCCCCCCCCCCAAGACCCGATCACGAGGCCAAACACCCGCGTCACGTGGGGGGAGGGGCGGGGGTTGGAGGTGGGGGGGGGGGGAGGGGAGGTGGGGGAGCTTTCCCGCGCGCGCGCTTCCTCCGACCCCTCCCCCCCCGCCTCCCCCTCCCCCCCCCCGTCCGCCCCGGTTTTTTTTTGTTTCTCCCTCCCCCCCTCCCCCCTTTTTTTCCCGCGCGTTTTTCCCGCTTCGACCTTTTCCCGCGTGTTTTTTTTTCCCGGGCTTTTTGGGGCTTTTTTTCGCGGGAAATAAAAAAGGCGCCGTTCCCGCGCGCGCGGCGATCGCGGATTCAACCGGGAGGGGGGGGGGGAGGGGAGGGGGGAAGGGGGGAGGGAAGGGGGGAAGGGAGGGGGGAGGGGCGAGGGCGCGGCGCCGGAAGTGGGCGTGGCTTCCGGTTTGACGGCCCCTCTCCCGTCCCCTTATCGCGCCATTGCGGCGTCACTTCCGGTGCCGGGGAGGTGACGTCAAGGGGAAGGGGGGAGGGGTTTAAAGAACCCGGAAGAGGAGCCGGAGGACCCGGATGAGGCGCCCTAAGAATGGGGGGGGGACCCTCTAGAGACCGGAAGTGCCCCTATAGGAACGGGAAAAGCCCCTATAGAGACCGGAAAAGCCCCTATAGGAACGGGGGGAACCGGAAGGGACCCGGATGGCCCCCATAGAAATGGGGGCGGGGCTATAGGAACCAGGAGAGCCCCTATAGGAACTGGGGGGAGCCTATATGACCCGAATGAGCCCCTATAGATATGGGGGGGAATCCTATAGAGGCCGGAAGAGACTCTATAGGAGCTGGGGGGGGACCCCAAAGGACCCGGATGGACCCCTATAGAAATGGGGGGGTCCCTATAGAACCCACAAGAGCCCCCTATAGGAACTTGGGGGGCTCTATAGGACCCAGATGAGCCCCTATAGAAATGGAGGGGGGGTATAGAGACCAGAAGAGCCCCTATAGGAACTGGCCCCTATAGGAACTGGGGGGCCCTATAGAGGCTGGAATGGTTCCTATAGAAATGGGAAAGTCCCTATAGAACCCCAATGAGCCTCTATAGGATCTGGATGAGCCCCTATAGGAACTGGGGGGACCCTATAGAGACTGGAACAGCACCTATAGAAAGAGGGGGGACACCCTATAGAATGCAGATGAGCCCCTATAGGAGCTGGGTGGGCCCTATAGAAACCAGCAGAGCCGCTATAGAACCCAGATGAGTTCCCATAGAAACATAGACCACCCTATAGAATCTAGAAGAGCCCCTATAGGAACAGGAGAGGCCCTATAGGACCCAGATGAATCTTTACAGGACCTGGGGGCATCCTATAGAAACCAGAACAACCCCTATAGAAATGGGCGGGGGGCCCTATAGGACCCAGATGAGCCCCTATAGGAGCTGGGGGGACCCCATAGGACCCACAAGAGCCCCTATAAGGCCCAAATAATTCCCTATAGAAACAGGAGAGGCCCTATAGGATCCAGCAGAGCCCCTATAGCGACCCAGGGACCCTATGGGGCCCCCTATAGCACCTGACACAGCCCCTATAGGGCCCCCTATAGCCCCCATAGAGCCCCTATACCAGCTCCTATAGCTCCCCGTAGCGCCCAGGGGGCACCTATAGACCCCCATATATATCCCGGGGGGCCCTATAGACCCCTCCCCCACCCTATAGCACCGCCCTTTCAGCCCCTCCCCCCACAGGTGGGCGTGGCCTCGGGAACCTCCGTTTATTGGGGGGTCAAAGGTCACAGGGTCATTAAGGGCGTTAATTAGTGTGTGGGCATAATAAATAACTGTGGGGGCGGAGCCACAAGGGGGCGTGGCCACGGGGGGTGGGGCATGGAATGTGGGGGTGGAGCCAAAGCAACAGGAAGTGGGGCTGATATGGAGGTGGGCGGGGCTTGGAATGTGGGTGGAGCCTCTACCCGTGTGGCCAATGGGGTCGGGGGGGCGGGGCTCAACACCCAGTGGGCGTGGCCAGAGCACCGGTGGGCAGAGCCTGAAGCCTCAATGGGAGTTTCCATCAATGGGTGGATCCGTCAATGGAGGCGGGGCCAGGAAGCTGTGGGCGTGGCCAGGGAGTGACGGGCGTGCCCAATGGGGCGGGGCTTATAGCCCGATGGGCGTGGCCAGAGCGCCAGTGGGCGGAGCCTGAAGCCTCAGTGGGAGTTTCCATCAATAGGTGGATCCATCAATGGGGGCGGGGTTTGGAGGCCGGTGGGTGGGGCCAGGAAGCTGTGGGCGGGGCCAGGAGGCTGTGGGCGTGGTCTGGGATGGGCGAGGTCACTTGACGCGGATCTCGGCGTATTCGGGGGGGTCGTCCGGGGGTCCCCGGGTGGGTTTGGTGGGGGGGGAGGGGCTGGTTCGGGGGGGGTTCCCGACCCCTCCCCCACCCCCAGCGCCCACCGCCCGACGGCTCCGCCCAACCAGCGGCGCTGGGGACAAAGGGGGGGACAAGGGGTCACCCCATTGACCCCAGTGTCCCCCCATTATCCCCCATATCCCCATTGATCCCAATGTCCCCCCCTTATCCCCCATGTCCCCATGTCCCCCCTTATCTCCCAATGTCCCCATGTCCCCATAAGCCCCATGTCCCCCCAAGTCCCCATGGCCCCCCATTATCCCACATGTCCCCATGTCCCCCACTTATCCCCTTGTCCCCCCGTTATCCCCATGTCCCCATTGACCTCAGTGTCCCCCCATTATCCCCCAGTGTCCCCAAGTCCCGAATGTCCCCATGTCCCCCCATATCCCCATTGACCCCAATATCCCCCCATCCCCATTGACTCCTATGTCCCCCCATTATCCCCCAATGTCCCCATGTCCCCCATTATCCCCCATATCCCCATGTCCCCCATTATCTCCCAGTGTCCCCATGTCCCCCCATATCCCCATTAACCCCAATATCCCCCATCCCCATATCCCCATTGACCCTCATGTCCCCCCATTCTCCCCCAATGTCCCCATGTCCCCATTGACCCCAATGTCTCCCCATTATCCCCCAGTGTCCCCATGTCCCCCCGTCCCCCCATGTCCCCCCATTAGCCCTCAATGTCCCCCCATGTCCCCACATGCCCCCATTATCCCCATATCCCTTTATCCCCATATCCCCCCATTATTCCCCAATGTCCCCATGTCCCCGCACCCCATACCCCCCAAGTCCCCCCATTGTCCCCATGTCCCCCCATATCCCCCACCCCCCATTATCCCCCATGTTCCCCCATATCCCCCACCCCCCATTACCCCCATTATCCCCCATCTCCCCCCATTACCGGCAATGGGGGTCGCCCCTCATGTTCAGGTTCCCCCCCCCCGGCCGGGGGTGGCACCGGGGTCACCTCTGGGCTTCCCGCCGCCTTCCTGCATCGGGTCAAAGGTCAAGGGTCACACGCTGACCTCTGACCCCACCCCCAACCATGCCTCAGTTTCCCTCCCCCCATCCCCACCCCAAGGGGCGTGGCCAATCCGGGGAGAGGGGCGTGGCCTCCAAGGGGGTGTGGCCTCTCCCATAAGATTTGGGCACCATTGGGTGTGTTCCCTTCCCATTGGTTGCCCCCCCCCCTCAACCCGGGCTGGCCCCGCCCCCCATGGGTGTGGTCCCCGGTGGGCGTGTCCCCCCAGTGGGCGTGTCCCCGGTGGGCGGGGCCAGCCCGGGGGGGCGTGTCTCACTTGCGGCGGCTCTGGCTGAGGTAGCAGACGAGGGCGATGACGATGGCGAAGGCGACGACGGCCCCAACCGGCCCCACCTTGGCCCAAACCAGCCCCCCTGGGGGGAAAATGGGGGGTCATGGGGGGCAATAACCCCCCCATGGGGGCAATAACACCCCCCTGGGGTAATAAACCCTCCACTTGGGGTAATAAACCCTCCCCATAGGGGTTGGGAGGGGATTTGGGGGGGGAAATCCCACCTTGATGGGGGCAAATAAACCCCGGGGGGGGGAATTATGTCCTGGGGGGGCAAATTAAATAGTGGGGGGCAATTAGAACCCCCCACTATGTGTGGGATTGAGGGTGGGACTTGCATGTGCCCCCCCAAAATATAGGAGGGAAATTGAGGGGGGGGGGGCAATTAACGTGGGGGGGTACAAATTAGTAATTTGGGGGCAATTAAACCCCCCCAAGGGGTCAATGGGGCGTGGGAAAACCTTGGGGAAAATTCCCACGGCCCGCGAGGGGCTCAATGGGGCGTGGGAAAATCCCGGGAAGAATTCCCACGGCCCGCAAAAGGCTCAATGGGGCGTGGGAAAATCCCAGGACAAATTCCCATGCCCCACGAGGGGCTCAATGGGGCGTGGGAATTTTCCCAAGGGTTTTCCCACAGCCTGCAAAGGGCTCAATGGGGCATGGGAAAATCCCAAGAAAAATTCCCACGCCCCACAAAAGGCTCAATGGGGCGTGGGAAAATCCCGGGACAAATTCCCACGCCCCGCGAGGGGCTCAATGGGGCGTGGGAAAATCCCAGGAAGGATTCCCACGCCCCGCAAAAGGCTCAATGGGGTGCGGGAAAATCCCATGAAAAATTCCCACGGCCCACAAAAGGCTCAATGGGCCGTGGGAAAATGCCGAGAAAAATTCCCACGCCCCACAAAAGGCTCAATGGGGCGTGGGAAAAGGCCGGGAAGAATTCCCACGCCCCACAACCGACCCCGGGGGGGGTGGGGTGGGGGTGCCACCCGTTCCCGTCGGTGTCACCGTCACCGTACCCGGGTGGTGGAACCGCAGCTGCTGCCGGACGCTCCCGTGGGGGTTGTGGGCGGAGCAAACGACGGCCAATCGGGGGTCGAGGGTCCCGCGGAGGGTCAGGACGCCGGTGACGGTGACGACGCCGGCGGCGCCGCGGCCGGGGGTGGTGACGGTGAAGTCGCGGTGGCCCTCGGTGACGGTGACGTTGCGCGACGGGAGCTCGAAGGTGACGGCGGGTTCGGGGGAGGCCGAGGCCGAGCAGACGCATCGCGCCCCCTCCCCCCCCGGGGTGCAGCGCGATTCGGGCAGGAGGATGGGGGGGACTTGGGGGGGGGGGAGGGGAAAGGGGGGGGTGTCACTATGGGGGGGGACGCCCCCAAATGTCACCCCTGTTATGGGCATCAATAGACCCCGTAGATAACCCATGACCCCCCATAGACCCCCTTAGGGACCCCAATACTCCCCATAGACCCATTTAGGGACCCCAATATCCCCCATAGACCCCCTAGTTTCCCCAATACCCCCCTTAGGGACCCCAATATCCCCCTTAGGGACCCCAATATCCCCACAGACCCCCTCAGGGACCCCAATGACCCCCTCAGATCCCCTTAGGGACTCCATAGACTCCCCTTATATCCTCCATAGACCCCCCATAAAGACCCTGAGGTACCCCATAGACCCCCATAGGGACCCCACAGACCCCCTTAGGGACCCCATAGACCCCCCTTATATCCCCATAGACCCCTCCCCCAGGACCCACTTAGGGACCTCATGGACCCACTTAGGGACCCCAATACCCCCCATAGAACCCCATAGAGACCCCACAGACCCCCATAGGGATCCCAATACCTCCCTTAGGGACCCCAATACCCCCTTAGGGACCCCATAGACCCCCATAGGCACCCCATAGAGCCCCATAGACCCCCTTAGGGACCCCAATACCCCCCTTAGACCCCCTTAGGGACCCCATAGACCCCCTTAGGGACCCCAATACCCCCCTTAGACCCCCTTAGGGACCCCATAGACCCCCATAAGGACCCCATAGACCCCCTTAGGGACCCCAATACCCCCCTTAGACCCCCTTAGGGACCCCATAGACCCCCTTAGTGACCCCAATAGCCCCCTTAGGGACTCCATAGACCCCCTTAGGGACCCCAATACCCCCCACAGACCCCCTTAGGGACCCCATAGACCCCCATAGGGACCCCAATAGGGACCTCAATACCCCCCTTAGACCTCCTTAGGGACCCCAATACCCCCCACAGACCCCCTTAGGGTCTCCGTAGACCCCCTTAGGGACCCCAATACCCCCCACAGACCCCCTTAAGGACCCCATAGACCCCCATAGGGACCCCAATAGGGACCTCAATACCCCCCTTAGACCTCCTTAGGGACCCCAATACCCCCCACAGACCCCCTTAGGGACCCCATAGACCCCCTTAGGGACCCCATAGACCCCCCACAGACCCCCTTAAGGATCCCATAGACCCCCATAGGCACCCCATAGACCCCCTTAGGGTCTCCATAGATCCCCTTAGGGACCCCAATACCCCCCACAGACCCCCTTAAGGACCCCATAGACCCCCATAGGGACCCCAATAGGGACCTCAATACCCCCCTTAGACCTCCTTAGGGACCCCAATACCCCCCACAGACCCCCTTAGGGACCCCATAGACCCCCTTAGGGACCCCATAGACCCCCCACAGACCCCCTTAAGGATCCCATAGACCCCCATAGGCACCCCATAGACCCCCTTAGGGTCTCCATAGACCCCCTTAGGGACCCCAATACCCCCCACAGACCCCCTTAAGGACCCCATAGACCCCCATAGGGACCCCAATAGGGACCTCAATACCCCCCTTAGACCTCCTTAGGGACCCCAATACCCCCACAGACCCCCCTTAGGGACCCCATAGACCCCCTTAGGGACCCCATAGACCCCCACAGACCCCCTTAAGGATCCCATAGACCCCCATAGGCACCCCATAGACCCCCTTAGGGTCTCCATAGACCCCCTTAGGGACCCCAATACCCCCCACAGACCCCCTTAAGGACCCCATAGACCCCCATAGGGACCCCAATAGGGACCTCAATACCCCCCTTAGACCTCCTTAGGGACCCCAATACCCCCCACAGACCCCCTTAGGGACCCCATAGACCCCCTTAGGGACCCCATAGACCCCCCACAGACCCCCTTAAGGATCCCATAGGCCCCCATAGGCACCCCGTAGACCCCCTTAGGGTCTCCGTAGACCCCCTTAGGGACCCCATAGACCCCCCTAGACCCCCCAACTCACACTGCACGCTGACATTGAAGGCCTGGCTGCTCTGGCCGTGCTGGTTCTCGGCCCGGCACAAATACTCCCCCCCATCCTCGGGCCGCGCCGCCCCCAAGGTCAAGGTCACCTGGGGCTCGTACACGGCCACGGCCACCAGGCGGCGCCCCCGCGACAGCGACACAATGGGCAGCGGGTGGGCCGAGGCGCCGCAGGTCAAGGTCAAGGGCTCCCCGGCCACGACCCACAGGGTCCCGTTCAGCGTGGGGGGGCGCGGGGCATCTGGGGGGAGGGGAGAGGGTCAGGGGGGACCCACGAGTTCGGGGGGACCCAGGAGTTCGGGGGTCACATGGGTTTGGGGGACCCAGGAGTTTGGGAAGGACCCAGGAGTCCAGGAAGAAATAGTTTGGGGGGGACCCAGGAGTTCGGGAAGAAATAGTTTGGGGGGGACCCAGGAGTTCGGGGGGAACCCAGGAGTTCGGGGGTCACATGGGTTTGGGGGACCCAGGAGTTTGGGGGGACCCAGGAGTTCGGGAGGAACCCAGGAGTTTGGGGGGGGATCCAGAAGTTCAGGAGGGACCCAGGAGTTCGGGGTTCACATAGGTTTGGGGGACCCAGGAGTTTGGAGGGACCCAGGAGTTCGGGAGGGACCCAGGAGTTCGGGGGTCACATGGATTTGAGGGACCCAGGAGTTTGAGGGGACCCAGGAGTTCGGGAGGGACCCAGGAGTTCGGGAAAAAATAGTTTGGGGGGGACCCAGGAGTTCGGGGGACCCAGGAGTTCGGGGGTCACATGGGTTTGGGGGACCCAGGAGTTCAGGAGGGACCCAGGAGTTCGGGAACCCAGGAGTTTAGGGGGGACCCAGGAATTTGGGAGGGGACCCAGGAGTGCCCCAAGAAAGGATCCCTGAATAAAGGGACCCAGGAGTAACTCCTGGACAAGGGACCCAGGCATGCCCCAATGGGGGAACCCTAAAGAAAGGGACCCAGGAGTAACCCACAGGGAAGGGACCCAGGCATGCCCCAAAAGGGACCCAGGAGTGCCCCAAGAAGGAATCCCTGAATAAAGGAACCCAGGAATAACTCTCAGGGAAGGGACCCAGGCATACCCCAATTAGGGACCCAGGCATGCCCCAAGTGGGGAACCCAGGCATGCCCCAAGTGGGGAACCCTGAATAAAGGGACCCAGGCATGCCCCAAAAGGGACCCAGGCATGCCCCAAAGGGGGATTCCCCCAACAACCGGACCCAGGAGTACTCCCCGGAGAAGGGACCCAGGCATACCCCAAAAGGGACCCAGGCATGCCCCAAAAGGGACCCAGGCATGCCCCAAAGGGGGATTCCCCCAACAACCGGACCCAGGAGTACTCCCCGGAGAAGGGACCCAGGCATACCCCAAAAGGGACCCAGGCATGCCCCAAGAAGGGACCCAGGCATGCCCCAAGTGGGGAACCCTGAATAAAGGGACCCAGGAGTAACCCTCGGACAAGGGACCCAGGCATGCCCCAAGAAGGGACCCAGGAGTACCCCCCTCGTCCCCCCTACCCCCACGGCGCCCCCTGCGGTTGCTCACAGGCCACGTGCAGCTCGACGCTCCGGTTGTGGCGGCCGTGCCGGTTCTCGGCCACGCAGCTGTAGGTGCCGGCGTCGTCCGGTTGTACCCGCGGCAGCAACAGGCGCAGCGCGGCGGTCGCCGGTTCCTCCTGCAGCACCGCGGGCCCCCGGAACCACGAGAGCAGCGGGGGCGGCCGCCCCTCGGCCTCGCAGCCCAGCTCCACCGCCGAGCCCTCCAGCACCTCGCCCGGGCCCCACACGGATAGGACCTGCGGTTCGTCTGGGGGGGGAGAGGGACCCAGGAGTTCGGGGGGGACCAAGGAGTTCGGGGGGATAGGGGTTGGGGGGGATGCAGGAGGTTGGAGGGACCCAGGAGTTCGGGGGTATAGGGGCTGGGGGGGATACGGGAGGTTGGAGGGACCCAGGAGTTCGGGAGGGGACCCAGGAGTTCGGGGGTATAGGGGTTGGGGGGGATACGGGAGGTTGGAGGGACCCAGGAGTTCGGGGGTATAGGGGCTGGGGGGGATACGGGAGGTTGGAGGGACCCAGGAGTTCGGGGGTATAGGGGCTGGGGGGGATACGGGAGGTTGGAGGGACCCAGGAGTTCGGGAGGGGACCCAGGAGTTCGGGGGTATAGGGGTTGGGGGGGATGCAGGAGGTTGGAGGGACCCAGGAGTCCCGGAGGGACCCAGGAATTCAGGAGGGACCCAGGAGTTCGGGAGGGGACCCAGGAGTTCGGGGGGATAGGGGTTGGGGGGGATGCGGGAGGTTGGAGGGACCCAGGAGTCCGGGAGGGACTCAGGAGTTCGGGGGGGGACCAAGGAGTTCGGGGGTATAGGGGTTGGGGGAGGACCCAGGAGTTCGGGGGGGCCCAGGAGTTCGGGGGGGACCCAGGAGTTCGGGGAGGGACCCAGGAGTTCGGGGAGGGACCCAGGAGTTCTTGGGGGGACCCAGGTGTTCAGGAACCAATAGTTTGGGGGGACCCAGGAGTTCCCCAGGGACCCAGGAGCTCAGGATGGACCCAGGCATTCGGGGAGGGACCCAGGAGTTCCCCAGGGACCCAGGAGTTCGGGAGTGACCCAGGAGTCCGGGACCCCGTTCCCACAGGGACTCAGGTGTCTGGGAGTGACCCAGGAGTTCGGGAGGGGACCCAGGCGTCCGGGAGGGGACCCAGGAGTTCCTCAGGGACCCAGGCGTCTGTGAGGGAACTCAGGAGCTCCGGAGGGACCCAGGAGTCCCACAGGGACCCAGGAGCTCAGGATGGACCCAGGCGTCCGGGGAGGGACCCAGGCGTCCGGAAAGGACCCAGGAGCTCAGGAGGGACCCAGGCGTTCCGGGAGGGACCCAGGCGTTCCCCAGGGACCCAGGAGCTCAGGGTGGACCCAGGCGTCCGGGGAGGGACCCAGGAGCTCAGGAGGGACCCAGGCGTCCGGGGAGGGGACCCAGGAGTGCCCCACGGACCCAGGAGCTCAGGATGGACCCAGGCGTTCGGGAGTGACCCAGGAGTCCGGGGAGGGACCCAGGCGTTCGGGAGGGGACCCAGGCGTCCGGGGAGGGACCCAGGAGTCTGGGAGGGACCCAGGAGTTCCCCAGGGACCCAGGAGTCTGTGAGGGGACTCAGGAACTCAGGATGGACCCAGGCGTCCGGGAGGGACCCAGGAGCTCAGGATGGACCCAGGCGTTCCCCAGGGACCCAGGAGCTCAGGAGGGACCCAGGAACTCAGGGTGGACCCAGGCGTTCGGGGAGGGACCCAGGAGCTCAGGGTGGACCCAGGCGTCCGGGGAGGGACCCAGGCGTCCGGGAGGGACCCAGGCGTCCGGGGAGGGACCCAGGCGTCCGGGAGGGACCCAGGCGTCCGGGAGGGACCCAGGCGTGCGGCCGCTCACACTGCACGTCCAGGGTGGCGTTGGCGGCCCAGCCCAGGGTGGCGTTGTCGGCCGTGACGCGGCAGGTGACGAGCGCCCCCCCGTGGCGGCGGCGCGGCCGGAAGCGCAGCACGGACCACACGCTGGCCGCTCCGTCCTCGTCGCGGCGCCGCTGCCGGGCGGAACCTTCGAGCAGCTCCTCGGCCCCTTCCCAGCTGAGGCGCGGGCGCCACTCGGGGCAGTTATCGGGGACACGGCACTGCAGTTCCGCTTCCGTACCCGCCACCAGCTCCGGGGGGACCGACAGGGAGGGGCGCTCTGGGGGGGGGGGGGGGGGGGCAGGGTGAGAGAGGGGGGGTGAGAGAGGGGGGGTGAGGGACCCAGGAGTGCCCCAGGGACCCAGGAGTGCCCCAGGGACACGGGAGGGACCCAGGAGTTCAAAGGGGGACCCAGGAGTTCAAAGGGGGACCCAGGAGTTCAGGGGGGGACCCAGGAGTGCCCCAAGGGACCCAGGAGTGCCCCAAGGGACCCAGGAGGGACCCAGGAGTGCCCCAGGGACCCAGGAGGGACCCAGGGACATGGGAGTTCAGGGAGGGACCCATGAGTGCCCCGGGGACCCAGGAGTTCAAAGGGGGACCCAGGAGTTCAAGGGGGGACCCAGGAGTGCCCCAAGGGACCCAGGAGTTCAGGGGGGGACCCAGGAGTGCCCCAGGGACCCAGGAGTGCCCCAAGGGACCCAGGAGTTCAGGGGGGACCCAGGAGGGACCCAGGAGTTCAGGGAGGGACCCAGGAGTGCCCCAGAGACCCAGGAGTTCGGGGAGGGACCCAGGAATGCCCCATGGACCCAGGAGTGCCCCATGGACCCAGGAGTGCCCCAGGGACCCAGGAGTGCCCCAGGGACCCAGGAGTGCCCCAGGGACATGGGAGGGACCCAGGAATGCCCCAGGGACCCAGGATTTCAAGGGGGGACCCAGGAGTGCCCCGGGGACCCAGGAGTTCAGGGGGGGACCCAGGAGTGCCCCAGGGAGCCCCAAAAGTCAACCCAGGCATTTGGGACCCCATCCCAAAAGGGGCCCAGGCATCCGGGAGCCCTAAACAAAAATGGACCCAGGCGTCCGGGTGACTTCCCAACCCCCGTAAAAAGGGACCCAGGCGTCCGGGAGTCCCAAAAGTGGACCCAGGTGTCCGGGACCCCACCCTGAAAAGGGACCCAGGCGTCCGGGACCACCTCCCCATAAGGGACCCAGGCGTCCGGGAGCCCCAGAAGTGGACCCAGGCGTCTGGGACCCCATCCCAAAAAGGGACCCAGCCATCCGGGAGCCCTAAACAAAAATGGACCCAGGCGTCCGGGTGACTTCCCAACCCCCGTAAAAAGGGACCCAGGCGTCCGGGAGCCCCAGAAGTGGACCCAGGCGTCCGGGACCCCACCCTGAAAAGGGACCCAGGCATCCGGGTGACTTCCCAACCCCCATAAAAAGGGACCCAGGCGTCCGGGAGCCCCATAAGTGGACCCAGGCATCTGGGACCCCACCCTGAAAAGGGACCCAGGCGTCCGGGACTCTCCCCTCAACTCCCCTAAAAATGGACCCAGGCGTCCGGGTGACTTCCCAACCCCCATAAAAAGGGACCCAGGCGTCCAGGAGCCCCAGAAGTGGACCCAGGCGTCCGGGACCACCTCCCCAAAAGGGACCCAGGCGTCTGGGAGCCCTAAACAAAAATGGACCCAGGCGTCCGGGTGACTTCCCAACCCCCGTAAAAAGGGACCCAGGCGTCCGGGAGTCCCAAAAGTGGACCCAGGCGTCCAGGACCCCACCCTGAAAAGGGACCCAGGCATCCGGGAGCCCTAAACCAAAAGGGACCCAGGCGTCCGGGCGACTTCCCAACCCCCGTAAAAAGGGACCCAGGCGTCCGGGAGCCCCAGAAGTGGACCCAGGTGTCCGGGACCCCACCCTGAAAAGGGACCCAGGCGTCCGGGACCACCTCCCCATAAGGGACCCAGGCGTCCGGGAGCCCCAGAAGTGGACCCAGGCGTCTGGGACCCCATCCCAAAAAGGGACCCAGGCATCCGGGAGCCCTAAACAAAAATGGACCCAGGCGTCCGGGACTCTCCCCCCAGCCCCCATAAAAAGGGACCCAGGCGTCCGGGTGACTTCCCAACCCCCATAAAAAGGGACCCAGGCGTCCGGGAGCCCCAGAACTGGACCCAGGCGTCCGGGACCCCACCCTGGAAAGGGACCCAGGCATCCGGGACTCTCCCCTCAACTCCCCTAAAAATGGACCCAGGCGTCCGGGTGACTTCCCAACCCCCATAAAAAGGGACCCAGGCGTCCGGGACCCCACCCCGAAAATGGACCCAGGCATCCGGGAGCCCCAGAACTGGACCCAGGCGTCCGGGACCCCACCCTGAAAAGGGACCCAGGCGTCCGGGACCCCACCCTGAAAAGGGACCCAGGCGTCCGGGACTCTCCCCCCAGCCCCCATAAAAAGGGACCCAGGCGTCCGGGTGACTTCCCAACCCCCATAAAAAGGGACCCAGGCGTCCGTCCCCCCCCAAACTCACCCCACACCTCCAGCTCGGTGTGCTCGGAGAAGCTGAACTGGTTGTAACCCCCCAAATCCCCCCGGAAATAATATTTCCCGGCCAGCTCGGGGCCGAGCGGCCGCAGCTCCAGGGAGCAGTCGCCCAGCGCCGGGTCCCCCAAGAGGCGCGCGCGCCCCGAAAACGACTCGTGGACGCGGCCCCCCCGCGAGCGCGCCACCACCGGGGGGTAGTTCTTGGGGTACGGGCTCCCGAAGAACCAGAGGCCGTGGATGCTGGGGGGGCGAAGCTCCTCGGGGAAGGAGAAACGGCAGCGGATGGAGACGCAGGAGCCCGACAGCCCCGAGATGGACGGGGGGAGCCAGGCGGCCCAGGAGGCGCCGAGTGAGCCTGGAGTGGGGGGTAATGGGGTGATAGTGGGGGGGTGGGGGTCTATGGGGTCTTGTAATGGGGTTTGGGGGGGTTATGGGGTCTTATAATGGGGATATGGGGGTCTATGGGGTCTTATAATGGGGTTTGGAGGAGCTATGGGGTCTCATAATGGGGCTTGGGGGGTCTATGGGAGTCTTATAATGGGGTTTGGGGGAGCTATGGGGCCTCATAATGGGGCTCTGGGGGGTCTAATAATGGGGTTTGGAGGAGCTATGGGGTCTTATAATGGGGATATGGGGGTCTATGGGGTCTAATAATGGGGTTTGGAGGAGCTATGGGGCCTCATAATGGGGCTCTGGGGCATCCAATAATGGGGTTTTGGGGGTCTATGGGGTCTTATAATGGGGTTTGGAGGAGCTATGGGGTCTCATAATGGGGATATGGGGGTCTATAGGGTCTCATAATGGGGTTTGGGGTCTATGGCCCGAGATGGACGGGGGGAGCCAGGCGGCCCAGGAGGCGCCGAGTGAGCCTGGAGTGGGGGGTAATGGGGTGATAGTGGGGGGGTGGGGGTCTATGGGGTCTTGTAATGGGGTTTGGGGGGGTTATGGGGTCTTATAATGGGGCTATGGGGCATCCAATAATGGGGTTTGGGGGGTCTATGGGGTCTCATGGGGATCTGGGGGGTCTATTTGGTCTCATAATGGGGTTTGGAGGAGCTATGGGGCCTCATAATGGGGATATGAGGGTCTATGGGGTCTTATAATGGGGTTTGGAGGAGCTATGGGGCCTCATGATGGGGATCTGGGGGGTCTCATAATGGGGTTTGGAGGTCTATAGGGTCTTATAATGGGGTTTGGGGGGTCTATGGGGTCTTATAATGGGGTTTGGGGGGTCTATGGGGTCTTATAATTGGGTTTGGAGGAGCTATGGGGTCTCATAATGGGGGTTGGGGGGGTCTATGGGAGTCTTATAATGGGGTTTGGAGGAGCTATGGGGCCTCATAATGGGGCTCTGGGGCATCCAATAATGGGGTTTTGGGGGTCTATGGGGTCTAATAATGGGGTTTGGAGGAGCTATGGGGTCTCATAATGGGGGTTGGGGGGGTCTATGGGAGTCTTATAATGGGGTTTGGAGGAGCTATGGGGCCTCATAATGGGGCTCTGGGGCATCCAATAATGGGGTTTTGGGGGTCTATAGGGTCTAATAATGGGGTTCTGAGGGTCTATGGGGTCTTATAATGGGGTTTGGGGGGTCTATGGGGTCTTATAATGAGGTTTGGAGGAGCTATGGGGCCTCATAATGGGGCTCTGGGGGGTCTCATAATGGGGTTTGGAGGAGCTATGGGGTCTTATAATGGGGATATGGGGTCTATGGGGTCTTATAATGGGGTTTGGAGGAGCTATGGGGTCTCATAATGGGGATATGGGGGTCTATAGGGTCTTATAATGGGGTTTGGAGGAGCTATGGGGCCTCTTAATGGGGTTGGGGGGTCTATGGGGTCTTATAATGGGGTTTGGAGGAGCTATGGGGCCTCATAATGGGGATATGGGGGTCTATAGGGTCTTATAATGGGGTTTGGGGGAGCTATGGGGCCTCTTAATGGGGTTGGGGGGTCTATGGGGTCTCATAATGGGGATATGGGGGTCTATGGGGTCCAGTATGGCCCAGTATAACACAGCTCTCCCCCAGTCCATCCCAGTCCCTCCCAGTCTCCCCTGTCCCCCCCAGTTCCATCCCAATCCATCCCAGTCCATCTCAGTCCATCCCAGTCCATCCCAGTTCATCCCAGTCCCTCCCAGTCCATCTCAGTCCCTCCCAGTCCATCCCAGTCCATCTCAGTTCATCCCAGTCCATCCCAGTCCCACCCAGTTCCATCCCAATCCATCCCAGTCCATTTCAGTTCATCCCAGTCCCTCCCAGTCCATCCCAGTCCCTCCCAGTCCATCCCAGTACCTGTGGGCAGCGTCACCAGCAGCACCAAACTGGGGAGAGCGGTGACCAGCGGGGCCATGGTGGGGCTGGGGGGACACCAGTGTGACCAGTATGACACCAGTATGACCAGTATGACACCAGTGACCCCTCCCAGTATCACCAGTATGACACCAGTATGACCAGTATGACACCAGTGACCCCTCCCAGTATCACCAGTATGACACCAGTATGACCAGTATGACACCAGTGACCCCTCCCAGTATCAGCAGTATGACACCAGTATGACCAGTATGACACCAGTGTGACACCAGTGTCACCAGTGACCCTTCCCAGTATCACCAGTGTGACACCAGTATCACCAGTGACCCCTCTTAGTGTCACCAGTATGACCAGTGGCCTCTCCCAGTATAACCAGTAACCCCTCGCAGTATAACCAGTGACCCCATTGTCCCCTCCCAGTATGTCCCAGTGACCCCCAGTGTCCCCTCCCAGTGACCCCAGTATCCCCTCCCAGTATAACCAGTGTCCCCAGTATTCCTTCCCAGTACATCCCAGTATCCCCCAATGTCCCCTCCCAGTATAACCAGTATCCCCCAGTGTCCCCAATGTCCCCTCCCAGTACATCCCAGTATCTCCCAGTGTCCCCTCCCAGTATAACCAGTGTCCCCCAGTGTCCCCAATGTTCCATCCCAGTGTCCCCCAGTGTCCCTATTGTCCCCTCCCAGTGTCCCCAATGTCCCCTCCCAGTTTAACCAGTATCCCCCAATGTTCCATCCCAGTATAACCACTATCCCCATTGTCCCCCCCCGGTGTCCCCAATGTCCCCTCCCAGTGTCCCCAATGTTCCTTCCCAGTATAACCAGTGTCCCCAATGTCCCCTCCCAGTGTTCCCCAGTATCCCCAGTGTCCCCTCCCAGTGTCCCCAATGTCCCCTCCCAGTATAACCAGTGTCCCCCAGTGTCCCCATTGTCCCCTCCCAGTGTCCCCCAGTGACCCTCAGTGTCCCCAGTATCCCCTCCCAGTATAACCAGTGTCCCCAATGTCCCCTCCCAGTGTCCCCTCCCAGCGTCCCCAGTACATCCCAGTGTCACTGTCCTCATTGTCCCAACCGGCCCCATTGTCCCCTGTGTCCCCCCCTCCCCCCCATCACTGTCCCCCATTGTCCCCATTGTCCCCAGTGCCTGACGGTCCCAGGCGGTGACAAGTGACACCAGCCCGAGCGGCCCCGCCCCCCCGGACGCCTGGGTCCCTCCCGGCCGCTTGGGTCCCCTCCCAGACTCCTGGTCCCTGGGGCACGCCTGGGTCCCTCCAGGACGCCTGGGTCCCCCCCCGAACTCCTGGGTCCTTTGGGGCACTCCTGGGTCCCTCCTGAATGCCTGGGTCCCCTCCTGGATGCCTGGGTCCCCCACTGAACTCCTGGGTCCTTTGGGGCACTCCTGGGTCCCTCCCAAACTCCTGAGTCCCTTGGGGCACTCCTGGGTCCCCTTCCGGATTCCTGGGTCCCTGGGGCACTCCTGGGTCCCCCCCACGCTGCCATCAGACACATTCCTGACGCGCCGGTGTCACCCCCACGGTCCCCAGGGGACAAAGGGACCCTCTGTGTGTCCCCCACCCCCGGACGCCTGGGTCCCTCCCGAACTCCTGGGTCCCCACCCGGATGCCTGGGTCCCTCCCGGACGCCTGGGTCCCTCCCGGACGCCTGGGTCCCTGTGGAGCCTGGTGGTGCCACCAAGGCCACAAGGGGACATTTGTCCCCAAGACAGAGTGATGTCACCTTCCCCCCACCAGGGGAAGCGGGGGGCGTACACTCCCGGACACCTGGGTCCCCTGGGCCACCACTGAGGGACCCAGGCGTCCGGGGGGACCCAGGAGTGCCCCAGGGACCCAGCAGTTTGGGAGGGACCCAGGAGTTCAGGGGGGGACACCCAAATAGGGGACCTAGGCATCCGGGAGGGACCCAGGCATCCGGGGGGACCCAGGAGTCCGGGAGGGACCCAGGCGTCCGGGAGGGGACCCAGGCATCCGGGAGGGACCCAGGCGTCCGGGAGGGACCCAGGCGTCCGGGGACCCCCTCACCCCCATCTCCATCCCCTTACTTACCAGTATGAGATGGGTGCCCCAAGGAGGGACCCAGGCGTCCGGGGAAGGGACCCAGGCGTCCGAGTGTGAGGGTGGGGGGGGGAAAAGGCCGGGATTATGTACTGGGAGGGGGGGGGGAGGGGGGAGAGGGCAGGGCCACCCGGACGCCTGGGTCCCGCCCGGACGCCTGGGTCCCCCCACTCCCCGGACGCCTGGGTCCTTGGGAGACACAATAGGCCCTAATGGCACCCTGTGGCCCGAACTCCTGGGTCCCCTCCCGAACTCCTGGGTCCCTCCCCGAACTCCTGGGTGCCCCCCGAACTCCTGGGTCCCCTCCCGAACTCCTGGGTCCCCCCACCACCCTTGGGCTCAACTGGCGTCAAGTTGGACCCCGAACACCTGGGTCCTTAAGGCCCAACAGATGCCTCACCGAGGGGGGGGGAGCAGCAAATCGCGCCCCCTCCCCCACAGCTCCTCCCCTCCCTGTTCTCCAGGGGGGTCAATGGGGTCAGTGGGGTCTCAACGACCCCCCCATAAAAACCCCAGCGCGATTTGAACCCGATTTCGCCGTTTTTTCCCCCAAAATCTCTGCCCGTCCCCCCCCCCCGGCGCCGCCGCGATGGTTCCGCCCGCACCTGCCCGCGGGGGGCGTGGCTGAGCACACGGTGGGCGGGGCGAGAGGCGGGGCCGCCGCCGTGCAGGTGAATGGGAGAGGGCGTGGTTAGAGGCGGAAGTGGGCGGGGCCAGGGGTCCACACCTGCCATGGCCGCCGTGGCCGCGCTGCTGGTGCTGCTGGGTGGGACTGGGGTTCATTAACGCGTTAATTAGGGGGTCATTAACGGGCTGGGGGGGTAATTAAGGCGTTGGGGGGTTAATTAAGGCGTTGGGGGGTTGATTAAGGGGGTAATTGGGGGGCTGGGGGGTAATTAAGGGGGAATTAAAGGGGTTTTTGGGGGCTGAAGGGGGAATTGGGGGGGTAATTAAGGGGGTGATTAACGGTCTTGGGGTAATTAAGGGGGTAAATAAGGGACCCAGGAGTCCGGGAAGGACCCAGGAATGCCCCAAGGGACCCAGGAGTTCGAGAGGGGACCCAAGAGTCTGGGAGGGACCCAGGAATTCCCCCAAGGGACCCAGGAGTTTGGGAAGGACCCAGGAGTCTGGAAGGGACCCAGGAATGCCCCAAGGGACCCAGGAGTTCGGGAGGGGACCCAGGAGTCCGGGAGGGACCCAGGAATGCCCCAGGGGACCTAGGAATGCCCCAAGGGACCCAGGAGTTCAGGAGGGGACCAAGGCATCCAGGAGGGACCCAGGAGTCCGGGAGGGACCCAGGAATGCCCCAGGGGACCCAGGAATGCCCCAAGGGACCCAGGAGTTCAGGGAGGGACCCAGGAGTCCAGGAGGGACCCAGAAGTTCAGGAGGGGACCCAGGCGTTCGGGGTGGACCCAGGAGTCCGGGAGGGACCCAGGAGTGCCCCAAGGGACCCAGGAGTCTGGGAGGGACCCAGGAGTGCCCCAGGAGTTCGGGAGGCACCCAGGACTTTGGGAAGGGACCCAGGCGTTCGGGGTGGACCCAGGCATCCGGGAGGGACCCAGGCATGCCCCGGGGAGGTCCCTCACCTCGGTGTCCGTCTGTCCACAGCGCCCGTGGCCCCCATCCCGGTGACCGTCCCCCAGTCCCGTTACGTGGCGCTGCTGTTCCAGCCCGTGCTGCTCCGCTGTGACTTCCCCCCGGTGTCATCCGACGTCGCCCCCCCCATCGTCACCTGGAAGTTCAAGTCCGTCTGTCCCAGCGGGGACGCTGGGGACAATGACAACGGGGACTGTCCCCAGCGCACCGTGCGCATCGTGGCCACCAAACAGGGGGACACGGTGACGCTGGGGGACGCCTACAGGGGACGGGGCGTCACCATCCAAGGAGGTGACAATGGGGGCATTGGGGGCAGTGGGGGCAGTGGGGACAATGGGGTCAATGGGGACATTGGGGTCAGTGGGGGGCAATGGGGACATTTGGGTCGATGGGGACATTGGGGGCGATGGGGACATTGGGGACATTGGGGTCAATGGGGGCAATGGGGACATTGGGGTCAATGGGGACATTGGGGTCAGTGGGGGGCAATGGGGACATTGGGGTCGATGGGGACATTTGGGTCGATGGGGACATTGGGGGCGATGGGGACATTGGGGACATTGGGGTCAATGGGGGTCAATGGGGGCGATGGGGGCAATGGGGACATTGGGGTCAATGGGGACATTGGGGTCAGTGGGGGGCAATGGGGACATTGGGGTCAATGGGGACATTTGGGTCGATGGGGACATTGGGGGCGATGGGGACATTGGGGACATTGGGGTCAATGGGGGTCAATGGGGACATTGGGGTCAATGGGGACAATGGGGACAATGGGGACATTGGGGTCAGTGGGGGGCAATGGGGACATTGGGGGCAATGGGGACATTGGGGTCAATGGGGGTGATGGGGACAATGGGGACATTGGGGTCAATGGGGGTCAATGGGGACATTGGGGGCAATGGGGACATTGGGGGCGATGGGGGCAATGGGGACATTGGGGGAATATTGGGGAGGGACCCAGGAGTTCGGGAGAAGGGACCCAGAAGTTTGGGGGGGACCCAGGAGTCTGGGAGAGGACCCAGGAGATCGGGGCGGGAGGGACCCAGGAATGCCCCAAGGGACCCAGGAGTTCAGGAGGGACCCAGGAGTTCGGGATGGACCCAAATAGGGGACCCAGGAGTTCGGGAGGGACTCAGGAGTGCCCCAATGGACCCAGGCATCCGGGGCAGGGAGGGTGATGACCCGTGGGGAGGGGTCAGAGGTGAAAGGTCGGAGGTCGCAGGTGCTGACCTGAGCCTGGGGGCGGCCGCGTGGGGGGACAGCGGCACCTACGTGTGCACGGTGACATCGACCGGGGACCTGAGCGGGGACAACGAGGGACAGACCTACCTGCTGGTGCTGGGTGAGAATGGGAGGGACTGGGAGGGACTGGGAGTCAATGGGATGGACTGGGAGTCAATGGGATGGACTGGAAGTGACTGGGAGGTCAATGGGATGGACTGGGAATCCAATGGGAGGGACTGGGAGGTCAGTGGGATGGACTGGAAGTGACTGGGAATCCAATGGGAGGGACTGGGAGGTCAATGGGATGGACTGGAAATCCAATGGGATGGACTGGGAGATCAATGGGATGGACTGGAAGTGACTGGGAATCCAATGGGATGGACTGGGAGGTCAATGGGATGGACTGGAAGTGACTGGGAATCCAATGGGATGGACTGGGAGGTCAATGGGATGGACTGGAAGTGACTGGGAGGTCAATGGGAGGGACTGGGAGGTCAATGAGAGGGACTGGGAGATCAATGGGATGGACTGGAAGTGACTGGGAATCCAATGGGAGGGACTGGGAGGTCAATGGGATGGACTGGAAATCCAATGGGATGGACTGGGAGATCAATGGGATGGACTGGAAGTGACTGGGAGTCAATGGGATGGACTGGAAGTGACTGGGAATCAATGGGGTGGACTGGGAGTCAATGGGATGGACTGGAAGTGACTGGGAATCCAATGGGATGGACTGGGAGGTCAATGGGATGGACTGGAAGTGACTGGGAGGTCAATGGGAGGGGCTGGGAGGTCAATGAGAGGGACTGGGAGATCAATGGGATGGACTGGAAGTGACTGGGAATCCAATGGGAGGGACTGGGAGTCAATGGAATGGACTGGGAGTCAATGGGATGGACTGGAAGTGACTGGGAGGTCAATGGGATGGACTGGAAATCCAATGGGATGGACTGGGAGATCAATGGGATGGACTGGAAGTGACTGGGAGTCAATGGGGTGGACTGGGAGATCAATGGGATGGACTGGAAGTGACTGGGAATCCAATGGGATGGACTGGGAGGTCAATGGGATGGACTGGAAGTGACTGGGAATCCAATGGGATGGACTGGGAGGTCAATGGGATGGACTGGAAGTGACTGGGAGGTCAATGGGAGGGACTGGGAGGTCAATGGGAGGGGCTGGGAGGTCAATGAGAGGGACTGGGAGATCAATGGGATGGACTGGAAGTGACTGGGAATCCAATGGGAGGGACTGGGAGGTCAATGGAGGAGCTGGGAGGTCGATGGGATGGACTGGAAGTGACTGGGAACTCAGCGGGATGGACTGGGAGGGATGGGGAGGTCAATGGGAGGGACTGGGAGGGACTGGGAAGTAGGAATGGGGGAAACCAGATGTCCCCGAACTCCTGGGTCCCTTCCCGGACGCCTGGGTCCCTTCCCAAACTCCTGGGTCCCCCCTGAACTCCTGGGTCCCCCCCAAACACCTGGGCCCGCTCCCCCCGAACGCCTGGGTCCCCCCGAATGCCTGGGTCCCCCCCGAACTCCTGGGTCCCCTCCCGGACGCCTGGGTCCCCTGACCTCCCCCCTCCCGTGTCACTTCTGTCCCCTCAGCGTCACTCTGGGGGGTCACCGACCTTGTTCCGGGACTGCCAGGTAGGGAACCCAGGCGTCCGGGAGGGGACCCAGGCGTCCGGGAGGGGACCCAGGCGTCCGGGAGGGACCCAGGAGTCCGGGAGGGGACCCAGGTGTCCGGGAAAGGGACCATAGGGAGGGGACCCAGGCGTCCGGGAGGGGACCCAAATAGGGGACCCAGGCATCTGGGAAAGACCATAGGGAGGGAACCCAGGCGTCCGGGAGTGGACCCAGGCGTCCGGGAGTGGACCCAGGTGTCCGGGAGGGGACCCAAATAGGGGACCCAGGTGTCCGGGGTTGGACCCAGGTGTCCGGGAGGGGACCCAAATAGGGGACCCAGGCGTCCGGGGGTGGACCCAGGCGTCCGGGAGGGGACCCAAATAGGGGACCCAGGTGTCCGGGGGTGGACCCAGGCGTCCGGGAGGGGACCCAAATAGGGGACCCAGGCGTCCGGGAGGGGACCCAAATAGGGGACCCAGGCGTCCGGGGGTGGACCCAGGCGTCCGGGAGGGGACCCAGGCGTCCGGGCTCCCTGTGGTGGGGCTGGGGGCTGAGCCGGACGCCTGGGTCCCCGCAGACTGGCTCTTCGTGGTGCTGGTGCTGCTGGGGGCGGCGCTGGTGGCGCTGGTGCTGGGGCTGTGCTGGTGCCAGTGCTGCCCCCACACCTGCTGCTGCCTCCTGCGCTGCCCCTGCTGCCCCCAACGCTGCTGCTGCCCCGAAGCGCGTGAGTGGCACCCCCGGGGCGCTCCTGGGTCCTTTGGGGCACTCCTGGGTCCTTTTGGGGCACTCCTGGGTCCTTTTTTGGGGGGGTTTGGGGCACTCCTGGGGCCCTCTGGGGCACTCCTGGGTCCCTTTCAGGGGGTTTGGGGCACTCCTGGGTCCCTCTGGGGCACTCCTGGGTCCCTTTGGGGCACTCCTGGGTCCTTTTTTGGGGGGGTTTGGGGCATTCCTGGGGCCCTCTGGGGCACTCCTGGGTCCCTTTCAGGGGGTTTGGGGCACTCCTGGGTCCCTTTCAGGGGGTTTGGGGCACTCCTGGGTCCCTCTGGGGCACTCCTGGGTCCCTTTGGGGCACTCCTGGGTTCATTCTGGGGGGGTTTGGGGCACTCTTGAGTCCCTTTGGGGCACTCCTGGGTCCTTTTGGGGCACTCCTGGGTCCTTTTTTGGGGGGGTTTGGGGCATTCCTGGGGCCCTCTGGGGCACTCCTGGGTCCCTTTCAGGGGGTTTGGGGCACTCCTGGGTCCCTCTGGGGCACTCCTGGGTCCCTTTTGGGTCCCTTTGGGGCACTCCTGGGTTCATTCTGGGGGGGTTTGGGGCACTCCTGGGTCCTTTGGGGCACTCCTGGGTCCTTTTGGGGCACTCCTGGGTCCCTTTTGGGTCCCTTTGGGGCACTCCTGGGTTCATTCTGGGGGGTTTTGGGGCATTCCTGGGTCCTTTGGGGCACTCCTGGGTCCCTTTGGGAGGGGTTTGGGGGCACTCCTGGGTCCCTTTTAGGGGCACTCCTGGGTCCCTTTTGGGGGGTTTTGGGGCATTCCTGGGTCCTTTGGGGCACTCCTGGGTCCCTTTTTGGGGGGGGGGGGTCGTTTGGGGTACTCCTGGGTCCTTTTGGGGCACTCCTGGATCCCTTTTGGGGGGGGGGGGGGGTATTTCTGGGTCCCCTTGGGGCACTCCTGGGTCCCTTGGTGTCCCTTTGGGGCACTCCTGGGTCCCCTGGGGTACTCCTGGGTCCCTTTTTCTTCCCCACAGTGTATTGGGCAGGAAAAGCGGCCACTTCCGGGCTGGGGGGCGTGGCTTATGGACACCCCCCCCAACCCATCCCCCTCCACACCCTGAGTGAGTCAAACTGGGGAAACTGGGACAAACTGGGACCAACTGGGAACACTGGTTTGTGATACTGGTGTGATTGGGTCCCTTTCGGGGGGGGGTTTGGGGCACTCCTGGGTCCTTTTGGGGCACTCCTGGGTCCCTTTTGGGGGGGTTGGGGCACTCCTGGGTCCCTTTTGGGGCACTCCTGGGTCCCTTTTGGGGGGGTTTGGGGCACTCCTGGGTCCTTTTGGGGCACTCCTGGGTCCCTTTTGGGGGGGTTTGGGGCACTCCTGGGTCCCTTTTGGGGCACTCTTGGGTCCCTTTCAGGGGGTCTTGGGGCACTGATGGATTATAGTGGGTTATACTGGGTTATACTGGTGTGACTGGTGGGTTATATTGGGTTATACTGGTTATACTGGATTCTATTGGTTATACTGGTGATACTGGTGTGAGTGGTGGCTTATACTGGGTTATACTGGGTTATACTGGTTATACTGGTGTAACTGGTGAGTTATACTGGGTTGTGCTGGTTATACTGGTGTAACTGGTAGGTTATGCTGGTTATACTGGTGATGCTGGTGGGTTATACTGGTGATGCTGGTGGGTTATACTGGTGTCACTGGTGGGTTATACTGGTTATACTGGTTCTACTGGTTCACACTGGTGTCACTGGTGGGTTATACTGGGTTATACTGGTTCTACTGGTTCATACTGGTGTCACTGGTGGGTTATACTGGGTTATACTGGTTCTACTGGTTCACACTGGTGTCACTGGTGGGTTATACTGGGTTATACTGGTTCTACTGGTTCACACTGGTGTCACTGGTGGGTTATACTGGGTTATACTGGTTCTACTGGTTCACACTGGTGTCACTGGTGGGTTATACTGGGTTATACTGGTTCTACTGGTTCATACTGGTGTCACTGGTCCCCAGGCAGCTCCCAAGGCTCCCACGTCCCCCTGCTGGGTGACACAGGTCAGTGACTGACACCTGTCAATCAAATCCACCCCGCTGTCAATCACGGCCCCGGACGCCTGGGTCCCTTCAAGGGTGGGGGGAGGGATTAATGGGGATTACTGGGGTGGTTACTGGGAGCACTGGGGGAGGGGGTAATGGGAGCACTGGGGGGGGTTAATGGGGGTTACTGGGAGCACTGTGGGGGTTACTGGGAATTTACTGGGGGGGTCACTGGGAGGCCCCAGACGCCTGGGTCCTTGGGGCACTCCTGGGTCCCTCCCGGACGCCTGGGTCCCTTTCGGGGGGTGGGGGGGGGAGTTGCTGGTGGTTAATGGGGGTTAATGGGAGTTACTGGGAGCACTGGGGGGGTTACTGGGAATTTACTGGGGGGTCACTGGGGGGCCCCATACACCTGGGTCCTTGGGGCACTCCTGGGTCCCTCCTGGACGCCTGGGTCCCCCGCAGGCCCGCCCCTCCCCCTGCTGCGATTCCTGGAGCCGACGGGAGCGGCCAAGACAGGTGGGACTGGGATGAACTGGGATGGACTGGGATCCCGAACTCCTGGGTCCCTCCCCCGAACTCCTGGGTCCCTCTCCCGAACTCCTGGGTTCCTCCCCTGAACTCCTGGGTCCCTGGGGCACTCCTGGGGCACTCCTGGGTCCCTCCCCGGAACTCCTGGGTCCCTCCTGAACTCCTGGGTCCCTCCTGGGTCTCCCCCGAACTCCTGGGTCCCTGGGGCACTCCTGGGTCCCTCCTGGGTCTCCCCCGAACTCCTGGGTCCCTCCTGAACTCCTGGGTCCCTCCTGGGTCTCCCCCGAACTCCTGGGGCACTCCTGGGTCCCTCCCGAACTCCTGGGTCCCTCCTCTCTTTCAGCTCCACCTCCCAGTGACATCACCTCCCTCCACGAGTCTCCGGACGCCTGGGTCCCTCCCCCGAACTCCTGGGTCCCTCCCCCGAACTCCTGGGTCCCTCCCCCGAACTCCTGGGTCCCTCCCCCGAACTCCTGGGTCCCCCCTTCCCCTGCCCCTCCCTCCCCTTCCCCCCCGTCCTCCAGGGGGCGCTGGCACTCGGCGGAGGTTTTGGCGGGAAGCCCTCGGCCCCGCCCCCGCTCCAGGTCCCGCGACGATTGGACGGAGGTTTTGGCGGGAAGCCCCCGGCCCCGCCCCCGCTCCAGGTCCCGCGACGATTGGACGGAGGTTTTGGCGGGAAGCCCCGGACCCCGCCCCCGCTCCAGGTCCCGCGACGATTGGCTGGAACCGGGAGGGGGCGTGACAGAAGGGGGCGGAGCCAAAGCGAGGCCACGCCCCCACGGGTCCCCCCGGCGGCTGCGAAAGGTGTGTGTGTGTGGGGGGGGGGGGAGTAAATTTGGGGGGGGTTTGATGGATTTTGGGGCATTTTGATGGATTTGGGGGGGGGTTTGATGGATTTTGGGGGTTCTGATGAATCTTGGGGCCCCCAAAACCCCCAATTTTCACCTTTTTTCCCCCAGAATGACGCCCTGAGCCGAGAGAGTCTCGTGGTGTGAGGGACCCGGACGCCTGGGTCCCTGGGGCACTCCTGGGTCCCTCCCGGACGCCTGGGTCCCTCCCAGACGCCTGGGTCCCTCCCGAACTCCTGGGTCCCTCCTGGATGCCTGAGTCCCTGGGGCACTCCTGGGTCCCCTCCCGAACTCCTGGGTCCCCTCCCGAACTCCTGGGTCCCCTATTTGGATCCCTCCCGAACTCCTGGGTCCCTTGGGGCACTCCTGGGTCTCTCCCAGGTCTGCTTTTGGGGCCAATCGGCTCATTTTTGAGGCCGTTTTTTTTTAATCCAGTGACCGAATCCTCCCGATTTGGGGGCCGAATAAACGAGTTTTAGAGAAATTTGGCCTTTCCCGCAGTTTTGGGTGAAATTTGGGTGAATTTTGGGGTTTTTTGGGGGTTCCTGAACCTTTTGGCGCCAATGCCCCGAGGGGACCCAGGGGTTCGGGCGAGGGGGCGTGGCCTCGCCGCTGATTGGCCGCCATCCCCACCGCGGTGCGCGCTGGGAGTTGTAGTCCCGGAAACCGCATCCTCCGCTTCCGGTCACCCCCACAACCACACGGACGCCTGGGTCCCTCCCGATCTCCTGGGTCCCTCCCGATCTCCTGGGTCCCCCCCGCACTCCTGGGTCCCCTGGGGCACTCCTGGGTCCCCCGGACGCCTGGGTCCCTGCGCGATGACGTTGTTTCACTTCGGGAATTGTTTCGCTTTGGCCTATTTCCCCTATTTTATCACCTATAAGTGCAGCGGCCTGTGAGTGAACTGGGATGGACTGGGATATACTGGGAGGGACTGGGGGGGAACTGGGGGTTACTGGGAATGTTGGGGGGTGTATACTGGTCCATACTGGTCTGTACTGGGAGCAGGATGCAGTACAGAGACTGGGAATGGTATACAGTGGTCGATACTGGTCTGTACTGGTTTATACTGGGAGCAGATCCATGTGCAGTGACTGGGAAGGGTGTTACTGGTTTATACTGGTCTATACTGGTTTATACTGGGAGCAGATCCGTGTGCAGTGACTGGGAAGGGTGTTACTGGTCTATACTGGTCTGTACTGGTCTATACTGGTCTGTACTGGGAGCAGGATGGAGTACAGAGACTGGGAAGGTTATTAGTGGTCTATACTGGTTCATACTGGTTTATGCTGGTCTATACTGGGAGCAGCTCGGAGTAGAGAGACTGGGAAGGTCGTTACTGGTTTATACTGGTTTGTACTGGTTTATACTGGGAGCAGAATGGAGTACAGTGACTGGTCTATACTGGTCTATACTGGTCCATACTGGACAGGTCAGAGTGCAGTGACTGGGAAGGGTTCAGTGGGGTCCATACTGGTCTATACTGGTCTATACTGGTTTATAGTGGGAGCAGATCAAGGTACAGTGACTGGGAAGGCTGTGGGGGGTCCATACTGGTCTGTACTGGTCTATACTGGTTTATACTGGTCTATACTGGGCAGGTCGGAGTACAGCGCCTTCTGGCGCTGCGTCCAGGCCGGAGCCACCTATGTACTGGTGCAACTGGGAAAGGTGAGACGGGAACTGGGAGGGACTGGGAGGGACTGGGAGGGAACTGGGAGGGACTGGGAGGGACTGGGGAGGGACTGGGATGGACTGGGAGGGACTGGGGGAGGCTGGGAGGGACTGGGATGGACTGGGATGGACTGGGAGGGACTGGGGGAGACTGGGAGGGACTGGGATGGACTGGGGGAGACTGGGGGGACTGGGAGGGACTGGGATGGACTGGGAGGGACTGGAATGGACTGGAGGGGACTGGGATGGACTGGGGGAGACTGGGGGGACTGGAGGGGACTGGGAGGGACTGGGATGGACTGGGAGGGACTGGGATGGACTGGAGGGGACTGGGATGGACTGGGGGAGACTGGGAGAGACTGGGGGGGACTGGGGGAGACTGGGAGGGACTGGGATGGACTGGGATGGACTGCAGGGGACTGGGAGGGACTGGGGGGGACTGGGAGGGGTTTGGGGGGGTCCCGGACGCCTGGGTCCCTCCCGGACGCCTGGGTCCCCAGATGCTGGTCCTGGCCACGTTCTTCCCCACCTGGGAGGGGCCGTCGGGGGGGTTCGACCTGCTGGGGGTGAGTGGGGACCCAGGAGTGCCCCAAGGGACCCAGGAGTGCCCCAAGGGCGGGGGGAGGGACCCAGGAGTGCCCCAAGGGACTCAGGAGTGCCCCAAGGGCGGGGGGAGGGACCCAGGAGTGCCCCAAGGGACCCAGGAGTGCCCCAAGGGTGGTGGGAGGGGACCCAGGAGTGCCCCAAGGGACTCAGGAGTGCCCCAAGGGCGGGGGGAGGGACCCAGGAGTGCCCCAAGGGACCCAGGAGTGCCCCAAGGGCGGGGGGAGGGACCCAGGAGTGCCCCAAGGGACCCAGGAGTGCCCCAAGGGTGGTGGGAGGGGACCCAGGAGTGCCCCAAGGGACCCAGGAGTGCCCGAAACACCTCTGAGAGGGACCCAGGAGTGCCCCAAGGGACCCAGGAGTGCCCCAGGGGTGGTGGGAGGGGACCCAGGAGTGCCCCAAGGGACCCAGGAGTGCCCCAAGGGCGGGGGGAGGGACCCAGGAGTGCCCCAAGGGACTCAGGAGTGCCCCAAGGGTTGTGGGAGGGACCCAGGAGTGCCCCAAGGGACCCAGGAGTGCCCCAAGGGCGGGGGGAGGGACCCAGGAGTTCCCTAAAGGGACCCAGGAGTGCCCCAAATCCCTCCAAAAAGGGACCTAGGAATGCCCCAAAGCCCAATAAAAGGGACCCAGGTGTGCCCCAGAGGGACCCAGGAGTTCCCCAATAGCCCCAAAAGTCTCCCAGGAGTGCCCTAAGAGGACCCAGGAATGCCCAACTCCCCCCTCCCCCCGCAAAAAGGGACCCAGGAATGCCCCAAGGGTGGGGAGAAGGGACCCAGGAGTGCCCCAAAGACCCCAAAAGGGCCCCAGGAGTGCCCCTAGAGGGACCCAGGAATGCCCCAAACCCCCCAAAAGGGACCCAGGAATGCCCCCAAACCCCCCAGAAAGGACCCAGGAATGCCCCAAAACCCCCGAAAGGGACTGGGGAGTGCCCCAAGGGTGGGGAGAAGGGACCCAGGAGTGCCCCAAACCCCCTAAAAGGGACCCAGAAATGCCCCCAAGCCCCCCACAAAAGACCCAGGAGTGCCCCAAACCCCCCCCCCCCACCAAGAGGGGCATTCCTGGGTCCCCCGTGTGTCCCCCCACGGTGTCCGTGTGTCGCAGGAGTTCCTGCGGGCGTCGCTGGACGTGCTGGACCTGCTGGGCCTGCAGGTGGCGCTGTGGCGCGGAGCGGGCCGGGGGGAGCTGCGCATCCTGGTGGCCGCTCTGGGCTGGGCCGGCGCTGAACTCGTCTCCTCCCGGTACCAGGAGGACCCCGAGGGGCCTATGGGGGACATATAGGGGCCATATGGGGGCTGTAGGGGATGTATAGGGGCCATATGGGGGCTGTAGGAGACGTATAGGGGCCATATGGGGACGTATAGGGGCCATATGGGGGACGTATAGGGGCCATATGGGGGCTGTAGGGGATGTATAGGGGCCATATGGGGACTGTAGGGGACGTATAGGGGCCATATGGGGACGTATAGGGGCCATATGGGGACTGTAGGGGACATATAGGAGCCATATGGGGACGTATAGGGGCCATATGGGGACTGTAGGGGATGTATAGGGGCCATATGGGGACGTATAGGGGCCATATGGGGGCTGTAGGAGACGTATAGGGGCCATATGGGGACGTATAGGGGCCATATGGGGGCTGTAGGGGCCATATGGGGGACATATAGGGGCCATATGGGGGCTGTAGGGGACGTATAGGGGCCATATGGGGGCTGTAGGGGCTGTATAGGGGCCATATGGAGGCTGTAGGGGATGTATGGGGGCTATAGGGGACATAGAGAGGTCACACGGGGGCTATAGGGGCCATATGGGAACATATAGGGGACATAGGGGGTCTATAGCAGCCATATGGGGGACGTAGAGACCCTATAGGGGCCATATGGAGGCTATAGGGGACATATGGGGGACATAAGGGAGGTATGGGGGCTATAGGGGACATAGAGAGGTCATATGGGGGCTATAGGGGATGTGCACTCCTGGGTCCCTTGGGGCACTCCTGGGTCCCTTTGGGTGGTTTTGGGGGCACTCCTGGGTCCCTCTGGGTGTTTTGGGGGCACTCCTGGGTCCTTGGGGCACTCCTGGGTCCATGGGGCACTCCTGGGTCCCTCTGGGTGTTTTGGGGGCACTCCTGGGTCCATGGGGCAATCCTGGGTCCCTCTGGGTGTTTTTGGGGGCACTCCTGGGTCCTTGGGGCACTCCTGGGTCCATGGGGCACTCCTGGGTCCCTCTGGGTGTGTTTTGGGTCCCTCCTCGGTGCCTTGGGGCACTCCTGGGTCCCTGGGGCACTCCTGGGTCCATGGGGCACTCCTGGGTCCGCAGGTGCGTCCCGCTCTGGGTGGGTGCCCGGGGGGTGGAGTTCGACTGGCGGCACCTGCAGATGGGGCTGGACTCCAACATCAGCCTGGTCAGTGCTGGTCCATACTGGTTTATACTGGTTTATACTGGGAGGGGGGCGGGGGGCACTGGGAGGGACTGGGGTGAAACTGGGAGGGACTGGAATGGACTGGGAGGGACTGGGAGGCACTGGGAGGGTCAATGGGATGAACTGGGAGGGAACTGGGATGAACTAGGGGGGACTGGGAGGCAACTGGTCCATACTGGTTTATACTGGGAGGGGGGCAAGGGGGGACTGGGGTTAAATTGGGAGGGACCGGAATGGACTGGGAGGGACTGGAATGGACTGGGAGGCACTGGGAGGGTCAATGGGATGAACTGGGAGGGAACTGGGATGAATTGGGGGGGACTGGGAGGCAACTGGTCCATACTGGTTTATACTGGGAGGGGGTGGGAGGCGGACTGGGAGGAACTGGGGTTAAACTGGGGGGCACTGGGAGGGTCAATGGGGGCAACTGGGGTGAACTGGGATGCAACTGCTCCATACTGGTTTATACTGGTCCATACTGGTTTATACTGGTCCATACTGGTTTATACTGGGAGGGGGCGGGGGAACTGGGGTTAAACTGGGAGGGACTGGGAGGGTCAATGGGGGGAACTGGGAGGGAACTGGGATGAACTGGGGGGGACTGGGAGGAACTGGGGGGCAACTGGTTTATATTGGTCCATACTGGTTTATACTGGGAGGGAACTGGGACTGTTAATTAGCACAAATGGCTCTTAATTACCAGCCATTAATCACCCTGCGGGGCTTAATTAACTAATTAGCATTAATTAACTAATTAGTGCTATTGATTATCTAATTAGTGCTATTAGTCGCCTAATTAGTGCCATTAATCACCTAATTATCGCCATTAATTACCGTATTAGCATAAATAGTTACCTAATTAGAGCAATTAATTATGTAATTAGCGCTATTGTTTGCCAAACCAGCGCCATTAATTACCTAATTATTATTAATTACCTAATCAACACCATTAATTACGTGGTTAGTGTCATTGATTACCCAATTAGCGCTATTAATCACCTAATTAGTGCTATTAATCACCAAATTAGCGCAATTAATGAGCTAATTAGCACTTTTGGGGAGTCAATCAGCGCCATTAATTACCCGATTAGCGCTATTAATCTCCTAATTAGCGTCATTAATCAGCTAATTAGCACCTAATCCCTCATTTTGGCGCCAATCCCCTCATTTTGGCGCCAATCCCCCCTAAACCCTCCATTAATTACCCCAAAACGCTTAATTACCGCTCTTTCTCCCCCCGGGAGGGTTCCCTGACGCCCCGGGGGTGGCTAATTGGTTAATTAAGCCGCTAATTAGCGTTAATTACAGGCCCGGCACGTAGCGGCCGCCGCGCTGCTTTGGGCCGGGGGCCGCCCGGAGCTGCCGCCCTCACTGCGCCTCCCGCTCGCCGCCATGTTGGGCGCCGCGGCCTACGAGGGCTTCCTCATCGGGTGGGCGGCGCTTCCGGGCAACGGCGCGGCGGGATTGGCGGGGCGGGGAGGGGAGGCGGGGTGAAGAGTTGAGCGAAGCATGGGATTGGTTGGAGGGCGGGTTGAGGGGTGTCATGGTGAAGCGGGGTGGGCTGCCAGGGGTTAAGAGCAGAGCGCGGCTGGGGATTGGTGGAGCGGGGCTGGGGGGCGGGACTAAGGGCTGAACGTGGCTGGTGATTGGTGGAGCTGGCTGAAAGGGGCGGTATTAAGGGCTGAGCGGGGCTGAGTATGGCTGGGGGGTGGGATAGAGGGGTATGCCTGGGTCCCTCGGGGCATTCCCGGGTCCATTGGGGCACTCTTGGGTCCCCCCCGAACTCTTGGGTCCCTTGGGGCACTCTTGGGTCCCTTGGGGCCTTCCGGGGTCCCTTGGGGCATTCCTGGGTCCCTTGGGGCACTCCTGGGTCCCTTGGGGATGTGGGCTTGTAATTACATTGAACCATGGGAATGCTGGGGGTGGGGGGGGAATATATATAGGTATCTATATGTTGCTTATAGGGGGCGTGGTTTCACGAAGGGGGCGTGTCCCCCCGCTGAAGCCCCGCCCCCTTTCCTGTGTTCTCCCCGCAGGTGGGCGGGGCAAGCGCTGGGACTCGGCCCCTGGGGGGCGCTGGGGCTGCGGGCGCTGGGGGCGGCCGCGCTGGGGCTGGGGGCGCTGCGGGTGCTGGTGCCGCTGCTACCCCCCCCGAAACAATAAACAGCGAGGGACCCAGGAGTTCCGAGGGACCCAGGAGTTCGGGGGGGACCCGGGAGTTGGGGGCAGAACCAAAAAGTTGGGGGCGGAACCAAAGTTCGGGGTCGCGGGGGCACCGGGGGGAGGTTTGGACGTGGCACCGAGGCGCCCGAGGGACCGGAAGTGATGTTGCACCGAGGCAAATGGGGGGGAAATGGGTGGTTTGGGGATTTTTTGGGGGGGTTTAGGGGGACTCAGGAGGTCGGGGGGGGACCCAGGCGTCCGGGAGGGACCCAGGTGTCTGGGGAGGGACCCAGGAGTTCGGGAGGGACCCAGGCGTCCGGGGAGGGACCCAGGAGTTCGGGACCCAGGCATCCGGGGGGAACCCAGGAGTCCGGGAGGGACCCAGGCGTCCGAGGTGAGTCACATCACCCTTGGCATCCCCCGCAAAGCATCATGGGAACCTCCCCGGACGCCTGGGTCCCCTTGGGTAACAATGATGGTGGAGCAAAGCATGATGGGAAACCGGGGATGCCTGGGTCCCTGGGGCACTCCTGGGTCCTTCCTGGACTCCTGGGTCCCCAGAGCCCCTCCCCACCCCCCTTAATTAAACCCCCCCCAACGTCATGGGGACGAGGCCGATAAGATAATATTAATTAATCATTAACGAGCGGCAAAAAAGGGGACCCAGGCGTCCGGGGCCTCCCCCCCATATTTGATAAGATGGAGCTTGATAAGGGGGGGAGCAACATCAAGGGCGACCCAAGGGTGGGGGGACTCAGGAGTTCGGGGGGGACCCAGGAGTTCAGGAAGGGACCCAACTAGGGGACCCAGGCGTTCGGGGGGACCCAGGCGTTCGGGGAGGGACCCAGGAGTTCGGGGGGAACCCAGGAGTTCAGGAAGGGACCCAACGGGGGGACCCAGGAGTTCGGGAGGGACCCAGGAGTTCGGGAGGGACCCAGGCGTCCGGGCGAGGTGACCTTGGGGCGGTTCCCGCCCCCGGGGTTCGGGGGGTATAAGAGGAGGTGGCGATGGGACTGGGAGGCACTGGGAGCTACTGGGAGACACTGGGAGCTGCCATGGGGAAGGAGGTGAGGACGGACGGACGGACATGGGGACTGGGAGGGAATGGGGGGGACTGGGATGGACTGGGGGGGACTGGAAGAGACTGGGGGGGAATGGGGGGGACTGGAATGGACTGGGGGGGACTGAGATGGACTGGGGGGGAATGGGATGGACTGGGGGGGAATGGGATGGGACTGGGAGGGACTGGGGGGACTGGGATTGGGCTGGGAGGGACTGGGGTGGACTGGGAGGGACTGGGGGGGACTGGGAGGGACTGGGATGGGCTGAAGGGGACTGGGAGGGACTGGGATGGGCTGAAGGGGACTGGGAGGGAACTGGGATGGACTGGGATGGACTGGGGTGGACTGGGGGGCACTGGGATGGACTGGGATGGACTGGGGTGGACTGGGGGGGACTGAGGGGAACTGGGAGGGACTGGGATGGACTGAGGGGGACTGGGAGGGACTGGGGGGGACTGGGGTGGGACTGGGGGGCACTGGGATGGACTGAGGGGGACTGGGATGGACTGGGGTGGACTGGGGGGGACTGAGGGGGACTGGGAGGGACTGGGATGGACTGAGGGGGACTGGGAGGGACTGGGATGGGCTGGGAGGGACTGGGGAGGATGGACACACAGATGACCTTGACCTCGTTGACCTCTGACCTTGACCTTGACCCCCCCAGGAGAGCTACGAGTTGGGCCCCACCCGGGGCAAAGCCAAACGGAAACGGGAGAAACTGGAGGACATGAAGAGGGAGATGGACGTGGTAACTGGGACTGACTGGGAGCACTGGGAGGGGATGGGTGCCTCCCGGACACCTGGGTCCCTTCCCGAACTCCTGGGTTCCTCCCCGAACTCCTGGGTCCCCTATTTGGGTCCCTCCCAAACTCCTGGGTCCCCTATTTGGGTCCCCTCCCGAACTCCTGGGTCCCCTCCCGAACTCCTGGGTCCCCTATTTGGGTCCCTCCCAAACTCCTGGGTCCCCTCCCGAACTCCTGGGTCCTCTCCTGAACTCCTGGGTCCCCTATTTGGGTCCCTCCCCGAACTCCTGGGTCCCCTATTTGGGTCCCTCCCCGAACTCCTGGGTCCCTCTCTGAACTCCTGGGTCCCCTATTTGGGTCCCTTCCCGAACTCCTGGGTCCCTTCCCGAACTCCTGGGTCCCTCCCTGAACTCCTGGGTCCCCTATTTGGGTCCCTCCCAAACTCCTGGGTCCCCTATTTGGGTCCCTCCCCGAACTCCTGGGTCCCCTATTTGGGTCCCTCCCAAACTCCTGGGTCCCCTATTTGGGTCCCTCCCCGAACTCCTGGGTCCCTCCCGAACTCCTGGGTCCCCTCCCGAACTCCTGGGTCCCTCCCCGAACTCCTGGGTCCCCTATTTGGGTCCCTTCCAAACTCCTGGGTCCCCTATTTGGGTCCCCTCCCGAACTCCTGGGTCCCCTCCCGAACTCCTGGGTCCCTCCTGTGGGCTGGGGGGTTGGGGAGGACGCTGAGGCCTGGGGGGGGAACTGGTGTGGAATGGGTGGAACTGGGAAGGTCAGAGGTCAGAGGTCAAAGGTCGCCGCCCCCAGGATGACCACAAACTGGAGCTGAGCGAACTGGAGGTCAAGTACAGCACCAGTATCAGCAAGGTGACCTTTGACCCCTGACCCCCAGCTTATCCCCATTGACCCCGTTGATCCCATTGACCCCCCCATTGACCTCATTGCTTCCCCATTGGCCCCATTGACCCCCTTGACTCCATTACCCCCCCATTGTCTCCATTGACCCCATCGAACCCCCCAACCCTCTTGACCCATCCACCCTATTGACCTCATTGGCCCCCCATTGACCCATTGATCCCCCATTGACTCCATTGCCCCCTCTTGACCCCATTGACCCCCTATTGACCCCACTGATCCCATTGACCCCATTGATGCCCCCCTTGACACCATTGTCTCCCCATTGACTCCGTTGACCCCATTGACCCGATTGCCCCCCATTGACCCCATTGACCCCATTACCCCCCATTGACCCTATTGACCCCATTGCCCCCCCATTCACTCCATTGTCCCCATTGACACCTCCCCTTGACCCCATTGACCCCCCACTACCCCCATTGCTCCCATTGCCCCCATTGACCCCTTTGACCCCATTGCCCCCCCATTGTCTCTATTGACCCCTTTGACCCCATTACCTCCCCATCGACCCCATTGCTCACCCATTGACCCCACTGACCCCATGGACCCCCCCAACCCTCTTGACCCGTCAACCCCATTGAACCCATTGCCCCCCCATTGACCCCACTGCCCCCTTTGCCCCCATTGACCCTCCCCTTGACCCCATTGCCCCCCCATTGACTCCATTGACCCCATTGACCCCATAGTTTCCCCATTGACCCCATTGCCCCCATTGCTCCCCCCCACTGACCCCATTGTCCCCCATTGACTCCATTGACCCCATAGCTTCCCCATTGACCCCATTGCCCCCCCATTGACCCCATTGACCCCGTAGCTTCCCCATTGACCCCGTAGCTTCCCCATTGACCCCATTGCCCCCCCATTGACCCCATAGCTTCCCCATTGACCCCATAGCTTCCCCATTGACCCCATTGCCCCCCCATTGACCCCATTGACCCCATAGCTTCCCCATTGACCCCATAGCTTCCCCATTGACCCCATTGACCCCATAGCTTCCCCATTGACCCCATAGCTTCCCCATTTACCCCATTGCCCCCCCATTGGCCCCATTGACCCCATGGCTTCCCCATTGACCCCATTGCCCCACCTTTGACCCCATTGACCCCATAGCTTCCCCATTTACTCCATTGCCCCCATTGCTCCCCCCACTGACCCCATTGTCCCCCATTGACTCCATTGACCCCATTGCCCCCCCCATTGACTCCATTGCCCCCCATTGGCCCCATTGACCCCATAACTTCCCCATTTACTCCATTGCCCCCATTGCTCTCCCCATTGTCCCCTTTGCCCCCATTGACCCTCCCCTTGACCCCATTGACCCCATTGCTCCCCCATTGACCCCACTGCCCCCTTTCCCCCCCAGGGCCTGGTGGAGGCCGTGGCCGCCGAGCGCCTCCTCCGGGATGGTCCCAACGAGCTTCGCCCCCCACGTGGGACCCCCGAGTGCGTCAAGTTCGGGCGCCAATTGGCCGGGGGGCTGCAGTGCCTCATGTGGGTGGCGGCCGCCATCTGCCTCATCGCCTATGGCGTCCAGGAGGGCGAGGGCGACCGCGGCAGCTCCGACAACGTGGGTCACGCTCGGGGGCGTTCGGGGGACGTTCGGGGACCGTTGGGTGCATTTGGGGGGAAGTTCGGGACAATGGGGTCAGTGGGGTCAATGGGTGGTCAGTGGGAGGTCCATGGGGTCAATGGGGGGCAATGGGGTCAGTGAGGTCAAGGGGGGAGTCAATGGGGTCAATGGAGTCAATGGGGGCGTCAATGGGATCCATGGGGTCAATTGGGGGCTCAACAGGGTCAATGGGTCAATGGGGTTGATGGGGTCAGTGGGGTCAATGGGGAGTTAATGTGGGGGCAATTGGGTGAATGGGGTAAATGGAGGTCAGTGGAGTCAATGGGGAGGCTATGGGGTCAATGGGGTTGATGGGTGGTTAATGGAGTGAATGGGGAGTAAGTGGGGTTGGTGGGGGGTCAATGGGGTCAATGGAGTCAATGGGGGCGTCAATGGGATCCATGGGGTTAATTGGGGACTCAAGAGGGTCAATGGGTCAATGGGGTTGATGGGGTCAATGGGGTCAATGGGGAGTTAATGTGGGGGCAATTGGGTGAATGGGGTAAATGGAGGTCAGTGGAGTCAATGGGGAGGCTATGGGGTCAATGGGGTTGATGGGTGGTTAATGGAGTCAGTGGAGTCAATGGGGAGGCTGTGGGGTCAATGGGGAGTAAGTGGGGTTGATGGGGGGGTCAATGGGGTCAATGGAGTCAATGGGAAAGCTATGGGGTCAGTGGGAGGTCAGTAGGATCAGTGGAGCCAAGGGGGGGGTCAATGGGGTCAATGGGGTGGCAATTGGGTCAATGGGGGGACAATGGGGTCAATGGAGCCGATAGGGCAGCTATGGGGTCAATGGCGTTAATGGGGTCAAGGGGGGTGTCAATGGGATCAGTGGAGTCAATGGGGAAGCTATGAGGTCAATGGGGTCGATGGGGGGTCAATGGGGTCAATTGGGAGCTCAACAGGGTCAATGGAGTCAATGGGGTTGATGGGGGGTCAATGGGGTCAATGAAACCAATGGGGTCAATAGGGGGGCAATTGGGTCAATGGGGGTCAATGGGGTCAATGGAGAAGCAATGGGGTTAATGGGGTCATGGGGCTGAGGGGGGGTCAGTGGGGTCAATGGAGTCAATGGGGGGCAATGGGGTCAGTGGGGGGCAATGGGGTCAGTGGGGTCAATGGAATCAGTGGGGGGGCAGTAGGGTCAATGGGGTTGATGGGGTGTCAATGGGGTCAGTGGGGGTCAGTGGAGCTAATGGGAGGTCAATGGGGTCAATTGGGGGCATCAATGGGGTCAATGGGGTCATGGGATCAATGGGGAAATTCGGGTCCATCTTAGGGGCCACTTGGGTCCATTTGGGGGTCACATGGGACCATTTTGGGTCCATTTGGGGGCCGATCCGGGTCTATTTGCCCTTACGGAACATCCGGAGCACAACGACCCCCAACGCGGGGACAACCTGTGGGTCTCGTGGGTGGGACCCAGGCGTTCGGGCCCCTCCCGTGGTGCCCCCCGGACGCCTGGGTCCCCCGTGACGTGGTCCCCGTGTCCCAGTTGTATTTGGCCATCGCGCTCATCGCCGTGGTCGTCGTCACCGGCTGCTTCGGTTACTACCAGGAGTTCAAGAGCACCAACATCATCGCCAGCTTCAAGAACCTGGTCCCGCAGGTCAGGATGAGGTCACCCGGACGCCTGGGTCCCCTCCCGAACTCCTGGGTCCCTCCCCGAACTCCTGGGTCCCTCCTGGACACCTGGGTCCTTCCCCCGAACTCCTGGGTCCCCCCGAACTCCTGGGTCCCCTCCTGAATTCCTGAGTCCCCTCCTGGGTCCCCTCCCCGGACTCCTGGGTCCCTCCCGAACACCTGGGTCCTGCCCCGAACTCCTGGGTCCTGCCCCGAACTCCTGGGTCCCTCCCGAACTCCTGGGTCCCTCCCGAACTCCTGGGTCCTGCCCCGAACTCCTGGGTCCTGCCCCGAACTCCTGGGTCCCCCCTGAACTCCTGGGTCCCTTCGGAACTCCTGGGTCCCCTCCCGAACTCCTGGGTCCCCTCCTGAACTCCTGGGTCCCTTCCCGAACTCCTGGGTCCCTTCCTGAACTCCTGGGTCCCCTCCCGCACTCCTGGGTCCCCTCCTGAACTCCTGGGTCCCTCCCCGAACTCCTGGGTCCCTTCCGGACACCTGGGTCCTCTCCCGAATTCCTGGGTCCCCTCCTGGGTCCCCTCCCCGGACTCCTGGGTCCTCCCCCGAACTCCTGGGTCCCTCCTGAACTCCTGGGTCCCTTCTGAACTCCTGGGTCCCTCCCTGAACTCCTGGGTCCCCTCCCCGAACTCCTGGGTCCCTCCCGGACGCCTGGGTCCCTCCCCGAACTCCTGGGTCCCTCACCCGGACGCCTGGGTCCCCTTTAGCAAGCCACCGTGATCCGAGAAGGCGGCAAACTCCAAATCAACGCCAACGAGCTGGTGGTGGGAGACGTGGTGGAGATCAAAGGGGGCGACCGCGTCCCCGCCGACATCCGCATCATCTCGGCTCAGGGCTGCAAGGTGAGGACCCCCCCGGACGCCTGGGTCCCTTCCCGGACGCCTGGGTCCCTTCCCGGACGCCTGGGTCCCCCGCAGAAACCAGTCCCTTGGGTCCGTTGACCAGTTGGCCAACTGGTGGTTGAGGTTTCTCAATGGGGAACCAACGTTCGTCATGGGGATGTTGAGGTTGTTCAGCATCACCCGGACGCCTGGGTCCCCTCCCGGACGCCTGGGTCCCTCCCGAACTCCTGGGTCCCCTCCCGGATGCCTGGGTCCCTCCCGAACTCCTGGGTCCCTCCCGAACTCCTGGGTCCCTCCCGAACTCCTGGGTCCCCAACACCTTGCAGTCTCTCACCCTCACCCCTTGAGTCCTTCATTCCAAGGGCTCGGTCTCCTTCCCGGACTCCTGGGTCCCTTCCCGGACTCCTGGGTCCCTTCCCGGACTCCTGGGTCCCTTCCCGAACTCCTGGGTCCCTCCCTGAACTCCTGGGTCCCTCCCTGAACTCCTGGGTCCCTCCCGAACTCCTGGGTCCCTCCTGAATTCCTGGTCCCTTCCAGAACTCCTGGGTCCCTTCCCGAACTCCTGGGTCCCTTCCCGAACTCCTGGGTCCCTCCCTGAACTCCTGGGTCCCTCCCAGAACTCCTGGGTCCCTCCTGAACTCCTGGGTCCCTCCTGAATTCCTGGTCCCTTCCAGAACTCCTGGGTCCCTCCTGAACTCCTGGGTCCCTCCCTGAACTCCTGGGTCCCTCCCAGAACTCCTGGGTCCCCTCCCGAACTCCTGGGTCCCTCCTGAATTCCTGGTCCCTTCCCGAACTCCTGGGTCCCTCCCGAACTCCTGGGTCCCTCCCGAACTCCTGGGTCCTCTCCCGGACTCCTGGGTCCTCTCCCGGACTCCTGGGTCCCTCCCGGACGCCTGGGTCCCTCCCAGACGCCTGGGTCCTCTCCCGGACTCCTGGGTCCTCTCCCGAACTCCTGGGTCCCTCCCGGACGCCTGGGTCCCCTGTTCCTGAGCGTCATTGTCCCCCAGGTGGACAACTCTTCGCTGACGGGGGAGTCGGAGCCGCAGACGCGCTCGCCCGAGTGCACCCACGAGTCGCCATTGGAGACCCGCAACATCGCCTTCTTCTCCACCATGTGTCTGGAAGGTGACGTCATCACCCGGACGCCTGGGTCCTCCCCGCCCGGACGCCTGGGTCCCTCCCGGATGCCCGGGTCCCCCCAAACCCCATTCCCCATGGTCCATCACCCAGTTGGTCAACCGGTCATTGAAGTTCCTCAACCAACCCTTGAGGTTCCTCAACCAACCATTGAGGTTCTTCATACGAACTTTGAGTTTCTCCCCGGACTCCTGGGTCCCTCCCGGACTCCTGGGTCCCTCCCGGACTCCTGGGTCCCTCCCGGACGCCTGGGTCCCCCCAAACCCCATTCCCCATGGTCCATCACCCAGTTGGTCAACCGGTCATTGAGGTTCCTCAACCAATCGTTGAGGTTCCTCAATAGGAACCAACGTTCTTCATATGAACGTTGAGTTTCTCCATCCTCCCCCGGACGCCTGGGTCCCTCCCGGATGCCTGGGTCCCTCCCGGACTCCTGGGTCCCTCCCGGACGCCTGGGTCCCCCCAAACCCCATTCCCCATGGTCCATCACCCAGTTGGTCAACTGGTCATTGAGGTTCCTCAACCAATCGTTGAGGTTCCTCAATAGGAACCAACGTTCTTCATATGAACGTTGAGTTTCTCCATCCTCCCCCGGACGCCTGGGTCCCTCCCGGATGCCTGGGTCCCTCCTGAACTCCTGGGTCCCTCCTGAACTCCTGGGTCCCTCCCGGATGCCTGGGTCCCCCCAAACCCCATTCCCCATGGTCCATCACCCAGTTGGTCAACCGGTCATTGAGGTTCCTCAACCAACCATTGAGGTTCTTCATACGAACGTTGACTTTCTCCATCTTCTCCCGAACTCCTGGGTCCCTCCCGGACTCCTGGGTCCCTCCCGGACGCCTGGGTCCCCCCAACCCGCCATTTTTGTCCCCGTTTAGGGACGGCCACGGGCTTGGTGATCAACACGGGTGACCGGACCATCATCGGGCGCATCGCCAGCCTGGCCTCGGGGGTGGAGAACGAGAAGACGCCCATCGCCATCGAGATCGAGCACTTCGTGGACATCATCGCCGGCTTGGCCATCTTCTTCGGGGCCACCTTCTTCGTGGTGGCCATGGTCATCGGTTACCCCTTCCTCAGGGCCATGGTCTTCTTCATGGCCATCGTGGTGGCCTACGTCCCCGAGGGCTTGTTGGCCACCGTCACGGTGAGCGCCATGGGGGGTTCTCGGGTGCTATGGGGCTTCATGGGGTCCTGGAGGTGGTTATGGGGTCCCACCACAACCTAGAGGTTCTACGAGGAATCTGAAGGGCTTGATGGACCCCATGACGTGTCTGTGGGTTCCCACCACAACCTATGGGTGCTATGGGGGACCCAAAGGTCTTGATGGACCCTATGACGTGTCTATGGGTTCCCACCACAACCTATGGGTTCTACAAGGACCCGAAGGTCTTGATGGACCCCATGACGTGTCTATGGGTTCCCACCACAACCTATGGGTGCTATGGGGGACCCAAAGGTGTTGATGGACCCCCTGATGTGTCTGTGGGTTCCCACCACAACCCATGGATCCCATAAGGGTTCTAGGTGTCCCTATGGATCCAAGGCCACCATGTGACCTCCAGGATGTCCCAAAGAACCCATGGGTGCTATGGTGGACCCAGAGGTCTTGATGGACCCCATGACGTGTCTATGGGTTCCCACCACAACCCATGGGTCCCATAAGGGTTCTAGGTGTCCCAACGGGTCCGAGGCCACCATGTGACCTCCGGGATGTCCCCGTTGTCCCCAGGTGTGCCTGTCGCTCACGGCCAAGCGCCTGGCGCGCAAGAACTGCGTGGTGAAGAACCTGGAGGCCGTGGAGACCCTGGGCTCCACCTCGGTCATCTGCTCCGACAAGACGGGGACGCTGACCCAGAACCGCATGACGGTGGCGCATCTGTGGTTCGACAACCAGATCCACGCGGCCGACACCACCGAGGACCAGTCCGGTGAGGGGCTGGGGTCCCCATGTCCCCATTGTCCCCATTGTCCCCATCTCCCCAGATACCCCTGTCCCCATTGTCCCCATTGTCCCCATTGTCCCCATCTCCCCAGATACCCCTGTCCCCATTGTCCCCATTGTCCCCATTGTCCCCATCTCCCCAGATACCCCTGTCCCCATTGCCCTCATTGACCCCATTGATCCCATTGACCCCATTGACCCCAATGTCCCCCATTGTCCCCATTGACCCCATTGTCTTCGTTGTCCCCATTGTCCCCATATCCCCATTGACCCCATTGTGCCCATTGACGCCATTGTCCTCATTGTCTCCGTTGTCCCCAATATCCCCATTGCCCCCATTGATCCCATTGTCCCCATATCCCCATTGACCCATTGTCCCCATTGATCCCATTGTCCCCATATCCCCATTGACCCATTGTCCCCATTGATCCCATTGTCCCCATATCCCCATTGACCCATTGTCCTGAATGTCTCCATTGTCCCCATTGCCCCATTGCCCCCACTGATCCCATTGTCCCCATTGATCCCATTGTCCCCACTGCCTCCCATTGATCCCATTGCCTCCATTGATCCCATTGCCTCCATTGATCTCATTGTCCCCATTGATCCCATTGTCCCCATTGCCCCCATTGTCCCCATTGCCCCCATTGTCCCCATTGCCCCCATTGATCCCATTGCCCCCATTGATCCCATTGCCTCCATTGTCCCCATTGCCCCCATTGATCCCATTGCCTCCATTGCCCCCATTGATCCCATTGCCCCCATTGTCCCCATTGCCCCCATTGATCCCATTGCCCCCATTGTCCCCATTGCCCCCATTGTCCCCATTGCCCCCATTGATCCCATTGCCTCCATTGTCCCCATTGCCTCCATTGTCCCCATTGCCTCCATTGTCCCCATATCCCCATTGACCCATTGTCCCCATTGTCCTGAATGTCTCCATTGCCCCATTGCCCCATTGCCCCCATTGATCCCATTGTCCCCATTGATCCCATTGTCCCCATTGACCCATTGTCCCCATTGATCCCATTGCCCCCATTGCCCCATTGTCCCCAACGTCCCCATTGTCCCCATGTCCCCAGGCCAGAGTTTCGACCAATCCTCGGACACCTGGGCCATGCTGAGCCGCGTTGTCACCCTCTGCAACCGGGCCCAGTTCAAACCGGGCCAGGAGAACGTCCCGGTGGCCAAGGTGGGGACATCGGGGACATTGGGGACACTGTGGGGATACTGGGGACATTGGGGACAATGGGGTCAATGGGGGTATTGGGGTCAGTGGGGGGATATTAAGGACAATGGGGGTCAATGGGGACGTTGGGGTCAATGGGGTCAATGGGGGGATATTGGGGACATGGGGACATTGGGGTCAATGGGGTCAGTGGGGGGATATTAAGGACAATGGGGATCAATGGGGACATTGGGGTCAATGGGGTCAATTGGGGGATATTGGGGACATGGGGACATTGGGGTCATTGGCGGTTATTGGGGACGTGAGGACATTGGGGTCAGTGGGGGGATAGTGGTGACATTTGGGTCAATGGGGTCATTGGGGATATTGGGGTCAATGGGGAGATATTGGGGTCATTGGGTTCATTGGGGACTTTGGGGACATTGGGACCAATGGGGTCATTGGGTTCAATGTGATCATTGGGGTCAAGGGGGTCATTGGGGTCATTGGGGTCAATGGGGTCATTGGGCTCAATGGGGACAATATAGACTCCCCAGAGCTCCACCCCCTGAAGCCCCACCCATTCTAAGCCCCGCCCACTTAATCCCTGCCCACTTAACCCCTTCAACCTGATGCCCATTGAGGCCCTATGGGGGTGATATAGACCCCCCAGAGCTCCACCCACTTAGGCCACGCCCATTCCAAGCCCCGCCCCCTTAACCACCACCCACTTAAACCCCACCCTCCCCAAATCCCGCCCACTTAACCCCTTCAACCTGATGCCCATTGAGGCCCTATGGGGGCAACATAGACCCCCAGAGCTCCACCCACCTAAGCCCCTCCCACCTAAGCCCCGCCCCCTTGAGCCCCGCTCCCTTGAGCCCCACCCTCCCCAAATCCCGCCCACTTAACCCCTTCAACCTGATGCCCATTGAGACCCTATGGGGGCAATACAGACCCCCCCAGAGCTCCACCCACTTAAACCCCTCCCACCTAAGCCCCGCCCCCTTGAGCCCCGCCCTCCCCAAGTCCCGCCCACTTAACCCCTTCAACCCTATGCCCCTTGGCACCTTATGGGAGCCAAAATAGACTGCCCAGAGCTCCACCTCCTGAAGCCCCACCCATTCCAAGCCCCGCCCACTCTAAGCCCCGCCCCCTCGAGCCCCGCCCAGCTAAGCCCCGCCCCGCAGCGCGAGGTGATTGGCGACGCGTCCGAGACGGCGCTGCTCAAGTTCGCGGAGGCCACGCTGGGGACGGTGACGGAGGCTCGGGGACGCTGGCCCAAGGTGGCCGAGCTGCCCTTCAACTCCACCAACAAGTTCCAGGTAAGGGACCCAGGCGTTCGGGAGGGGACCCAGGCGTTCGGGAGGGGACCCAGGCGTTCGGGAGGGGATCCAGGATTTCAGGAGGGACCCAGGAGTGCCCCAAGGGACCCAGGCGTCCGGGAGGGACCCAGGAGTTCAGGAGGGGACTCAGGAGTTCAGGTGGTGATCCGGGAGTTCGGGAGGGGACCCAGGAGTTCGGGAGGGACCCAGGTGTCCGGGAGGGACCCAGGAGTTCGGGAGGGGACCCAGGAGTTCGGAGGGGACCCAGGAGATCAGGGAGGACCCAGGAGTTCGGGGGTGAACCCAGGAGTGCGGGAGGGACCCAGGAGTGCGGGAGGGACCCAGGAGTGCGGGAAGGGACCCAGGAGTTCGGGAGGGACCCAGGAGTTCGGGAGGGACCCAGGAGTGCGGGAAGGGACCCAGGAGTTCGGGAGGGACCCAGGAGTTCGGGAGGGACCCAGGAGTGCGGGAAGGGACCCAGGAGTTCTGGGAGGGACCCAAGTAGGGGACCCAGGAGTCAGGGACAGACCCAGGAGTCCAGGAGGGGACCCAGGCGTCCGGGAGGGACCCAGGCGTCCGGTTCCCCCCCTCCCCCAGGTGTCGGTGCATGAGTTCGGGGATCGGCAGCTGCTGGTGCTGAAGGGCGCCCCCGAGCGGGTGCTGGAGCGCTGCTCCTGGGTGCTGCTCAAGGGCCAGGAGGTGGCGCTGGACGCCCAGTGGCGCGAGGCCTTCGAGGGGGCGTACGCGGAGCTGGGGGGCAGGGGGGAGCGCGTGCTGGGTGAGTGGGGACAATGGGGACAGTGGGGACATCGGGGACATTGAGGGCAATGGGGATATTGGGGGCAATGGGGGTGATGGGGACGTTGGGGGCAATGGGGGTGATGGGGACGTTGGGGGTAATGGGGATGATGGGGACAAGGGGGGTGATGGGGACAATTTGGGCAATGGGGACATTGGGGGCAATGGGGCAATTGGGACAATGGGGACATTGGGGGTGATGGGGACATTGGGAGGAATGGGGGTGTTTGGGGGCATTGGGGGAATGAAGGTGTTTGGGACATTGGGGGCAATGGGGACATTGGGGGCGTTGGGGACGTTGGGGGCAATGGGGGTGATGGGAGTGATGGGGACATTGGGGGCGTTGGGGACATTGAGGGCAATGGGGACATTGGGGGCAATGGGGGCGATGGGAGTGATGGGGATGTTGGGGACAATGGGGGCAATGGGGCCATTGGGGACATTGGGCGCTATGGGGGTGTTGGGGACAGTGGGGGCTATGGGGACAATGGGGACAGTGCGGGCAATGGGGGCAATGGGGACATTGGGGGTAATGGGGGCAGTGGGGACAATGGGGACAGTGGGGGCAATGGGGGTTCTGAGTGAGTTGGGGACATAGGGGACAATGGTGGCGTTGGGGGGACAGGAGGACATGGGGGGAATGGGGATTTGGGGGGACGTTGGGAGAATGGGGGGACACCAGAGGTTGGTAACAAAGTCACCACCCCCTGTCCCCATGTGCCAATGTCCCCATGTCCCTATATCCCCCCATCCCTGTCCCGTTATCCCCTTGTCCCCTGTCCCCCATTGCCCCCATTGCCCCCATTGCCCCCAATGTCCCCATTACCCCCATTGTCCTCATTATCCCCATTACCCCCATTGTCCCCATTGTCCCCATTATCCCCATGTCCCCATTGTCCCCATATCCTCATGTCCCCATATCCCCCTGACCCCATGTCCCCATTATTTCCATTGTCCCCATTGTCCCCATGCCCCCATCGCCCCCATTGTCCCCATATCCCCATCACCCCCATTGCTCCCAATTTCCCCATTTGTCCCCATTGCCCCCATTGTCCCCATGTTCCCATCATCCCCAATGTCCCCATGCCCCCATTGCCCCCATTGTCCCCAATGTCCCCATCACCCCCATCGCCCCCATTGCCCCCATTGTCCCCAATGTCCCCATTGCCCCCATCACCCCCATTGCCCCCAATGTCCCCATTGTCCCCATCACCCCCATTGCCCCCAATGTCCCCATTGCCCCCATTTCCCCCACCACCCCATTGCCCCCATTGTCCCCATTACCCCCAATGTCCCCAATGTCCCCATCGCCCCCATCACCCCCATCGCCCCCATCACCCCCATCGCCCCCCATTGCCCCCCATTGCCCCCATTGCCCCCATTGCCCCCCATTGCCCCCAATGTCCCCATCGCCCCCATCGCCCCCAATGTCCCCATTGCCCCCATTTCCCCCATCACCCCATTGCCCCCATTGTCCCCATGTTCCCATCACCCCCGTCGTCCCCATGTCCCCATCGCCCCCATCACCCCTATTGCCCCCATTGTCCCCATTGCCCCCAATGTCCCCGTTGCCCCCAATGTCCCCGTTGCCCCCATTTCCCCCATTGCCCCCAATGTCCCCATTGCCCCCATTTCCCCCATCACCCCATTGCCCCCATTGTCCCCATTACCCCCATTACCCCCAATGTCCCCATTGTCCCCATCACCCCCATCGCCCCCATCACCCCCATTGCCCCCAATGTCCCCATTGCCCCCATTTCCCCCATCACCCCATTGCCCCCATTGTCCCCATTACCCCCATTACCCCCAATGTCCCCATCGCCCCCATCACCCCCATCGCCCCCATCGTCCCCATTGTCCCCATATCCGCAGGGTTCTGTGCGCGCTGGCTGCCCGCGGGGTCGGTGGCCGCGGGGACGGACCCCGAGTCGCTGCCCGAGGTGGCCCAGGGGCTCTGCTTCGCGGGGCTGGTGGCCATGATCGACCCCCCCAGAGCCACCGTCCCCCAGGCCGTGCGCAAGTGCCGGACGGCCGGGATACGGGTAGGGACAATGGGGACATTGGGGACAATGGGGACATGGGGGGAAAGGGGGACATTGGGGGTTATGGGGACATTGGGGATATTGGGGACATTGGGGGGAATGGGGGGAATGGGGACATTGGGGAGTAATGGGGACATTTGGGACAATGGGGACAGTGGGGGTAATGGGGATATTGGGGGACAATAGAGATATTGGGGGTAATGGGGGTTATGGGGACATTTGGGACAATGGGGGTAATGGGGATATTGGGGGACAATAGAGATATTGGGGGTAATGGGGATAATGGAGACATTGGGGTAAGGGGGGAAATGGGGACATTGGGGGTAATGGGGACATTGGGGGGTAATGGGGACATGGGGACATTTGGGACAATGGGGATATTGGGGGTAATGGGGACATTGGGGGGTAATGGGGACATGGGGACATTTGGGACAATGGGGACATTGGGGGTAATGGGGGAAATGGGGACTTGGGGGGACATTGGGGACAATGGGGACATTGTGGGTAATGGGGGGAAATGGGGACATTGGGGGTAATGGGGACATTGGGGGGTAATGGGGACATGGGGACATTTGGGACAATGGGGACATTGTGGGTAATGGGGACATTGGGGGTAATGGGGGAAATGGGGACTTGGGGGGACATTGGGGACAATGGGGACATTGTGGTTAATGGGGGGAAATGGGGACATTGGGGATAATGGGGGTGATGGGGACAATGGGGGGACATTTGGGTAATGGGGATATTTGGGATATTGGGGACATTAAGGACAATGGGGGGCAATGGGGACATTGGGGACAATGGGGCACAATGGAGGACATGGGGACAATGGGGATATTGGGGGACAATGGGGATATTGGGGATAATGGGGGACATGGGGACATCGGGGGGCCATTGTGGATATTGGGGGGACATGGGGGGAATGGGGGGCACTGGGGGTGACATCGTGGTGTCCCCAGGTGATCATGGTGACCGGTGACCACCCCATCACGGCCAAGGCCATCGCGGCGGCCGTGGGGATCATTTCGGAGGGCAGCGAGACCCCCGAGGAGGTGGCGGCGAGACAGCGAATCCCCCTGGACAGGGTGGACCCCAGGTACGGGGACCCAGGCGTCCGGGAGGGACCCAGGAGTTCGGGGGGGACCCAGGAGTTCGGGAGGGACTCAGGAGTTCGGGGGATGCAGGAGACTGGGGGACCCAGGAGTTTGGGAGGGACCCAGGAGTTCGGGGGGGACCGAGGAGTTTGGGGGATGCAGGAGTTTGGGGGACCCAGGAGTTCGGGAGGGACCCAGGAGTTCGGGAGGGACCCAGGAGTTCGGGGGATGCAGGAGACTGGGGGAAACAGGAGGTTGGGAGGGGACCCAGGAGTTCGGGAGGGACCCAGGAGTTCGGGAGGGACCCAGGAGTTCAGGGGATGCAGGAGTCTGTGGGACCCAGGAGTTCGGGAGGGACCCAGGAGTTCAGGGGATGCAGGAGTCTGTGGGACCCAGGAGTTCGGGAGGGACCCAGGAGTCCAGGAGGGACCCAGGAGTTCGGGGGATGCAGGAGACTGGGGAAAACAGGAGTTCGGGAGGGACCCAGGAGTTCGGGAGGGACCCAAGACTTTGGGAGGGGACCCAGGCGTGTGGGAGGGACCCAGGCGTCCGAGAGGGGACCCAGGCGTCCGGGGGTGTCCCGCAGGCTGGCGCGGGCGCGGGTGGTGACGGGGGCGGAGCTGGCGGCCATGACCCCGGGGACCCTGGAGGGGCTGCTCCGCGCTCACCCCGAGATGGTGTTCGCCCGGACGTCACCGCAGCAGAAACTCGTCATCGTGGAGAGCTGCCAGCGCCTGGTGGGGACATGGGGGACATGGGGACATTGGGGGTGTCGGGGACATTGGGGACAATGGGGACATGGGGGGCAATGGGGACAATGGGGACATGGGGGACAATGGGGGTGTTGGGGACAGTGGGGGTGTTGCTTCTCCATTTGAGTCCATTGACCTCCCATTGATCCCATTGATCCCATTGACCCCATTGATCTCATTGACCCCATTGACCCCATTGAGTCCATTGATCCCATTGACCCCATTGAGTCCATTGAGTCCGTTGCCCCCCCATTGATCCCATTGACCCCATTGAGTCCACTGCCCCCCCATTGACCACATTGATCCCATTGATCCCATTGACCTCATCGAGTCCATTGAGTCCATTTACCCCATAGTCCGCCCGTTGACCCCATTGCCCCCCCATTGATCCCATTGACCCCATTGATCGAGTCCATTGCCCCCCCACTGACCCCATTGACCACATTGATCCCATTGATCCCATTGACCCCATTGACCCCATTGACCCCATTGATCCCATTGCCCCCATTGACCTCATTGAGTCCATTGATTCCATTTACCCCATAGTCCGCCCGTTGACCCCATTGACCCCATTGCCCCCCCATTGATCCCATTGACCCCATTGATCCATTGACCCCATTGAGTCCACTGCCCCCACATTGACCCCATTGACCACATTGACCCCATTGATCCCATTGCCCCCATTGACCTCATTGAGTCCATTGAGTCCATTTACCCCATAGTCCGCCCGTTGACCCCATTGACCCCATTGCCCCCCCATTGCCCCCATTGACCCCATTGCCCCCCCATATACCCCGCTGATCCCATTGCTTCCCCACTGACCCCATTGCCCACCCATTGACCCCATTGCTTCCCCATTGACGCCATTGACCCCTTTGCCCCCCCATTGACTCCAATGTCCCCATTGCCCCCCCATAGACCCCACTGATCCCACTGCTTCCCCATTGACCCTATTGCCCACCCATTGACCCCATTGCTTCCCCATTGACTCCATTGACCCCATTGCCCCCCCATTGCCCCCATTGACGCCATTGACCCCATTGCCCCCCCATTGACTCCATTGCCCCCATTGCCCCCATTGCCCCCCATTGCCCCCAATGGCCCCATTGACTCCATTGCCCCCATTGGCTCCATTGACCCCATTGCCCCCATTGACCTCATTGCCCCCAATGACCCCATTGCCCCCATTGCCCCCATTGACCCCATTGCCCCCATTGACCCCATTGACGCCATTGCCCCCATTGACCCCATTGGCTCCATTGACCCCATTGCCCCCACTGACCCCCCATTGACTCCAATGTCCCCATTGCCCCCACTGACCCCATTGCCCCCATTGACGCCATTGACGCCATTGCCCCCATTTCCCCCATTGACCCCATTGCCCCCATTGCCCCCACTGACCCCATTGCCCCCATTGACGCCATTTCCCCCATTGCCCCCCCATTGACTCCAATGTCCCCATTGCCCCCATTGCCCCCAATGACCCCATTGCCCCCATTGCCTCTATTGACCCCATTGACTCCATTGCCCCCATACCCCCATTGACCCCATTGACCCCGTTGTCCCCCGTGTCCCCAGGGCGCCATCGTGGCGGTGACGGGCGACGGGGTCAACGACTCCCCGGCGCTGAAGAAAGCCGACATCGGGGTGGCCATGGGCATCGCCGGCTCCGACGCCGCCAAGAACGCGGCCGACATGATCCTGCTGGACGACAACTTCGCCTCCATCGTCACCGGCGTGGAGCAGGGTGACCGTGGGGACAGCCCCGGACGCCTGGGTCCCCCCCGAACTCCTGGGTCCCTCCCGAACTCCTGGGTCCCTCCCGAACTCCTGGGTCCCCTCCCGAACTCCTGGGTCCCCCCCGAACTCCTGGGTCCCCCCCGAACTCCTGGGTCCCCCCCGAACTCCTGGGTCCCTCCCGAACTCCTGGGTCCCCTTCCCTATAGGTCGCCTGATCTTCGACAACCTCAAGAAGTCCATCGCCTATACGTTGACCAAGAACATCCCTGAGCTGACCCCGTACCTCATCTACATCACGGCCAGCGTGCCCCTCCCCCTGGGCTGCATCACCATCCTCTTCATCGAGCTCTGCACCGACATCGTGAGTCCCGCCCGGACGCCTGGGTCCCTCCCGAACTCCTGGGTCCCTCCCGAACTCCTGGGTCCCTCCCTGAACTCTTGGGTCCCTCCTGAAGTCCTGGGTACCTTGGAGCACTCCTGGGTCCCTCCCGAACTCCTGGGTCCCTCCCGAACTCCTGGGTCCCCTCCCGGACGCCTGGGTCCCTCCCGGACGCCTGGGTCCCTCCCGAACTCCTGGGTCCCTCCCGGACGTCTGGGTCCCTCCCGAACTCCTGGGTCCCTCCCGGACGCCTGGGTCCCTCCCGAACTCCTGGGTCCCCCCCGAACTCCTGGGCCCCCCCCCGAACTCCTGGGTCCCTCCCGAACTCCTGGGTCCCCCCCTGAACTCCTGGGTCCCTCCCGAACTCCTGGGTCCCCCCCGAACTCCTGGGTCCCTCCCGCCCTCCTGGGTCCCTCCCGGACGCCTGGGTCCCCTGAACTCCTGTCTCCTCCAACCTCCCGTTTCCCCCGAACTCCTGGGTCCCTCCCTGAACTCCCGGGTCCCTCCCGGACGCCTGGGTCCTCCCGGACGCCTGGGTCCCTCACCCGGACGCCTGGGTCCGCAGTTCCCCTCGGTGTCGCTGGCCTATGAGAGGGCAGAGAGCGACATCATGCACCTGAAGCCCCGGAACCCCCGACGCGACCGATTGGTCAACGAGCCCCTGGCCGCCTATTCCTACTTCCAGATCGGTACGGCCGGACGCCTGGGTCCCTCCTGGACGCCTGGGTCCCCTCCCGGACTCCTGGGTCCCTCCCGGACGCCTGGGTCCCTCCCGAACTCCTGGGTCCCCTCCCAGACTCCTGGGTCCCTCCCGAACTCCTGGGTCCCCTCCCGGACTCCTGGGTCCCCTCCCGGACTCCTGGGTCCCTCCCGGACTCCTGGGTCCCTCCCGAACTCCTGGGTCCCCTCCCGGACTCCTGGGTCCCCTCCCGAACTCCTGGGTCCCTCCCGGACTCCTGGGTCCCTCCCGGACTCCTGGGTCCCCTCCCGGACTCCTGGGTCCCCTCCCGGACTCCTGGGTCCCTCCCGGACTCCTGGGTCCCCTCCTGGACTCCTGGGTCCCCTCCCGGACTCCTGGGTCCCCTCCCGGACTCCTGGGTCCCTCCCGAACTCCTGGGTCCCCTCCCGGACTCCTGGGTCCCTCCCGGACTCCTGGGTCCCCTCCTGGACTCCTGGGTCCCTCCCGGACTCCTGGGTCCCCTCCCAAACTCCTGGGTCCCCTCCCGAACTCCTGGGTCCCTCCTGGACTCCTGGGTCCCCCGAACTCCTGGGTCCCTCCTGAACTCCTGGGTCTCTCCCGGACTCCTGGGTCCCCCAGTCTCCCATTTTCCCCCAAACTCCCATTTCCCCCGGATGCCTGGGTCCCCTCCCGAACTCCTGGGTCCCCTCCCGAACTCCTGGGTCCCCTCCCGAACTCCTGGGTCCCTCCCGAACTCCTGGGTCCCCTCCCGAACTCCTGGGTCCCTCCCTGAACTCCTGGGTCCCTCCCTGAACTCCTGGGTCCCTCCCGGACTCCTGGGTCCCTCCCGGACTCCTGGGTCCCCCAGACTCCTGTGTCCCCTGAACTCCTGGGTCCTTTTCCACTTGGACGCCTGGGTCCCCTCCCGAACTCCTGGGTCCCCCAAGCTCCCGTTTCCCCCCAAACCCCTGTATCCCCCGGACACCTGGGTCCCTCCCGGACTCCTGGGTCCCTCCCGGACGCCTGGGTCCCCTATAGGTGCTATCCAGTCCTTTGCGGGGTTCGTGGACTACTTCGTGGCCATGGCCCAGGAGGGCTGGTGGCCACTGCTCTGCGTGGGGCTGCGCCCGCGCTGGGAGGACGAGCACGAGCAGGAGCTGCAGGACAGCTACGGGCAGCAGTGGGTACGTATGGACCCCATAGGGACCTATAGGGTCCTACAGAGCCCTAGAGACACCTACAGAGCCCTATAGAGCTACATGGGGTCTCTATGGTTCCCTATTGGTCTCTATGGTTCCCTATTGGTCTCTATGGTTCCCTATTGGTCTCTATGGTCTCTATGGCTCTCTATGGCTCTCTGTGGTCTCTATGGGTCCTTATGGGTCTCTATGGTTCTCTGTGGTCCCTATGGGTCCCTATGGGTCTCTATGGGTCTCTGTGGTCTCTATGGGTCGCTATGGGTGTCTATGGTCCCTATGGCTCTCTATGGGTCTTTATGGCTCTCTATGGTCTCTATGGCTCTCTATGGTCTCTATGGGTCTCTATGGTTCTCTATGGTCTCTATGGGTCGCTATGGGTCTCTATGGTTCTCTGTGGTCCCTATGGGTCCCTATGGGTCTCTATGGGTCTCTGTGGTCTCTATGGGTCGCTATGGGTGTCTATGGTCCCTATGGCTCTCTATGGGTCTTTATGGCTCTCTATGGTCTCTATGGCTCTCTATGGTCTCTATGGGTCTCTATGGTTCTCTATGGTCTCTATGGGTCGCTATGGGTCTCTATGGTTCTCTGTGGTCCCTATGGGTCCCTGTGGGTCTCTATGGTCTCTGTTGATCTCTATGGGTCTCTGTGGTCTCTATGGGTCACTATGGGTCTCTATGGTCTCTATGGCTCTCTATGGTCTCTATGGCTCTCTATGGTCTCTATGGGTCTCTATGGGTCTCTATGGTTCTCTATGGCGCTCTATGGTTCCCTATGGGTCTCTATGGCTCTCTATGGTTCCCTGTTGGTCTCTATGATTTCCTGTTGGTCTCTATGGTTCCCTATGGGTCTCTATGGGTCTCTGTGGGTCTTTATGGGTCGCTATGATTCCCTATGGTTCCCTATTGGTCTCTATGGGTCCCTATGGTGCTCTATGGTCCCTATGGGTCCCTGTGGGTCTCTATGGATCCCTACTGGTCTCTATGATTCCCTATTGGTCTCTATGGTTCTCTATGGGTCTCTATGGGTCTCTATGGGTCTCTGTTGATCTCTATGGGTCTCTAAGGGTGTATGGGGGTCTATATGGTGTCTATACATCCCATAGACGTTCTGGCAGCGGCGGTACCAGCAGTACACGTGCTACACCGTGTTCTTCATCAGCATCGAGATGTGTCAGATCGCCGACGTGCTCATCCGCAAGACCCGGCGCCTCTCGCTGCTCCAGCAGGGCCTCTTCCGGTCGCCTATGGAGCCTATAGGGGGCTATATGGGCTTATGGGGTCCTATGGGGGCCAGAGAGGGCCATAGGGGGCCGTGGAGTCAATGGGGTTTTGCTGGAGTCAATGGGGGCTCTGCCAAGGTCTGTGGGGTCTACGGGAGCTATGGGGTTCTTATGGTCACCTATAGGGTCTATAGGGGGCTATGGGGTCCATTAGGGTCTATGGGGGTCCATAGGGGGCTGTGGGGTCAATGGGGTTTTGCTGGGTGCAATGGGGGCTCTGCCAAGGTCTATGGGAGCTATGGGGCTCTTTTGGTCTCCTATAGATGCTATAGGGGGCTATGGGGTCTATAGGGGTCCAGAGAGGGCCACAGGGGGCTGTGGAGTCAATGGGGTTTTGCTGGGTGCAATGGGGGCTCTGCCAGGGTCTATGGGAGCTATGGGGATCTACTGGTCACCTATAGGGGCTATAGGGTCTATAAGAGGTTATGGGGTCCATTGGGGTCTATGGGGGTCCATAGGGAGCTGTGGAGTCAATGGGGTTCTGCTGGGCTCTATGGGGTTCTCATGGTCACCTATAGATGCTATAGGGGGTTATGGGGTCCGTGGGGGTCTATGGGTCCTATGGGGTCTGTGGGGGTCTATAGCGTTTATGGGGCTCTGCTGGGGTCTATAGGGGGCTATGGGGGCTGTTGGGGGCTATAAGGAGCTATGGGGGCTATAGGGGTCTATGGGGTCCATTGGGGTCTATGGGGGTCTATAGGGCTTATGGGGCTCTGCTGGGGTCTATAGGGGGCTATAGGGGCTGTTGGGGGCTATAGGGGGCTCTGGGCTTCCTATAGTGCCCATAGGGGCTCTATGGGGGCATAGGGTGCTATAGAGGACTATAGGGGCTATGGGGGCTATAGGTGCCTATATATCCTCAGCGGGTGCTATTGGGGCCCATAGGTCTCTCCAGGTCCCTATGGGGCCCCATAGGAGCCCATAGGTCCCTACAGGAGCCTACAAGAGCTGCCCATAGGGTGCCCATAGGGTGCTGTAGGTGCTATAGGTGGCGTCTCCCCCTATAGGAACCACATCCTGGTCATCGCCATCGTGTTCCAGGTCTCCATCGGCTGCTTCCTCTGCTACTGCCCCGGGATGCCCAACGTCTTCAACTTCATGCCCATCCGGTACGCCCGGACGCCTGGGTCCCTTGGGGCACGCCTGGGTCCCTCCCGAACACCTGGGTCCCTTGGGGCACGCCTGGGTCCCTCCCGAACTCCTGGGTCCCTTGGGGCACTCCTGGGTCCCTCCCGAACACCTGGGTCCCTTGGGGCACTCCTGGGTCCCTCCCAAACACCTGGGTCCCTTGGGGCACGCCTGGGTCCCTCCCGAACTCCTGGGTCCCTTGGGGCACTCCTGGGTCCCTCCCGAACACCTGGGTCCCTTGGGGCACTCCTGGGTCCCTCCCGAACACCTGGGTCCCTTGGGGCACGCCTGGGTCCCTCCCGAACTCCTGGGTCCCTTGGGGCACTCCTGGGTCCCTCCCGAACACCTGGGTCCCTTGGGGCACTCCTGGGTCCCTCCCAAACACCTGGGTCCCTTGGGGCACTCCTGGGTCCCCCCTGGATGCCTGGGTCCCTCCCGAACTCCTGGGTCCTTCCCCGAACTCCTGGGTCCCTTCCCCGAACTCCTGGGTCCCTTGGGGCACTCCTGGGTCCCCCCTGGATGGCTGGGTCCCTCCCGAACTCCTGGGTCCCTTGGGGCACGCCTGGGTCCCTCCCGAACTCCTGGGTCCCTTGGGGCATGCCTGGGTCCCTCCCGAACTCCTGGGTCCCTTGGGGCACTCCTGGGTCCCCCCTGGGTGCCTGGGTCCCTCCCGAACTCCTGGGTCCCCTCCCGAACTCCTGGGTCCTTCCCCGAACTCCTGGGTCCCTCCTGAACTCCTGGGTCCCCTCCCGAACTCCTGGGTCCCTCCCAAACTCCTGGGTCCCTCCCGGACGCCTGGGTCCCCTGACCACGTGTCCCCCCCAGGTTCCAATGGTGGTTCGTCCCGATGCCCTTCGGGCTCCTCATCCTCATCTACGACGAGATCCGGAAACTGGGAGTGAGGAGACACCCCGGAAGTGAGTGACCCCGGACGCCTGGGTCCCTCCCGGACGCCTGGGTCCCCTCCCGGACTCCTAGGTCCCTCCCGGACGCCTGGGTCCCCCCTCACCCCTCTCTTTCACCCCCCAGGTTGGTGGGACCGAGAACTTTATTACTGAGATGAAGGCTTCCCCGGACGCCTGGGTCCCTCCCGAACTCCTGGGTCCCTCCCGAACTCCTGGGTCCCCCCTTGATATGAAAGAAACGAACGGGATGAACAGAATCTGAACCGGGAGCCCCGAACCGCCCGTTTCCGCCTCCATTTGCCTCGGTGCAACATCACTTCCGGTCCTTCCAGGCGCCTCGGTGCCACCTCCAAACCTCCCCCCCTCTGCCCCCGCGACCCCGAACTTTGGTTCCGCCCCCAACCTTTTGGTTCGCACCCGAACTCCTGGGTCCCTCCCGAACTCCTGGGTCCCTCCTGAAGTTCTGGGTCCCCTCCCGGACGCCTGGGTCCCTCCCGAACGCCTGGGTCCCCGACACCCGCTTCTATTCACCCAACATAGAGCCATGGATTCTTTGCTGGCAGCGCTGGACCCCCCCAAAAAATTTAGGGGGGTGGTGGTGTGTGGCAATAAAGTGAACAAAACGCCCCAAAAAACCCTTCGGGTGTGTCGAGTTTTTCTGGGAAGACCCCGAGCCCCTCCCCCATCCTTAGGCGGGATCCCCAATTCTCCCCCTCCTCCCATTTACCCGCAATGCCCCAAAATTGGGGGACACCCCCCCCCCAAACCCCATAATGGTTTGGCCCGCCAGAGCGCTATTAGTACGCTAGAACGCCCACTTCCGGGACTACAACTCCCATGATGCCCCGCGGCCCCCATAGAGCCCCATTATAACGCACCCCGCCGGGACTACAAGTCCCGTGATGCCCCGCGGTTCCCGCGCTTTCCCACTTCCGGTGGAGCAGCCATGGCGGCCGCTCTGGACCGCTGGGTGCGAACCGAGATGGAGCTGCCGCCCCTCCCAGGGCCGGTGCTGCGCAGGTCGGACCCAAAACCACCCGAATTCACCCCAAAACCCCCGCGGGACTCCTAGGTCCCCTTACCCGAACTCCTCGGTCCCTTCTCCCGAACTCCTGGGTCCCTCCCCGCACTCCTGGGTTCCTCCCGAACTCCTGGGTCCTTCTCCCAAACTCTTGGGTCCTCCCCGAACTCCTGGGTCCATTGGGGCACTCCTGGGTCCATTGGGGCACTCCTGGGTTCCTTGGGGCACTCCTGGGTCCCCTTCTCCCGAACTCCTGGGTCCCCTTCTCCCGAACTCCTGGGTCCATTGGGGCACTCCTGGGTCCCTTTGCTCCCGAACTCCTGGGTCCCTTCTCCCGAACTCCTGGGTCCCTTCTCCCGAACTCCTGGGTCCCTTGGGGCACTCCTGGGTCCCTTTGCTCCCGAACTCCTGGGTCCCTTTGCTCCCGAACTCCTGGGTCCCTTCTCCCGAACTCCTGGGTCCCTTGGGGCACTCCTGGGTCACTTCTCCCGGACTCCTGGGTCCCCTTCTCCCGAACTCCTGGGTCCCTTGGGGCACTCCTGGGTCCCTTTGCTCCCGAACTCCTGGGTCCCTTGGGGCACTCCTGGGTCCCTTTGCTCCCGAACTCCTGGGTCCCTTGGGGCACTCCTGGGTCCCTTTGCTCCTGAACTCCTGGGTCCCTTGGGGCACTCCTGGGTCCCTTTGCTCCTGAACTCCTGGGTCCCTTGGGGCACTCCTGGGTCCCTTTCCTCCCGCACTTCTGGGTCCTTAGGGGTACTCCTGGGTCCCCTCCCCGAGCTCCTGGGTCCCTCCCGAATGCCTCGGTCCCTTGGGGTACTCCTGGGTCCCCTTCTCCTGAACTCCTGGGTCCTTTGGGGCACTCCTGGGTCCCTGGGGCACTCCTGGGTCCCTTGGGGCACTCCTGGGTCCCTCCCGCCCCCCTGACCCCCATTTCTCTCCCCTCCCCCCCAGGTTGTGCTTGGGCTCCTGTGGCCCCATCTGGGAATTCATCACCCAGCACGTGAGACACCCCAGGTGAGGGACCCAGGCGTCCGGGGGGGACCCAGGAGTGCCCCAAGGGACCCAGGCGTCCGGGGGGCACCCAGGAGTTTGGGGGGGACCCAGGAGTTTGGGAGGGGACCCAGGAGTTTGGGAGGGACCCAGGAGTTCGGGAGAAGGGGACCCAGGAGTACCCCAAGGGACCCAGAAGTGCGGGAGGAAAGGGACCCAGGAGTTCGGGGAGGGACCCAGGAGTTCGGGAGGGGACCAGGAGTTCGGGAGAAGGGGACCCAGGAGTTCGGGAGAAGGGGACCCAGGAGTTCGGGAGAAGGGGACCCAGGAGTTCGGGAGAAGGGGACCCAGGAGTTCGGGAGAAGGGGACCCAGGAGTTCGGGGAGGGACCCAGGAGTTCGGGGAGGGACCCAGGAGTTCGGGAGGGGACCCAGGCGTCCGGGGAGGGGACCCAGGAGTACCCCAAGGGACCCAGAAGTGCGGGAGGAAAGGGACCCAGGAGTTCGGGGAGGGACCCAGGAGTTCGGGAGGGACCCAGGAGTTCGGGGAGGGACCCAGGAGTTCGGGGAGGGACCCAGGCGTCCGGGGAGGGACCCAGGCGTCCGGGGAGGGGACCCAGGCGTTCGGGAGGGGACCCAGGCGTTCGGGAGGGACCCAGGAGTTCGGGAGAAGGGGACCCAGGAGTACCCCAAGGGACCCAGAAGTGCGGGAGGAAAGGGACCCAGGAGTTCGGGGAGGGACCCAGGAGTTCAGGGAGGGACCCAGGAGTTCGGGAGGGACCCAGGAGTTCGGGGAGGGACCCAGGAGTTCGGGAGGGACCCAGGAGTTCGGGAGGGACCCAGGTGTCCGGGGAGGGACCCAGGAGTTCGGCAGGGCTGGAGTTTAATGTGGGGGGGTCGTGGTTTGTGTCCCCAGGACCGTGAAGAAGATTCGGGGGAACCTGCTCTGGAATCCACTGCACCCCCAAAATGAGGGGGGGACCCCAAAATGAGGGGGGGACCCCAAAGTGTGTGGGGGGGCCCAAAATGTGTGGGTGGACACCCCAAGATGTGGGAGGGACCTAAAATTCATGGGGGGCCCCAAAGACCCCCAGGGACCCCCCAAAAATGGGGGGAGCCCTGAATATGGGGGGTTCCCCCCCCCAAACTGCTGGTTTGGTTTGGTCCTTAACTCGGGGTTCAGGTACCAGCACCTGGAGAAGGAGGTGAGGGGGTTGGGGACCCAGGAGTTCGGGAGGGACCCAGGAGTACGGGAGGGGACCCAGGAGTTCGGGAGGGACCCAGGAGTTCGGGGAGGGACCCAGGAGTTCGGGAGGGACCCAGGAGTTCAGGGAGGGACCCAGGAGTTCGGGAGGGACCCAGGAGTTCAGGGAGGGACCCAGGAGTTCAGGGAGGGACCCAGGAGTTCGGGAGGGACCCAGGAGTTCGGGAGGGACCCAGGAGTTCAGGGACGGGACCCAGGAGTTCGGGGAGGGACCCAGGAGTTCGGGAGGGACCCAGGAGTTCGGGGAGGGACCCAAATAGGGGACCCAGGAGTTCTGGGGAGGGACCCAGGAGTTCGGGGAGGGACCCAAATAGGGGACCCAGGAGTTCTGGGAGGGACCCAGGAGTTCGGGAGGGACCTAAATGGGGGACCCAGGAGTTCTGGGGAGGGACCCAGGAGTTCGGGGGGGTCCTGGGGTGGGGGTGGGGGGGTGGTGTCACTGACCTCTGACCTTTGCCGCTGCAGGGGGCGGGGCCAACGCTGGGCGGGGCCGTTCGGCGGCTGCGCCAGGAAGTGGAGGGGCTGGGGGGGGCCCTGGGGGGGACCCAGGAGGCGGCGCTGGAGTTGGGTGAGCTATGGGGCCCGGACGCCTGGGTCCCTTATGGGGGGGTCACCCGGACGCCTGGGTCCCTATGGGGGGTGTCCCCGGACGCCTGGGTCCCTATGGGGGGGGCACCCGGACGCCTGGGTCCCTATGGGGGGGGTCACCTGGATGCCTGGGTCCCTATGGGGGGTGTCCCCAGACGCCTGGGTCCCCACGGGGGGGTCACCCGGACTCCTGGGTCCCCTTGCAGAGGCGGCGCTGTGGGCGGGGCTGTCCCGCCGGTGGGCGGAGCTTCGTCGGGGGGCGGAGCTTCGGCTGCTGGGGGCAGAGCAGCAGCGGACCAATCAGCGGCTGGGGGCGTGGCCAGCGGCCCTGCGCCCCCCCAAGGGGTGAGTGACAGGGGGCGGGACTTCCGGGGGGGGGGGCGGGGGGTGGATTTTTGGCGCCAAAATCATGGCTTTGTTCCCACAGGCCCGGGGGGGCGGGGCCAGCGCTGGGCGGGGCTGCGGGGGCGGAGCTGGAAGTGCTGGTGAGTGACAGGGGGTGGGGGCAGGGGAGGGGGTGGGGCCGGAAGTGGGCGGGGACTGATTGGCTCCACCCCCCCAGGGAGCGGTTCGGGCCGTGTGCAAAAGCCGGGCGGAGGTGCTGGGGGCGGGGCTGGAGTTGGAGCAGCCAATCAGGTGAGAGCGAGCAGCTGTCAGTCATCCCCAGCTGTCAATCACCCCCCAGCTGTCAATCCCCCCAAGCTGTCAATCATTCCCCAGCTGTCAATCATCTGCCACCCATCAATCATCCCCACATGTCAGTCATCCTCACCTGTCAATCATCCCTGTCAATCATTCCCCACTTACCAATTATCCCCATTGGTCTATCATCCCCACCTGTCAATCATTCTCTACATCCTGTCAATCATCCTCTACCTATCAGTCATCCCCCACCTGTCAATCATCCCCATCTGTCAATCATTCTCTACCTGTCAATCATCCTCCACCTGTCAATCATCCCCACAGGACACAGGAGGTGATGGAGGCGGCCAATCAGCGCTGGAGGCGGGAGGCGGAGGTGGGCGGAGCCCTGGATGCCTGGGTCCCTTGGGGTACTCCTGGGTCCCTCCCAAACTCCTGGGTCCCTTGGGGCACTCCTGGGTCCCTCAGAACTCCTGGGTCCCCTCCAGGCCGTGCTGAGCCGCTACCCCCCCGCTTTGGTGCTGTGGGCCCTGCAGCGATTGGCTGAGGAGAGTTCCCGCCTCTGGTGGGTGTGGCCTGGGGTGGGGGGGGGGGGGGGGGGGGGGGGCTTAAGGAGGGGGCGGGGCTTAACCTGGGCTCTTCCCCAGGGAGGCGGAGCCTGAGCCCAACCCTGAACTTGACCCTGAACTTGACCCCGAGGCTCCGCCCACCGTCAAGAGCCTCATCCAGGTGGGGGGGGTCAGGATCTATGGGGCACAGTGGGGGTGGCTATGGGGCCGATGTGGGGTGTCCCCCAGGATCTATGGGGCGCAGTGGGGTCGCTATGGGGCCTATGGGGTGTCCCTTAGGATCTATGGGGCGCAGTGGGGTCGCTATGGGGCCGATGTGGGGTGTCCCCCAGGATCTATGGGGCGCAGTGGGGTCGCTATGGGGCCTATGGGGTGTCCCTTAGGATCTATGGGGCGCAGTGGGGTCGCTATGGGGCCGATGTGGGGTGTCCCCCAGGATCTATGGGGCGCGGTGGGGTCGCTATGGGGCCGATGTGGGGTGTCCCCCAGGATCTGTGGGGCGCAGTGGGGTCGCTATGGGGCCTATGGGGTGTCCCCCAGGATCTATGGGGCGCAGTGGGGTCGCTATGGGGCCTATGGGGTGTCCCTTAGGATCTATGGGGCGCGGTGGGGTCGCTATGGGACCGATGTGGGGCGTCCCCCAGGATCTATGGGGCGCGGTGGGGTCGCTATGGGGCCGATGTGGGGTGTCCCCCAGGATCTATGGGGCGCGGTGGGGTCGCTATGGGGCCGATGTGGGGTGTCCCCCAGGATCTATGGGGCGCGGTGGGGTCGCTATGGGGCCGATGTGGGGTGTCCCCCAGGATCTATGGGGCGCAGTGGGGTCGCTATGGGGCCGGTTGCCCCCCATGGCCGCTCGGCTGCGCCCCCTGGAGCAGCGGCTGCAGCAACTGAGGCTGAAACTGGAGGGGGACCCCAAAACCCTGCAGGCTGCCAGGTACCCGAAACATCCCATAATACCCCATTGTACCCCAATAATACCCCAGTGTACCCCAAAATACCCCCTGGGACCCCAAAACCTCCCAGTTCTCCCATTGGGTTCAATGGGGACCCCAAAACTCCCATTGGGTTCTATGGGGACCCCAAAAACCCCCAATTCCCCCATTGGGTTCTATGGGGACCCAAAACCCCCATTGGGTTCTATGGGGACCCCAAAATTCCCATTGGGTTCAATGGGGACCCCAAAACTCCCATTGGGTTCTATGGGGACCCCAAAAAAACCCCCAATTCCCCCATTGGGTTCAATGGGGACCCAAAACCCCCATTGGGTTCAATGGAGACCCCAAAACCCCCATTGGGTTCAATGGAGACCCCAGAACCCCCATTGGGTTCAATGGGGACCCCCAAATCTCCATTGGGTTCAGTGGGACCCCCAAACCCCCATTGGGTTCATTGGGGACCCCAAAACCCCCATTGGGTTCAATGGAGACCCCAAAACTCCCATTGGGTTCTGTGGGGACCCCAAAATTCCCATTGGGTTCAATAGGGACCCCAAAACCCCCAAAACTCCCATTGGGTTCAATGGGGACCCAAAACTCCCATTGGGTTCTATGGGGACCCCAAAATTCCCACTGGGTTCAATAGGGACCCCAAAACCCCCAAACCCCCATTGGGTTCAATGGGGACCCAAAACTCCCATTGGGTTCAATAGGGACCCCAAAAACCCCCAATTCCCCCATTGGGTTCTATGGGGACCCCAAAACCCCCAATTCCCCCATTGGGTTCAGTGGGGACCCCAAAACTTCCATTGGGTTCTATGGGGACCCCCAAAACCCCCAATTCCCCCATTGGGTTCAATGGGGACCCAAAACCCATATTGGGTTCTATGGGGACCCCAAAACCCCCAATTCACCCCAAAACCTCCATTGAGTTCAATGGAGACCCCAAAACTCCCATTGGGTTCTATGGGGTCCCCAATTCCCCCACTGGGCTCAGTGGGGACCCCAAACCCCCATTGGGTTCAATGGGGACCCAAAACTCCCATTGGGTTCTATGGGGACCCCAAAATTCCCATTGGGTTCTATGGGGACCCCAAAATTCCCATTGGGTTCAATAGGGACCCCAAAACTCCCATTGGGTTTAATGGGGACCGAAAACCCCATTGAGATCAATGGGACCCAATTTCCCCATTGGATTCAATGGGGACCAATTTCCCGCCAAAACCCCCATTGGACTCAATGGGGAACGATTTCCCGCCAAAACTCCCATTCAACTCAATGCGGAACAATTTCCCGCCAGTTCTCCCATTGATTTCAATGGGGACCAATTTCCCCATTGAGTTCAATGGGGACCAATTTGGCGCCCAAACTCCCATTGAGTTCAATGGGGACCAATTTGGCGCCCAAACCCCCATTGATCTCAATGGGGACCCCAAAACCCCTCATTTCCCACCCAAACGAGCCCCTGACGCGGCGTTTTCGGGGTCCCCCCCATTTTCGGGGTGCCCCAGGTTGGCCGTGGGGGTGGCGGGGCTGTGCGGGACCCGCCAGGCGCTGCAGCGGGGGGTGCGGGGCCTGCGGGACCCCCCAAAACCGGCGCTGGGGGACGAGAGGAGGCGGCTGAGGCGGCGGCAACGGGCGCTGGTGAGAAATGGGGGTGCAGGGGGGGTTTGGGGGTTCAGGGGGGTCCTGGGGGATATTGGGGGGGGTCCTGAAGAATTTGGGGGGGATTTGGGGGTTCAGGGGACAATTGGGGGGTTATGGGGGGTTATTGGGGTTCATGGTGGATATTGGGGGGTCCTGGGGGGATTTGGGGGTTCAGGGGGGTCCTGAGGAGATATGGGGGGGTCATGGGGGGTTATTGGGGTTCAGGGAGGATTTGGGGGTCATGGGGGGCATTTGGGGGTTCAGGGGGACTTGGGGGGTCATGGGGGGATATTGGGGGGTTATTGGGGTTCAGGGGGGATTTGGGGGTTCAGGGGGACTTGGGGGGTCATGGGGGGTTATTGGGGTTCAGGGGGGGATTTGGGGGTCCATGGTGGATATGGGGGGGTCCGGGGGGGTATTGGGGTTCATGGGGTTATTGGGGGCTCATGAGGGTTATTGGGGTTCAGGGGGGATTTGGGGGTTCAGGGGGGTCCTGGGGGGTTATTGGGGTTCATGGTTGATATTGGGGGGTTATTGGGATTCAGGGGGGATTTGGGGGTTCAGGGGGGTCCTGGGGAGATATTGGGGGGTTCATGGTGGATATTGGGGGGTCATGGGGGTTATGGGGGTTCAGGGGGGTCCTGGGGGGTTATTGGGGTTCATGGTGGATATTGGGGGGTCATGGGGGGTTATTGGGGTTCATGGTGGATATTGGGGGTCATGGGGGGTTATTGGGGTTCAGGGGGGGTTTGGGGGTTCAGGGGGGTCCTGGGGAGATATTGGGGGGTTCATGGTGGATATTGGGGGGTCATGGGGGTTATTGGGGTTCATGGTGGATATTGGGGGTCATGGGGGTTATTGGGGTTCATGGTGGATATTGGGGGTCATGGGGGTTATTGGGGTGTCCAGGGGGGTTATTGGGGTTTGGGGGCTCATGGTGGATATTGGGGGGTCATGGTGAATATTGGGGTGTCCGAGGGGGTTATGGGGGGGTCCCTGTGCCCCATTTTGGGTCATTTCCCCCCATTTCCAGCTGCGTCGGGCCCGGCGGCTCCGCTTCCTCATTGGAGCCACCAGGGGGCTCCGGGAGCGGCTGCGCCCCCTGCAGGAGCAGGTGGGACATGGGGCCCTATGGGGGTAAAATGGGGGGGTCCTATGGAATTGGGGGGGGTCCCTGAGATATGGGGGGGGGGGGATATAGGGGGGAGGGTAAGGAAATGGGGGGAGGGCAAAATGGGGGGGTGGGGGTAAATAAAGGGGGGGGTCCACAAATAAATGGGGGGAATCAATGAATGGGGGGGAACCAAATGAATGGGGGGGACCAATGAGTGGGGGGGTCTCTAATAATTGGGGGGGTCCCTAAATAAATGGGACCCCAAATAAATGGGGGGGTCCCTAATAATTGGGGGGGGGTCCCTAAATAAATGGGGGGAACCCAATGAATGGGGGGAACCAAATGAATGGGGGGGACCAAATGAATGGGAGGGACCAATGAATGGGGGGAATCAATTAATGGGGGGGAATCAATTAATGGGGGGGGAATCAGTGAATGGGGGGGGTCCTTAATAATTGGGGGGGGTCCCTAATAATTGGGGGGGCCCCTAAATGGACCCCAAATAAATGGGGGGGTCCCTAAATGAATGGGGGAACCCATTGAATGGGGGGAACCAAATGAATGGGGGGGGACCAAATGAATGGGGGGGACCAATGAATGCGGGGGAATCAATGAATGGGGGGGGTCCCTAATAATTGGGGGGGGTCCCTAAATAAATGGGACCCCAAATAAATGGGGGGGGTCCCTAAATAAATGAGAGGAACCCAGTGGATGAGGGGAATCAATGAATGGGGGGAACCAAATGAATGGGGGGAACCAATGAATGGGGGGGGACCCAATAAATGGGGGGAACCAATGAATGGGGGGAACCCAATGAATGGGGGGGTCCCCAAAGCCCTAATTGGGGGTCAGGGTTTTTGGGGTGATTTCCCCCATTTTTGGGGTCCCCCCCTGACCCTTCCCCCCCCCCATTGCAGGTGCGGGGGGAGGGGCGCGTGGGACCCCCCCCGGAGCTGGAGGGGGAGGGGCAGCGCATGCGGAGGTTGCTGGGAGAACTGGGAGCACTGGGAGAGGCCCCCCCGAGGTGAGCAGGACGCCTGGGTCCCTTATGGGGGGGGCCCGGACGCCTGGGTCCACTATGGGGGGTGTCCCCGGATGCCTGGGTCCCTTTTAGGGGGGTCACTTGGATACCTGGGGCCCTATTTTGGGGATAATGGGGGGGTCCCCGGATGCCTGGGTCCCTTATGGGGTGGGATCCCCGGACGCCTGGGTCCACTATGGGGAGGTCCCTGGACTCCTGGGTCCCTTATGGGGTGGTCCCGAACGCCTGGGTCCACTATGGGGGGGCCCGGACGCCTGGGTCCCTTATAGGGGGGTGTCTCACCCGGACGCCTGGGTCCCTTGCACTAACCCCCCCCCCATTTAAGCCCCGCCCCGGACCCTCTGCTTCCCGTTTCCCGCGCTCTGGGCCTCCCGCCACATAAGGTAGGTGTGGGCGTGGCCACTGCCGAGTGGGCGGAGCTTGGGGGGTTGAGGGCGGGGCCGGCTGTGCTGAAGCTCCGCCCCTTTTGCGGTGCCCCCCCCAGGCCCGGGAGGGGGCGCTGCGGAGGGCGGCCCGGCTCAAACGGGACATGCGGCGCCGGGGGGCGGGGCCTGAGGAGGGGGCGTGGCCAGCGCTGCCCCGCCCCGTGGGTGAGTGCAGGGGGTGGGGCTTCAAGGGGGTGGGGGTTAAAGGGGGTGGGGGTTAGTGGGTGGGGCTTTAAAAGGGGTGGAGTTTAAGGGGGTGGGGATTCAAGGGGTGGGGTATAAGGGGGTGGGGGTTAAAGTGGGTGGGGTTTAAGGGGGTGGGGTTAAGGGGTGTGGGTTAGTGGGTGGGGCTTAAATGGGGTGGGGTTTAAAGGGGCGTGGCTTAATGGGTGGGGCTTAAAGGGGGTGGGGATTAAATGGGGTGGGGTTTAAGTAGGGGTGGGGTATAAGGGGGTGGGGCTTAAATGGGGTGGGATTTAAAGGGGCGTGGCTTAATGGGTGGGGCTTAAATGGGGTGGGGTTTAAATAGGGGTATGGTATAAGGGGGTGGGGCTTAAGGGGTGGAGATGAAAGGGGTGGGGCTTAAATGGGGTGGGGATTGAAGGGGTGTGGCTTAAAGGGGGTGGGGCTTAAAGGGGCAGGGATTAAAGGGGTGTGGCTTAATGGGTGGGGCTTAAAGGGGGTGGGGCTTAAATGGGGCTTCAGTGGGCGGGGATTAAAGGGGGTGGGGATTAGGAGGGGTGGGGCTTGAAGTGGGTGGGGTTTGGGGGGGTCCAGGTTTGACTCCGCCCCCCCCCCGGCTTGGCCCCGCCCAGGGCCCATTGTGGGCGCGGCCGACGCGGAGCTCCTCCCCCGGCTGCGATTGGTCGCCGCCCAGACCCAGCAGCAAATTGAGGATTGGCCCCGCCTCCTGGAGCTCGTCAACCACTGGTGAGACGGGGGGGTACTGGGGGTTACTGGGAGCACTGGGAGGGGTGCTGGGGGTCACTGGGAACACTGGGGGGGTTACTGGGAGTTACTGGGAGCACTGGGGGGCGTTAGTGGGGGTCACTGGGAACACTGAGGGAGTTACTGGGAGTTACTGGGAGCACTGGGGGAGGTACTGAGGGTCACTGGGAACACTGGGGGAGTTACTGGGAGTTACTGGGAGCACTGGGGGAGGTACTGAGGGTCACTGGGAACACTGGGGGGGTTACTGGGAGTTACTGGGGGGTTACTGGGAGTTATTGGGAGGTCAGTGGTGGTTATTGGGGGGTCACTGGGAGTTACTGGGAGCACTGGGGGTGGTTACTGGGGGTCACTGGTGGTTACTGGGAGGCTCTAAGGCCATTACTGGGGGTTACTGGGAGCACTGGTGTTGGTTACTGGGGGTCACTGGTGGTTACTGGGAGCACTGGGAGGTTATTGGGAGTTACTGGGTGAGTTACTGGTGGTTACTGGGAGGCTCTAAAGCCATTACTGGGAGTCACTGAGAGCACTGGGAGGACACTGGGAGTTACTGGGGGGGTTCACTGGTAGTTACTGGGAGCACTGGGAGGTTACTGGGGGGTCACTGGGAGCACTGGGGGTCATTACTGGGGGTCATTGGTGTTACTGGGAGGCTCTAAAGCCATTACTGGGGGTTACTGGGAGTTACTGGGGGGGGGTCACTGGTGGTTACGGGGGGCACTGGGAGGTTACTGGTGGGGTCGCTGGTGGTCACTGGGGGTCACTGGTGGTTACTGGGAGCACCGGTGTTGGTTACTGAGGGTCACTGGGGGTTACTGGGGGGTCACTGGGGGTCACTGGGAGCACTGGTGTTGGTTACTGGGGGTCACTGGGGGTCACTGGTGCTCCCCCACCCCCCCCCAGGTGGACTCAACCCGCCCAGTGGACCTTGGCCACGCCCCCTGGCTCCCTCCCCTTCTCCCATTGGCTGCAGCGCTGGACCCGCGCCGCCAAGGCGCTGCCCTGGCCCCGCCCACTCCCCTTGGCCCCGCCCACCGAGGGGCAGGACCAGGAGCAGCCCCCGCTCTGATTGGCCGAGACCTTCACGCCCATAAAAGGGCTTGGGGGGCGTGGCCTGGAGGGGACGCTGCCTGGAGGGGGTGTGGTCACGAGGGGGCGTGGCCTGAGGGGGGCGTGGCCTGGGCGGGAAGCTCTTAAAGGGCCCATTGACATAAATAGAGACCTAAAGGCTTTTTTGGGGTGAAATTAAAGGGTTTTGGGGTGAAATTAAAGGTTTTTGGCATTCAAGGTGTTTTTGGGGCTCGTTTAAGAGGATTTTGGGGTGAAATGAAAGGGTTTTTGGGGTGAAATTGAAGGATTTTGGGTTCTTCAAGATTTAAATGTATTTAATTAATCCCTCAAGAGCCAAATTGGACCCAAATGGCCCCAAAATCCCCCCAGATTGGCTTAAAACGGATCAGGCCCCGCCCACCACCCCCCATTGGCCGCTCCGCCCCGTCCGTTGAACGTGATTGGCCAGCGGGAGGAGGATGCTGATTGGCTGCTTTATTGAGGGGTGGGGGCAGGGGGTGTGGTCTCTGCAAGCCCCGCCCCCGGAAGCGCTGTCTGGTAGATCACCATTGGCTGGATGGGGGGAAAGGGGCGGGGTCAGTGGGGACCCAGGCGTCCGGGCCACACCCCCTTCCCCCCAAAAGGGACTCAGGCCCCACCCCCTTGACCCCATGAGGGACCCAGGCGTCCGGACCCCGCCCCCTTTTCCATCGTAAGGGACCCAGGCTCCGCCCCCTTCTCCCCATAAGGGACCCAGGCATCCGGGCCCCGCCCCCTTGTCTCCCATAGTGACCCAGGCTCCGCCCACTTATCCCCCATAAAGGACCCAGGCGTCCGGGCCCCACCCTCTTTTCCACCATAAGGGACCCAGGCCCCGCCCCCTTGACCCCATAAGGGACCCAGGTGTCCGGGCCCCCACTCACCGGCCCCTCCCCTTTGGCCCCGCCCCTTCCGGCCACCACCGTCCCCGTGACCGCAAGCCCCGCCCCGGCCACGCCCATCAGCAGCAGCAGCACCTGAACCCCCAGCAGCGCCACCTATGGGGAAACGGGGGGGGAGGGGTAAGGGGGCGGGGCCTCGGTTTGGCCACGCCCCCCCCCCCCGGACCCATCCCAGCAGCGCCCACTATGGGGGAAATACGGGCGGTTAAAGGGGTGGAGTCTCAGGGCTTGGCCACGCCCCCCTAAGGAAGGCGGGGGCTGAGCTTTGGCCACGCCCCCCACGACCAATCCCAGCAGCGCCCCCTGGTGGCGGGAAAGGGACCCAGGAGTTCGGGAGGGACCCAGGAGTGCCCCAGGGACCCAGGAGTTCGGGAGGGACCCAGGAGTGCCCCAGGGACCCAGGAGTTCGGGAGGGACCCAGGAGTGCCCCAGGGACCCAGGAGTTCGGGGACACATTATTCACCCCCCCAGTGTCCCCATTACCGTCCCCATGGGTCCCAGTTGGTGGCACTGGGGACACTGGTGGCCCAGCCCCATTGTCCCCATTGCCCCCCAGTGTCCCCATTGCCCCCCATGTCCCCATTGCCCCCCATGTCCCCGTTACCGTCCCCGCGGGTCCCAGTTGGTGGCACTGGGGACACTGGTGGCCCAGCCCCAGGCTCAGTCCCTGGCCCAGCAGGGCCAGCAGGAGGCAGCACGAGGAGACCCCGCCCACGGCCACGCCCACCCGCGCCTGATGACGTCATCAAGGCAGTGGGATCACCCCCCTGTCCCCATTGGTCCCCATTGTCTCCTGTTATCCCCATTGCCCCCAATGTCCCCATTGCCCCCAATGTCCCCATTGCCCCCAATGTCCCCATATTGACCCCAATGTCCCCATATCCCCCATTGCCCCCATTGCCCCCAATGTCCCCATTGTCCCCATTGTCCCATTATCTCCAATGTCCCCATTGCCCCCAATGTCCCCATCACCTCCATTGCCCCCATTGTCCCCAATGTCCCCATTGTCCCATTGTCCCCATTGTCCCATTGACCCCATTGTCCCCATATCCCCATACTGACCTCAGTGTCCCCATGTCCCCCATTGCCTCCATTGTCCCCATGTCCCCCCATTATCCCCATTGTCCCCATATCCCCACATTGTCCCCAATGTCCCCACATCCCCCCAAGTGTCCCCATTGCCCCCATTGCCCCATTGCCCCCATTGTCCCCATGGACCCCAATGTCCCCATCACCCCCATTGTCCCCATTGCCCTCATTGTTCCCATTGTCCCCATTACCCCCACTGCCCCCATTGTCCCCACTGCCCCCATTGTCCCCATCACCTCCATTGTCCCCAATGTCCCCATTGCCCCCATTGTCCCCATTGCCCCCATTGTCCCCATGTCCCCCTCTCACCGTCCCCACTCTCGGTTTCTTGTCCAGCGTCACCAGCAGGGACCCCGACACCAGCAGCTGGGGACAGGGACACGGGGTCATGGGGGTCACGAGGGTCACAGGGTCACCAGGTGACCCATAAGTGACCCCAGCCCCATAAGTGCCCCCCCAGCCCCATAACAAAACCCTCCAAGCCCCATAAGTGACCCCAGCCCCATAACAACCTCCCCAGCCCCATAAGTGACCCCTAGACCCATAGCAACCCCCAGCCCCATTAATCTCCCGAAGCCCCATAGCAACCCCCAGTCCCATAGCAAACCCCCAGCCCCATAAGTGCCCCCCCAGCCCCATAAGTACCCCCCAGCCCCATAAGTACCCCCCAGCCCCATAAGTGCCCCCCAGCCCTATAAGTGACCCCTAGACCCATAACTCACCCCCAGCCCCATAGCAGCCCCCGCCAACCCCATAGAAAACCTCCCAGCCCCATAAGTCCCCCCCAGCCCCATAAGTGCCCCCCAGCCCCCCAAGTGCCCCCCAAGTGCTCTCACCAGCCCCCCGGTGCCCAGGGGCGCCCCCCATTGGGCCCCCAGGGGATCCCCCAGCGCCCCCAGGAGGGTCCCGCCCAGCGCCACCTGCAGGGCCCCCAGCAGCACCTGCGCCACCTGAGGGGGCGGGGCTTCAGTGGGCGGGGTTTCGAGGGGGCGGGGTCAGGAGAAGCCCCGCCCACAGCGCCCCCCTGCATGGCCCCAGCAGCACCTGCGCCACCTGCAGGGGTTGGGGCTTCAGGGGGCGGGGCTTAGAGGGGGGCGGGGTCAGGGGAACCCCGCCCACAGCACCGCCCACAGCACCACTGGAGGGGCGGAGCTTCAGTGGGCGGGGCTTAGAGGGGGCGGGGTTTGAAGGGGCGGAGCTTAGGGGGTGGGGTTAAAGGGGGCGGGGTTTAAAGGGGTGGAGCTTGGGGGTGAGGTTAAGCGGGGCGGGATTAAAGGGGTGGAGCTTAGGGGGTGGGGTTAAGGGGGCGGGGATTAAAGGGGGCGGGGTTTAAAGGGGTGGGGCTTGGGGGGTGGTGTTAAAGTGGGCGGGGTTTAAAGGGGTGGGGAAAAGGGGCGGGGGCATAAATGGGCGGGGTAAAAGGGGGCAGGGCTTAAAGGGGGTGGAGCTGATGGGTGGGATTTAAAGGGGTGGAGCTTAAAGGGGCGTGGATTGGGGGCGGGGCTAAAGGGGTGAGGTTTAAAGGGGGTGGGGCTTAAAGGGGCGGGGTGTCAATGGGCGGGGACTGAAGGGGCGGGGCTTAATTGGGGTGGGGCCTAATGGGGTGGAGCTCAGGGGGGGCGGGGTTTAAAATGGGCGACGCGTAAGGGGCGGGGCTTAAAGGGGCGGGCTTAAAGGAGGTGGGGTTTAAAGGGGCGGGACTTAAAGTGTGGGGGGTTTAAAGGGGGGGATAAAGGGGCGGGGCGTAAATGGGCGGGGATTAAGGGGCGGGGCTAAAAGGGGGTGGGGTTAAAGGGTCGGAGCTAAAGGGGTGGGTTTAAAGGGGGCGGGGTTTAAACGGGGAGGGGTTTAAAGGGGGCGGGGTCTAAAGGGGTGGGGTTAAAGGGGCGAGGTAAAGAGGGTGGGGTTTAAAGGGGGCGGGGTTTAAAGGGGCGGGGTCTAAGGGGGCGGGGTCAACCGGTCCCTCACCCCCAGGGCCAGGGGGTCCCCCCAGCGGTGCCGCCCCCGGGGTTGGGGGGGGCGCCCTGGCCCCGCCCCCCCCGGCACGATGCGCGTCAGCAAAACCACGCCCTCCATGGCCCGGACGCCTGGGTCCCTTCCTGGGGGGGGGGGGGCACCCGGACGCCTGGGTCCCTCCTATGGGGTCACCCGGACTCCTGGGTCCCTTCCTTGGGGTCACCCGGACGCCTGGGTCCCTTCTTGGGGGGGGCACCCGGACGCCTGGGTCCCTCTTAGGGGTCACCCGGACGCCTGGGTCCCTCCCGGATGCCTGGGTCCCTTCCTTGGGGTCACCCAGACGCCTGGGTCCCTTCTTAGGGGTCACCCGGACGCCTGGGTCCCTCCCAGACGCCTGGGTCCCTTCTTGGGGGAGTCACCCGGACACCTGGGTCCCTCCCGGACGCCTGGGTCCCTTCCTTGGGGTCACCCGGACGCCTGGGTCCCTTCTTGGGCGGGGTGGGGGGGGGGGGGATCCCTCCCAATTCTCCCAGTTGCCCCCACCCCAGTGTTACCTGCCCGGACGCCTGGGTCCCCGGGGCACTCCTGGGTCCCTCCCGGACTCCTGGGTCCCTTGGGGCACTCCTGGGTCCCTCCCGGACTCCTGGGTCCCTTTGCTGGAGCCGCCGCTCGGTGCTTGCGCAGGGACCCAGGCGTCCGGGCCCCATTGACCTTGAACCCCACCCGCCCCACCCCCACCCGCCTCCCCACCCCCCCAGGGGACCCAGGAGTTCGGGAGGGACCCAGGAGTTCGGGAGGGGACCCAGGAGTTCGGGAGGGACCCAGGAGTTCGGGGGGGACCCAGGAGTTCGGGAGGGACCCAGGAGTTCGGGAGGGACCCAGGAGTTCGGGGGGGGACCCAGGAGTTCGGGAGGGACCCAGGAGTTCGGGAGGGGACCCAGGAGTTCGGGGGGGACCCAGGAGTGCCCCAATGGACCCAGGAGTGCCCCAGGGGACCCAGGCGTCCGGGCTCGCCCCTCCCCCCCACTCCCCGCCCCATTTTTGATCCATTTGCACCAATTTTAATTCATTTTAATGCGATTTTGGGGCTAAAAACCCCGAGTTTGGGTCTGAGCCCGTTTTGGGGTGAAAACCCCGAATTTTGGGGGTTAAAAAATGTGCATTTTGACCCAAAAAAGCCCGGATTGGGTGAAAGGGGAAATTGGGACATTTTTGCCCACGTGGGTTTGGGGCAAAAAACAGCGGATTTGGGGCAAAAGGCAAAGTGGGGGGGGGGATGGGCGGCGCGACTTTTGGGTCGAAAAAGCGCGATTTTGGGGCTAAAATGTGGGATTTGGGGGCTAAAATGGGCGATTTTGGGTCTAAAAAGCCCAATTTTGGGTCTAAAAAGCGCAATTTTGGGTCCAAAATCCCGATTTTTGGGGTCTAAAAAGCATGAATTTGGGTCTAAAAAGCGCGATTTGGGGTCTAAAATGTGGGATTTTGGGGCTAAAAAGCCGAATTCTGGGTCTAAAAAGCGCAATTTTGGGTCTTAAAAACCCGATTTTGGGTCTAAAAAGCGCAAATTTGGGTCTAAAAAGCGCGATTTTGGGTCTAAAAAGCACAATTTTGGGTGGAAAATCCCGATTTTGGGGTCTAAAAAGCCCAATTTTGGGTCTAAAAAGTGGGATTTTGGGTCGAAAAAGCGCGATTTTGGCTCCAAAAAGTGCGATTTGGTGTCCAAAATCCCGATTTTGGGGTCAAAAAAGCCCAATTTTGGGTCAAAAAAGTGCAATTTTGGGTCTAAAAAGTGCGATTTTGGGTCTAAAAAGCCCAATTTTGGGTCAAAAAAGCACGATTTTGGGTCCAAAGAGCGCAATTTTGGGTCGAAAATCCCAATTTTTGGGGTCTGAAAAGCCCAAATTTGGGTCTAAAAAGCGCAATTTTGGGTCTTAAAAACCCGATTTGGGGTCTAAAAAGAGCAATTTTGGGTCTAAAAAGTGCGATTTTGGGTCCAAAAAGCACAATTTTGGGTCGATAAAGTGCTCTTTTGGGTCTAAAAAAGCTCAATTTTGGGTCGAAAATCCAGATTTTGGGGTCTAAAAAGCCCAATTTTGGGTCTAAAAAGTGGGATTTGGGGTCTAAAAAGCGCAAATTTGGGTCTAAAAAGCGCAATTTTGGGTCGAAAATCCCGATTTTGGGGTCTAAAAAGCCCAATTTTGGGGTCAAAAAAGCGCAATTTTGGGTCTAAAAAGCACAAATTTGGGTCTAAAAAGCCCAATTTTGGGTCGGAAAGCGCCGTATTCTTGGCGGGAAACGGGACCGGGGGGTGAATTTTGGGTCTAAACAGGGGGTTTTTGGTCAACGAGGGACACGCGGGGCCCCCCCAGGGTGACGATGGCCGGGGGGGGCCAAATGATGAGGGTGGCGCCGAGCGGCGGTGACGTCATCGCTGACGTCATCGGTGAGGTCATCGGTGACGTCATCGGTGACGTCATCGGCGGCACCGGGCGGCGTTTGACCTGGGGGGGGGGAAAACGGCGTCAAAATGGGCCCAAAATTGAAGGATTTGGCCCCAAAATGGGGCCTGGGGGGGGGGAGGGGGCGCTACCTTGGAGGGGGGAGGGGCCGGGCGGCGGCGGCGGCGGAAACAGCGGCAAAAGCGGCGAAAACGGCCCATTTTGGCCCAAAAGCTGCGTCGGGGGTGTGAAACGGTCACAAAAAGGGCGGAAAACGCCCCCAAATTGCCCAAAATGGGGGAAATTCGCCCCAAAATGGGCCCCAAATGGGCCTAACTGGGCCTAACTGGGCCTCAACTGGGCCTAAAATGAGGGGGAAGTGCCCCCAAAACTGGACAAATTGAGTCCAAAATGGATCCAAAAGTCCCCAAAAAGGCCCAAAATGGCCCCAAAATGCCTCAAATGAAGCAAAAATGGGTAAAATTACCCCAAAAATGGGGCCAAATGATCGCAAAATGGGCCCAAAAGGGCCTAAAATGGGCCTAAAATGAGGGGATAGTGCCCCCAAAATTGGACAAATTGAGCCCAAAATGGATCCAAATGGCCCCAAATTGGCGCAAAATGGTCCCAAAATGCCTCAAATGAACCAAAAATGGGTAAAATTACCCCAAAATGGGCCTAAAATGAGGTAAAAATGCCCCAAAATGGAGCCAAATGGTCCCAAATGGGCCTAAAATGAGGGGGAAGTGCCCCAAAATGGGCCCAAAAGAGCCCAAATTAAGCCCAAAATGGGCCCAAAATGCCCCAAATGAACCAAAAATGGGTAAAATTACCCCAAAAATGGGCCCAAATGATCCCAAAATGGGCCCAAATGGGCCTAAAATGAGGGGAAAGTGCCCCCAAAACTGGAGAAATTGGGCCCAAAATGGATCCAAATGGCCCCAAAAAGGCCCAAAATGACCCCAAAATGCCCCAAATGAACTGAAATTGGGTAAAATTACCCCAAAAATGGGCTTAAAATGAGGGGAAAATGCCCCAAAATGGGCCCAAATGGCCCTAAAATGCCCCTAAATGCCCCAAATCCCCCCAAATTTCAAGAGGCCCCAAAATGCCCCAAATTCCCTCCAAATTGCCCCAAATTTCCCTCCAAAATGCCCCAAAATACCCAAATTTCCACAAATCCCCCCAAAATGCCCCAATTTCCCGCCAAATTTCCCCCAAATCCCCCCAAAATGCCCCGAAATCCCCCAAAATGCCTCAAATCTCCCCAAAAGTCCCCAAAACGCCCCAAATCCCCCCAAAATGCCCCAATTTCCCCCCAAAATGCCCCAAATGCCCCAAAATTGCCCCAAAATCCCTTGAAATTGTCCCAAATTGCCCCAAAATGCTCCAAAATACTCAAAACTTAGCAAATCCCCCCAAATTACCCCAAATCTCCCCAAAATGCCCCAAATTTCCCTCCAAAATGCCCCAAAATCCCCAAAACTCCCCAAATCCCCCCAAAATGGCCCAAATTGCCCCAAAATGCCCCAAAATTGCCCCAAAATGCCCCAAATCCCCCAAAATTTCTCAATAGGCCCCAAACTCTCCTACCCTCCCCAAAATGACCCAAAATCCACCCAAAAGACCCAAATTTCCCCCCAAAATGCCCCAAATTCCCCCCAAAATGCCCCAAATTTCCCCAAACTCCCCCAACCCCCCAAAATCCCCTCAAAATGACCCAAAATGTCCCCAAAATGCCCCAAATCCCCCCACATTTCAAGAGGCCCCAAACTCCCCCCAAACGCCCCCAATTTCCCGCCAAAATGCCCCCAAATTTCCCGCCAAAATGCCCCCAAATTTCCCGCCAAAACGCCCCAAATTTCCCACCAAAACGCCCCCAATTTCCCGCCAAATTTCCCCCAAATTCCCCCAAAATGCCCCAAAAATGCCCCAAAACCCCCCAAATTTCCTCAATGGGCCCCAAACTCCCCCAAATCCCCCCAAAATGCCCCAAATTTCCCCAAACTCCCCCAAACCCCCCAAAATCCCCTCAAAATGACCCAAAATATCCCCAAAATGCCCCAAATCCCCCCACATTTCAAGAGGCCCCAAACTCCCCCCAAACGCCCCCAATTTCCCGCCAAAACGCCCCCAAATTTCCCGCCAAAACGCCCCCAATTTCCTACCAAAATGCCCCCAATTTCCCGCCAAAACTCCCCCCAAATTTCCCGCCAAAGCTCCCCCAAATTTCCCGCCAAAACGCCCCCAATTTCCCGCCAAAATACCCCAAATTTCCCACCAAAACGCCCCCAAACTCCCCAAATCGCCCCAAAATGCCCCAAAAAGCCCCAAACCTGCACTTTTTCCTTTGCCCGATCCGTGGGGTTTTTGCCCCAAAGCGGCGGCGGCTCTGGGGGGGGGAGGGGCCAGAGGGGCCTTTTGAGGCCCCAACCCCCCCTTAATTAACCCCAAACCCCTTAATTAACCCCAAACCCCTTAATTAACCCCAAACCCCATAATTAACACCCAACCCGTGTAATTAACCCCCAAAAACCCCATAATTAACCCCAAAAAACCCATAATTAACCCCAAGAAACCCCATCATTAGTCCCAAAATCCCCGTAATTAACCCCAAACCCATAATTAACTCCGCGTCTCTAATTAATGGACTAAAAGCCCTGTAATTAACCCCAAAACCTCATTAAGCCCCAAACCTGGAGTTTCACCCCCAAAATGCTCCAATTTCACCCCAAAAAAGCCTTAAAATGAGCCCAAAAATGCCTCAAACCCCAAAATCCTTTAAATTCACCCCAAAATCCTTTAAATTCACCCCCAAATCCTTTAATTTCACCCCAAAATCCTTTAATTTCACCCCAAAAATCATCCCGGAAGCCCCAAAATCCTTCGGTTCCACCCCAAACCGCTCCGTGACGTCATCGTGACGTCACCACGACGTCACCAACCCCTCCCAAAACCTCCGAATTCAACCCAAAAAGCCCCAAAACCTCGGAATTCAGCCCCAAAAGCCGCCGGGAGCGCGGGAGCCGGGAGGGGGCGTGGCCTTGGCGGGGCGGAGCTCATTTGCATGCGGCTCATTTGCATGCGGCTCATTTGCATGCGGCTCATTTGCATAGCGCGGGGTTTTCCCGCCCTGGGGGCGTTCCCGCCGCCTTTTCCCGCCCTGGGGGGGGCGTTCCCACCTCATTCATTTCAATAACCGCGCTTAATTAACGTTAATTAATTAATTCGTTTGCGTATCAATGGTGTTGGTTCGTTTGCATCTCGCTCATTAGTGACACCATGGGTCCCCTCCCGAACTCCTGGGTCCCTCCCCGAACTCCTGGGTCCCCTCCCGAACTCCTGGGTCCCTCCCCGAACTCCTGGGTCCCTCCCGAACTCCTGGGTCCCCCCCGAACTCCTGGGTCCCTCCCGCACTCCTGGGTCCCTCCCGAACTCCTGGGTCCCCTCCCGCACTCCTGGGTCCCTCCCGAACTCCTGGGTCCCTCCCGAACTCCTGGGTCCTTTGGGGCACTCCTGGGTCCCTCCCAAACTCCTGGGTCCCTCCCCGAACTCCTGGGTCCCTCATTAGCATAGGCCACGCCCCCTCCCCATGTACAAAGCAGCTGATTTATTGATTGCTTTAGTGCTCGTTAATTAGCGTTACATTCAAACCCGCCTCGTCCTCGTTTGCATACGGCGTGGGTGCTCATTTGCATGTGGCTCATTTGCATGTGGCTCATTTGCATACGTTAATTATTGCCCAGGAAGGAAATTGCACGTGCGCCAAAGTGACCCCCGATCCGGGGCTTTTTCGCCCCAAAAAGCCCCCATAGCAGCTTTGGCCCATGCAAAGGGGGCGGGGCCTCTGGGGATGGGCGTGGCCACATTGGGGTGTGGCCACGCAGGGGGCGTGGCCACGCAGGGGGCGTGGCCACACATGGGAAAGGGCAATAGGGGGTTGTGTGTGAATAGAAGGGGGGGGATAGGGGGCGTGGTTGAGGGGGTGGGAGGGGTCAGGGTGGAGGGGGCGTGGCTTGGGGAGGGTGGGCGGGGCTTGGGGAGGGTGGGCGGGGCTACTCGCCCACCTGCACCCCCGCGCAGTTTTCTTTGCTCTCCGACGTGATGGCCAAATATTCCGAGCTGGGGGGGGAAATGGGGGGCAATGGGGACCCAGGAATACCCCACCCCCCCCCCCCCCATGACCCCCTGGAGCCCCCACGGACCCCAAATCCGCCCCCAATGTCGCCATTATCCCCATTGTCCCCCTGTCCCCCCATATCCCCATTGTCCCCATTACCCTCATTATCCCCATTACCCCCAATGTCCCCACACCCCCATTGCCCCCATTGTCCCCATTTACCCATTGTCCCCATTGTCCTCATGGCCCCCATTGTCCCCATATCCCCATTATCCCCATTGTCCCATTACCCCCATTGCCCCCCATTGAGCCCCATTATCCCCATGACCCCCTGTCCCCCCATTGTCCCCATTACCCCCAATGTCCCCATTAGCCCCATTGTCCCCATATCCCCATTACCCCCATTGTCCCCATTGCCCCCATATCCCAGTTGTCCCCATTGTCCCACTGTCCCCCCATTAACCCCATATCCCCATCACCCCCATTGTCCCCATTATTCCCCTGTCCCCCCATTGTCCCCATATCCCCATTAACCCTATTGTCACCATTGCCCCCATTATCCCCAGTGACCCCATTGTCCCCCAATGTCCCCATTGTCCCCCTTACCCCCATTGTCCCCATTTCCCCATTGTCCCCATTATCCTCCTGTCCCCCCATTGCCTCCATTGTCCCTATATCCCCATTATGCCCATTGTCCCCATTATCCCCCTTGTCCCCCCACTGTCCACATTATCCCCATTGCCCCCATTGTCCCCATTTGTCCCCATTACCCCCATTGCCCCCATTACCCCCATTATCCCCATTGCCTCCATTACCCCCATTGTCCCCATTTGTCCCCATTACCCCCATTATCCCCATTGTGCCCCAATGTCCCCATTGTCCCCCAATGTCCCATTATCCCCATTGTCCCCCCATGTCCCTACTTCCCCATTGTCCCTCAATGTCCCATTGTCCCCATTATCCCCCATTGCCCCCATTGTCCCATTACCCCCATTGTCCCATTATCCCCATAGTCCCATTACCCCCAATGCTCCCATTGTCCCCATATCCCCATTGTCCCCATTACCCCCATTATTTGTCCCCCCATGTCCCTATTTCCCCATTGTCCCCCAATGTCCCATTACCCCCATTACCCCCATTGTCCCATTATCCCCAATGCCCCCATTGCCCCCATTACCCCCATTGCCCCCATTGCCCCCATTGCCTTCATTACCCCCATTGTCCCCCATTGCCCCCCATTGCCCCCATTGCCCCCATTACCCCCATTGCCTTCATTACCCCCATTGTCCCCCATTGCCCCCCATTGCCCCCATTACCCCCATTGTCCCCATTGCCCCCATTACCCCCATTGCCCCCATTGCCCCCCATTGCCCCCATTACCCCCATTGCCTTCATTACCCCCATTGCCCCCATTACCCCCATTGACCCCATTACCCCCATTGCCCCCATTGCCCCCATTGCCCCCCATTGCCCCCATTACCCCCATTGCCTTCATTACCCCCATTGCCCCCATTACCCCCATTGCCCCCATTACCCCCATTGCCTTCATTACCCCCATTGTCCCCCATTGTCCCCATTACCCCCATTGCCCCCATTACCCCCATTGTCCCCATTGCCCCCATTGCCCCCATTACCCCCATTGTCCCCATTACCCCCATTGTCCCCATCCCCCCCACGGTCCCCACGTCCCCGCTGTCACTCACGCGCTGTCGGGGGCCGGGGCGGCCGCCGCCACCTTTCGGTAGCAATAGAGCATCTCTGCCGCCAGCCAGAGCGTCAGCACCACGATCAGCACGTACATCAGGATCTCGGACACGATGGACGCCAGGTCCCGCCGAGCTGCCGCGCCCGGGGATCGAACCCATGGATGGGGACACAACGCCCGGTAAGCCACGCCCACCCCCAGAAAGCCCCGCCCACCGCGCTGCCGCGCCCGGGGATCGAACCCACGGACGGGGACACAACGCCCGGTAAGCCACGCCCACCCCCATAAAGCCCCGCCCACCGCGCTGCTGCACCCGGGGATCGAACCCACGGACGGGGACACAACGCCCGGTAAGCCACGCCCACCCCCAATAGCCCCGCCCACCGCGCTGCTGCACCCGGGGATCGAACTCATGGATGGGGACACAGCCCCCGGTAAGCCACGCCCACCCCCAGAAAGCCCCGCCCACCGCGCTGCCGCGCCCGGGGATCGAACCCATGGATGGGGACACAACGCCCGGTAAGCCACGCCCACCCCCAGAAAGCTCCGCCCACCGCGCTGCCGCGCCCGGGGATCGAACCCACGGATGGGGACACAACGCCTGGTAAGCCACGCCCACCCCCAGAAAGCTCCGCCCACCGCGCTGCTGCCACACCCCCTTCAACCTCTCCATTACCCCATATCCCAAGCCACGCCCACTCCAGCCTCCCCATTACCCCATATCCCAAGGCACGCCCCCTCCATCCCAAGCCACGCCCCCTCCATCCCAAACCACGCCCCCTCCAGCCTCCCCATTACCCCATATCCCAAGGCACGTCCCCCTCAGCCTCCCCATTACCCCCTATCCCAAACCCACCGGAGCCCCGCCCACCCCCCCCAGCCCCTCCCACCCCCAAGCCCCGCCCACCCGCCTCGACGACGGCCAATCGCAGCGTCTTGTTGTGGGCCTCGCCCCCTCCAGCCTCCCCATTACCCCATATCCCACTCAAGCTCAACCCACATCTCTGCCCCTACGCAAGCCCCGCCCACCCCCCAGCCCCGCCCACCCCCCAAGCCCCGCCCACCCGCCTCGACGACGGCCAATCGCAGCGTCTTGTTGCGGGCCACGCCCCCTCCAGCCTCCCCATTACCCCATATCCCAAACCCCACTCAAGCTCCGCCCCAAAGCTCCACCTACTTTCCAAGCCACACCCCCTCCATCTCAAGCCACGCCCCCTCCATCCCAAACCACGCCCCCTCCAGCCTCCCCATTACCCCATATCCCAAGTCACGTCCCCCTCAGCCTCCCCATTACCCCCTATCCCAAACCCACCGGAGCCCCGCCCACCCCCCCAGCCCCTCCCACCCCCAAGCCCCGCCCACCCGCCTCGACGACGGCCAATCGCAGCGTCTTGTTGCGGGCCACGCCCCCTCCAGCCTCCCCATTACCCCATATCCCACTCAAGCTCAACCCACATCTCTGCCCCTACGCAAGCCCCGCCCACCCCCCAAGTCCCTCCCACCCCCAAGCCCCGCCCACCCGCCTCGACGACGGCCAATCGCAGCGTCTTGTTGCGGGCCACGCCCCCTCCAGCCTCCCCATTACCCCACATCCCAAACCCACCGGAGCCCCGCCCACCCCCCCCAGCCCCGCCCACCCCCCAAGCCCCGCCCACCCGCCTCGACGACGGCCAATCGCAGCGTCTTGTTGCGCGCCAGGCTGTAGACGTAGCCGTCGAAGGTGAGGTTGCGGCGCAGGCGGCAGACGTAGAGCCCCGCGTGGGGGCGCCCCACGGCGGACAGACGCACGGACAGGTCCTGCAGGTCCCGCGTGCCCCGCGAGCCGTTCCACGACAGCACCCCCCAAAACGGGCCCGGGGCCACCCACGGGGGCTCGTCCGGGCTGTACTGCAGGATCTGGGGGAGGCCACCACCAGTATGGACCAGTCACGACCAGTAAGGGACCAGGAGTGACCCGTAAGGGCCAGTGAGGGACCAATAAGGGCCAGTGAGGGGCCAGTAATGACCAGTGAGGACCCATACGGACCAGTAAGGGACCCATAAGGACCAGTAAGGGACCAGTAAGGGCCAGTAAGGGACCAGTAAGGGACCCATAAGGACCAGTGAGGACCCATAAGGACCAGTAAGGGACCAATAAGGGCCAGTAAGAGCCAGCAAGTGACCAGTAAGGGACCAGTAAGGGACCCATAAGGACCAGTAAGGGACCAATAAGGGCCAGTAAGGGCCAGTAAGTGACCCATAAGGACCAGTAAGGGACCCATAAGGACCAGTAAGGGACCAGTAAGTGACCCATAAGGACCAGTAAGGGACCAATAAGGACCAGTAAGGGACCAGTAAGTGACTGGTGGGCACCAGTAGGGACCAGTAAGTGACCAGTGAGGGCCAGTAAGGGACCAATAAGGACCAGTAAGGGATCAGTAAGTGACCAGTAAGGGACCAGTAAGTGACTGGTGGGCACCAGTAAGTGACCAATAAGGGCCAGTAAGGGACCAATAAGTGACTGGTGAACACCAGTAAGTGACCAGTAAGGACCAGTAAGGGACCAGTAAGGGACCAGTGAGGACCAGTAAGTGACTGGTGGGAAGAGATGGAGCCCCCTGCTGGACTTGCATGGTCACCCCAGTGCTTCCCAGTGACCCCCAGTACAGCCCAGTAACCCCCAGCGTCCCCCCCAGCGTCTCCCAGTACACCCCAGTGTCTCCCAGTAACCCCCAGTACAACCCAGTGTCCCCCAGTTGCCCCTGAAGTCCCTCCAGTGTCTCCCAGTAACTCCCAGTACACCCCAGTGTCTCCCAGTAAGGCCCAGTACACTCCAGTGTCTCCCCCAGTATCTCCCAGTAACACCCCTGAGTCTCCCCAGTAACCCCCAGTACACCCCAGTGCCTCCCCAGTAACCCCCAGTGTCCCCCTCAGTGTCTCCCAGTAACCCCCAGAGTCCCCCAGTGCTTCCTATAATCCCCCCAGTATCTCCCAGTAACCCCCAGTACACCCCAGTGTCACCCCCAGTGTTCCCAGTACATCCCAGTGTCCCCTCCCAGTATCCTCCAGTGCCTCCCAGTCCATCCCAGTGCCTCCATGTGCACCTATAATGCCCCTCCAGTCCTTCCCAGTCCTTCCCAGTCCTTCCCAAGTCTCTCCCAGTAGCCCCCAGTCCATCCCAGTGCCTCCATGTGCACCTATAATGCCCCTCCAGTCCCTCCCAGTCCTTCCCAAGTCTCTCCCAGTACCACCCCAGTGCCTCCCAGTACCCCCCCAGTCCATCCCAGTGCCTCCATGTGCACCTATAACGCCCCTCCAGTCCCTCCCAGTGCTCGCTGTAGACCAGGTCTACCCCGCATCTCCCAAAGCAGGGGACAAGGTCTACCCCCCATTCCCATAGCGCCTCCCAGTGCCCTCCCAGTCCCTCCCAGTGCTCCCAGTACCTTCTGGAAGTGGGGGTCCCCCTCCCCACGGAAGAACCACTCTCCCTCGGCCTGGGCCGGGGTCTCGCTGCGGCGTTTGCAGGCGATGCAGAGCAGGCGGAACGGCTCCCCCAAAACGGCCTCGGTCCCCGATGCCACCTCCACGCAGCCCCCATGGGCTCCCCCGGCTGGGGACGGGGACAAGGGACACAAGGGGGGTCACCTCATGTTTTGGGGATACCCAAAAGTGGCCAAAATCCCCCCCAAAATCCACCCTAGAACCCCAAAACTAAGGGACACCAGGTCTACCCCAAAGGTGATGGGAGACCAGGTCTACCCTGTATCTCCAATGCAGGGGACAAGGTCTACCCCCTATTTCCCAATGGGGAATTGGGGGGGATATGGGGCACCCCCAGACCCCTCGGCTGTGGAGGGGGACAAGGGACACAGGGGGGTCACCTCAAGTCTTGGGGACACCCAAAAGTGTCCAAAATCCCCCCAAAATCCACCCCTGAACCCCAAAAGTGATGGGAGAGCAGGTCTACCCTGTATCTCCAACTGGGGGGCCAAGGTCTACCCCATGTTTCCCAATTGGGAATTGGGGGGAATAGGGGGCACCCCCAGACCCCCCAGCTGGGGAGGGGGACAAGGGACATGGGAGGGTCACCCCGCATGTTGGGGACACCCAAAAGTGTCCAAAATCCCCCCAAAATCCCCCCCCAAACCCCAAAAGTGATGGGAGAGCAGGTCTACCCTGCATCTCCCAATTGGGGGGCCAAGGTCTACCCCATGTTTCCCAATGGGGAATTGGGGGGGATATGGGGCACCCCCAGACCCCTCGGCTGTGGAGGGGGACAAGGGACACAGGGGGGTCACCTCAAGTCTTGGGGACACCCAAAAGTGTCCAAAATGCCCCCAAAAATCCACCCCTCATAGCCCCAAATCTGAGGGACACCAGGTCTACCCCACACCTCCCCAATGGGAACCTCGGTGGCATTTTGGGGGACACTATGGTGGCACCTGGGGGGGGTTGGGGACACCGTGGTGGCACCTGGGGGGGGTTGGGGACACCGTGGTGGCACTTGGAGAGGGGGATGGGGACACTGGGACACTGCGGCAGGGACAGGTGACACCGCGGGGGGGGAAGGGGAAGGGGGGGTGACACTGCGGAGGTGACAGGGGCCGGGATGGGGACAGCGGGGGTGGCACTGGGGGGGAGGCGACACTTTAGGGGGGGTCGGGGGACACTGGGGGGGTCATGGGACACTGGGAAGGGACCGGTGACATTAATACGGGGGGGGGGGGTGACACTTTGGAGGGGGACAGGGGACACTTGAATGGGGAAGGTGACACTGGCGGGGGGGACATGGGGCACTTGAGGGGGGACAAGTGACACTTGGTGGGGGAGGTGGCACTGAGGACACCACGGGAGGGTGAGGGGACACTTTGGGGGGGACAGGGGACACTTTGGGGGGGTCCCGGCCTCACTCACCCATGAGGAGCCCGAGGAGCAGCGAGAGGCCGCCGGGCAGCATGGCGGGGCCGGTTCGGCTCGGGTTCGGCTCTTTCCGGAAGGGTTCGGGTGGCTTCGGGTCCGGTTCGGGTCTTTTCGGCTCCGTTAGGTCCCGGTTCGGCTGAGTTCGGCTATTTCCGACACGGGTCCGGTGCCTTCGGACGGGTTCGGGTCTCTCCGGACGGGTTCGGGTCTCTCCGGCCCCGGTTCGGGTCTCTCCGGCCCCTGGTCTCGGGTGGTTCGGGTCTCTCCGGCCCCGGGTCTCGGCGGGTCCGGGTCTCTCCGGCCGGTTCGGGTCTCTCCGGCCGGTTCGGGTCTCTCCGGTCCCGGTTCGGGTCTCTCCGGCCCCGTTTCCCGGCGGGTTCGGGTCTCTCCGGCCCCGGCCCGTCCCTCAGCGTCGCTCCGTCCCCCGCTCAGCCCCCTGCCCGGGCCATGGGCCCCTCCCCCGCAGGACGCCTGGGTCCCTCGGAGGGGGAGGAGGGGAGCGGGGAGCGGGAGATGGGCCCGGGAGGAGCGGGCTGCCGGTTCAAGGCATGGCCGGCCCGCGGCGGCCGGCGGCTCCTTCGGGGCGGTTCGGCTCCGTTCGGTTGCGCTCGGCTGCGCTCGGCTCGGGTTCGGCTGCGCTCGGCTCGGGTTCGGCTCCGCTCGGCTCCGGTTCGGCTCCGCTCGGCTCGGGTTCGGCTCCGCTCGGCGCAGTGCGGCGCCAGGGGGCGGAGCCAACCGTGACGCACCGAGGGGGCGGGGCCTGACCCCCCCCCAATGTCCCCAAAGCCTCCCCCGTGTCCCCGGGGCCGGCTCCGTGTCCCCAGGGTTGTCCCCATGTCCCTGAGTTTGTCCCCGTGTCCCCAAGGTTGTCCCCATGGACACCCCCAGCTTGTCCCCATGTCCCCAGGGTTGTCCCCATGTCCCCATGGACACACCAAGCTTGTCCCCACAGCTGTCCCCATGTCCCCAAGGTTGTCCCCATAGACATCTCAAGCCTGTCCCCATGTCCCCAAGGTTGTCCCCATGTCCCCAGGGTTGTCCCCATGTCCCCATAGACATCCCAAGGTTGTCCCCACGTCCCCAGGGTTGTCCCCAAATGGCCCCATGGACACCCCCAGCTTGTCCCCACGGATGTCCCCATGTCCCCAGGGTTGTCCCCATGTCCCCATAGACATCCCAAGCTTGTCCCCATGGCTGTCCCCACGTCCCCAGGGCTGTCCCCATATCCCCATGGCCACCCCAAGCTTGTCCCCAACCTCATCCCCATGTCCCCAGGCAAACCCAGGACACCCCAAGTTTGTCCCCATGGTTGCCCCCATGTCCCCATAGACATCCCAAGCTTGTCCCCATGGCTGTCCCCATGTCCCCAGGGTTGTCCCCATATCCCCATAGACATCCCAGGCTTGTCCCCATGGCTGTCCCCATGTCCCCATGGTTGCCCCCATGTCCCCATGGCCACCTCAAGCTTGTCCCCAACCTCATCCCCACGTCCCCAGGCAACCCCAGGACACCCCAAACTTGTCCCCATGGCTGTCCCCATGTCCCCATGGATGTCCCCATGTCCCCATAGACATCCCAAGCTTGTCCCCATGGCTGTCCCCATGTCCCCATGGCTGTCCCCATGTCCCCATAGACATCCCAAGCTTGTCCCCATGTCCCTATGGCCATCCCAAGCTTGTCCCCATGGCTGTCCCCATGTCCCCATAGACATCCCAAGCTTGTCCCCATGTCCCTATGGCCATCCCAAGCTTGTCCCCATGGATGTCCCCATGTCCCCATGGCTGTCCCCATGTCCACATAGACATCCCAAGCTTGTCCCCATGGATGTCCCCATGTCCCCATGGCTGTCCCCATGTCCCCATAGACATCCCAAGCTTGTCCCCATGGCTGTCCCCTTGTCCCCATGGCTGTCCCCATGTCCCCATGGCTGTCCCCATGTCCCCATGGTCGTCCTCATGGCCACCTCAAGCAAGCCCAGGACACCCGGCTGGCGCCTCCTGAGCGTTTATTGGCTGGGAGGGGGGACACGAAGGCCCCGTTTTGTCCCCAAGGTCCCCGCGGTGTCACTTGTAGAACTCGTGCTCCTGCTCGTCCTTCTTGATGACCGTCTTGTAGGCCTTCTCAAAGTCCTTGGCCAGCACGATGTAGCGGTTCTCGCGCACCGCCAGCATCCCGCCCTGGGGACAGGGCCACCGTGTCACCCCGGGGACCCCCGGGCGCCCCCTGGCGCCCCCAGTACCCTGGGGTGTCACCAATGTCACCCAGAGCCACCTCAAGCAAGACCTTGGGTTGGGGCACCAGGTCTACCCAGCTCAATCCATTACACTGGGGACAGGTCATTGTGTCACCTCTGTCACCCCCACCAGCTTGGGGACAGGTCACTGTGTCACCTTGGGCAGCCTTGGTCACCCCCGGTCACCCCCAGCACTCTGGGGTGTCACCGATGTCACCCAGAGCCACCTCAAGCAAGACCTTGGGTTGGGCCACCAGGTCTACCCAGCTCAACCCAGGCCATTGCAGCCAATGGGGGCATTGGGGACAGGCCACATTGTCACCTCCACCAGCTTGGGGACAGGTCACTGTGTCACCCTGGACACCCCCGGTCACCCCCTGGCGCCCCCAGCACCCTGGGGTGTCACCAATGTCACCCAGAGCCACCTCAAGCAAGACCTTGGGTTGGGCCACCAGGTCTACCCAGCTCAACCCCAGGTCATTGCAGCCAATGGGGGCATTGGGGACAGGCCACATTGTCACCTCCACCAGCTTGGGGACAGGTCACCGTGTCACCTCGGGCACCCTTGGTCACCCCCTGTCACCCCCAGCACCCTGGGGTGTCACCGGTGTCACCCAGAGCCACCTCAAGCAAGACCTTGGGTTGGGCCACCAGGTCTACCCAGCTCAATCCATTACACTGGGGACAGGTCATTGTGTCACCTCTGTCAGCCCCACCAGCTTGGGGACAGGTCACTGTGTCACCTTGGGCAGCCTTGGTCACCCCCGGTCACCCCCAGCACCCTGGGGTGTCACCAATGTCACCCAGAGCCACCTCAAGCAAGAGCTTGGGTTGGGCCACCAGGTCTACCCAGCTCAACCCAGGCCATTGCAGCCAATGGGGGCATTGGGGACAGGCCACGTTGTCACCTCCACCAGCTTGGGGACAGGTCACTGTGTCACCTCGGGCACCCCCAGGCGCCCCCTGGCACCCCCAGCACCCTGGGGTGTCACCAATGTCACCCAGAGCCACCTCAAGCAAGAGCTTGGGTTGGGCCACCAGGTCTACCCAGCTCAATCCATTACACTGGGGAGAGGTCATTGTGTCACCTCTGTCAGCCCCACCAGCTTGGGGACAGGTCACTGTGTCACCTCGGGCACCCCCAGGCGCCCCCTGTCACCCCCAGCACCCTGGGGTGTCACCAATGTCACCCAGAGCCACCTCAAGCAAGACCTTGGGTTGGGCCACCAGGTCTACCCAGCTCAACCCCAGGCCATTGCAGCCAATGGGGGCATTGGGGACAGGTCACATTGTCACCTCCACCAGCTTGGGGACAGGTCACTGTGTCACCTTGGGCAGCCTTGGTCACCCCCGGTCACCCCCAGCACCCTGGGGTGTCACCAATGTCACCCAGAGCCACCTCAACCAAGACCTTGGGTTGGGGCACCAGGTCTACCCAGCTCAACCCCAGGTCATTGCAGCCATTGGGGGCACTGGGGACAGGCCACATTGTCACCCCCACCAGCTTGGGGACAGGTCACTGTGTCACCTCGGGCAGCCTTGGTCACCCCCTGGCGCCCCCAGCACCCTGGGGTGTCACCAATGTCACCCAGAGCCACCTCAACCAAGACCTTGGGTTGGGGCACCAGGTCTACCCAGCTCAATTCCACTATGGGGATGGGTCCTTGTGTCACCTCTGTCACCTCCTGCCACCGCCACCCTGGGGACAAACCCCCGTGTCCCCTGCACCCCAAGTCCCCAGGGTGTCCCCAAGTGTCCCCAGGTGTCCCCAGGTGTCACCCACCTCCTGGCAGATGGAGTTGATGTCGGCCCCCGAGATCTTGTCCGGACGCGCCACATCTTGGGGACGGGTCAAGGAAATGGCCCCTCTGGGTGTCACCTCCCCTGCTTTGTCCCCTCCTCGGTGTCACCTCCCTGTCCCCAAGCTCCCCCCCGCCACCCTTGGGTTGGTCTCTTGTGTCCCCATGGGGTCCCCAATGTCCCCAACACTCCCTGATGTCCCCAGGGCATCTTGATGTCCCCACGGGTCATTGATGTCCTCAGAAGGTCCCCAACACTCCCTATTGTCCCCATGGGGTCCTCAATGTCCCCATTGGGTCTCTGATGTCCCCTTGGGGTCCTCAACATTCCCTGATGTCCCCACGGGGTCCTCAATGTCCCCATTGGGTCTCTGATGTCCCCTTGGGGTCCCCAACACTCCCTGATGTCCCCATGGGGTCCCCAACACTCCCTGATGTCCCCATTGGGTCTTGGATGTCCCCATGGGGTCCCCAACACCCCCTATTGTCCCTATGGCATCTTGATGTCCCCATGGGCTCCTTGATGTCCCCATTGGGTCATTGATGTCCCCAACACTGATGTCTCCTTGGGGTCCCCAACACTCCCTATTGTCCCCATGGCATCTTGATGTCCCCATGGGGTCCCCAATACTCCTTGATGTCCCCATGGGGTCCTCAATGTCCTCATGGGGTCTTTGATGTCCCCATGGGGTCCCCAACACTCCCTGATGTCCCCAGGGCATCTTGATGTCCCCATTGGGTCCCTGATGTCCCCATGGGGTCCTCAGTGTCCCCATGGGGTCCCCAACACTCCCTATGGTCCCCAAGGCATCTTGATGTCCCTATTGGGTCCCTGATGTCCCCATGGGGTCCCCAACACTCCCTGATGTCCCCCTGGCATCTTGATGTCCCCATTGGGTCCTCAACATCCCCATTGGATCTTTGATGTCCCCATGGGGTTCCTGATGTCCCCATGGGGTCCTCCATGTCCCCATGGGGTCCTCCATGTCCCCAACATCTCCCTATGCTCCCTGATGTCCCCATGGGGTCCTCAACATCCCCACTGGGTCTTTGATGTCCCTATGGGGTTCCTGATGTCCCTGTGGGGTCCCTGATGTCCCCGTGGGGTCCTCGACGTCCCCATGGGGTTCCTGATGTCCCCATGGGGTCCTCAACGTCCTCATGGGGTTCCTGATGTCCCCATGGGGTCCTCAACATCCCCACTGGGTCTTTGATGTCCCTATGGGGTTCCTGATGTCCCTGTGGGGTCCTCAACATCCCCACTGGGTCTTTGATGTCCCCATGGGGTTCCTGATGTCCCCATGGGGTCCTCGATGTCCCCAACATCTCCCTATGCTCCCTGATGTCCCCATGGGGTCCCCGACACTCCCTGATGTCCCCATGGGGTCCCCGGCACTCCCTGATGTCCCCATGGGGTTCCTGATGTCCCCATGGGGTCCTCGATGTCCCCAACATCTCCCTATGCTCCCTGATGTCCCCATGGGGTCCCCAACACTCCCTGATGTCCCCATGGGGTCCCCGACACTCCCTGATGTCCCCATGGGGTCCCCGACACTCCCTGATGTCCCCATGGGGTTCCTGATGTCCCCATAGGGTCCTCAACATCCCCACTGGGTCTTTGATGTCCCCATGGGGTTCCTGATGTCCCCATGGGGTCCTCGATGTCCCCAACATCTCCCTATGCTCCCTGATGTCCCCATGGGGTCCTCAACATCCCCACTGGGTCTTTGATGTCCCTATGGGGTTCCTGATGTCCCTGTGGGGTCCCTGATGTCCCCGTGGGGTCCTCGACGTCCCCATGGGGTTCCTGATGTCCCCATGGGGTCCTCAACGTCCTCATGGGGTTCCTGATGTCCCCATGGGGTCCTCAACATCCCCACTGGGTCTTTGATGTCCCTATGGGGTTCCTGATGTCCCTGTGGGGTCCTCAACATCCCCACTGGGTCTTTGATGTCCCCATGGGGTTCCTGATGTCCCCATGGGGTCCTCGATGTCCCCAACATCTCCCTATGCTCCCTGATGTCCCCATGGGGTCCCCGGCACTCCCTGATGTCCCCATGGGGTTCCTGATGTCCCCATGGGGTCCTCGACGTCCCCATGGGGTCCCTGATGTCCCCAACATCTCCCTATGCTCCCTGATGTCCCCATGGGGTCCCCGGCACTCCCTGATGTCCCCATGGGGTTCCTGATGTCCCCATGGGGTCCTCGACGTCCCCATGGGGTCCCTGATGTCCCCATGGGGTCCCTGATGTCCCCAACATCTCCCTATGCTCCCTGATGTCCCCATGAGGTCCCCAACACTCCCTGATGTCCCCATGGGTTCTTTGATGTCCCCAACATCTCCCTATGCTCTCTGATGACTCCATGGTGTCCCTGAGGTCCCCATGGTGGCCCTGAGGTCCCCACGGCGTCCCCGAGGTCCCCACGGTGTCCCCGAGGTCCCCACGGCGTCCCCGAGGTCCCCAACGTCCCCAGGATACAATCCTCCAGGTCCACCTCCTCGGAGAGGTTCATCTTGCCGGTGATGGTGGAGAAGATGAGGCGCTTCTGGCGCCGGTCGGGCAGCGGGAACTCGATCTTGCGGTCCAGGCGGCCGGGGCGGAGCAGAGCGGGGTCCAGCGTGTCCGCACGGTTGGTGGCCATGATCACCTGGGGGACACGGGGGTCACCGTCACCACGGGGCACCCATGGGACCTCCCACAGGCCATGGGAGCCCCATAGAAGTCAATGGAGCTCCACAGAAGTCAACGGAGCTCCACAGAAGTCAACGGAGCTCCACAAAAGTCAATGGAGCTCCACAAAAGTCAAGGGAGCTCCACAAAAGTCAAGGGAGCTCCACAAAAGTCAAGGGAGCCCCACAAAAGTCAAGGGAGCCCCACAAAAGTCAAGGGAGCTCCACGGAAGTCAAGGGAGCTCCACAAAAGTCAAGGGAGCCCCACAGAAGTCAATGGAGCTCCATAGAAGCCAAGGGAGCTCCACAGCAGTCAAGGAAGCTCCATAAAAGTCAACGGAGCCCCACGGAAGTCAAGGGAGCCCCATGGAAGTCAATGGAGCTCCATAGAAGCCAAGGGAGCCCCACGGAAGCCAAGGGAGCTCCATAGAAGCCAAGGGAGCCCCACAGAAGCCAAGGGAGCCCCATGGAAGTCAAGGGAGCCCCATGGAAGCCAAGGGAGCCCCATGGAAGTCAAGGGAGCCCCACGGAAGCCAAGGGAGCCCCACGGAAGTCAAGGGAGCCCCATGGAAGCCAAGGGAGCCCCACGGAAGTCAAGGGAGCCCCATGGAAGCCAAGGGAGCTCCATAGAAGTCAAGGGAGCCCCATGGAAGTCAAGGGAGCTCCACAGAAGTCAAGGGAGCCCCATAGAAGTCAACGGAGCCCCACGGAAGTCAAGGGAGCTCCATGGAAGTCAAGGGAGCCCCACAGAAGTCAAGGGAGCCCCATGGAAGCCAAGGGAGCTCCATAGAAGTCAAGGGAGCCCCATGGAAGTCAATGGAGCTCCATAGAAGCCAAGGGAGCTCCATAGAAGTCAAGGGAGCCCCACAGAAGTCAAGGGAGCTCCATAAAAGTCAAGGGAGCCCCATGGAAGCCAAGGGAGCCCCATGGAAGTCAAGGGAGCCCCACGGAAGTCAAGGGAGCCCCACGGAAGCCAAGGGAGCCCCACGGAAGCCAAGGGAGCCCCACAGAAGTCAAGGGAGCCCCATAGAAGTCAACGGAGCCCCATGGAAGTCAAGGGAGCCCCACGGAAGTCAAGGGAGCCCCACAGAAGTCAAGGGAGCTCCATAGAAGTCAACGGAGACCCATGGAAGTCAAGGGAGCCCCATGGAAGTCAAGGGAGCTCCATGGAAGTCAAGGGAGCCCCACGGAAGTCAAGGGAGCCCCATAGAAGTCAAGGGAGCCCCATGGAAGTCAAGGGAGCTCCATGGAAGTCAAGGGAGCCCCACAGAAGTCAAGGGAGCCCCACAGAAGCCAAGGGAGCTCCATAGAAGTCAAGGGAGCTCCATAGAGGTCAAGGGAGCTCCACGGAAGTCAAGGGACCAACCAAGAACCTTGAGGAACCCACCAGCACCTTGAGGTGCCACCAGCACCCTAGGGACAGGGGGGACACGTGGGTGTCACCGTCACCATGGGGGACCCATGGGACCTCCTGGAGTCCATGGGAGCTCCATAGTAGTCAATGGAGCCCCATAGAAGTCAAGGGAGCCCCGCAGAAGTCAAGGGACCTCCACAGGACTCAAGGGACCCACCAGAACTTTGAGGTGCCACCAGCACCCTGGGGGGGGACACAGGGGTCACCAGCACCATAGGGCACCCATGGGACCTCCTGGAGTCCATGGGACCTCAATAGAAGTCAAGGGACCTTCATAGGAGTCAAGGGAGCAACCAAGAACCTTGAGGAACCCAAGAGCACCTTGAGGTGCCACCAGCACCCTGGGGGGGACATGGGGGTCACCGTCACCATAGGGGACCCATGGGACCTCCCAGAGTCCACGTGACCTCCATAGCACCCAAGGAACCCCCCAGAACCTCAAGGGTCCCACAAGCACCCACAGAACCCAACCAGCACCCTTGGGTGTCCTCAGAACCTCAAAGAACTCACTGGCGCCTCGAGGTCCCCACCAGCACCCTGAGGTCCCCCAGCACCCACGGGACCCCCCAGCACCCATGGGTGCCCACCTTGACGTTGACGTTCTGGTCGAATCCGTCCATCTGGTTGAGGAGCTCCAGGAGGATCCGTTGGACCTCCCGGTCAGCTGTGGGGCAGGAGAGGGGACATGGTGGGGGGTGACACCCATGGGACCCCCCAACAGCACCCACCACCCACCCAAGGGTCCCCAACCCAACCGCGATCATCTCCAATGGGTTCTTGACCCCATCCCATGGTTTTGGAGACATCAAGGTGTCCCCAACCCAACCATGATCTTCTCCAATGAGTTCTTGACCCCAACCCAAGGTCTTGGGGACATCGAGGTGTCCCCAACCCAACCATGATCTTCTCCAATGGGTTCTTGACCCCAACCCAAGGGCCTAGAGCCACCAAGGTGTCCCCAACCCAACCGTGATCATCTCCAATGGGTTCTTGACCCCAACCCAAGGTCTTGGGGACATCAAGGTGTCCCCAACCCAACCATGATCTTCTCCAATGGGTTCTTGACCCCAACCCAAGGGCCTAGAGCCACCAAGGTGTCCCCAACCCAACCGTGATCATCTCCAATGGGTTCTTGACCCCAACCCAAGGCCTTGGGGACATCCAGGTGTCCCCAACCCAACCATGATGTTCTCCAATGGTTTCTTGACCCCAAACCAAACCCAACCGTGATCATCTCCAATGGGTTCTTGACCCCAACCCAAGGTCTTGGGGACATTGAGGTGTCCCCAATCCAACCGTGATCTTCTCCAATGGGTCCTTGACCCCAACCCAAGGTCTTGGGGACATTGAGGTGTCCCCAATCCAACCGTGGTCTTCTCCAATGGGTCCTTGACCCCAACCCAAGGTCTTGGGGACATTGAGGTGTCCCCAATCCAACCGTGGTCTTCTCCAATGGGTCCTTGACCCCAACCCAAGGTCTTGGGGACATTGAGGTGTCCCCAATCCAACCGTGGTCTTCTCCAATGGGTCCTTGACCCCAACCCAAGGTCTTGGGGACATTGAGGTGTCCCCAATCCAACCGTGGTCTTCTCCAATGGGTCCTTGACCCCAACCCAAGGTCTTGGGGACATTGAGGTGTCCCCAACCCAACCGTGAGGTTCTCCAATGGGTTCCTGCCCCCCACCCCTGCTCTCCAATGGGTTCCTGCCCCCCACCCATGGGTCCCCGCCCCCCACCCATGGTCCCGCGCCCTCACCCCCGGTCTGGGCGTCGAAGCGCTTGGTGGCGATGGCGTCGATCTCGTCGATGAAGATGATGGCGGGCGCGTTCTCCTTGGCCAATCGGAACACGTCCCGCACCATGCGCGGCCCCTCCCCCAGGTACTTCTGCACGAACTCCGATCCCACCACCCGGATGAAGGCGGCTGGGGGGGGGGAGGCACCCATGGGTGGGCTTGGGGGGGCCTGGGGTGCAGCCCCGAGCACCCAGGGACCCGGGGACCCAGCAGCATCCATGGGATCCCCATAGCAGCCATGGGATCCCCACAACACCCATGGGACCTCAAGGGACCCACCAGTACCCATGGGACCCCCATAGCACCCAAAGAACCCACCAGCACCCATGGGACCCACCAGGCCCCCAAGGACCCAACCAGCACCCTTGGGTGTCCTCAGAACCCCAATAGACCCATCAGCACCCATGGGACCCCCATAGCACCCATGGGACCCACCAGGCCCCCAAGGACCCAACCAGCACCCTTGGGTGTCCTCAGAACCTCAAGGGACCCATCAGCACCCATGGGACCCCCATAGCACCCAAGGGACTCATCAGGTCCCCACGGACCCAACCAGCACCCATGGGACCCCCACAGCACCCAAAGAACCTACCAGGTCCCCATGGGACCCACCAAGTCTCCAGGGACCCAACCAGCACCCATAGGACCCCCACAGCACCCAAAGAATCTACCAGGTCCTCATGGGACCCACCAGCACCCATGGGACCCACCAGGCCCCCAAGGACCCAACCAGCACCCTTGGGTGTCCTCAGAACCTCAAGGGACCCATCAGCACCCATGGGACCCCCATAGCACCCACCAGCACCCATGGGACCCCCATAGCACCCATGGGACCCACCAGGCCCCCAAGGACCCAACCAGCACCCTTGGGTGTCCTCAGAACCTCAAGGGACCCATCGGCACCCATGGGACCCCCATAGCAACCGAAGAACCCAACAGCACCCATGGGACCCCCATAGCACCCATGGGACCCACCAGGCCCCCAAGGACCCAACCAGCACCCTTGGGTGTCCTCAGAACCTCAAGGGACCCATCAGCACCCATGGGACCCCCATAGCATCCAAGGGACCCACCAGGTCCCCAAGGACCCAACCAGCACCCTTGGGTGTCCTCAGAACCTCAAGGGACCCATCAGCACCCATGGGGACCCCCATAGCACCCATGGGACCCACCAGGCCCCCAAGGACCCAACCAGCACCCTTGGGTGTCCTCAGAACCCCAATAGACCCATCAGCACCCATGGGACCCCCATAGCACCCAAAGAACCCACCAGCACCCATGGGACCCCCATAGCACCCATGGGACCCACCAGGCCCCCAAGGACCCAACCAGCACCCTTGGGTGTCCTCAGAACCTCAAGGGATCCATCAGCACCCATGGGACCCCCATAGCACCCAAGGGACCCACCAGGTCCCCAAGGACCCAACCAGCACCCTTGGGTGTCCTCAGAACCTCAAGGGACCCATCGGCACCCATGGGACCCCCATAGCACCCACCAAGTCCCCAAGGACCCAACCAGCACCCATGGGTGTCCTCAGAACCCCAAGGGACCCATGGGCACACATGGTGCCCCCATAACACCCACAAGCACCCATGGGATCCCCATAGCACCCACGGGACCCACCAGCACCCATGGGACCCACCAAGTCCCCAACCAGCACCCATGGGACCCCCATAGCACCCATGGGACCCCCATAGCACCCAAACAACCCAGCAGGTTCCCAACGACCCAACCAGCACCCATGGGACCCCCATAGCACCCATGGGACCCCCATAGCACCCAAACAACCCAGCAGGTTCCCAACGACCCAACCAGCACCCATGGGACACCCATAGCACCCATGGGACCCCCATAGCACCCAAACAACCCAGCAGGTTCCCAACGACCCAACCAGCACCCATGGGACCCCCATAGCACCCAAACAACCCAGCAGGTTCCCAACGACCCAACCAGCACCCATGGGACACCCATAGCACCCATGGGACCCTCATAGCACCCATGGGACCCCCATAGCACCCAAACAACCCAGCAGGTTCCCAACGACCCAGCCAGCACCCATGGGACCCCCATAGCACCCAAACAACCCAGCAGGTTCCCAACGACCCAACCAGCACCCATGGGACCCCCATAGCACCCAAACAACCCAGCAGGTTCCCAACGACCCAACCAGCACCCATGGGACACCCATAGCACCCATGGGACCCCCACAGCACCCATGGGACCCCCATAGCACCCAAACAACCCAGCAGGTTCCCAACGACCCAACCAGCACCCATGGGACCCCCATAGCACCCATGGGACCCCCATAGCACCCAAACAACCCAGCAGGTTCCCAACGACCCAACCAGCACCCATGGGACCCCCATAGCACCCATGGGACCCCCATAGCACCCAAACAACCCAGCAGGTTCCCAACGACCCAACCAGCACCCATGGGACCCCCATAGCACCCATGGGACCCACCAGCACCCATGGGACCCCCATAGCACCCATGGGACCCCCATAGCACCCATGGGACCCACCACCACCCTGAGGTCCCCCCAGGTCCCCCCAGCACCCATGGGTGCCCACCTGTGGTGTGATGCGCCACGGCCTTGGCCAACATGGTCTTCCCGCACCCGGGGGGCCCGTACATGAGGACGCCACGCGGGGGGTCGATGCCGATCTGGGGGTGACACCCATGGGTGACGACGTCTCACGAGGTGTCCCCCCCCACCCATGGGTGTCACCGTCACCCACCTGTTTGTAGAGCTCGAAGTGGGTGAGGGGCAGCTCGACGGCCTCGCGCACCTCCTGCTTCTGGATGTCCATCCCACCAATGTCCGCGTACATCACGTCCGGCTTCTGGTCTGCAACGGGGCACCCATGGGTGCTCAGGACCACCCGTGGGTGCCCAAGAGCCCTTGGGTCACCTGGGACCTTCTCCAGCCACAGGAGGTCCCTTGGGACCTTCTATGGATGATGGTTGGGTGGCTCCAAGGATGGAGACCCAACACCATTAGCCAACGATCAAGGATGGAGACCCAGCACCCATGGGTGCTTGGGACCACCCATGGGTGCCCAAGGGCCCTTGGGTCAACTGGGACCTTCTCCAGGTGACACTTGGGTGGCTCCAAGGTTGGAGACACAACAACGTTGAGCAATGACCAAGGATGAAGACCCAGCACCCATGGTCATGGATGAAAGATGGAGACCCAGCCATGGGTGCTCATGACCACTCATGGGTGCCCAAGAGCCCTTGGGTCACCTGGGACCTTCTCCAGCCACAGGAGGTCCCTTGGGAGCTTCTATGGATGATGGTTGGGTGGCTCCAAGGTTGGAGACCCAACAACGTTGACCAATAACCAAGGATGGAGACCCAGCACCCATGGGTGCTCAAGACCACCCATGGGTGCCCAAGGGCCCTTGGGTCACCTGGGACCTTCTCCAAGCACAGGAGGTCCCCTGGGACCTTCTATGGATGATGGTTGGGTGGCTCCAAGGTTGGAGACCCAACAACATTAGCCAACGATCAAGGATGGAGACCCAGCACCCATGGGTGCTTGGGACCACCCATGGGTGCCCAAGGGCCCTTGGGTCAACTGGGACCTTCTCCAGGTGACACTTGGGTGGCTCCAAGGTTGGAGACACAACAACGTTGACCAATGACCAACCCAGCACCCATGGTCATGGATGAAAGATGGAGACCCAGCCATGGGTGCTCATGACCACTCATGGGTGCCCAAGAGCCCTTGGGTCACCTGGGACCTTCTCCAGCCACAGGAGGTCCCTTGGGACCTTCTATGGATGATGGTTGGGTGGCTCCAAGGTTGGAGACCCAACAACATTGGCCAACGATCAAGGATGGAGACCCAGCACCCATGGGTGCTCAAGACCACCTGTGGGTGCTCAAGACCACCCGTGGGTCACCTGGGACCTTCTCCAAGCACAGGAGGTCCCCTGGGACCTTCTATGGATGATGGTTGGGTGGCTCCAAGGATGGAGACCCAACAACATTGGCCAACGACCAAGGATGGAGACCCAGCCATGGGTGCTCAAGATCACCCGTGGGTGCTCAAGAGCCCTTGGGTCACCTGGGACCTTCTCCAGGTGACCCTTGGGTGGTTCCAAGGTTGGAGACCCAACAACGTTGACCAATGACCAAGGTTGGAGACCCAACAACGTTGACCAATGACCAAGGATGGAGACCCAGCACCCATGGTCAGTGACCAAGGTTGAAGACCCAGCACCACTGGCCAAGAACCAAGGCTGGAGATCCACCACCCTTTGTGATGGACCCAATGTCCCTTAGGCCCTTCTCCAACCACCAGAGGCCCCTTGGGCCCTTCTCCAACCACCAGAGGCCCCTTGGGACCTTCTCCAACCACCAGAGGCCCCTTGGGACCTTCTCCAACCACCAGAGGCCCCTTGGGCCCTTCTCCAACCACAAGAGGCCCCTTAGGCCCTTCTCCAACCATAAGAAGTCACCTGGGACCCTCTATGGATGATGGTTGGGTGGCTCCAAGGATGGATCCATCACCATTGCCCAACAACCAAGGTCGAAGACCCATCACCATTGGCCAACAACCAAAGTTGGAGCTCCACCACCATTGCCCAACGGCCCTTGAGGTCCCGTTGGTGGCCCCATTGACCCGTTGGTGGCGCCATTGACCCGTTGGTGGCGCCATTGACCCGTTGGTGGCCCTGGTGACCCACCTGAGGTGAGCATCATGATGCTGCTGTCGGCCTCGGGGGGCAGCACGTCCACCAGCGCGTTGCTGTGCTTGTGCAGGGCCACCGAGGCGTTGGGCTTCAGCAGCTCCCGGTCGATGGTGCTCAGGATGCGCACGTAGTAGTTGGAACCTGCCCCGGGGTCAAGGACAACGTGGTGACCATGGGGGACCTTCAGTGGGGTGGGGTTGGGGGGTCTCGGGGGGGAAATGGGGCCCAGAACCTTCTTCTGTGTCCATAACTACGTACCCACCACCCAGAACCTTCTCAACCACCCAGAACCTTCTCCCATGTCCATAACCACGTCCCCACCACCCAGAACCTTCTCAACCACCCAGAACCTTCTCCTATGTCCATAACCACATCCCCACCACCCAGAACCTTCTCCCGTGTCCATAACCACGTCCCCACCACCCAGAACCTTCTCCCACGTCCATAACCACGTCCCCACCACCCAGAACCTTCTCCCACGTCCATACCCACGTCCCCACCACCCAGAACCACCCTCCATGTCCCCGTTGTCCCCGGACCGGTGGTGGAGCCCACGATGGCCGTGTTCTGGTCCACGGCCTCCAGGAACTGCCCGATGACCAGCGGGATGCTCTGGATCCTCTTCACCTCCTCCTGGGCGTGCAGGAACTCCTTCTTGAGGTTCTTCTGCTCGTCCTTGATGTACTCCTCCTGCACCTCCAGGAACTCCAGCTCCTGCTGCAGCTTCTGGGGGGACAATGGACACCACGGACCTTCTGGAACCTTCTCCTGCCTGGCCCACCACCCCCAGAGCTCCAGCTTCTACGTGGACCTTCTCAACCTCCATGTTCTGCAACCTGGACCTTCTCAACCTCCATGTTCTGCAACCTGGACCTTCTCAACCTCCATGTTCTGCAACCTGGACCTTCTCAACCTCCATGTTCTGCAACCTGGACCTTCTCAACCTCCATGTTCTGCAACCTGGACCTTCTCAACCTCCATGTTCTGCAACCTGGACCTTCTCAAACCCCATGTTCTGCAACCTGGACCTTCTCAACCTCCATGTTCTTCAACCTGGACCTTCTCAACCTCCATGTTCTGCAACCTGGACCTTCTCAACCTCCATGTTCTGCAACCTGGACCTTCCCAACCTCCATGTTCTGCAACCTGGACCTTCTCAATCTCCATGTTCTCCAACCTGGACCTTCTCAACCCCCATGTTCTGCAACCTGGACCTTCTCAACCTCCATGTTCTCCAACCTGGACCTTCTCAACCCCCATGTTCTCCAACCTGGACCTTCTCAACCTCCATGTTCTTCAACCTGGACCTTCTCAATCTCCATGTTCTTCAACCTGGACCTTCTCAACCCCCATGTTCTTCAACCTGGACCTTCTCAACCTCCATGTTCTTCAACCTGGACCTTCTCAACCTCCATGTTCTTCAACCTGGATCTTCTCAACCTCCACCTCCCATCCCTTGGACCTTCTGAAGCCCCATGTTCCCCTGTCTGTCCCCACGTCCCCTTGTCCGTCCCCATGTCCCCCTGTCTGTCCCCACGTCCGTCCCCTCACCTTGTACCGACTGTACAGATCCTCCAGGTCCTCGGGCTCGGGCACCAGAAACGGCAGCGCCGGGGGGGGACGGGGGGCGGCCAGAGCCGGGGGGTCCTCCTGGGAAACGAAGGGACCCAGGAGTTCGGGAGGGACCCAGGAGTTCAGGGAGGGACCCAGGAGTTCGGGGGGGACCCAGGAGTTCGGGGGGGACCCAGGAGTTCGGGGAGGGACCCAGGAGTTCGGGGAGGGACCCAGGAGTGCCCCAGGGACCCAGGAGTTCGGGAGGGACCCAGGAGTTCAGGGAGGGACCCAGGAGTTCGGGGGGGACCCAGGAGTTCGGGGGGGACCCAGGAGTTCGGGGGGGACCCAGGAGTTCGGGGAGGGGACCCAGGAGTTCGAGGAGGGACCCAGGAGTTCGAGGAGGGACCCAGGAGTTCGAGGAGGGACCCAGGAGTTCGAGGAGGGACCCAGGAGTGCCCCAAGGGACCCAGGAGTTCGGGGGGGACCCAGGAGTTCGGGGGGGACCCAGGAGTTCGGGGGGGACCCAGGAGTTCGGGGAGGGACCCAGGAGTTCAGGAGGGACCCAGGAGTTCGGGGGGGACCCAGGAGTTCGGGGGGGACCCAGGAGTTCGGCGGGGAACCCAGAACATGGTGGGGGGGACCCAGGCGTTCGGGCGATCCCCCATTGTTCTCATTGGGAGGGCCCCCCCCCAATTCCCAAACACCCCCCACCCACTTTACCCCCACCCCCCCACCCAGGGGGGTCCCCACACTCCCCATGTCCCCCCCACGTTTATGGGAACCCCAAAAACCCCCAAAACGGCCCCAAAATCCCGTCCCCCTCCCCCAACCTGCGTTTTCTCGCCCAGCAGCCCCAGCTCCTCCATGGTGACTGCGCGGCCGCGGGGGCTGACGGGAAACAGGCGGCTCCCGACCGGAACCCCGCCCGCAGGCACCGGAAGCGGCCGCGCGGGGCATCATGGGAGTTGTAGTTCTTTGCCTCTCCCGCCGCCCCCCCCACGTCCGCCATGTTGAATCGGTTCGTTAATTAATTTGGGGGGTTTTAATTGTTAATTGAGGTGCTGGGGGTTAATGAGTGGGGGTGGGGGGGGTGGTTGGTCGGTGGGGTGATGGGGAGGGGGGGGACCCAGGAGTTCGGGAGGACTCAGGCGTGCCCCAGGGACCCAGGAGTTCGGGAAAGGACCCAGGAGTGCCCCAAGGACCTAGGAGTGCAGCAGGGACCCTGCAGCTCGGGGCTGGACCCAGGAGTTCGGGGCTGGACCCAGGAGTTCGGGGCTGGACCCAGGAGTTCGGGTGCGAAACAAAAACCTGGGGGCGGAACCAAGTTCGGGGTCGCGGGGGCAGAGGGGGGGAGGTTTGGAGGTGGCACCGAGGCGCCTGGAAGGACCGGAAGTGATGTTGCACCGAGGCAAATGGGGGCGGAAACGGGCGGTGCGGGGCTCCCGGTTCAGATTCTGTTCATCCCGTTCGTTTCTTTCATATCAAGGGGGGACCCAGGAGTTCGGGAGGGACCCAGGAGTTCGGGGAGGGACCCAGGAGTGCGGGAGGGACCCAGGAGTTCAGGGACGGGGACCCAGGCATCTGGGAGGGACCATTATGTGTTTGGGGGGGGGGGGAGAGCCCCAAATTTTGGGGGTTTGAGGGGAAATGGGGGGACGGGGAGAATTGGGGACCCCCCCCAAGGATGGGGGAGGGGCTCAGGTCCCCCCCCCCCCCAAAAATTCTGCCCACTCGAGAGGTTTTTTTTGGGGGTTTTGTCACTTTATTGTCAACTCCACCCCCCCCAAATATTTGGGGGGGTCCAGCGCTGCCAGCAAAGAATCCACGGCCCTATAGGGGGATAAATGGTGGTGTGAGGGACCCAGGAGTTTGGGAGGGACCCAGGAGTTCGGGAAGGGACCCAGGAGTTCGGGAAGGGACCCAGGAGTGCCCCAAGGGACCCAGGAGCTTGGGAGGGACCCAGGAGTTTGGGAAGGGACCCAGGAGTGCCCCAAGGGACCCAGGAGTTCGGGAAGGGACCCAGGAGTGCCCCAAGGGACCCAGGAGCTTGGGAGGGACCCAGGAGTTTGGGAAGGGACCCAGGAGTTCGGGAGGGACCCAGGAGTTTGGGAGGGGACCCAGGAGTTTGGGAGGGGACCCAGGAGTGCGGGAGGGACCCAGGAGTGCGGGAGGGACCCAGGAGTGCCCCAAGGGACTCAGGAGTTCGGGAGGGGACCCAGGAGTTTGGGAAGGGACCCAGGAGTGCCCCAAGGGACCCAGGAGTCCGGGAGGGACCCAGGAGTTCGGGAAGGGACCCAGGAGTTCGGGGAGGACCCAGGAGTGCCCCAAGGGACCCAGGAGTTCGGGAGGGACCCAGGAGTGCCCCAAGGGACCCAGGAGTTCGGGAGGGACCCAGGAGTTCGGGAAGGACCCAGGAGTGCCCCAAGGGACCCAGGAGTTTGGGATGGGACCCAGGAGTGCCCCAAGGGACCCAGGCGTTCGGGGTTTTACCGCAGCCGCCCCCGCAGCGCCCGGCGCCGCCCCCGCAGCAGCCGAAGGACGGGGTCACCCCCTAAATCTGGGGGGATATAAGGGGCAGGGACCTATAAGTGACTCCCCTGGACCCATAAGTGACCCCCCCAGACCCCCAGGTGACCCTCATGGACCCACAAGTATCTCATTGGACCCATAAGTGACCCCCCAGACCCATAAGTGACATTTACAGACCCATAAGTGACCTCCAGACCCATAAGTGACCCCCAAATGTCCCCCAGACCCATAAGTGCCCTCCAGACCCATAAGTGACCCCCAAGTGTCCTCCGGACCCATAAGTGACGCCCAGACCCATAAGTGACTCCCAGACCCATAAGTGACCCCCAAGTGACCCCCAGACCCATAAATGCATCCCTGGACCCATAAGTGACCCCCAGACCCATAAGTGCCCTCCAGACCCATAAGTGACCCCCGGACCCATAAGTGACCTCAAGTGTCCCCCAGACCCATAAGTGACCCCCAAGTAACCCACAGACCCGTAAGTGACCCCCGGACCCATAAGTGACCCCCAGACCCTTACCTGGCTCCTTCTGCCCCACAACTGCGCCCCACAGATCCTGTGGGACAAACAGACCCATGGATCAGCCCCATGGACCAGACCCATGGATCAGACCCATGGATCAGCCCCACAGATCAGCCCCATAGATCAGCCCCATGGATGAGCCCCATGGACCAGCCCCATGGATCAGACCCATAGATCAGACCCATAGATCAGCCCCATTGACCAGACCCATAGATCAGACCCATGGATCAGACCCATAGATCAGCCCCATGGATCAGCCCCATAGACCAGACCCATAGACCAGACCCATGGATCAGCCCCATGGCCCCGCCCCCCACACCCACCTCCTGGTCTCCGCCCCTCGGGGGCCGCTGAGCATCATGGGAGTCACGTGACCCCAAACATGGCCGCCGCTCCTCAGCATGGCGGGAGTCACGTGACCCCCGACATGGCTCCTGTCGCTGAGCCTCATGGGAGTCACGTGACCCCAAAGATGGCGTCTGCTGCTGCAAGGTGCTATGGGAGTCACGTGACCCCAAACATGGCTGCTGATGCTGAGCATCATGGGGGTCATGTGACCTCCAAGATGGCTCCCGCCATGGGGCATCATGAGAGTCACATGACCCCAAACATGGCTCCTGTCGCAGAGCCTCATGGGAGTCACATGACCTTAAAGATGGCCGCTGGTCCTCAGCATCATAGGAGTCACGTGACCCCAGACATGGCTGGTGATGCTGAGCATCACGGGGGTCACGTGATCCCCAAGATGGCCGCTGTTCCTCAGCATCATGGGGGTCACGTGACCCCAGACATGGCTCCCGCCGTGGGGCATCATGGGAGTCACGTGACCCCAGACATGGCCGCCGGTGCTGAGCACCATGGGGGTCACGTGACCTCTCACATGGGTCCTGCTGCAAGGCGCTATGGGAGTCACGTGACCGCAGACATGGCCGCTGTTGCTGAGCATCATGGGGGTCACGTGACCCTGAACATGGCCGCCGGTGCTGAGCATCATGGGAGTCACGTGACCCCAGACATGGCTGCTGGTGCTGAGCATCATGGGGGTCACGTGACCTCCAAGATGGCTCCCGCTGTGGGGCATCATGAGAGTCACGTGACCTCAGACATGGCTGCCGGTGCTGAGCACCATGGGGGTCACGTGACCTCCAAGATGGCTCCTGGTGCAAGGCGCTATGGGAGTCATGTGACCCCCAAGATGGCCGCCGTTCCTCAGCATCATGGGAGTCACGTGACCCCAAACATGGCTCCTGCCGTGGGGCATCATGGGAGTCACGTGACCCCCGACACGGCTCCTGCTGTGGGGCATCATGGGAGTCACGTGACCTCAAAGATGGCCGCCCTGGCTGAGCACCGCGGGAGTCACGTGACCACCAAGATGGCTGCCACCTTGGAGCACCAGGGGAGTCACGTGACCCCAGACATGGCCGCTGCCCCTTTGCCTCGGGGGAGTCACGTGACCCCCAAGATGGCCGCCTCTCCGCAGCGCGATGGGAATCACGTGACCTCCCAGATGGCACCGCCTCCTTTGTGGGCGTGTCCAGCGCTGGCCCCGCCCCCCGCCCCCGCAGGAGCCGCCATTGGACGAGCGGATCGGGGTGGGCGGGGCCAGAAGGGGCGGGGTTGGCGCGGAGGGGGCGGGGCCGGAAGTCCAGGAGGGCCTGGCTGGAAGAGGGGGAGGAGCCACATGCTGACCACGCCCACACCTCGAGACCACGCCCACCAAGACCATTTTGGGGGCCCCAAACTGCCCAAACCCACTTTTTGGCGGGAAATTGCGGAGACCACGCCCACAACCCCCCCCGAGGCCACGCCCCTTCCCCGTTACCTCCTCTTCAGCAGCCAATCAGCGCGCTCCTCCAGCCCCAGCCGCCGCGTGACGTCATCCCGCGTCATGCCGACGTCACCGAGGCGGTGGTGACGTCAAACAGCGGCCCCAAAACCCCCAATTTTCACCCCAAACTCCCCGGAGGCTTCGTCGCCCCCGTTAAGCCGCTCCCGCCATTCCCAGCAGCCCCCGCGCTCGTTACCACGGCAACAGACCCCCCCCGAACTCCTATTGGCCAATCGCCGCGCCCGCCTCCTCTCGCCAGCCAATCAGCGAGCGAGAAAACCCAAGGGGGGGTAGCGCCGCGCTGCGCGCCGCGGTGCACGCTGGGAATTGTAGTCCCGCCGTGGGGACTGCAAACGGCGCCCAATATGGCGGCGGACTACAACTCCCGTCGTGCCCCGCGGCGCGCACAACCCCCTTCCCCGTTCTCGCTCACTGATTGGTTCGCGCGAGTGGACTGGCGGAAGGATTGACCAATAGGAGCGGGGAGAGCGGAGCGATTGGCCAATGGGAGCGCGGCGGGCGCGCTGAGGCGGCGACGGCGGCTGAGGGGAGCGGTGAGTGTGGGGGGGCGGCCGCCTTTGGGTGGTTTTAAGTGTTTTTGGAGCATTTTAAGTGGTTTTGGGGAGTTTTAGGTGGTTTTTGGGGTTCCCGGAGGGTTCCGGGGGTTTTTTTGGGGGGAAATAGGGGGGTTTTGGGGCGTCCAGGGGGGTCTGAAGGGGCGGGAATGTGTGAGGAGACGGGGGGACCCAGGCGTCCGAGTAACCTCGTGACCCCCCCATAGTGGACCCAGGCATCCGGGTGACCCCCCCATAAGGGACCGAGGCATCCGGGTGACCCCCGCCCAAAAGGGGACCCAGGCGTTCGGGTGACCCCCATGACCCCTCCCATAGGGGACCCAGGCGTCCGGGTGACCCCGTGACCCCGCGATGCTGTCGGTCAAGGTCAAGGTGGAGAAGCCGGGTGAGTCCCAACCCCCACCCTCGGCACCCCCCCCCCCCCGAGTTTGGGGGGAACCCAGGAGTACCCCCAATGTCCCCCATTGTCCCCATTGTCCCCCATTGCCCCCAATGTCCCCCATTGTCCCCATTGCTCCCCAATGTCCCCATTGCCCCCCATTGCTCCCCATTGTCCCCAATGTCCCCATTGCCCCCCATTGCTCCCAATGTCCCCATTGCCCCCATTGTCCCCCCATTGTCCCCATTGCCCCCATTATCCCCATTGCCCCCCATTGCCCCCCATCGCCCTCATTGCCCCCATTGTCCCCATTTCCCCCATTCTCCCCCATTGTCCCCGTTGCCCCCATTGCCCCCCATTGCGCCCATTGGCCCCCATTGCCCCCATCACCCTCATTGCCTCCATTGTCCCCCCATTGTCTCCCATTGCCCCCATTGCCCCTCTGTGTCCCCATTGCCACCAATGTCCCCATTGCCCCCCATTGTCCCCATTGCCCCCATATCCCCATTGCCCCCATTGTCCCCCATTATCCCCATTGCCCCCATTATCTTCAATGCCCCCAATGTCCCCATCGCCCCCATTGCCCCACATTGTCCCCATTGCCCTCCATTGTCCCCATTACCCTCATTGCCCCCATTGCTCCTCTGTGTCCCCATTGCCCCCAATGTCCCCATTCCCCCATTGCCCCCCATCGCCCTCATTGCCTCCCCATTGTCCCCTATTGCCCCCATTGCCCTCATTGCTCCCATTGCCCCTAAAGTCCCCATTGCCCCCCATTGCCCCCCATTGTCCCCCCATTGTCCCCCATTGTCCCCCATTGCCCCCATTGTCCCCATTGCCCCCATTGCCCCCATCACCTTCATTGCCCCCAATGTCCCCATTATCGCCATTGCCCCCCATTGCCCCCCATTGTCCCCATTGCCCCCCATCACCCTCATTGCCCCCATTGCCCCCATTGTCCCCATTGCCCCCATTGCCCCCATCGCCCTCATTGCCCCCATTGTCCCCCCATTGTCCTCATTGTCCCCCCATTGCCCCCATTGCCCCCCATTGTCCCCATTGCCCCCATTGCCCCCAATGTCCCCATTGTCCCCATCGCCCTCATCACCCCCATTGTCCCCATTGACCCCAATGCTCCCATTGCCCCCATTGCCCCCCATTATCCCCATTGCCCCCCATTGCCCCCCCTTGTCCCCATTGCCCCCATTGCCCCCATTGCCCCCCATTGTCCCCATTGCTCCCAATGTCCCCAATGTCCCCATTGCCTCCAGTGCCCCCATTGTCCCCATTGTCCCCATTGTCCCCATTGCCCCCATTGCCCCCAATGTCCCCATTGCCCCCATCGCCCTCATCACCCCCATTGCCCCCCATTGTCCCCATTGCCCCCCATTGCCCCCATTATCCCCATTGTCCCCATTGTCCCCAATGCCCCCATTGCCCCCAATGTCCCCATTGTCCCCATCACCCCCATTGCCCCCAACGTCCCCATTGTCCCCATCACCCCCATTGCCCCCAATGTCCCCATTGCCCCCAATGTCCCCATTGTCCCCAGACCTCGAAGCCACCTCCGCCCGCAGCCGTTTGGACGCCGTCCTGCAGGGGCTGCTCGAGCGCAGCCACGGCCCCCGGTACCATTGGCGGGGGGGGTCCCCAACATTTGGATGGGGTCCCCAATATTTGGGGGGGTCCCCAAGAGTCTGGGGGGGACCTTGAGGGTGGGGGGGGGGACCCAAAATTATTGGCGGTTCCCCAGTGATTTGGGGGGGGACCCAAAATTTTGGGGGGACCCAAAGTTATTGGGGGTCCTGGGGGGAACTCCAAGAATTGATGGGGGGGACCTTCAGATTTGGGGGGGACCCAAAATTATTGGGGGGTCCTGGGGGTGGTTGGGAGGACCCCAAGATTTGAATGGGGGAGTCTTGAGATTGGGGGGGGGGGGCAAAATTATTGGGGGGTCCCCAATGATGTGGGGGGGGACCCAAAATTATTGAGGGGTCCTGGGGGGTTTGGAGGGGACCCCAAGATTTGATGGGGGGGTGTTGAGATCTGGGGGGGGCCCAAAGATTATGGGGGGTCCCCAATGATATGGGGGGGACCCAAAGTTATTGGGGGGTCCTGGGGGGGGTTGGGGGGGACCCCAAGATTTGAATGGGGGGGTCTTGAGGTTTGGGGAGGCCCAAAGATTATGGGGGGTCCCCAATGATATGGGGGGGACCCAAAGTTATTGGGGGGTCCTGGGGAGGTTTGGGGGGACCCCAAGAATTGAATGGGGGGGGGTCCTGAGTTTGGGGTTGGACCCATAATTATTGGGGGGTCTCAATGAGCCCCCCCACATTTTGGGGACCCCCCCCATGACTTTGGGCCATTGGGGGCCCCCCCATATTTTGGGGGTGCAGGGAACCCATGGAGGAAGAAGCGGGAAAAGCACCTGGAGACGCATTGAACAAGTGAGGGGGGGGACCCTGATTTTTGGGGGGGGGGATCCCCAAGTTGTGGGGTGGGGGGGGACCCCAATTTTGGGGGGTTCTGTGGGGGGATTAAATGAGGGACTCCCCATTTTTTGGGGGTCCCATTGGTGGGGGGGGAGGGAGGGACACCCCACTTTGGGGGGGGGATGGGGGGATCCCCCAAAATTGGGACTGAACCCCCATATCTTCCCTCCCCCCCACCCCCCACCAGGGAGGCGTCGCCCACGGCCCCGGGAAAGAGGTGAGTGGGGAATGCCTGGGTCCCTCCCGGACGCCTGGGTCCCTTCCTGAACTCCTGGGTCCCCCCCGAACTCCTGGGTCCCCCCCGAACTCCTGGGTCCCTCCCGAACTCCTGGGTCCCCCCCGAACTCCTGGGTCCCTCCCGGACGCCTGGGTCCCCCCAGGCCCTCGGGCCGGTTCCCACAGCAGCGGCGCAAGAAGCGGCGGGAAGCCGACGAAGGGCCCGATCCTGCCCAGCAGCGCCCCAGTGAGTCTGGCCGTGGGTCGCTATGGGTCGCTATGGGTCGCTATGGGTCTCTATGGGTCTCTATGGGTCTCTATGGGTCTCTGTGGTCCCTATAGGTCTCTATGGGTCCCTATGGATCTCTATGGGTCTCTGTGGTCCCTATGGGTCTTTATGAGTCTCTATGGGTCTCTATGGGTCTCTGTGGTCCCTATGGGTCCCTATGGGTCGCTATGGGTCCCTATGGGTCGCTATGGGTCTCTATGGGTCCCTATGGATCTCTGGGGTGTCTATGGGTCTCTGTGGTCCCTATGGGTCTCTATGGGTCGCTATGAGTCTCTATGGGTCTCTGTGGTCCCTATGGGTCTTTATGAGTCTCTATGGGTCTCTATGGGTCTCTGTGGTCCCTATGGGTCCCTATGGTCTCTGTGGATCTCTATGGGTCCCTATGGGTCTCTATGGGTCGCTATGAGTCTCTATGGGTCGCTATGAGTCTCTATGGGTCCCTATGGTCTCTGTGGGTCTCTATGGGTCTCTGTGGTCTCTATGGGTCCCTATGGATCCCTATGGTCCCTACGGGTCCCTATGGGTCTCTGTGGTCTCTATGGATCTCTATGGGTCTCTATGGGTCGCTATGAGTCTCTACGGGTCTCTACGGGTCTCTGTGGTCCCTATGGGTCCCTATGGTCTCTATGGGTCTCTATGGGTCTCTGTGGTCTCTATGAGTCCCTGCGGGTCCCTACGGGTCTCTATGGGTCTCTGTGGTCTCTATGGATCTCTATGGATCTCTATGGTCTCTATGGGTCTCTATGGGTCTGGGGGTTCTGTAGGGTATCTCTATGGGTCACTGTGGGTCTGGGGGTTCCGTGGGGTGTCTCTATGGGTCGCTGTGGGTCTGCCCCCCAGGTACGTACGTGATCCGGCTGTTCGAGCGCAGCGTGGAGCTGGGGCAGTTCCCGGATGAGACCCCGCTGTACCCCGTGTGCCGCGCCTGGATGCGCAACTGCCCCGTGGGGCGGGGACAGGGGGCGGAGCCTCGCCCGGCCCCGCCCATTAGCGAGGTGAGGCCCCGCCCACCCCTTGGCCCCGCCCCCTGTGACCCCATGTGACCCCCATTGATGCCAATGGGCGGGACCAGGGGCGGAGCTTCCCCCAGACCCCGCCCCCCTTTGACTGCATGTGACCCCCCATTGATGTCAATGGGTGGAGCTGGGGGTGGAGCTTCCCCAGACCACGCCCCCCTGTGACCCCCCATTGATGTCAATGGGTGGAGCTGGGGCGGAGTTTCCCCAGACCACGCCCCCTGTGACCTCCCCATTGATGTCAATGGGTGGAGCTGGGGGCGGAGCTTCCCCCATTGACTCCAAGGGGTAGGGACAGGGGGCGGAGCTTCCCCCAGACCCCGCCCCCTGTGAACCCATGTGACCCCCATTGACGCCAAAGGGCGGAGCTGGGGGCGGAGCTTCCCCATTGATCCCAATGGGAAGGGCCAGGGGGCGGAGCTTCCCCCGGACCCTGCCCCCTTTGACCCCTATGACCCCAGGGTCAGGGGGCGGAGCCACCACCCCAGTGGGCGGGGCCAGGAGGGGGCTGAGCTTCCCCCATTGACCCCAATGGGCAGGGCCAGGGGGGCGGAGCCACCACCGCAGTGGGCGTGGCCAAAGGAGGGGGGCGGAGCTTCCCCAGTGACCCCCATTGACACCAATGGACAGGACCAAGGGGGCGGAGCTTCCCCAATGACCCCCATTGACTCCAATGGGCAGGACCAGTGGGGCGGGGCCAGGAGGGGGGCGGAGCCTCCCCCTGACCCCGCCCCTTTTCCCGCAGCCCCCGGTGCATGCTGGGAAGGGGGAGGACGTGTACGAGCTGCCCCCCCCCGCCCCCCCCGGCCCCCCCCGTGTCCCCTCCCCCCTCGGGCCCGATCCGGACGCTCCTCCCCCCGATCAGGTAAGAACGCGCTAATTAACCCCTAATTAGCCCCTCATTAACCCCTAATTACCCCCCGTGTCCCTTAATAACCCCCTATATCCCCCTAATTACCCCCCAGGATCCTTAATTACCCCCCTATATCCCCCTAATTACCCCCAGGATCCTTAATTACCCCCCTATATGCCCCTAATTACCCCCCAGGACCCTTAATTACCTCCCCACATCCCCCTAATTACCCTCCATGAGCCCTAATTAGCCCCCAAGACCCCTTAATTACCCCCCATGAGCCCTTAATTACCCCCCAGAACCCTTAATTACACCCCAGAGCCCTTAATTACCCCCCAAGAACCCCCTAATTACCCCCCATGAGCCCTAATTACCCCCAATAACCCCCTGATTATTCCCTATATCCCCCTAATTACCCCCAGAACCCTTAATTACCCCCCAATAACCCCCTAATTACCACCTATACCCCCCTAATTACCCCCAGGACCCTTAATTACCCCAACCCTTAATTACCCCCCAATCCCTAATCACCCCCAATCCCTAATCATTATTCCTTTGACCCTTAATCAACCTCCAAACCCATTAATTACTCCCCCTTATTCCCCCCCATTGTGTTGTCGCCAATGACGTCACTGATGACATCACTGATGATGTCACGATGATGTCACAGGTCCCTGACCCCGCCCCCTCCATGTCGTCGCTCATTTACAAGAACATGGAGCGATGGAAACGGGTCCGGCAGAGGTGGGGACTGGGATGGACTGGGAGGGACTGGGAGGGACTGGGAGGGACTGGGAGGGGATTGGGAGGGACTGGGAGGGACTGGGAGGGACTGGGGGGACTGGGAGGGACTGGGGGGGACTGGGGGGACTGGGAGGGATTGGAGGGGACTGGGAGGGACTGGGGGGGAAATGGGAGGGACTGGGGGGACTGGAGGGGACTGGGGGGGACTGGGATGGAGTGGGAGAGACTGGGATGGACTGGGAGGGACTGGAGGGATTGGGGGGGACTGGGATGGACTGGGGGGACTGGGAGGGACTGGGGGGGACTGGGAGGGACTGGGGGGGACTGGAGGGGACTGGGAGGGACTGGAGGGATTGGGGGGCACTGGGATGGACTGGGGGGACTGGGAGGGACTGGGGGGGACTGGGAGGGACTGGGAGGGGATTGGGAGGCACTGGGGGGACTGGGAGGGACTGGGAGGGACTGGGAGGGACTGGGGGGACTGGGAGGGACTGGGGGGACTGGGAGGGACTGGGAGGGACTGGGAGGGATTGGGATGGACTGGGATGGACTGGGGGGGACTGGGGGGGACTGGGGGGGACTGGGGGGGACTGGAGGGGACTGGGGGGACTGGGAGGGACTGGGAGGGACTGGGAGAGACTGGGGGGGACTGGGATGGAGTGGGAGAGACTGGGATGGACTGGGAGGGATTAGGAGGGACTGGGAGGGACTGGGGAGGGACACTAGGACAATACTGGGAGACACTGGGACGACATTAGGATGATAATGGGGGATACTGGGATGATAATGGGATGACACTGGGGGATACTGGGGCGATACTGGGACAATACTGGGATGATATTGGGATGACACTGGGGGATACTGGGATGATTATGGGACACTGGGATGATACTGGGACTATACTGGGGGATACTGGGATGATACTGGGACAATATTGGGAGACACTGGGGGATACTGGGGGACACTTGGGGATACTGGGATGACATTGGGACGATACTGGGATGGTAATGGGACTGTACTGGGATGACACTGGGATGATACTGGGACTATACTGGGGGATACTGGGGTGACACTGGGACGATACTGGGATGATATTGGGATGACACTGGGGGATACTGGGATGATATTGGGGTGATACTGGGATGACACTGGGGGGTAACTGGGGTGATACTGGGATGATACTGGGACAACACTGGGATGATACTGGGATGACACTGGGGGGTACTGGGATGATACTGGGATGACACTGGGACAACACTGGGATGACACTGGGGGATACTGGGATGATATTGGGGTGATACTGGGATGACACTGGGGGGTACTGGGATGATATTGGGGTGATACTGGGATGACACTGGGGGGTACTGGGATGATATTGGGGTGATACTGGGATGACACTGGGGGGTACTGGGGTGATACTGGGATGATACTGGGACAACACTGGGATGATAATGGGGGATACTGGGATGACACTGGGCTGGGTCTGAGTGGGCGTGGCCGCGGCGCTGCCCTCACTGTGACGTCACTATGACATCACAATGACATCACGATGACGTCACAGGTGGCGGGAAGCCGGGCAGCGGCAGCAGCAGCGCTATGGGAACAGCCTGAGGCTGCTGCGCATCATCTACGAGCGGCAGTAGCCACGCCCCCTCAGGCCACGCCCCCTCGGGCCACGCCCCCTCAGACCCCACCCCCCCGAGGCCACACCCCCCCAGCCTCCCCGCCCCATCATCCCTCCCATTGGTGCCTATGGGGAGCAACAAGCCCCGCCCCTCAGCGTGGCCTCGCCCCATAGGCCCCGCCCACTCGGCCACGCCCCTTAGACCCCGCCCACCCCCCCGTGGCCACACACCCCCAGCCTCCCCCCCATTATCCCTCCCATTACCGCCTATAGGGAGCAATGAGCCCCGCCCCTCCACGTGGGCACGCCCCTCAGGCCCCGCCCGCTCGGGCCCCGCCCCTTAGACCCCACCCTCCCCCGAGGCCACACCCCCCCAGCCTCCCCCCCCATCATCCCTCCCATTGCTGCCTATGGGGAGCAACAAGCCCCGCCCCTTATTGCTACCCCTCTCAGGCCCCGCCCCCTCAGGCCACACCCCCCAGACCACGCCCCTAAGAGGCCACACCCCCAAACCTTCCCCCATCATCCCTCCCATTGCTGCCTCTGGTGAGCAACAAGCCCCGCCCCTTATTGTGGCCACGCCCCATCGGGCCACGCCCCCTTAGACCCCGCCCCCAAGAGGCCACACCCCCCAGCCTCCCCCCTGTTATCCCTCCTATTGCTGCCTATGGGGAGCAACAAGCCCCGCCCCTCAGGCCACGCCCCCTTAGACCACTCCCCGGGAGACCACGCCCCCCAGAGGCCACACCCACCAGCCTCCCCCCATTGCTGCCTATGGGGAGCAACAAGCCCTGCCCCTCAGGCCCCGCCCCCTATAGGCCACGCCCCCTCGGGCCACGACCCCCCAGACCCCACCCCCCCAAGAGGCCACACCCCCCCAGCCTCCCCTCCATTATCCTTCCCATTGCTGCCTATGGGTAGCTACAAGCCCCGCCCCCTATCGTGGCCCTGCCCCTCAGGCCCCGCCCCCTATAGGCCCCGCCCCCTGAGGCCATGGCCCCTTAGACCCCGCCCCCCCAAAGGCCACACCCCCCAGCCTCCCCCCATCATCCCTCCCATTGTCACCTATGAGGAGCAACAAGCCCCACCCCTCAGCGTGGCCACGCCCCTCAGACCACACCCCCAAGAGGCTGTGCCCCCATAGGCCCCACCCCCATTGGCCTCGCCCCCCGAGGCCACGCCCCCCCTGCAAATCCCGCCCCCTCAATAAAGGGTCTTATCTTCCCATTGTGTTCTATGGGGTGGGCGGGGCTTGAGCGGGATACACCCCTTAAGGGCGGGGCCTAACAACACACGTGACCTAGGTGGGCGGGGCCAAAGCGGCTTTAATGGGGGGGTGGGGGGGGATTGAGGAGGCTCAAAACTCCCAGAAACGGCCTCAAAATGGGGGTGGGGGGGTGATGATGTCACACGATGTCACCTGAGGGGGGGGAACGTGGTCAACGCCCCTCCCAGACGCCTGGGTCCCTCCCCAGAACTCCTGGGTCCCCCCTGAACTCCTGGGTCCCTGGGGCACTCCTGGGTCCCTCCCGAACTCCTGGGTCCCTCCCCGAACTCCTGGGTCCCTCCCGAACTCCTGGGTCCCTCCCCGAACTCCTGGGTCCCTCCCCGAACTCCTGGGTCCCCTCCCGAACTCCTGGGTCCCTCCCGAATTCCTGGGTCCCTCCCGAACTCCTGGGTCCCTCCCGAACTCCTGGGTCCCCCCCAGAACTCCTGGGTCCCCTCCCGAACTCCTGGGTTCCTCCCGAACTCCTGGGTACCCCCCCGAACTCCTGGGTCCCTGGGGCACTCCTGGGTCCCTCCCGAACTCCTGGTCCCCCCCGAACTCCTGGGTCCCTCCCGAACTCCTGGGTCCCCTCCTGAACTCCTGGGTCCTTTGGGGAACTCCTGGGTCCCCCCTGAACTCCTGGGTCCCCTCCCGAACTCCTGGGTCCCCCCCAGAACTCCTGGGTCCCTCCTGAACTCCTAGGTCCCTCCCAGAACTCCTGGGTCCCTCCCGGACGCCTGGGTCCCTCCCGAACTCCTGGGTCCCTCCCGAACTCCTGGGTCCCCCCCCGAACTCCTGGGTCCCTCCCGAACTCCTGGGTCCCTCCCGAACTCCTGGGTCCCCCCCGAACTCCTGGGTCCCCCCATTCTCACCTCCATTCCTCTCCTTGGACCGCACCAAATCTCCCAGGAGGGGGGGATCCCCAATACATCAAGGTCCCTCCCCATAGATCTGTGCGTCCCCCCATAGATTTGTGGGATCCCCCCATAAACTTGGGGGTCCCCCCATAAATCTGGGGGGCTGCCCCATAGATCTGGGGGGTCAGGGGGTCCCCAGGGGGAGGGTGAAGGCCAAATAGTCCCCCAGGGCCCCCCAACTTTGCCGTTGGCTTTGGAAGAGCCCGACCCACAAGCCCAGGGCTGCTCCCCATAGGCCCAGGCCCAGTGCTGAGCGACGGACGTCTGAAAACACATTAAAACGTATAGAATTATATACATTAACATCAACTTATGGGGCTTGGGGGGTAGGGGGGACTCCCCCCGACCCATATATTGACCCCCAATTCTATACGACCCCCCAGTTGCTCCCAGTATGGACCAGTATGGGGCGCCCCCCCCACCCAGTCCCATAGACCCGACCCAACAAATCACATCCCAAAATGCATCATAATCATATAGAATTATATAGATCCCCATAGACCCCTATAGAGCCCACAGACCCCCACAGAACCCCATAGCCCCCTATGGACCCTATAGACCCCTATGGATGCCCATAGACCCCTATGGATCCCCATAGAGCCCCACAGACCCCTATGGATCCCCATAGAGCCCCATAGACACCCACAGATCCCCATAGACTCCATAGAACCCCATAGACCCTATAGACCCCAATAGACCCTATAGCCCCCCATAGACCCCCATGGGCCCCCATAGACCCCACAGACCCCCACAGACTTCATAGGACCCCATAGACCCCCATAGACCCTATAGCCCCCCATAGAGCCTCATAGACCCCTATTGACTCCTATAGTCCCAATAGATCCCAATAGACCCCTATAAACTCCTACAGACCCCTATGGACTCTACAGACCCCTATAGACCCCCATAGACCCCTATGGACCCCCACAGACCCAATAGACCCCTATAGACCCCCATAGATCCCTATGGAACCCCATAGACCCCCATAGACCCCTATAGCCCCAATAGATCCCCATACACCCTATAGACCCCCATAGACCCCTATGGACTCTATACACCCCTATGGACCCCCCCACACCCCATAGACCCCTATAGACCCCCATAGATCCCTATGGAACCCCATAGACCCCCATAGACTCCCATAGCCCCAATAGATTCCCACAGACCCCCCATAGACTCTATAGCCCCATAAAGACCTTCATGGACTCCATATGAACCTATAGCCCCCCATGGCCCCATATAGACCCCCATAGACCCCTATAAACTCCTATAGACCCACATGGACTCTATAGACCCCCCTAGACTCCTATAGACCCCCATAGATCCGTATGGAACCCCATAGACCCCCATAGACTCCCATAGACTCTATAGCCCCACAAAGACCTTTATGGACTCCATATGAACCTATAGCCCCCCATGGCCCCATATAGACCCCCACAGACCCCTATAAACTCCTATAGACCCACATGGACTCTATAGACCCCCCTAGACTCCTATAGACCCCCATAGATCCGTATGGAACCCCATAGACCCCCATAGACTCCCATAGACTCTATAGCCCCATAAAGACCTTTATGGACTCCATATGAACTTATAGCCCCCTATAGCCCCATATAGACCCCCATAGACCCCTATAAACTCCTATAGACGCCCATAGACCCCTATAGACCCCCCTAGATCCCTATGGAACCCCATAGACCCCCATAGACTCCCATAGCCCCAGTAGATTCCCACAGACCCCCCATAGACTCTATAGCCCCATAAAGACCTTTATGGACTCCATATGAACCTATAGCCCCCCATGGCCCCATATAGACCCCCATAGACCCCTATAAACTCCTATAGACCCACATGGACTCTATAGACCCCCATAGACCCCTATAGACCCCCATAGATCCCTATGGAACCCCATAGACCCCCATAGACTCCCATAGCCCCAATAGATTCCCACAGACCCCCCATAGACTCTATAGCCCCATAAAGACCTTCATGGACTCCATATGAACCTATAGCCCCCTATAGCCCCATATAGACCCCCATAGACCCCTATAAACTCCTATAGACCCACATGGACTCTATAGACCCCCATAGACTCCTATAGACCCCCACAGATCCCTATGGAACCCCATAGACCCCCATAGACTCCCATAGACTCTATAGCCCCACAAAGACCTTTATGGACTCCATATGAACCTATAGCCCCCTATAGCCCCATATAGACCCCCATAGACCCCTATAAACTCCTATAGACCCACATGGACTCTATAGACCCCCATAGACTCCTATAGACCCCCCTAGATCCCTATGGAACCCCATAGACCCCCATAGACTCCCATAGACTCTATAGCCCCACAAAGACCTTTATGGACTCCATATGAACCTATAGCCCCCCATGGCCCCATATAGACCCCCATAGACCCCTATAAACTCCTATAGACCCCCATAGACCCCTATAGACCCCCATAGATCCCTATGGAACCCTATAGACCCCCATAGACTCCCATAGCCCCAATAGAGTCCCATAGACCCCCCATAGACTCCCATTGACTCTATAGCCCCATAAAGACCTTTACAGACTCCATATGAACCTATAGCCCCCCATAGCCCCATATAGACCCCCATAGCACCCTATAGCACCCTATAGACCCCTATAGACCCCTATAGGAGACTCACAGGTGCGGATCTGCTGCTGCTCCCCATAGGGTTGAACCACAAACGCCTCCCTGAAGAACCAGAGCACGTTCACCAGCCACAGGAAGGGCAGCAGCGCGAAACCCCCTTTAATTAGTTAATTAAGGCTAATTAGCGCTAATTAACACCCTCAGGAGCTGCTTAACAACCTCAGTAACCCCCCCCGGGTCATTAAACCCCGCCCCCTGGGTTAATTAATCCCTCCTTAATTAATTAACAGTTGAGTCTTTGGGCGAGGAACCCATGGAAACAACTGGAGCCCCATTGGAATCAACGCTAATTAACTCACTAATTAATGAACTAATTAACCCAATAACCACATAGGGAGTCAATTAACCCCCTCAGGAGTCATTAATTAACCCCCCAGGTCATTAAACCCCCCTTGGGATTAATTAATCCACCCCAAGTTAATTAACAACTGAGTCTTGGGGGGATGAACCCATAGAAACAACTGGAGCCCCATTGGAATCAATGCTAATTAACTCACTAATTAATGAACTAATTAACCCAATAACCACATAGGGAACCAATTAACCCCCCCAGGGATTAATTAACCCCCCCACTAATTAATTAACCCCATAATCATTAATTATTGGGGTGATTAAAGCCCCATTAAGAGCAGCACAGGGTCATTAATTAACCCCTATGGGACTAATTAACCACCCCAGATTCATTAATCAATCCCTATGGGACTAATTAACCCCCCTAGATTCATTAATTAATCCCTATGGGACTAATTAACCGCCCTAGATTCATTAATTAACCCCTATGGGACTAATTAACCCCCCCAATTCATTAATTAACCCTTATGGGACTAATTAACCCCTCCTAGATTCATTAATTAACCCCATGGGACTAATTAACCCCCCCAGATTCATTAATTAACCCCTATGGGCCTAATTATCAAACCTAATTAACTCACCATGGGGGGGTTTGGGTCGCGGGGGGCGGAAGTGGGCGCGAAAGGGCGGAAGTGGGCGGAGCGGCGGGCGGAAAAGGGGTGAGAAAGGGCGGAAGTGGGGGGGTAGAAGGGGCGTAGAGGGAGCGGAAGTGGGGGGGGAAAGGGCGGAAGTCGTGGGGCAAAGCGGGCGGGAAAGCCCGAAAGCGGCGACAAGAAGGGCGGAAGTGGGCGTGGCTCACCGCGGTAGTACTTCCGGCACAGCTCCAGCTTCTCCTCATTGGACACGCGGCCCAGGTTCATCTGGGGGGGGGGAAGGGGGGGGGAAGGGGGGGGGAAGGGGGCGGGGTTAAAAGGGGCGGGAACAACCGCGCCTTCTGGCTCCGCCCCCTCCCGCTCCGGCCCCGCCCACAAATCCCCCCCCCCCCATAAATTCCGCCCCCCCCCAGCGCCCCCCAAGTGGCTCCGGGAGCCCCAGGGACCCCCCAACCCCCGCCAGGACCCCCAGGGACCCCCAGGGACCGCCCCCCCCAGCCCCACAAGCGCCCCACGGCCCAACCTCGGTGGAGGAAGCGACTTCCGGTCCCGCCCCCTCCCCCCCCTGGCGCGGGGAGCGATGGGAGCGGCGGTTCCGCCAATGGGAGGAGAGGGGAGGGGCGGGAGGGGGAGCGCCGGACGCCTGGGTCCCTCCCGAACTCCTGGGTCCCTCCCGAACTCCTGGGTCCCTCCCCGAACTCCTGGGTCCCCCCCGAACTCCTGGGTCCCTCCCCGAACTCCTGGGTCCCTCCCGAACTCCTGGCTCCCTCCCCGAACTCCTGGGTCCCCCCCGAACGCCTGGGTCCCTCCCCGAACGCCTGGGTCCCTCCCCGAACTCCTGGGTCCCTCCCAGAACTCCTGGGTCCCTCTCCGAACTCCTGGGTCCCTCCCGAACTCCTGGGTCCCCCCGAACTCCTGGGTCCCTCCCGGACTCCTGGGTCCCCCCCGAACTCCTGGGTCCCTCCCCGAACTCCTGGGTCCCCCAGACTCCGCCCCCTTAGTGTCCTCCTATTGGTTCTGTAGCCCTTGGCTCCTCCCCTTCAATGACCCTGTATGGGCGGCTTAGCCCCGCCCCTTCTCAGACTCCGCCCCCTCAATGGCTCCTTATGGTTCCCATATCCCCGCCCCTCCCTAAACTCCGCCCCCTTATTGGTCCCGTATCCCCCTTGGCCACGCCCACTCAATGGCTCCTTATGGGAGCCTTAGCCACGCCCCTTATCAGACTCCTCCCCCTTATCCCTGTTCCCTTATTGGCCCCATATCCCCTTGGCCACGCCCCCTCAATGCTCCCTTGTGGGCCCCGTAGCCCCGCCCCCTCGCTGCCCCCTGATTGGCCCCGTCCCCCTTGTCCCCACCCCCTCAATGCTCCCGTACGGCTCCCCAGCTCCGCCCGCTCGCTCTCCCCTGATTGGTTACGCATCTCCTTGACCACGCCCCCTCAATGCTCCCTTACGGCTCCCCATCCCCGCCCCCCCGCTCTCCCCTGATTGGTTACGCATCCCCTTGACCACGCCCACCCCCTTCTCCCCTATGTACTCCTTATCCCCGCCCCCTCTTTCCCCCGCCCCCTCGCTGCCCCCTGATTGGCCCCGTCCCCCTTGGCCCCGCCCCTCCGCAGCGCTCCAAGATGGCGGGCGGCGGCGGCTCCGCTCCCGCCGCTTCCCCCGGGGCTCCCCCGCTTTCCCCGGGGCCTCCCCCGCCTTCCCCTTCGCTTCCCCCGGCCCGGAGCCGCTTTCCCGCCCGGCCCTGTCGCTTCCCGGCCCGGCCCGCCGGTTCTCCCAGGGCCCGGACGCCGCTCGGGGCTCCGCTGGGGCCGGTGGGGCCGGACCCGGCTCTGCGGGCCGTGCTGGGCATGGCCGGGGGGCTCAGGCGGCTGAGGGAGCTGCTGGGGAGCGGCCCCGGGGAGGACGAGGAGGTCAGCGGGGAATGGGGGGCGATGGGGGGCTGGGGGGGGCGATGGGGGGCAATGTGGGGCTGGTTGGGGGTCAATGGGGTTTAATGAGGGTTTAATGGGGTCAATGGGGGTCAATGTGGGGCTGGTTGGGGGTCAATGGGGGGCAATGGGGGTCAATGTGGGGCTGGGGGGGTTTAATGGGGGTCAATGTGGGGCTGGCTGGGGGTCAATGGGGGGCAATGGGGTCAATGTGGGGCTGGGGGGGTCAATGTGGGGCTGGGGGGGGCGATGGGGGTCAATGTGGGGCTGGTTGGGGGTCAATGGGGGGCAATGTGGGGCTGGTTGGGGGTCAATTGGGGGCAATGGGGGTCAATGTGGGGCTGGGGGGTTTAATGGGGGTCAATGTGGGGCTGGTTGGGGGTCAGTGGGGGTCAATGTGGGGCTGGGGGGGTCGTTTGGGGGTTTAATGTGGTCAGTGGGGGTCAATGTGGGGCTGGTTGGGGGTCAATGGGGGTCAGTGTGGGGCTGGTTGGGGGTCAGTTGGGGGCAATGGGGGTCAATGTGGGGCTGGGGGGGTTTAATGGGGGTCAATGTGGGGCTGGTTGGGGGTCAATGGGGGTCAATGTGGGGCTGGTTGGGGGTCAATATGGGGCTGGGGGGGTCGTTTGGGGGTTTAATGGGGTCAGTGGGGGCCAATGTGGGGCTGGTTGGGGGTCAATTGGGGGCAATGGGGGTCAATGTGGGGCTGGGGGGGTCAATGTGGGGCTGATTGGGGATCAGTGGGGGTCAATGTGGGGCTTTTGGGGGTCAATGGGGGGTCGATGTGGGGCTGGAGGGGTCAATGGGGGGCAATGGGGATCAATGTGGGGCTGGTTGGGGGTCAATGGGGGGCAAAGTGGGGCTGGGGGGGATCAATGGGGGTCGATGTGGGGCTGGTTGGGGGTCAATGGGGGGTCGATGTGGGGCTGGAGGGGTCAATGGGGGGCAATGGGGATCAATGTGGGGCTGGTTGGGGGTCAATGGGGCATTAATGAGGGTTTAATGGGGTCAATCGGGGTCAATGTGGGGCTGGCTGGGGGTCAGTGTGGGGCTGGGGGGGTCAATGGGGGGCAATGGGGGTCAATGTGGGGCTGGTTGGGGGTCAATGGGGGTCAATGTGGGGCTGGGGGGGTTTAATGGGGGTCAATGTGGGGCTGGTTGGGGGTCAATGGGGGATTAATGAGGGTTTAATGGGGGCAATGGGGGTCAATGTGGGGTTGGTTGGGGGTCAATGAGGAGCAATGGGGGTCGATGGGGGTCAATGTGGGGCTGGGGGGGTCGGTTGGGGGCTTAATGGGGGTTTAATGGGGGTCAATGTGGGGCTGGTTGGGGGGCAATGGGGGTCAGTGTGGGGCTGGGGGCTCAATGGGGGGCAATGTGGGGCTGGTTGGGGGTCAATGGGGGTCAATGTGGGGCTGGGGGGTCTGGTTGGGGGTCAATGGGGTTTACTGGGGGTCAATGTGGGGCTGGTTGGGGGTCAGTGTGGGGCTGGGGGTGCAGGTTATGGGGCTGGGGGGCAGTTTTGGGGATCAATGGGGGTTGATAAGAGGTTGGGGGGGGGGGCAGTTTGGGTGTGTGTGGCCCTTTAAGTACCGGGGGGGGGGCGTGGTTTAGCCCAGAGGGCGTGGCTTGGAGGAGGGGGGCGGGGTTTAAAGGGGGCGGGGGTGTTGTGGGCGGGGCTGATTGTGGCTCCTCCCCCTCCCCCCCCCATTCCAGGAGGAATTTCGGGGTTTTACCCCCGAAGAAACGAAACCGGAAACGAGGAGGAGCCGGAGGGGTGAGCCCCGGACGCCTGGGTCCCCTCCCGGACGCCTGGGTCCCCTCCCGGACGCCTGGGTCCCCTCCCGAACTCCTGGGTCCCCTCCCGGACGCCTGGGTCCCCTATTTGGGTCCCTCCCGAACTCCTGGGTCTCTTGGGGCACTCCTGGGTCCCCTGGACTCCTGGGTCCCCCCGATGTCTCAGTGTGGGTGGTGGGGTCCCCTCCCGAACTCCTGGGTCCCTTGGGGCACTCCTGGGTCCCCCAAACTCCTGGGTCCCCATTTGGCTCCCTTGGGGCACTCCTGGGTCCCTTGGGGCACTCCTGGGTCCCCCATTGTCTGTCTATCCCTGACCCTTCTCCCCTCCCCTCCCCCCCTTTCCCCCCCCAGGTTCCCCCCGGGCCGGCCCCGCCCCCTCCTCCCCCTCCCCCCCCTTTCCCCCCTGTGGTGGGCGGGGCCGACGGGGGGGGCGGGGCCGCGGGGGTGGGGGGAGGGGCAGGGGGAGGGGCCCGATCCTGCGCCACTTCCTCACCCCATTGGTCAGCGCCCGATCCGCCCGCCCCATCCGGCCCCCCCGGCGCTTCGGGGACATCGGGGACCCCCCCAGGGACCCCCCCAGGGGCACCCATAGGGGCACCCATAGGGACCCCCCCAGGGACATTGGGGACCCCCCCAGGGACATCGGGGACATCAGGGACCCCCCTAGGGGCACCCATAGGGACCCCCCCAGGGACATTGGGGACCCCCCCAGGGACATTGGGGACCCCCCCAGGGACATCGGGGACATCAGGGACCCCCCCAGGGGCACCCATAGGGGCACCCATAGGGACCCCCCCAGGGACATTGGGGACCCCCCCAGAGACATTGGGGACCCCCCCAGGGACATCGGGGACATCAGGGACCCCCCCAGGGGCACCCATAGGGGCACCCATAGGGACCCCCCCAGGGACATTGGGGACCCTCCCAGGGACATCGGGGACATTAGGGACCCCCCCAGGGGCACCCATAGGGGCACCTATAGAGACCCCCCCAGGGACATTGGGGACCCCCCCAGGGGCACCCATAGGGGCACCCATAGGGACCCCCCCAGGGACATTGGGGACCCCCCCAGGGACATCGGGGACATTGGGGGCACCCATAGGGGCACCCATAGGGACCCCCCCAGGGACATTGGGGACATCGGGGACCCCCCCAGGGGCACCCATAGGGACCCCCATAGGGACATTGGGGACACCCATAGGGGCACCCATAGGGACACTGAGGACACCCCCAGGGACACCACTGGGGACACTGGGGACCCCCCCAGGGGCACCCATAGGGACCCCCCCAGGGACATTGGGGACATCAGGGACACCCATAGGGGCACCCATAGGGACCCCCCCAGGGACATTGGGGACACCCATAGGGGCACCCATAGGGACACTGAGGACACCCCCAGGGACACCACTGGGGACATTGGGGACCCCCATAGGGGCACCCCCAGGGACATTGGGGACATTGGGGATCCCCATAGGGACCCCCCCAGGGACATTGGGGACCCCCATAGGGGCACCCATAGGGACATCGAGGACGCCCCCAGGGGCACCCATAGGGACCCCCATAGTGACACTGGGGACCCCCATAGGGACACCCATGGGGACACTGGGGACCCCCATAGGGACACCCATAGGGACATTGGGGGCACCATTGGGGACACTGGGGACCCCCTCAAGGACATTGGGGACATCCATAGGGACATTGGGGACATCCATAGGGATACTGGGGACACTGGGGACATCCATAGGGACACTGGGGACATCTATATGGACATTGGGGACATCCATAGGGATACTGGGGACACTGGGGGCACCATTGGGGACATCCATAGGGACATTGGGGACACCATTGGGGACGTTAGTGACACCATTGGGGACACTGGGGACACTCATAGGGACGTTGGGGACACCATTGGGGACGCTCATAGGGACATTGGGGACACCATTGGGGACGCTCATAGGGACATTGGGGACACCATTGGGGACACTGGGGACACCATTGGGGACACCATTGGGGACACTGGGGACATTGGGGACACCACTGGGGACATTGGGGACACCATTGGGGACACCATTGGGGACACTCATAGGGACACTGGGGACATTGGGGACACCACTGGGGACATTGGGGACACCATTGGGGACACTCATAGGGACACTGGGGACACCATTGGGGACATTGGGGACAGCCATAGGGACATTAGGGACACAATTGGGGACATTGGGGGCAGTCATAGGGACATTGGGGACACCCATAGGGACACTGGGGACACCATTGGGGACATGGGGGCCACCTCTAGGGGGACATTGTTGGGTCTTGGGGACATTAGGGCCATTGGGGACACCCATAGAGAAGCCATTGGGGACATTGGGGACACCCATAGGGACATTGGGGACACCATTGGGGACATTGGGGACACCCCTAGGGACATTAGTGACACCCCTAGGGACATTGGGGACACCCTTGGGGACACTAGGGGGGACACGAGTGCCACCCCCATGGGCATTGGGGACAATGGGGGGGACATTGGGGCCACCCCAGGTGCCACTTTTATGGTCCCAAGTGACACTTTGGGACCCAAAAGTGCCACTTTGGGTGTCACCGGTGCCACCTTTAGGGGCAGTTTTAGGCCCCTGGGTGTCCCCAATGTCCCCACTGGGGGTGACGTCCCCTCCCCCCCCTCCCCTCCCCCGTCCCCGGGGGGGTCCCCGTTGTCCCCAATGTCCCCAATGTCCCCTCCCCCGCACCGGGTGGTGCTGCGCGAGGCCACGTTTCGCTGGGTGACCCCGCGACCCCCCGGTGACGTCATCGGTGATGTCATCGGGGACCCCCCGGGGACATTTGGGGACATTGGGGTGACCTCGGGTGACCCCACAATGACCCCGGGTGACCTCAGGGTGACCCCAGGTGGCCTCACAATGACCCCCGGTGACCCCATGGTGACCTTAGGTGACCCCAAGATGACCCTTAGTGACCCCACAATGACCTCAGGTGACCCCAGGGTGACCTTGAGTGACCCCACGGTGACCTCAGGTGACCCCAGGGTGACCTTGAGTGACCCCACAATGACCTCAGGTGACCCCAAGATGACCCTTAGTGACCCCACAATGACACCAAGTGACCCCATGGTGACCTCAGGTGACCCCACAATGACACCAAGTGACCCCAGGGTGACCTCAGGTGACCCCATGGTGACCCTGGGTGACCCCACGGTGACCTCAGGTGACCCCACAATGACCCCAAGTAACCCCAGGTTGACCTTGGCTGACCCCACGGTCACCCCAGGCCGCCCCTCCCCCCTCGGCCCCGCCCACCCCCCCGCCCACCAATCGGTGTGCACCACCCGCCATGACGTCACCAATAACGTCATCAATGACGTCACCAATGACATCACCGCGGGTCCCCCCCCCGAGCCCCTCCCTCCGCTTCCCCTCCCCCGCTTCCCCCGGCCCGGGGCCGGCGATGACGTCACCGAGGGCGCCGATGACGTCACCGAGTGTGCTGATGACGTCACCAAGGCCACCGATGACGTCACCAAGGCCGCGGGGGACGATTTTGGGGACATCGGGCGCGTGTTCGACCTCCTGAGCCGAGCGAGGGTGCAGCTGCAGAGCATCGACCGCCGCCGCCCCTCCCCCACCAAGGTAGGACCCCCCCGGACGCCTGGGTCCATTTTCGGGAACCCGCCCCGGACGCCTGGGTCCATTTTCGGGAACCCCCCCCGGACGCCTGGGTCCCTTCTGGGGTCACCCCCCGGACGCCTGGGTCCCTTTTATGGGAGGTTTGGGTTGGTCCCGGACGCCTGGGTCCCTTTTGGGAACCCCCCTGGACGCCTGGGTCCCTTTTATGGGGATCCCCGGACGCCTGGGTCCCTTTTGGGAACCCCCCCGGACGCCTGGGTCCCTTCTGGGGTCACCCCCCGGACGCCTGGGTCCCTTCTGGGGTCACCCCCCGGACGCCTGGGTCCCTTTGGGAACCCCCCCCGGACGCCTGGGTCCCTTTTGGGAACCCCCCCCGGACGCCTGGGTCCCTTTTATGAGGGGTTTGGGGTTGATCCCGAACGCCTGGGTCCCCGCGCTGTGATGCTGGAGGGGACCCAGGCGTCCGGGAGGGGACCCAGGCGTCCGGGAGGGACCCAGGCGTCCGGGAGGGACCCAGGCGTCCGGGTGCTCACCGTCCCGCCCCCTGCAGGAGGAACCGGAGGAACCAGAGGGGGAACCTGGGGACCTGCAGGTGGGTGATGTCCCCCCCCCAACTATTGTCCCCTCCCCCATTGTCCCCCCCCCATTGTCCCCCCTTCCCATTGGTCCCCATTATTGCCCCCATTGCCCCCCATTGTCCCCCATTGTCCCCCCTTGTCCCCATTGCCCGTAATGTCCCCCAATGTCCCCTATTGATCCCCATTGATCCCCATTGCCCTCATTGCCCCCAATGTCCCCATTGCCCCCCATTGCCCCCCATTGCCCCCCATTGTCCCCATTGTCCCCAATGTCCCCCCATTGCCCCCCATTGCCCCCCATTATCCCCATTATCCCCATTATCCCCATTATCCCCATTGTCCCCATTGTCCCCATTGTCCCCATTGTCCCCATTGCCCCCCATTGCCCCCCATTGCCCCCATTGCTCCCCCATTGCCCCCCATTGCCCCCCATTGCCCCCCATTGCCCCCCATTGCCCCCATTGCCCTCATTGCCCCCATTGCCCCCCATTATCCCCATTGCCCCCATTGCCCCCCATTGCCCCCCTTGCCCCCCCTTGCCCCCCCTTGCCCCCCCTTGCCCCCCCTTGCCCCCATTGCCCCCCATTGCCCCCCATTGCCCCCATTGCCCCCCATTGCCCCCGTTATCCCCGTTATCCCCATTGCCCCCCATTCTCCCCCATTCTCCCCCATTCTCCCCCATTCCCCCATTGCCCCCCATTGCCCCCATTGCCCCCATTATCCCCATTGACTCCCATTGACTCCCATTGCCCCCATTCTCCCCCATTGCCCCCATTATTCCCATTGCCCCCCATTGCCCCCCATTGCCCCCCATTGCCCCCATTGCCCCCATTGCCCCCATTGACCCCCATTGCCCCCTATTGCCCCCATTATCCTCATTGCCCCCCATTATCCCCATTGCCCCCCATTATCCCCATTGCCCCCATTGCCCCCCATCATCCCCATTGCCCCCCATTGATCCCCCATTGACCCCCATTGCCCCCCATTGCGCCCCGTTGACCCCCATCGCCCCCATTGACCCCCATCGCCCCCATTGCCCCCCATTGCCCCCCATTGACCCCCATCAACCCCATTGATCCCCCATTGCCCCCAATGTCCCCCAATGTCCTCCAATGATCCCTTTTGTCCCCATTGCCCCCCATTGCCCCCCATTGTCCCCCATTATCCCCATTGACCCCCATTGCTCTCATCAACCCCATTGCCCCCCCATTGCCCCCCCATTGCCCCCCATTGCCCCCATTCCCCCCATTATTCCCATTGCCCCCCATTGATCCCCCATTGCCCCCCATTGCCCCCCATTGCCCCCCATTGCCCCCCATTGCCCCCGTTATCCCCATTATCCCCATTATCCCCATTATCCCCATTGCCCCCATTGCCCCCCATTGCCCCCCATTGCCCCCCATTGCCCCCATTCCCCCCATTATTCCCATTGCCCCCATTGCCCCCCATTGATCCCCCATTGCCCCCCATTGCCCCCCATTGCCCCCCATTGCCCCCGTTATCCCCATTATCCCCATTATCCCCATTATCCCCATTATCCCCATTGTCCCCATTATCCCCATTGTCCCCATTGCCCCCCATTGCCCCCCATCGCCCCCATCGCCCCCATCGCCCCCATCGCCCCCATCGCCCCCCATTGCCCCCCATTATCCCCATTATCCCCATTGCCCCCCATTGCCCCCATTGCCTCCCATTGCCCCCCATTATCTCACATTGCCCCCCATTATCCCCATTATCCCCATTATCCCCATTATCCCCATTATCCCCATTATCCCCATTGCCTCCCATTGCCTCCCATTGCCCCCCATTGCCCCCCATTGCCCCCCATTGTCCCCCATTATCCCCATTGCCCCCCATTGCCCCCCATTGCCCCCCATTGCCCCCATTGCCCCCATCGCCCCCATCGCCCCCATTGCCCCCATTGCCCCCATTGCCCCCATCGTCCCCATTGCCCCCCATTGCCCCCCATTGCCCCCCATTATTCCCATTGCCCCCATTGCCCCCATTGCCCCCCATTGATCCCCCATTGACCCCATTGCCCCCCATTGCCCCCATTATCCCCATTGCCCCCATTGCCCCCCATCATCCCCATTGCCCCCCATTGTCCCCCATTGCCCCCATTATCCCCGTTATCCCCATTGCCCCCCATTGCCCCCCATTGCCCCCATCGCCCCCATCGCCCCCATCGCCCCCCATTATCCCCATTGTCCCCCATTGTCCCCCATTGCCCCCCATTGCCCCCCATTGCCCCCCATTGCCCCCATTGCCCCCATTGCCCCCATTATCCCCATTGACTCCCATTGACTCCCATTGACTCCCATTGACTCCATTGACCCCATTGCCCCCATTGCCCCCATTGCCCCCCATTCCCCCCATTCCCCCCATTCTCCCCCATTGCCCCCATTATTCCCACTGATTCCCATCGCCCCCCATCGCCCCCCATCGCCCCCCACTGTCCCCACTGTCCCCATTGCCCCCCATTGCCCCCATAACCCCCATCGTCCCCATTGCCCCCATTGCCCCCATCCCCCCCATTCCCCCCATCGCCCCCATTATCCCCATTACCCCCCATCACCCCCATCGCCCCCACTGTCCCCATGTCCCCCGTCCCCCTTTCCAGGGTCCCCGGATCAAGCACGTTTGCCGTCACGCCGCGGTGGCTTTGGGCCAGGCCAGGGCCACCGTCCCCGAGAGCGTCCCCAGGCTCAGCGCCCTCCCCCGCCACGGGGCGCCACCCGACCACGGTACCGGACGCCTGGGTCCCTCCCGGACGCCTGGGTCCTTTGGGGCACTCCTGGGTCCTTTGGGGCACTCCTGGGTCCTTTGGGGCACTCCTGGGTCCCTCCCGGACTCCTGGGTCCCTTGGGGCACTCCTGGGTCCCTCCCGAACTCCTGGGTCCTTTGGGGCACTCCTGGGTCCCCCATCCCTTTGCTTCCCCTGAACTCCTGGGTCCCCCATTTGTGTCCCCCCCCAAACCCCTGAGTCCCCCCCAAACCCTTGGGTCCCTTGGGGCACTCCTGGGTCCCTCCCGAACTCCTGGGTCCCTCCCGAACTCCTGGGTCCCTTGGGGCACTCCTGGGTCCCTCCCGAACTCCTGGGTCCCTTGGGGCACTCCTGGGTCCCTCCCGAACTCCTGGGTCCCTTGGGGCACTCCTGGGTCCCTCCCGAACTCCTGGGTCCCCTGGGGCACTCCTGGGTCCCTCCCGAACTCCTGGGTCCTTCCTGAACTCCTGGGTCCCTTGGGGCACTCCTGGGTCCCTCCCGAACTCCTGGGTCCCTCCCGAACTCCTGGGTCCCTTGGGGCACTCCTGGGTCCCTTGGGGCACTCCTGGGTCCCTCCCGAACTCCTGGGTCCCTCCCGAACTCCTGGGTCCCTTGGGGCACTCCTGGGTCCCTCCCGAACTCCTGGGTCCCTCCCGAACTCCTGGGTCCCTTGGGGCACTCCTGGGTCCCTTGGGGCACTCCTGGGTCCCTCCCGGACTCCTGGGTCCCTCCCGAACTCCTGGGTCCCTCCCGAACTCCTGGGTCCCTTGGGGCACTCCTGGGTCCCTCCCGAACTCCTGGGTCCCTTGGGGCACTCCTGGGTCCCTCCCGAACTCCTGGGTCCCTTGGGGCACTCCTGGGTCCCTCCCGAACTCCTGGGTCCCCTGGGGCACTCCTGGGTCCCTCCCGAACTCCTGGGTCCCTTGGGGCACTCCTGGGTCCCCTATTTGGGTCCCTCTCCGAACTCCTGGGTCCCTCCCAAACTCCTGGGTCCCTTGGGGCACTCCTGGGTCCCCCCTGAGCTCCTGGGTCCCCAATTTGGGTCCCCCCCCGAACTCCTGGGTCCCCCATCACTTTGTTCCCCCCGAACTCCTGGGTCCCTTGGGGCACTCCTGGGTCCCTTAACCCCTTTCCCCTCCCCCCCCCTATAGAAACCTCCTCGGACTCCGACGCCGCCCCCTCCCCCAAACGCCTGCGCGTGGGTGCCGAACACGGCGGGGGGAGGGGCCAAGACGACCCCCCCACCCCTCCCCCCACGCCACCCCCACCTCCCCCTCCCCCTCCCCCCCACCCATTGCAGGGTGGGGGTGGGGGTGGGGGAGGGGGGGGTCCCTCCAGGCCCCCCCGGAAGAACCGGGAGGTTCGGTGCGGGCGCTGCCGCGGGTGCCGCCGCCCCCAGGACTGCGCCGCCTGCCCCAACTGCCGCGACAAACCCAAATTCGGGGGGCCCAACACCAAGAAGCAGTGCTGCGTGTGAGTCCGCCCCCCCCGGACGCCTGGGTCCCTTCCCCGGACGCCTGGGTCCATTCTGGGGCACCCCCCCGGACTCCTGGGTCCCCTCCCGAACTCCTGGGTCCACCCCCGGACGCCTGGGTTCATTCTGGGGCACCCCCCCGAACTCCTGGGTCCCCTCCCGAACTCCTGGGTCCCTTCTGGGTCCCCCCCCGAACTCCTGGGTCCCCTCCCGAACTCCTGGGTCCCTTCTGGGTCACCCCCCGGACGCCTGGGTCCCTTCTTTTTAACCCCTCCCGAACTCCTGGGTCCACCCCCGGACGCCTGGGTCCCTTCTGGGTCACCCCCCAGACACCTGGGTTCCACCCCCCCGGACGCCTGGGTCCCTTCCCTGTGTCACCCATGGATGCTTGGGTCCCTTCCCCGGACGCCTGGGTCCCTTCTGGGTCACCCCCCCCCGAACTCCTGGGTCCCCTCCCGAACTCCTGGGTCCCTTCTGGGTCACCCCCCAGACACCTGGGTTCCACCCCCCGGACGCCTGGGTCCCTTGGGGCACTCCTGGGTCCCTGGGGCACTCCTGGGTCCCTTGGGGCACTCCTGGGTCCCCCTGATGTCCCCTCCCCTCAGGTACCGGCGCTGTGACAAAATCGAGGCGCGGAAACTGGAGCGGCTGGCGCAGAGAGGTGGGGACCTATGGAATCCATAGGGGACCTGTGGGGGCCATAGGGGGCTTATGGGGCTCTAAGGGACGTATGGGGCACGTATGGGGGCCATAGGGCACATATGGGGTCTAAGGGACATAGGAGGCACGTATGGGGCTCTAAGGGACATATGGGGGCCATAGGGGACATATGGGGTCTAAGGGACATAGGAGGCACGTATGGGGCTCTAAGGGACATATGGGGGCCATAGGGCACATATGGGGTGTAAGGGACATAGGGGGCACATATGGGGCTCTAAGGGACATATGGGGGCCATAGGGCACATATGGGGTGTAAGGGACATATGGGGCACGTATGGGGCTCTAAGGGACGTATGGGGGTCATAGGGCACATATGGGGTCATAGGGCACATATGGGGGCCATAGGGCACATATGGGGTCTAAGGGGCGTATGGGGCACATATGGGCTCTAAGGGACATATGGGGGCCATAGGGCACATATGGGGTGTAAGGGACATATGGGGCATGTATGGGGCTCTAAGGGATGTATGGGGGCCATAGGGCACATATGGGGCTCTAGGGGACATATGGGGCTATAGGGCACACGTGGTGCTATAGGGGCCATATGGGGTCAATAGCAGCCACATGGACCTATGGAGAACACATGGGGTCTGTAGGCCACATATGGGGCTATGGGGGGTATATGGGGCCTATAGGGGAGTGTAAGCGCTATGGGAGACATATGGGGTCTATAGGGGACATATGGAGTTGTAAGGTATATGTGGGTTCTATAGGGAATACATGGGGTTTGTAGGCATGATATGGGATCTATAGGGGCCATATGGAGCTATAGGCAACATGCGCTGTCCATAGAGCGCATATGGGGTGTGAAGGAGACATATGGGGTGTATGGGGGGCATATGGGTTATATGGGCTCTATAGGGAGTGTATGGGGTCTACGGGGGGCATATGGGGGTCTATAGGGGGTTATATGGGGGTGTATGGGGGTTATATGGGGGTCTATAGGGGATTATATGGGGGTCTATGGGGTCTATAGAGGGTCTATAGGGGGGTCTGTGGGGTCTGTAGGGGGTCTGTAGGGGGTCTATGGGGTCTGTAGGGGGCCTATAGGGGGTCTATGGGGTCTATAGCGGGTTTATGGGGGTTATATGGGATCTATAGGGGGTGTATGGGCTCTATAGAGGACGTATGTGGCTGTAGGTCCCTCCCAAACTCCTGGGTCCCTGGGGCACTCCTGGGTCCCCTCCCCGAACTCCTGGGTCCCCTCCCGAACTCCTGGGTCCCTCCCGAACTCCTGGGTCCATGGGGCACTCCTGGGTCCATGGGGCACTCCTGGGTCCCCTCCCCAAACTCCTGAGTCCCCGCCCCCGAACTCCTGGGTCCCTCCCCCCTCCCCCCCCTCAGGTGTCCCCACCCCCCCCATCAGGTGTCCCCTCCCCCTGTCCCCTCCCCCCCCGGCCACATGGTCCCCGAGCAGGGACAGGGACAGAGGGACAGACAGAGGTACAGGGGGGGACATGGGGACACTGGGGGGGACATGGGGACACTGGGGGGGGCTTTGGGACCCTGGGGGTCACTGGGGGGGCTTTAGGACCCTGGGGGTCACTGGGGGTCACTGGGGGGACTTTAGGACCCTGGGGGTCACTGGGGGGCTTTAGGACCCTGGGGGTCACTGGGGGGACTTTAGGACCCTGGGGGTCACTGGGGGTCACTTGGGGGGGCTTTAGGACCCTGGGGGTCACTGGGGGTCATTGGGGGGGCTTTAGGACCCTGGGGGTCACTTGGGGGGGCTTTAGGACCCTGGGGGTCACTGGGGGTCATTGGGGGGGCTTTAGGACCCTGGGGGTCGCTCAGGGTTATTGGGGGGGGGGGGCTTTAGGACCCTGGGGGTCACTGGAGGGGCTTTGGGGTCACTGGGGGTCACTTGGGGGGGCTTTAGGACAGTGGGGGTCATTGGGGGGGGGCTTTAGGACCCTGGGGGTCACTGAGGGTCACTGGGGGGGCTTTAGGACCCTGGGGGTCACTGGGCCATGGGGATATGGGGGGGACAGGGGGATATGGGGATGGGGGGACAGGGGTCCCAGTTCTGTCCCCATTGTCCCCCCATTGTCCCCCATTATCCCTGTTATTCTCATTATCCCCATGTCCCCCCATGTCCCCCCGTGTCCCCCCGATGTCCCCATTGTCCCCATGTCCCCCCATTGCCTGCATTGTCCCTGTATCCCCCCACCGCCCGCGTTGTCCCCAATGTCACCAATGTCCCCAATATCCGCACTGTCCTTATTACCCCCATTGTCACCCCATTATCCCCAATGTCCCCATTATCCCCATTCCCCCCATGTCCCCCCAATGTCCCCGATGTCCCCATTGCCCCCATTATCCTGATGTCCCCCCAATGTCCCCATTATCCCCATGTCCCCCAATGTCCCCATTGTCCCCATTGTCCCCATGTCCCCCCAATGTCCCCATTGTCCCCATTATTCCGATGTCCCCCCATTGTCCCAATGTCCCCATGTCCCCCCAATGTCCCCAATGTCCCCACTGTCCCCATGTCCCCGCAATGTCCCCAATGTCCCCATTTCCCCCATTATCCCATTGTCCCCCCATTGTCCCCAATGTCCCCATTGCCCCCATTATCCTGATGTCCCCCCAATGTCCCCATTCCCCCCCATGTCCCCCCATTGTCCCCAATGTCCCCATTGTCCCCAGGCCGCTGCCCCCCCCGGGTGACCCCCTGGGACTCAGAGGACTCGGGGGACTCAGGGGACATGGGGGGGGACACCGGGGGGGACCCGGGGGGGGCGGAGCCTCCGAGGCGTTCGGGGCGGCGCCTCCTCAGGCCCCGCCCACGGGCCCCGCCCACGGCCCCGCCCACGGCCACGCCCACCGAGCCGGACAGTGCAGGGACAGCAACCGATGGTGAGGGGACATTGGGGACAATGGGAGCATTGGGGTGTGACTTGGGGTCACTGGGGGGGCTTTAGGACCCTGGGGGCCACTTGGGGGGCTTTAGGACCCTGGAGGTCATTGGGGGTCACTGGGGGGGCTTTAGGACCCTGGGGGTCACTGGGGGGACTTTAGGACCCTGGGGGTCATTTGGTGGCATTGGGGGGGCTTTAGGACCCTGGGGACCACTTGGGGGGCTTTAGGACCCTGGAGGTCATTGGGGGTCACTGGGGGGACTTTAGGACCCTGGGGGTCATTTGGTGGCATTGGGGGGGCTTTAGGACCCTGGGGATCACTGGGGGGGCTTTGGGACCCTGGGGGTCACTGGGGGTCATTGGGGGGACTTTAGGACCTTGGGGGTCACTGGGGGGGCTTTGGGACCCTGGGGGTCACTGGGGGTCATTGGGGGGGCTTTGGAACCCTGGGCGTCATTGGAGGGGCTTTAGGACCCTGGGGATCACTTGGGGTTATTGGGGGGAATTTAGGACCCTGGGGATCACTGGGGGGTCATTGGGGGGACTTTAGGACCCTGGGGATCACTGGGGGTCATTGGGGGGACTTTAGGACCCTGGGGGTCACTGGGGGGGCTTTAGGACCCTGGGGATCACTTGGTGTCATTGGGGGGGCTTTAGGACCCTGGAGGTCACTGGGGATCACTGGGGGGACTTTGGGACCCTGGGGATCACTGGGGGGGCTTTAGGACCCTGGGGACCGCTTGGGGACAATGGGGGAAATGAGGGGGACACGTGTGACAATGGGGAGGGGGGGGGGATGTGTGATATTGGGGGGACATTGCGTCTCTGCCCATTGTCCCCAATGACCCCCCATTGTCCCCAATGACCCCCATTGTCCCCAATGACCCCCCATTGTCCCCAATGTCCCCAGAGCGCCCCCTGGAGGATCCCGAGGAGCCGCCCCGGCCCCGGCGGCCGCTCCAACCCCTGCTGCAGCTGCGGGCCAGGAGGAGGATGGGGGTGGGGACAGTGGGGGGACATGGGGACAGTGGGGACAATGGGGGCAATGGGGGGATGTGGGGACAGTGGGGGGATATGGGGATAATGGGGGCAATGGGGGATATGGGGGCAATGGGGGGATGTGGGGATAATGGGGGATGTGGGGGCAATGGGGGCAATGGGGGGATATGGAGGCAATGGGGGATATGGGGGGACAATGGGGGGATGTGGGGATAATGGGGGGGATATGGGGGCAATGGGGGGATGTGGGGGCAGTGGGGGATAATGGGGGCAATGGGGGACAATGGGGATAATGGGGGGATATGGGGGCAATGGGGGATGTGGGGAGAATGGGGGATGTGGGGGCAATGGGGGGGATATGGGGGGCAATGGGGATAATGGGGGGATATGGGGGCAATGGGGGATGTGGGGGCAATGGGGATAATGGGGGGATATGGGGGCAATGGAGACAATGGGGGGCAATGGGGATAATGGGGGGATGTGGGGGGCAATGGGGGGCAATGGGGGAGCAATGGAGGCAATGGGGGAGCAATGGGGGCAATGGGGGATGTGGGGGCAATGGGGGGATGTGGGGGCAATGGGGGGATGTGGGGGCAATGGGGGGATGTGGGGAGAATGGGGGGATGTGGGGACAATGGGGACAATGGGGACAATGGGGGGATATGGGGGGCAATGGGGATAATGGGGGGATATGGGGGCAATGGGGGGCAATGGGGGGATGTGGGGGACAATGGGGGGTACATGGGGGGAATGGGGGGATATGGGGGGGCAATGGGAGACATGGGGACAATGGGGGGCAATGGGGGGCAATGGGATATGGGGGGCAATGAGGACAATGGGGGGGCAATGGGGATAATGAGGGGATATGGGGGACAATGGGGGGACAATGGGGGGCAATGGGGGCATATGGGGGGACAGTGGGGGGATGTGGGGGCAATGGGGGATATGGGGACAATGGGATGTGGGGGCAATGGGGGATAATGGGGGGCAATGGGGATAATGGGGGGCAATGGGGGGATATGGGGGGCAATGGGAATAATGGGGGGCAATGGGAATTATGGGGGGCAATGGGGGGATATGGGGGGGCAATGGGAATAATGGGGGGCAATGGGGGGATAATGGGGGGCAATGGGGGGATGTGGGGGCAATGGGGGGATATGGGGGGCAATGAGGGAATATGGGGGGACAATGGGGGGCAATGGGGACAATGGGGGGCAATGGGGATAATGGGGGGATATGGGGGGCAAAGGGGGACTATGGGGGGATGTGGGGGCAATGGGGATAATGGGATGTGGGGGCAATGGGGGGACAATGGGGACAATGGGGGATATGGGGATAATGGGGGGCAATGGGGGGATATGGGGGGCAATGGGGGATAGGGGGGCAATGGGGACAATGGGGGATAGGGGGGCAATGGGGGGATATGGGGGGATATGGGGATAATGGGGGGATATGGGGGGGAATGGGGGCAATGGGGGATAAGGGGGGACAATGGGGGGCAATCGGGATAATGGGGGGACATAGGGGGCCAATGGGGCCAATGGGGGATGTGGGGCACAGTCCCCCCTTCCCCCCCCCCCCGTACCCCATGTGACTTTGGCCCCTCCCCCCCCCAGGATTGGGCCCCCCCCGGGTCCCCCCAGAGCGGCTGGGGGGGGAGGGGCCGCCCCGGCGATGGCCACACCCGCCTGCGGGTGGACTTCAAGGTGGGACCCCAAAAACACCCCAAAAACACCCCAAAATCACCCAAAAACACCCCAAAAACACCCCAAAATACCCCCAAAACACCCCAAAATACCCCAAAACCACCCCAAATACACCCCAAATCACCCCAAATACACCCAAAACACCCCAAAACCACCCCCAATACACCCAAAATACACCCAAAACACCCCAAAACTACCCCCATGATGCACCCCAGAACACCCCATAATACCCCCAAAATAGACTCAAAATACACCCAAAACACCCCCAAAATACCCAAAACCTCCCCAAAATACCCCAGGGGTGTATGGGGGTGTCCATAGGGTTGTATGGGGGTGTCCATAGGGATTGATAGGGGTCCATAGGGGTGTGTGGGGGTGTCCATAGGGGTCCGTAGGGGTGTGTGGGGGTGTCCATAGGGGTCCATAGGGATTGATGTGGGTCCATAGGGGTGTATGGGGGTGTCCATAGGGGTCCATAGGGGTGTATGGGAGTGTCTATAGGGGTCCATAGGGGTGTGTGGGGGTGTCCATAGGGGTCTCTAGGGGTCCATAGGGGTGTATGGGGGTGTCCATAGGGGTCCATAGGGATCGATGTGGGTCCATAGGGGTGTATGGGGGTGTCCATAGGGGTCCATAGGGGTGTGTGGGGGTGTCCATAGGGGTCCATAGGGGTGTATGGGGGTGTCCATGGGGGTCTCTAGGGGTCCATAGGGGTGTGTGGGGGTGTCCATAGGGGTCCATAGGGATCGATGTGGGTCCATAGGGGTGTATGGGGGTGTCCATAGGGGTGTATGGGGGTGTCCATAGGTGTCCATAGGGATCGATAGGGGTCCATAGGTGTCCATAGGAGTGTATGGGGGTGTCCATAGGGTTGTATGGGGGTGTCCATAGGGGTCCCTAGGGGTCCATAGGGGTGTGTGGGGGTGTCCATAGGTGTCCATAGGGGTCTCTAGGGGTCCATAGGGGTGTATGGGGGTGTCCATAGGGGTCACTAGGGGTCCATAGGGGTGTATGGGGGTGTCCATAGGGGTGTATGGGGGTGTCCATAGGGGTCTCTAGGGGTCCATAGGGGTGTATGGGGGTGTCCATAGGTGTCCATAGGGATCGATAGGGGTCCATAGGGGTGTATGGGGGTGTCCATAGGGGTCCATAGGGATCGATAGGGGTCCATAGGGGTGTATGGGGGTGTCCATAGGGGTCTATAGGGGTGTATGGGGGTGTCCGTGGGGGGTCCCTAGGGGTCCATAGGGGTCTATAGGGGTGTATGGGGGTGTCCGTGGGGGGTCCATAGGGGTCCCTAGGGGTCCATAGGGGTCTATAGGGGGTGCAGGCTGCGTGTCCCCCAGGAGGACCCGGCGCTGGACAACGTGTGGCTCATGGGGGGCCTGAGCGTCGTGGGCTCCGTGCCCCCCAGCGGCCCCGTGCTCTGCCTGCTGTGCGCCAGCAGGGGGCAGCACCAGGTGAGCCCGCACGCCTGGGTCCCCCCCGGACGCCTGGGTCCCCCCCGGACTCCTGGGTTCTTTGGGGAACTCCTGGGTCCCTCCCGGACTCCTGGGTCCCTCCCGAACTCCTGGGTCCCTCCCCGAACGCCTGGGTCCCCTCCCGAACTCCTGGGTTCTTTGGGGAACTCCTGGGTCCCCCCCGAACTCCTGGGTCCCTCCCGGACTCCTGGGTTCTTTGGGGAACTCCTGGGTCCCTCCCGAACTCCTGGGTCCCTCCCGAACTCCTGGGTCCCTCCCGAACTCCTGGGGTCTTTGGGGAACTCCTGGGTCCCTCCCCGAACTCCTGGGTCCCTCCCGAACGCCTGGGTTCTTTGGGGAACTCCTGGGTCCCTCCAGAACTCCTGGGTCCCTCCCGGACTCCTGGGTTCTTTGGGGAACTCCTGGGTCCCCCCCGAACTCCTGGGTCCCTCCCCAAACTCCTGGGTCCCTCCCCGAACTCCTGGGTCCCTCCCAAACTCCTGGGTCCCTCCCCGAACTCCTGGGTCCCTCCCGAACTCCTGGGTTCTTTGGGGAACTCCTGGGTCCCTCCAGAACTCCTGGGTCCCTCCCGGACTCCTGGGTTCTTTGGGGAACTCCTGGGTCCCCCCCGAACTCCTGGGTCCCTCCCCAAACTCCTGGGTCCCTCCCCGAACTCCTGGGTCCCTCCCAAACTCCTGGGTCCCTCCCCGAACTCCTGGGTCCCTTGGGGCACTCCTGGGTCCCTCCCCGAACGCCTGGGTCCCTCCCCGAACTCCTGGGTCCCCCCCCGAACTCCTGGGTCCCCCCCCGAACTCCTGGGTCCCTCCCTGAACTCCTGGGTCCATTTCTACCTGGGGGGCGCTCTATATGAATCCATTGGGGTCAGTGTATGTCTGTATCTGTCTGGAGGAGCCCATAGATGATCCATAGCATCTGTAGGTGATCTATAGGTGATCTATAGGTAATTTAAATGACCCAGAACCACCTCAGAGCCAAAGGGCGGGAAGGGCCCCTCAGCCAAGATGGCGCCCGAATCCCCTCAGGGAGCAAAATGACGGCACCAAGGGCCCATTTTCCACCCTTCTGAGCGTCTTTGTGACCCCACAGATCACCTATAGCATATGTAGATACCTAAAGGTGACTTATAGGTGGTTTATAGGTGGTTTATAGGTGTTTATGGGTGATTTAAATGACCCAGAACCACCTCAGAGCCAAAGGGCGGGAAAGGCAGCTCAGCCAAGATGGCGCCTGAATCACCTCAGGGAGCAAAATGACGGCACCAAGGGCCCATTTTCCCCCCCTGTGGGTGCTTATACAGACCCATAGATCATCTATAGGATGTGTAGGTGTCTGTAGATGATTTATAGGTGGTTTATAGGTGTTTGTGGGTGATTTAAATGACCCAGAACCACCTCAGGGCAAAAGGGCGGGAAGGGCCCGTCAGCCAAGATGGCGCCCGAATCCCCTCAGGGAGCAAAATGACAGCACCAAGGGCCCAATTTCATTACCTGTGGGCATCTGTGAGCACCCATACATCACCTATAGCATTTATAGATACCTATAGGTGACTTATAGGTGATTTATAGGTGTTTGTGGGTGATTTAAATGACCCAGAACCACCTCAGAGCCAAAGGGCGGGAAGGGCCCCTCAGCCAAGATGGCGCCCGAATCCCCTCAGGGCACAAAATGACGGCACCAAGGGCCCAATTTCCCCCCCTGTGGGTGCTTATACAGACCCATAGATCATCTATAGGATGTGTAGGTGTCTGTAGATGATTTATAGGTGGTTTATAGATGTTTATGGGTGATTTAAATGACCCAGAACCACCTCAGAGCCAAAGGGCGGGAAGGGCCCCTCAGCCAAGATGGCGCCTGAATCCCCTCAGGGAGCAAAATGACGGCACCAAGGGCCCATTTTCCACCCTTCTGAGCGTCTTTGTGACCTCATAGATCATCTATAGGGTATATAGGTGTCTGTAGATGATTTATAGGTGGTTTATAGGTGTTTGTGGGTGATTTAAATGACCCAGAACCACCTCAGAGCCAAAGGGCGGGAAAGGCAGCTCAGCCAAGATGGCGCCTGAATCACCTCAGGGAGCAAAATGACGGCACCAAGGGCCCATTTTCCCCCCCTGTGGGTGCTTATACAGACCCATAGATCATCTATAGAGTATATAGGTGTCTGCAGATGATTTATAGGTGGTTTATAGGTGTTTGTGGGTGAGTAAATGACCCGGAACCACCTCAGAGCCAAAGGGCGGGAAGGGCCCCTCAGTCAAGATGGCGCCCGAATCCCCTCAGGGAGCAAAATGACGCCACCAAGGGCCCAATTTCATTACCTGTGGGCATCTGCGAGCACCCATAGATCATCTATAGGATGTATAGGTGTCTGTAGATGATTTATAGGTGGTTTATAGGTGTTTGTGGGTGATTTAAATGACCCAGAACCACCTCAGAGCCAAAGGGCGGGAAGGGCCCCTCAGCCAAGATGGCGCCCGAATCCCCTCAGGGAGCAAAATGACGGCACCAAGGGCCCAATTTCATTATCTATGGGCATCTGTGAGCACCCATAGATCATCTATAGGGTATATAGGTGTCTGTAGATGATTTATAGCTGGTTTATAGGGGTTTATGGGTGATTTAAATGACCCAGAACCACCTCAGAGCCAAAGGGCGGGAAGGGCCTCTCGGCCAAGATGGCGCCCGAACCCCCTCAGGGCCCCCCCGGGGCCCCGTTTCCCGTCCCCGTGGGTACCGTACGGGCTCCATAGGTGGTCCATAGGTGCCCATAGGTGACGGCGGGCGCTGTTGGCAGCTGGTGCTGTGCCAGGTGTGCTGCCAACCCTTCCATCGGTTCTGCTTGGGCCCCGAGGCGCCGGCCCCGGGGCAGACGAGGTGGAGCTGCCGGAGGTGCCGGAGCTGCCATGGATGCGGGAGGAGGGGACGCGGAGGGAAGGTGGGGACGTGGGGGATGGGGGGGGGGGTGGGGGTGGTGGGGGATGTGGGGAGGGTGGGGGTGGTGGGGGGCAATGGGGGCAATGGAGGGCAATGGGGGTAATGGGGGCAATGGGGACATTGGGGGGATGGGGGAACATGGGGGGCAATGGGGATAATGGGGGGGTGGGGGGCAATGGGGGTAATGGGGACATGGGGGACAATGGGGATGATGGGGGGCAATGGGGACATTGGGGGTAATGGGGACATGGGGGGCAATGGGGATAATGGGGGGCAATGGGGGTAATGGGGGGCAATGGGGGCAATGGGGACATGGGGGGCAATGGGGACAATGGGGGGCAATGGGGATAATGGGGGGCAATGGGGGGCAATGGGGATGATGGGGGGCAATGGGGACATTGGGGGGCAATGGGGATGATGGGGGGCAATGGTGGTAATGGGGGGCAATAGGGGGCAATGGGGATGATGGGGACATGGGGGGTAATGGGGGACAATGGGGGGCAATGGGGACATTGGGGGGATGGGGGGATAATGGGGGCAATGGGGATGGGGGGGACATTGGGGGGCAATGGGGGCAATGGGGGGTAATGGGGATAATTGGGGGCAATGGGGGGTAATGGGGGCAATGGGGACATGGGGGGCAATGGGGATGATGGGGGCAATGGGGACATGGGGGGCAATGGGGATAATGGGGGGCAATGGGGATGATGGGGGGCAATGGGGATAATGGGGGGCAGTGGGGGGCAATGGGGGCAATGGGGGGCAATGGGGACAATGGGGACATTGGGGGGATGGGGGGATAATGGGGGCAATGGGGATGGGGGGACATTGGGGGGCAATGGGGGCAATGGGGACATGGGGGTCAATGGGGGCAATGGGGGGTAATGGGGACAATGGGGTGTAATGGGGATAATTGGGGGCAATGGGGGTAATGGGGGCAATGGGGGTAATGGGGGGCAATGGGGATGATGGGGGGCAATAGGGGGCAATGGGGATGATGGGGACATGGGGGGTAATGGGGGACAATGGGGGGCAATGGGGACAATGGGGACATTGGGGGGATGGGGGGATAATGGGGGCAATGGGGATGGGGACATGGGGGGCAATGGGGGCAATGGGGGGTAATGGGGACAATGGGGGGTAATGGGGATAATTGGGGGCAATGGGGGGCAATGGGGGTAATGGGGGCAATGGGGACATGGGGGGCAATGGGGATGATGGGGGCAATGGGGATGATGGGGGCAATGGTGGTAATGGGGGGCAATGGGGGGCAATGGGGATGATGGGGACATGGGGGGTAATGGGGGACAATGGGGGACAATGGGGGGCAATGGGGACAATGGGGACATTGGGGGGATGGGGGGATAATGGGGGCAATGGGGATGGGGGGGACATTGGGGGGCAATGGGGATAATGGGGGCAATGGGGGGTAATGGGGACATGGGGGGCAATGGGGATAATGGGGGGCAGTGGGGACAATGGGGACATTGGGGGGATGGGGGAACATGGGGGGCAATGGGGATGATGGGGGTCAGTGGGGATAATGGGGGCAATGGGGGTAATGGGGACATGGGGGGCAATGGGGGGCAATGGGGATAATGGGGGTGTGGGGGGTAATGGGGGTAATGGGGATAATGGGGGGCAGTGGGGACAATGGGGACATTGGGGGGATGGGGGACAATGGGGATAATGGGGGGTAATGGGGACATTGAGGGGATAGGGGGACATGGGGGGCAATGGGGATAATGGGGACATGGGGGGTAATGGGGATAATGGGGGGCAATGGGGACATTGGGGGGATGGGGGGACATGGGCAATGGGGGATAATGGGGGGCAATGGGGGGTAATGGGGGTAATGGGGGGCAATGGGGATAATGGGGATAATGGGGGCAATGGGGATGTTGAGGGGATGGGGGACAATGGGGGCAGTGGGGACAATGGGCACATGGGGACATTGGGGACAATGGGGACATTGAGGGGACACCCGGGAGGTGCCATTGGGTGCCATTGGTGACATTGACAGCGCCTCCTGGAGTGCCCTGGGTGACACTGGGGGCCATGGGTGACCTGGGGGGACGTGGGGTGACCCGGGAGGTGCCACTGGGTGCCACTGGGTGCCACTGGGTGCCATTGGGTGCCATTGGTGACGTTGGTGACGTTGACAGCGCCTCCTGGAGTGCAGCCGGTGCCGCCGCTGTTTCCACCCGGGGTGCCTGGGCCCCGGGGCCCCCCCCCAGCACAGCCCCTCCCCCACGCAATGGGTGAGCACTGGGGGCACCCATGGGTGGGGGGACCCATGGGTGGGGTCAGTAATGGGGGGGCAATAATGGGGGTTCAGTAATGGGCACCCTTGGGTGGGGGTCAATAATGGGTACCCATGGGTGGGGGTCAATAAGGGGGGATCAATAAGGGGGTGCAATAATGGGCACCCATGGGTGGGGGTCAATAAGGGGGGGTCAATAAGGGGGTTCAATAATGGGCACCCATGGGTGGGGGTCAATAATGGGGGGTGAATAATGGGGGTCAATGGGCACCCATGGGTGGGGGTGAATAATGGGGGGTGAATAATGGGGGTCAATAATGGGCACCCATGGGTGGGGGTCAATAAGGGGGGGGCAATAATGGGCACCCATGGGTGGGGGTCAATGATGGGGGGTGAATAATGGGCACCCATGGGTGGGGGTCAATAAGGGGGGGTTCAATAATGGGCACCCTTGGGTGGGGGGTCAATGATGGGCACCCATGGGTGGGGGTCAATAAGGGGGGGGTCAATAAGGGGGTTCAATAATGGGCACCCATGGGTGGGGGTCAATGATGGGGGGTCAATAATGGGGGTCAATAATGGGCACCCATGGGTGGGGGTCAATAAGGGGGTTCAATAATGGGCACCCATGGGTGGGGGTCAATAAGGGGGGGTCAATAAGGGGGTTCAGTAATGGGCACCCATGGGTGGGGGTCAATGATGGGGGGTCAATAATGGGGGTCAATAATGGGCATCCATGGGTGGGGGTCAATAATGGGCACCCATGGGTGGGGGGGTCAATAATGGGCACCCATGGGTGGGGTCGATAATGGGGGGTCAATAATAGGCACCCATTGGGGGGGTGGGATGGGGGGGCCACCCATGGGTGGGGGTGACCCCATTTTTGGGGTGTCCCCCCCCCCAGTTGTGCTGGGGTTGTTGGCGCTGCCGCGGATGTGGGGCGACCCCTGTTGGGGACACGGAGGCGCCGTGGGACCCCCGGGGGGGGCTGTGCCCCCCCTGCACCCACACACGTGAGGGGGGTCAATGGGTGCTGGGGGGACCCAGGCGTCCGGGGGTGGGGGGGGCACCCTTGGGTGAGGGGACCCAGGCGTCCAGGGGGGGTCTCTGGGGGTCAATGGGTGCTGGGAGGTCATTGGGGGTCCCAGGGGGGTCAATGGGTGCTGGGGGGGTCTCTGATGGATTTGGGGGACCCAGGCATCCGGGGGTGGGGGGAGCACCCTTGGGTGGGTGGACCCAGGCGTCCGGGAGCACCCATGGGGGGAAGGGGGGACCCAGGCGTCCGGGGGGGGTCTCTGGGGGTCAATGGGTGCTGGGAGGTCATTGGGGGTCCCAGGGGGGTCAATGGGTGCTGGAGGGGGTCTCTGATGGATTTGGGGGACCCAGGCGTCCGGGGGTGGGGGGGGCACCCTTGGGTGAGGGGACCCAGGCGTCCAGGGGGGGTCTCTGGCGGTCAATGGGTGCTGGGGGGTCATTGGGGGTCCCAGGGGGGTCAATGGGTGCTGGGGGGGTCTCTGATGGATTTGGGGGGACCCAGGCGTCCGAGGGACCCAGGCGTCCGGGAGCACCCATGGGGGAAAGGGAGGACTTGTAGGGGGACCCAGGCGTCCGGGGGGGTCTCTGGGTGTCTATGGGTGCTGGGTGGGGGTCAGTGGGATTTGGGGGGTCCCGGGGCCATTTTTGGGGTGCTGACCCCCCCCTTCCCTCCCCCCCCCCCAGGTCGCTGCTGCCCCGAATGCTCCCGGGGGGGCCCTGAAGAGGGGGAGGAGCCAGGGGAGGGGGAGGGGCAGGACGAGCCGCCCCTCCCCCGCTGCCCCCGCTGCCAGCGCTGCCTGAGACCCCAAGGTGAGGACCCAGGCGTCCGGGGGACCCAGGCGTCCGGGAGCACCCATGGGGGAAAGGGGGGACCCTTAGGGGGGACCCAGGCGTCCGGGGGACCCAGGCGTCCAGGAGCACCCATGGGGGAAAGGGGGGACCCTTAGGGGGGACCCAGGCGTCCGGGGGACCCAGGCGTCCGGGAGCACCCATGGGGGCAAGGGGGACCCTTAGGGGGGACCCAGGCGTCCGGGGGACCCAGGCGTCCGGGAGCACCCATGGGGGCAAGGGGGACCCTTAGGGAGGACCCAGGCGTCCGGGGGACCCAGGCGTCCGGGAGCACCCATGGGGGAAAGGGGGGACCTGTAGGGGGGGACCCAGGCGTCCGGGGGACCCAGGCGTCCGGGAGCACCCAGGCGTCCGGGAGCACCCATGGGGGAAAGGGGGGACCTGTAGGGGGGGACCCAGGCGTCCGGGAGCACCAATGGGGGAAAGGGGGGACCCGTGATGGGGACCCAGGCGTTCGGGGGGGTCTCTGGGGGTCAGTGGGTGCTGGGGGTTCTCTGATGGATTTGGGGTGACCGAGGTGTCCAAGGGACCCAGGCGTCCGGGGGTGGGGGGGGCACCCTTGAGTGAGGGGACCCAGGCGTCCGGGAGGGGGGAAGTGACCCGGGAGGGGGGGTGTGGGGCACCCATGGGTGCTGACCTGTGTCCCCCCCCACCCAGAGGAGCCGCCGGGGGAGCTGCAGGGGGCGCTGCGGGGGGTGCTGGGGGCGCTTTTGGGCTCCGCCCACGGCCACGCCCTGAGACGATGTCACCAGGTATGGGGACCCAGGCGTCCGGGGGGACCCAGGCGTCCGGGGGACCCAGGCGTCCGGGGATGGGGGGGAACCCATGGGTGGGGGGGACCTGGGGGGACCCAGGCGTCCGGGGATGGGGGGGGAACCCATGGGTGGGGGGGACTTGGGGGACCCAGGCGTCCGGGGGTAGGGGGGGAACCCATGGGTGGGGGGGACCTGGGGGACCCAGGCGTCCGGGGATGGGGGGAACCCATGGGTGGGGGGGACTTGGGGGACCCAGGCGTCCGGGGATGGGGGGGGAACCCATGGGTGGGGGGGACCTGGGGGACCCAGGCGTCCGGGGGTAGGGGGGGAACCCATGGGTGGGGGGGACCCATGGGTGGGGGGGACCTGGGGGACCCAGGCGTCCGGGGGTGGGGGGGGAACCCATGGGTGGGGGGGACCTGGGGGGACCCAGGCGTCCGGGGATGGGGGGGGAACCCATGGGTGGGGGGGACCTGGGGGGACCCAGGCGTCCGGGGGTAGGGGGGGAACCCATGGGTGGGGGGGACCTGGGGGGACCCAGGCGTCCGGGGGTGGGGGGGGAACCCATGGGTGGGGGGGACCTGGGGGGACCCAGGCGTCCGGGGGTAGGGGGGGAACCCATGGGTGGGGGGGACCTGGGGGACCCAGGCGTCCGGGGATGGGGGGGGAACCCATGGGTGGGGGGGACCTGGGGGGACCCAGGCGTCCGGGGGTAGGGGGGGAACCCATGGGTGGGGGGGACTTGGGGGACCCAGGCGTCCGGGGATGGGGGGGGAACCCATGGGTGGGGGGGACCTGGGGGACCCAGGCGTCCGGGGGTAGGGGGGGAACCCATGGGTGGGGGGGACCCATGGGTGGGGGGGACCTGGGGGACCCAGGCGTCCGGGGGTGGGGGGGGAACCCATGGGTGGGGGGGACCTGGGGGGACCCAGGCGTCCGGGGATGGGGGGGGAACCCATGGGTGGGGGGGACCTGGGGGGACCCAGGCGTCCGGGGGTAGGGGGGGAACCCATGGGTGGGGGGGACCTGGGGGGACCCAGGCGTCCGGGGGTGGGGGGGGAACCCATGGGTGGGGGGGACCTGGGGGGACCCAGGCGTCCGGGGGTAGGGGGGGAACCCATGGGTGGGGGGGACTTGGGGGACCCAGGCGTCCGGGGATGGGGGGGGAACCCATGGGTGGGGGGGACCTGGGGGACCCAGGCGTCCGGGGGTGGGGGGGGAACCCATGGGTGGGGGGGACTTGGGGGACCCAGGCGTCCGGGGATGGGGGGGAACCCATGGGTGGGGCGACCTGGGGGACCCAGGCGTCCGGGGATGGGGGGGAACCCATGGGTGGGGGGAACCCATTCAGGGGGACCCAGGTGTCCGGGGGTAGGGGGGGAACCCATGGGTGGGGGGGACCCATTCAGGGGGACCCATTCAGGGGGACCCAGGCATCCGGGAGGACCCAGGCGTCCGGGGATAGGGGGGGATCCATTGGTATGAGGGGACCTGGGGGGACCCAGGCGTCCGGGGGACCCAGGCGTCCGGGTGCTGACCCCTCCCCCCCTGCACCCAGTGCCCCCCCGGGGGGGTGAAGCTGCACCCGGGCCCATGTGACCTGGGGGCCGTGGGGGCGCTGCTGGAAAACGGGCACTACGGGTCCCTGGTGAGGGGGCACCCATGGGTGCGGGGGGGCGCCTATGGGTGCTATGGGTGCTATGGGGGTGGGGGGGTCACAATGAGGGGGGAATGGGGGGAAGGGGGGGGCATGGGGCACCTATGGGGGTGGGGGGGGTCACAATGAGGGGGAATGGGGAAGGGGATGGGGAGATGGGGATGGGGCACCCATGGGTGCTGGGGGGCGCCTATGGGTGCCTATGGGGGTGGGGGGGTCACAATGAGGGGGGAATGGGGGGAGGGGGGGGGATGGGGCACCTATGGGTGCTATGGGGTTGGGGGGGGTCACAATGAGGGGGAATGGGGAAGGGGATGGGGAGATGGGGATGGGGCACCTATGGGTGCTGGGGGGCGCCCATGGGTGCTATGGGGTGCCTATGGGTGCTATGCGTGCCTATGGGGGTGGGGGGGGTCACAATGAGGGGGGAATGGGGGGATGGGGATGGGGCACCTATGGGTGCTATGGGGCACCTATGGGGAGTGGGGGGTACCTATGGGTGCTATGGGGCACCTATGGGTGCTATGGGTGCCTATGGGGGTGGGGGGGGTCACAATGAGGGGGGAATGGGGGGATGGGGCACCTATGGGTGCTATGGGGGTGTGGGGGGGGTCACAATGGGGGGATGGGGTTGGGGCACCCATGGGTGCTATGGGGGCTGGGACCACCTATGGGTGCTGGGGGCACCTATGGGTGCTATGGGGGGTGAGGGGGTCACAATGAGGGGGGAATGGGGGGAATGGGGATGGGGCACCTATGGGTGCTATGGGGCACCTATGGGGAGTGGGGATACCTATGGGTGCTGGGGGTCTTGGGGTGGTTGGGGGGTTCCTATGGGTGCTGGGCGGTCTTGGGGTGATTGGGGGGTTCCTATGGGTGCTGGGGGGTCTTGGGGTGGTTGGGGGGTTCCTATGGGTGCTGGGGGGTCTTGGGGTGATTGGGGGGTTCCTATGGGTGCTGGGGGGTCTTGGGATGGTTGGGGGGTTCCTATGGGTGCTGGGGGGTCTTGGAGTGGGTGGGGGGTCCTATGGGTGCAGGGGGGTCTTGGGGTGGTTGGGGGGTCCTATGGGTGCAGGGGGGTCTTGGGGTGGTTGGGGGGTTCCTATGGGTGCTGGGGGGTCTTGGGATGGTTGGGGGGTTCCTATGGGTGCTGGGGGGTCTTGGGGTGATTGGGGGTTCCTATGGGTGCTGGGGGGTCTTGGGGTGATTGGGGGGTTCCTATGGGTGCTGGGGGGTCTTGGGGTGGTTGGGGGGGTCCTATGGGTGCTGGGGGGTCTTGGGGTGGTTGGGGGGTTCCTATGGGTGCTGGGGGGTCTTGGGGTGATTGGGGGGTTCCTATGGGTGCTGGGGGGTCTTGGGGTGGGTGGGGGGTTCCTATGGGTGCTGGGGGCTCTTGGGGTGGTTGGGGGGTTCCTATGGGTGCTGGGGGCTCTTGGGGTGGTTGGGGGGTTCCTATGGGTGCTGGGGGGTCTTGGGGTGGGTGGGGGGTCCTATGGGTGCTGGGGGTCTTGGGGTGATTGGGGGGTTCCTATGGGTGCTGGGGGGTCTTGGGGTGGGTGAGGGGTTCCTATGGGTGCTGGGGGGTCTTGGGGTGGTTGGGGGGTTCCTATGGGTGCAGGGGGGGTCTTGGGGTGGGTGGGGGGTTCCTATGGGTGCTGGGGGGTCTTGGGGTGGGTGAGGGGTTCCTATGGGTGCTGGGGGGTCTTGGGGTGGGTGAGGGGTTCCTATGGGTGCTGGGGGGTCTTGGGGTGGGTGAGGGGTTCCTATGGGTGCTGGGGGGTCTTGGGGTGATTGGGGGGTTCCTATGGGTGCTGGGGGGTCTTGGGGTGATTGGGGGGTTCCTATGGGTGCTGGGGGGTCTTGGGGTGATTGGGGGGTTCCTATGGGTGCTGGGGGGTCTTGGGGTGGTTGGGGGGTTCCTATGGGTGCTGGGGGGTCTTGGGGTGGTTGGGGGGTTCCTATGGGTGCTGGGGGGTCTTGGGGTGCTGGGGGGTTCCTATGGGTGCTGGGGGTCTTGGGGTGATTGGGGGTTCCTATGGGTGCTGGGGGGTCTTGGGGTGGTTGGGGGGGTCCTATGGGTGCTGGGGGGTCTTGGGGTGGTTGGGGGGTTCCTATGGGTGCTGGGGGGTCTTGGGGTGGTTGGGGGGTTCCTATGGGTGCTGGGGGGTCTTGGGGTGGGTGGGGGGTTCCTATGGGTGCTGGGGGGTCTTGGGGTGCTGGGGGGTTCCTATGGGTGCTGGGGGTCTTGGGGTGATTGGGGGTTCCTATGGGTGCTGGGGGGTCTTGGGGTGGTTGGGGGGTTCCTATGGGTGCTGGGGGGTCTTGGGGTGGTTGGGGGGTTCCTATGGGTGCTGGGGGGTCTTGGGGTGATTGGGGGGTTCCTATGGGTGCTGGGGGGTCTTGGGATGGTTGGGGGGTTCCTATGGGTGCTGGGGGGTCTTGGAGTGGGTGGGGGGTCCTATGGGTGCAGGGCGGTCTTGGGGTGGTTGGGGGGTTCCTATGGGTGCTGGGGGGTCTTGGGATGGTTGGGGGGTTCCTATGGGTGCTGGGGGGTCTTGGGGTGATTGGGGGTTCCTATGGGTGCTGGGGGGTCTTGGGGGGATTGGGGGGTTCCTATGGGTGCTGGGGGGTCTTGGGATGGTTGGGGGGTTCCTATGGGTGCTGGGGGGTCTTGGGGTGGGTGAGGGGTTCCTATGGGTGCTGGGGGGTCTTGGGGGGATTGGGGGGTTCCTATGGGTGCTGGGGGGGTCTTGGGATGGTTGGGGGGTTCCTATGGGTGCTGGGGGGTCTTGGGGTGATTGGGGGGTTCCTATGGGTGCTGGGGGTCTTGGGGTGGTTGGGGGGTTCCTATGGGTGCTGGGGGGTCTTGGGGTGGGTGGGGGGTCCTATGGGTGCCCCCCAGCACCCATGGGTGCCCCCCATGTTCAGCAGAGCTTCACCGCGGATGTGCTGGGGGTGCTGCTGCGGGGGAAGGGCGGGGGGGGCGATGGCGCCGAAGAGACCTTCAGACAGGTGGGGGAGGGGCAGCACCCATGGGTGCGGGGGGGTGGGGGCACCCATGGGTGGGGGGTGCAATAATGGGCACCCATGGGTGGGGGTTTATAAGGGGGGCCCATGGGTGGGGGTCCTATAGGGATATTAATGGGGGTTCCTATAGGGTGTGGGGACCAATGTGGGCACCTATGGGGGCGTTTGTGACACCCATGGGTGGGGGGGACCCAATAGGGGGGCACCCACTGGGGTCAGGGACACCCATGGGTGGGGGTCGTGACCCCATTGGGGTCAATGACACCCGTGGGTGGGGGCTGTGACCCCCATGGGTGGGGGCTGTGACCCCATTGGGGTCAATGACACCCGTGGGTGGGGGTTGTGACACCCATGGGTGGGGGCTGTGACCCCCATTGGGGTCAATGGCACCCGTGGGTGGGGGTCGTGACCCCATTGGGGTCAATGACGCCCATGGGTGGGGGGCTGTGACACCCATGGGTGGGGGTTGTGACACCCATAGGTGGGGGCTGTGACCACTTTGGGGTCAGGGACACCCATGGGTGGGGGTCATGACCCCATGGGTGGGGGTCGTGACCCCATTGGGGTCAGGGACACCCGTGGGTGGGGTCAGTGACACCCATGGGTGCCCCTCCCCCAGCTGATGGGCGGCGCCTTTCCCGGGTTCGACATCAGAGACGCCCTGAGCTGCAGCGGGGGAGGGGCCGGGTGAGAGGGGGAGGGGCAAAGGGGGCGGGGCCAAAGGGGGTGGGGCCAGGGGTGGGGTCAAGTGGGGGAGGGGTCATGTGAGGGGGTGGGGCCAAAAGGGGGACCAGGAAAGGGGGTGGGGTTATGTGAAGGGGTGGGGCCAAGAAAGTTGAGGGGTCATGGAGGGGTGGGGTCATTTGAGGGGGAGGAGCCAGAGAAGGGAGGGGTGGGGTTAAGTGAGGGGGTGGGGTCATTTGGAGGGGCGGGGCCAGAAAAAGGGGGAGGAGCCAGGGAAGGGGGAGGGGTGGGTCAAGTGAGGGGGTGGGGCAAGAAAAGGGGAGGGGTCGAAAGGGGAGGAGCCAGAGAAGTGGGAGGGCCAAAAGGGGGCGGAGCCAGAAGAGGGGATGGGTGGGGTCAAGTGAGGGGGGGCGAAGTCAGAAAGGGGAGGGACCAGAAAAGGGGGCGGGGTCAGAAAAATGGGCGGGAACAGAAGGGGGCGGGGCCAGGAGAGGGGAGGAGTGGAGTCAGAAAAGGGGAGGGGTCAAAAGGGGGGCGGGGTCAGGAAAGGGGGAGGGGCCAGAAGAGGGGAGGGGTGGAGTCAAAAGGGGGAGGGGTCAGAGAAGGGAGGGAGGGGTGGGGCCAGCGAAGTGGGAGGGGCCAGAAGAGGGGATGGGTGGGGTCAAGTGAGGGGGGCGGAGTCAAAAGGGGGGTGGGGCCAAAAAGGGAGGTCAAGGGGGTGGGGCAATTGAGGGGGCGGGGCCAGAAAAGGGGAGGGGCCAGAAAAAGGGAGGGGTCTTAAACTTGGGGGGGCTCGGGGGGGGGGGGGGGTTGGGGGTCCCAGGGTCAGTTAGGGGGGGTTTTGGGGGTATTTTTGGGGTGCTGACCCCCCCCCAGCGGGCGGCTGCCCCAGGTGGTGCCCCCCCCATCGCCCGATCACAACTACGCAATGGGGACCCCCCCGGACCCCCCGACATCCCCCGGTGAGCGCCCGGACGCCTGGGTCCCCTATGTGGGGGGAAGGGGACACCTGGGTCCCTTAGTGGGGGATGGGGGGTTCCCGGATGCCTGGGTCCCTTGTGGGGGGGTCCCCGGATGCCTGGGTCCCCTACTGGGGGGGAGGGGGACACCTGGGTCCCTTATAGGGGGAAGGGGGGATCCCGGACGCCTGGGTCCCCTATGGGGGGTGAAGGGGGGGAGGGGAAGGGGGAGAGGGGGCTCCCGGACGCCTGGGTCCCTTTGTGGGGGAGGGGTCACCTGGGTCCCCTATAGGGGGGAGGGGGGCTCCCGGACGCCTGGGTCCCTTTGTGGGGGAGGGGGACACCTGGGTCCCTTATAGGGGGAAGGGGAGATCCCGGACGCCTGGGTCCCTTGTTGGGGGGTCCAGGATGCCTGGGTCCCCTATGGGGGGTGAAGGGGACACCTGGGTCCCCTATAGGGGGGAGGGGGGATCCCGGACGCCTGGGTCCCTTGGTGGGGGGCTCCCGGATGCCTGGGTCCCCTATTGGGGGGTAGGGAAGCACCCGGACGCCTGGGTCCCTTGTGGGGGCTCCTTGGACACCTGGGTCCCCTATGGGGGGTGAAGGGGACACCCGGACGCCTGGGTCCCTTTCGCCCCGCCCCCTGCTGACCCCACCCCTCCCCTCCCCCCCCCCAGGCCCCGAGGGGGCGGAGCCAGCGGTGCCCAAGGCGGCGGGCGGGGGAGGGGCGGACGAGCGGCTCTGCGCCCTCTGCCTGACCACGGGGGACCAGCCCGCGCAGGTGGGGGGGGGGCAGTGGGTGGGGGGCAGTGGGTGGGGGACAATGGGTGGGGGGCAATGGGGGGGGGTCAATGTGGGTCAATGGGTGGGGGTCAATGGGGGGGGGTCAATGTGGGTCAATGGGTGGGGGGTCAATGGGTGGGGGTCAATGGGTGGGGGTCAATGTGGGTCAATGGGTGGGGAGTCAATGGGGATCAATGGGTGGGGGTCAATGGGTGGGGGTCAATGTGGGTCAATGGGTGGGGAGTCAATGGGGATCAATGGGTGGGGGGCAATGGGTGGGGGTCAATGGGTGGGGGTCAATGGGTGGGGGTCAATGGGGGGCAATGGGGAGGGGTCAATGGGGATCAATGGGTGGGGGGTCAATGGGGAGGGGTCATTGGGTGGGGGGTCAATGGGGGTCAATGAGGAGAGGTCAATGGATGGGGGTCAATGAGGGTCAATGGGTGGGGGGTCAATGGGTGGGGGGCAATGGGTGGGGGTCAATGGGGGGGGTCAATGGGGGGGGTCAATTGGGGTCAATGGGGAGGAGTCGGTGGGGGTCAATGGGGAGGGGTCAATGGGTGGGGGTCAATGGGGAGGGGGCAATTTGTGGGGGGCGATGAGGAGGGGTCAATGGGTGGGGATCAATGGGTGGGGGTCAATGGGTGGGGGTCAATGGGGGGAGGGTCAATTGGGGTCAATGGGGAGGAGTCAGTGGGGGTCAATGGGTGGGGGTCAATGAGGAGGGGTTAATGGGAGTGAATGGGTGGGGGTCAATGGGTGGTGGTCAATTGGGGTCAATGGGGAGGAGTCGGTGGGGGTCAATGGGTGGGGGTCAATGGGTGGGGGTCAATGGGTGGGGGTCAATGGGGAGGGGGCAATGGGGAGGGGTCAATGGGAGTCAATGGGTGGGGATCAATGGGGGTCAATGGGTGGGGGGTCAATGGGGGTCAATGGGTGGGGGGCAATGGGGGGCAATGGGGAGGGGTCAATGGGTGGGGGGCAATGGGGGGCAATGGGGAGGGGTCAATGGGTGGTGGTCAATGGGTGGGGGTCAATGGGGGTCAATGGGTGGGGGTCAATGGGTGGGGGTCAATGGGGGTCAATGGGGAGGGGTCAATGGGTGGGGGTCAATGGATGGGGGTCAATGGGGAGGGGTCAATGGGGGTCAATGGGTGGGGGTCAATGAGGAGAGGTCAATGGGTGGGGGTCAATGAGGGTCAATGGGTGGGGGTCAATGGATGTGGGTCAATGGAGGTCAGTGGGTGGGGGTCAATGAGAAGAGGTTAATGGGTGGGGGTCAATGGGGGTCAATGTGTGGGGGGCAACGGGGGGGTCAATGGATGGGGGTCAATGGGGAGGAGTCAATGGGGGTCAGTGGGTGGGGGTCAATGGGTGGGGGTCAGTGGGGGGTTAATGGGAGTCAATGGGTGGGGGTCAATGGGGAGGGGTCAATGGGTGGGGGTTAATGGGTGGGGGGTCAATGAGGGTTATGGGGAGGGGTCAATGGGTGGGAGTCAATGGGGAGGGGTCAGTGCGTGGGGGTCAATGGGTGGGGGATCAATGGGTGGGGGGTCAATGGAGGTCAATGGGGGTCAATGGGTGGGGGTCAATGAGGAGAGGTCAATGGATGGGGGTCAATGAGTAGGGATCGATGGGTGGGGGTCAATGGGGAGGGGTCAATGGGGGTCAATGGGTGGGGGTCGATGGGTGGGGAGTCAATGGGGGTCAATGGGTGGGGGTCAATGGATGGGGGGCAATGGGGAGGGGTCAATGGGGGTCAATTGGGAGGAGTTGGTGGGGGTCAATGGGGAGGGGTCAATGGGTGGGGATCAATGGGGGTCAATGGGTGGGGGTCAATGGGGGTTATGGGGAGGGATCAGTGGGGGTCAATGGGTGGGGGTCAATGGGGAAGGGTCAATGGGTGGGGGTCAGTGGGTGGGGGATCAATGGGGGTCAATGGGGAGGGGTCAATGGGGATCAATGGGTGGGGGTCAATGGGTGGGGGTCAATGGGGAGGAATGGGTGGGGGTCAATGAGGAGGGGTCAATGGGTTGGGGGCAATGGGGGTCAATGAGGGTCAATGGGTGGGGGTCAATGGGTGGGGGGTCAATGGGGGTCAATGGGTGGGGGTCAATGGGTGGGGTTTTCTGGTACTCTATGGTTCGCTATTGGTCTCTATGGTTCCCTGTTGGTCTCTATGGTTCTCTATTGATCTCTATGGTTCTCTATTGATCTTTATGGTTCTCTATGGATCTCTATGGATCTCTATGGGTGTCAGTAGGTTCTATAGGTACCTATAGGTCCCTATAGGTGCCGGTTCACCCCACAGGACGCGGGCCGGCTGCTGTATATGGGGCAGGACGAGTGGGCCCACGTGAACTGCGCGCTCTGGTCGGCCGAGGTGCAGGAGGACGGGGACGGGGCGCTGCGCAACGTGCACGCGGCCGTGGCCAGGGGGCGCCAGATGGTACTTATGGGGCAGCTGTGGGGCTGGGGAGCACTTAGGGGGCTGGGGGAGACACTTATGGGGCTGGGGGGGTGGTTATGGGGGTTTAAACGGCGATTTTGGGGGGTAAAGTGGCGAGTTTGGGGCAGCTGGGGGAGCACCCATGGGTGCTGGGGGGCATCCAGGGGCCACTTATGGGGCTGGGGGGGCACTTATGGGGCTGGGGAGACACTTATGGGGCTGGGGGGGTTGGTTATGGGGGTTTAAATGGCAATTTTGGGGCATCCAGGGGAGCACCCATGGGTGCTGGGAGGCACCAGATGGTACTTATGGGGCAGCTATGGGGCTGGGGGGCACCTATGGGGCTGGGGGGGACACTTATGGGGCTGGGGGGGTTGGTTATGGGGGTTTAAATGGCGATTTTGGGGGGTAAAGTGGTGAGTTTGGGGCAGCTGGGGGAGCACCCATAGGTGCTGGGGGGCATCCAGGGGCCACTTATGGGGCTGGGGGGCACTTATGGGGCTGGGGGGGACACTTATGGGGCTGGGGGGGTTGGTTATGGGGGTGTAAATGGCAATTTTGGGGCATCTGGGGGAGCACCCATGGGTGCTGGGAGGTACCAGATGGTACTTATGGGGCAGCTATGGGGCTGGGGGGCACTTATGGGGCTGGGGGGGACACTTATGGGGCTGTGGAAGACAAATATGGGGGTTTAAATGGCAATTTTGGGGCATCCAGGGGAGCACCCATGGGTGCTGGGAGGCACCAGATGGTACTTATGGGGCATCTATGGGGCTGGGGGGCACTTATGGGGCTGGGGGGGACACTTATGGGGCTGGGGGGGGTTGGTTATGGGGGTTTAAATGGCAATTTTGGGGCATCCAGGGGAGCACCCATGGGTGCTGGGGGGCACCAGATGGTACTTATGGGGCAGCTGTGGGGCTGGGGGGCACCTATGGGGCTGGGGGGGACACTTATGGGGCTGTGGAAGACAAATATGGGGGTTTAAATGGCAATTTTGGGGCATCCAGGGGAGCACCCATGGGTGCTGGGAGGCACCAGATGGTACTTATGGGGCAGCTGTGGGGCTGGGGGGCACCTATGGGGCTGGGGGGGACACTTATGGGGCTGGGGGGGTTGGTTATGGGGGTTTAAACGGCGATTTTGGGGGGTAAAGTGGTGAGTTTGGGGCAGCTGGGGGAGCACCCATGGGTGCTGGGGGGCATCCAGGGGCCACTTATGGGGCTGGGGGGCACTTATGGGGCTGGGGGAGACACTTATGGGGCTGGGGGGGTTGGTTATGGGGGTGTAAATGGCAATTTTGGGGCATCCATGGGAGCACCCATGGGTGATGAGGGGCACCCATGGGTGCTGGGGGGAGCACTTATGGGGCTGGAGGGCACTTATGGGGCTGGGGGGGTTGGTTATGGGGCTGGAATCTGATGTGGGGGTTCAGATTTGGGTTGAATTCCCATGATTTCGGGCCCAATTCTTGCTCATTTGGGGGGGTATTTTGGGGGGTATGGAGCACCCACGGGTGCCCCCCACCCATTGGTTCCCCCCTTGGGTCCCCATGATCCCCTATGGGGTCTTATTGGGGTTTGGGGTCTTATTGGGGTTCAGGGTCTTCATTTCAGGTCCAAATTTGGGTGCAATTCCCATGATTTCGGGCCCAATTCTTGCTCATTTGGGGGGGTGTCGAGCACCTATGGGTGCCCCCCACCCATGGGTGCTCCCCCCAAATCCCCTTGGGGTCTTATTGGGGTTCAGAGTCTTAATTCAAGTCCAAATTTGGGTTGAATTCCCATGATTTCGGGCCCAATTCTTTCTCATTTGGGGGGGTATTTTGGGGGGTGTTGAGCACCCATGGGTGCCCCCCACCCATTGGTTCCCCCCTTGGGTCCCCATGATCCCCTATGGGGTCTTATTGGGGTTCGGGGTCTTATTGGGGTTCAGGGTCTTCATTTCAGGTCCAAATTTGGGTGCAATTCCCATGATTTCGGGCCCAATTCTTTCTCATTTGGGGGGTATTTTGGGGGGTGTTGAGCACCCACGGGTGCCCCCCACCCATTGGTTCCCCCCTTGGGTCCCCATGATCCCCTATGGGGTCTTATTGGGGTTTGGGGTCTTATTGGGGTTCAGGGTCTTCATTTCAGGTCCAAATTTGGGTGCAATTCCCATGATTTCGGGTCCAATTCTTGATCATTTGGGGGGTGTTGAGCACCCATGGGTGCCCCCCACCCATTGGTTCCCCCCTTGGGTCCCCATGATCCCCTATGGGGTCTTATTGGGGTTCAGGGTCTTATTGGGGTTCAGGGTCTTCATTTCAGGTCCAAATTTGGGTGCAATTCCCATGATTTCAGGTCCAATTCTTGATCATTTTGGGGGGGTGTTGAGCACCCACGGGTGCCCCCCACCCATTGGTTCCCCCCTTGGGTCCCCATGATCCCCTATGGGGTCTTATTGGGGTTCGGGGTCTTATTGGGGTTCAGGGTCTTCATTTCAGGTCCAAATTTGGGTGCAATTCCCATGATTTCGGGCCCAATTCTTGATCATTTTGGGGGGGTATCGAGCACCCATGGGTGCCCCCCACCCATTGGTTCCCCCCTTGGGTCCCCATAATCCCTTTGGGGTCTTATTGGGGTTCAGGGTCTTCATTTCAGGTCCAAATTTGGGTGCAATTCCCATGATTTTGGGCCCAATTCTTTCTCATTTTGGGGGGTATTTTGGGGGGTATCGAGCACCCATGGGTGCCCCCCACCCATGGGTGCTCCCCCCAAATCCCCTTGGGGTCTTATTGGGGTTCAGAGTCTTAATTCAAGTCCAAATTTGGGTGCAATTCCCATGATTTCGGGCCCAATTCTTGCTCATTTGGGGGGGTATTTTGGGGGGTGTCGAGCACCCATGGGTGCCCCCCACCCATTGGTTCCCCCCTTGGGTCCCCATGATCCCTTTGGGGTCTTATTGGGGTTCAGGGTCTTATTGGGGTTCAGGGTCTTCATTTCAGGTCCAAATTTGGGTGCAATTCCCATGATTTCAGGTCCAATTCTTGATCATTTTGGGGGGGGTGTTGAGCACCCACGGGTGCCCCCCACCCATGGGTGCCCCCCCAAATCCCCTTGGGGTCTTATTGGGGTTCAGAGTCTTAATTCAAGTCCAAATTTGGGTTGAATTCCCATGATTTCGGGCCCAATTCTTGCCCATTTTGGGGGGTATTTTGGGGGGTATCGAGCACCCATGGGTGCCCCCCACCCATTGGTTCCCCCCTTGGGTCCCCATGATCCCCTATGGGGTCTTATTGGGGTTTGGGGTCTTATTGGGGTTCAGGGTCTTCATTTCAGGTCCAAATTTGGGTGCAATTCCCATGATTTCGGGCCCAATTCTTGCTCATTTTGGGGGGTATCGAGCACCTATGGGTGCCCCCCACCCATGGGTGCTCCCCCCAAATCCCCTTGGGGTCTTATTGGGGTTCAGGGTCTTAATTCAAGTTCAGATTTGGGTTGAATTCCCATGATTTCGGGCCCAATTCTTGCTCATTTGGGGGGGTATTTTGGGGGGTATCAAGCACCTATGGGTGCCCCCCACCCATGGGTGCTCCCCCCAAATCCCTATAAACCCCTTTGGGGTCTTATTGGGGTTCGGGGTCTTATTGGGGTTCAGGGTCTTATTGGGGTTCAGGGTCTTCATTTCAGGTCCAAATTTGGGTGCAATTCCCATGATTTCGGGCCCAATTCTTGCCCATTTTGGGGGGTATTTTGGGGGGTGTCGAGCACCCACGGGTGCCCCCCACCCATTGGTTCCCCCCTTGGGTCCCCATGATCCCCTTGGGGTCTTATTGGGGTTCGGGGTCTTATTGGGGTTCGGGGTCTTCATTTCAGGTCCAAATTTGGGTGCAATTCCCATGATTTCGGGCCCAATTCTTTCTCATTTTGGGGGGTATTTTGGGGGGTGTTGAGCACCCATGGGTGCCCCCCACCCATTGGTTCCCCCCTTGGGTCCCCATGATCCCCTATGGGGTCTTATTGGGGTTCAGGGTCTTCATTTCAGGTCCAAATTTGGGTGCAATTCCCATGATTTCAGGTCCAATTCTTGATCATTTTGGGGGGGTGTTGAGCACCCACGGGTGCCCCCCACCCATTGGTTCCCCCCTTGGGTCCCCATGATCCCCTATGGGGTCTTATTGGGGTTCGGGGTCTTATTGGGGTTCAGGGTCTTCATTTCAGGTCCAAATTTGGGTGCAATTCCCATGATTTCGGTTCCAATTCTTGCTCATTTGGGGGGGTGTTGAGCACCCACGGGTGCCCCCCACCCATGGGTGCTCCCCCCAAATCCCCTTGGGGTCTTATTGTGGTTCAGAGTCTTAATTCAAGTCCAAATTTGGGTTGAATTCCCATGATTTCGGGCCCAATTCTTTCTCATTTGGGGGGGTATTTTTGGGGGTGTCGAGCACCCATGGGTGCCCCCCACCCATTGGTTCCCCCCTTGGGTCCCCATGATCCCCTATGGGGTCTTATTGGGGTTCAGGGTCTTATTGGGGTTCAGGGTCTTCATTTCAGGTCCAAATTTGGGTGCAATTCTCATGATTTTGGGCCCAATTCTTTCTCATTTGGGGGGGTATCGAGCACCCATGGGTGCCCCCCACCCATTGGTTCCCCCCTTGGGTCCCCATGATCCCCTATGGGGTCTTATTGGGGTTCGGGGTCTTATTGGGGTTCAGGGTCTTCATTTCAGGTCCAAATTTGGGTGCAATTCCCATGATTTCGGGCCCAATTCTTGCTCATTTTGGGGGGTATCGAGCACCCATGGGTGCCCCCCACCCATTGGTTCCCCCCTTGGGTCCCCATGATCCCTTTGGGGTCTTATTGGGGTTCAGGGTCTTATTGGGGTTCAGGGTCCTCATTTCAAGTCCAAATTTGGGTGCAATTCCCATGATTTCGGGCCCAATTCTTTCTCATTTTGGGGGGTATTTTGGGGGGTATGGAGCACCCACGGGTGCCCCCCACCCATGGGTGCTCCCCCAAATCCCCTTGGGGTCTTATTGTGGTTCAGAGTCTTAATTCAAGTCCAAATTTGGGTGCAATTCCCATGATTTCGGGCCCAATTCTTGCCCATTTTGGGGGGTATTTTGGGGTGTATGGAGCACCCACGGGTGCCCCCCACCCATGGGTGCTCCCCCCAAATCCCTATAAACCCCTATGGGGTCTTATTGGGGTTCAGGGTCTTCATTTCAGGTCCAAATTTGGGTGCAATTCCCATGATTTCGGGCCCAATTCTTGCCCATTTGGGGGGGTATTTTGGGGTGTATGGAGCACCCACGGGTGCCCCCCACCCATGGGTGCTCCCCCCAAATCCCTATAAACCCCTATGGGGTCTTATTGGGGTTCAGGGTCTTCATTTCAGGTCCAAATTTGGGTGCAATTCCCATGATTTCGGGCCCAATTCTTGCCCATTTCGGGGGGTATTTTGGGGTGTATGGAGCACCCACGGGTGCCCCCCACCCACGGGTGCCCCCCCCAGCGCTGCGAGCACTGCGGCCGCCCCGGGGCCACCGTGGGGTGCTGTTTGGCCACCTGCGTCTCCAATTTCCACTTCATGTGCGCCCGGCGCCGCCGCGCCGCCTTCCAGGCCGACAAACGCGTCTTCTGCCGCCGGCACCGGCGCCTGCTCGACGGCACCGTGAGCGCCCATGGGTGCTGGGGGGCCGGGGGGGGGTCCCGCGTCGGTTTGGGGGGTTATTGGGGCAGTTTGGGGGAGTTATTGGGGGGTTTGGGGGGGATTTGGGGCACTGGGAGGCATTGGGGTGCAATGGAGAACTTGAGTGTGTTGAGCACCCATGGGTGCCCAGCACCCTGAGCCCCACCCGTGGGTGCTGGGGGGGTCATTTGGGGTCGTTATGGGGGGATATGGGGTCATTTTGGGGTAGTTTGGGGGAGTTATTGGGGCTTTTGGGGGGGATATTGGGGGATTTGGGGGCATTACAAGGGGATTTAGTGTTGAGCACCCATGGGTGCCCAGCACCCTGAGCCCCACCCATGGGTGCTGGGGGGGTCATTTGGGGTCGTTATGGGGGGATTTGGGGTCATTTTGGGGGGATTTGGGGTCAGTATGGGGGGTTATTGGGGCATTATGGGGGAGTTATTGGGGGGTTTGGGGCACTGGGAGGCATTGGGGTGCAATGGAGAACTTGAGTGTGTTGAGCACCCATGGGTGCTGGGGGGGTCATTTGGGGTCGTTATGGGGGGATTTGGGGTCATTTTGGGGGGATAATGGGTCATTATGGGGGGTTTTTGGGGCATTATGGGGGTATATTGGGGGTTTTGGGGGGGATATTGGGAGTTATTGGGGGTTTTGGGGGGGTTTAGTGTTGAGCACCCATGGGTGCTGGGGGGGATTTGGGGTCGTTATGGGGGGATTTGGGGTCATTTTGGGGGGATATTGGGGCATTATGGGGGAGCTATGGGGGGGTTATTGGGGGTTTTAGGGGGGATTTTGGGGGGTTTAGTGTTGAGCACCCATGGGTGCCCAGCACCCTGAGCCCCACCCATGGGTGCTGGGGGGGATTTGGGGTCGTTATGGGGGGATTTGGGGTCAGTATGGGGGAGTTTGGGGGAGTTATTGGGGGTTTTGGGGGGGTTTAGTGTTGAGCACCCATGGGTGCCCAGCACCCTGAGCCCCACCCGTGGGTGCTGGGGGGGATTTGGGGTCGTTATGGGGGGATTTGGGGTCATTTTGGGGGGATTTGGGGTCATTTTGGGGGGATATTGGGGGGTTTGGGGGAGTTATTGGGGGGTTTGGGGCACTGGGAGGCATTGGGGTGCAATGGAGAAGTTGAGTGTGTTGAGCACCCATGGGTGCCCAGCACCCTGAGCCCCACCCATGGGTGCTGGGGGGGTCATTTGGGGTCGTTATGGGGGGTTATTGGGTCATTTTGGGGGGATATGGGGTCATTATGGGGGGTTATTGGGGCATTATGGGGGGTTTTTGGGGCATTATGGGGGGTTATTGGGGGTTTTGGGGGAGTTATTGGGGGGTTTAGTGTTGAGCACCCATGGGTGCTGGGGGTCATTTGGGGTCGTTATGGGGGGATATGGGGTCATTATGGGGGGATATTGGGGCATTATGGGGGGGATTTGGGGGAGTTATGGCGGGTTTAGTGTTGAGCACCCATGGGTGCCCAGCACCCTGAGCCCCACCCATGGGTGCTGGGGGGGATTTGGGGTCGTTATGGGGGGATTTGGGGTCATTTTGGGGGGATATGGGGTCATTATGGGGGGTTATTGGGGCATTATGGGGGGTTTTTGGGGCATTATGGGGGTTTATTGGGGGTTTTGGGGGAGTTATTGGGGGGTTTAGTGTTGAGCACCCATGGGTGCTGGGGGTCATTTGGGGTCGTTATGGGGGGATTTGGGGTCAGTATGGGGGGTTTTTGGGTCATTATGGGGGAGTTATGGGGGTTTATTGGGGGTTTTGGGGGAGTTATTGGGGGGTTTAGTGTTGAGCACCCATGGGTGCCCAGCACCCTGAGCCCCACCCATGGGTGCTGGGGGGGATTTGGGGTCATTATGGGGGGATTTGGGGTCATTTTGGGGGGTTATTGGGTCATTATGGGGGGATATTGGGGCATTTTGGGGGGTTATTGGGGGTTTTAAGGGGGATTTTGGGGGGTTTAGTGTTGAGCACCCACGGGTGCCCAGCACCCTGAGCCCCACCCGTGGGTGCTGGGGGGTCATTTGGGGTCGTTATGGGGGGATTTGGGGTCAGTATGGGGGGATATTGGGTCATTATGGGGGAGTTATTGGGGGGTTTGGGGGAGATATTGGGGGGTTTGGGGCACTGGGAGGCATTGGGGTGCAATGGAGAACTTGAGTGTGTTGAGCACCCATGGGTGCTGGGGGGGTCATTTGGGGTTGTTATGGGGGGATTTGGGGTCATTTTGGGGGGATATGGGGTCATTATGGGGGGGATTTGGGGGATTATGGGGGTATATTGGGGGGTTTGGGGGAGTTATTGGGGGTTTTAGGGGAGTTATTGGGGGTTTTAGGGGGGATTTTGGGGGGTTTAGTGTTGAGCACCCATGGGTGCCCAGCACCCTGAGCCCCACCCGTGGGTGCTGGGGGGGTCATTTGGGGTCGTTATGGGGGGATTTGGGGTCATTTTGGGGGGATATTGGGGCATTATTGGGGGGTTTGGGGGGAGTTATTGGGGGTTTTGGGGGGGTTTAGTGTTGAGCACCCATGGGTGCCCAGCACCCTGAGACCCACCCATGGGTGCTGGGGGGATTTGGGGTCGTTATGGGGGGATTTGGGGTCATTTTGGGGGGTTATTGGGGGATTATGGGGGAGTTATTGGGGGTTTGGGGGAGTTATTGGGGGGTTTGGGGGAGTTATTGGGGGGTTTGGGGCACTGGGAGGCATTGGGGTGCAATGGAGAACTTGAGTGTGTTGAGCACCCATGGGTGCTGGGGGGGTCATTTGGGGTCGTTATGGGGGGATTTGGGGTCATTTTGGGGGGATATTGGGTCATTATGGGGGAGCTTTGGGGGAGTTATTGGGGGTTTTGGGGGAGTTATTGGGGGGTTTGGGGGGGATTTGGGGGCATTACAAGGGGGTTTAGTGTTGAGCACCCATGGGTGCCCAGCACCCTGAGCCCCACCCATGGGTGCTGGGGGGGTCATTTTGGGTCATTATGGGGGGATTTGGGGTCATTACCATGGGACTTTGGGTCCACTTTGGGGTCATTTTGGGTCCATTTTGGGTCATTTTGGGTCCATTTTGGGTCATTTTGGGTGCCACGGGTGGGTGGGTGACTGGGGGTGCACCCATGGGTGCTGGGGGGGGTCATTTTGGGTCATTATGGGGGGATTTGGGGTCATTACCATGGGACTTTGGTCCACTTTGGGGTCATTTTGGGTGGATTTTGGGTCATTTTGGGTCCCTTTGGGTGCCACGGGTGGGTGGGTGACTGGGGGTGCACCCATGGGTGCTGGGGGGGGTCATTTTGGGTCATTATGGGGGGATTTGGGGTCATTACCACGGGACTTTGGGTCCACTTTGGGATCATTTTGGGTCCATTTTGGGTCATTTTTGGGTCATTTTGGGTCATTTTGGGTGGATTTTGGGTCCCTTTGGGTGTCACGGGTGGGTGGGTGACTGGGGGTGCACCCATGGGTGCTGGGGGGGTCATTTTGGGTCATTATGGGGGGATTTGGGGTCATTACCACGGGACTTTGGGTCCACTTTGGGGTCATTTTGGGTCCATTTTGGGTCATTTTTGGGTCATTTTGGGTCATTTTGGGTGCCACGGGTGGGTGGGTGACTGGGGGTGCACCCATGGGTGCTGGGGGGGTCATTTTGGGTCATTATGGGGGGATTTGGGGTCATTACCATGGGACTTTGGTCCACTTTGGGGTCATTTTGGGTCCATTTTGGGTCATTTTTGGGTGGATTTTCGGGGTGTTTTGGGTCATTTTGGGTGCCACGGGTGGGTGGGTGACTGGGGGTGCACCCATGGGTGCTGGGGGGGTCATTTTGGGTCATTATGGGGAGATTTGGGGTCATTACCACGGGACTTTGGGTCCACTTTGGGGTCATTTTGGGTCATTTTTGGGTGGATTTTCGGGGTGTTTTGGGTCATTTTGGGTGCCACGGGTGGGTGGGTGACTGGGGGTGCACCCATGGGTGCTGGGGGGGTCATTTTGGGTCATTATGGGGGGATTTGGGGTCATTACCACGGGACTTTGGGTCGAATTTGGGGTCATTTTGGGTCCATTTTGGGTCATTTTTGGGTCATTTTTGGTCCATTTTGGGTCATTTTGGGTGTCACGGGTGGGTGGGTGACTGGGGGTGCACCCATGGGTGCTGGGGGGGGTCATTTTGGGTCATTATGGGGGGATTTGGGGTCATTACCGCGGGACTTTGGGTCCACTTTGGGGTCATTTTGGGTCATTTTTGGGTGGATTTTCGGGGTGTTTTGGGTCATTTTGGGTGCCACGGGTGGGTGGGTGACTGGGGGTGCACCCATGGGTGCTGGGGGGGTCATTTTGGGTCATTATGGGGGGATTTGGGGTCATTACCACGGGACTTTGGGTCCACTTTGGGGTCATTTTGGGTCATTTTTGGGTGGATTTTCGGGGTGTTTTGGGTCATTTTGGGTGCCACGGGTGGGTGGGTGACTGGGGGTGCACCCATGGGTGCTGTTCCAGGCCCTGGTTCCCGAGGGGGGGTTCTCGGTGCTTCGCCGGGTCTTTGTGGATTTTGGGGGGCTCACCCTCAAGCGCAAGTTCCTGGGGGGGCTGGAGCCCGACAGCGTCCACATGAGCATTGGTACGGGGGGGTTTTGGGGTCCCCCCTTGTGTTTTGGGGTCCCCCCTGTGGCTTTTGGGGTCCCCCCTTGGCTTTTGGGGGGGTGGGGGGCACCCAAGGGGGGGGGTTTGGGGGTTTAATGGGGGTTTTATGGGGGTTTAATGGGGGTTTGGGGGGGGTTTGGGGGGACTTGGGGTCACTGATTTGGGGGGGTTGGGGGCACCCATGGGTGCTGGGGGGGTCCCGGGTTTGGGGGTTCCTGGGTTTGGGTGTCTCTGATTTGGGGGTTCAGGGGCACCCATGGGTGCTGGGGGGGGTCCCTAATTTTGGGGGGTCCCTGTTTTGGGGTCCCAGGAGCACCCATGGGTTTTGGGGGGGGGATCCCTGATTTTGGGGTCCCAGGTCCCTGATTTGGGGGTCAGGGGCACCCATGGGTGCTCAGGGGGGTCCCTGATTTGGGGATTTTGGGGGTCCCTGTTTTGGGGGGGGGGTCGGGGGCACCCATGGGTGCTGGGGGGGTCCCTGATTTGGGGATTTTGGGGGTCCCCTGTTTTGGGGGGGGGTCAGGGGCACCCATGGGTGCTCAGGGGGGTCCCTATTTTGGGGGTCCCTGTTTTGGGGGGGGGGGTCAGGGGCACCCATGGGTGCTGGGGGGGGTCCCTAATTTGGGGCTTTTGGGGGTCCCTGTTTTGGGGGGGGGGGGGGTCAGGGGCACCCATGGGTGCTGGGGGGGTCCCTAATTTAGGGATTTTGGGGGTCCCTGTTTTGGGGGGGGGGGTCAGGGTCACCCATGGGTGCTCAGGGGGGGTCCCTGATTTGGGGCTTTTGGGGGTCCCTGTTTGGGGGGGGGGGGGGGTCAGGGTCACCCATGGGTGCTGGGGGGGGTCGGGGGCACCCATGGGTGCTCAGGGGGGTCCCTATTTTGGGGGTCCCTATTTTGGGGGTCCCTGTTTTGGGGGGGTCAGGGGCACCCATGGGTGCTGGGGGGGGTCGGGGGCACCCATGGGTGCTCAGGGGGGTCCCTATTTTGGGGGTCCCTGTTTTGGGGGGGGGGGGGGTCGGGGGCACCCATGGGTGCTGGGGGGGGTCGGGGGCACCCATGGGTGCTCAGGGGGTCCCTATTTTGGGGTGCAGGCTCCATCCGCATCGACACCCTGGGGGCGCTGACGGAGCTGTCGGAGAGCGGGGGGCGGCTCTTCCCGGTCGGCTTCCAGTGAGCAGCGCCATACTGGTTATACTGGGAGGGACTGGGTGTACTGGGAGGGACTGGGAGGGTCAATGGGAGGGACTGGGGGGGAATGGGATGGGATTGGAAGGGACTGGGGGGCACTGGGAGGGAATGGGAGGGAATGGGAAAGAACTGGGGGGACTGGGATGGGATTGGGAAGGACTGGGAGGGTCAGTGGGGGGACTGGGATGGACTGGGAGGGAATGGGGGGGACTGGGAGGAACTGGGAGGGGACTGGGGGGGAATGGAAAGGAACTGGGGGGGACTGGGATGAGATTGGGAGGGGATTAGGGGGGACTGGGAGGGACTGGGATGGACTGGGGGGACTGGAGGGGACTGGGGGGGAATGGGATGGACCTGGGGGGATTGGGAGGGATCGGGGGGAACTGGGAGGGACTGGGGGGGACTGGGATGGACTGGGAGGGATTGGGGGGGACTGGGAGGGACTGGGATGGACTGGGAAGGAACTGGGAGGGATTGGGATGGACTGGGAGGGAATGGGGGGGAATGGGAGGGACTGGGAAGGACCTGGGGGGACTGGGATGGGATTGGGAGGGAATGGGGGGGACTGGGAAGGACTGGGGGGCGATTGGGATGGGATTGGAAGGGACTGGGAAGGAACTGGGAGGGACTGAGGGGGACTGGGATGGACTGGGAGGGAACTGGGGGGGACTGGGATGGGATTGGGAAGGACTGGGAGGGTCAGTGGGGGGACTGGGATGGACTGGGAAGGAACTGGGAGGGACTGGGATGGACTGGGTGGGACTGGGAGGAAATGGGGGGGAATGGGAAGGAACTGGGGGGGAATGGGAGGGGATTGGGGGGGACTGGGAGGGACTGGGGGGGACTGGGAAGGAACTGGGGGGACTGGGATGGACTGGGGGTACAGGGGGTGGGGTTTGGGGTCTCCCAGACCCATACTGGTCCATAGTGTTCTATACTGGTCTCTACTCGTCTATATTGGTCCTTAGTGGTCTATACTGGTCCCTACTGGTCTATACTGGTCCATAGTGTTCTATACTGGTCCCTAGTGTTCTATACTGGTCCCTAGTGTTCTATACTGGTTCATACTGGTCTATACTGGTCCATAGTGTTCTATACTGGTCCCTAGTGTTCTATACTGGTCCATAGTGTTCTATACTGGTCCCTAGTGTTCTATACTGGTCCCTAGTGTTCTATACTGGTTCATACTGGTCTATACTGGTCCATAGTGTTCTATACTGGTCCCTACTGGTCTATACTGGTCCATAGTGTTCTATACTGGTCCCTACTGGTCTATACTGGTCTATACTGGTCCCTACTGGTCTATACTGGTCCATAGTGTTCTATACTGGTCCCTAGTGTTCTATACTGGTTCATACTGGTCTATACTGGTCCCTACTGGTCTATACTGGTCCACAGTGTTCTATACTGGTCCCTACTGGTCTATACTGGTCCATAGTGTTCTATACTGGTCCATAGTGTTCTATACTGGTCCATAGTGTTCTATACTGGTCCCTACTGGTCTATACTGGTCCACAGTGTTCTATACTGGTCCCTACTGGTCTATACTGGTCCATAGTGTTCTATACTGGTCCATAGTGTTCTATACTGGTCCATAGTGTTCTATACTGGTCCCTACTGCTACTGGTCTATACTGGTCCCTAGTGTTCTATACTGGTTCATACTGGTCTATACTGGTCCACAGTGTTCTATACTGGTCCCTACTGCTACTGGTCTATACTGGTCCATAGTGTTCTATACTGGTCCCTACTGGTCTATACTGGTTCATACTGGTCTATACTGGTTCATACTGGTCTGCACTGGTGCGCAGGTGCTGGCGCCTCTACTGGAGCACGCGGGACGCTCGGCGCCGCTGTTGGTACCGCTGCCGCATCCTGGAGACCCCGCCGGGGGGACCCGGGGACCCCCACCCGCCCACCCCCCCCGAGGAAAACCGCACCATCGCCCACGGTACGGCCGGACGCCTGGGTCCCTCCCGGACGCCTGGGTCCCTCCCGAACTCCTGGGTCCCCCCCCGAACTCCTGGGTCCCCTCCCGAACTCCTGGGTCCCTCCCGAACTCCTGGGTCCCTCCCCGAACTCCTGGGTCCCTCCCCGAACTCCTGGGTCCCTCCCGGACGCCTGGGTCCCTCCCGAACTCCTGGGTCCCTCCCGAACTCCTGGGTCCCTCCCCGAACTCCTGGGTCCCTCCAGAACTCCTGGGTCCCCTATTTGGGTCCCTCCCCGAACTCCTGGGTCCCTCCCGAACTCCTGGGTCCCTCCCGAACTCCTGGGTCCCTCCCTGAACTCCTGGGTCCCTCCCGGACACCTGGGTCCTTCCCCGAACTCCTGGGTCCCTCCCGAACTCCTGGGTCCCTCCAGAACTCCTGGGTCCCATATTTGGGTCCCTCCCCGAACTCCTGGGTCCCCTATTTGGGTCCCTCCCGAACTCCTGGGTCCCTCCCCAAACTCCTGGGTCCCTCCCGAACTCCTGGGTCCCTCCCGAACTCCTGGGTCCCCCCTGACCCCCTTGTCCTTTGTGTCCCCCCAGGTGCCAGCAGCCCGGGGTCCCCCCCCACCCCCCCAGAGGGTCCTCGGGGTCCCCCCAGCCCCCGACCCAGGGGACCCCCCGGCTTCTCACCCAATCGGAGACCGGGGAGCTCGTCCCGCCCCCTCCCCTCCCCCGGTGAGTGGGGACAGGGGACGTGGGACAGGGGGACATGGGGACATGGGATATGGGGACATGGGGATATGGGATATGGGGACAGGGGATATGGGGACATGGGACATGGGGACATGGGATATGGGGCCATGGGGACATGGGACAGGGGGACATGGGACAGGGGGACATGGGATATGGGGACAGGGGGATGGGGGGACATGGGGACATGGGACAGGGGGATATGGGGACACTGGGGGTATGGGGACAGGGGGATATGGGGATATGGGACATGGGGGACAGGGGGACAAGGGGATGGGGGGAGATGGGGACATGGGGACAATAGGGGGACAGGGGGACATGGGATATGGGGATGGGGACATGGGATGTGGGGACATGGGGTACAATGGGCATGTGGGGATAGGGGGACATGGGGGGACAGGGGGACATGGGGACAGGGGGATAGGGGGACAACGGGATGGGGGGATATGGGGACATGGGGACAGGGGGATATGGGGACACTGGGGGTATGGGGACAGGGGGATATGGGGATATGGGACATGGGGGACAGGGGGATATGGGGACACTGGGGGTATGGGGACAGGGGGATATGGAGATATGGGACATGGGGGACAGGGGGACAAGGGGATGGGGGGAGATGGGGACATGGGGACAATAGGGAGACAGGGGGACATGGGGATGGGGACATGGGACATGGGATGTGGGGACAGGGGGACATGGGGACATGGGACATGGGGATATGGGGACAGGGGGATGGGGGGACATGGGGTACAATGGGGATGTGGGGACAGGGGGACATGGGGGGACAGGGGGACATGGGATATGGGGACAGGGGGACATAGGATGTGGGGATAGGGGGACAGGGGACAGGGGGATATGGGGACATGGGACATGGGGACACAGGGATTTGGGGACAGGGGGACATGGGACATGGGGATATGGGTACAGTGGGGGTATGGGGACATGGGGACAATAGGGGGACAGGGGGATATGGGACATGGGGACATGGGACATGGGATGTGGGGACATGGGGATGTGGGGACAGGGGGACAAGGGGACATGGGGACATGGGACAGGGGGATATGGGGACAGTGGGGGTATGGGGACAGGGGGATATGGGGATATGGGGACAACAGGGGGACAGGGGGACATGGGATATGGGGATGGGGACATGGGACATGGGATGTGGGGACAGGGGGACATGGGGACATGGGACATGGGGATATGGGTACACTGGGGGTATGGGGACAGGGGGATGCGGGGACATGGGGACAATAAGGGGACAGGGGGATATGGGACATGGGGACCTGGGGACAGGGGGATATGGGACATGGGGATGTGGGGACAGGGGGATATGGGGACGTGGGGACAATGGGCTATGGGGACAGGGGGACATGGGACGGGGGGATATGGGGATGGGGGGACAGGGGGACATGGGACATGGGGGTGTGGGGATATGGGGACAGGGGGACACGGGGATATGGGGACACAGGGATTTGGGGACACGGGGCCTCACTGACCCCCATGTCCCCTCTGTCCCCATGTCCCCTCTGTCCCCATGTCCCCTCTGTCCCCATGTCCCCATGTCCCCTCAGGCTCCGCCCCCGCCCTGTCCCGTCACATCCTGACGGCGGGCGACCCCGAGTTCCCTCCCCTCCCCCGGCGGGCGCGTCACCCCGTGTCCCCCCCCGCTGTCACCCGCCGGTGTCCCCAACCCCCCCCGGCACCCCCGGGGGGCGACAGCAGCGACGGGGACAACGATGACGACGGTGACAACGACAACGACGTCACCCGGCGCTACTCCCGCTTCCCCCGCACCGTGGTGACACCGCGGGGGCCACTGTGTCCCCTCCCCCCGTCACACATCCAGCAGCTGGACGGCGCGGGGGACGCGGGGGACAAGGGACAACGGGGGGGACAAGGGACAACGGGGGGGTCGCACCTGCCCTCCGACATCCTGGAGTTCGTGCTCAGGAACAGCGTTGGGGACAACGGGGACAACGAGGACGACGGGGACAATCGGGGCGACGCGTATCCCGTCTGGGACGTCACCCGCGGAGGTGGCGCCAATGGGGACGTCACCCGTGGAGGTGGCACCTATGGAGAGGCCGCCAATGGGGACGTCGCCTATGGAGGTGGTGGCCCTGGGGACGTCACCCGTGGAGGTGGCACCTATGGAGAGGCCACCAATGGGGACGTCACCCGTGGAGGTGGCACCTATGGACGTGGTGGCCCTGGAGATGTCACCCATGGAGATGTCACCTATGGACGTGGTGGCCCTGGAGATGTCACCCATGGAAGTGTCACCTATGGACGTGGTGGCCCTGGAGATGTCACCCATGGAAGTGTCACCTATGGACGTGGTGGCCCTGGAGATGTCACCCATGGAGATGCCACCCATGGAGATGTCACCAATGGCCGTGGTGGCCCTGGAGATGTCACCCATGGACATGGTGGCCCTGGAGATGTCACCCATGGAGATGTCACCTACGGAGATGTCACCTATGGACGTGGTGGCCCTGGAGATGTCACCCATGGCCATGGTGGCCCTGGAGATGTCACCCATGGAAGTGTCACCTATGGACGTGGTGGCCCTGGAGATGTCACCTATGGACGTGGTGGCCTTGAAAATGTCACCCATGGACATGGTGGCCCTGGAGATGTCACCTATGGACGTGGTGGCCCTGGAGATGTCACCCATGGAAGTGTCACCTATGGACGTGGTGGCCTTGAAAATGTCACCCATGGACATGGTGGCCCTGGAGATGTCACCTATGGACGTGGTGGCCCTGGAGATGTCACCCATGGAAGTGTCACCTATGGACGTGGTGGCCATGGAGATGTCACCCATGGAGATGTCACCAATGGACGTGGTGGCCCTGGAGATGTCACCTATGGAGATGCCACCCATGGAGATGTCACCAATGGACGTGGTGGCCCTGGAGATGTCACCCATGGAAATGTCCCCTATGGAGATGCCACCCATGGAGATGTCACCAATGGCCGTGGTGGCCCTGGAAGTGTCACCCATGGAAGTGTCACCCATGGACGAGTCCTCGATGGCCTTGGTGGCCCTGGGGACGTCACCCGTGGACGCGGCACCCATGGAGATGTCACCAATGGGGACGTCACCCGTGGAGATGTCACCCATGGACGCGGTGGCCTTGGAAGTGTCACCCATGGAGGTGTCACCTATGGAGATGCCACCCATGGAGGTGTCACCTATGGGGACATCACCCCCGGAAGCGTCACCAACGGACACGGTGGCCCTGGAAGTGTCACCTATGGAGGTGCCACCAACGGCCACGCCGTCCCCCGCGATGACGTCACCGTCCCCCGCGATGACGTCACCGGGAGCCAATGGGGGACCCCTTGGGGACACAAACGCCCCGGGGACGCCTTGGGGACGGGGACCAAGAGGCCACGGCTTGGGGACACCAACGGGGACACCAGCGAGACCAGTGACACCAATGGGGACACCAGGTGAGGGATGGGCCAGGCGGGTCACTGGGAGCGTCCCAGTCAATCCCAGTTGGGTCATTGGGTCCATCCCAGTTGGGTCCATCCCAGTTGGATCCATCCCAGTCCATCCCAGTTGGGTCCATCCCAGCTGGGTCCATCCCAGTCAATCCCAGTTGGGTCCATCCCAGTTGGGTCCATCCCAGTCAATCCCAGTTGGGTCCATCCCAGTTGGGTCCATCCCAGTCAATCCCAGTTGGGTCCATCCCAGCTGGGTCCATCCCAGTTGCTCCCAGTTGGGTCATTGAGTCCATCCCAGTTGGGTCCGCCCCAGTTGCTCCCAGTTGGGTCTATCCCAATCAATCCCAGTTGGGTCCATTGGGTTCATCCCAGTTGGATCCATCCCAGTCAATCCCAGTTGGATCCATCCCAGTCAATCCCAGTTGGGTCCATCCCAGTTGGGTCCATCCCAGTTGCTTCCAGTTGGGTCCATTGCGTTCATCCCAGTTGCTCCCAGTTGGGTCCATTGGGTCCATCCCAGTTGGGTCCATCCCAGTTGCTCCCAGTTGGGTCATTGGGTCCATCCCAGTTGGGTCCATCCCAGTCAATCCCAGTTGGGTCATTGGGTCCATCCCAGTTGGGTCCATCCCAGTTGCTCCCAGTTGGGTCATTGGGTCCATCCCAATTGGGTCCATCCCAGTCAATCCCAGTTGGGTCATTGGGTCCATCCCAGTTGGGTCCATCCCAGTCAATCCCAGTTGGGTCCATCCCAGTTGGGTCCATCCCAGTTGGGTCCATCCCAGTCAATCCCAGTTGGGTCCATCCCAGTTGGGTCCATCCCAGTCAATCCCAGTTGGGTCCATCCCAGTTGGGTCCATCCCAGTCAATCCCAGTTGGGTCCATCCCAGTTGGGTCCATCCCAGTCAATCCCAGTTGGGTCCATCCCAGTTGGGTCCATCCCCGTTGCTCCCACTTGGGTCCATTGCGTTCATCCCAGTTGCTCCCAGTTGGGTCCATTGAGTCCATCCCAGTCCATCCCAGTTGGGTCCATTGGGTCCATCCCAGTTGGGTCCATCCCAGTCAATCCCAGTTGGGTCATTGGGTCCATCCCAGTTGGGTCCATCCCAGTCCATCCCAGTTGGGTCATTGGGTCCATCCCAGTTGGGTCCATCCCAGTTGGGTCCATGCCAATCAATCCCAGTTGGGTCATTGGGTCCATCCCAGTTGGGTCCATCCCAGTCAATCCCAGTTGGGTCCATCCCAGTTGGGTCCATCCCAGTCAATCCCATTTGGGTCATTGGGTCCATCCCAGTTGGGTCCATCCCAGTCAATCCCAGTTGGGTCCATCCCAGTCAATCCCAGTTGGGTCATTGGGTCCATCCCAGTTGGGTCCATCCCAGTCAATCCCATTTGGGTCATTTGGACCATCCCAGTTGGGTCCATCCCAGTCCATCCCAGTTGGGTCCATCCCAGTCCATCCCAGTTGGGTCCATCCCAGTTGGGTCCATCCCCGTTGCTCCCAGTTGGGTCCATTGCGTTCATCCCAGTTGCTCCCAGTTGGGTCCATTGAGTCCATCCCACTCCATCCCAGTTGGGTCCATTGGGTCCATCCCAGTTGGGTCCATCCCAGTCCATCCCAGTTGGGTCCATTGGGTCCATCCCAATTGGGTCCATCCCAGTCAATCCCAGTTGGGTCATTGGGTCCATCCCAGTTGGGTCCATCCCAGTCAATCCCAGTTGGGTCCATCCCAGTTGGGTGCATCCCAGTTGGGTCCATCCCAGTCAATCCCAGTTGGGTCCATTGGGTCCATCCCAGTTGGGTCCATCCCAATCAATCCCAGTTGGGTCATTGGGTCCATCCCAGCTGGGTCCATCCCAGTTGCTCCCAGTTGGGTCATTGGGTCCATCCCAGTTGGGTCCATCCCAGTTGCTCCCAGTTGGGTCATTGGGTCCATCCCAGTTGCTCCCAGTTGGGTCCATTGGGTCCATCCCAATTGGGTCCATCCCAGTCAATCCCAGTTGGGTCATTGGGTCCATCCCAGTTGGGTCCATCCCAGTCCATCCCAGTTGGGTCATTGGGTCCATCCCAGTTGGGTCCATCCCAGTTGGGTCCATCCCAGTCAATCCCAGTTGGGTCCATCCCAGTTGGGTCCATCCCAGTCAATCCCAGTTGGGTCCATCCCAGTTGGGTCCATCCCAGTTGGGTCCATCCCCGTTGCTCCCAGTTGGGTCCATTGTGTTCATCCCAGTTGCTCCCAGTTGGGTCCATTGAGTCCATCCCAGTTGCTCCCAGTTGGGTCCATTGGGTCCATCCCAGTTGGGTCCATCCCAGTCCATCCCAGTTGGGTCATTGGGTCCATCCCAGTTGGGTCCATCCCAGTCAATCCCAGTTGGGTCATTGGGTCCATCCCAGTTGGGTCCATCCCAGTCAATCCCAGTTGGGTCATTGGGTCCATCCCAGTTGGGTCCATCCCAGTTGCTCCCAGTTGGGTCATTGGGTCCATCCCAGTTGCTCCCAGTTGGGTCATTGGGTCCATCCCAGTTGGGTCCATCCCAGTCCATCCCAGTTGGGTCATTGGGTCCATCCCAGTTGGGTCCATCCCAGTCCATCCCAGTTGGGTCCATTGGGTCCATCCCAGTTGGGTCCATCCCAGTCCATCCCAGTTGGGTCCATTGGGTCCATCCCAGTTGGGTCCATCCCAGTTGCTCCCAGTTGGGTCATTGGGTCCATCCCAGTTGCTCCCAGTTGGGTCCATTGGGTCCATCCCAATTGGGTCCATCCCAGTCAATCCCAGTTGGGTCCATCCCAGTTGGGTCCATCCCAGTCAATCCCAGTTGGGTCCATTGAGTCCATCCCAGTTGGGTCCATCCCAGTCCATCCCAGTTGGGTCCATCCCAGTCCATCCCAGTTGGGTCCATTGAGTCCATCCCAGTCCATCCCAGTTGGGTCCATCCCAGTCCATCCCAGTTGGGTCCATTGGGTCCATCCCAGTTGGGTCCATCCCAGTCCATCCCAGTTGGGTCCATTGGGTGCATCCCAGTTGGGTCCATCCCAGTCCATCCCAGTTGGGTCCATCCCAGTTGGGTCCATCCCAGTCCATCCCAGTTGGGTCCATTGGGTCCATCCCAGTTGGGTCCATTGGGTCCATCCCAGTTGGGTCCATCCCAGTCCATCCCAGTTGGGTCCATTGGGTCCATCCCAGTTGGGTCCATCCCAGTCCATCCCAGTTGCTCCCACTGGGTCCCCCCCAGCCCCCTTTGCGTTCCGTGACCTCTGACCCTTGCTGTCCCCACAGGTCCCCGAGTGCCGTCACCGCGGAGCCACCGTGGGAATGCGCAGGTGGGGCCAACGGGGCCAATGGGGCCGTGGGGCCAATGGGGCCAATGGCGATGGGACCCCCAAGTGTCCCCGTTGTCCCCGTTGTCCCCCAGGTGGCAGCTCGGAGGACGAGGCCCCTCCCCCCGCCGGCCCCTCCCCCCCCCGCCCCCAGCTGTGCTTTGAGATCAGCAACGAGGACGGGCTGAGCGTCACCGCCCCCTCCATCGAGGGTGACAGCGCGGGGACAGCGGGGACGATGGGGACGATGGGGGTGATGGGGGCGATGGGGGTGATGGGGACATTGGGGGTGATGGGGACATTGGGGGCAATGGGGTGATGGCGACATTAGGGGTGATGGGGACAATGTGGGCAATGGGGTGATGGGGACAATGGGGGTGATGGGGACAATGGGGGCAATGGGGTGATGGGGACAATGGGGGTGATGGGGACAATGGGGGCAATGGGAACAATGGGGACATGGGGACAATGGGGGTGATGGGACAATGGGGATATGGGGACAATGGGGATAATGGGGATAATGGGGGTGATGGGGACAATGGGGGTGATGGGGACAATGGGGGTGATGGGGACAATGGGGGTGATGGGGATGATGGGGGTAATGGGGACATGGGGGCAATGGGGATAATGGGGACAATGGGGACATTGGGGGTGATGGGGACATTGGGGGCAATGGGGTGATGGGGATAATGGGGACAATGGGGATAATGGGGACATGGGGACAATGGGGATATTGGGGGTGATGGGGACAATGGGGGTGATGGGGATAATGGGGACAATGGGGATAATGGGGACAATGGGGACATTGGGGGTGATGGGGACATTGGGGGCAATGGGGGTGATGGGGACATTGGGGGCAATGGGGACAATGGGGTGATGGGGACATTGGGGGCAATGGGGACAATGGGGTGATGGGGACAATGGGGGCAATGGGAACAATGGGGGTGATGGGACAATGGGGACATGGGGACAATGGGGATATGGGGACAATGGGGATGATGGGGGCAATGGGGGCAATGGGAACAATGGGGACATGGGGACAATGGGGGTGATGGGGGTGATGGGGACAATGGGGGTGATGGGGACAATGGGGGTGATGGGGGTGATGGGGACATTGGGGGTGATGGGGGTGATGGGGACATTGGGGGCAATGGGGTGATGGGGGTATTGGGGGCAATGGGGACAATGGGGGCAATGGGGTGATGGGGACAATGGGGGTGATGGGACAATGGGGATATGGGGACAATGGGGATGTTGGGGGCAATGGGGGTGATGGGGGCAATGGGGACAATGGGGACAATGGGGACATTGGGGATATTGGGGGTGATGGGGACAATGGGGGTGATGGGACAATGGGGACAATGGGGCAGTGGAGTCAATGGGGACATGGGGATAATGGGGGTGATGGGGACAATGGGGGTGATGGGGATAATGGGGACAATGGGGACAATGGGGGCAATGGGGTGATGGGGACAATGGGGGCAATGGGGATATTGGGGATAATGGGATTAATGGGGATAATGGGGTTGACGAGGACATTAAGGACAATGGGATGTGGGGATAATAGGGATGATGGGGACATGGGGGGACATGGGGACATTGGGGATAATGGGGACAGTGGGGACATGGGGTCAATGAGGATGATGGGGACAATGGGGATATTGGGGGCAATGGGAATGATGGGGATACTGGGAGACACTGGGGACAATGGGGGGACATTGAGGACAATGGGGTTAATGAGGATAATGGGAGGATATGGGGGGACAAGGGGATGATGGGGACATTGGGGACAATGGGGACAATAGGATAATGGGGGAATATGGGGATGGGGACACTGGGGAGAATGGGGACATTGGGGATAATGGGGACAATGGGGATAATGGGGACATTGGGGATAATGTGGGGACATTGTGGGGACATGAGGGGGACACTGTGGGCCGTGGTGACCCGGTGGCTCTGTCCCTGTCCCCAGGCGCCTGGCGCGCGGTCACCGAGAAGGTCCAGGAGGCTCGGGCCAACGCCCGGCTCAGGCACCTCTCATTCGCCGGTGAGCCCGGACGCCTGGGTCCCCCCGAACGCCTGGGTCCCCCCCCGAACTCCTGGGTCCCCCCCGAACTCCTGGGTCCCCCTGACCTCCAACTGGGAGCCTCAAAATCCCTCTGTTTCCCCCCCATTTGCCTCGGTGCAACACCACTTCCGGTCCCTTTAGGCACCTCGGTGCCACCTCCAAACCTCCCCCCCTCTGCCCCCGCGACCCCGAACTTTGGTTCCGCCCCCAACTTTTTGGTTCCACCCCCAACTTTTTGGTCCCCCCCCCGAACTCCTGGGGTCCCCCCCCCGAACTCCTGGGTCCCCCCCCGAACTCCTGGGTCCCCCCGCAGGTCTGAGCGGCTCCCGCTGGTTGGGGGTCCAACACGAGGCCGTCGTCTTCCTGGTGGAGCAGCTGCCGGGGGCCGGGTTGTGCCCCCGATACCAATTCCGGTACCACCCCCGCCGGGACCCCCCCCACCCCACACCCCGAAACCCCTCGGGGTGCGCCCGGGCCGAGCTCTACGTGAGGTGGGTGCTGGGACCCCCACCCTGGGCACACGTGGGTGGGGGGGACCCCATAGGGTGGTGAGGAAACCCCCATAGGGTCTTTATGGGTCAATGGGACCCCCATAGGGTGACTGGGACCCCCCCATAGGGTGACTGGGGACCCCCCCATAGGGTCTCTATGGGTCAATGGGACCCCCATAGGGTGACTGGGACCCCCACATTGGGTCTGTATGGGTCACTGGGACCCCCATAGGGTGACTGGGACCTCCCCATTGGGTCACTATGGGTCCCCCATAGGGTGACTGGGACCTCCATAGGGTGACTCGGACCCCCCCATAGGGTCACTATGGGTCCCCCATAGCGTGACTGGGGACCCCCCCATAGGGTCTTTATGGGTCAATGGGACCCCCCCATAGGGTCTCTATGGGTCACTGGGACCCCCATAGGGTGACTGGGACCCCCATAGGATCACTGTGGGTCACTATGGGTCACTATGGGTCACTGGGACCCCCATAGGGTGACTGGGGACTCCCCCATAGGGTCTCTATGGGTCAATGGGACCCCCATAGGGTGACTGGGACCCCCCTATAGGGTCTCTATGGGTCAATGGGCCATCTCCGTGGGGCACCCATGGGTGGGTGGGGGGGTCACCTATGGGTGCTATGGGGTCTCCCATTGGGTTGGGGGTCACCCATTGGGTTGGGGGTCACCTATGGGTGCTATGGGGTCACCCATTGGGTTGGGGGTCACCCATTGGGTTGGGGGTCACCTATGGGTGCTATGGGGTCTCCCATTGGGTTGGGGGTCACCCATTGGGTTGGGGGTCACTTATGGGTGCTATGGGGTCACCCATTGGGTTGGGGTTCACCCATTGGGTTGGGGGTCACCTGTGAGTGCTGTGGGGTCACCCATTGGGTTGGGGTTCACCCATTGGGTTGGGGGTCACCCATGGGTGCTATGGGGTCACCCATTGGGTTGGGGGTCACCCATTGGGTTGGGGGTCACCTATGGGTGCTATGGGGTCACCCATTGGGTTGGGGTTCACCTATGGGTGCTATGGGGTCTCCCATTGGGTTGGGGTCACCCATGGGTGCTATGGGGTCTCCCATTGGGTTGGGGGTCACCTATGGGTGCTATGGGGTCACCCATTGGGTTGGGGGTCACCTATGGGTGCTATGGGGTCACCCATTGGGTTGGGGTCACTTATGGGTGCTATGGGGTCTCCCATTGGGTTGGGGGTCACTTATGGGTGCTATGGGGTCTCCCACTGGGTTGGGGGTCACTTATGGGTGCTATGGGGTCTCCCACTGGGTTGGGGGTCACCTATGGGTGCTATGGGGTCACCCATTGAGTTGGGGGTCACCCATTGAGTTGGGAGTCACCCATCAGCTTGGGGGTCTCCTATGGGTCCTATGGGTCTCCTATGGGTGCCGTGGGGTCACCCACGGGTGGGGGGCACCCATGGGTGGCTCAGACGCCCCTCCCCCACAGGAAGTGCACGTTCGACATGTTCAGCTTCCTGGCCTCGCAGCACCGGGCGCTCCCCCAGGGGGCGCCGCGCGACGAGGAGGACGACGACACCCAGCTCAAACCCCCCCGGTGAGCCCGGACGCCTGGGTCCCTCGGACGCCTGGGTCCCCTCCCAAACTCCTGGGTCCCCTCCCGAACTCCTGGGTCCCCCCCGAACTCCTGGGTCCTCCTGAACTCCAACTGGGAGCCTCAAAATCCCTCTGTTTCCCCCCATTTGCCTCGGTGCAACGCCACTTCCGGTCCCCTTAGGCGCCTCTGTGCCACCTCTAAACCTCCCCCCCCTGCCCCCGCGACCCCGATCTTTGGTTCCGCCCCCAAGTTTTTGGTTCCGCCCCGAACTCCTGGGTCCCCCCCGAACTCCTGAGTCCCCTCCCGAACTCCTGGGTCCCTCCCGAACTCCTGGGTCCCTCCCGAACTCCTGGGTCCCCTAGAACTCCTGGGTCCCCCCTGCACTCCTGGGTCCCCTCCCAGTCTCCTGGGTCCCCTCCCCGAACTCCTGGGTCCCCCCTGCACTCCTGGGTCCCCCCTGCACTCCTGGGTCCCCCCTGGCTGGGGGAGGAGCCCCCATTGGTGTGGTGGGAGGGGCTGTGGGTGGGGCCCGGACGCCTGGGTCCCTCCCGAACGCCTGGGTCCCCCCAGCCGCGCCGCCAGCCTGGAGCTGCCCCTGGCCATGAGGTTCCGGCACCTCAAGAGAAGCCACCGGGAGAGCGTTGGGGTCTACCGGTGGGTGACAATGGCCCCATGGCCCCCATTGTCCCCATATCCCCATGGCCCCATGTCTTCATCTCCCCATTGTCCCCATTGTCCCCATTGCCCCCCATTGCCCCCCATTGTCCTCATTGTCCCCATGATGTCCCATTGCCCCCCATTGTCCTCATTGTCCCCATGATGTCCCATTGCCCCCATTGCCCCCCATTGTCCTCATTGTCCCCATGATGTCCCATTGCCCCCATTGCCCCCCATTGTCCCCATTGTCCCCCATTGCCCCCCATTGTCCCCATTGTCCCCATTGTCCCCATTGTCCCCATGATGTCCCATTGCCCCCATTGCCCCCACTGTCCCCATGTCCCCATTGATCCCCATTGACCCCCACTAATCCCCATTGACCCCCACTGATCCCCATTGACTCCCCTTGACCCCTATTGATCCCCATTGATCCCCATTGACCCCCATTGTCCCCATTGTCCCCATTGTCCCCATTGTCCCCATGATGTCCCATTGCCCCCATTGCCCCCACTGTCCCCATGTCCCCATTGATCCCCATTGACCCCCACTAATCCCCATTGACCCCCACTGATCCCCATTGACTCCCCTTGACCCCTATTGATCCCCATTGACCCCCATTGACCCCCATTGATCCCCATTGACCCCATTGATCCCCATTGATCCCCCTTGGCTCCCCTTGACTCCCCTTGACTCTCATTGGCCCCCATTGCCCCCATTGACCCCCATTGATCCCCCTTGATCCCCATTGACCCCCATTGCCCCCATTAACCCCCATTGATCCCCATTGACTCCCCTTGACCCCATTGACTCCCGTTGACCCCATTGACTCCCATTGATCCCCACTGATCCCCCTTGACTCCCCTTGACTCCCATTGATCCCCATTGACTCCCATTGCCCCCCATTGTCCCCATTGATCCCCATTGATCCCCATTGACTCTCATTGCCCCCATTGACTCCCATTGACCCCATTGACTCCCATGGACTCCCATTGCCCCATTGACCCCCATTGACCCCCATTGATCCTCATTGACTCCCATTGACCCCCATTGGTCCCCATTGATCCCCATTGATCCCCATTGACTCCCATTGCCCCCATTGACTCCCATTGCCCCATTGACCCCCATTGATCCTCATTGACTCCCCTTGACTCCCATTGACCCCCATTGATCCCCATTGCCCCCATTGCCCCCGTTGCCCCCATTGATCCCCATTGACTCCCATTGCCCCCCATTGCCACCATTGATCCCCACTGACTCCCATTGATCCCCATTGCCCCCATTGCCCTCATTGATCCCCATTGACTCCCATTGCCCCCATTGCCCCCATTGATCCCCATTGACTCCCATTGCCCCCATTGATCCCCATTGACTCCCATTGATCCCCATGGACTCCCATGGACTCCCATTGACCCCATTGACCCCCATTGATCCCCCTTGACTCCCCTTGATCCCCATTGACCCCCATTGACCCCAATTGATTCCCATCCTGCCCATTGACCCCCATCGCCCCCATCACCCCCATTGCCCCCATCGCCCCCATTATCCCCATGATGTCCCATTGTCCCCATTGTCCCCATGTCCCCAGCTCCGCCATCCACGGCCGGGGTCTGTTCTGCAAGCGCAACATCGAGGCCGGCGAGATGGTCATCGAGTACTCGGGCATCGTCGTGCGCTCCGTCCTCACCGACAAGCGCGAGAAGTTCTACGACAGCAAGGTGACACCTTGGGGACACCTTGGGGACACTTGGGGACACTTTAGGGGCACTTTAGGGACACTTTAGGGGCACTTTGGGGATATTTGGGGACCTCAGGGTGTCCCAGTTGCCCCCCAGGGCATCGTCCACTCCATGTCCCATCCCTTGGTGATGTCCCCATCTCTTGACCATGTCCCACGTCCCCATGTCCCCATCCATTGACCTTGTCCCCATGTCCCCATGTCCCACTCATTGACCATGTCCCATCCATTGACCATGACCCATCCATTGACCATGTCCCCATGTCCCATCCATTGACCATGTCCCCATGTCCCCATCCATTGACCATGTCCCATCCATTGACCATGTCCCCATGTCCCATCCATTGACCATGTCCCCATGTCCCATCCATTGACCATGTCCCCATGTCCCATCCATTGACCATGTCCCCACGTCCCACCCATTGACCATGACCCATCCATTGACCATGTCCCCATGTCCCATCCCTTGACCTTGTCCCCATGTCCCATCCATTGACCATGTCCCCATGTCCCATCCCTTGACCTTGTCCCCATGTCCCATCCATTGACCTTGTCCCCATGTCCCACCCATTGACCATGACCCACCCATTGACCTTGTCCCCATGTCCCCATCCATTGACCATGTCCCCATGTCCCATCCATTGACCATGTCCCCATGTCCCATCCATTGACCATGTCCCCATGTCCCATCCCTTGACCTTGTCCCCATGTCCCACCCATTGACCATGTCCCCATGTCCCATCCATTGACCATGTCCCCATGTCCCATCCATTGACCATGTCCCATCCATTGACCATGTCCCCATGTCCCATCCCTTGACCTTGTCCCCATGTCCCACCCATTGACCTTGTCCCCATGTCCCACCCATTGACCATGACCCACCCATTGACCTTGTCCCCATGTCCCCATCCATTGACCATGTCCCCATGTCCCATCCATTGACCATGTCCCCATGTCCCATCCCTTGACCATGTCCCCATGTCCCATCCCTTGACCTTGTCCCCATGTCCCATCCATTGACCATGTCCCCATGTCCCATCCATTGACCATGTCCCCATGTCCCATCCATTGACCATGTCCCCATGTCCCATCCCTTGACCTTGTCCCCATGTCCCACCCATTGACCTTGTCCCCATGTCCCATCCATTGACCATGACCCATCCATTGACCATGTCCCCATGTCCCATCCCTTGACCTTGTCCCCATGTCCCACCCATTGACCATGTCCCCATGTCCCCATCCATTGACCATGTCCCCATGTCCCCATGTCCCACCCATTGACCATGTCCCCATGTCCCAATGTCCCACCCATTGACCATGTCCCATCCATTGACCTTGTCCCCATGTCCCACCCATTGACCATGACCCATCCATTGACCATGTCCCCATGTCCCACCCATTGACCTTGTCCCCATGTCCCATCCATTGACCATGTCCCCACCCATTGACCTTGTCCCACCCATTGACCATGTCCCCATGTCCCCCCCATTGACCATGTCCCGCCCATTGACCTTGTCCCCATGTCCCCATGTCCCTACCCATTGACCATGACCCATCCATTGACCTTGTCCCCATGACCCATCCATTGACCATGTCCCCATGTCCCCATGTCCCATCCATTGACCATGTCCCCATGTCCCATCCATTGACCATGTCCCCATGTCCCCATGTCCCCATGTCCCACCCATTGACCTTGTCCCCATGTCCCACCCATTGACCATGTCCCAATGTCCCCATGTCCCCATGTCCCACCCATTGACCATGACCCACCCATTGACCATGACCCACCCATTGACCATGTCCCCATGTCCCATCCATTGACCATGTCCCCATGTCCCAATGTCCCATCCATTGACCATGTCCCCATGTCCCATCCATTGACCTTGTCCCCATGTCCCATCCATTGACCATGTCCCCATGTCCCTACCCATTGACCATGTCCCATCCATTGACCTTGTCCCCATGTCCCATCCATTGACCTTGTCCCCATGACCCATCCATTGACCATGTCCCCATGTCCCACCCACTGACCATGACCCACCCATTGACCATGACCCACCCATTGACCATGTCCCAATGTCCCCATGTCCCCATCCATTGACCATGACCCACCCATTGACCATGTCCCACCCATTGACCATGTCCCCATGTCCCCATGTCCCCCCCATCTCCCCACCCCACCCCCCCCTCCCCAGGGCATCGGCTGCTACATGTTCCGCATCGACGACGCCGAGGTGGTGGACGCCACCATGCACGGCTCCGCCGCCCGCTTCATCAACCACTCGTGCGAGCCCAACTGCTACTCCCGCGTCATCCAGGTCGAGGGCCACAAACACATCGTCATCTTCGCCCTGCGCCGCATCCTGCGCGGCGAGGAGCTCACCTACGACTACAAGTTCCCCATCGAGGAACCGGCGGCCAAGCTCCCTTGCAATTGCGGAGCCAAACGTTGCCGGCGCTTCCTCAACTGAGCACCCGTGGGTGCTGGGGGGCTTGATGGGGGTGGGAGGAGAGAGGTGGAGGGGGTGGAGGTGGCGTGGAGTCGATGGGGAGTGGATGGGAGGCGATGGGGGGCAACTGGTGGGTGTGGGGGGATGAGGTGTGGAAGGTCCTGAGGTGGCTTTGAGGCAATGGGGAGCAGCCAGGGGGCAACTGGGAGCAGCCAAGAGGCAACTGGAGGCACCCAAGAGTCAACTGGGAGCACCCAGTGGTCATGGAAGAGCAACTGAAGATGAGAGATGGAAGCTCCTGAGATGCCTTCAAGTCAATGGGGAGCAGCCAAGAGTCAACTGGGAGCACCCAATGGTCATGGAGAGCACCCAAGGGTCAACTGGGAGCACCCAATGGTCATGGGGAGCACCCAAGAGGCAACTGGGAGCACCCAAGAGGCAACTGGAGGCACCCAAGAGGCAACTGGGACCACCCAAGAGGCAACTGGAGGCACCCAAGAGTCAACTGGGAGCACCCAGTGGTCATGGGGAGCAGCCAAGAGTCAACTGGGAGCAGCCAATGGTCATGGAGAGCACCCAAGGGTCAACTGGGAACACCCAATGGTCATGGGGAGCACCCAAGAGGCAACTGGGAGCACCCAATGGTCATGGAGAGCAGCCAAGGGTCAACTGGGAACACCCAATGGTCATGGAGAGCACCCAAGGGTCAACTGGGAGCACCCAATGGTCATGGGGAGCAGCCAAGGGTCAACTGGGAGCAGCCAATGGTCATGGGGAGCACCCAAGAGGCAACTGGGAGCACCCAAGAGGCAACTGGGAGCACCCAGTGGTCATGGAAGAGCAACTGAAGATGAGAGATGGAAGCTCCTGAGATGCCTTCAAGTCAATGGGGAGCACCCAATGGTCAACTGGGAGCAGCCAATGGTCATGGAGAGCACCCAAGAGTCAACTGGGAGCACCCAAGGGTCATGGGGAGCACCCAAGAGTCAACTGGGAGCACCCAATGGTCATGGGGAGCACCCAGTGGCCAACTGGGAGCACCCAATGGCCAACTGGGAGCAACTGGCGATGAGACGCGGGACCTCTGGTGATGCCACCCATGGGTGACACAGGGACACCCAGCGACCCCCCCCCCCAATTGGTGACCCCGCCACCCCCCCCGTCCCCCCCTCTTCCCCCAGGGGCACCCATGGGTGCCACCCCCAGACCCCTCCCCCCCCTTTGTAAGATTTTTGGGGCTTTTTTACGCACTTTGGGGTTTTTTGGGGGTTTTTTTGGGGCCGTTTCGGTTGGTTTGGGGCTTTGTTTTGTATTTTAATTTAAATAAAGAGACTGGAGGGACCCAGGAGTTCGGGGGGGGACCCAGGAGTTCGGGAGGGGACCCAGGAGTTCGGGAGGGACCCAGGAGTTCGGGGGGGACCAAAAAGTTGGGGGCGGAACCAAAAAGTTGGGGGCGGAACCAAAGTTCGGGGTGGCGGGGGCAGAGGGGGGGAGGTTTGGAGGTGGCACCGAGGCGCCTGAGGGGACCGGAAGTGGCGTTGCACCGAGGCAAATGGGGGGAAACAGAGGGATTTTGAGGCTCCCAGTTGGAGTTCAGGGGGACCCAGGAGTTCGGGAGGGACCCAGGAGTTCGGGGGGGGACCCAGGAGTTCGGGAGGGACCCAGGAGTTCGGGAGGGGACCCAGGAGTTCGGGGAGGGACCCAGGAGTTCGGGAGGGACCCAGGAGTTCGGGAGGGGACCCAGGAGTTCGGGAGGGGACCCAGGAGTTCGGGGAGGGACCCAGGAGTTCGGGGGGGACCCAGGAGTTCGGGGGCTCCCCCCCCCCCCCCCATAAAAGCGCCACGTTGGGGGTTCCAAGTCCGCCGTGACATCACTGAGGGCGATGACGTCACGGGGGAATCCCCTCCCCTGGCCCCGCCCCCTCCCGCCCTATTTAAAGGGGCCCCCCCGTATTTGTGGGGACAGAGGGACCCCGAGAGCACAGGTGACACTTTGGGGACATTTGGGGACATTTGGGGACACTGGGGGGGTTGGGACATGGGGGGGAACATTGGGGACAATTGGGGGACACGGGGGGTTGGGGATAATGGGGACAATTGGGGGACATTGGGGGCCACTCTGGGGGCATTGGGGGGCATGGGGGGGTTGGGGACATTGGGGACAATTGGGGGACACTTGGGGACATGGGAGGTTGGGGACATTGGGGGGACACTGGGGACAATTGGGGGACATGGGGGGTGGGGACAATTGGGGGCAATTGGGGACGTGGGGGGGTTGGGGACATTGGGGACAATTGGGGGACATTGGGGGTGGGGACATGGGGGTTGGGGACAATTGGGGAGCGTGGGGGACATTTGGGACACAATGGGGACAACTGGGGACATGGGGGGAGGGGGACATAGGGGGACATGGGGGGCACAATGGGGACAATTGGGGACATTGGGGTTTGGGGACATTGGGGACAATTGGGGGACATGGGGGGTGGGGACAATTGGGGACATTGGGGGACATGGGGGTGGGGACATTGGGGACATGGGGGTACATGGGGGGTGGGGACATTGGGGACATTGGGGACAATTGGGGACATTGGGGTTTGGGGCCATTGGGGACATGGGGGGGGCATTGGGGACAATTGGGGATGGGGACATTGGGGACTCAATGGGGACAACTGGGGACATGGGGGTTGGGGCCATTGGGGGCCGTTGGGGACCATTGGGGGACATTGGGGGGGCTGGGGACATGGGGGGCATTGGGGACAATTGGGGGACATGGGGGGGTTGGGACATGGGGGACAATTGGGGACATTGGTGTTTGGGGACATGGGGGGGCTTTGGGGACATTGGGGGACATGGGGGGTGGGGACGTAGGGGGACATGGGGGGCACATTGGGGACAATTGGGGACATTGGGGGACATGGGGGTTGGGGCCATTGGGGACATTGGGGGACAAGGGGGGGTTGGGGACATTGGGGACCCAATGGGGCCCATTGGGGGACATGGGGGGGTTGGGGACATTGGGGACCCAATGGGGCCAATTGGGGACATGGGGGCCACTCCGGGGCCAAGGGACACGGGGGTGGGGCCGCGGGGGTGGGGACGTTGGGGCCACGTTGGGGACAAGGGGCACAGGGTGGGGACAAAGGTCGGGGTCGGGGACATGGGGGGTGGGGACATCATTGGGGACACCTGGGGGGGGTTGGGGACACTTTGGGGACCCCCGTGTGTCCCCCCAGGTGTCCCCATGGCTCTGTGGGTGCTGTTGGTGGCAGCGGCGCTGCTGGGGGGTCAGTGTCACCCCCCCTTTGTCCCCCATTGTCACTCATTGACCCCCATAGTCCCCCATTGCCCCCCATTGCCCCCATTGATCCTCATTGTCCTCATTGACCCCCATTGATCCCCATTGACCCCCATAGTCCCCCATTGCCCCCCATTGATCCCATTGATCCCCATTGCCCCCATTGCCCCCAATGTCCCCCATTGACCCCCGTTACCCCCATTGCCCCATTGCCCCCATTGCCCCCCATTGACCCCCATTGTCCCCATTGCCCCCCATTGCCCCCATTGCCCCCCATTGCCCCCCGTTGTCCCCATTGCCCCCCATTGCCCCCATTGCCCCCATTGCCCCCCATTGCCCCCCATTGTCCCCATTCCCCCCATTGCCCCCCATTAATCCCCATTGCCCCCATTGCCCCCCATTGCCCCCCATTGCCCCCATTGTCCCCATTTTCCCCATTGCCCCCATTGCCCCCATTGCCCCCCATTGCCCCTCATTGCCCCCCATTGCCCCCCATTGCCCCCATTGCCCCCCATTGCCCCCCATTGCTCCCATTGTCCCCCAATGTCCCCATTGACCCTCATTGCCCCCCATTAATCCCCATTGACCCCATTGCCCCCCATTGCCCCCCATTGCCCCCCATTGCCCCCATTGCTCCCCATTGCTCCCCATTGCCCCCATTGCCCCCCAATGTCCCCCCATCCCCATTGCCCCCATTATCCCCCCATCCCCCCAATGTCCCCATTGCCCCCCATTGTCCCCCATTACCCCCCATGTCCCCATCATCCCCATTGCCCCCTATTGCCCCCCATTGACCCCCATTGACCCCATTGATCCCCATTGTCGCCATTGCCCCCATTGCCCCCCAATGTCCCCCCCATCCCCATTGCCCCCATTATCCCCCCATCCCCCCAATGTCCCCATTATCCCCATTGCCCCCCATGTCCCCCATTACCCCCCATGTCCCCATCATCCCCATTGCCCCCCATTGCCCCCCATTGCCCCCATTGCCCCCCATTATCCCCATTGCCCCCCAATGTCCCCATTGCCCCCCATTGCCCCCATTGCCCTCCATTGCCCCCCTTGTCCCCATTGCCCCCATTGCCCCCCATTGACCCCATTGTCCCGCAGGTTGTGGGGCGGCCCCGCCCCCCCCCGCCAACCCCACCCCCTCCCCCCTCCCCAGCTTTTGGCGCTTCCTGGGGGGAGGGGCCAAGAACGTGACGTCATCCGTGGGGGGAGGGGAGCTGCTCCAGAGGCTGCGGTGAGTGGGGGGGGGGACCCCAAAATGGGGGGGACCCAATAATGGGGGGGGGACCCGAAATGGGGGGGACCCCAATAATGAGTGGGACCCCAAAATGGGGGGGGACATTAAATGGGGTGGGACCCCAATAATGGGGGGGATATGGAATGGGGGGGGACCCTAAGATGGGGGGGACCAGAAATGGGGGGGGGACCCAAAATGGGGGGGGGACCCCAATAATGGGGGGGACCCCAAAATGGGGGGAACCAGAAATGGGGGGGATCCTAATAATGGGGGGACCCAATAATGGGGGGGACATAGAATGGGGGGGACCCCAAAAAGAGGGGGGATCCTAAATAGGGGGGACCCTAAAAATGGGGGGGGGACACCCTAAAAATGGGGGACCCATAGGCCCCATAGAGACTTCACGGCTCCCCTATGGACTTGGGGGTCCCCCTATGGACTTGGGGGTCCCCCCATTGACTCCATAGGCCCCATAGGACTCTGTAGGCCCCATAGGCCCCATAGGCCCCATAGAGACTTCATGGTCCCTGTAATGACTTGGGGGTCCTCCTATGGACTTGGGGGTCCCCATAGGGACTTGGGGCTCCCCCCGTTGACACCATGGGCCCCATAGGACACCATGGGCCCCATAGGGACTTCATAGGCCCCATAGAACTCTGTAGGCCCCATAGGAAACCATAGGCCCCATAGCACACCCTAGGCCCCATAGACCATTGTAGGCCCCATAGAGACTTGGGGGGTCCTGTAGTGACTTGGGGGTCCCCCTATGGACTTGGGGGTCCCCATAGGGACTTGGGGGTCACCCCATTGACACCTTGGGCCCCATAGGGCCTTCATAGGCCCCATAGAACTCTGTAGGCCCCATAGGAAACCATAGGCCCCGTAGCACACCCTAGGCCCCATAGACCATTGTAGGCCCCATAGAGACTTGGGGGGTCCTGTAGGGACTTGGGGGTCCCCCTATGGACTTGGGGGTCCCCCCATTGACTCCATAGGCCCCATAGGACACCATGGGCCCCATAGGGACTTCATAGGCCCCATAGAACTCTGTAGGCCCCGTAGGACACCATAGGCCCCATAGCACACCCTAGGCCCCATAGACCATTGTAGGCCCCATAGAGACTTAGGGGGTCCTGTAGTGACTTGGGGGTCCCCCCGTTGACACCATGGGCCCCATAGGGACTTCATAGGCCCCATAGAACTCTGTAGGCCCCGTAGGACACCATAGGCCCCATAGCACACCCTAGGCCCCATAGACCATTGTAGGCCCCATAGAGACTCGGGGCGTCCTGTAGGGACTTGGGGGGCCCCTATGGACTTGGGGGTCTCCCCATTGACACCTTGGGCCCCATAGGACACCATGGGCCCCATAGGGACTTAGGGGTCCCCCCATTGACACCATAGGCCTCATAGCACACTGTGGGCCCCATAGGACTCTGTAGGCCCCATAGAGACTTCATGGCCCCTGTAGGGACTTGGGGGTCCCCCTATGGACTTGGGGGTCCCCCCATTGACACCTTGGGCCCCATAGGACACCATGGGCCCCATAGGGACTTCATAGGCCCCATAGAACTCTGTAGGCCCCATAGGACACTGTAGGCCCCATAGGACACTGTAGGCCCCATAGACCATTGTAGGCCCCATAGAGACTTGGGGGGTCCTGTAGTGACTTGGGGGGCCCCTATGGACTTGGGGGTCTCCCCATTGACACCTTGGGCCCCATAGGACACCATGGGCCCCATAGGGACTTAGGGGTCCCCCCATTGACACCATAGGCCCCATAGCACACTGTGGGCCCCATAGGACTCTGTAGGCCCCATAGGCCCCATAGAGACTTCATGGCCCCTGTAGTGACTTGGGGGTCCCCCTATGGACTTGGGGGTCCCCATAGGGACTTGGGGGTTCCCCCGTTGACACCATGGGCCCCATAGGGACTTCATAGGCCCCATAGAACTCTGTAGGCCCCATAGGAAACCATAGGCCCCATAGCACACCCTAGGCCCCATAGACCATTGTAGGCCCCATACAGACTTGGGGGGTCCTGTAGTGACTTGGGGGTCCCCCTATGGACTTGGGGGTCCCCCCATTGACTCCATAGGCCCCATAGGACACCATGGGCCCCATAGGGACTTAGGGGTCCCCCCATAGGCCACCATAGGCCCCATAGCGACTTTGTAGGCCCCATAGGACTCTGTAGGCCCCATAGGCCCCATCGAGACTTCATGGCCCCTGTAGGGACTTGGGGGTCCCCCTATGGACTTGGGGGTCCCCCCATTGACTCCATAGGCCCCATAGGACACCATGGGCCCCATAGGGACTTTATAGGCCCCATAGCACACTGTAGGCCCCATAGGACACCATAGGCCCCATAGGACTCTGTAGGCCCCATAGGCCATTGTAGGCCCCATAGACACTTGGCATCTCCCCTATGAACTTGGGGGTCCCCCTATGAACTTATGGGTCCCCCTATGGACTTGGGGGTCCCCCCATTGACACCTTCGGCCCCATAGGACACCATGGGCCCCATAGGGACTTTATGGGCCCCATAGGGGCTTTATAGGCCCCATAGGACCCTGTAGGCCCCATAGGACTCTGTAGGCCCCATAGGCCATTGTAGGCCCCATAGACACTTGGCATCTCCCCTATGAACTTGGGGGTCCCCCTATGAACTTATGGGTCCCCCTATGGACTTGTGGGTCCCCCTATGGACTTGTGGGTCACCCCATTGACCCCCACCCCCTTTCTCTGCCCCATAGATTCAAGATGGCCGCCGCTGTCCATGGGGCGCGGGCCGAGGCCCAGGCCGCGCGGGCCCGCGTGGACGCGTGTGGGGCGGCGCTGGAGGAGATGTGGGGCGATCTATGGGGCAGGGGGGCCGCCTACGGGACGGAGCTGCGGGCGGCGCTGGAGCAGATGTGGGGCGATCTATGGGGCAGAGGGGGCACCTTGGCCCGGAGGCTGCGCCGGCGCCTCCTGCGGGACGGGGAGGAGCTGAGGAGGAAATGGGGGGCTATGGGGGTCACTTGGGGGGCAGCCCCATTGATCACCCCACAGGAGGCCTGAGGGGGAGGGTAAAATGGGGGGCGCCGTGAAATGTGGGGCTGGGCGCCCCCCAAAATGATGGGGACCGCCCCAGATATGGGGGGAGGCGGGGGGGAACAATGTGTGGGGCTGGGGACCTCAATATGTGGGGCTGGGGACCTCAAAATGGGGGGGGGACCTCAAAATGGGGGGGGACCCCGATATGTGGGGAGACCTCGATATGTGGGGCTGGGGACCTCAAAATGTGGGGGGGACCCCAAATGTGGGGGGGACCTCAATATGTGGGGGGGACCCCGATATGTGGGGCTGGGGACCTCAATATGTGGGGGGACCCCGATATGTGGGGAGACCCCGATATGTGGGGCTGGGGACCTCAATATGTGGGGCTGGGGACCTAAAAATGGGGGGGGACCTCAAAATGTGGGGGGGACCCCGATATGTGGGGCTGGGGACCCCCAAATGTGGGGGGATGTGGGGGTTTTGGGCCTTGAACCCCAATAAAGGAGCATGAGAGATGTGGGGTGTGATGTGGGGCTGAAAGGGGGGGACCCCAAGATATGGGGCTGGGGACCCCAAAGTATGGGGGAGACCCCAATATATGGGGCTGGGGACCCCAAGATATGGGGCTGGGGGTCTGAAATATGGGGGGGACCCCAATATATGGGGGGGACCCCAAAGTATGGGGGAGACACTGAATATGGGGCTGGGGACCCCAATATGTGGGGCTGGGGACCCCAAGATATGGGGAGACCCCAATATGGGGCTGGGGACCCCAAAATATGGGGCTGGGGGTCTGAAATATGGGGGGGACCCCAATATATGGGGGAGACCCCAAAGTATGGGGGGGACCCCAATATATAGGGGGGGACCCCAAAGTATGGCGGAGACACTGAATATGGGGCTGGGGACCCCAATATGTGGGGCTGGGGACCCCAATATGTGGGGAGACCCCAATATGGGGCTGGGGACCCCAAGATATGGGGCTGGGGGTCTGAAATGTGGGGGGGACCCCAATATATGGAGGGGACCCCAAAGTATGGGGGGGACCCCAATATATGGGGCTGGGGAGGTCAAAATATGGGGGGGACCCCAATATATGGGGGGGACACTGAATATGGGGCTGGGGACCCCAATATGTGGGTCTGGGGACCCCAAAATGGGGGGAGACCCCAATATGGGGCTGGGGACCCCAAGATATGGGGCTGGGGGTCTGAAATATGGGGGGGACCCCAATATATGGGGCTGGGGACCCCAAAGTATGGGGGGGACCCCAAGATATGGGGCTGGGGAGGTCAAAATATGGGGGGGGACCCCAATATATGGGGGGGACCCCAAAGTATGGGGGAGACACTGAATATGGGGCTGGGGACCCCAATATGTGGGGCTGGGGACCCCAATATATGGGGAGACCCCAATATGGGGCTGGGGACCCCAAGATATGGGGCTGGGGGTCTGAAATGTGGGGGGGACCCCAATATATGGGGGGGACCCCAAAGTATGGGGGAAACACTGAATATGGGGCTGGGGACCCCAATATGTGGGGCTGGGGACCCCAAGATATGGGGAGACCCCAATATGGGGCTAGGGACCCCAAAATATGGGGCTGGGGGTCTGAAATATGGGGGGGACCCCAATATATGGGGGAGACCCCAAAGTATGGGGGGGACCCAATATATGGGGGGGACCCCAAAGTATGGGGGGGACCCCAATATATGGGGGGGACACTGAATATGGGCTGGGGACCCCAATATGTGGGGCTGGGGACCCCAAAATGGGGGGGGACCCCAATATGGGGCTGGGGACCCCAAGATATGGGGCTGGGGGTCTGAAATATGGGGGGGACCCCAATATATGGGGGGGACCCCAAAGTATGGGGGGGACCCCAAGATATGGGGCTGGGGAGGTCAAAATATGGGGGGGGACCCCAATATATGGGGGGGACCCCAAAGTATGGGGGAGACACTGAATATGGGGCTGGGGACCCCAATATGTGGGGCTGGGGACCCCAAAATGGGGGGAGACCCCAATATGGGGCTGGAGACCCCAAGATATGGGGCTGGGGGTCTGAAATGTGGGGGGGACCCCAATATATGGGGGGGATCCCAAAATATGGGGGGGACCCCAAGATATGGGGCTGGGGGTCTGAAATATGGGGGGGACCCCAATATATGGGGCTGGGGACCCCAAAGTATGGGGGGGACCCCAATATATGGGGCTGGAGAGGTCAAAATATGGGGGGGACCCCAAAGTATGGGGGAGACACTGAATATGGGGCTGGGGACCCCAATATGTGGGGTTGGGGACCCCAATATATGGGGAGACCCCAATATGGGGCTGGGGACCCCAAGATATGGGGCTGGGGGTCTGAAATGTGGGGGGGACCCCAATATATGGGGGAGACCCCAAAGTATGGGGGGGACCCCAAGATATGGGGCTGGGGAGGTCAAAATATGGGGGGGGACCCCAATATATGGGGGGGACCCCAAAGTATGGGGGAGACACTGAATATGGGGCTGGGGACCCCAATATGTGGGGCTGGGGACCCCAAAATGGGGGGAGACCCCAATATGGGGCTGGAGACCCCAAGATATGGGGCTGGGGGTCTGAAATGTGGGGGGGACCCCAATATATGGGGGGGACCCCAAAGTATGGGGGGGACCTAAATATATGGGGGGGACCCCAATATATGGGGGGGACACTGAATATGGGGCTGGGGACCCCAATATGTGGGTCTGGGGACCCCAATATGTGGGGAGACCCCAATATGGCGCTGGAGACCCCAAGATATGGGGCTGGGGGTCTGAAATGTGGGGGGGACCCCAATATATGGGGGGGACCCCAAAGTATGGGGGGGACCCCAATATATGGGGCTGGGGAGGTCAAAATATGGGGGGGACCCCAATATATGGGGGGGACCCCAAAGTATGGGGGAGACACTGAATATGGGGCTGGGGACCCCAATATGTGGGTCTGGGGACCCCAAAATGGGGGGACACCCCAATATGGGGCTGGGGACCCCAAGATATGGGGCTGGGGGTCTGAAATGTGGGGGGGACCCCAATATATGGGGGTGACCCCAATATATGGGGGGGACCCCAATATATGGGGGGGACACTGAATATGGGGCTGGGGACCCCAATATGTGGGGCTGGGGACCCCAATATATGGGGAGACCCCAATATGGGGCTGGAGACCCCAAGATATGGGGCTGGGGGTCTGAAATATGGGGGGGACCCCAATATATGGGGGGGACCCCAAAGTATGGGGGGGACCCCAATATATGGGGCTGGGGAGGTCAAAATATGGGGGGGACCCCAATATATGGGGGGGACCCCAAAGTATGGGGGAGACACTGAATATGGGGCTGGGGACCCCAATATGTGGGGTTGGGGACCCCAATATATGGGGAGACCCCAATATGGGGCTGGGGACCCCAAGATATGGGGCTGGGGGTCTGAAATATGGGGGGGACCCCAATATATGGGGGGGGACCCCAACTCCCTCCCCTCCCCCACCCCAAATTCCCCCCCATCCCCCCCATTTGGGCCCCAAATCCCGCCCCTCCCCCACCCCAAATTCCCCCCCCATCCCCCCCCCATTTGGGCCCCAAACCCCGCCCCTCCCCCCCCCATCTCGGCCCCTCCCCCCCCGCCCCGTGGCCCCGAACTTTGCCCCCCCCGGCCCCTCCCCCTCCCCCTCCCCCCCCCCGCCCCCATAAAACGGGGAACGCGGGTGGGGGGGAGGGGAAGCTCGGGAGCAACGGAAGAGGTGGGGGACCCCAAAAATGGCGGGAAATGGGGGGGGGGGAGGGGGGTGAACCCCGAAATGGGGGGGGGAGGGGGATTGGTGGTTTGGGGGGGGGGGGAGCCCGAAAATGGCGGGAAAAGGGGGGTGGGGGAGGGGTTATGGGGACCCCCTCATTGATTTTTGGGGTCCCCCCCCCCATAGGACAAACATGGCCGGGGGTCCCCCCAAAATGTGGGGGGTGCTGCTGGTGTTGCTGCTTTGGGATGGTGAGACCCCCATGGACCCCCCCCCCAAATTGACCCCCATGGACCCCCAAATTGACCCCTATGGACCCCTATGGGACCCCCAAATTGACCCCCATGGACCCCTATGGGACCCCCAAATTGACCCCCATGGACCCCTATGAGACCCCCAAATTGACCCCCATGGACCCCTAGGGACCCCAAAATTGACCCCCATGGACCCCTACGGGACCCCCAAATTGACCCCTATGGACCCCCCCAAATTGACCCCCATGGACCCCTATGGGACCCCAAATTGACCCCCATGGACCCCTATGGGACCCCCAATTAATCCCTATGGGACCCTATGGGACCCCCAAATTGACCCCCATGGACCCCTATGGGACACCCAAATTGACCCCTATGGACCCCTATGGGACCCCCAAATTGACCCCCATGGACCCCTATGGGACCCCAAATTGACCCCTAGGGACCCCTATGGGACCCCCAAATTGACCCCCTTGGACTCCTATGGGACCCCCAAATTGACCCCTAAGGACCCCTATGGGACCCCCAAATTGACCCCTATGGACCCCTATGGGACCCCCAAATTGACCCCTATGGACCCTACGGACCCCCAAATTGACCCCTATGGACCCCATGGGAACCCCAAATTGACCCCCATGGACCCCTATGGGACCCCCAAATTGACCCCCATGGACCCCTATGGGACCCCCAAATTGACCCCTATGGACCCTATGGGACCCCCAAATTGACCCCTATGGACCCCTAGGGACCCCAAATTGACCCCTATGGACCCCTATGGGACCCCCAAATTGACCCCCATGGACCCCTACGGGACCCCCAAATTGACCCCTATGGACCCCCCCAAATTGACCTCCATGGACCCCTATGGGACCCCAAATTGACCCCCATGGACCCCTATGGGACCCCCAATTATTCCCTATGGGACCCCCAAATTGACCCCTATGGACCCCCCCAAATTGACCTCCATGGACCCCTATGGGACCCCAAATTGACCCCCATGGACCCCTATGGGACCCCCAATTATTCCCTACGGGACCCCCAAATTGACCCCTATGGACCCCCCCAAATTGACCTCCATGGACCCCTATGGGACCCCAAATTGACCACCATGGACCCCTATGGGACCCCCAATTAATCCCTATGGGACCCCCAAATTGACCCCCATGGACCCCCATGGACCCCCAAATTGACCCCTATGAACCCCTATGGGACCCCCAAATTGACCCCCATGGACCCCTATGGGACCCCCAAATTGACCCCCATGGACCCCTATGGGACCCCCAAATTGACCCCTATGGACTCCTATGGGACCCCCAAATTGATCCCTATGGACCCCTATGGACCCCCAAATTGACCCCTATGAACCCCTATGGGACCCCCAGATTGACCCCTATGGACCCCTATGGGACCCCCAAATTGACCCCTAAGGACCCCTATGGGACCCCAAATTGACCCCCATGGACCCCCATTGACCCCCAAATTGACCCCTATGGACCCCTATGGGACCCCAAATTGACCCCTAGGGACCCCTATGGGACCCCAAATTGACCCCTATGGGACCCCAAATTGCCCCCTATGGGACCCCCATATTGACCCCCATGGACCCCCCTATTGACCCCTATGAGCCCCCCATACTCCCCTCCCCTCCCCTTTCCCCCCCACACCACGTGACCTTGGCTCCTCCCCCCGCAGCCGCTGGCTCCGCCCCCTCGGCCCCTCCCCCCCCCGATAGCCCCTCCCCCCTCTGGGGGCTCCTGGGGGACGTGGGGGGGGCGACCCGGGAAATGTGGGGCAGGATTGGGGTGCCCAGCGCCCCCCAGAGGCTGCGGTGAGAATGGGGACATGGGGACAATGGGGACAGTGGGGGGGCAATGGGGACAATGGGGGCAATGGGGACAGTGGGGGGGCAATGGGGACAATGGGGACAGTGGGGGGCAATGGGGGGCAATGGGGGCAATGGGGACAATGGGGGGCAATGGGGACATTGGGGGCAATGGGGGGCAATGGGGGCAATGGGGGCAATGGGGACAATGGGGGGCAATGGGGACATTGGGGGCAATGGGGGGCAATGGGGGCAATGGGGACATTGGGGACAATGGGGACAATGGGGGGTAATGGGGGCAATGGGGATAATGGGGATATGGGGGGATATGGGGGGATATGGGGACAATGGGGGGTATGGGGGGCTATGGGGATAATGGGGATATGGGGGGATATGGGGGGATATGGGGACAATGGGGGGTATGGGGGGCTATGGGGACAATGGGGGGATATGGGGACAATGGGGACAATGGGGACAATGGGGGGCAATGGGGGGCAATGGGGGGAAATGGGGGCAATGGGGGACAATGGGGATCAATGGGGGGCAATGGGGACAATGGGGGGCAATGGGGGAAAATGGGGGCAATGGGGGACAATGGGGGCAATGGGGGGCAATGGGGGCAATGGGGACAATGGGGGCAATGGGGGGCAGTGGGGGGCAATGTGGGGCAATAGGGGGTAATGGGGATAATGGGGGGCAATGGGGGGCAATGGGGGCACTGGGGAGCAATGGGGATAATGGGGGGCAATGGGGGGCAATGGGGGGCAATGGGGACAATGGGGGCAATGGGGGGCAATGGGGACAATGGGGGGCAATGGGAGCAATGGGGGGCAATGGGGGCAATGGGGGGTAATGGGGACAATGGGGGGCAATGGGGGCAATGGGGGCAATGGGGGCAATGGGGGGCAGTGGGGATAATGGGGGGCAATGGGGGGCAATGGGGGCAATGGGGGCAATGGGGGGTAATGGGGGGACATGGGGGGACATGAGGATATAGGAACAATGGGGACAATGGGGATAATGAAGACAATGGGGATATGGGGACAATGGGAATTTTGGGGATAAGGGGACAATGGGGACAATGGGGATATGGGGGGCAATGGGGGACAATGGGGGCAATGGGGAACAATGGGGACTTGGGGGGCAATGGGGACAATGGGGGCAATGGGGAACAATGGGGACTTGGGGGGCAATGGGGACAATGGGGGCAATGGGGGCAATGGGGGCAATGGGGGACAATGGGGGGATATGGGGGGATATGAGGACATTGGGGACAATGGGGGGACATGGGGGTCATGGTGGTGCCACCTCTGCCCCCATTGCCCCCATTGCCCCCATCGCCCCCAATGTCCCCAATGTCCCCATCGCCCCCATTGCCCCCATCGCCCCCATTGCCCCCATTGTCCCCATTGCCCCCATTGCCCCCATTGTCCCCAATGTCCCCATCGCCCCCATTGTCCCCATCGCCCCCATCGCCCCCATTGTCCCCAATGTCCCCGATGTCCCCGATGTCCCCAGTGACGCCTACGACCGCGGCACCACGGCCGTCCTGACCTACACGGGGATCCTGAGCGACCAGCTCTACCATTGGTGGCAGGGGGACCAGTGACCCCCAAACTGGGGGGGGGGTCCCCTTGTCACCCCCCCCTTGTCACCCCCCCCTTGTCACCCCCCCCTTGTCACCCCCCCCTTGTCACCCCCCCCTCGTCACCCCCCCCTTGTCACCCCCACCTTGTCACCCCCCATTGGTGTCACCCCCCCCCCATTGGTGTCACCCCCATTGGTGTCACATCCCCCAGTAAAGGTGCTGGTGGCCTCCAAAGAGCGGGTGCTGTGCTTGGGGGGGAGTGGGGACCAGTATAGACCAGTATAGACCAGTATGGATGAGTATAGACCAGTATGGTCCCTCCCTGAACTCCTGGGTCCTTTGGGGCATTCCTGGGTCCTTTGGGGCACTCCTGGGTCCCTCCCGAACTCCTGGGTCCCTCCCGAACTCCTGGGTCCCCCCCGAACTCCTGGGTCCCTCCCGAACTCCTGGGTCCCTCCCCGAACTCCTGGGTCCCTCCCGAACTCCTGGGTCCCTCCCCGAACTCCTGGGTCCTTTGGGGCACTCCTGGGTCCCTCCCGAACTCCTGGGTCCCTCCCGAACTCCTGGGTCCCTCCTGAACTCCTGGGTCACCCCCCGAACTCCTGGGTCCTTCCCGAACTCCTGGGTCCCCTCTCAGCCTTGGCGCCCCCTAGAGGGGATCCCCCCCCCCCTTATGGGGGCGGGAAGGGGGGGGAGGAGGGGAAGCCCTTAAAGGGCCAGCGCCCTCTTGCTTTGGGGAGGGGGCGGGGAGCGGCAACTTCTGCAAACGGCTCCGATGACGTCATGCGGGGGCGAACCCAGGCGTCCGGGGGGGACCCAGGAGTTCGGGAGGGACCCAGGAGTTCGGGAGGGACCCAGGAGTTCGGGGGAGGGACCCAGGAGTTCGGGAGGGACCCAGGAGTTCCGGGGAGGGACCCAGGAGTTCAGGAGGGACCCAGGAGTTCGGGAGGGACCCAGGAGTGCGGGAGGGACCCCGGAGTTCGGGAGGGACCCAGGAGTGCGGGAGGGACCCAGGAGTGCCCCAAAGGACCCAGGAGTTCGGCAGGGACCCAGGAGTTCGGGAGGGACCCAGGAGTGCGGGAGGGACCCAGGAGTGCCCCAAAGGACCCAGGAGTGCCCGAAAGGACCCAGGAGTTCGGGAGGGACCCAGGCGTCCGGGGAGGGACCCAGGAGTTCAGGAGGGACCCAGGAGTTCGGGAGGGACCCAGGAGTTCGGGAGGGACCCAGGAGTGCGGGAGGGACCCAGGAGTGCGGGAGGGACCCAGGAGTGCCCCAAAGGACCCAGGAGTTCGGGAGGGACCCAGGCGTCCGGGGAGGGACCCAGGAGTTCAGGAGGGACCCAGGAGTTCGGGAGGGACCCAGGAGTGCGGGAGGGACCCAGGAGTGCCCCAAAGGACCCAGGAGTGCCCCAAAGGACCCAGGAGTTCGGGAGGGACCCAGGCGTCCGGGGAGGGACCCAGGAGTTCTGGAGGGACCCAGGAGTTCGGGGGGGGACCCAGGAGTTCGGGAGGACCCAGGAGTTCGGGGGAGGGACCCAGGCGTCCGGGGGAACCCCGGAGTTCGGGGGTGGACCCTGTAGTTCAGGGGGGGACCCAGGAGTTCGGGGGGGGACCCAGGAGTTCGGGGGAGGGACCCAGGCGTCCGGGTGTCACCGCGCCACCCCCGCACAGATTTCTCACAGGGGACCCAGGCGTCCGGGGGAAGCCCTATAGGCGGCCTATAGGTGGCCCTAAGCCCCGCCCCCCCCAAGCCCCGCCTCCCCCCATATAACGGTCCCCGCTCCCTCCCCCGCCCCATTGCCGATCGGCCCCATAGCGGGATGCGCCCCCAGAGAGGTACGCGGGCCCTTTAAGGGGAAAAGAGGGGACGCTGGCCCTTTAAGGGGGGGCTGAGGGGCGCTGGCCCTTTAAGAGACCTGGGAGGGTGAACACTGGCCCTTTAAGAGGCCTTTTGGGGGGGTTGCTGGCCCTTTAAGAGGGATGCGCGGCGCCTTTAAGAGGAAGGGGGAATGGGATGAGGGCTCTTTAAGGGGTTAGGGGGGTGGTCCCGAACTCCTGGGTCCCCTCCCGAACTCCTGGGTCCCTCCCGAACTCCTGGGTCCCTTCCCGAACTCCTGGGTCCCCTCCCGAACTCCTGGGTCCCTTCCCGAACTCCTGGGTCCCTCCCGAACTCCTGGGTCCCTCCCGGACGCCTGGGTCCCCTCCTGAACTCCTGGGTCCCTCCCGAACTCCTGGGTCCCTCCCGAACTCCTGGGTCCCCTCCCGAACTCCTGGGTCCCTTCCCGAACTCCTGGGTCCCCTCCCGAACTCCTGGGTCCCTCCCCGAACTCCTGGGTCCCTCCCGGACGCCTGGGTCCCCTCCCGAACGCCTGGGTCCCCTCCCGAACTCCTGGGTCCCTTCCCGAACTCCTGGGTCCCTCCCGAACTCCTGGGTCCCTCCCGAACTCCTGGGTCCCCTCCCGAACTCCTGGGTCCCCTCCCGAACTCCTGGGTCCCTCCCGAACTCCTGGGTCCCTTCCCGAACTCCTGGGTCCCCTCCCGAACTCCTGGGTCCCTTCCCGAACTCCTGGGTCCCCTCCCGGACTCCTGGGTTCCCCGACTCGTGCCATGGGGGCGGGGGTGGGGGTGTCCCCGGAGGCGGGGGTGGAGTGGGCGGGGCCTCAGCCGGCACAGGCGATGACGTAGTGGGAATCCCCGTGACGTAGCAGTGGGGGATTCCACGCTCTGCTCCGCTGCTCCGCCCGCCCCCGCCGGGGAACCCAGGCGTTCGGGGGCGGGACCCAGGAGTTCGGGGGGGACCCAGGAGTTCGGGAGGGACCCAGGAGTTCGGGGAGGGACCCAGGAGTTCGGGAGGGACCCAGGAGTTCGGGGAGGGACCCAGGAGTTCGGGAGGGACCCAGGAGTCCGGGAAGGGACCCAGGAGTTCGGGGAGGGACCCAGGAGTTCGGGAGGGACCCAGGAGTCCGGGAAGGGACCCAGGAGTTCGGGTAAACCTCCCCACCCCCCAGGCGGCCGCCCCCCCTCTTCCCCCCCCCAGACGGTGAAGCAGATGCTGAAAGTGCTGAGGCAGCAACGGAGCAGGGGGGGGAGACCCCCGGTGAGTGCCCCTCCCCCCCCCCCATCCCCCTATAGGGGACCCAGGCGTCCGGGGGATTCCCCATTCCACCCCCCTCACCCGGACGCCTGGGTCCATCCCCTCCCCCCACCTCGCTGATCTCAACCCCTCCCCCCAGGGTTTGGCTGCACCCGCCCCGCCCCCCCCGGTTGGTGAGTGACCTTTGACCCCGTCCCCATGTCCCCATGTCCCCCTGTCCCCATGTCCCAATGTCCCCAATGTCCCCCCAGGTGCCCCAGGCCCATCATCTGCTGCCCCATGGCCCAGCCCCCCACCTCTGCCCCCCACCTCTTGTGGGGCGCCCCCTGTGCCCCATCTTGGCCCTGAGGGGGCCTATGGAGGGGGACCCCCAAATTTGGGGGGCTGCCAGGTGAGTTGGGACATGGGGGAGGCAACTGGGGGGCAATGGGGGCCAATGGGAGGCAATGGGGGTCAAGGGGGTCAATTGGGATTAATGGGAGGCAATGGGGGCCAATGGGAGGTAATGGGGTCAATGGGGTCAATGGGGGTCAATGGGATCAATGGGAGGCAATGGGGTCAATGGGAGGCAATGGGGGCAATGGGATCAATGAGGGCAATGGGGGTCAATGGGGGTCAATGGGGTCAATGGGAGGCAATGGGGGCCAATTGGGATCAATGGGAGGCAATGGGGGCCAATGGGGGTCAATGGGAGGCAGTGGGGGTCAATGGGGGCAACAGGTGATCAATGGGGATCAATGGGGGGACAAAGAGGGGGTCAATGGGGGTCAGTTGGGATCAATGGGGTTCAGTGGGGCTCAACGGGTGTCTATGGGGGGCAATGGGGGTCAATGGGGGTCAGTTGGGATCAATGGGGTCATTGGGGGGCAACTGGAAGTCAATGGGGGCAATGGGAATCAGTGGGGTCAATGGGGACCAATGGGTGTCAATGTGGGCAATGGGGCTTAATGGGGCTTAATGGGGGCAAGGGGGTCAATGGGGGTCAATGGGGTCAATGGGAGGCAATGGGGGTCAATGGGGGTCAATGGGGGTCAATTGGGATCAATGGGTCAATGAGGTCAATGGGGATCAATGGGGTTCAACAGGGGTCAATGGGGGACCTATAGGGGCAATGGGGTTCAACAGGGGGCAATGGGGGTCCTATAGGGGCTCAACGGGGGTCAATGGGGTTCAACAGGGGTCAATGGGGGACCAATAGGGGCAATAGGGGTCAATGGGGTTCAACACGGGTCAATGGGGGACCAATAGGGGCAATGGGGGTCAATGGGGTTCAACAGGGGTCAATAGGGAACCAGTGGGGGCAATGGGGGGCAACTGGGGGTCAATGGGGTTTAACAGGCATCTATGGGGTCAATGGGGCACTAATGGGGTCAATGGGGCACCAATGAGGTCAATGGGGAGCCAATGGGCGCCATGAAACCCTTGACCCCTGACCCCAGCGCCCCCACAGGCCCCTTTCGCCCCCCCCGACCCCACCTGGTCTCAACCAATGGCGGCGTCCGGAGAGGACACGGGGGGCGCCGTGGCGGGTCTGACCCTTGACCTTGAACTTGACCCCGAGCCCGACCCAGGGGAGCTGGCGGCCGCTCGCGCCGCCATCGGCGCCATGGACCCCCGGGAGCTGCTGCGGCAGGACGAGGAGGGGGACACGTGAGTTCGGGGGGGGCAACATGGGGGTCACAGGGTCTATGGGAGGTCAATGGGGTCAACGATGGGTCAATGGGGTCAATGGGAGTCAACGATGGGTCAATGGGGTCAACACGTTCAATGGGGAGTCAACAGGGTCAACGATGGGTCAGTGGGGTCAATGGGAGTCAACGATGGGTCTATGGGGTCAATGGGGTCAACGATGGGTCAATGGGGTCAACGATGGGTCAATGGGGTCAATGGGAGTCAACGATGGGTCAATGGGGTCAATGGGAGTCAACGATGGGTCAATGAGGTCAATGGGAGTCAATGATGGGTCAATGGGGTCAGTGGGGTCAACGATGGTTCAATGGGGTCAATGGGAGTCAATGATGGGTCAATGGGGTCAATGGGGTCAACGATGGGTCAATGGGGTCAACGATAGGTCAATGGGGTCAACGATGGTTCAATGGGGTCAATGGGAGTCAATGATGGGTCAATGGGGTCAATGGGAGTCAACGATGGGTCAGTGGGGTCAATGGGAGTCAATGATGGGTCAATGGGGTCAATGGGAGTCAACGATGGGTCAGTGGGGTCAATGGGACCAACGATAGGTCAATGGGGTCAATGGGAGTCAATGATGGGTCAATGGGGTCAGTGGGGTCAACGATGGGTCAATGGGGTCAACGACGGGTCAATGGGGTCAATGGGAGTCAATGATGGGTCAATGGGGTCAATGGGTGTCAACGATGGGTCAATGGGGTCAACGATGGATCAATAGGGTCAATGGGTGGTCTACAGAGTCAATGGAGGTCAACGATGGGTCAGTGGGGTCAATGGGTGGTCAACAGGGTCAACGATGGGTCAATGGGGTCAATGGGTGGTCAACAGGGTCAACGATGGGTCAATGGGGTCAATGGGTGGTCAACAGGGTCAACGATGGGTCAATGGGGTCAATGGGTGGTCAACGAAGGGTCAGTGGGCTCAACGATGGGTCAATGGGGGTTCAATGGGGCAGAGGGGAGTGTTGGGGGGTCAGTGGGGCCATGGGGGGTTCTGGTGGTCCCGGTCGGGATTGGGGACCCTCCGTGTTCCCCCCCGGAGTCAATGGGGCCAACAGGGTCAAAAATGGGTCCATATGGTCAATGGGTGTCAATGGGTGTCAATGATGGTCAATGATGGGTCAATGGGGGTTTCAATGGGGCAGAGGGGGTTTCTATGGGGCCAATGGGGCCAGGGGGGGTTCTGGGGGTCCCGGTCGGGATTGGGGACCCTCCGTGTCCCCCCCGGAGTCAATGGGGTCAACAGGGTCAACAATGAGTCCATATGGCCAATGGGTGTCAATGGGTGTCAATGATGGTCAATGATGGGTCAATGGGGGGTTCAATGGGGCAGAGGGGGTTTCTATGGGGCCAATGGGGCCAGGGGGGCTTCTGGGGGTCCTGGTCGGGATTGGGGACCCCCCGTGTCCCCCCCAGGCTCCTTCACGTCCTGTGTGCGCGGGGCCTGCGCGTTCCTGCCCGGGCGGCCGCCGAAGCCTTCGCCCAATGGGGGCAGCTGGAGCTGCGCGAGCACCGCGGGAAGGTAATTAGCGCTAATTAGCGGTAACGAGGGGTAATTAGTGGGAATAAGGGGTAATTAGTGGGATTAAGGGGTAATTAGTGGGAGTAAGGGGGTAATAAGGGGTAATTGGTGGGAGGGTATCAATGGGTATTAATGGGGTGTTAAGGGGTTATTAAGGTTATTAATGGGCTATTAATGGGCTGTTAATGGGGTATTAATTAATGGGATATTAAGGGGTTATTAAGGGCGTGTTAAGGGGGTATTAATGGGGCATTAATGGGGTATTAAGGGGTGTTAAGGGGGTATTAAGGGCTACTAAGGGGGTGTTAATGGGGTGTTAAGAGGGTATTAAGGGGGCATTAAGGCGCATTAAGGGGGTATAGGGGGTCATTAATGGGGTATTGGGGGTATTAATGGGATATTAGGGGGTATTAATGGGTTATTGGTTCATTAAGGGGCAATTAAGGGGATATTAGGGCGTTATTAAGGGGGATTAAAGGGTGTTAAGGGGGTACTAGGGGTTATTAATAGGTTATTGGGGTATTAATGGGATATTAGGGGGTGTTAATGGGTTATTGGTTCATTAAGGGGGTGTTAATGGGTTATTAAGGGGGTGTTAATGGGTTATTAAGGGGGTGTTAATGCGGTATTAATGGGATATTAATGGGTTATTAAAGGGGGTGTTAATGGGGTATTAATGGGATATTAATGGGGTACTTAGGGGATATTAAGAGGGTATTAATGGGATATTAATGGGTTATTAAAGGCGTATTAAGGGGGTATTAAGGGGGTATTAAGGGCTTATTAATGTGGTATTAAGGGGGTATTAATGTGGTATTAAGGGGGTATTAATGGGTTATTATGGGGGTATTAAGGGGGTCTTAAGGGGTTATTAAGGGCTATAAATGGGCTCTTAATGGGTTAATAAGAGGGTATTAGGGGGTAATAAGGGGTATTAAGGGGGTATTAATGGGGTACTATGGGGCACTAAGGGGGTATTAAGGGGGTATTATGGGCATATTAAGGGATATAAAGGGGGCATTAAGGGGTGTTATGGGGCTATTAAGGGGTAATAAGGGCCGATGGGGTTTAACGAGCACTAATGAGGTTCGGGGCGTTAATTACGGGTGACCTTTGACCCCCCTAGACCCCCCTGTTGGTGGCGGCGGCGGCGGCGGCCGCGGGGGTGGTTCGGGACCTATTGGGTCTGGGGGCCGATCCTGACAGCACCGACCGGGATGGGAGGAGCATCCTGCACATGGCGGCCGAGCTGGGGCTGCCCCGCGTGCTACAGGTGGGACCCAGGCGTCCGGGGGGACCCAGGCGTTCGGGGGGACCCAGGAGTTCAGGAGGACCCAGGAGTTCGGGAGGACCCAGGAGTTTGGGGGGAGATGGGGGTTTGGGGGACCCAGGCGTCCGGGGGGACCCAGGAGTTCGGGGGGAACCCAGGAGTTCGGGGGGACCCAGGAGTTCGGGGGAACCAAGGAGTTCAAGAGGGGACCCAGGAGTTCGGGAGGGGACCCAGGAGTTCGGGGGGGACCCAAGAGTTCGGGGGGGACCCAGGAGTTCGGGAGGGGACCCAGGAGTTCGGGAGGGACCCAGGAGTTCGGGGGGGACCCAGGAGTTCGGGAGGGGACCCAGGAGTTCGGGAGGGACCCAGGAGTTCGGGGGGGACCCAGGAGTTCGGGGGGGACCCAGGAGTTCGAGAGGGGACCCAGGAGTTCGGGAGGGACCCAGGAGTTCAAGAGGGGACCCAGGAGTTCAAGAGGGACCCAGGAGTTCGGGGGGGACCCAAGAGTTTGGGGGGGACCCAGGAGTTCGGGAGGGGACCCAGGAGTTCGGGAGGGACCCAGGAGTTCGGGGGGGACCCAGGAGTTCGGGAGGGGACCCAGGAGTTCGGGAGGGACCCAGGAGTTCGGGGGGGACCCAAGAGTTCGGGGGGGACCCAGGAGTTCGGGAGGGGACCCAGGAGTTCGGGGGGGACCCAGGAGTTCGGGAGGGACCCAGGAGTTCAAGAGGGGACCCAGGAGTTCGGGAGGGGACCCAGGAGTTCGGGAGGGACCCAGGAGTTCAGGAGGGACCCAGGAGTTCAGGGGACCCAGGAGTTCGGGAGGGACCCAGGAGTTCAGGAGGGACCCAGGAGTTCGGGGGGGACCCAGGAGTTCAGGGGACCCAGGAGTTCGGGAGGGACCCAGGAGTTCGGGGGGGACCCAGGAGTTCGGGAGGGACCCAGGAGTTCGGGAGGGACCCAGGAGTTCAGGGGACCCAGGAGTTCGGGAGGGACCCAGGAGTTCGGGGGGGACCCAGGAGTTCGGGAGGGACCCAGGAGTTCGGGAGGGACCCAGGAGTTCAGGGGACCCAGGAGTTCGGGAGGGACCCAGGAGTTCGGGGGGGACCCAGGAGTTCGGGAGGGACCCAGGAGTTCGGGGGGGACCCAGGAGTTCAGGGGACCCAGGAGTTCGGGAGGGACCCAGGAGTTCGGGGGGGACCCAGGAGTTCGGGAGGGACCCAGGAGTTCGGGGGGGACCCAGGAGTTCAGGGGACCCAGGAGTTCAGGAGGGACCCAGGAGTTCGGGGGGGACCCAGGAGTTCAGGGGACCCAGGAGTTCAGGAGGGACCCAGGAGTTCGGGAAGGGACCCAGGCGTCCGGGTCATCACCCCTCCCCCCCACTCAGGCCGTGATGTCATCGGGTGTCCCGGTAAATTTGGAATCCCGGAATTTCGAAGGTCAGAAAATTGGGGTCCCCATCATTTTGGGGGGGGGGGTGGGGGGTCCCTAATTTTGGGGGTGGGGGGGGGCCTTGAGGGAGGGGTCTTGGGGAGCCCCCATTTGGGGGATGGGTCCCCTATTGATGACCCTTTATATGGGGAGGGTCCCATACTTGGGGTCCAATGTGGGGGTCCCATTGGGGGGGGTGGGTCCCCAAATATGAGGGGGCGTCTATAGAGATCAATTGGGTTTTATAAGGGGGATATTGGGGGAACCTTTAGGGGGCGTTTCCCATCGTGACCCCGCCCCCTTTTGGCTCCTCCTCCCTCCCCATAGGCCACACCCCCCTGCACTGTGCCGTCCTATCCCATAATGCCTCAGTGCGGGGGGGGGGGATCCCCCCCCCCGCCCCCCACGAGAGACTTCGCTGCGTCCAGATCCTATTGGACATGGGGGCGGATTGGGGGAGCCAGGTAACCCCCCCCCGGACGCCTGGGTCCCTTGGGGCATTCCTGGGTCCCTTGGGGCATTCCTGGGTCCCTCTCGAACTCCTGGGTCCCCTCCTGAACTCCTGGGTCCCTCCCCGAACTCCTGGGTCCCCCATCACTTGGGTCCCTTCTGAACTCCTGGGTCCCCCCTGAACTCCTGGGTCCCTCCCGAACTCCTGGGTCCCTCCCGAACTCCTGGGTCCCCCCTGAACTCCTGGGTCCCTCTCGAACTCCTGGGTCCCCTCCCGAACTCCTGGGTCCCCCCTGAACTCCTGGGTCCCTCCCGAACTCCTGGGTCCCTCCCGAACTCCTGGGTCCCTCCCGGACGCCTGGGTCCCCAGGACGTGCGCAGCGGTTGGTCCGTCCTGCACTTGGCCGTGGGTGGTGGGAACTTGACCTTGACCCGGCTGCTCCTGCGCCGCCCCGGGGCCCATCGGCTCGTTAACGTCACGGTAACGAGGGGGCTATGGGGCTCTATGGGGCTCTATGGGGGTCTATTGGTATCTATGGGTCTCTATGGGGCTCTACGGGGTCTCTATGGTCTCTATGGGGCTCTATTGCGTATCTATGGGAGTCTATTGGTCTCTGTGGGTCTCTATGGTCTCTATGGGGCTCTATTGGGTCTCTATGGTTCCTATGGGTCTCTGTGGGTGTCTATGGGTCTCTATGGTCCCTATGGGTCTCTGTGGGTGTCTATGGGTCTCTATGGTCACTATGGGTCTCTATGGGTCTCTGTTGGTCTCTATGGGGTGTCTATGGGTGTCTATGGTCTCTATGGGGCTCTATTGGGTCTCTATGGGTCTCTACGGGTCTCTATGGGTGTCTATGGGTCTCTATGGGTGTCTATGGGTCTCTATGGTCACTATGGGTCTCTATGGGTCTCTATGGGTCTCTATGGTCACTATGGGTCTCTATGGGTCTCTATGGGTCTCTATGGTCACTATGGGTCTCTATGGGTCTCTGTTGGTCTCTATGGGGTGTCTATGGTCTCTATGGGGCTCTATTGGGTTTCTATGGGAGTCTATTGGTATCTATGGGTGTCTATGGTCTCTGTGGGTCTCTATGGGTCTCTATGGGTGTCTATGGGTCTCTATGGGGGGATCTATGGGTCTTCATTGGGTGTCTATGGGGTGTCTAGGGGTCTCTGTGGGTCTCTATGGGTGTCTATGGGGGGATCTATGGGTCTCCATGGGGTGTCTATGGGTGTCTATGGGGTGTCTATAGGTCTCTATGGGGGGAACTATGGGTCTCCATGGGGTGTCTATGGGTCTCTGTGAGTCTCTATGGGGTCTCTATGGGGTTTCTATGGGTCTCTATGGGGTGTCTATGGGTGTCTATGGGTCTCTATGGGGGAAACTATGGGTCTCCATGGGGTGTCTATGGGTCTCTATGGGGGAAAATATGGGTCTCCATGGGGTGTCTATGGGTGTCTATGGGTCTCTATGGGGTGTCTATGGGTGTCTATGCGGGGATCTGTGGGTCTCTGTGGGTGTCTATGGGGTATCCATGGGTCCCTATGGGGTCCCTATGGGTCCCTATGTGTCTCTATGGGGTGTCTATGGGGCAGGCCCACAGGAACACCCCCCTGCACGTGACGTGTCTATGGGTCTCTATGGGTGTCTATGGGTCTCTATGGGTCTCTATGGGTGTCTATGGGTCTCTATGCTCTCTATGGGTGTCTATGGGTCTCTATGGGTCTCTATGGGTCCCTATGGGTGTCTATGGGTCTCTATGGTCTCTATGGGTCTCTATGGGTCCCTATGGGTGTCTATGGGTCTCTATGGTCTCTATGGGTCTCTATGGGTCTCTATGGGTCTCTATGGGTCTCTATGGTCTCTATGGGTCTTTATGGGAGTCTATCAATCTCTATGGGTCTCTATGGGTGTCCATGGGGTATCCATGGGTCCCTATGGGGTCCCTATGGGTCCCTATGTGTCTCTATGGGGTGTCTATGGGGCAGGCCCACGGGAACACCCCCCTGCACGTGGCGGCCGCGCTGCGCGGGTCCCCGCACCAGGGGGCGCTGATCCGGCTGCTGCTGGCGTGTGGGGCCGACCCACAAGTGCGCAACCTGGAGCACGAGCTGCCCCACGCGCTGCTGCCCCACGGGCCCCACGGCGAGCAGGTGGGCACGGGAGAGGGGGGGAAGGAAATGACCCAAAATTGGGCAAAATCGACCCGAAAATGACCCAGAATGGCCAAAAATTGACCCAAAATCGACCCAAAATGGCCAAAAATTGACCCAAAATCGACCCAAAAGGACCCAAAATGGCCAAAAATTGACCCAAAATCGACCTCAAATGGGCCAAAATGGCCAAAAATTGACCCAAGAGTGAGCCAAAGTGGCCCAAAAATGACCAAAAATTGACCCAAAAATGACCCAAAATGGACCAAAACTGAGCTAAAATGGACTCAAAATTGATCCAAAATGGACCAAAATTGACCCAAAATGGCCCAAAATCCACCAAAAAATGACCCAAAATGGCCCCAAATCGACCCCAAATGGACCCAAAATGGGACAAAATTGACTCGAAATGGTCCAAAATTGACCCAAAATGGGCCAAAATTGACCCGAAATGGCTCAAAATCCACCCAAAAATGACCCAAAATGGCCCCAAATCGACCCCAAATGGACCCAAAATGGGACAAAATTGACTCGAAATGGTCCAAAATTGACCCAAAATGGGCCAAAATTGACCCGAAATGGCCCAAAATCCACCCAAAATTGACCCAAAATGGCCCCAAATCGACCCCAAATGGACCCAAAATGGGACAAAATTGAGCTAAAATGGACCCAAAATTCATCCAAAATGGGACAAAATTGACCCGAAATGGCCGAAAATCCACCCAAAAATGACCCAAAATGGCCCCAAATCGACCCCAAATGGACCCAAAATGGGACAAAATTGACTCGAAATGGTCCAAAATTGACCCAAAATGGGCCAAAATTGACCCGAAATGGCTCAAAATCCACCCAAAAATGACCCAAAATGGGCCAAAAATGACCCCAAATCGACCCAAAATGGGACAAAATTGACTTGAAATGGTCCAAAATCCACCCAAAAATGACCCAAAATGGGCCAAAATTGACCCGAAATGGCTCAAAATCCACCCAAAAATGACCCGAAATGGGCCAAAAATGGCCAAATATCGACCCCAAATCGACCCAAAATGGCCCAAAATCGACCCAAAATGGCCCAAAATTGACTCAAAATGGCCCAAATAGGCACAAAATGGGCCAAAAATTGACCCAAAATCGACCCAAAATGGACCAAAATTGACCCAAAATTGGCCAAAATGGCCAAAAATCGACCCCAAATTGACCCAAAATGGGCCAAAATTGAGCTAAAATGGACCAAAATTGACCCAAAATGACCGAAATTGAGATAAAATGGACATGAAATGGTCAAAAATGGACCCGAAATGGCCCAAAATTGACCCAAAATGGCCCGAAATTGACCCAAAATTGACAGAAAATTGACACAAATTGGCCCAAAATGGCCCAAAATGGAACCAAAATTGAGCCAAAATGGCCCAAAATTGACCCAAAATGGCCCAAAATGACCCAAAATGGACAAAAATTGAGCCAAAATTGACCCAAAATGGCCCAAAATGGACCCGAAATGGCCAAAAATTGGCCCCAAATTGACCCTAAATGGTCGAAAATTGACCCAAAATGCCCCAAAATTGACCCAAAATGCCCCGAAATGGACCCAAAATGGCCTGAAATTGACCCAAAATGGCCCAAACTCGCCCCCTTTCCCCATTTTTGGGGTGAAATCGGGGGATTTTGGGTCCTTAACTCCCCCTCCCCCCCCAGCTCCGCCTCCTCCTGAGGAGCCGCCCCAGGACACGCCCCCGGAAGTGACGTCAGAGTGGGCGGGGCCACCCGCTGAGGACATCACGTGATGCCCACACTCCCTATAAGGGGAGGGGGGGAGGGACCCAGGCGTCCGGGTGCCCCCCCCCCCTATTAATTTGCGTTAATTTCTATGAAATTGTTAATTATGGGGGGGGGGGGGGGGGCACCAAAAAGGGGACCCAGGCGTCCGGGAGGGACCCAGGCGTCCGGGAACCCCCTTCCCCCCCCCCAAAAAAGGGGGCGTTGCCCCTTTAAGACACCCAAATCCACCCCTCCCCCTCCCTCATTAACAATGGGGGTTAATTGGGGGGGGGGGTTAATGGGTTCCCCCCAAATTGGGGGAGAGAGAAGCCCCAAAATTGGGGGATTTTGCCCCCAAATGGGGGGATTTTGTGCCCAAAACGCGGAATTTTACCCCAAATTGGGGGATTTTGCCCCAAAATGGGTCGTGCCCACCCCCTCCCCCCCCCAAAACTGGGATCAAACTGGTTTATACTGGTGGGACTGGGGGAATAAACGCTGATTGGCTGCGGCGAGTGACGTCACTTGTTGCCGGGTAGACAGAGACGCAAAAAGGGACCCAGGCGTCCGGGCGGCCAATGAACACGCGGGTTTATTGGGGGGGGGGGCGGTGGGCGGGGCCTCGGGGTCACACCAGCGCCCCCTGGAGGGTGAATGGGACAGCGGGGGGGGCGGAGACCTGGGGGAGGGGGGGAGGGGTCAGCGGGGACCCAGGCGTCCGGGTGACCCCCCCAAAAGGGACCCAGGCGTCCGGGGAACCCCCCAACCCCAATAAGGGACCCAGGCATCCGGGGACCACCCCAAAAGGGACCCAGGCGTCCAGGGAGCTCCCAAAAGGGACCCAGGCATCCGGGTGACCCCTCCAAAAGGGACCCAGGCGTCCGGGGACCACCCAAAAGGGACCCAGGCATCCGGGGAGCCCCCCAACCCAATAAGGGACCCAGGCGTCCGGGTGACCCCTCCAAAAGGGACCCAGGCGTCCGGGGACCACCCAAAAGGGACCCAGGCGTCCGGGGAGCCCCCCAACCCAATAAGGGACCCAGGCGTCCGGGGACCACCCAAAAGGGACCCAGGCGTCCGGGGAGCCCCCCAACCCAATAAGGGACCCAGGCATCCGGGGAGCCCCCAACCCCAATAAGGGACCCAGGCGTCCGGGGAGCCCCCCAACCCAATAAGGGACCCAGGCATCCGGGGAGCCCCCAACCCCAATAAGGGACCCAGGCGTCCGGGGAGCCCCCAACCCCTATAAGGGACCCAGGCGTCTGGGGACACCCAATAGGGGACCCAGGCATCCGGGGAACCCCCCAACCCCAATAAGGGACCCAGGCATCCGGGTGACCCCCCCAAAAGGGACCCAGGCATCCGGGGAGCCCCCCAACCCCAATAAGGGACCCAGGCGTCCGGGTGACCCCCAATAGGGACCCAGGAGTCCGGGGAGCCCCCCAACCCCAATAAGGGACCCAGGCGTCCGGGTGACCCCTCCAAAAGGGACCCAGGCATCCGGGGAACCTCCCAACCCCAATAAGGGACCCAGGCATCCGGGTGACCCCTCCAAAAGGGACCCAGGCGTCCGGGGACCACCCAAAAGGGACCCAGGCGTCCGGGGAGCCCCCCAACCCCAATAAGGGACCCAGGCGTCCGGGGACACCCAAAAAGGGGACCCAGGCATCCGGGGAACCCCCCAACCCCAATAAGGGACCCAGGCATCCGGGGACCACCCCAAAAGGGACCCAGGCGTCCGGGGAACCCCCAACCCCAATAAGGGACCCAGGCGTCCGGGTGACCCCCAATAGGGGACCCAGGCATCCGGGGAACCCCCAACCCAATAAGGGACCCAGGCGTCCGGGGAGCCCCCAACCCCAATAGGGGACCCAGGCGTCCGGGTGACCCCTCCAAAAGGGACCCAGGCGTCCGGGGAGCCCCCCAACCCCAATAAGGGACCCAGGTGTTTGGGGACACCCACCCAACCCAATAAGGGACCCAGGCGTCCGGGTGACCCCCAATAAGGGACCCAGGCGTCCGGGGAACCCCCAACCCCAATAAGGGACCCAGGCGTCCGGGGAGCCCCCAACCCCTATAAGGGACCCAGGCGTCCGGGTGACCCCCAATAGGGACCCAGGCGTCGGGGGAGCCCCCCAACCCCAATAAGGGACCCAGGCGTCTGGGAACACCCAATAGGGACCCAGGAGTCCGGGGAGCCCCCCAACCCCAATAAGGGACCCAGGCGTCTGGGGACACCCAATAGGGACCCAGGAGTCCGGGGAGCCCCCCAACCCCAATAAGGGACCCAGGCGTCCGGGTGACCCCCCCAAAAGGGACCCAGGCGTCCGGGGAACCCCCCTCACCTCCTCGTATTCCCCCCATTCGGTGACGTCATCGTAGGGGTGGGGGTCACCTGGGGGGGTGGGGGGGAGGGGTGAGTGTGGGGGATGGGTGGGGAGGGTGGGGGGAGGGGCGAACCCCGCCCCTTGATACTCACCCAGGGCGGGGTCCCACGGGGGGGAGGGGCCACCGGGTGACGACCACGAGGACGATGAGCTCAGCTGGGGGAGGGGTGGGAAACAGGGGGACCCAGGAGTTCGGGAGGGACCCAGGAGTTCGGGAGGGACCCAGGAGTTTGGGAGGGACCCAGGAGTTCGGGGGGGGACCCAGGAGTTCGGGAGGGACCCAGGAGTGCCCCAAGGGACCCAGGAGTGCCCAAGGGACCCAGGAGTTCAGGGAGGGACCCAAGAGTTTGGGGGGGACCCAGGAGTTCGGGAGGGACCCAGGAGCTCGGGAAGGACCCAGGAGTTTGGGAGGGGACCCAGGAGTTCAGGGAGGGACCCAGGAGTGCCCCAAGGGACCCAGGAGTTCGGGAGGGACCCAGGAGTGCCCCAAGGGACCCAGGAGTTCAGGAGGGGACCCAGGAGTTCAGGGAGGGACCCAGGAGTTTGGGGGGGACCCAGGAGTTCGGGAAGGACCCAGGAGTTCGGGAGAGGACCCAGGAGTTCGGGAGGGACCCAGGAGTGCCCCAAGGGACCCAGGAGTGCCCCAGGGACCCAGGAGTTCAGGGAGGGACCCAGGAGTTCAGGAGGGACCCAGGAGTGCCCCAAGGGACCCAGGAGTGCCCCAGGGACCCAGGAGTTTTGGAGGGACCCAGGAGTTTGGGAGGGACCCAGGAGTTCGGGAGGGACCCAGGAGTTCGGGGAGGGACCCAGGAGTTCGGGAGGGACCCAGGAGTTCGGAGAGGGACCCAGGAGTTCGGGGAGGGACCCAGGAGTGCCCCAAGGGACCCAGGAGTTCACTTTTGGGGTGCAAAGGGGCTCTCCCGCTCACCTCCACGCTGTACTCATTGCCGACCCCTCCTTTGACCCGAACTCCTGGGTCCCCTCCTGAACTCCTGGGTCCCTCCCGAACTCCTGGGTCCCCCCGGACGCCTGGGTCCCTGCGGCTCCTCCTCAGCGCCCCCCATAGGGCGGCCCCTCCCCCCACCAGGAGCCCCCCGAGCGCCCCCAGCGCCCCCATGAGGGCGGAAGAGGCCGCAAAGGCTGATGGGAGAATGGGGGGGGGAGGGGTCAGTGGGGGGACCCAGGCGTCCGGGAGGGACCCAGGAGTTCGGGAGGGGACCCAGGAGTTCGGGAGGGACCCAGGCGTCCGGGCCCCTCCCCCCCTCCCCCATTCCCACCTGGAGGGGGCAGCGTTGGCTCCTCCCCCATGGGCGGTGCCGGCGAATCACGGGGCAGCGCTACAGGGGAAGGGACCCAGGCGTCCGGGGGCACTTCCCGGAAACGCCCCCTCGGCCTTGGCGCCCACTTCCTGTTTATGGCCCACCCCCCCATCCCCCTCCTCCCCACCCAGGTCTCTTCCTGGTCCAACCCGGAAGTTTTCCTGCCCACTTCCGGGTCCAAGCACCACCCACTTCCGGTCCCACTCCCCCACGGGTTCATCCTTCCCCTCCCCCCCGGGACACGCCCACTTCCGGTCCAGCCGCCACTTCCTGTTTACACCCCCCATTTCCCGTATTTCCCCATCATTCCACCACTTCCGGTTTTACCCACTTCCGTTTTCACCCCATTTCCGGTTTCACCCCCCCCCGCAGCTTGACCCCACTTCCCCTTTGACCCAACTTCCGGTTTTCCCCTTTCCAGTTGGACCCCACATCCGCTTTAACCCCACTTCCTGTCTCCCCCCACTTCCGGTTGCCCACCCCTCCCTTTGGACCCACTTCCGCTTCACCCACTTCCGGTTCACTCTACTTCCTGTTCACCACCTCCCCCACCATCCTCCCACTTCCGTTTGGACCCCACTTCCGGTGTCCCCCCCACTCTTTTCCCAGCCTGGCCCCTCCCACTTCCTGTTTCCGCTGACCGGAAGTGACGGCGCGGATGCGCACGGGGGCGCTCTCGCCGCGCTCGTTGCGCGCGCGCACGGTGACGTCATAGGGCGTGGCCGGGCGGAGGCCCCGCAGCGTGAGGGCGGAACCGGAAACCAGGAGCGCGGGGGGCGGGGCCTCGGGGCCGCTCACGCTGCCAACCGGAAATAGGAAGCGAACAGTGCTGCCCAGTACAGCCCAGTGCCTCCCAGTATCTCCCAGTATCCTCCCAGTATCCTCCCAGTGTCTCCCAGTTCCTCCCAGTATCCTCCCAGTATCTCCCAGTGCTTCCCAGTCTCTCCCAGTATCCACCCAATATCCTCCCAGCACCTCCCAGTTCATCCCAGTAGCTCCCAGTGTCCTCCCAGTATCTCCCAGTATCCTCCCAGTACCTCCCAGTATCTCCCAGTGCCTCCAAGTATCTCCCAGTCCCTCCCAGTAACCTCCCAATAGCTCCCAGTGTCTCCCATTATCCTCCCAGTGCTTCCCAGTCTCTCCCAGTGTCTCCCAGTATCCTCCCAATAGCTCCCAGTACCACCCAATAGCTCCCAGTTCCTCCCAGTATCTCCCAGTGCCTCCCAGTTCCTCCCAGTATACTCCCAGTGCCTCCCAGTGTCTCCCAATATCCTCCCAGTATCTCCCAGTATCCTCCCAGTGTCTCCCAGTATCCACCCAATATCCTCCCAGCACCTCCCAGTATCCTCCCAGTTCCTCCCAGTATCCTCCCAGTATCCTCTCAGTCCCTCCCAGCACCTCCCAGTAGTTCCCAGTGTCTCCCAGTATCTCCCAGTGCCTCCCAGTGCCTCCCAGTAGCTCCCGTTGTCTCCCAGTACATTCCAATATCTTCCCAGTACCTCCCAACATCCTCCCAGTGTCTCCCAGTATCCACCCAATATTGTCCCAGTCCCTCCCAGTGCCTCCCAGTCCTCCCAGTCCATCCCAGTCCCTCCCAGTCCCTCCCAGTCTCCCTCAGTCCCTCCCAGTCCCCTCCCAGTACATCCCAGTGTCCTCCCAATATCCTCCCAGTAGCTCCCAGTGCCTCCCAGTCCCCCCCTTTCCCTCCCAGTGCCTCCCAGTCCCTCCCAGCACCTCCCAGTTCCCTCCCAGTATCCTCCCAATAGCTCCCAGTGCCTCCCAGTGTCCTCCCAGTATCCTCCCTATCCCCTCCCAGTCCCTCCCAGTGCCCCCCAGTGCCCCCCAGTCCCTCCCATCGTGCCCCGGGGTCCTCACCTGACCAGGAAGCTCTGGGGCGCCCCCCAGTGGCAGCCGGGGCTCCAGGCCACGCCCAGCGCCGTGGAGGCCACGCCCACCACCCTCAGAGCACGGGGGGGGTCCGGGGGGTCTGGGGACAGGGGGCCCAGTGCCTCCCAGTGCCTCCCAGTATCATCCCAGTATCCTCCCAGTATGCTCCCAATACCTCCCAGTGCCTCCCAGTGCCTCCCATATCCTCTCATATCCTCCCAGTGCCTCCCAGTATCATCCCAGTATCCTCCCAGTGCCTCCCAGTACCTCCCAGTATCCTCCCAGTGCCTCCCAGTGCCTCCCAGTACCTCCCAGTATCCTCCCAGTGCCTCCCAGTGCCTCCCAGTGCCTCCCAGTATCATCCCAGCATCCTCCCATATCCTCCCAGTGCCTCCCAGTATCATCCCAGTATCCTCCCAGTGCCCCCCAGTAGCCTCCCACTATCATCCCAGTATCCTCCCAGTGCCTCTCAGTGCCTCCCAGTATCATCCCAGTATCCTCCCAGTGCCTCCCAGTGCCTCCCAGTATCTTCCCAGTGCCTCCCAGTACCTCCCATATCCTCCCAGTGCTTCCCAGTGCCTCCCAGTACCTCCCAGTACCCTCCCAGTGCCTCCCAGTATCATCCCAGTCTCCCCCCAGTGCCTCCCAGTACCTCACAGTGCCTCCTAGTATCCTCCCAGTGCCTCCCAGTGTCTCCCAGTATCATCCCAGTATCCTCCCAGTGCCTCCCAGTGTCTCCCAATAGCTCCCAGTAACCTCCCAGTGCCTCCCAATAGCTCCCAGTATCCTCCCAGTAGCTCCCAGTATCCTCCCAGTGCCTCCCAGTAGCACCCAATATCCTCCCAGTAGCTCCCACTGTCTCCCAGTGCCTCCCATTATCCTCCCAGTGCTTCCCAGTAACCTCCCAGTGCCTCCCAGTGTCCTCCCAGTATCCTCCCAATAACCTTTCAGTATCCTCCCAGTGCCTCCCAGTAACCTCCCAGTGTCTCCCAATAGCTCCCAGTATCACCCCAGTAGCTCCAAGTGCCTCCCAGTAGCTCCCAATATCCTCCCAGTAGCTCCCAGTGTCCTCCCAGTGTTTCCCAGTATTGTCCCAGTCTCATCCCAGTATCCTCCCAATATCCTCCCAGTGCCTCCCAGTGTCTCCCCAGTAGCTCCCAGTTCCCTCCCAATACCTCCCAGTAGCTCCCAATGTCCTCCCAGTGTTTCCCAGTATTGTCCCAGTCTCATCCCAGTATCCTCCCAACATCCTCCCAGTGCCTCCCAGTGTCTCCCAGTAGCTCCCAGTTCCCTCACAATACCTCCCAGTTCCTCCCAGTATGCTCCCAATGTCCTCCCAGTACCTCCCAGTACCTCCCAGTGTCTCCCAGTGCCTCCCAGTACCAAACACCCCCCCATACTGGTCCAATCCCCCCTCCCACTACACCCCCCACCATCCCAGTCCCCCCCTCCCAGTACAAACCAGTACCACCCCCCCTCCCAGTCCAAACCAGTACCTCCCAGTTGGAGCCGGAGGTGGCGCCGCACAATTCCCAGTTGGTTCCGGGCGACGCAGACGAAGGTGCCGAGGGTCCAGTTGGAGTCCGGCTCCTCAAACTGGTCCCAGTTCCCATACTGGTATCGGCTCCAGGACCCAGACTGGTCCCAGTTCCCATACTGGTATCGCCTCCGGGACCCAAACTGGTCCCAGTTGAGGAACTGGGCGCGCAGGCGGGCCCGATCCTGACTGATGTTGGCCACCCTCAGGACGCTACTGGTCCAGGGGCCCTCGCGCCACTGGTGCTGCTGGAACCTACTGGGAGGACCAGTTTAAGTCGGGATTGGGACTGGGATGGACTGGGAATGGGTTGGGGGTGGAACTGGGGCAGAACTGGGGCCAAACTGGGACTGGGGCGGGGCCAGTTGATCCCAGCTGGGCCCAGTTTGCTCCCAATTTGGCCCAGTTGACCCCAGTTGGCCCCAGTTTGTCCCAGTTGACCCCAGATGGCCCCAGTTTGTCCCAGTTGGGCCCAGTTGACCCCACTTAATCCCACTTGGCCCCAGTTGCTCCCAGTTGATCCCAGTTGGCCCCAGTTTGTCCCAGTTGACTCCAGTTGGATCCCATTGACCCCTGTTGACCCCAGTTGGCCCCAGTTTGTCCCAGTTGACTCCAGTTGATCCCAGTTGGCCCCAGTTGCTCCCAGTTGACCCCTGTTGACCCCAGTTGGCCCCAGTTTGTCCCAGTTGACTCCAGTTGACCCCAGTTGGGCCCAGTTGACCCCAGTTGCTCCCAGTTGCCCCCAGTTGGCTCCAGTTGACTCCAGTTGGCCCCAGTTTGTCCCAGTTGACCCCAGTTGGGTCCCATTGACCCCAGTTGACCCCAGTTGACTCCAGTTAGTCCCAGTCGAGCCCCATTGACCCCAGTTGCCCCCCAATTTGTCCCAGTCAGTCCCAATCGGCCCCAGTTACCCCCAGTTTGTCCCAGTCAGTCCCAATCAGCCCCAGTTGCTCCCAGTTTGTCCCAGTTGCCCCCAGTTAGCCCCAGTTGGTTACCTGTCCTGCAGGGGGCGGCCCCTCTGCTCCCATTGGATGTCCACCCCGGGCACGCCCTGGGCGCGGCACCGCAGCTCCGCTGACTCCGCCCCCGCCGGCACCACCACCCCCACAGGCCCCGCCCCCAGCCCTGGCTCCGCCTCCAGCTCGGGGCCATCTGGGGGCGGGGAGGGGTGTCAGGGCTCTGATTGGCTCCCCAGGGTGAATGGGGGGGTCAGGCCCACCATGGGGTGTCCCCCTGGGACTCAGTGTCGCCCTGATTGGAACCCATGGGTGGCCCCATTGGGTGGCCCCATTGGGTGACCCCCACCCATTGGTGGCCCCATTGGGTGGCCCCTACCACTGGGTGTCCCCATTGGGTGGCCCTACCCCATAGATGTCCCCATTGGGTGGCCCCTTCCCATTGGGTGGCCCCTTCCCATTGGGTGTCCCCTTCCCATTGGGTGGCCCCATTGGGTGGCCCCAAGCACTGGGTGGCCCCATTGGGTGACCCCCACCCATTGGTGGCCCCATTGGGTGTCCCCTACCACTGGGTGTCCCCATTGGGGGTCCCTATCCCATAGATGTCCCCATTGGGTGTCCCCTTCCCATTGGGTGGCCCCAACCATTGGGTGGCCCCATTGGGTGACCCCCACCCATTGGTGGCCCCATTGGGTGTCATCCCCATAGATGTCCCCACCTTGGGTGTCTCCCATTGGGTGTCCCCATGTCCCTATTGTCCCTCCCGTGGGTGCCCCCCCATCATTGGGTGACCTCATTGGGTGGCCCCACCCATTGGTGGCCCCATTGGGTGTCCCCTACCACTGGGTGTCCCCATTGGGTGGCCCTACCCCATAGATGTCCCCATTGGGTGTCCCCTTCCCATTGGGTGTCCCCTTCCCATTGGGTGGCCCCTTCCCATTGGGTGGCCCCATCGGGTGGCCCCAACCACTGGGTGGCCCCATTGGGTGACCCCCACCCATTGGTGGCCCCATTGGGTGTCGCCCTCCCTTGATGTCCCCACCTTGGGTGTCCCCCATTGGGTGTCCCCATGTCCCTATTGTCCCTCCCATGGGTGCCCCACCATCACTGGGTGACCTCATTGGGTGGCCCCACCCATTGGTGGCCCCATTGGGTGTCCCCTACCACTGGGTGTCCCCATTGGGTGGCCCTACCCCATAGATGTCCCCATTGGGTGTCCCCATTGGGTATCATCCCCATAGATGTCCCCATTGGCTGTCCCCTACCCCATAGATGTCCCATTGGGTGTCCCCTTCCCATTGGGTGCCCCCATTGGGTGTCCCCCCCGCCCATGGTGTCCCCCTCCATGTCCCCATTGGGTGTCACTCACATCTGACGACGAGCCTGGCGATGGCCCTGGCCGGGGGGGGCACCCCCGTGTCCACGTGACACTCGTAGGGTCCCCCCATGTCCCTCCGCGCCCCCGGGACCCGCAGGCGCCACAAGGGGGCGGAGCCTTCGGGGAGCAGCCCCCCCGGGAGCCCCTCGCGCCCCTCCCCAACCTGAGGGGCACCCACGTTGTCACCCCCATGTCCCCATGTCCCTGTATCCCCATGTCCCCCTGTCCCATATCCCCATGTCCCCATATCCCATGTCCCCCTGTCCCATATCCCCCTGTCCCCATGTCCCCACATCCCCGTCCCATGTCCCCCTGTCCCCCTGTCCCCATGTACCCCTGTCCCCCTGTCCCCATGTCCCCATCTCCCCATATCCCCATGTCCCATATCCCCATATCCCATGTCCCCCTGTCCCATGTCCCCCTGTCCCCATGTCCCCACATCCCCCTGTCCCCCTGTCCCCATGTCCCCATCTCCCCATATCCCCTTGTCCCATATCCCCCTGTCCCCCTGTCCCCATGTCCCCCTGTCCCCATATCCTCATGTCCCCATATCCTCATGTCCCCATATCCCCCTGTCCCCATGTCCCCATGTCCCCCTGTCCCATATCCCCATGTCCCCCTGTCCCATATCCCCCTGTCCCCATGTCCCCCTGTCCCCATGTCCCCCTGTCCCCATATCCCCATGTCCCCCTGTCCCATGTCCCCATGTCCCCATATCCCCCTGTCCCATATCCCCCTGTCCCATATCCCCCTGTCCCCATGTCCCCCTGTCCCCATGTCCCCATGTCCCCCTGTCCCATGTCCCCATGTCCCCATATCCCCCTGTCCCATATCCCCCTGTCCCATATCCCCCTGTCCCCATGTCCCCCTGTCCCCATATCCCCATGTCCCCCTGTCCCATGTCCCCATGTCCCCATATCCCCCTGTCCCATATCCCCCTGTCCCCATGTCCCCCTGTCCCCATGTCCCCCTGTCCCCATATCCCCCTGTCCCCATATCCCCATGTCCCCATGTCCCATGTCCCCCTGTCCCCATATCCCCATGTCCCCCTGTCCCATGTCCCCATGTCCCATATCCCCATGTCCCCATATCCCCATGTCCCCCTGTCCCCATGTCCCCCTGTCCCCATATCCCCATGTCCCCCTGTCCCATGTCCCCATGTCCCATATCCCCATGTCCCCATATCCCCATGTCCCCCTGTCCCATGTCCCCATGTCCCATATCCCCATGTCCCCCTGTCCCCATGTCCCCCTGTCCCCATATCCCCATGTCCCCCTGTCCCATGTCCCCATGTCCCATGTCCCCCTGTCCCCATATCCCCCTGTCCCCCTGTCCCATGTCCCCATGTCCCATATCCCCATGTCCCCATATCCCCCTGTCCCATATCCCCATGTCCCCCTGTCCCCTGTCCCCCTGTCCCCATATCCCCCTGTCCCCACATCCCCCTGTCCCATATCCCCATGTCCCCCTGTCCCCCGTCCCCCTGTCCCCATATCCCCCTGTCCCCACATCCCCCTGTCCCCCGTCCCCCTGTCCCCCTGTCCCCATGTTCCCCCATATCCCCCTGTCCCATGTCCCCCTGTCCCCTGTCCCCTGTCCCCTCTCCGTGTGTCCGTCCGTACCAGCCGTCCCCAGGTCACGCTGTCCTCAGGCAGGGGGTTCCCGGTCACGTGACACTGCAGCTCCGCCCCCTCCCCCTCGGTCACCACCACGGGGTCGGGGACGCTCACGATGGCTGGGGGGTCTGGGGGGGGGGGGGGTCAAGGTCAAGGTCAAGGTCAGGGTCGGGGTCAAGGTCAGGGTTGGGGTCCTATAGGGGCTATGGGGACATATGGGGACAATGAGGCTCAGGACAACGCGTCCGGTGCCCTCGCTGTTCTCACACCATAGGGATCTATAGGGATCTATAGGGTCTATAGGGTCTCTACACTCTCAATAGGGATCTATAGGGTCTATAGGTGATCTATAGGGTGTCTAGAGGTGCTCACAGTGCAGGATGAGGCTCAGGACACCATAGGGATCTATAGGGTCTATAGGTGATCTATAGGGTGTCTAGAGGTGCTCACAGTGCAGGATGAGGCTCAGGACGCCATAGGGATCTATAGGGTCTATAGGGTCTCTAGAGTCTCTACAGTCTCAACAGGGATCTCTAGGGTCTATAGGCGATCTATATGGTGTCTATAGGGTGTCTATAGGTGCTCACAGTGCAGGATGAGACTCAGGATGCCATAGGGATCTGTAGGGTCTATAGGGTCTCTACGGTCTCAATAGGGATCTCTAGAGTCTATAGGGTGTCTATAGGGTCTATAGGGTGTCATAGATGCTCACAGTGCACGACGAGGCCCAGGACACCATAGGGATCTATAGGGTCTATAGGGTCTCTAGAGTCTCTACAGTCTCAATAGGGATCTCTAGGGTCTATAGGCGATCTATAGGGGGTCTATAGGTGATGTATAGGGTATCTATAGGGTATCTATAGGTGCTCACAGTGCACAATGAGGTTGAACACCGTGTGCCCGCTCCCCTCGCTGTTCTCCCACCATAGGGATCTATAGGGTCTATGGGGGCTCTATAGGGATCTCTAGGGTCTATAGGTGATCTATAGGGATCTATAGGTGATCTATAGGTGATCTATAGATGATCTATAGGCGCTCACAGTGCACAATGAGGTCGAACGCCCCGTGCCCGCTCCCCTCGCTGTTCTCACACCATAGGGATCTATAGGGTCTATGGAGACTCTATAAGGGTCTATGGGGTCTCCAGGCTATATAGGGATCTCTAGGGTCTATAGGTGATCTATAGGTGATCTATAGGGTGTCTATAGGCGCTCACAGTGCACAATGAGGTCGAACGCCCCGTGCCCGCTCCCCTCGCTGTTCTCACACCATAGGGATCTATAGGGTCTATGGGGTCTCCAGGCTCTATAGGGATCTCTAGGGTCTATAGGTGATCTATAGGGGATCTATAGGTGATCTATAGGGTGTCTATAGGCGCTCACAGTGCACAATGAGGTCGAACGCCCCGTGCCCGCTCCCCTCGCTGTTCTCACACCATAGGGATCTATAGGGTCTATGGGGTCTCCAGGCTCTATAGGGATCTCTAGGGTCTATAGGTGATCTATAGGGGATCTATAGGTGATCTATAGGGTGTCTATAGGCGCTCACAGTGCACAATGAGGTCGAACGCCCCGTGCCCGCTCCCCTCGCTGTTCTCACACCATAGGGATCTCTAGGGTCTATGGGGTCTCCAGGCTCTATAGGGATCTCTAGGGTCTATAGGTGATCTATAGGGGATCTATAGGTGATCTATAGGGTGTCTATAGGCGCTCACAGTGCACAATGAGGTCGAACGCCCCGTGCCCGCTCCCCTCGCTGTTCTCACACCCCACCCCATAGGCGCCGCCGTCCCCGCGCGTCACGTTGACGATGGACAGCGACCAATCAGGGAGCAGCCGGAGCCGCCAGGGCGGGCCTGGGGGCGGGGCCACGTCGGGACACGCCCACAACTGGACACGCCTACCTGGACACGCCCACAACGGGACACACCCACCCCAGTAACCCCCAGTGCTCCCGGTGGCCCCAGGGACCAATCGGGGAGGAGGCGGAGCCAACAGGGGGGGCTGGGGGCGGGGCCACGTCTGGACACGCCCACAACGGGACACGCCCCCCCCCCCCCGGGACACGCCCACAATGGGACACGCCCACCCCAGTAACCCCCAGTGCTCCCAGTGCCCCCTCTCAGTGCTCCCAGTAACCCCCAGTGACCCATCCCAGTGCTCCCAGTAACCCCAGTGACCCATCCCAGTGCTCCCAGTAACCCCCAGTAATCCCCAGTGCTCCATCCCAGTAACCCCCAGTAATCTCCAGTGACCCATCCCAGTGCTCCCAGTAACCCCCAGTAACCTCCAGTGACCCATCCCAGTGCTCCCAGTAACCCCCACTGACCCATCTCAGTAACCTCCAGTCACCCATCCCAGTGCTCCCAGTAACCCCCAGTATCCCCCCATTGACCTCCCAGTGCTCCCAGTTCCCTCTCCCAGTCCCTCCCAGTTTCCCCTCCCAGTGCTCTCAGTTCCCCTCCCAGTTCCCCCCAGTCCCTCCCAATCCCCTCCCAGTCCATCCCAGTCACTCCCAGTGCCTCCCAGTAACTCCCAGAAACCCCAGCTCCCCCTCCCAGTCCTTCCCAGTCCCTTCCCAGTTCCCCCCAGTCCTTCCCAGTCCCTCCCAGTTGCCCTTCCCAGTGTTCCCAGTTCATCGTCCCAGTGCTCCCAGTTCCCTCTCCCAGTTCCCCCCAGTCCCTCCCATGGCTCCCAGTTCCCCCTCCCAGTCCCTCCCAGTTCCCCCCAGTCCCTCCCAGTCCCTTCCCAGTTCCCCCCAGTCCCTCCCAGTGCTCCCAGTTCCCCCTCCCAGTGTTCCCAGTCCACCCCAGTCCCTCCCAGTCCCTCCCAATCCCCTCCCAGTCCCTCCCAGTCCCTCCCAATCCCCTCCCAGTCCCTCCCAGTGCTCCCAGTCTGACCAGTTTGGAGGGCGTGGCCATTCCGGCTCCACTGGCAGCTGTCGGGGGGGGGATGGGCGACCACGCCCACTCGAAGCTCCGCCCCTCCCCCCTCCAGGGTCACCACCGACCCCCCCGACACCTGCGGGGGGTCTGCAGCACCAGTTACCACCAGTACGCACCAGTATGCACCAGTACGCACCAGTAACACACACAGAGCCCTCCCACTGCCCTCCCAGTCACCCCCAGTTCCCTCCCAGTTACCCCCATTGCCCTCCCAGTCCCACCCAGTTACCCCCAGTTCCTCCCAGTTACCCCCATTGCCCTCCCAGTTCCTTCCAGTCACTCCCATTGCCCTCCCAGTATATCCCAGTTACCCCCATTGCCCTCCCAGTCCTTCCCAGTTACCCCCCAGTCCCTCCCAGTCCCCTCCCAGTATAAACCAATTCCCTCCCAATTCCCCTACATTGACCCTTCCAATCCCTCCCAGTTGCCTCCCAATCCCCTCCCAGTCCCCCCCAGTTCCCTCCCAGTCCATCCCATCGACCCTCCCAGTCCATCCCAGTCCCTCCCAGTCCATCCCAGTCCCATCCCAGTCCCCCCCAGTCCCCCCCAGTCCATCCCAGTCCATCCCAGTCCATCCCAGTCCCCCCCAGTCCATCCCAGTCCCATCCCAGTCCCCTCCAGTCCATCCCAGCTCCCCCCCATTTCCCTCCCAGACCCTCCCAGTCCATCCCATTGAGCCTCCCAGTTCCCCCCATTGCCCTCCCAGTCCATCCCAGTCCCCCCCATTTCCCTCCCAGTCCATCCCATTGACCCTCCCAGTCCATCCCAGTCCCCTCCCAGTCCATCCCAGTCCCTCCCAGTCTCCCCCATTTCCCTCCCAGTCCATCCCATTGAGCCTCCCAGTCCATCCCAGTCCCATCCCAATCCCCCCCAGTCCATCCCAGTGCCCCCCATTTCCCTCCCAGTCCCTCCCATTGACCCTCCCAGTCCACCCCAGTCCCATCCCAATCCCCCCCAGTCCATCCCAGTCTCCCCCATTTCCCTCCCAATCCCTCCCATTGAGCCTCCCAGTCCATCCCAGTCCCATCCCAATCCCCCCCAGTCCATCCCAGTGCCCCCCATTTCCCTCCCAGTCCATCCCATTGAGCCTCCCAGTCCATCCCAGTCCCATCCCAATCCCCCCCAGTCCATCCCAGTCCCCCCCACTTCCCTCCCAGTCCCTCCCATTGACCCTCCCAGTCCCTCCCAGTCCCTCCCATTTCCCTCCCAGACCCTCCCAGTCCCTCCCATTGAGCCTCCCAGTCCATCCCAGTCCCCCCATTTCCCTCCCAGTCCCTCCCATTTCCCTCCCAGTCCCTCCCATTGAGCCTCCCAGTCCATCCCAGTCCCATCCCAATCCCCCCCAGTCCATCCCAGTCCCTCCCATTTCCCTCCCAGTCCCTCCCATTTCCCTCCCAGTCCCTCCCATTGACCCTCCCAGTCCACCCCAGTCCCATCCCAATCCCCCCCAGTCCATCCCAGTGCCCCCCATTTCCCTCCCAGTCCCTCCCATTGACCCTCCCAGTCCATCCCAGTCCCATCCCAATCCCCCCCAGTCCATCCCAGTGCCCCCCATTTCCCTCCCAGTCCCTCCCATTGACCCTCCCAGTCCATCCCAGTCCCCTCCCAGTCCATCCCAGTCCCTCCCAGTCTCCCCCATTTCCCTCCCAGTCCCTCCCATTGACCCTCCCAGTCCATCCCAGTCCCATCCCAATCCCCCCCAGTCCATCCCAGTGCCCCCCATTTCCCTCCCAGTCCCTCCCATTGACCCTCCCAGTCCCTCCCAGTGCCTCCCAGTCTGTCCCAGTGCTCACGGCGCAGGCTCAGGGTGTGCTGGGCGCTCACGGCCACCCCCAGGGCCGGGCTGGTGGCCTCGCAGGTGACGCGTTGGCCCTGGTCCCCAAGGGCCACCAGGAGGCGCAGGCGGGAGCCCACGGTGACACCGCCAAAGGGGGCGGGGACGGTGGGGAGGGGCTGCCCGGGGACCCTGGGGACGTTGGGGACATTGGGGACTATGGGGGCTATGGGGACATTGGGGATAATGGGGGATAATGGGGGATAATGGGGACATTGGGGGCAATGGGGATAATGGGGATAATGGGGATAATGGGGGACAATGGGGGACAATGGGACATTGCGGGATATGGGGGACAATGGGGGACAATGGGGGATATTGGGGGATAATGGGGACAATGGGGGTGATGGGGACAATGGGGACATTGGGGGATAATGGGGGATAATGGGAACAATGGGGGTGATGGGGACAATGGGGACATTGGGGGATAATGGGGACAATGGGGATAATGGGAGATAATGGGGGATAATGGGGACAATGGAGATAATGGGGACAATGGGGACATTGGGGACAATGGGGACATTGGGGATAATGGGGGATAATGGGGGATAATGGGGCAATGGGGACAATGGGGACAATGGGGACAATGGGGGACAATGGGGGACAATGGGGGATAATGGGGGGCAATGGGGACATTGGGGACAATGGGGACAATGAGGACAATGGGGGATAATGGGAGATAATGGGGATAATGGGGGATAATGAGGACATTGGGGGATAATGGGGACAATGGGGGTGATGGGGGTCATGGGGACAATGGGGACAATGGGGACATTGGGGGATAATGGGGGATAATGGGGGCAATGGGGACATTGGGGGATAATGGGGGATAATGGGGGCAATGGGGACAATGGGGATAATGGGGGATAATGGGGACAATGGAGATAATGGGGACAATGGGGACATTGGGGACAATGGGGACATTGGGGATAATGGGGGATAATGGGGGCAATGGGGACAATGGGGACAATGGGGGACAATGGGGACGATGGGGGACAATGGGGACAATGGGGGATAATGGGAGATAATGGGGATAATGGGGACAATGGGGACAATGGGGGACAATGGGGGCGATGGGGGCGATGGGGGACAATGGGGACAATGGGGGACAATGGGGACAATGGGGGATAATGGGAGATAATGGGGATAATGGGGACAATGGGGGATAATGAGGGACAATGGGGCAATGGGGGACAATGGGGACAATGGGGGCAATGGGGGACAATGGGGGATTTGGGGACAGGGGGACATGGGGGACATTGAGGGGAGATATGGGGACACTGGGGACATTGGGGGTAATGGGGACATGGGGATAATGGGGACATGGGGACAAGGGGGACATGGGACATGGGGACGTGGGGACAGGTGCCACCCACGGGTGTCCCTGGCGCAGCCAGCGGAGGGCGGGGCCGGGGTGGGCGGGGCCAGCCAGGCAGGTGAGCTGGAGGGCGTGGCCAGGCCGGACGTCCCGCGGGGACGATGAGATCGTCACCGACACCGGGGGGACTGGGGACACCGGGGACAGCAGGGGACACCATGGGACACCCCAGGGTCCCCCATGGCCATGGTCACCCCAAGGTCCCCCATGGTCACCCCAAGGTCCCCCATGGCCATTGTCACCCCAGGGTCCCCCCATGGTCAACCCAAGGTCCCCCATGGCCATTGTCACCCCAAGGTCCCCCATGGTCAACCCAAGGTCTTCCATGGTCAACCCAAGGTCCCCATGGCCATTGTCACCCCAAGGTCCCCCATGGTCAACCCAAGGTCCTCCCATGGTCAACCCAAGGTCCCCATGGCCATTGTCACCCTAAGGTGTCCCCATGGTCACCCCAAGGTCCTCCCATGGTCAACCCAAGGTCCCCAATGGTCACCCCAAGGTCCCCCATGGCCATTGTCACCCCAAGGTCCCCCCATGGTCAACCCAAGGTCTTCCATGGTCAACCCAAGGTCCCCCATGGTCACCCCAAGGTCCCCATGGCCATTGTCACCCCAGGGTCCCCCCATGGTCAATCCAAGGTCCCCATGGCCATTGTCACCCCAAGGTCCCCCATGGTCACCCCAAGGTCCCCCATGGTCAACCCAAGGTCCCCATGGCCATTGTCACCCCAAGGTCCCCCATGGTCAACCCAAGGTCCCCCATGGCCATTGTCACCCCAAGGTCCCCCCATGGTCACCCCAAGGTCCCCATGGCCATTGTCACCCCAAGGTCCCCCATGGCCATTGTCACCCCAAGGTCCCCCATGGTCAACCCAAGGTCTTCCCATGGTCAACCCAAGGTCCTCCCATGGTCAACCCAAGGTCCCCATGGCCATTGTCACCCCAAGGTCCCCCTATGGCCAACCCAAGGTCTCCCATTGTCACCCCAAGATCCCCCATGGTCAACCCAAGGTCCCCATGGCCATTGTCACCCCAAGGTCCCCCATGGTCAACCCAAGGTCCCCATGGCCATTGTCACCCCAAGGTCCCCCATGGTCAACCCAAGGTCTTCCATGGTCAACCCAAGGTCCCCATGGCCATTGTCACCCCAAGGTCCCCCATGGTCATCCCAAGGTCCCCATGGCCATTGTCACCCCAAGGTCCCCCTATGGTCAACCCAAGGTCTCCCATGGCCATTGTCACCCCAAGGTCTCCCATGGTCACCCCAAGGTCCCCCATGGTCACCCCAAGGTCCCCATGGCCATTGTCACCCCAAGGTCCCCCATGGTCAACCCAAGGTCCCCCATGGCCATTGTCACCCCAAGGTCCCCCTATGGCCAACCCAAGGTCTCCCATTGTCACCCCAAGATCCCCCATGGTCAACCCAAGGTCCCCATGGCCATTGTCACCCCAAGGTCCCCCATGGTCAACCCAAGGTCTTCCATGGTCAACCCAAGGTCCCCATGGCCATTGTCACCCCAAGGTCCCCCATGGTCACCCCAAGGTCCCCATGGCCATTGTCACCCCAAGGTCCCCCTATGGTCAACCCAAGGTCTCCCATGGCCAATGTCACCCCAAGGTCTCCCATGGTCACCCCAAGGTCCCCCATGGTCACCCCAAGGTCCCCCATGGCCATTGTCACCCCAAGATCCCCCATGGTCAACCCAAGGTCCCCCATGGCCACTGTCACCTCAAGGTCCCCCTATGGTCAACGCAAGGTCCCCCATGGCCACCCCAAGGTCCCCCATGGCCATTGTCACCCCAAGGTCCCCCATAGTCAACCCAAGGTCCCCCATGGCCATTGTCACCCCAAGGTCCCCCCATGGTCACCCCAAGGTCCCCCATGGTCACCCCAAGGTCCCCATGGCCATTGTCACCCCAAGGTGTCCCCATGGTCACCCCAAGGTCCCCATGGTCACGGTCACCCCAAGGTGTCCCCATGGTCAACCCAAGGTCCCCATGGCCATTGTCACCCCAAGGTCCCCCATGGTCACCCCAAGGTCTTCCCATGGTCAACCCAAGGTCCTCCCATGGTCAACCCAAGGTCCCCATGGCCATTGTCACCCGAAGGTGTCCCCATGGTCACCCCAAGGTCCTCCCATGGTCAACCCAAGGTCCCCAATGGTCACCCCAAGGTCCCCCATGGCCATTGTCACCCCAAGGTCCCCCCATGGTCAACCCAAGGTCTTCCATGGTCAACCCAAGGTCCCCCATGGTCACCCCAAGGTCCCCATGGCCATTGTCACCCCAGGGTCCCCCCATGGTCAATCCAAGGTCCCCATGGCCATTGTCACCCCAAGGTCCCCCATGGTCACCCCAAGGTCCCCCATGGTCAACCCAAGGTCCCCATGGCCATTGTCACCCCAAGGTCCCCCATGGTCAACCCAAGGTCCCCCCATCGTCACCCCAGGGTCCCCCATGGCCATGGTCACCCCAAGGTCCCCCCATGGTCAACCCAAGGTCCCCCATGGCCATTGTCACCCCAAGGTCCCCCATGGTCAACCCAAGGTGTCCCCATCGTCACCCCAGGGTCCCCCATGGCCATTGTCACCCCAAGGTCCCCCTATGGTCAACCCAAGGTCCCCCATGGTCACCCCAAGGTCCCCCATGGCCATTGTCACCCCAAGGTCTCCCATGGTCAACCCAAGGTCTCCCATGGCCATTGTCACCCCAAGGTGTCCCCATGGTCACCCCAAGGTCCCCATGGCCATTGTCACCTCAACATCCCCCCATGGTCACCCCAGGGTCCTCCATGGTCATTGTCACCCCAAGGTCCCCCATGGTCAACCCAAGGTCTTCCATGGTCAACCCAAGGTCCCCCATGGCCATTGTCACCCCAAGGTCCCCCCCAGGGCCAACATCAACCCCAGTGTCCCCAAGGCCACCTCATGGTCACCCCAAGGGTCCCCAAGGCCACCAATACCTCAAGGCCACCTCATGGTGTCCCCATGACCACCCAAGCCCACCATCAACCCCAATGTCCCCAAGGCCACCAACACCCCATGGCCACCCCCAAGGTCCCCTCCTGGTGTCCCCAGGGTGTCCCCATGACCACCCAAGGCCACCATCAACCCCAATGTCCCCAAGGCCACCAATACCTCAAGGCCACCTCCTGGTGTCCCCATGACCACCCAAGGCCACCATCAACCCCAATGTCCCCAAGGTCACCTCCTGGTGTCCCCATGACCACCCAAGGCCACCAAAACCCCAAGGCCACCTCCTGGTGTCCCCATGACCACCCAAGGCCACCATCAACCCCAATGTCCCCAAGGCCACCAACACCCCACGGGCACCCCCAAGGCCACCTCCTGGTGTCCCCAAGGTGTCCCCATGACCACCCCAAGGCCACCATCACCCCAAGTGTCCTCAAGACCACCTCAGGGCCACTTCATGGTGTCCCCAAGGTCACCTCCTGGTGTCCCCATGACCACCCAAGGCCACCAAAACCCCAAGGCCACCTCCTGGTGTCCCCATGACCACCCAAGGCCACCATCAACCCCAATGTCCCCAAGGCCACCAACACCCCACGGGCACCCCCAAGGCCACCTCCTGGTGTCCCCAAGGTGTCCCCATGACCACCCCAAGGCCACCATCACCCCAAGTGTCCTCAAGACCACCTCAGGGCCACTTCATGGTGTCCCCAAGGTCACCTCATGGTGTCCCCATGACCACCCAAGGCCACCAACACCCCAAGGCCACCTCCTGGTGTCCCCATGACCACCCAAGCCCACCATCAACCCCAATGTCCCCAAGGCCACCAACACCCCACAGCCACCCCCAAGGCCACCTCCTGCTGTCCCCAAGGTGTCCCCATGGTGTCCCCTCCCCTGCTCACAGAGGACGCGCAGGCGGGTGCTGGCGGGGGAGGGGCCGCCCCCGCTGGCCTGGCAGCTGTAGGTGGCGCCATTGTCACCGGGGGTCAACGTCACCAGCAGCTCCCGTGACGTCACCGACCCCCCGGACACCTGGGTCCCTTCCTTCAGCGGCCGCCCGTCCTGATTGGGGGGACCCAGGAGTTCGGGAGGGACCCAGGAGTGCCCCAAAGGATCCAGGAGTTCAGGGAGGGACCCAGGAGTTCGGGAGGGACCCAGGAGTTCGGGAGGGACCCCAAATAGGGGACCCAGGAGTTCGGGGAGGGACCCAGGAGTTCGGGAGGGACCCAGGAGTGCCCCAAGGGATCCAGGCGTTCGGGGAGGGACCCAGGAGTTTGGGAGGGACCCAGGAGTTCGGGAGGGACCCAGGAGTTCGGGAATGGACCCAGGAGTTCGGGAGGGACCCAGGAGTTCGGGAGGGACCCAGGAGTTCGGGGAGGGACCCAGGAGTTCGGGAGGGACCCAGGAGTTTGGGAGGGACCCAGGAGTTCGCGGGGGACCCAGGAGTTCGGGGGGGACCCAGGAGTTCGGGAGGGACCCAGGAGTTCAGGGAGGGACCCAGGAGTTCGGGAACGGACCCAGAAGTTCGGGAGGGACCCAGGAGTTCGGGAGGGGACCCAGGAGTTCGGGAGGGGACCCAGGAGTTCGGGGAGGGACCCAGGCGTCCGGGGCTGTGGGTGCCCCTCCCCCACCTTGCTCCAGGTGAGGCGGGGGGATGGGTGCCCCCCCCGCGCGTGACACCGCAGCCGCACGCGCGTCCCCGCGCGGAACGTGGCGTTGGGGGGAGGGGCGTCGAGCCACAGCTCCCGGGGGGGGTCTGGGAGGGGGGGAAGGGGGCGGGGTCAGTGGAGGCCACGCCCACTCCCCCACAGGCCCCGCCCACGGGGTGATGGGGAATGGGGACGGGCTTTGAGTTACAGCTCAAGGAGTTCGGGAGGGACCCAGGAGTTCGGGGGGGACCCAGGAGTTCGGGAGGGGACCCAGGAGTTCGGGAGGGACCCAGGAGTTCGGGGAGGGACCCAGGAGTTCGGGAGGGACCCAGGAGTTCGGGGGGGACCCAGGAGTTCGGGAGGTCCTTCCCAGTCCCCTCTTAGTTACTCCCAGTACATCCCAGTGTCTTCCATCCCCTCCCAGTCCCCCCCAGTCCATCTCAGTATTTCCCAGTCCATCCCAGCCTCTCCCAATCCCCTCCCAGTTCCCTCCCAGTCCATCCCAGTCCATCCCAGTCCCTCCCAGTCCCCTCCCAGTCCCCTCCCAGTTCCCTCCCAGTCCCACCCAGTCCCTCCCAGTCCCTCCCAGTCCCCCCCAGTCCCTCCCAGTCTATCCCAGTTCCCTCCCCATATATCCCAGTCCATCTCAGTCCCTCCCAATCCCCTCCCAGTCACTCCCAGTCCCCCCCAGTCCCCCCCAGTCCATCCCAGTCCCTCCCAATCCCCTCCCAGTCCCTCCCAGTCACTCCCAGTTTCCACCCAGTTCTCCCCCAGTCCCTCCCAGTCCCTCCCAGCCTCTCCCAGTCCATCCATGTCCTCCCACTCCCCTCCCAGTCCGTCCCAGCCTCTCCCAATCCCCTCCCAGTTCCCTCCCAGTCCCTCCCAGTTTCCACCCAGTTCTCCCCCAGTCCCTCCCAGTCCCATCCAGTCCCTCCCTCTCCCCTCCCAGTCCCTCCCAGTCCCTCCCAGTTCCCTCCCAGTCCCTCCCAGTCCCTCCCTCTCCCCCCCCAGTCTCCCCTAGTCCATCCCAGTCCATCCCAATACGCTCCCAGTCCCCTCCCAGCCCATCCCAGTCCCTCCCACTCCCTCCCAGTCCCTCCCAGTCTATCCCAGTCCATCCCAGTTCCTCCCACTCCCCTCCCAGTCCCTCCCAGTTCCCTCCCAGTCCATCCCAGTCCCCTCCCAGTCCCTCCCAGCCTCTCCCAATCCCCTCCCAGCTTCCTCCCAGTTTCCACCCAGTTCTCCCCCAGTCCCTCCCAGTCCCTCCCAGTCCCCTCCAGTCCCCCCCACTCCCTCCCAGTCCCTCCCAATCCCCTCCCAGTCCCTCCCTCTCCCCTCCCAGTTCCCTCCCAGTCCCTTCCAGTTCCCTCCCTCTCCACCCCCAGTCCCGCCCAGTCCCTCCCAGTCCATCCCAGTCCCTCCCTCTCCCCTCCCAGTCCCTCCCAGTCCATCCCAGTCCTTCCCACTCCCCTCCCAGTCCCTCCCAATCCCCTCCCAGTCCCTCCCACTCCCCTCCCAGTCCCTCCCAGTCCCTCCCAGTCCCTCCCTCTCCCCTCCCAGTCCCTCCCAGTGCTCCCAGTGCTCCCAGTGCTCACGGCTGACGCTCAGCACCACGCTCGCGCTCCGCGTTCCCGCCCCGGCCGCACCCTCGGCCTCGCACTCCAGGGGGCGCCCGTGGTCGCGGCCCCGCCCCCGCAGCGTCACGTTCGATTGCGTCATCACGCCCCGCCCCTCGGCCTGGGGACACCAGTACGGACCAGTACGGACCAGTACGGACCAGTGCTATGTTGGATTGTGCCATTGAACCCCACCTGGGGACACCAGTACAGACCAGTATGGACCAGTGTGACCTTGGATTGTGTCACTGAACCCCACCTAGGGACACCAGTACAGACCAGTACAGACCAGAATGGACCAGTACAGACCAGTATGGTCCAGTATGGACCAGTACAGACCAGTATGGACCAGTGTGACCTTGGATTGTGCCATTGAACCCCATCCGGGGACACCAGTACGGACCAGTATGGACCAGTACGGACCAGTATGGACCAGTGTGACCTTGGATTGTGCCATTGAACCCCACCCGGGGACACCAGTACGGACCAGTATGGACCAGTGTGACCTTGGATTGTGTCACTGAACCCCATCTAGGGACACCAGTATAGACCAGTACAGACCAGAATGGACCAGTACAGACCAGTATGGTCCAGTATGGACCAGTACAGACCAGTATGGACCAGTGTGACCTTGGCTTGTGCCATTGAACCTCACCTGGGGACACCAGTACAGACCAGTATGGACCAGTACGGACCAGTATGGACCAGTGTGACCTTGGATTGTGCCATTGAACCCCACCTGGGGACACCAGTACAGACCAGTATGGACCAGTGTGACCTTGGATTGTGTCACTGAACCTCATCTAGGGACACCAGTACAGACCAGTACAGACCAGAATGGACCAGTACAGACCAGTATGGTCCAGTATGGACCAGTACGGACCAGTATGGACCAGTGTGACCTTGGATTGTGCCATTGAACCCCATCCGGGGACACCAGTACGGACCAGTATGGACCAGTACAGACCAGTGTTATGTTGGCTTGTGCCATTGAACCCCACCTGGGGACACCAGTACAGACCAGTATGGACCAGTACGGACCAGTATGGACCAGTGTGACCTTGGATTGTGCCATTGAACCCCACCCGGGGACACCAGTACAGACCAGTATGGTCCAGTATGGACCAGTACAGACCAGTACGGACCAGCGTGACCTTGGCTTGTGCCATTGAACCCCACCCGGGGACACCAGTACAGACCAGTATGGACCAGTATTCCCTCCCAGTCCCCCAATTGCCCTCCCAGTTTCCCCAGTTCCCCTCCAGTCCCCTCCCAGTCCCCCCCAGTTTTCCCAATTCCCCCCCAGTCCCTCCCAGTCCCCTCCCAGTCCCCTCAATTCCCTCCCAGTTCCCCCCTCAGTCCCTCCCAGTCCCCCCCAGTCCCTTCCCAGTTCCCTCCCAGTCCCCCCCAGTTCCCCCCACTTATCCCAGTCCATCCCAGTTCCCTCCCAGTCCATCCCAGTCCCCCCCAGTCCCCTCCCAGTTCCCCCAATTCCCTCTCAGTCCAATCCCAGTTCCTCCCAGTCCATCCCAGTCCATCCCAGTCTCTTCCCAGTCCCTCCCAGTCCCTTCCCAGTCCCCTCCCAGTCCCCTCCCAGTTCCCCCAATTCCCTCCCAGTCCCCCCCAGTCCCTCCCAGTCCCCTCCCAGTTCCCTCCCAGTTTCCCCCAGTCCCTCCCAGTCCCCTCCCAGTCCCCTCAATTCCCTCCCAGTCGCTCCCAGTTTCCCCCAGTCCCTCCCAGTCCCCTCCCAGTCCCCTCAATTCCCTCCCAGTCCCTCCCAGTTCCCTCCCAGTTTCCCCCAGTCCCTCCCAGTTCCCTCCCAGTCCCTCCCAGTCCCATACTGGGATGCGGGCGGTGTCACTGGGCGGCAGCTCCTGTCCCCCCAGCCACCAGCGCAGCCGTACTGGGGGGTTACTGGGAGCACTGGTGCACGACAGCGTCAGCGTCGCGTTCTCGGCCACCGACGGCGTCCCCGAGATCGTCACCTCAGCCGGGGGGTCTGCGGACCAGTATAGACCAGTATAAACCAGTATGGACCAGTATAGACCAGTATAAACCAGTATGCACCAGTACGGACCAGTACAGACCAGTACGGACCAGTATGGACCAGTATGGACCAGTATGGATAGATCAGTACAGATGAGTATGGACGAGTACAGACCAGTATGGGCTCCCAGTGCTCCCAGTATCTCCCAGGATGGCCCAGTACGTCCCAGTACATCCCAGTACCACCTCCCAGTGCTTCCAGAATCTCCCAGTACATCCCAGTACCACCTCCCAGTGCTCCCAGTATCTCCCAGTACGTCCAAGTACGTCCCAGTACCATCTCCCAGTGCTCCCAGAATCTCCCAGTACGGCCCAGTACCACCTCCCAGTGCTCCCAGTAAGTCCCAGTTCGGCCCAGTACCACCTCCCAGTGCTCCCAGTATGTCCCAGTACCACCTCCCAGTGCTCCCAGAATCTCCCAGTACATCCCAGTACCACCTCCCAGTGCTTCCAGAATCTCCCAGTACGTCCCAGTACCACCTCCCAGTGCTCCCAGTATGTCCCAGTACATCCCAGTACCACCTCCCAGTGCTCCCAGTAACTCCCAGTACATCCCAGTGCCCCCAGTGCTCACAGGTGACGCTGAGGGTGATGCTGGCGCTGCCCCCTGCAGGCCGGGCCGGGGAGCGCGCGTGGCAGCTCAGGGTGACCCCGTCGTCCCCCGGGGTCACGGTCAAGGTCAAACGGCTCCGGGTCACCCGGGGGGGACCCTCGGTCACCCACGAACCCACCAGGGGGACCCCGGCCTGGGAACGGGGGCATGGGCTCAGGGGGCGGGGCCAGGGAAGGGGGTGGGGTCAAGGAGCAGGGGGTGGGGCCTGGGAAGGGGGTGGGGTCAGGAGTCAGGGGGCGGGGCTGTGGGAGGGGGAGGGGTCAGGACTCAGGGGGCGGGGCTAGGGAAGGGGGTGGGGTCGAGGAGCAGGGGGTGGGGCCTGGGAAGGGGGTGGGGTCAGGACTCGGGGGTGGGGTCAGGACTCAGGGGGAGGGGCTGTGGGAGGGGGTGGGGTCAGGGAAGGGGGTGGGGTCAGGACTCAGGGGGCGGGGCCGTGGGAGGGGGCTCAGGACTCGGGGGGGCAGGGAAGGGGGTGGGGTCAGGACTCAGGGGGCGGGGCTGTGGGAGGGGGAGGGGGCATGGGCTCAGGGGGCGGGGCTAGGGAAGGGGGTGGGGTCAAGGAACAGGGGTGGGGCCTGGGAAGGGAGTGGGGTCAGGACTCAGGGGGCGGGGCTGTGGGAGGCAGAGGGGTCAGGACTCGGGGGCGGGGCTAGGGAAGGGGGTGGGGTCGAGGAGCAGGGGGTGGGGCCGTGGGAGGGGGTGGGGTCAGGGAAGGGGGTGGGGTCAGGACTCAGGGGGCGGGGCCGTGGGAGGGGGCTCAGGACTCGGGGGGGGCAGGGAAGGGGGTGGGGTCAGGACTCAGGGGGCGGGGCTGTGGGAGGGGGAGGGGTCAGGACTCAGGGGGCGGGGCTAGGGAAGGGGGTGGGGTCAAGGAACAGGGGTGGGGCCTGGGAAGGGGGTGGGGTCAGGACTCAGGGGGCGGGGCTGTGGGAGGCAGAGGGGTCAGGACTCGGGGGTGGGGCTAGGGAAGGGGGTGGGGTCGAGGAGCAGGGGGTGGGGCCTGGGAAGGGGGTGGGGTCAGGACTCGGGGGTGGGGTCAGGACTCAGGGGGCGGGGCTAGGGAAGGGGGTGGGGTCAGGAATCAGGGTCTGGGGCCGTGGGAGGGGGTGGGGTCAGGAATCAGGAGGCGGGGCCGTGGGAGGGGGTGGGGCTGAGGAAGGGGGTGGGGTCAGGACTCGGGGGGGCGGGGAAGGGGGTGGGGTCAGGACTCAGGGGGAGGGGCTGTGGGAGGGGGAGGGGTCAGGGGGAGGGGCCAGGGAACGGGGTGGAGTCAGGACTCAGAGGGAGGGGCCAGGGAAGGGGGTGGTGTCAAGAATCAGGAGGCGGGGCCAGGGAAGAGGGTGGGGTCAGGACTCAGGGGCGGGTCCTGGGAAGGGGGTGTGGTCAGAACTAAGGGGGCGGGGTCAGGACTAAGGGGGCGGGGTCAGTACTCGGGGGGGCTAGGGAAGGGGGTGGGGTCAGGAACCAGGGGGCGGGGCCGTGGGGGGCGCGGTCAGGACTCAGGGGGTGGGGCTAGGAAAGGGGGCGGGGTCAGGTTTCAGGGGGTGGGGCTGTGGGAGGGGGTGGGGTCAGGGAAGGGGGTGGGGTCAAGGAGCAGGGGGTGGGGCCTGGGAAGGGGGTGGGGTCAGGACTAAGGGGGCGGGGTCAGGACTCAGGGGGCGGGGCCAGGAAAGGGGGAGGGGTCAAGGAGCAGGGGGTGGGGCCTGGGAAGGGGGTGGGGTCAGGACTCAGGGGGCGGGGCTAGGGAAGGGGGCGGGGTCAGGACTCAGAGGGTGGGGCTGTGGGAGGGGGAGGGGTCAGGACTCAGAGGGAGGGGCCAGGGAAGGGGGTGGGGTCAGGACTCAGAGGGAGGGGCCAGGGAAGGGGGCGGGGTGAGGACTCAGAGGGAGGGGCCAGGGAAGGGGGTGGGGTCAGGACTCAGAGGGAGGGGCCAGGGAAGGGGGTGGGGTCAGGACTCAGAGGGAGGGGCCAGGGAAGGGGGCGGGGTCAGGACTCAGAGGGAGGGGCCAGGGAAAGGGGTGGGGTCAGGACTCAGAGGGAGGGGCCAGGGAAGGGGGCGGGGTCAGGACTCAGAGGGAGGGGCCAGGGAAAGGGGCGGGGTCAGGACTCAGAGGGAGGGGCCAGGGAAGGGGGCGGGGTCAGGACTCAGAGGGAGGGGCCAGGGAAGGGGGCGGGGTCAGGACTCAGAGGGAGGGGCCAGGGAAGGGGGCGGGGTCAGGACTCAGAGGGAGGGGCCAGGGAAAGGGGCGGGGTCAGGACTCAGAGGGAGGGGCCAGGGAAGGGGGTGGGGTCAGGACTCAGAGGGAGGGGCCAGAGAAGGGGGCGGCGCCAGGACTCAGGGGGTGGGGCCAGGACTCAGGGGGCGGGGTCAAGGAAAAGGGGGCGGGGTCAAGGAAAAGGGGGCGGGCCCATTGCCCCATCCCAGTGCCCCCAGTGCCCCCAGTGCCCCCCATACCTTCTCCCAGTGCCCCCACTGCCTCCTCCCAGTGCTCCCAGTGCCCCCAGTTCCTCATCCCAGTGCTCCCAGTGCTCCCAGTACCTTCTCCGAGTGCTCCCAGTGCCCCCCATACCTTCTCCCAGTCCTCCCAGTACCTTCTCCCAGTGCCCCCAGTGCACCCAGTTGCCCCCATTGCCCCATCCCAGTGCTCCCAGTACCTTGTCCCAGTGCCCCCATTGCCCCCTCCCAGTGCTCCCAGTTCCCCATCCCAGCGCTCCCAGTCCCTCCCAGTGCTCCCAATGCCCCCAGTTCCTCATCCCAGTGCTCCCAGTACCTTCTCCCAGTGCTCCCAATGCCCCCCATACCTTCTCCCAGTCCTCCCAGTACCTTCTCCCAGTGCCCCCATTGCCCCATCCCAGTGCTCCCAGTACCTTTTCCCAGTGCCCCCATTGCCCCCTCCCAGTGCTCCCAGTTCCCCATCCCAGCGCTCCCAGTCCCTCCCAGTGCTACCAGTGCCCCCTCCCAGTGCTCCCAGTGCCCCCAGTTCCTCAGCCCAGTACTCCCAGTGCTCCCAGTACCTTCTCCCAGTGCCCCCATTACCCCCTCCCAGTGCTCCCAGTCCTTCCCAGTGCTCCCAGTTCCTCCCAGTTTCCCCTCCCAGTGCTCCCAGTTCCCCATCCCAGTGCTCCCAGTCCCTCCCGGTGCTCCCAGTGCCCCATCCCAGTGCTCCCAGTCCCCCCAGTGCTCCCTCCCAGTGCTCCCAGTGCCCCCAGTACCTTCTCCCAGTGCTCCCAGTGCCCCCATTGCCCCCTCCCAGTGCTCCCAATGCCCCCTCCCAGTGCTCCCAGTGCCCCCAGTACCTTCTCCCAATGCTCCCAGTACCTTCTCCCAGTGCTCCCAGTGCCCCATCCCAGTGCTCCCAATGCCCCCAGTGCCCTCTCCCAGTGCTCCCAGTGCCCCCTCCCAGTGCCCCCAGTGCTCCCAGTGCCCCATCCCAGTGCTCCCAGTACCTTCTCCCAGTGCTCCCAATGCCCCCCATACCTTCTCTCAGTGCACCCAGTGCCCCCATTGCCCCATCCCAGTGCTCCCAGTTCCTCCCAGTTTCCCCTCCCAGTGCTCCCAGTCCCCCCAGTGCCCCCTCCCAGTGCTTCCAGTGCCCCCAGTGCCCCCTCCCAGTGCTCCCAGTGCTCCCAGTACCTTCTCCCAGTGCAGACTGGGGGGCGGGTTCCCCCCCCGGCTCTCACAGACCAATCGCAGCGTCTCCCCCGCCCCCACCTGGGGGGACTCCAGCCCCTGGATCTGGGGGGGGCTGGGGGGAACTGGGGATACTGGTCAGACTGGGAGGGACTGGGATGGACTGGGATGGACTGGGAGAACCCAGAGGTTCCATGGAGTGGGGAACTGGGTGGAACTGGGAGGGACTGGGAGAGCTCAAAGGTTTCATGGGGAGGGGGAACTGGGGGGACTGGTCAGACTGGGATGGACTGGGATGGACTGGGGGGAACTGGGAGAGCCCAAATTTTCCATGGAGAGGGGGAACTGGGGACACTGGTCAGACTGGGAGGGACTGGGAGAGCCCAGAGGTTCCATGGAGTGGGGAACTGGGGGGGACTGGGAGGGACTGGGAGAGCCCAAAGGTTCCATGGGGAGGGGGAACTGGGGATACTGGTCAGACTGGGAGGGACTGGGGGGAACTGGGAGAGCCCAGAGGTTCCATGGGGAGGGGGAACTGGGGATACTGGTCAGACTGGGAGGGACTGGGGGGAACTGGGAGAGCCCAGAGGTTCCATGGCGGGGGAACTGGGGACACTGGTCAGACTGGGAGGGACTGGGAGAGCCCAGAGGTTCCATGGAGTGGGGAACTGGGAGGGACTGGGAGAGCCCAAAGGTTCCATGGGGAGGTGGAACTGGGGGAACTGGTCAGACTGGGAGGGACTGGGATGGACTGGAATGGACTGGAATGGACTGGGAGAACCCAGAGGTTCCATGGGGAGAGGGAACTGGGGATACTGGTCAGACTGGGAGGGACTGGGAGAACCCAGAGGTTCCATGGGGAGGGGGAATTGGGGATACTGGTCAGACTGGGAGGGACTGGGATGGACTGGGATGGACTGGGAGAGTCCAGAGGTTCCATGGGGGGGGAACTGGGGGAACTGGTCAGACTGGGAGGGACTGGGAGGGACTGGGATGGACTGGGATGGACTGGGAGAACCCAGAGGTTCCATGGAGTGGGGAACTGGAGGAACTGGGAGGGACTGGGAGAGCCCAAAAGTTCCATGGGGAGGGGGAACTGGGGGGGACTGGTCAGACTGGGAGGGACTGGGGGGAACTGGGAGAGCCCAAAGTTTCCATGGAGAGGGGACACTGGTCAGACTGGGAGGGACTGGGAGAGCCCAGAGGTTCCATGGAGTGGGGAACTGGAGGAACTGGGAGGGACTGGGGGGAACTGGGAGAGCCCAAAGTTTCCATGGAGAGGGGGAACTGGGGACACTGGTCAGACTGGGAGGGACTGGGATGGACTGGGGGGAACTGGGAGAGCCCAAATTTTCCATGGAGAGGGGGAACTGGGGACACTGGTCAGACTGGGAGGGACTGGGAGAGCCCAGAGGTTCCATGGAGTGGGGAACTGGGGGGGACTGGGAGGGACTGGGAGAGCCCAGAGGTTCCATGGAGTGGGGAACTGGGGATACTGGTCAGACTGGGAGAGCCCAAAGGTTCCATGGGGAGGGGGAACTGGGGACACTGGTCAGACTGGGAGGGACTGGGATGGACTGGGATGGACTGGGAGAGTCCAGAGGTTCCATGGGGGGGGAACTGGGGGAACTGGTCAGACTGGGAGGGACTGGGATGGACTGGGGGGAACTGGGAGAGCCCAAATTTTCCATGGAGAGGGGGAACTGGGGACACTGGTCAGACTGGGAGGGACTGGGAGGGACTGGGAGAGCCCAGAGGTTCCATGGGGAGGTGGAACTGGGGGAACTGGTCAGACTGGGAGGGACTGGGATGGACTGGAATGGACTGGAATGGACTGGGAGAGCCCAGAGGTTCCATGGGGAGAGGGAACTGGGGATACTGGTCAGACTGGGAGGGACTGGGAGAATCCAGAGGTTCCATGGGGAGGGGGAATTGGGGATACTGGTCAGACTGGGAGGGACTGGGATGGACTGGAATGGACTGGAATGGACTGGGAGAACCCAGAGGTTCCATGGGGAGAGGGAACTGGGGATACTGGTCAGACTGGGAGGGACTGGGATGGACTGGGGGGAACTGGGAGAGCCCAGGGGCTCCATTGGGGGTGAACTGGTCAGACTGGGTGGGACTGGGGGCCCAGGGCTTCCATGGTGGGTGAAACTGGGAGGGACTGGGAGATACTGGGAAGGCACTGGGAAATACTGGGGGTCCCTGGGGGTTATTTTGGGGTCCCTGGGGTGATTTTTGGGGTCCCAGGAGGTGAATTTTGGGGTCATTTTTTGGGGTCCTCGGGGTCATTTTTTGGGTCTTTTTTGGGGTCCCAGGGGGGGATTTTTGGGGGTTCCCAGGATCATATTTGGGGTCATTTTTGGGGGTCCCTTTGGGTCATTTTTGGGGGTTCCAGGGGCTGATTTTTGGGGTGATTTTTGGGGTCCCAGGGGCTGATTTTTGGGGTGATTTTTGGGGTGATATTTGGGGTCCCAGGGGCTGATTTTTGGGGTCTCCGGGGTGATTATTGGGGTGATTTTTGGGGTGATTATTGGGCTGACTCACACAGCACCTCCAGGGTCATTCTGGCCTCGTTGGGGGCGGCTCCGGCTTCGTTAGCGGCCTCGCAAACGAGATCTTGACCGTGGGATTCCGGCTGGGGGGTCAGACTGGGACACAATGGGACCCAATGGGACACAGTGGGACCCAACGGGACCCAATGGGACCCAATGGAACCCAATGGGAGGGACTGGAACCCAATGGGACGCGATGGGAGGGACTGGGACCCAATGGGACCCGATGGGAGGGACTGGGACCCAATGGGAGGCAACTGGGAGGGAACTGGTACCCAATGGAACCCAATGGGACCCAATGGGACCCAATGGGACCCAATGGGAGGGTCTGGGAGGGACTGGGACCCAATGGGAGGGAGTGGGACCCAATGGGACCCAATGGGAGGGACTGGGATCCAATGAGACCCAATGGGACCCAATGGGAGGGACTGGGAGGAACTGGGACCCAAGGGGACCCAATGGGAGGGACTGGGAGGAACTGGGACCCAAGGGGACCCAATGGGAGGGACTGGGAGGAACTGGGACCCAATGGGAGGGACTGGGAGGAACTGGGACCCAAGGGGACCCAATGGGACCCAATGGGACCCAATGGGACCCAATGGGAGGGACTGGGACCCAATTGGACCCAATGGGAGGGACTGGGAGGGACCGGGACCCAATGGGAGGGACTGGGACCCAATGGGACCCAATGGGAGGGACCGGGAGGGACCCAATGGGAGGGAACTGGTACCCAATGGAACCCAATGGGACCCAATGGGACCCAATGGGACCCAATGGGAGGGACTGGGAGGAACTGGGACCCAATGGGACCCAATGGGACCCAATGGGAGGAACTGGGACCCAAGGGGACCCAATGGGACCCAATGGGACCCAATGGGACCCAATGGGAGGGACTGGGACCCAATGGGACCCAATGGGAGGGACTGGGAGGGACCGGGACCCAATGGGAGGGACTGGGACCCAATGGGACCCAATGGGAGGGACCGGGAGGGACCCAATGGGAGGGAACTGGTACCCAATGGAACCCAATGGGACCCAATGGGACCCAATGGGACCCAATGGGAGGGACTGGGAGGAACTGGGACCCAAGGGGACCCAATGGGAGGGACTGGGAGGAACTGGGACCCAAGGGGACCCAATGGGACCCAATGGGACCCAATGGGACCCAATGGGACCCAATGGGAGGGACTGGGACCCAATTGGACCCAATGGGAGGGACTGGGAGGGACCGGGACCCAATGGGAGGGACTGGGACCCAATGGGACCCAATGGGAGGGACCGGGAGGGACCCAATGGGAGGCAACTGGGAGGGAACTGGTACCCAATGGAACCCAATGGGACCCAATGGGAGGGACTGGGAGGAACTGGGACCCAAGGGGACCCAAGGGGACCCAATGGGACCCAATGGGAGGGACTGGGACCCAATGGGACCCAATGGGAGGGACTGGGAGGAACTGGGACCCAAGGGGACCCAAGGGGACCCAAGGGGACCCAATGGGAGGAACTGGGACCCAATGGGACCCAATGGGACCCAATGGGACGGACCGGGATGGGAGGGACTGGGACCCAATGGGACCCAATGGGACCCAATGGGAGGGAGTGGGACCCAATGGGACCCAATGGGACCCAATGGGACCCAATGGGACGGACCGGGATGGGAGGGACTGGGACCCAATGGGACCCAATGGGACCCAATGGGAGGGAGTGGGACCCAATGGGACCCAATGGGAGGGAGTGGGAGGGACTGGGACCCAATGGGAGGGACTGGGACCCAATGGGACCCAATGGGAGGGACTTGGATCCAATGAGACCCAATGGGACCCAATGAGAGGGACTGGGATCCAATGGGACCCAATGGGACCCAATGGGACCCAATGGGAGGGACTGGGATGGACTGGGACCCAATGGGACCCAACAGGAGGGACTGGGAGGGACTGGGATCCAATGGGACCCAATGAGACTCAATGGGAGGGACTGGGATAGACTGAGAGGGAACTGGGACCCAATGGGACCCAATGGGACCCAACGGGACCCAACGGGATCCAATGGGAGGGACTGGGACCCAATGAGACTCAATGGAACCCAAAGGGACCCAAAGGGACCCAATGGGACCCAATGGGACCCAAAGGGAGGGAACTGGGAGGGAACTGGGAGGGAACTGGGAGGGAACTGGGACCCAATGGGACCCAATCGGAGGGACTGGGAGGGACTGGGAGGGACTGGGACCCAAGGGGACCCAAGGGGACCCAAGGGGACCCAAGGGGAGGGAACTGGGACACAATGGCCATCCTAGGCCACACTGGGCCAGACTGGGCCCCAGTGGTCTATACTGGCCCATAGAAGCTGGTACTGGTCTATACTGGTCTATACTGGTCTATACTGGTCTATACTGGCTTGTAGCAGCCACAGTTTTTCTGTACTGATCTGTACTGGTCTATACTGGCCCATACTGGTGTGTACTGGTCTGTACTGGTCCATACTGGTTTGTAGCAGCCACAGCTTTTCTGTACTGGTCTACACTGGTCCATACTGGTGTGTATTGGTCCATATTGGTCTATACTGGTTTATACTGGTCCGTACCGGGCGGTGGCCTCGCTGGATCCCAGTTTGGGATGCGAAGTCTCCAGGACACGGGTGGTGACGTCGGCCAAGGGCTGCCCCCCTGCCCCAAAATCACCCCAAATCACCCCAAAAATCACCTGAAACCACCCCCAAAACCCCCCAAAACAACCCAAAAAAATCAACACAAATCACCCCAAAATCAGCCCAAAATTCACTCGAAATCAGCCCCAAATCACCCAAAAAATCAGCCCCAAAATCACCCCAAAAATCAGCCCCAAATCACTGAAATCAACACAAAAATCACCCCCCAAAATCAACACGAATCACCCCAAAATCAGCCCCCAAATCAACCCAATTCACTTGAAATCAGCCCCAAATCACCCCAAAAAATCACCCCAAAACACCCCAAAAATCACCCCAAATCTCCCCAAAAAAATCACCCAAAACACCCCAAAAATCACCCCAAATCACCCCAAAAATCAGCCCTGAATAATCACCCCAATCATTCCCAAAATCATCCCCAAATCACAAAAAACCCACCCCAAACACCCCAAAAATCAACACAAATCACCCCCAAAATCACCTGAAATCACCCCAAAAATCAGCCCCAAAATCACTTGAAATCAGCCCCAAATCACCCCAAAAATCACCCAAATCACCCCCAAAATCAGCCCCCAAATTCACTTGAAATCAGCCCCAAAATCAGCCCCAAAATCAACCCCCAAAATCAACCCCCAAAATCACTTGAAATCAGCCCCAAGTCACCCCCAAAATCACCCCCAAAATCAGCCCAAAATTCACTTGAAATCAGCCCCAAATCGCCCCCAAAATCACCCAAATCGCCCCCAAAATCACCCTCAAAATCAGCCCCCAAATTCATATGAAATCAGCCCCAAATCACCCCCAAAATCACCCCAATCACCCCAAAAATCACCCCAAAATCAGCCCCCAAATTCACTTGAAATCAGCCCCAAATCACCCCAAAAATCACCCCAAAATCAGCCCCCAAATTCACTTGAAATAGCCCCAAATCACCCCAAAAAACACTCAGATCACCCCAAAAATCACCCCCAAAATCATCCCCAAATTCACTTGAAATCAGCCCCAAATCACCCCCAAAATCACCCCCAAAATCAACCCCCAAAATCACTTGAAATCAGCCCCAAATCACCCCCAAAATCACACAAATCACCCCCAAAATCACCCCCAAAATCAGCCCCCAAATTCACTTGAAATAGCCCCAAATCACCCCCAAAATCACCCAAATCACCCCCAAAATCACCCCCAAAATCTGCCCCAAATTAACTTGAAATCAGCCCCAAATCACCCCCAAAATTACCCCCAAAATCACTTGAAATCAGCCCCAAATCACCCCCAAAATCACCCCAATCACCCCAAAAATCACCCCAAAATCAGCCCCCAAATTCACTTGAAATAGCCCCAAATCACCCCCAAAATCACTCAAATCACCCCAAAAATCAGCCCTAAATTCACTTGAAATAGCCCCAAATCACCCCCCAAATCACCCCCAATATCACTTGAAATCAGCCCCAAATCACCCCCAAAATCACCCAAATCACCCCCAAAAATCACCCCCAAAATCACCCCCAAAATCACCAAAATCACCCCCCAAATCAGCCCAAAATTCACTCAAAATCAGCCCCAAATCAGCCCCAAAATCACCCCAAAAACCACCCCAAAAACCACCCGAACCCCCCCAAAATCACCCAAATCACCCCCAAATCAGGCCCCAATTACAAAACAAACCCCCAAAATCACCTCAAATCACCCCAAAAATCCACCCCCCAAAAAACCACTCCAAAAATCACCCCAAAATCCCCAAATCACCCCAAAAATACCCCAAATCACCCCCAAAAATCAGCTCCATAATCCCCCCGAAATCCCAAATCCCAAAATGCCCCCAAAATGCCCCAAAATGCCCCAAAATCCCGCATCCTAAAATGTTGCATTTTACCCCCAAAACCACCCCTAAAAGACCCCAAAACCCCTCAAATTCCCCCCAAAACTCATCCCCCAACCCCCCTACCCCCTCCCCACCCCCCCACCCCCCAAAAGTCCCCAAAACGACCCCAAAATGACCCCAAAATGCCCCAAAAATGCCCCAAGAATCGCGCTGACCCAGGGTGAAGCGGATTTGCGCGGGAGGGCGCGCGGGGGGGGCGTGGCAGGTCACGTGCACCTCGGCCCCGCCCACCCACGGAAGCTCCGCCCCCGGCGGCAGCTCCAACCTCGGCGGACCCGGCGGCACTGGGGACGAAACCAGTTCGGACCAGTAAGGGACTGGGAACCCCAGTGACCCTCCCAGTGACCCCCAGTGCCCTCCCAGTAAGTCCCAGTAACACCCAGTAAGTCCCAGTGACCCTCCCAGTGACCCCCAGTATCTCCCAGTAACACCCAGTTCCCTCCCAGTTCCCTCCCAGTCACCCCCATTCCCCTCCCAGTGCCTCCCATTCCCCTCCAAGTCCCTCCCAGTAACACCCAGTTCCCTCCCAGTTCCCTCCCAGTAACACCCAGTCTATCCCAGTGCCTCCCAGTTCCCTCCCAGTGACTCCCATTACTTCCCAGTGCCCCCCATTCCCCTCCCAATCCCCCCCAGTTCCTCCCAGTCACCCCCATTCCCCTCCCATTGACCTCCCAGTTCCCTCCCAGTAACACCCAGTCTATCCCAATCCCTCCCAGTCCCTCCCAGTGACTCCCATTACTTCCCAGTGCCCCCCATTCCACTCCCAGTCCCTCCCAGTAACACCCAGTTCCCTCCCAGTTCCCTCCCAGTCAACCCCATTCCCCTCCCAGTGCCTCCCAGTTCCCTCCCAGTGCCTCCCATTACTTCCCAGTGCCCCCCATTCCCCTCCCAGTCCCTCCCAGTAACACCCAGTTCCCTCCCATTCCCCTTCCAGTAACACCCAGTCTATCCCAGTGCCTCCCAGTTCCCTCCCAGTGACTCCTGTTACTTCCCAGTGCCCCCCATTCCCCTCCCAGTCCCTCCCAGTCCCTCCCAGTAACACCCAGTTCCCTCCCAGTCCCTCCCAGTAACACCCAGTTCCCTCCCAGTAACACCCAGTCTATCCCAGTGCCTCCCAGTAACACCCAGTTTCCTCCCAGTTCCCTCCCAGTCACCCCCATTCCCCTCCCAGTGCCTCCCAGTTCCCTCCCAGTGACCCCCATTCCCCTCCCAGTGCCTCCCATTACTTCCCAGTGCCCCCCATTCCCCTCCCAGTCCCTCCCAGTCACACCCAGTTCCCTCCCATTCCCCTTCCAGTAACACCCAGTCTATCCCAGTGCCTCCCAGTTCCCTCCCAGTGACTCCCGTTACTTCCCAGTGCCCCCATTCCCCTCCCAGTCCCTCCCAGTCCCTCCCAGTAACACCCAGTTCCCTCCCAGTTCCCTCCCAGTGACCCCCATTCCCCTCCCAGTGCCTCCCAGTTCCCTCCCAGTGCCTCCCATTACTTCCCAGTGCCCCCCATTCCCCTCCCAGTCCCTCCCAGTAACACCCAGTTCCCTCCCATTCCCCTTCCAGTCACCCCCATTCCCCTCCCAGTGCCTCCCAGTTCCCTCCCAGTGACTCCCATTACTTCCCAGTGCCCCCCACTCCCCTCCCAGTCCCTCCCAGTAACACCCAGTTCCCTCCCAGTAACACCCAGTCTATCCCAGTGCCTCCCAGTAACACCCAGTTTCCTCCCAGTTCCCTCCCAGTCACCCCCATTCCCCTCCCAGTGCCTCCCAGTTCCCTCCCAGTGCCTCCCATTACTTCCCAGTGCCTCCCATTCCCCTCCCAGTCCCTCCCAGTAACACCCAGTTCCCTCCCAGTTCCCTCCCAGTAACTCCCAGTCTATCCCAGTGCCTCCCAGTTCCCTCCCAGTGACTCCCATTACTTCCCAGTGACCCCCATTCCCCTCCCAGTCCCTCCCAGTCCCTCCCAGTGCTCCCAGTGCTCACCCAGCACGGTGAGCTGGGCAGGGCGGGACCCGCGGGGGGCGGTGCCGTTCCCCTCCCCCACCTGGCACTGGAACTCGGCGTCGTCATCCAGGGACACGCCCGAGATCACCAGGTGGTGCTGCCCTGGACCCAGGAGTGCCCCAGGGGACCCAGGAATGCCCCAGGGGACCCAGGAGTTCAGGGAGGGACCCAGGAGTGCCCCAGGGGACCCAGGAATGCCCCAGGGGACCAAATAGGGGACCCGGGAGTTCGGGAGGGACCCAGGAGTGCCCCAGGGGACCAAATAGGGGACCCAGGAGTTCGGGAGGGACCCAGGAGTTCAGGGAGGGACCCAGGAGTTCGGGGAGGGACCCAGGAGTTCGGGGAGGGACCCAGGAGTTCGGGAAGGGACCCAGGAGTTCGGGGAGGGACCCAGGAGTTCGGGGAGGGACCCAGGAGTTCAGGGAGGGACCCAGGAGTTCGGGAGGGACCCAGGAGTTCGGGAAGGGACCCAGGAGTTCGGGAGGGACCCAGGAGTTCGGGAGGGACCCAGGAGTTCGGGGAGGGACCCAGGAGTTCGGGGAGGGACCCAGGAGTTCGGGAGGGACCCAGGAGTTCGGGAAGGGACCCAGGAGTTCGGGAGGGACCCAGGAGTTCGGGAGGGACCAAGGAGTTTGGGGAGGGACCCAGGAGTTCGGGGAGGGACCCAGGAGTTCGGGAGGGACCCAGGAGTTCGGGGAGGGACCCAGGAGTTCGGGGAGGGACCCAGGAGTTCGGGGAGGGACCAAATAGGGGATCCAGATGTTCAGGGGACCCAGGAGTTCAGGAGGGACCCAGGAGTGCCCCAGGGGACCCAGGAGTTCGGGAGGGACCCAGGAGTTTGGGAAGGGACCCAGGAGTTCGGGGAGGGACCCAGGAGTTCGGGGGGGACCCTGGAGTGCCCCAGTGGACCCAGGAGTTCGGGAGGGACTCCCACCCCCAACCTCCACCTCCTTTAATCCCCATGAAGCCCCTCCCCCTCCCCTTTAGCCCCGCCCACCTTTCCTCGGGTCTCCAGCCAATCGGTAGCGGGGGTGGGCGGGGCCGGGCAGTTGGCCCAATAGGAGCCCGTCCCGTGCCCACTGCACGGCCCCGCCCCCCCGCACGGCGCAGCGAAGCTCCGCCCCCCCGCCCAGCACCGCGCTCCCATTGGTCGGCTCCTCCAGGAATGGCCAGGTGGCCACGCCCACTGGGGGGGAAAGGTGGGGAAAAGGGGCGGGGCTTAAGGAGGCTCCGCCCCCCCCTTCCCGAGTCTGGGTGACCTTTGGTGACCTTTGGTGACCTCTGGTGTGACCCCCCCATGTGACCCCCCCCCCAATTACACCCCATGACCTTTCATGACCCCATGTGACCCTCATGACCCCCCCATGTGACCCCAATTTCACCCCGTGACCCCCAATGTGACCCCTATGACCCCACATGTGACCCCATGTGACCCCCATGACCCCCTCAATGTGACCCCTGTGACCCCACACGTGACCCCCATGAACCCCCATGTGACCCCTATGACCCCACACGTGACCCCCCGTGTGACCCCATGTGACCCCCATGGCCCCATGTGACCCCCATGTGACCCCCATGACCCCCCCAATGTGACCCCTACGACCTCACATGTGACCCCACATGACCCCCATGACCCCCATGTGACCCTCCATGTGACCCCCATGACCCCCATGTGACTCCCACGACCCCACATGATCCCCATGTGACCCCCATGACCCCCATGTGACCCCATGACCCCTCGTGACCCCGTGACCTCTCGTGACCCCGTGACCTCTCGTGACCCCGTGACCTCTCACCTGGGACCCCCCTGAGCAGCAGCACCAGTAGCAGCTGCCGGAGGTCAAAGGGCAAAGGTCAACCCCGTGACCCCTAATTAACCCCCTAATTAACCCCATAGACCCCTAATTAACCCCATAGAGCCCTAATTAGCCCATAGACCCCTAATTACCCATAGAGTCTAATTACCCATAGACCCCTAATTACCCCCATAGACCCCTAATTAACCCCATAGACCCCTAACTATAGACCCCTGATTAACGCATAGACCCTTAATTACCCCATAGACCCCTAATTAGCCCCATGGACCCCTAATTAACCCCATAGACCCCTAACTATAGACCCCTAATTAACCCATAGCCCCCTAATGAACCCATAGACCCCTAATTACCCCCATAGACCCCTTAATTAACCCCATAGATCCCTAATTAACCCCATAGACCCCTAATTATAGACCCCTAATGAACCCATAGACCCCTAATTAACACATAGACCCTTAATTACCCCATAGACCCCTAATTAACCCCATAGACCCCTAATTAACCCATAGACCCCTAATTACCCCCATAGACCCCTAATTAACACATAGACCCTTAATTACCCCATAGACCCCTAATTAACCCCATAGACCCCTAATTACCCCATAGACCCCTAATTAGCCCATAGACCCCTAATGAACCCCCATAGACCCCTAATTACCCCCATAGACCTCTAATTAACCCCATAGACCCTTAATTGCCCCCATAGACCTCTAACCATAGACCCCTAATTACCCCATAGAACCCTAATTAACCTCCATAGACCCCTAATTAACCCCATAGACCCCTAACCATAGACCCCTAATTACCCCATAGAACCCCAATTAAGCTCCATAGACCCCTAATTACCCCCATAGACCCCTAATGAACCCATAGACCCCTCAATTAACCCCATAGACCACTAACCATAGACCCCTAATTAAGCCCATAGACCCCTAATTAACCCCATAGATCCCTAATTAATCCATAGACCCCTAATTAACCCCATAGACCCCTAACCATAGACCCCTAATTAACCCCATAGATCCCTAATTAATCCATAGACCCCTAATTACCCCATAGACCCCTAACCATAGACCCCTAATTAAGCTCCATAGACCCCTAATTAACCCCATAGACCCCTTAATTAACCCCATAGACCCCTAACCATAGACCCCTAATTAACCCCATAGACTCCTAATGAACCCATAGACCCCTAATTAACCCCCATAGACTCCTAATAAACCCCATAGACCCCTAATTACCCCCATAGACCCCTAATTAACCCCATGGATCCCTAATTAACCCCATAGACCCCTAATTACCCCCCGTGGCCCGTCCATGGCAGCGCTGGGAGCGAATGGGCGGGGGGGGCCCGGACGCCTGGGTCCCCTTTCAGGGGGGAGGGGCGGAGCCAGAGACCCCCCCCCAGGCACCTCCCCGGACGCCTGGGTCCCTCCCGAACTCCTGGGTCCCTCCCGAATTCCTGGGTCCCTCCCGAACTCCTGGGTCCCTCCCCCACTGACAGGGGAATGTGGGGAATGTGGGGGGGGGGTGACAGGAACCAGCTGGGACCTGGAGGGACCCAGGCGTCCGAGAGGGACCCAGGAGTTCGGGGGGGACCCAGGCGTCCGAGAGGGACCCAGGAGTTCGGGGGGGATCCATGTTTTGGGATCCCCCCAAATTTACTCCTGGGTCCCTCCCCGAACTCCTGGGTCCCTCCCCGAACTCCTGGGTCCCCCCGAACTCCTGGGTCCCCCCCGAACTCCTGGGTCCCCCCGAACTCCTGGGTCACTCCCCGAACTCCTGGGTCCCTTCCCGAACTCCTGGGTCCCTCCCGAACTCCTGGGTCCCCCCCGAACTCCTGGGTCCATCCCCGAACTCCTGGGTCCCTCCCGAACTCCTGGGTCTCCCCCGAACTCCTGGGTCCCTCCCGAACTCCTGGGTCCCCCCACACTCCTGGGTCCCCCCGAACTCCTGGGTCTCCCCCGAACTCCTGGGTCCCTCCCGAACTCCTGGGTCCCTCCCGAACTCCTGGGTCCCCCCACACTCCTGGGTCCCCCCGAACTCCTGGGTCCCCCCGAACTCCTGGGTCTCCCCCGAACTCCTGGGTCCCTCCCGAACTCCTGGGTCTCCCCCGAACTCCTGGGTCCCCCCCGAACTCCTGGGTCCCCCCCGAACTCCTGGGTCCCTCCCGAACTCCTGGGTCCCCCAGCGCTGCTTATCAAACGTTTCCTTTATTTCCGTGCGTGGGGGGAGCAGCAAATTTTGGGGGGGCAAAGGGGGGGGGGGGGAACCCCCAAACCCCCCCGAATTCCCCTCCCCCCACCCCATTTGGGGGAGGGGCCCAATTTGGGGGGGGGAGGGGCGTGATTTTTGGGGGGGGTGGGGGCTCCCCAAGGTTGGAAAGTGCGATTCAAAGGGGGGGGGGTGGCCCCGATTTTGGGGGGGGTCCCCCCATTCTGGGGGGTCCTTGGCTCTGTGGGGGGGTTGGGTGGGTGGGGGGGACCCCGAATTTCATCCCCTCCCCCCCCCGCCCCCCCCCTCCCTCCCCGTTGTGTTTGGTTGTGGGGGGGGGGGAAGGGCGCGCATGCACCGGAGGGACCCAGGCGTCCGGGAGGGACCCAGGCGTCCGGGAGGGACCCAGGCGTCCGGGAAGAGGCGTGGCTCTCGGCGAAGGGGGCGGAGCCTACGCGGTGGCCGCGGGGGCTGCTGGGAAAGAGAGAGAGAGATCGAAAATCAGAGGGGACCCAGGTGTTCGGGAAGGGACCCAGGAGTTCGGGAGGGACCCAGGAGTTCGGGGAGGGACCCAGGAGTGCGGGAGGGACCCAAGAGTTCGGGAGGGACCCAGGAGTTCGGGAAGGGACCCGGGAGTTCGGGGAGGGACCCAGGAGTTCGGGAAGGGGGGGTGGGGAACCCAGGAGTTCGGGGAGGGACCCAGGAGTTCGGGGAGGGACCCAGGAGTTCGGGAGGGACCCAGGAGTTCGGGGAGGGACCCAGGAGTTCGGGAGGGACCCAGGAGTTCGGGGGGGACCCAGGAGTTCGGGAAGGGACCCAGGAGTTCGGGGAGGGACCCAGGAGTTCGGGAGGGACCCAGGAGTTCGGGAGGGACCCAGGAGTCCGGAGGCCCCACCCCCGCCCCTCCCCCATGCAGCTGCCCCAGGCCCCTCCCCCAATCCTGCAGGGGACCCGCCCTCCACCCCTTGGTGACGTCACCTGTTGCCATGGCAACCGCAGCATTTTCCCCCCCCCCTTTTTGCCCCTCCCCCACTCACGGGTCTTCGGTTGGTCCGGGGGGCTGTGGGGGGAGGGGCGGGTCAGGGGGGGTCCCCAAAATTATGGGGGGGCCCCAATAATGGGGGTGGACCCCAAAGTCTTATGGGGGGGTCTAAATATAGGGGGGGACCCCAAATATGGGGGGATCCCAATAATAGGGGGTCCCCAATAATTTATGGGGGTCATGGGGGGACCCAAATAATGGGGGGGACCCCAATAATATGGGGGGGGTCATAGGGGTCATGGGGGGGGTCCCCAAATAATGGGGGCCCCCAATAATGGGGGGGTCCCCAATAATTTATGGGGGTCATGGGGGGACCCCAATAATATGGGGGAGTCATGGGGGGGTCCCCGAATTATGGGGGGACCCCAAATATGGGGGACACCAATAATAGGGGGGGACCCCAATGTCTTATGGGAGGGACCCCAAATATGGGGGGGACCCCAAATATGTAGGGACCCCAATACTATGGGGGGGGTCATGTGGGGGGGGTCTCAATAATTGGGGGACCCCAATAATAATGGGGACCCCAAAGTTTTTTGGGGGGGGTCCCCAATAATTGGGGGGACCCCAATAATTGATGGGGTCATGGGGGGGTCCCCAATAATAAGGGGGGACCCCAAATGTGGGGGGGTCCTTACCTGGGTTCGGCCTTTTTGCACTTGAACTTCTTACCTATGGGGGGAAATGGGGGGGACCCCAAAATTAAGGGGGGGACCCCCAGAATTGGGGGGGACCCGGGGTGGGGGGGGGGTCGTTTTTGGGGTGTAAATGGGAATATTGGGGTGGTAAAGGGGGATTTTTGGGGGTGCAAAGAGGGGAATTGGGGGTTTGGTGGGGTTGTTCACTCTGGAGCGGAATGATGGCAACAAGAATTGGGGCTCAGGGGGAATTTGGGGGGGTTCAGGGTCAGATTTGGGGGTTCAGGGGGAATTTTGGGGGTCCAGGGTGAAATTTGGGGGTTCAGGGTCAATTTTGGGGTTCAGGGAATATTTTGGGGTTCAAGGTGAATTTGGGGGTTCAGGGTCAGTTTTGGGGTTCGGGGTGAATTTTGGGGGTTCAGAGTCAAATTTTGGGGTTCAAGGTCAAGTTTGGGGTTCTGGTTCAATTTTGGGGTTCAGGGTCAAATTTGGGGGTTCAGGATAAGTTTTGGGGTTCAGGGTCGTATTTGGGGGTTCAGGTTCAATTTGGGGGTTCAGGGTCATATTTGAGGGTTCAGGTTCAATTTTGGGGTTCAGGATCAAATTGGGGGGTTCAAGGTGAATTTGGGGGTCCAGGGTCATATTTGGGGGTTCAGGTTCAATTTTGGGGTTCAGGGTCAGTTTTGGGGGTCCCTGCTGATTTTTGGGGTTCAGGATCAAATTGGGGGGTTCAAGGTGAATTTTGGGGTTCAGGGACATATTTGAGGGTTCAGGGTCAAATTGGGGGGTTCAAGGTCAATTTGGGGGTTCAGGTTCAATTTTGGGGTTCAGGGTCAGTTTTGGGGGTTCAGGGTCAGTTTTGGGGTTCAGGGTCAGTTTTTGGGGGTCAGGATCAAATTGGGGGGTTCAAGGTGAATTTGGGGGTCCAGGGTCATATTTGGGGGTTCAGGTTCAATTTTGGGGTTCAGGGTCAGTTTGGGGCTTCAGGGTCAATTTTGGGGGTTCAGGATCAAATTGGGGGGTTCCAGGTCAATTTTGGGGCTCAGGGCCAATTTTGGGGTTCAGGGTCAGTTTTGGGGGTTCAGGGTCAGTTTTGGGGTTCAGGGTCAGTTTTTGGGGGTCAGGATCAAATTGGGGGGTTCAAGGTGAATTTGGGGGTCCAGGGTCATATTTGGGGGTTCAGGTTCAATTTTGGGGTTCAGGGTCAGTTTGGGGCTTCAGGGTCAATTTTGGGGGTTCAGGATCAAATTGGGGGGTTCCAGGTCAATTTTGGGGTTCAGGTTCAATTTTGGGGTTCAGGGTCAGTTTTGGGGGTTCAGGGTCAAATTTGGGGGTTCAGGGTGAATTTTGGGGTTCAGGGTCAATTTTGGGGGTTCGGGATCAAATTGTGGGGTTCCAGGTCAATTTTGGGGTTCAGGGCCAATTTTGGGGGTTCAGGGTCAAATTTGGGGGTTCAGGGTCAGTTTTGGGGGTTCAGGGTTAAATTTGGGGGTTCAGGGTGAATTTTGGGGTTCAGGGTCAATTTTGGGGGTTCGGGATCAAATTGGGGGGTTCAAGGTGAATTTGGGGGTTCAGGATCAGTTTTGGGGGTTCCGGGTCAAATTTGGGGGTTCAAGGTGAAGTTGGGGGTTCAGGGTCAAATTTGGGGGTTCAGGGTGAATTTTGGGGGTTCAGGGTGAATTTTGGGGTTCAGGATCAATTTTGAGGGTTCAGGGTGAATTTTGGGGGTTCAGCTGATTTTGGGGTGATTTGGGGTATTTTGGGGTGATTTTGAGGTATTTTGGGGTATTTTGGGGTGATTTTGGGGTATTTTGGGGTGTTTGAGGGGGATTTTGGGGTGATTTGGGGGTGATTTTGGGGTGATTAGGGGGGATTTTGGGGTTCACTCACTCAGCGCCACCAGGATCCCGAAGACGAACATCCCGATGGCCAAAACCAGCCCGGCCCAGCGTAGAGATTCATAATCTGCCCAAAATCCCCCAAAATCACCCCAAAATCACCCCCAAAATCACCCCAAATCACCCCAAATCAACCCAACCAACCCAAGCACTCGGAATCTGCCCAAAAACCCCCAAAATCATCCCAAAAATCACCCCCAAAATCACCCCAAATCACCCCAAATCAACCCAACCAGCCCGGCCCAGCGAAGGGAATCGGAATCTGCCCAAAATCCCCCAAAATCACCCCAAAAATCACCCAAAATCACCCCAAATCACCCCAAATCAACCCAACCAGTCTGGCCCAGTGTAGAGAATCGGAATCTGCCCCAAAATCCCCCGAAATCACCCCAAAAATCACCCCAAATCACCCCCAAAATCACCCCCCCCCCCCCAATTCTCACCATAGTTGAAGGGATCCTTGGCCCGGGCGGCTTCTGGGGAGAAAGGGACCCAGGAGTTCGGGAGGGACCCAGGAGTTCGGGGGGGACCCAGGAGTTCGGGAGGGACCCAGGAGTTCGGGGGGGGACCCAGGAGTTCGGGAGGGACCCAGGAGTTCGGGAGGGGACCCAGGAGTTCGGGAGGGACCCAGGAGTTCGGGGGGGACCCAGGAGTTCGGGAGGGACCCAGGAGTTCGGGGGGGGACCCAGGAGTTCAGGAGGGACCCAGGAGTTCGGGTGTTTCCCTGACACTCTGTTCACTCTGGAGCGTAATGATGGGGACATGCAGGGTCTGTTCATTCAGTCTGTTCACTCTGGAGTGGAATGATGGGGTTGTGCAGGGTCTGTTCACTCTGGAGCGGAATGATGGGGATATAGGGGTTTGTTCACTCTGGAGCGGAATGATGGGGACATGTGGGGTCTGTTCACTCTGGAGCGGAATGATGGGGACACAGGGGGTCTGTTCACTCTGGAGCGGAATGATGGGGACATGCGGGGTCTGTTCACTCTGGAGCGGAATGATGGGGACGTGCAGGGTCTGTTCACCCTGGAGCGGAATGATGGGGACGTGCAGGGTCTGTTCACTCTGGAGTGGAATGATGGGGAAATAGGGGTTTGTTCACTCTGGAGCGGAATGATGGGGACATGAGGGGTCTGTTCACTCTGGAGTGGAATGATGGGGACATGCAGGGTCTGTTCATTCAGTCTGTTCACTCTGGAGCGGAATGATGGGGACATGAGGGGTCTGTTCACTCTGGAGCAGAATAGTGGGGACATGGGGGGTGTGTTCACTCTGGAGCGGAATGATGGGGACATGCAGGGTCTGTTCATTCAGTCTGTTCACTCTGGAGCGGAATGATGGGGACATGAGGGGTCTGTTCACTCTGGATCGGAATGATGGGGACATGTGGGGTCTGTTCACTCTGGAGCGGAATGATGGGGACAAGGGGGGTTTGTTCACTCTGGAGCGGAATGATGGGGACAAGGGGGGTTTGTTCACTCTGGAGAGGAATGGTGGGGACGTGCAGGGTCTGTTCACTCTGGAGTGGAATGATGGGGTTGTGCAGGGTCTGTTCACTCTGGAGCGTAATGATGGGGACGTGCTGGGTCTATTCATTCAGTCTGTTCACTCTGGAGCGGAATAATGGGGACATGAGGGGTCTGTTCACTCTGGAGCGGAATGATGGGGTTGTGCAGGGTCTGTTCACTCTGGAGCGGAATGATGGGGACACGGGGGGTCTGTTCACTCTGGAGCGGAATGATGGGGACATGAGGGGTCTGTTTACTCTGGAGCGGAATGATGGGGACATGCGGGGTCTGTTCACTCTGGATCGGAATGATGGGGACATGCGGGGTCTGTTCACTCTGGAGCGGAATGGTGGGGACATGGCGGGTGTGTTCACTCTGAAGCGGAATGATGGGGTTGTGCAGGGTCTGTTCACTCTGGATCGGAATGATGGGGACATGAGGGGTCTGTTCACTCTGGAGCGGAATGATGGGGACATGCGGGGTCTGTTCACTCTGGAGTGGAATGATGGGGACGTGCAGGGTCTGTTCACTCTGGAGCGGAATGATGGGGACATGAGGGGTTTGTTCACTCTGGAGCGGAATGGTGGGGACGTGCATGGTCTGTTCACTCTGGAGCGTAATGATGGAGATATAAGGTCTGTTCACTCTGGAGCGGAATGATGGGGATATAAGGTCTGTTCACTCTGGAGCGGAATGATGGGGACATGAGGGGTCTGTTCATTCAGTCTGTTCACTCTGGAGCGGAATGATGGGGTTGTGCAGGGTCTGTTCACTCTGGAGCGGAATGATGGGGACATGAGGGGTCTGTTCACTCTGGAGCGGAATGATGGGGACGTGCAGGGTCTGTTCACTCTGGAGCAGAATGATGGGGAAATAGGGGTTTGTTCACTCTGGAGCGGAACGGTGGGGACATGCAGGGTCTGTTAATTCAGTCTGTTCACTCTGGTGCGGAATGGTGGGGACACGGGGGTCTGTTCACTCTGAAGCGGAATGATGGGGACATGAGGGGTCTGTTCACTCTGGAGCGGAATGATGGGGACGTGCAGGGTCTGTTCACTCTGAAGCGGAATGATGGGGACGTGCAGGGTCTGTTCACTCTGAAGCGGAATGATGGGGACATGAGGGGTCTGTTCACTCTGGAGCGGAATGATGGGGACGTGCAGGGTCTGTTCACTCTGGAGCGGAATGATGGGGGCATGAGGGGTCTGTTCACTCTGGAGTGGAATGATGAGGACATGAGGTGTGTGTTCATTCAGTCTGTTCACTCTGGAGCGGAATGATGGGGATGTAGGGGTCTGTTCACTCTGGAGCGGAATGATGGGGACATGAGGGGTCTGTTCACTCTGGAGCGGAATGATGGGGACATGAGGGGTCTGTTCACTCTGGAGCGGAATGTTGGGGACATGGGGGATCTGTTCACTCTGGAGCGGAATGATGGGGACATGGGGGGTTTGTTCACTCTGGAGCGGAATGATGGGGACATGAGGGGTCTGTTCACTCTGGATCGGAATGATGGGGACATGCGGGGTCTGTTCACTCTGGAGCGGAATGGTGGGGACATGGCGGGTGTGTTCACTCTGGAGCGGAATGATGGGGACATGGGGGGTCTGTTCACTCTGGAGCGGAATGATGGGGACATGGGGGGTCTGTTCACTCTGGAGCGGAATGATGGGGACATGAGGGGTCTGTTCACTCTGGAGCGGAATGATGGGGACGTGAGGGGTCTGTTCACTCTGGAGCGGAATGATGGGGACATGGGGGGTCTGTTCACTCTGGAGTGGAATGATGGGGACATGGGGGGTCTGTTCACTCTGGAGCGGAATGATGGGGACATGAGGGGTCTGTTCACTCTGGAGCGGAATGATGGGGACGTGAGGGGCCTGTTCACTCTGGAGCGGAATGATGGGGACATGGGGGGTCTGTTCGCTCTGGAGCGGAATGATGGGGACATGAGGGGTCTGTTCACTCTGGAGCGGAATGATGGGGACATGTGGGGTCTGTTCACTCTGGAGCAGAATGATGGGGAAATAGGGGTTTGTTCACTCTGGAGCGGAATGATGGGGACAAGGGGGGTTTGTTCACTCTGGAGCGGAATGATGGGGACAAGGGGGGTTTGTTCACTCTGGAGCGGAATGGTGGGGACGTGCAGGGTCTGTTCACTCTGAAGTGGAATGATGGGGTTGTGCAGGGTCTGTTCACTCTGGAGCGTAATGATGGGGACGTGCTGGGTCTGTTCATTCAGTCTGTTCACTCTGGAGCGGAATGATGGGGACATGAGGGGTCTGTTCACTCTGGAGCGGAATGATGGGGTTGTGCAGGGTCTGTTCACTCTGGAGCAGAATGATGGGGATGTAGGGGTCTGTTCACTCTGAAGCGGAATGATGGGGACATGCGGGGTCTGTTCACTCTGGAGCGGAATGATGGGGACATGAGGGGTCTGTTCACTCTGGAGCGGAATGATGGGGACATGAGGGGTCTGTTCACTCTGGATCGGAATGATGGGGACATGCGGGGTCTGTTCACTCTGGAGCGGAATGGTGGGGACATGGCGGGCGTGTTCACTCTGAAGCGGAATGATGGGGTTGTGCAGGGTCTGTTCACTCTGGAGCGGAATGATGGGGACATGAGGGGTCTGTTCACTCTGGAGCGGAATGATGGGGATATAAGGTCTGTTCACTCTGGAGCGGAATGATGGGGACGTGCAGGGTCTGTTCACTCTGGAGCGGAATGATGGGGATATAGGGGTTTGTTCACTCTGGAGCGGAATGATGGGGACATGTGGGGTCTGTTCACTCTGGAGCGGAATGATGGGGTTGTGCAGGGTCTGTTCACTCTGGAGCGGAATGATGGGGACATGGGGGATCTGTTCACTCTGGAGCGGAATGATGGGGACATGCGGGGTCTGTTCACTCTGGAGCGGAATGATGGGGACGTGCAGGGTCTGTTCACCCTGGAGCGGAATGATGGGGACGTGCAGGGTCTGTTCACTCTGGAGTGGAATGATGGGGAAATAGGGGTTTGTTCACTCTGGAGCGGAATGATGGGGACATGAGGGGTCTGTTCACTCTGGAGTGGAATGATGGGGACATGCAGGGTCTGTTCATTCAGTCTGTTCACTCTGGAGCGGAATGATGGGGACATGAGGGGTCTGTTCACTCTGGAGCAGAATAGTGGGGACATGGGGGGTATGTTCACTCTGGAGCGGAATGATGGGGACATGCAGGGTCTGTTCATTCAGTCTGTTCACTCTGGAGCGGAATGATGGGGACATGAGGGGTCTGTTCACTCTGGATCGGAATGATGGGGACATGTGGGGTCTGTTCACTCTGGAGCGGAATGATGGGGAAATAGGGGTTTGTTCACTCTGGAGCAGAATGATGGGGACAAGGGGGGTTTGTTCACTCTGGAGCGGAATGATGGGGACAAGGGGGGTTTGTTCACTCTGGAGAGGAATGGTGGGGACGTGCAGGGTCTGTTCACTCTGAAGTGGAATGATGGGGTTGTGCAGGGTCTGTTCACTCTGGAGCGTAATGATGGGGACGTGCTGGGTCTGTTCATTCAGTCTGTTCACTCTGGAGCGGAATAATGGGGACATGAGGGGTCTGTTCACTCTGGAGCGGAATGATGGGGTTGTGCAGGGTCTGTTCACTCTGGAGCGGAATGATGGGGACACGGGGGGTCTGTTCACTCTGGAGCGGAATGATGGGGACATGAGGGGTCTGTTCACTCTGGAGCGGAATGATGGGGACATGCGGGGTCTGTTCACTCTGGAGCGGAATGATGGGGACAAGGGGGGTCTGTTCACTCTGGAGCGGAATGATGGGGACATGAGGGGTCTGTTCACTCAATCTGTTCACTCTGGAGCGGAATGACGGCCCCGTTCTCTCCTCACCCCCCCTCAGCCCCCCCTCCCGGCCACACCCTGCGTTTGTTTAAGCCCCGCCCCCCCACGCCCCTCCCCCCGCCCCCCCCCCATGCTGCGGCAACAGTGCGGGGACCCCCCCGCCCCTCCCCCACCCCCACCCATCCCGACCCCCCCAATTCTGCACCCACCTGTACCTGCACCCCCCCCATTCTGCACCCCCCCCAACCTCACCCCCCCATGCACCCCCCAATTCCGCACCCCTAAATCTCCCTTATAGTGACCCCCCCAATTCTGCACCCCCCGTCCTGCACCCCCCTGATTCTGCACCCCCAATCCCGCACCCCCCACCCATCCTGACCCCCCCATTTTGCACCCCCCCGTACCGTGCACCCCCTATTTCTGCGCCCCCCCCAATTCTGCACCCCCCCCACCCATCCCGACCCCCCCAATTCTGCACCCCCAGACCCCCAAACCCCTTCCTTTCCCCCCCCCCAATTTTGCACCCACCTGATCCTTCACCCCCTATATCTGCACCCCCCCCAATTCTGCACCCCCCACCCATCCTGACCCCCCCAATTCTGCACCCCCCCACTTCCGCACCCCCCAATTCTGCAGCCCCTAATTCCACCCCCCACCCATCACCCCCCCCGCTCTGCAGCACCCACCTGTACCCACCCCCCCATCCACCCCCCCAAATTCCGCCCCCCCCCCCACCCCCCCATCCCCCTCCGCACCCCCAGGACCCCCCAATTCTGCCCCCCCCATCCCCCCCCCCCCCCCAACCTCCCATCGCGGGCTCCGTGGGGGTGGCCATGGCGGGGGCGATCGGGTTCGTTCGGCTCAATTCGGCTCCGTTCGGCTCCGGGGTCCGATCGGGTTCGTTCGGCTCAATTCGGCTCCGTTCGGCTCCGGGGTCCCTTCGGCTCCGCTCGGCTCCTCCCGGATCCGTTCGGCTCCACTCGGCACCGTTCGGCTGCGCTCGGCTCCACTCGGCTCAGTTCTGGTCCCTTCGGCTCCGCTCGGGTCCCTTCGGCTCCGTTCGGCTCCACTCGGGCCCCTTCGGCTCCGCTCGGGTCCCTTCGGCTCCGCTCGGGTCCATTCGGCTCCACTCGGGTCCCTTCGGCTCCGCTCGGGTCCCTTCGGCTCCGCTCGGGTCCCTTCGGCTCCACTCGGGTCCCTTCGGCTCCGCTCGGGTCCCTTCGGCTCCGCTCGGGTCCCTTCGGCTCCGTTCGGCTCCACTTGGCTCAATTAGGGTCACTTCGGCTCCGCTCGGCTCAATTCGGACCCGTTCGGCACCGGCGGGGGCGGAGCCACAGAGGAGGCCCCGCCCACGAGAGTCGGGACTCGGGGCGGGGGGACCCAGGAGTTCGGGAAGGGAACCCAAAGGGACCCAGGAGTTCTGGGGGGTCGGGGGGACGCAAGAGTTCGGGAGGGACCCCCAGAGGAACCCAGGAGTTCGGGCCAATGATCATTGGGTGTTGGGTGCCCATTGGGTGTTGGGTGCCCATTGGGTGGGCAATGACCAATGAGATGTTGGGTGAGTCCCCATTGGGTGTTTGGTGCCCATTGGGTGGCCAGTGACCAATGACCATGAGTTGTTGGGTGCCCATTGGGTGCCCATGAGGTGACCAATGACCAATGAGGTGTTGGGTCCCCATTGGGTGTTGGGTGCCCATGAGGTGGCCAATGACCAATGAGATGTTGGGTGAGTCCCCATTGGGTGTTTGGTGCCCAATGACCAATGAGCTGTTGGGTCCCCATTGGGTGTTGGGTGCCCATTGGGTAGCCAATGACCAATGAGGTGTTGGGTGCCCATTGGGTGGCCAATGACCAATGAGCTGTTGGGTCCCCATTGGGTGTTGGGTGCCCATAGGTGGTCAATGACCAATGACCAATGAGCTGTTGGGTCCCCATTGGGTGTTGGGTGCCCATTGGGTGGCCAGTGACCAATGAGGTGTTGGGTGGGTGCCCATTGGCTGTTGGGTGCCCATTGGGTGGCCAATGACCAATGACCAATGAGGTGTTGGGTCCCCATTGGGTGTTGGGTGCCCATTGGGTGGCAAATGACCAGTGAGGTGTTGGGTGCCCATTGGGTGGCCAATGATCAATGACCAATGAGCTGTTGGGTCCCCATTGGGTGTTGGGTCCCCATTGGGTGGCCAATGACCAATGAGTTGTTGGGTGCCCATTGGGTGGCCAATGACCAATGACCATGAGCTGTTGGGTCCCCATTGGGTGTTGGGTGCCCATGAGGTGGCCAATGACCAATGAGGTGTTGGGTGCCCATTGGGTGGCCAATGACCAATGACTAATGAGCTGTTGGGTCCCCATTGGGTGTTGGGTGCCCATTGGGTGGCCAATGACCAATGAGGTGTTGGGTGCCCATTGGGTGGCCAATGACCAATGACTAATGAGCTGTTGGGTCCCCATTGGGTGTTGGGGGCCCATTGGGTGGCCAGTGACCAATGAGGTGTTGGGTGGGTGCCCATTGGCTGTTGGGTGCCCATTGGGTGGCCAATGACCAATGACCAATGAGCTGTTGGGTGCCCATTGGATGTTGGGTGCCCATTGGGTGGCAAATGACCAATGAGGTGTTGGGTGCCCATTGGATGGCCAATGACCAATGACCATGAGCTGTTGGGTGCCCATTGGCTGTTGGGTGCCCATAGGTGGGCAATGACCAATGACCAATGAGGTGTTGGGTCCCCATTGGGTGCTGGGTGCCCATTGGGTGGCCAATGACCAATGAGGTGTTGAGTGCCCATTGGATGGCCAATGACCAATGACCATGAGCTGTTGGGTCCCCATTGGGTGTTGGGTGCCCATGAGGTGTCCAATGACCAATGAGGTGTTGGGTCCCCATTGGGTGCTGGGCGCTCCTTGGGTGGCCAATGACCAATGAGGTGTTGAGTGCCCATTGGGTGGCCAATGACCAATGACCAATGAGCTGTTGGGTCCCCATTGGGTGTTGGGTGCCCATTGGGTGGCCAGTGACCAATGAGGTGTTGGGTGGGTGCCCATTGGCTGTTGGGTGCCCATTGGGTGGCCAATGACCAATGAGCTGTTGGGTCCCCATTGGGTGTTGGGTGCCCATTGGGTGGCCAATGACCAATGACCATGAGCTGTTGGGTCCCCATTGGGTGTTGGGTGCCCATGAGGTGTCCAATGACCAATGAGGTGTTGGGTCCCCATTGGGTGTTGGGTGCCCATGAGGTGGCCAATGACCAATGAGGTGTTGGGTGCCCATTGGGTGGCCAATGACCAATGAGGTGTTGGGTCCCCATTGGGTGCTGGGTGCCCATTGGGTGGCCAATGACCAATGAGGTGTTGAGTGCCCATTGGATGGCCAATGACCAATGACCATGAGCTGTTGGGTGCCCATTGGGTGTTGGGTGCCCATAGGTGGTCAATGACCAATGACCAATGAGGTGTTGGGTCCCCATTGGGTGCTGGGTGCCCATTGGCTGGCCAATGACCAATGAGATGTTGGGTGGGTCCCCACTGGGTGCTGGGTCCCCATTGGGTGCTGGGTCCCCATTGGTTGCCGGGTGACGCCGCCGCGTTGGGTGACAACGCGGTGCCCAATGACGACAAGACCTTGGGTGCCTCTGACCCCGCCCCCCCGGCCACGCCCCATGGGGGGAGGGGCCGCTTTATTGGGGGGGGAGGGATGGTGGGCGTGTCCATCTGTCCCAGCTTAGGGGGGCACCTGTGGGGGAGGGGACACATGGAGGGGACCCAGGCGTCCGGGGGAACCCCCAAAATTGGGGACCCAGGCGTCCAGGCCACTCACCCTCATCGCATCCGCGTGGACAAACCTGCGAGACAAAGGGGTTCATGGGGGGACCCAGGCGTCCGGGAGGGACCCAGGAGTGCCCCGGGGACCCAGGAGTGCCCTAGGGACCCAGGAGTTCGGGGAGGGACCCAGGAGTTTGGGGAGGGACCCAGGAGTTCCAGGGGAACCCAGGAGTTCAGGGAGGGACCCAGGAGTTCAGGAGGGGACCCAGGAGTTCGGGAGGGACCCAGGAGTTCGGGAGGGGACCCAGGCGTCCGGGAGGGACCCAGGCGTCCGGCCACTCACGTCGCATCGATTGCCTCAGGGGCCCCTCGGTCTCATCTGGCTCCCCCGTCCTGGGGACCAGTGACCCCAGTTACCTCCCAGTCCCTCCCAGTAACTCCCAGTACTCCCAGTTCCCTCCATTCCCTCCCAGTTCCCCCCAGTTCTTCCAGTTCCCCCCAATCCCTCCCAGTCCCTCCCAGTTCATCCCAGTCTTTCCCAGTGCCCCCCAAATCACTTCCCAGTTCCTCCCAGTGCTCCCAGTTCCCCCCAGATCCCTCCATTCCCTCCAAGTTCATCCCAGTCCCTCCCAGTAACTCCCAGTGCCCCCCAAATCCCTTCCCAGTTCCTCCAGTTCCCCCAAATCCCTCCCAGTAACTCCCAGTTCATCCCAGTCCCTCCCAGTATCTACCAGTTCCCCCCATTCCCTCCCAGTTCCCCCCAGTTCCTCCAGTTCCACCCAATCCCCTTGCAGTCCCTTCCAGTTCCTCCCAGTCCCATCCCAGTAACTCCCAGTGCTCCCAGTTTACCCCCAGACCCCCCCCAGTCCCTCCCAGTCTCTCAGTCCCATCCCAGTCCCATCCCAGTCCATCCCAGTTCCCTCCCACTCCATCCCAGTCCCATCCCAGTCCCATTCCAGTTCCCCTCCCAGTCCCATTCCAGTTCCCCTCCCAATCCCCTCCCAGTCCCTCCCAGACCCTCCCAGTCCCCCCCAGTTCATCCCAGTCCCTCCCAGTCCATCCCAGTCCCATCCCAGTCCCTCCCAGTCCCATCCCAATCCCCTCCCAGTCCCTCCCAGTCCATCCCAGTTCCCTCCCAGACCCTCCCAGTCCCCCCAGTTCATCCCAGTCCCCCCCAGTCCCTCCCAGTCCATCTCAGTCCCCCCCAATTCCATCCCAATCCCCTCCCAGTCCCCTCCCAGTCCCTCCCAGACCCTCCCAGTCCCCCCCAGTTCATCCCAGTCCCTCCCAGTCCCCCCCAGTCCATCCCAATCCCATCCCAGTCCCTCCCAGTCCATCCCAGTCCCTCCCAATCCCATCCCAGTCCCTCCCAGTCCCCTCCCAATCCTCTCCCAGTGCCCCCCAGTCCCTCCCTGTCCATCCCAGTCCCTCCCAATCCCTCCCAGTCCCTCCCAGACCCTCCCAGACCGTCCCAGTCCCCCCCAGTTCATCCCAGTCCCTCCCAGTCCCTCCCAGTTCCCTCCCAGTTCCCTCCCAGTTCCCTCCCAGTCCCATCCCAATCCCCTCCCAGTCCCTCCCAATCCCCTCCCAGTCCCCGCCAGTCCATCCCAATCCCATCCCAGTCCCTCCCAGTCCATCCCAGTCCCTCCCAATCCCATCCCAGTCCCTCCCAGTCCCCTCCCAATCCTCTCCCAGTGCCCCCCAGTCCCTCCCTGTCCATCCCAGTCCCTCCCAATCCCTCCCAGTCCCTCCCAGACCCTCCCAGACCGTCCCAGTCCCCCCCAGTTCATCCCAGTCCCTCCCAGTCCCTCCCAGTTCCCTCCCAGTTCCCTCCCAGTTCCCTCCCAGTCCCATCCCAATCCCCTCCCAGTCCCTCCCAATCCCCTCCCAGTCCCCCCCAGTCCCTCCCAATCCAATCCCAGTCCCCCCCAGTCCATCCCAATCCCATCCCAGTCCCTCCCAGTCCATCCCAGTTCCCCCAGTTACTTGGGCTGTTGGTCGAATTTGCAGCGGCAGCGCCGACCTGGGGGGGAGGGGAGGGGAGGGGAGGGGAGGGGAGGGGAGGGGAGGGGGGAGGGGCAACAATTTGGGGGAAAAAACGACGGATTTGGGAAAAAACCCAAATAAACCAACAGATGGGGGGTTGGGGAGAATCGGGTTAATGTGAAATTCGGAGATTTTGGGGGGATTTTGGGGGGATTTGGGTGGTTTGGGGTGGTTTGGGTGATTTGGGGTGATTTTGGGGTGATTTTGGGGTGATTTGGGGAGATTTTGGGGGGTGATTTTGGGGTGATTTTGGGTGTTTTGGGCGATTTTTGGGGGGCGATTTTGGGGAGATTTGGGGCGATTTTGGGTGATTTGGGGCGATTTTGGGGCAATTTTGGCTGATTTTGGGTGGTTTTGGGGTGATTTTGGATGTTTTGGGTGATTTGGGCTATTTTGGGGTGATTTTGGCTGATTTTGGGTGGTTTTGGGGTAATTTTGGGGAGATTTGGGGTGATTTTGGATGTTTTGGGTGATTTGGGGCAATTTTGGCTGATTTTGGGTGGTTTTGGGGGTGATTTTGGGGAGATTTGGGGTGATTTTGGATGTTTTGGGTGATTTGGGGCAATTTTGGGTGATTTGGGTGATTTGGGGCGATTTTGGGATGATTTTGGCTGATTTTGGGTGGTTTTGGGGTAATTTTGGGGAGATTTGGGGTGATTTTGGGTGATTTGGGGCGATTTTGGGGTGATTTTGGCTGACTTTGGGTGGTTTTGGGGTGATTTTGGGGAGATTTGGGGTGATTTTGGGTGTTTTGGGTGATTTTGGGCAATTTTGGCTGATTTTGGGTGGTTTTGGGGTGATTTTGGGGAGATTTGGGGTGATTTTGGATGTTTTGGGTGATGTGGGGCAATTTTGGCTGATTTGGGTGATTTGGGGCGATTTTGGGGTGATTTTGGCTGATTTTGGGTGGTTTTGGGGTAATTTTGGGGAGATTTGGGGTGATTTTGGGTGATTTGGGGCGATTTTGGGGTGGTTTTGGCTGATTTTGGGTGGTTTTGGGGGTGATTTTGGGGAGATTTGGGGCGATTTTGGATGTTTTGGGTGATTTAAGGCGATTTTGGGGCGATTTTGGCTGATTTTGGTTGATTTTGGGTGTTTTGGGTGATTAGGGGGCAATTTTGGCTGATTTTGGGTGATTTTGGGGTAATTTTGGGGTGACTTTGGTTGATTTGGGGGATGTTGGGGCAATTTTGGCTGATTTTGAGTAATTTTTGGGTAATTTTGGATGTTTTGGGTGATTTTGGGGCAATTTTGGCTGATTTTGAGTAATTTTGGGGTATTTTTGGGTGTTTTGGGTGATTTTGGGGCAATTTTGGCTGATTTTGGGTTATTCTTGGGTGTTTTGGGAGATTTTGGGTGTTATGGGTGATTTTGGGGCATTTGGAGAGTTTTGGGTGATTTTGGGGAGATTTGGGGACTTTTGGGTGATTTGGGGCAATTTTGGGTGATTTGGGGGTGATTTTTGGGTGACTTTGGGTGATTTTGGGTGATTTTGGGGCAATTTTGGCCGATTTTAGGTGATTTTGGGGTGTTTTGGGTGATTTGGTGTGTTTTGGGTGATTTTGGGGAGATTTTGGGTGATTTTGGGACATTTTGGATGATTTTTGGGGCAATTTTGGCTGATTTTGGGGTAATTTTGGGGTGATATTGGATGTTTTGGGTGATTTTGGGACGATTTGGGGTGTTTTGGGTTATTTTGGGGTGATTTTGGGCAATTTTGGGTGATTTTTGGGGCAATTTTGGGTGATTTTGGGGCGATTTTTGTTGATTTTGGGTGTTTTGGGGTGATTTTGGGTTCTTTTGGGGTGATTTAGGCTGATTTAGGGCGTTTTGGGGCTTTTCTAAGGTGATTTTTGCCGAATCTTGGGGTCATTTTTGCCCATTTTGGGGTGGTTTGGGGCGTTTTTGGGGCATTTTGGGCCATTTTGGGGCGTTTTTAGGTGATTTCGGGGTGATTTTTGATGATTTCGGGGTGATTTTTGTTGATTTCGGGGTGTTTGGGGTCGTTTTTGGGGTGATTTTGGCCGATTTTGGGGTACGCACTGAGGATGATGAGGATCCCCAGAATGAACACGGGAGATTTTGGGGAGTTTTGGGCTGATTTTGGGTGTTTTTGGGCTGATTTTGGGTGTTTTGGGGGCGTTTTTAGGTGATTTCGGGGTGACTTTTGATGATTTTGGGTGATTTTTGATGATTTCGGGGTGTTTGGGGTCGTTTTTGGGGTGATTTTGGCCGATTTTGGGGTACGCACTGAGGATGATGAGGATGCCCAGCACAAACACAACGCCAGCGAAGATCAAACCCCCGAGCCGCAGCGAATCGTAATCTGGGGAGGGGGTCACGTGATCGAGGGGGCGGAGCCACACCGGAACACGTGACACCCCCACCCGCGACCCCTCCCTTCATACTCACCGTAATGGAAACGCCCGTCCGGGTCCTCAGGGGGCGCTGTGGAGGGACCCAGGAGTTCGGGAGGGACCCAGGAGTTCGGGAGGGGACCCAGGAGTTCGGGGGGGACCCAGGAGTGCGGGGAGGGACCCAGGAGTTCGGGGGGGACCCAGGAGTTCGGGAGGGACCCAGGAGTTCGGGGGGGACCCAGGAGTGCGGGGAGGGACCCAGGAGTTCGGGAGGGACCCAGGAGTTCGGGGGGGACCCAGGAGTGCGGGGAGGGACCCAGGAGTTCGGGGGGGACCCAGGAGTTCGGGAGGGACCCAGGAGTTCGGGGGGGACCCAGGAGTGCGGGGAGGGACCCAGGAGTGCGGGGAGGGACCCAGGAGTTCGGGAGGGACCCAGGAGTGTGGGGAGGGACCCAGGAGTGCCCCAAGGGACCTAAGAGTTCAGGGGGACCCAGTATTGGGGAGGGACCCAGGAGTTCGGGGGGGACCCAGGAGTTCAGGGGGACCCAGGTATTGAGGAGGGACCCAGGAGTGCCCCAAAAGACCCAGGAGTGCAGAAGGGACCCAGGAGTGCCCCAAGGGACCCAGGAGTTCAGGAGGGACCCAGGAGTTCGGGAGGGACCCAGGAGTGCCCCAAGGGACCCAGGAGTTCAGGGGGACCCAGTATTGGGGAGGGACCCAGGAGTGTGGAGAGGGACCCAGGAGTACCCCAAGGGACCCAGGAGTTCAGGGGGACCCAGGAGTTCAGGGGGACCCAGTATTGGGGAGGGACCCAGGAGTGCCCCAAGGGACCCAGGAGTTCAGGAGGGACCCAGGAGTGTGGGGAGGGACCCAGGAGTTCGGGGGGGACCCAGGAGTTCAGGGGCACCCAGGAGTTCGGGGGGACCCAGGAGTTCAGGGGGACCCAGTATTGGGGAGGGACCCAGGAGTGCCCCAAGGGACCCAGGAGTTCAGGAGGGACCTAGGAGTGTGGGGAGGGACCCAGGAGTTCGGGAGGGACCCAGGAGTACCCCAAGGGACCTAAGAGTTCAGGGGGACCCAGTATTGGGGAGGGACCCAGGAGTTCGGGGGGGACCCAGGAGTTCGGGGAGAGGACCCAGGAGTTCGGGGGGACCCAGGAGTTCAGGGGGACCCAGCATTGGGGAGGGACCCAGGAGTGCCCCAAGGGACCCAGGAGTTCGGGAACGGACCCAGGAGTTCGAGGGCTCCCGAACTCCTGGGTCCCTCACTCACCTGCTCCCGGGGCCATGGCGGCCGCCCCTCCCCCACCACTGAGAACTGGGAGAAAACGGGGGAGAATTGGGCAAAAAATGAGGCAAATCGGGCAAAAATGAGGGAAATCGGCCCCAGAAAATCAATGAATTTGGTCAAAAATGGGGGAAAATCGGGCAAAAAATGGGGGAAAATCGGCAAAATGGAGTAAAATTGGGCAAAATGGGGCAGAATTGGGTAAATTGGGAGGAACGACCGTTGTCGTGGAGACGTGACCTTGGCCCCTCCCCCCGCCCTTGCCAAGGGACCCAGGCGTCCGGGGGGGGACCCAGGCGTCCCCCGGACGCCTGGGTCCCCCCCCGGACGCCTGGGTCCCCCCATAAAAGAGTAGCCCCCTATTCCCTTCACCCCCCCAATACCTGGCTCCCCGGACGCCTGGGTCCCTCCCGGACGCCTGGGTCCCCTCCCGGACGCCTGGGTCCCCTGCCCGGCCGGGTTATTTTTAACCCTCTATCCCCGTTGGTCGAAACATCCGGAGGCGTCAGTGACTGCGCCCGGACGCCTGGGTCCCTGGGGCACTCCTGGGTCCCTCTCGGACGCCTGGGGCACTCCTGGGTCCCCTCCTGAACGCCTGGGTCCCTCCCGAACTCCTGGGTCCCCTCCCGGATGCCTGGGTCCCCTCCTGAACGCCTGGGTCCCCTCCCGGACGCCTGGGTCCCTGGGGCACTCCTGGGTCCCCTCCCGAACGCCTGGGTCCCCTCCTGAACGCCTGGGTCCCCTCCCGGACGCCTGGGTCCCCTCCCAGACGCCTGGGTCCCTGGGGCACTCCTGGGTCCCTCCCGGACGCCTGGGTCCCCTCCCGGACGCTTGGGTCCCTGGGGCACTCCTGGGTCCCTCCCGGACGCCTGGGTCCCTGGGGCACTCCTGGGTCCCCCCCGGACGCCTGGGTCCCCTCCCAGTCAACTCCACCAATAACCCCCCCCAGTACCCCCCCCCATTTACCTCCCAGTAACTCCCAATCTCCTTCTAGCGCCCCCTAGTGGGCTCCCAGTAACTCCCAGTTCCCTCCCAGTAACCAACCCAGTAACTCCCAGTAACCCCTCCCAGTCCCCCCCAGTGTCCCCCCAGTAACACCCACCCCCCCCCCCAATCAATGTCCCTTTGTCCGTCCCTCGGCCTCGAGCCAGAGACCGACAAACGGCGCCTTTGTCTGGGGGGACCCAGGCGTCCGGGGGGGACCCAGGCGTCCGGGGAGGGACCCAGGCATCCGGGAGGGACCCAGGAGTTCGGGAGGGGACCGAGGAGTTCACGGGGGACCCAGGAGTTCGGGGAGGGACCCAGGAGTTCGGGGGGGGGACCCAGGAGTTTGGGAGGGACCCAGGAGTTTGGGGAGGGACCCAGGAGTTCAGGGAGGGACCCAGGAGTTCGGGGGGGACCCAGGAGTTCGGGAGGGGACCCAGGAGTTCGGGAGGGACCCAGGAGTTCGGGGGGGGGACCCAGGAGTTCGGGGGGGGGACGCAGGAGTTCGGGAGGGACCCAGGAGTTCGGGGGGGGGACCCAGGAGTTCGGGAGGGACCCAGGAGTTCGGGGAGGGACCCAGGAGTTCGGGGGGGGGACCCAGGAGTTCGAGAGGGACCCAGGAGTTCGGGAGGGACCCAGGAGTTCGGGGGGGGGACCCAGGAGTTCGGGAGGGACCCAGGAGTTTGGGGAGGGACCCAGGAGTTTGGGGGGGGGTGTGTCCAATTTTGGGGGGATTTTGGGGCGAAATTTGGGGGGGGGTTGTCAATGGGGTTGTTGCTGCTGCTGCTGCTTGGGGGCGTGGCCTGGGTAGGGGGCGTGGCCTCGGGAGTCCCCGGATGTGCCCTGGGTTGCGAATGCGATGCCGACAGCGCCCTCTGCAGGACGGGCGGACCCGCCGCTCCCCGCCCGCTCCCACCGCGATTGGCTGCGCTGTGAGTGACGTCACCCCCACGTGACCTCCGCCCCGCCCCCTCCTCCCCTTCCCCCACCCTTTAGGCCCCTCCCCCCTTTTTATAGACACCCCCCCCCCTTAGTTTTGCCCCCCCCCTTAAAACCCCGTGAATTCCACCCCCTTGGCCACGCCCCTTGCATGCGCGTGATGACGTCACCATTGAGGCCACGCCCCTCGCCCTCGGTTGGGGGCGGGGTTTATTTTGGATGCCCAGTTGAACCAGTTTATCCCAGTTCGTCCCAGTCCATCCCAGTTCATCCCAGTTCACCCTGCAGGTCTCTGATTGGCTGGCGGGTCCCAGTTCATCCCAGTTCACCACAGTTCATCCCAGTTCATCCCAGTCCATCCCAGTCCATCCCAGTTCACCCCAGTTCACCCTGCAGGTCTCTGATTGGCTGGCGGGTCCCAGTTCACCCCAGTTCATCCCAGTTCACCCCAGTCCATCCCAGTTCACCCCAGTCCATCCCAGTTCATCCCAGTTCACCCCGCAGGTCTCTGATTGGCTGGCGGGTCCCAGTTCACCCCAGTCCATCCCAGTTCACCCCAGTTCACCCCACAGGTCTCTGATTGGCTGCCGGGTCCCAGTTCATCCCAGTCCATCCCAGTTCATCCCAGTTCACCCCGCAGGTCTCTGATTGGCTGGCGGGTCCCAGTTCACCCCAGTCCATCCCAGTTCACCACAGTTCATCCCAGTTCATCCCAGTCCATCCCAGTCCATCCCAGTTCACCCCAGTTCACCCCGCAGGTCTCTGATTGGCTGGCAGGTCCCAGTTCACCCCAGTTCATCCCAGTTCACCCCAGTTCACCCCGCAGGTCTCTGATTGGCTGGCGGGTCCCAGTTCACCCCAGTTCATCCCAGTTCACCCCAGTCCATCCCAGTCCATCCCAGTTCACCCCAGTTCACCCCGCAGGTCTCTGATTGGCTGGCGGGTCCCTGTTCTCTCCGAAGGCGCCTTCGCTGACACCCCCGACCTGCAGCTGCTGTGAGAATGTCCCCAAATGTCCCCAAATGTCCCCAAAATGTCCCCTCAGTGTCCCCAGTGTCCCCATTGACCCCAATGGCCCTAATGTCCCCAATGACCCCAATGGCCCCAATGTCCCCAATAGCCCCAAATGGTCCCAAATGGCCCCAATGACCACAATGACCCCAATGTCCCCATTGATCCCAAGTGTCCCCAAATGGCCCCATTGACCCCAATGGCTCCAATGGCCCCAATGACCCCAATGTCCCCATTGACCCCAATGACCCCAGTGGCCCCATTGACCCCAATGACCCCATTGATCCCAAGTGTCCCCAAATGGCCCCAAATGGCCCCAATGACTCCAATGGCCCAAATGACCCCAATGTCCCCAATGTCCCCATTGACACCAATGACCCCAATGGCCCCACTGATGCCAATGGCCCCAATGTCCCCATTGATCCCAAGTGTCCCCAAATGGCCCCAAATGGCCCCAATGGCTCCAATGACCCCAATGTCCCCAATGTCCCCATTGACCCAATGGCCCCATTGATGCCAATGGCCCCAATGGCCCCATTGATCCCAAGTGTCCCCAAATGGCCCCAAATGGCCCCAATGGCCCCGATGTCCCCAGTGGCCCCATTGACCCCAATGGCCCCAATGACCCCATTGATGCCAATGGCCCCAAATGGCCCCAATGGGCCCCACTGATGCCAATGGCCCCAATGTCCCCATTGATCCCAAGTGTCCCCAAATGGCCCTAATGTCCCCAGTGGCCCCAATGTCCCCAGTGGCCCCAAATGGCCCCAATGGCCCCAAATGTCCTCAATGTCCCCATTGATCCCAAATGTCCCCAGTGGCCCCAATGTCCCCAAATGGCCCCAATGGCCCCAAATGTCGCCAATGTCCCCATTGATCCCAAGTGGCCCCAGATGGCCCCAAATGGTCCCAATGTCCCCAATGTCCCCAGTGGCCCCAAATGTCCCCAAATGGCCCCAATGGCCCCAAATGTCGCCAATGTCCCCATTGATCCCAAATGTCCCCAATGGCCCCAAATGGCCCCAATGTCCCCATTGATCCCAAGTGTCCCCAAATGGCCCCAAATGACCCCAATGGCCCCATTGATCCCAAGTGGCCCCAAATGGCCCCAAATGGCCTCAAATGTCCCCAATGTCCCCATTGATCCCCAATGTCCCCAATGGCTCAAATGTCTCCAGTGTCCCCAATGTCCCTAAATGGCTTCAATGGCCCCAGTGTCCCCAATGTCCCTATTGACCCCAATGTCCCCATTGACCCCAGTGTCCCCATTGACCCCAAAGGCCCCAATGTCCCCATTGACCCCAATGTCCCCATTGACCCCAATGACCCCAAAGGCCCCAATGTCCCCAATGTCCCAGATGTCCCCAGTGTCCCCAGTGTCCCAAATGTTCCTATTGACCCCAATGTCCCCATTGACCCCAAAGGCCCCAATGGCCCAAATGTCCCCAGTGAGGCCAAATGGCCCTAAATGTCACCAACCATCCCCAAATGGCCCAAATGTGTCCCCAGGGGTGGCCATGGGGTGTCCCCCCCATTGTCCCCAGTGTCCCCCCATTGACTCCCCAGGCTGATCACTGGTGGCCGCTTGGGGACAATTGGGGACGGAGCCTTCGCCGGACTGGTGCTACTGGAGTATCTGTGAGTGGGACTGGGAGGGACTGGGATGGACTGGGAGGGACTGGGGGGGACTGGGGGGAACTGGGGTGGACTGGGAGGGACTGGAGGGAACTGGGGGGCATTGGAAGGGACTGGGATGGACTGGGAGGGACTGGGGGGGACTAGGAGGCACTGGGATGGACTGGGAGGGCTGGGGGAACTGGGATGGACTGGGGTGGACTGGGAGGGACTGGGGGGAACTGGGGTGGACTGGGAGGAACTGGAAGGAACTGGGAGGGACTGGGATGGACTGGGAGGCACTGGGTGGCAGGGGGGGACATTGGTGTATATTGGTCCATAGTGGTCTGTACTGGTCCATAGTGGTCTGTACTGGTCTATACTGGTCCATATTGGTCTATACTGGTCTGTACTGGTGCCACCGTTGCAGGTTCCTCGAGGACAACGACGTCGGGTCCATTGTCCCCTCGGCGTTGAGGGGACTGAGGGGGCTGAGACACCTGTGGGTGACAATGGGGACACCCCGGGGACGTTGGGGACAACCTGGGGACAATGGGGACACCTAGGGACAATGGAGGCAATGGGAACACCTAAGGACAATGGGGACAATGGGGACATTGGGGACACATGGGGACAGGGGGACAATGGGGACACCCTGAGGACAACCTAAGGACAACGGGGACACCTAGGGACAATGGAGACAATGGGGACAATGGAGACTATGGGGACAATGGGAACACCTGGGGACAATGGGGACACCTGGGGACAACCTAAGGACAATGGGGACACCTGGGGACAATGGGGACACCTGGGGACAGCTGGGGACATTGGGGACACATGGGGACAGGGGGACAATGGGGCCACCCTGAGGACAATGGGGACACCTGAGGACAGTGGGGACAATGGGGACACCTGAGGACAGTGGGGACAATGGGGATATGGGGACAATGGGGAGACCCTGGGGATACGGGGACACATGGGGACACCTTGGGGACATCCTGGGGACAATGGGGACACCCTGGGGACCTTGGGGACAACCTGGGGACACCCTGAGGACAATGGGGACACCTGAGGACAGTGGGGACAATGGGGACACCTGAGGACAGTGGGGACAATGGGGATATGGGGACAATGGGGAGACCCTGGGGATACGGGGACACATGGGGACACCTTGGGGACATCCTGGGGACAATGGGGACACCCTGGGGACCTTGGGGACAACCTGGGGACACCCTGAGGACAATGGGGACACCTGGGGACAATGGGGACTATGGGGACACCCTGGGGACAGTGGGGACAATGGGGACACCCTGGGGACAATGGGGAGACCCTGGGGACACCCTGAGGACAATGGGGACACCTGGGGACAATGGGGACTATGGGGACACCCTGGGGACACTCTGAGGACAATGGGGACACCTGGGGACATGGGGACACCTTGGGGACACCCTGGGGACATTGGGGACATATTGGGGACAATGTGGAGACCCTGGGGACATGGGGACAACGGGGAGACCACAGGGACAACCTGGGGACATTGGGGACAGAACAAGGACACCCCGGGGACAATGGGGATACCCAGGGGACAATGGGGACAATGGGGACACCATGGGGACAATGGGGACACCATGGGGACAATGGGGAACTCCTGGTTGATGGTGGGGACCCTCATCCCCCCCCATCCCCATGTCCCCATGTCCCCCCGTGTCCTCACGTCCCCATATCCCCCTATGTCCCCATGTCTCCCCATGTCCCCATGATGTCCCCAATGTCCCCATGATGTCCCCAATGTCCCCACAGGAGTTTGGCCAATAACCGATTGGAGACGCTGCCCCGGGGGCTGTTCCAGGGGCTGGAGACACTGACCCAGCTGTGGGTGACGTGGGGACAATGGGGACATCATGGGGACATCATGGGGACATCATGGGGACAGGGGGATAGGGGGACAGGGGGATATGGGGACAGGGGGATATGGGGACAGGGGGACAGGGGGATATGGGAACAGGGGGATATGGGGACAGGGGGATATGGGGACAGGGGGATATGGGGACATGGGGACAGGGCGATGTGGGGACAGGGGGATATGGGGACATGGGTCATGGGGACGTGGGGATATGGGGACAGGGGACAGAGGGACGGGGATATGGGGACAGGGGGACATGGGGACAGGGGGATATGGGGACATGGGCATATGGGGGACATGGGGATATGGGACATGGGGACAGGGGAACACGGGACATGGGGATATGGGGACAGGGGGACATGGGGACGGGGGGACAGGGGGATATGGGGACATGGGGACATGGGAACATGGGGACACGGGGACATGGGGATATGGGGACATGGGGACATTGGGACGGGGGCATGGGGATATAGGGACATGGGGACATGGGGACAGGGGGACAGGGGGATATGGGGACAGGGGGACAGGGGGAGATGGGGATGTGGGGACATGGGGATGTGGGGACATGGGGACAGAGGGACATGGGGACAGGGGGATATGGGGACAGGGAGACATGGGGATATGGGGACAGGGGGACATGGAGACAGGGGGACATGGGACATGGGGATATGGGGACAGGGGGACATGGGGATGTGGGGACATGGGGACAGGGGGACATGGGACATGGGGATATGGGGACAAGGGGACATGGGGACAGGGGGATATGGGGACATTGGGACAGGGGGACATGGGGACAAGGGGATGTGAGGGACATGGGGACAGGGGGACATTGGGACAGGGGGATATGGGGACAGGGGACATGGGGACAGGGGGATATGGGACAGGGGGACACGTTGTCCCAGGGACCTGCGTGGAAACCCCTTCGTGTGCGACTGCCGCCTGCGCTGGTTGGTCACGTGGTTGGGCGGGGCCGCCCCTCCCCCCAGCGAGGCCGGCCGCTGCCGGGGACCCCCCCAGCATCAGGGCACCCCATTGGCCCAGCTGCAGCCCCGAGACTTCCAGTGCATGGCCTCGGGTACGCCCGGACGCCTGGGTCCCTTCCCGGATGCCTGGGTCCCTCCCGAACTCCTGGGTCCCTTCCCGGACGCCTGGGTCCCCCCCGAACTCCTGGGTCCCTTCCCGGACTCCTGGGTCCCCCCAAAACTCCTGGGTCCCTCCCGAACTCCTGGGTCCCCTCCTGAACTCCTGGGTCCCTCCTGAACTCCTGGGTCCCTCCCAAACTCCTGGGTCCCTCCCGAACTCCTGGGTCCCTCCTGAACTCCTGGGTCCCCTCCCGAACTCCTGGGTCCCTCCTGAACTCCTGGGTCCCCTCCCGAACTCCTGGGTCCCCTCCTGAACTCCTGGGTCCCTCCTGAACTCCTGGGTCCCTTCCCAGATGCCTGGGTCCCTCCCAAACTCCTGGGTCCCTCCCGAACTCCTGGGTCCCCTCCCGAACTCCTGGGTCCCTCCCGAACTCCTGGGTCCCTCCTGAACTCCTGGGTCCCCTCCCGAACTCCTGGGTCCCTCCCGAACTCCTGGGTCCCTCCCGAACTCCTGGGTCCCCTCCTGAACTCCTGGGTCCCCTCCCGAACTCCTGGGTCCCTCCCGAACTCCTGGGTCCCCTCCTGAACTCCTGGGTCCCCTCCCGAACTCCTGGGTCCCTTCCTCTCCCCAACCACCCAACACATCATTGTTGGGGTTGTTGTTGATGGACCCAGGCGTCCGGGTGGGTTCTAACAATGGGCGTATCCCCCTCAGAGCTCCGCCCCTTCCAGTCCCTTCCCTTCTCCTCATTGGCTGCCGAGCCCTTTGGGCAGGGAGGGCAGGTGGGCGTGGCCCTGGCCCAGCCCTTCGCCGGCGCCTGCGCCCTCCTGGAATGGGACCAGTTGGGGGGACGCTTCCGCGCCCCAACCGTGGTCAACGGTGAGTCCAACACCCCCGGGACCCCCAAAAACAGCTCCGGGGACCCCAAAAATGGGGGGGGGACACCAAAAATGGGCTGAGGAACCTCAAAAATGGGCAAAAACGGGCTGAGGAACCTCAACGTTTGGCCTGAGGAACCTCAAGAAAATCTTGGTGGAGCTTGAAAATCATGGTGGGACCCCAGAAATGCCACAAGGGACCCCAAAAACATCTTGAGGGACCCCAAAAACAGCTTGAGGGACCCCAAAAAATGTCAATAGGGAGGCCAAAAATGGGTTGAGGGCTCCCAAAAAGATCTTGAGGGACATCAAGAATGGGCAAGAATGGGTTGAGGAACTTCAAAATGTCTTGATGGAGCCATAAACTCACCATAATGTCCCCATAGGTTTGTCCCATCACCCCAATGTCCCCATAGGGTTGTCCCACCACCCCAATGACCCCATAGGGTGGTCCCACCACCCCAACATCTGGTAGAGTTGCCCCACCACCCCAATGTCCCCACAGGGCTGTCCCACCACCCCAATGTCCCCACCACCCCAATGTCCCCATAGGGTTGTCCCACCACCCCAATGACCCCATAGGGTTGTCCCACCACCCCAACATCTGGTAGAGTTGCCCCACCACCCCAATGTCCCCACAGGGCTGTCCCACCACCCCAATGTCCCCACCAACCCAATGTCCCCACCACCCCAATGTCCCCATAGGGTCGACCCATCACCCCAACATCCTGTAGAGTTGTCCCATCACCCCAATGTCCCCATAGGGCTGTCCCACCACCCCAATGTCCCCACCAACCCAATGTCCCCACCACCCCAATGTCCCCATAGGGTCGACCCATCACCCCAACATCCTGTAGAGTTGTCCCACCACCCCAATGTCCCCATAGGGCTGTCCCACCACCCCAATGACCCCATACAGTTGTCCCACCACCCCAACATCCCCATAGGGTTGTCCCATAACCCCAACATCCTGTAGAGTTGTCCCATCACCCCAATGTCCCCATAGGGCTGTCCCACCACCCCAATGTCCCCACCAACCCAATGTCCCCATAGGGTTGTCCCACCACCCCAATGACCCCATAGGGTGGTCCCACCACCCCAACATCTGGTAGAGTTGCCCCACCACCCCAATGTCCCCACAGGGCTGTCCCACCACCCCAATGTCCCCACCAACCCAATGTCCCCACCACCCCAATGTCCCCATAGGGTCGACCCATCACCCCAACATCCTGTAGAGTTGTCCCATCACCCCGATGTCCCCATAGGGCTGTCCCACCACCCCAATGTCCCCACCACCCCAATGTCCCCATAGGGTTGTCCCACCACCCCAATGACCCCATAGGGTGGTCCCACCACCCCAACATCCTGTAGAGTTGCCCCACCACCCCAATGTCCCCACAGGGCTGTCCCACTACCCCAATGTCCCCACCACCCCAATGTCCCCATCACCCCAATGTCCCCATAGGGTCGACCCATCACCCCAACATCCTGTAGAGTTGTCCCATCACCCCGATGTCCCCATAGGGTTGTCCCACCACCCCAACATCCTGTAGAGTTGTCCCGCCACCCCAGTGTCCCTGTCACCCCAATGTCCCCATAGGGTTGTCCCACCACCCCAATGTCCCCACCACCCCAACGTCCCCATAGCGTTGTCCCACCACCCCAACATCTGGTAGAGTGTCCCCATCACCCCAATGGTCCATCACCCCAATGACCCCATAGGGTTGTCCCATCAGCCCAATGTCCCCATAGGGTTGTCCCACCACCCCAACATCCCCATAGGGTTGTCCCACCACCCCACTGTCCCCACCTCCTTGTCCCCCCACACCCACCCCCTCATCCTTGTCCCCCCAGGCTCGTCCCCGGTGGCCTGTCACCCCCTCCAGCTGGGTGGCACCTTCCTCCTGGTGGTGGCCCAACTGGCGGGCGGCTCCTCCGTGTGGCGCCGGGCGGGGGGTCCCGGTAGCCCCTTCGTCCTCCTGCAGACCCTGGGGACGGGTCGGTTACGGCGACCCCACGCGGTGGCCAGCGCCCGCCTGGGGGGCCACTGGTACCTGGGGGTGGCCGACAGCTCCAAGGGCGGCACCAGCACCGTGTTCCGCTGGGGGGGCCGCGGGTTCTACCCCCACCAGGCGCTGCGGCCGTGGCACCGCGACACCCACCTGGAGTTCCTGGAGCTGGGGGGACGGCCCGCCATGGTGGTTTGCAGCGGGGGGAGGCGCCCCCTGGTGTACCGGTGGAGCGGGGGGAGCTTCGCGCCCCACACCGACATCCCCCACGTGCCCGACGTCTACGCCGCCAAGCACTTCCGGCTGCGCGGGCACGTGTTCCTGTGCCTCACCAGGTTCTTGGGGGACGCCAAGGTGAGCAGGGGGCTGGGGGGTGGAAGTATGGGGGGTCACCGTAAATAAGCCAACCCTGCCGAGATGCCACCACTCAACTCAACTGAACTCAACGCAACCCAAGCCAACTCAATCCAACCCAACTCAACCCAACTCAACCCAACCCAACTCAACTCAGTCCAACCCAACCCAACTCAACTCAGTCCAACCCAACCCAACCCAACTCAATCCAACCCAACCCAACTCAATCCAACCCAACCCAACTCAACTCAACCCAACCCAACTCAATCCAACCCAACCCAACTCAACTCAACCAACTCAACTCAACCCAACTGAACTCAACTCAACCCAACGCAACCCAACCCAACCCAACCCAACTCAACTCAACCCAACCCAACCCAACACAACTCAGCCCAACTCAATTCAACCAAACCCAACTCAACCCAACTCAATCCAATCCAACCCAACCCAACTCAACCCAACCCAACTCAACCCAACCCAACTCAACCCAACTAAACCCAACCCAACTCAACCCAGCTCAAACCAACTCAACCCAACCCAACTCAACCCAACCCAACCCAACTCAATCCAACCCAACCCAAAACAAGTCAATCCAATCCAACCCAACTCAACCCAACCCAACCGAACTCAACTCAACCCAGCTCAACCCAATCCAACCCAACCCAACTCAACCCAACCCAACTCAATCCAACCCAACTCAACCCAACTCAGTCCAACTCAATTCAACCCAACCCAACTCAACCCAACTCAATCCAACCCAACTCAACCCAACCCAACTCAACCCAACCCAACTCAATCCAACTCAACCCAACCTAACTCAACTCAACTCAACCCAACTGAACCCAACTCAATCCAACCCAACTCAACCCAACCCAACTCAATCAAACCCAACCCAACTCAATACAACTCAACCCAACCCAGCTCAATCCAACCCAACCCAACTCAACCCAACTCAACTCAATCCAACCCAACTCAATCCAACCCAACTCAACCCAACCCAACTCAACCCAACCCAACCCAACCCAACCCAACCCAATCCAACCCAACCCAACTCAACCCAGCTCAACCCAATTCAACCCAGCCCAACCCAACTCAATGCAACCCAACTCAACCCCTCCAAGATGTCACCACCCAACTCAACCCAACCCAACCCAACTCAACCCAACCCCAGCAAGATGCCACCACCCAACCCAACTCAACCCAACCCAACCCCCTCAAGATGTCACCACCCAACCCAACCCAACCCAACCCAACCCAACCCAACTCACCCCCCTTCCCACGCCCCATTGGTCAGGTGATGCGCTGGGAGGGCTCCATGTTCCGCGAGGTGCAGCAGGTCCCGGCGCGCGGCTCCATGGTCTTCCAGCCGCTGACCTTGGCCAATCAGCGCTACGTGGTCCTGGGCAACGACTTCGCCCCCACCCGCCTGTTCCGCCTGGGCGAGCGGGGCCCCCTGGAGGCCGCGCAGGAGCTGCTGCTGCCCACCCCCCGCGCCTTCGTCCCCGTCACCGTGGGCCACCGGCACTTCCTGGTGGCCGCCAGCTTCAGGGGGGCCACCCAGATCTACCGGCACGTTACTGTGGACCTGGGGGCCTGAGGGGACATGGGGACATTGGCTGTGGTGTCACCGTGGAGCTGGGGACGTGGGGACATCGACCGCCATGGGGACATTGATCATGGTGTCACCGTGGACCTGGGGGGACATGGGGACATTGACTGTGGTGTCACCGTGGAGCTGGGGACGTGGGGACATCGACCGCCATGGGGACATTGATCATGGTGTCACTGGGGGCCTGAGGGGACATGGGGACATTGGCTGTGGTGTCACCGTGGAGCTGGGGACGTGGGGACATCAACCACTATGGGGACATCGATCATGGTGTCACCATGGACCTGGGGGCCTGGGGGGACATGGGGACATTGGCTGTGGTGTCACCGTGGAGCTGGGGACGTGGGGACATCAACCACTATGGGGACATTGATCATGGTGTCACCGTGGGCCTGGGGGGACATGGGGACATTGGCTGTGGTGTCACCGTGGAGCTGGGGATGTGGGGACATCGACCACTATGGGGACATTGATCATGGTGTCACCATGGACCTGGGGGCCTGGGGGGACATGGGGACATTGGCTGTGGTGTCACCGTGGAGCTGGGGACGTGGGGACATCAACCACTATGGGGACATTGATCATGGTGTCACCGTGGACCTGGGGGCCTGAGGGGACATGGGGACATTGGCTGTGGTGTCACCGTGGAGCTGGGGGGACATGGGGACATTGGCTGTGGTGTCACCGTGGAGCTGGGGACGTGGGGACATCAACCACTATGGGGACATTGATCATGGTGTCACCGTGGACCTGGGGGCCTGAGGGGACATGGGGACATTGGCTGTGGTGTCACCGTGGAGCTGGGGGGACATGGGGACATTGGCTGTGGTGTCACCGTGGAGCTGGGGACGTGGGGACATCGACCACCATGGGGACATTGATCATGGTGTCACCGTGGAGCTGGGGGGACATGGGGACATTGGCTGTGGTGTCACCGTGGAGCTGGGGACGTGGGGACATCGACCACCATGGGGACATTGATTATGGTGTCACCGTGGACCTGGGGGCCTGAGGGGACATGGGGACATTGGCTGTGGTGTCACCGTGGAGCTGGGGACGTGGGGACATCAACCACTATGGGGACATTGATCATGGTGTCACCGTGGACCTGGGGGGACATGGGGACATTGGCTGTGGTGTCACCGTGGAGCTGGGGACGTGGGGACATCAACCACTATGGGGACATTGATCATGGTGTCACCGTGGGCCTGGGGGGACATGGGGACATTGGCTGTGGTGTCACCGTGGAGCTGGGGATGTGGGGACATCGACCACTATGGGGACATTGATCATGGTGTCACCATGGACCTGGGGGCCTGGGGGGACATGGGGACATTGGCTGTGGTGTCACCGTGGAGCTGGGGACGTGGGGACATCAACCACTATGGGGACATTGATCATGGTGTCACCGTGGACCTGGGGGGACATGGGGACATTGACTGTGGTGTCACCGTGGAGCTGGGGACGTGGGGACATCAACCACTATGGGGACATTGATCATGGTGTCACCGTGGGCCTGGGGGGACATGGGGACATTGGCTGTGGTGTCACCGTGGAGCTGGGGACGTGGGGACATCGACCACCATGGGGACATTGATCATGGTGTCACCGTGGACCTGGGGGGACATGGGGACATTGACTGTGGTGTCACCGTGGAGCTGGGGACGTGGGGACATCAACCACTATGGGGACATTGATCATGGTGTCACCGTGGACCTGGGGGGACATGGGGACATTGGCTGTGGTGTCACCGTGGAGCTGGGGACATGGGGACATCGACCGCCATGGGGACATTGATCATGGTGTCACCGTGGACCTGGGGGCCTGAGGGGACATGGGGACATTGGCTGTGGTGTCACCGTGGATCTGGGGACATCGACCATGATGGGGACATTGACCTGATCACCTTAGGAACATGGGGACACCAACCGTGATGGGGACATTGGCCACGGTGTCACTGTGGGCTTGGGGACATGAGGGACATGGGGACATTGACCACGGTGTCACCACGGACTTGGACACCTGAAGGACTTGGGGACATCAAGTGTCACCTCCCCAAAGACTTGGGCACCTGGGGGGACATGGGGACATCAACCATGATGGGGACATGGACCACGATGTCACTATGGAGTTGGTCACCTCAAAGACTTGGGGACACCAACCACGCTGTCACCATGGACCTGGGGACCTGAGGGGACATTGACCATGGTGGGGACATGGACCACAGTGTCACCATGGACTTGGGGACATCAAGTGTCACCTCCCCAAAGACTTGGCCACCTGGGGGACATGGGGACACTGATGGTGGTGGCACCATGGACTTGGTGACCTCAAGGACTTGGGGACATCCAGTGTCACCTCCCCATGGACCTGGTCACCTTGGGGACACCAACCACGATGGGGACACCGACCGTGACATCACCATGGACCTGGTCACCCAATGGACCTCCTGGTGTCCCCAAGGCCACCACGAACCCTTGTCCCCATTGTCCCCATTGTCCCCCCGGTGCCACCAAAATAACCAAATCCATTGTTTTCCACTTATGGTTTTTAATCCTTTCCCGCCATTTTTGCCCTTTTTCGGGGGGGTTTCACCCCAAAATAAACCTGCTCCTCCCCCCAGTGCCGAGTGGCACCGGGGTGTCCCCTCCCCCCTGCTTGGGGACACTTGGGGACAAATCAGCACGAGCTGGCGGCTCCTGGAGAGAAACGGGGGGTCAGGGGACGCCCGGACGCCTGGGTCCCCTCCCGGACGCCTGGGTCCCCTCCTGAACTCCTGGGTCCCCTCCCGAACTCCTGGGTCCCTCCCGAACTCCTGGGTCCCCCCCAAAACTCCTGGGTCCCTCCCGAACTCCTGGGTCCCCCCCTGAACTCCTGGGTCCCTCCCCGAACTCCTGGGTCCCTCCCGAACTCCTGGGTCCCCCCCAAAACTCCTGGGTCCCTTCCGAACTCCTGGGTCCTCTCCCCCACTCCTGGGTCCCTCCCGAACTCCTGGGTCTCCCCTGAACTCCTGGGTCCCTCCCGAACTCCTGGGTCCCTCCCGAACTCCTGGGTCCCTCCCGAACTCCTGGGTCCCCCCTGCACTCCTGGGTCCCTCCCGAACTCCTGGGTCCCCCCCTGAACTCCTGGGTCCCTCCCGAACTCCTGGGTCCTCTCCCCCACTCCTGGGTCCATCCATGAACTCCTGGGTCCCTCCCGAACTCCTGGGTCCCCTCCCTGAACTCCTGGGTCCCTCCCGAACTCCTGGGTCCCTCCCCGAACTCCTGGGTCCCCTCCCAAACTCTTGGGTCCTCCCTGAGCTCCTGGGTCCCCTCCCGAACTCCTGGGTCCCCTCCCGAACTCCTGGGTCCCTCCCGAACTCCTGGGTCCCTCCTGGGGAAGAGGAGGGGACTCACCGGGCTTGATGAGGTTGGACATCTCAGGGGGAGGACGGTGGTGGCTGTGGGGGAGGAGGGGACAGGGGGTGACACCACGATGTCCCCATGGCCCCCATTGTCCCCATAGCCCCCTGTCCCCATATCCCCCATTGTCCCCATATCCCCCTTTGTCCCCATATCCCTCATTGTCCCCATATCCCCCTTTGTCCCCATATCCCCCTTTGTCCCTGTATCCCTCATTGTCCCCATATCCCCCTTTGTCCCCATATCCCCCTTTGTCCCCATATCCCTCATTGTCCCCATATCCCCCTTTGTCCCCATATCCCCCTTTGTCCCCATATCCTTCATTGTCCCCATATCCCCCATTGTCCCCATATCCCCCTTTGTCCCCATATCCCTCATTGTCCCCATATCCCCATGTTGCCATTGTCCCCCTGTCCCCATATCCCCATTGTCCCCATATCCCCATTGTCCCCATATCCCTCATTGTCCCCATATCCTCCTTTGTCCCCATATCCCCCTTTGTCCCCATATCCCCATATCTCCCCTGTCCCCGTGTTGCCATTGTCCCCCTGTCCCCATATCCCCATTGTCCCCATATCCCCCTTTGTCCCCATATCCCCCATTGTCCCCATATCCCCCATTGTCCCCGTATCCCCCTTTGTCCCCGTATCCCTCATTGTCCCCATATCCCCATATCTCCCCTGTCCCCATGTTGCCATTGTCCCCCTGTCCCCATATCCCCATTGTCCCCATATCCCCCTGTCCCCATATCCCCCATTGTCCCCATATTCCCCTTTGTCCCCATATCCCTCATTGTCCCCATATCCCCCATTGTCCCCATATCCCCCATTGTCCCCATAACCCCCTTTGTCCCCATATCCCTCATTGTCCCCATATCCCCATATCTCCCCTGTCCCCATGTTGCCATTGTCCCCATATCCCCCTTTGTCCCCATATCCCTCATTGTCCCCATATCCCTCATTGTCCCCATATCCCCCTTTGTCCCCATATCCCTCATTGTCCCCATATCCCCATATCCCTCATTGTCCCCATATCTCCCCTTTCCCCATTGTCCCCATATCCCCCTGTCCCCATATCCCCATTGTCCCCATATCCCCCTTTGTCCCCATATCCCCCTTTGTCCCCATATCCCTCATTGTCCCCATATCCCCCATTGTCCCCATTGTGTCACCTCCGTTTCCTCCGGCACTTGCATTTCCCACCTGGGGAGGGGACACAGGGTGACATTGGCGGGGGGAGGACGGGACACGTGTGTCCCCTCCCCCCCACGTGACCCGGGGTGACCCCAGGTGACCCCAGGTGACACTCACTGATGAGGACGATGATGCCGGTGACACACAGGACAGCGGCAACGACCAGACCGGCCACACGGAGGCGGTGCCAGTCTGGGGACAGCCAATGGGGACACACGATGGGGACACCCCCCTCAATGGGGACACACGATGGGGACACCCCCCTCAATGGGGACACTCCTATCACCCTCCCAATGGGGACACCCAATGGGGACACCCCTGTCAATCCCCAATGGGGACACCCAATGGGGACATCCAATGGGGACATCCAATGGGGACACCCCCATCACCCCCCAATGGGGACACCCCTGTCACCCCTGCAATGGGGACACACAATGGGGACACAAGATGGGGACACCCCCCCAAATGGGGACACCCCTATCACCCCCTCAATGGGGACACCCAATGGGGACACCCCCCCAATGGGGACACCCCTGTCACCCCAATGGGGACACCCAATGGGGACACACGATGGGGACACCCTCCCAATGGGGACATCCCTATCACTCCCCCAATGGGGACACATGATGGGGACACCCCCCAATGGGGACACCCCTATCACCCCAATGGGGACACCCCAATGGGGACACCCAATGGGGACACCCCTGTCAACCCCCAATGGGGACACCCTATGGGGACACCCCCCAATGGGGACACCCCTGTCACCTCCCAATGGGGACACCCAATGGGGACACTCAATGGGGACACCCCTGTCACCCCCCCAATGGGGACACCCCTATCACTCCCCAATGGGGACACCCAATGGGGACACCCCCCCAATGGGGACATCCCTGTCACCTCCCACTGGGGACATTCCTGTCAATCCCCAATGGGGACACCGAATGGGGACACACGATGGGGACACCCCCCCAATGGGGACACCCCTATCACCCCAATGGGGACATCCAATGGGGACACCCCTGTCAACCCCACGTTGGGGACACCCAATGGGGACATCCCCCCTATGGGGACACCCCTATCACCCCTTCAATGGGGACACCCAATGGGGACACACGATGGGGACACCCCCCCAATGGGGACACCCCTGTCACCTCCCAATGGGGACACCCAAAGGGGACACATGATGGGGACAACCCCCCAATGGGGACACCCCTGTCACCTCCCAATGGGGACACCCCTGTCAACCCCCAATGGGGACACCCCCATCAACCCCAATGGGGACACCCCCATCAACCCCCAATGGGGACATCCCTGTCACCCCCCATTGGGGACACCCTATGGGGACACCCCTGTCACCTCCCAATGGGGACACCCCTGTCAACCCCACATTTGGGACACCCAGTGGGGACATCTCTGTCACCCCCCATTGGGGACACCCAATGGGGACATCCCTGTCGCCCCCCAATGGGGACACCCTATGGGGACATCCCTGTCACCTCCTATTGGGGACACCCCTGTCAACCCCAATGGGGACACATGATGGGGACACCCCTGTCACCCCCCATTGGGGACACCCCCGTCACCCTACATTGGGGACACCCTATGGGGACACCCAATGGGGACACCCCTGTCACCTCCCATTGGGGACACCCCTGTCACCCCCCAATGGGGACACCCCCATCACCCTACATTGGGGACACCCCCCAATGGGGACACCCCTGTGCCCCCCCCAATTGGGGACACCTTTGTCCCCTTCCCCACTCACCATACTGGAAGTTACTGGTGGCAACTGGGAGAGAACAGGGGAGGGGTCAGAGCGGACCCGGACGCCTGGGTCCCTCCAGGACGCCTGGGTCCCCTCCCAGTATGACCCTCCCCTCTCCCAGTATGGCCCAGTTTGGCTCCTCCCCCTCCCAGTTCATCCCAGTCCATCCCAGTCACTCACCAGTTGGGGGGTCCCCTCTTGCTGGGGACAGAACTGGGCGGGGGGGAAGGAAAACCAGTTGGGGACCAGCTGTCCCAGTTCCCCCCAGTCCATCCCAGTCCCACCCAGTTCCCTCCAGACCCTCCCAGGCCCCCCCAGTCCCTCCCAGTTCCCCCCAGTCCCTCCCAGTTCCCCCCAGTTCCCCCTCAGTCCCCACCCAGTCCATCCCAGTCCCTTCCAGTTCCCCCCCAGTCCAACCCAGTTCCCTCCAGTCCATCCCAGTGCTCCCAGTTCCCCCCCAGTCCCTCCCAGTCCCCCCCAGTCCCTCCCAGATTCCTCCCAGTTCACCCCAGTTCCCCCCAGTCCCTCCCAGTCCACCCCAGTTCCCTCCCAGTCCCTCCCAGATTCCTCCCAGTTCCCCCTCAGTCCCTCCCAGTTCCCCCCCAGTCCAACCCAGTTCCCTCCAGTCCATCCCAGTGCTCCCAGTTCCCCCCCAGTCCCTCCCAGTGCTCCCAGTTCCCCCCCAGTCCCTCCCAGTCCTCCCCAGTCCCTCCCAGATTCCTCCCAGTCCCTCCCAGTCCACCCCAGTTCCCTCCCAGTCCCTCCCAGATTCCTCCCAGTTCCCTCTCAGTCCCTCCCAGTTCCCCCCCAGTCCATCCCAGTCCCTTCCAGTTCCCCCCCAGTCCAACCCAGTTCCCTCCAGTCCATCCCAGTGCTCCCAGTTCCCCCCCAGTCCTCCCCAGTCCCTCCCAGATTCCTCCCAGGTTCCTCCCAGTTCACTCCAGTTCCCCCCCAGTTCCTCCCAGTCCCTCCCAGTCCCTCCCAAATTCCTCCCAGTTCCCTCCCAGTCCCTCCCAGTTCACCCCAGTTCCCTCCAGTCCCTCCCAGATTCCTCCCAGTCCCCCTCTAATTCCCTCCCAGTCCCTCCCAGTCCTCCCCAGTCCCTCACAGATTCCTCCCAGTTCCCTCCCAGTCCTCCCCAGTCCCTCCCAGTCCACCCCAGTTCCCTCCCAGTCCTCCCCAGTCCCTCACAGATTCCTCCCAGTCCCCTCCCAGTCCACCCCAGTTCCCTCCCAGTTCCTCCCAGCTCCCCCCCAGTCCAACCCAGTGCTCCCAGTTCCCCCCCAGTCCCTCACAGATTCCTCCCAGTTTTCCCCCAGTCCCTCCCAGTCCCTCCCAGTTCACCCCCAGTCCCTCCCAGTCCCTCCCAGTTCACCCCCAGTCCCTCCCAGTCCATCCCAATCCCTCCCAGTCCATCCCAGTCCCTCCCAGTTCCCCCAGTACCTGCCAGCAGCACCAGGACCCCCAGGGCGCCCCCAGCCATCGTGTGACCTTTGACCACTGCAGGGAGGGGGGAACATTTGTGGACCCAGGAGTTCGGGGAGGGGACCCAGGCATCCGGGAGGGACCCAGGAGTGCCCCAAGGGACCCAGGAGTTCGGGAGGGACCCAGGAGTTCGGGAGGGACCCAGGAGTTCGGGAGGGGGGAGGGGGAGGGTGAGTCACACCAGATTCCTGACTGGGGCGTTGCTGGGAAGGAACTGGGCGGCCGAACGCCTGGGTCCCTTCCCGAACGCCTGGGTCCCTTCCCGAACGCCTGGGTCCCTTCCCGAACGCCTGGGTCCCCCCTATTCAGTTGAAGGGTCCTGCCCTTGGAAGGAGGGACCCAGGAGTTCGGGAGGGACTCAGGAATGCAGGGGGGGACCCAGGAGTTCGGGAGGGACCCAGGAGTTCGGGAGGGACCCAGGAGTGCGGGGGGGGACCCAGGAGTTCGGGGGGGGGACCCAGGAGTGCGGGAGGGACCCAGGAGTGCGGGGGGGGACCCAGGAGTTCGGGAGGGACCCAGGAGTGCGGGGGGGGACCCAGGAGTGCGGGAGGGACCCAGGAGTGCGGGAGGGGACCCAGGAGTGCGGGAGGGACCCAGGCGTCCGGGGGTCCCCGCTCACCTTCCCCCGGCAGCAACGGGCAGAACAGGAAGGTGGGGGGTGAGGGGGGGGACACAACACCTGGGCGGGGGGCGTGGCCACATGGGGAGTGGGCGGAGTCACAGCTACCAGGAGCCACACCCACCCCCCCGAACGCCTGGGTCCCTCCCTGAACTCCTGGCTCCCTCCCGAACTCCTGGGTCCCCCCCTGAACTCCTGGGTCCCCCCCATTGAACTCCTGGGTCCCCTCCCGAACGCCTGGGTCCCCTGACCCCGGTGACCCCGCCTGTCACCCCACAAAGGTCCCATTGTCGCCTTTTTGCCGCCACAACGCGGGGTCACCCCGGGGACACCCGGACGCCTGGGTCCTTTCTCTGGGTGGGGTGAGGAGGGGGTGGGGAGACGCCCCTGATTGGCTGAGAGTGAGGGGACCCAGGAGTTCGGGTGAGGAGCTAAATAGGAGACTCAGGTGTTCGGGAGGGACCCAGGAGTTCGGGTGAGGACCTAAATAGGGGACCCAGGTGTTCGGGAGGGACCCAGGAGTTCGGGAGGGGACCCAAGCGTTCGAGAGGGACCCAGGAGTCCGGGTGAGGACCCGAATAGGGGACCCAGGCGTTCGGGAGGGACCCAGGAGTCCGGGTGAGGACCTAAATAGGGGACCCAGGCGTTCGGGAGGGGACCCAGGAGTCCGGGTGAGGACCCGAATAGGGGACTCAGGTGTTCGGGAGGGGACCCAGGAGTTCGGGTGAGGACCTAAATAGGGGACCCAGGAGTTCGGGAGGGGACCCAGGAGTCCGGGTGAGGACCCGAATAGGGGACCCAGGCGTTCGTGTGGGGACCCAGGAGTCCGGGTGAGGACCCGAATAGGGGACCCAGGAGTTCGGGAGGGGACCCAGGAGTCCGGGTGAGGACCCGAATAGGGGACCCAGGCGTTCGTGTGGGGACCCAGGAGTCCGGGTGAGGACCCGAATAGGGGACCCAGGCGTTCGGGTGGGGACCCAGGAGTCCGGGTGAGGACCCGAATAGGGGACCCAGGAGTTCGGGAGGGGACCCAGGAGTCCGGGTGAGGACCCGAATAGGGGACCCAGGCGTTCGTGTGGGGACCCAGGAGTCCGGGTGAGGACCCGAATAGGGGACCCAGGAGTTCGGGAGGGGACCCAGGAGTCCGGGTGAGGACCCGAATAGGGGACCCAGGCGTTCGTGTGGGGACCCAGGAGTCCGGGTGAGGACCCGAATAGGGGACCCAGGCGTTCGTGTGGGGACCCAGGAGTCCGGGTGAGGACCCGAATAGGGGACCCAGGCGTTCGTGTGGGGACCCAGGAGTCCGGGTGAGGACCCGAATAGGGGACCCAGGCGTTCGGGTGGGGACCCAGGAGTCCGGGTGTTTCCCCCCCCCCCGCCTTTCAAAATGGACCCAGGCGTCCGGCAGGGGACTCAGGTGTTCGGGTCAAGACCCAAATAGGGGACCCAGGAGTTCGGGAGGGGACCCAGGCGTCCGGGTGGGGACCCAGGCGTTCGGGGGTTTGGGGACACGCGTGACCCGCGGGTGACACAGACACGGACGCTGCTGGGTGGGAGTTTATTTGGCGTTTCCATGGCAACGGGACCCGGGGGCGGCTCCGTCTGCGGGGGGAGGGGGGACATCAGGGGACCCAGGCGTCCGGGAGGGACCCAGGCGTCCGGGTGCTGTTCAACCCCAAGTGCCCCCCCCCCCCCCCCCCCCCCAATAAAGGGACCCAGGAGTTCGGGGGGGACCCAAATGGGGGACCCAGGTGTCCGGGAGGGACCCAAATAGGGGACCCAGGTGCCCGGGAGGGGACCCAGGAGTTCGGGAGGGACCCAAATGGGGGACCCAGGAGTTCGGGAGGGACCCAAATGGGGGACCCAGGAGTTCGGGAGGGACCCAAATGGGGGACCCAGGAGTTCGGGAGGGACCCAAATAGGGGACCCAGGAGTTCGGGTGGGACCCAAATAGGGGACCCAGGAGTTCGGGAGGGGACCCAGGAGTTCAGGGGGGACCCAAATAGGGGACCCAGGTGTCCGGGAGGGGACCCAGGAGTTCGGGAGGGACCCAAATAGGGGACCCAGGAGTTCAGGGGGGGACCCAGGAGTTCGGGAGGGACCCAAATGGGGGACCCAGGAGTTCGGGGGGGACCCAAATGGGGGACCCAGGAGTTCGGGAGGGGACCCAGGAGTTCAGGGGGGACCCAAATGGGGGACCCAGGAGTTCGGGAGGGACCCAAATGGGGGACCCAGGAGTTCGGGAGGGACACAAATGGGGGACCCAGGAGTTCGGGGGGGACCCAAATAGGGGACCCAGGAGTTCGGGAGGGACCCAAATAGAGGACCCAGGAGTTCGGGAGGGACCCAAATAGGGGACCCAGGAGTTCGGGGGGGACCCAGGAGTCCGGGAGGGACCCAAATAGGGGACCCAGGAGTTCGGGAGGGACCCAAATAGGGGACCCAGGAGTTCGGGGCGGACCCAAATAGGGGACCCAGGAGTTCGGGGAAGGACCCAGGAGTTCAGGAGGGACCCAGGCGTCCGGGCATCCTCACCAGTGGCACAGATAGACCATCTCCTGTGTGCTGTGTTTTGGGGGACCCTGGGTGACGTCACTGGGGGTGACGTCACTGGGGGTGACGTCATCGGGGGTGACGTCATCGAGGGGCACGTCGGGGGGTCCAGGGGTGACGACGTCGCCCTCGACGCGGAAAACCCACCTCCCGGGGACCCCGACGTTGGAGCCGCGGGCGATGCTGGGGACGCGTGGGGAGCGCGACCCGGGGAGGACGGCGTAGTGGGCAGGATCCCCACTGTTAAACCCGGCCTAAGGGGGGGAGCGTGAGTCGGGCACAGATCGTCCCAAGCCTGACCCAAAAACTCCGCGTTCTGCCCCCAAAACGCTGAATTCTGGCTCAAGTCGTCTTAATTAGGTCTGGTTCAAATAGTCTTAATTAGTTCTGGCTCAAATCATCTTAGTTCTGCTTAAGTCTGGCTCAAGTCATCTTAGTTCTGTCCCATATTGTCTTAAGTCTGGCTCAAGTTGTCTTAAGTCTGGCTCAAATAGTCTTAATTAGTTCTGGCTCAAATCGTCTTAGTTCTGCTTAAGTCTGGCTCAAGTCATCTTAGTTCTGTCCCATATTGTCTTAAGTCTGGCTCAAATAGTCTTAATTAGTTCTGGCTCAAGTCATCTTAAGTCTGGCTCAAATAGTCTTAATTAGTTCTGGCTCAAGTCATCTTAAGTCTGGCTCAAATAGTCTTAATTAGTTCTGGCTCAAATCGTCTTAGTTCTGCTTAAGTCTGGCTCAAGTCATCTTAGTTCTGTCCCATATTGTCTTAAGTCTGGCTCAAGTTGTCTTAAGTCTGGCTCAAATAGTCTTAATTAGTTCTGGCTCAAGTCATCTTAAGTCTGGCTCAAATAGTCTTAATTAGTTCTGGCTCAAGTCATCTTAAGTCTGGCTCAAATAGTCTGAAGTCTACACCAAATCCTCTTAATTAGGTCTGGCTCAAGCCGTCTTAATTAGGTCTGGCTCAAGCCATCTTAAGTCTGGCTCAAGTCATCTTAGTTCTGCCCCATATTGTCTTAATTAGTTCTGGCTCAAGTCGTCTTAAGTCTGCACCAAATCCTCTTAATTAAGTCTGCCCCAAATAGTCTTAAGTCTGGCTCAAGTCATCTTAGTTCTGCCCCATATTGTCTTAATTGTGGCTCAATTAGTCTTAATTAAGAGGATTTGGGGCAGACTTAAGTCTGGCTCAAGTCATCTTAGTTCTGCCCCATATTGTCTTAATTAGTTCTGGCTCAAGCAGTCTTAATTAGTTCTGGCTCAAATCGTCTTAAGTCTGCACCAAATCCTCTTAATTAAGTCTGGCTCAAGTTGTCTTAGGTCTGGCTCAAATCCTCTTAATTAAGTCTGGGCCAAATAGTCTTGAGTCTGGCTCAAGTCGTCTTAGTTCTGCCCCATATTGTCTTAAGTCTGGCTCAAGTCGTCTTAATTAGTTCTGGCTCAAGTCATCTTAAGTCTGGCTCAAATAGTCTTAAGTCTGCACCAAATCCTCTTAATTAAGTCTGCCCCAAATAGTCTTAAGTCTGGCTCAAGTCCTCTTGGTTCTGCCCCACATCCTCTTAAGTCTGGCTCAAGTCCTCTTAATGAAGGCTGCCCCAAATAGTCTTAAGTCTGGTTCAGACCCTCTTAGTTCCCCCCCAAATTCCCCCCATGTCCCCCCAGCACCATCCCCCCGATGTCCCCACGGTGTCCCCATGTCCCCACATCCCCCCATTTCACCCCAATTCCCCCCATTTCCCCCCAGTGCTGGTCCCTACTGGGACACCACATTGTCCCCATGTCCCCAAATCCCCCAATTTCCCCCCAAATCCCCCCCATATCCCCCCATGTCCCCCAGCACCATTCCCCCTGATGTCCCCACAGTGTCCCCATGTCCCCAAATCCCCCCATTTCACCCCAATTCCCCCCATTTCCCCCCAGTGCTGGTCCCTACTGGGACACCACATTGTCCCCATGTCCCCAAATCCCCCAATTTCCCCCCAAATCCCCCCCATATCCCCCCATGTCCCCCCAGCACCATCCCACCGATGTCCCCACAGTGTCCCCATGTCCCCAAATCCCCCCATTTCACCCCAATTCCCCCCATTTCCCCCCAGTGCTGGTCCCTACTGGGACACCACATTGTCCCCATGTCCCCAAATCCCCCCCATATCCCCCCAAATCCCCCCCATATCCCCCCATTTCCCCCCATATCCCCCCATGTCCCCCCAGCACCATCCCCCTGATGTCCCCACGGTGTCCCCATGTCCCCAAATCCCCCCATTTCACCCCAATTCCCCCCATATTTCCCCCCAATGCTGGTCCCTACTGGGACACCACATTGTCCCCATGTCCCCAAATCCCTCAATTTCCCCCCAAATCCCCCCAAATTCTCCCCATATCCCCCCATGTCCCCCAGCACCATCCCCCTGATGTCCCCACGGTGTCCCCATGTCCCCAAATCCCCCCATTTCACCCCAATTCCCCCCATTTCCCCCCAGTGCTGGTCCCTACTGGGACACCACATTATCCCCATGTCCCCAAATCCCTCAATTTCCCCCCAAATCCCCCCCATATCCCCCCATGTCCCCCAGCACCATCCCCCTGATGTCCCCACGGTGTCCCCATGTCCCCAAATCCCCCCATTTCACCCCAATTCCCCCCATTTCCCCCCAGTGCTGGTCCCTACTGGGACACCACATTGTCCCCATGTCCCCAAATCCCCCAATTTCCCCCCAAATCCCCCCCATATCCCCCCATGTCCCCCAGCACCATCCCCCTGATGTCCCCACAGTGTCCCCATGTCCCCAAATCCCCCCATTTCACCCCAATTCCCCCCATTTCCCCCCAATGCTGGTCCCTCCTGGGACACCACATTGTCCCCATGTCCCCTATTTCCCTCCAAATCCCCCCAAATTCCCCCCATTTCCCCCCATGTCCCCCCAGCACCATCCCCCTGATGTCCCCACGGTGTCCCCATGTCCCCAAATCCCCCCATTTCACCCCAATTCCCCCCATTTCCCCCCAGTGCTGGTCCCTCCTGGGACGCCACATTGTCCCCATGTCCCCAAATCCCTCAATTTCCCCCCAAATCCCCCCCATATCCCCCCATGTCCCCCCAGCACCATCCCACCGATGTCCCCACAGTGTCCCCATGTCCCCAAATCCCCCCATTTCACCCCAATTCCCCCCATTTCCCCCCAGTGCTGGTCCCTACTGGGACACCACATTGTCCCCATGTCCCCAAATCCCCCCCATATCCCCCCAAATCCCCCCCATATCCCCCCAAATCCCCCCCATATCCCCCCATGTCCCCCAGCACCATCCCCTCGATGTCCCCACGGTGTCCCCATGTCCCCAAATCCCCCCATTTCACCCCAATTCCCCCCATTTCCCCCCAGTGCTGGTCCCTACTGGGACACCACATTGTCCCCATGTCCCCAAATCCCTCAATTTCCCCCCAAATCCCCCCCATATCCCCCCATGTCCCCCAGCACCATCCCCCCGATGTCCCCACGGTGTCCCCATGTCCCCAAATCCCCCCATTTCACCCCAATTCCCCCATTTCCCCCCAGTGCTGGTCCCTCCTGGGACACCACATTGTCCCCATTTCCCCCCAAATCCCCCCCATTTCCCCCCATGTCCCCCCCAGCGCCGTCCCCCCCGATGTCCCCCATTGTCCCCCGTGTCCCCACCTGCGCCGGGGTCCCCCCCAGCCCGGTGTGGGGGTTCCCCTGGTTGGCGATGCCCGTGGTCCAGCTGATGGGGCCGTAGTTGAACATCACGTACGAGTTGACGCCATTGGTGGCCAGAATGGCCTGGAAGGTGTTGACCTGGGGGGACATGGGGACACGGGGACATTGGGACATGGGGACATGGGGACACGGTGCCCCTGTATATCCCCTGTATATCCCCTGTATATCCCCTGTATATCCCCTGTATATCCCCTGTATATCCCCTGTATATCCCCTGTATATCCCCTGTATATCCCCTGTATATCCCCTGTATATCCCCTGTATATCCCCTGTATATCCCCTGTATATCCCCTGTATATCCCCTGTATATCCCCTGTATATCCCCTGTATATCCCCTGTATATCCCCTGTATATCCCCTGTATATCCCCTGTATATCCCCTGTATATCCCCTGTATATCCCCTGTATATCCCCTGTATATCCCCTGTATATCCCCTGTATATCCCCTGTATATCCCCTGTATATCCCCTGTATATCCCCTGTATATCCCCTGTATATCCCCTGTATATCCCCTGTATATCCCCTGTATATCCCCTGTATATCCCCTGTATATCCCCTGTATATCCCCTGTATATCCCCTGTATATCCCCTGTATATCCCCTGTATATCCCCTGTATATCCCCTGTATATCCCCTGTATATCCCCTGTATATCCCCTGTATATCCCCTGTATATCCCCTGTATATCCCCTGTATATCCCCTGTATATCCCCTGTATATCCCCTGTATATCCCCTGTATATCCCCTGTATATCCCCTGTATATCCCCTGTATATCCCCTGTATATCCCCTGTATATCCCCTGTATATCCCCATGTCCCTTCATCCCCCATAACCCCATATCCCAATCCCCCATGTCCCCCATTATCCCCCTGTCCCCTCATGTCCCCCTGTGCCCCTGTCCTCATATCCCAATCCCCCCCACGTCCCCCCATATCCCCCCCATATCTCCCCCAGTCCCCCCCGTCTCCATATCCCCTCGTATCCCCCTGTCCCCACATCCCCCCATGTCCCCTCATGTCCCAATATCCCAATCCCCCCATTGTCCCCCCATATCCCCCATGTCCCCCCATATCCCCCATATCCCCCATGTCCCCCCATATCCCCCATGTCCCCCCATATCCCCCATGTCCCCATATCCCCCATGTCCCCATATCCCCCATGTCCCCATATCCCCCCCATCTCCCCCCATCTCCATATCTCCCCGTGTCCCCCTGTCCCCACGTCCCCCCATGTCCCAATATCCCAATCCCCCCACTGTCCCCCTGCATTGTCCCCCATGTCCCCATATCCCCCATGTCCTCATATCCCAATCCCCCCCCATATCTCCCCATGTCCCCCCCTGTCCCCCCCTGTCCCCTCATGTCCCAATATCCCAATCCCCCCATTGTCCCCCCATATCCCCCATTGTCCCCCCATATCCCCCATGTCCCCCCATATCCCCCATTGTCCCCCCATATCCCCCATGTCCCCATATCCCCCATGTCCCCATATCCCCCCCATCTCCCCCCATCTCCATATCTCCCCGTGTCCCCCTGTCCCCACGTCCCCCCATGTCCCAATATCCCAATCCCCCCATGTCCCCCCATGTCCCCCCACGTCCCCCCATGTCCCAATATCCCAATCCCCCCCCATATCACCCCCATATCTCCCCGTGTCCCCCTGTCCCCACATCCCCCCATGTCCCAACATCCCAATCCCCCCATGTCCCCCCATGTCCCCCCATGTCCCCCCATGTCCCCCCACGTCCCCCCACGTCCCCCCATGTCCCAATATCCCTATCCCCCCCATATCACCCCCATATCTCCCTGTCTCCCCCTGTACCCATGTCCCCCCATTGTCCCCCTGTCCCCACATCCCAATCACCCCCCGTTCCCCCGTCTCCACGTCCCCCCATGTCCCAATATCCCAATCCCCCCACTGTCCCCCCGCATTGTCCCCCATGTCCCCATATCCCCCATGTCCCCATATCCCAATCCCCCCCATATCCCCCCATCTCCATATTTCCCCGTGTCCCCCTGTCCCCACGTCCCCCCCATGTCCCAATATCCCAATCCCCCCACTGTCCCCCCGCATTGTCCCCCATGTCCCCATATCCCCCATGTCCCCATATCCCCCCCCGTCTCCATATCTCCCCGTGTCCCCCTGTCCCCACGTCCCCCAATGTCCCAATATCCCAATCCCCCCATGTCCCCCTGTCCCCATATCCCACATGTCCCCCTGTCCCCCCATGTCCCCCTGTCCCCATGTCCCCCTGTCCCCATATCCCCCTGTCCCCCCATATCCCCCATATCCCCCTGTCCCCATGTCCCCCTGTCCCCACATCCCCATATCCCCCCCCTCCATATCCCCCATGTCCCATCATGTCCCAATATCCCCAATGTCCCCCTGTCCCCCATCCCCATATCCCCCTGTCCCCCCATCCCCATATCCCTGTCCCCCCCCGTCCCCACATCCCCATATCCCCCCATGTCCCCACACCCCCCACCACGTCACCTTCTTGGTGGCCGCCCCAAAGAACGTCACGCGGTCCCAGGTGGCCACGAAGGCCCAGGTCGGCGGTGGCCCCGGCGAGGGGACGGCGGTGCCGATGTCCCTTGTCAACCGGGCCAGCAGCGCCGGCTCCCGGCTCTGCCGGTAGAACACGGACCCCCCCAGGCTCGTGTCCACGTCTGCCCAGAACGGGGCCAACAGGGGGCGCTGCGGCACCGGGAAGGGCTCCGGGGTGAATTCGGGGACCCCCGCGCCGAAGGACACCACCCCGTTGTTGTTGACCTGCGAGGGGGTGCAGGGGGATGTCACCTGTGGTGTCACCAAGCCATGGGGACACCAAGCCATGGGGACATCAGTAATGGGATCTCCAGTTATGGGGACGTCAACCCATGGGGACGTCATCCATGGGGATGTCAACCATGGGATCTCCAGTTATGGGGACATCAACCCATGGGGACATCAACCCATGGGGACGTCAACCATGGGATCTCCAGTTATGGGGACATCAACCCATGGGGACATCAACCCATGGGGACGTCAACCATGGGATCTCCAGTTATGGGGACATCAACCCATGGGGACATCAACCCATGGGGACGTCAACCATGGGATCTCCAGTTATGGGGACATCAACCCATGGGGACGTCATCCATGGGGATGTCAACCATGGTGTCCCCAAGCCATGGGGATGTCAACCATGGGGACACCAACCCATGGTGACATCAACCATGGGGACATCAATAATTGGATCTCCGGTTATGGGGACACCAACCCATGGTGTCCCCAAGCCATGGGGATGTCAACCATGGGGACACCAACCCATGGTTGACATCAACAATGGGATCTCTGGTTATGGGGACACCAACCCATGGTGTCCCCAAGCCATGGGGATGTCAACCATGGGGACACCAACCCATGGTGACATCAACCGTGGGGACATCAACAATGGGATCTCTGGTTATGGGGACACCAACCCATGGTGTCCCCAAGCCATGGGGATGTCAACCATGGGGACACCAACCCATGGTGACGTCAACCATGGGGACATCAATAATGGGATCTCTGGTTATGGGGACACCAACCCATGGTGTCCCCAAGCCATGGGGATGTCAACCATGGGGACACCAACCCATGGTTGACATCAACCGTGGGGACATCAACAATGTGATCTCTGGTTATGGGGACACCAACCCATGGTGTCCCCAAGCCATGGGGATGTCAACCATGGGGACACCAACCCATGGTTGACATCAACCGTGGGGACATCGATAATGGGATCTCCACTTATGGGGACACCAAGCCATGGGGACACCAAGAATGGGATTTCCACTTATGGTGTCCCCAAGCCATGGTGTCCCCAACCATGGGGATGTCAACCATGGGGACACCAACCCGTGGGGACATCAGCAATGGGATCTCCACTTATGGGGATGTGAACCCATGGGGACATCAAACATGGGATCTCCACTTATGGTGTCCCCAAGCCATGGTGTCCCCAACCATGGGGATGTCAACCATGGGGACACCAACCCGTGGGGACATCAGCAATGGGATCTCCACTTATGGGGATGTGAACCCATGGGGACATCAACCATGGGATCTCCACTTATGGTGTCCCCAAGCCATGGTGTCCCCAACCATGGGGACACCAACCCATGGTGACATCAACCGTGGGGACATCAACAATGGGATCTCTAGTTATGGGGACACCAACCCATGGGGATGTCAACCATGGTGTCACCAAGCCATGGTGACATCAACCATGGGGACACCAACCATGGGATCTCCAGATGTGGGGACATCAACTCTTGATGTCCCCAACTGTGACATCACCCAACCCTTAGTGTCCCCACCTATGATGTCCCCCAACCCTTGATGTCCCCACCTATGATGTCACCCAACCCTTGATGTCACCCACCTCCCGATGTCCCCCAACCCTTGATGTCCCCCAACCCTTGATGTCCCCCAACCCTTGATGTCCCCACCTATGATGTCCCCCAACCCTTGATGTCCCCCAACCCTTGATGTCCCCAACTGTGACATCACCCAACCCTTGATGTCCCCCAACCCTTGATGTCCCCACCTATGATGTCCCCCAACCCTTGATGTCCCCCAACCCTTGATGTCCCCAACTGTGACATCCCCCAACCCTTGATGTCCCCCAACCCTTGATGTCCCCACCTATGATGTCACCCAACCCTTGATGTCACCCACCTCCCGATGTCCCCAACCCTTGATGTCCCCAACTGTGACATCACCCAACCCTTGATGTCCCCCAACCCTTGATGTCCCCCAACCCTTGATGTCCCCAACTGTGACATCACCCAACCCTTGATGTCCCCAACTGTGACATCACCCAACCCTTGATGTCCCCCAACCCTTGATGTCACCCACCTCCCGATGTCCCCCAACCCTTGATGTCCCCACCTATGATGTCACCCACCTCCCAATGTCCCCCAACCCTTGATGTCCCCAACTGTGACATCACCCAACCCTTGATGTCCCCAACCCTTGATGTCCCCAACCCTTGATGTCCCCAACTGTGACATCACCCAACCCTTGATGTCCCCCAACCCTTGATGTCACCCACCTCCCGATGTCCCCCAACCCTTGATGTCCCCAACTGTGACATCACCCAACCCTTGGTGTCCCCCACCCCCCGATGTCCCCACCCCCGATGTCCCCGCCCCCGTGTCCCCATGTCACCCACGTAGAGGGTGCGGTGGGCGTGGCCGTAGAAGGGGAAGGGCTCCCATAGGCTGATCTCGGGGCTCATCCCGTCGTCCTCGTGGGGCGTGGCCGTGTCCCCAACCTGGGGACCGAAGGGGTAGAGGACGCCCCCTAGAGCGGGGGCTGGGGACACCGTGACGTCAGGGACACAGTGGGGGACACGGCAACCCCTGCTGGCTCCTGGGGGGCTCCCGGACCCCCCAAGTCACCCCCTGGTGTCCCATGGGTGTCCCCAGGTGTCCCCGTGTCACTCAGGTGTCCCATGGGTGTCCCCCATGTCCTCAGGGGTCCCCATGTCACCCGGAGGTCCCATGGGTGCCCCTCATTTCCCCAGGTGTCCCCACGTCACCCAGGGGTCCCATGGGTGTCCCCCAAGTCACCCGGGTGTCCCCAGGTCACCCAGGTGTCCCCAGTGTCCCAAGGTGTCCCATGGGTGTCCCCCATGTCCCCAGGTGTCCCCAGGTCACCCAGAAGTCCCATGGATGACCCCCATGTCCGCAGGGGTCCCCATGTCACCCAGAGGTCCCATGGGTGCCCCTCATGTCCCCAGGTGTCCCCACGTCACCCAGGTGTCCCCAGTGTCCCAAGGTGTCCCATGGGTGTCCCCCATGTCCCCAGGTGTCCCCATGTCACCCAGAGGTCCCATGGATGCCCCCCATGTCCGCAGGGGTCCCCATGTCACCCAGAGGTCCCATGGGTGCCTCCCATGTCCCCAGGTGTCCCCACCTCACCCAGGTGTCCCCATGTCACTCGGAGATCCCATGGGTGCCCCTCATGTCCCCAGGTGTCTCCACCTCACCCAGGTGTCCCCCGTGTCCCAAGGTGTCCCATGGGTGTCCCCCATGTCCCCACGTGTCCCCACCTCACCCAGGTGTCCCCATGTCACCCAGAGGTCCCATGGATGCCCCCCATGTCCCCAGGTGTCCCCACGTCACCCAGGGGTCCCATGGGTGTCCCCCAAGTCACCCAGGTGTCCCCAGGTCACCCAGGTGTCCCCCGTGTCCCAAGGTGTCCCATGGGTGTCCCCCATGTCCCCAGGTGTCTCCACCTCACCCAGGTGTCCCCAGTGTCCCAAGGTGTCCCATGGGTGTCCCCCATGTCCCCGGGTGTCCCCACCTCACCCAGGTGTCCCCATGTCACTCGGAGATCCCATGGGTGCCCCTCATGTCCCCAGGTGTCTCCACCTCACCCAGGTGTCCCCAGTGTCCCAAGGTGTCCCATGGGTGTCCCCCATGTCCCCGGGTGTCCCCACCTCACCCAGGTGTCCCCATGTCACCCAGAGGTCCCATGGATGCCCCCCATGTCCCCAGGTGTCCCCAGGTCACCCAGGGGTCCCATGGGTGTCCCCCAAGTCACTCAGGTGTCCCCAGGTCACCCGGGTGTCCCCCATGTCCCAAGGTGTTCCATGGGAGTCCCCAGATGTCCCTGTGTCACCCAGAGGTCCCATGGGTGCCCCCCACGTCACCCGGGTGTCCCCAAGGGTCCCCTACTTACCCACGTAGCCGAGGAGGAGGAGGACGGGAGTGACCTTCATCTGCCTGAGGGGACAGGAGTGTCACCTCATGTCCCCATATCCCCATGTCCCCCTGTCCCATGTCCCCCTGTCCCCATATCCCCATATCACCCTGTCCCCGTATCCCCAGTGTCCCTGTATCCCCAGTGTCCCCATATCCCCATTGTCCCCATATCCCCCTGTCCCCATGTCCCAGTGTCCCCATATCCCCATGTCCCCAGTGTCCCCATATCCCCCTGTCCCCCTGTCCCCATGTCCCCCATCCACATATCCCCCTGTCCCCATGTCCCAGTGTCCCCATGTCCCCCTGTCCCCCTGTCCCCATATCCCCCTGTCCCCATATCCCCCTGTCCCCATGTCCCCCATGTCCCACTGTCCCCCATCCCTATGTCCCCCTGTCCCCATGTCCCCATTGTCCCCATATCCCCCTGTCCCCATGTCCCCCATGTCCCACTGTCCCCATATCCCTATGTCCCCCTGTCCCCATGTCCCCCTGTCCCCATGTCCCCCTGTCCCCATGTCCCCCATGTCCCACTGTCCCCATATCCCTATGTCCCCCTGTCCCCATGTCCCCCTGTCCCCATGTCCCCCATGTCCCCCTGTCCCCCTGTCCCCATGTCCCCCTGTCCCCATGTCCCCCTGTCCCCATGTCCCCCATGTCCCACTGTCCCCATATCCCCCTGTCCCCATGTCCCCCATATCCCCATGTCCCCATATCCCTATGTCCCCCTGTCCCCATGTCCCCCTGTCATGTCCCCCTGTCCCCATGTCCCCCTGTCCCCCTGTCTGTCCCTCACTCACCGCTGCCCCATGGTGTCACTGGTGTCCCCACCGCGGTGGCCTTGGCCCCTTTATCCCCAGCTTGGGGACACCCCGGGAGGAGGGGGGGAGGTGACACCTCCCAGTGCCCCGGGCGCTTCCTGCTCTGCCCGCGGGCCATACTGGGAGGGACTGGGAGGGACTGGGGGGGATGGGGGCCATGGGGGGGATGGGGGACTGGGACATACTGGGAGGGACTGGGAGGGACTGGGGGGGATGGGGGCCATGGGGGGGATGGGGGACTGGGACATACTGGGAGGGACTGGGAGGGACTGGGGGGGATGGGGGCCATGGGGGGGATGGGGGACTGGGACATACTGGGGGGGACTGGGAGGGACTGGGGGGGATGGGGGCCATGGGGGGGATGGGGGACTGGGACATACTGGGGGGGACTGGGGGGGATGGGGGCCATGGGGGGGATGGGGGACTGGGACATACTGGGGGGGACTGGGAGGGACTGGGGGTATGGGGGCCATGGGGGGGATGGGGGACTGGGACATACTGGGAGGGACTGGGAGGGACTGGGGGGGATGGGGGCCATGGGGGGGATGGGGGACTGGGACATACTGGGAGGGACTGGGGGGGATGGGGGCCATGGGGGGGATGGGGGACTGGGACATACTGGGAGGGACTGGGAGGGACTGGGGCAGATGGGGGCCATGGGGGGGATGGGGGACTGGGACATACTGGGAGGGACTGGGGGGGATGGGGGCCATGGGGGGGATGGGGGACTGGGACATACTGGGAGGGACTGGGGGGGATGGGGGACTGGGACATACTGGGAGGGACTGGGAGGGACTGGGGGGGATGGGGGCCATGGGGGGGATGAGGGACTGGGACATACTGGGAGGGACTGGGAGGGACTGGAGGGTACACTGGGGGGCCTGGGATGGACTGAGGGGGACACTGGGATGGACTGGGAGAGGGAACTGGGAGCACTGGGGGGGACACTGGGATAGACTGGGAGGGGGAATTGGGAGCACTGGGGGGACAATGGGGTGAACTGGGGGAAACTGGGAGCACTGGGGGGAACTGGGAGCACTGGGGGTGATACTGGGGATGCTGGTGGGGAGACTGGGAGGGGGAACTGGGAGGACTGGGGGTGACTGGTAGGGGAACTGGGAGGACAATGGGGTGAACTGGGGGGAACTGGGATGGACTGGGAGGGACAACTGGGAGCACTGGTGGGGTGACTGGGAGCACTGGGGGTGACTGGTAGGGGAACTGAGAGCACTGGGGGGACAATGGGGTGAACTGGGGGTGATACTGGGGATACTGGTGGGGAGACTGGGGACAGTGGGGTGAACTGGGATGGACTGGGAGGGGGAACTGGGAGCACTGGGAGGACAATGGGGTGAACTGGGGGAGCACTGGGGGTGATACTGGGGATACTGGTGGGGAGACTGGGGACAATGGGGGGAACTGGGATGGAATGGGAGCACTGGGAGGACAATGGGGTGAACTGGGGGGAACTGGGATGGACTGGGAGGGGGAACTGGGAGCACTGGGGGTGATACTGGGGATACTGGTGGGGAGACTGGGGGGACAATGGGGGGAATTGGGATGGACTGGGAGCACTGGGAGGACAATGGGGTGAACTGGGGGGAACTGGGATGGACTGGGAGGGGGAACTGGGAGCACTGGGGGTGATACTGGGGATATTGGTGGGGAGACTGGGGGACAATGGGGGGAATTGGGATGGACTGGGAGCACTGGGAGGACAATGGGGTGAACTGGGGGGAACTGGGATGGACTGGGAGGGGGAACTGGGAGCACTGGGGGTGATACTGGGGATATTGGTGGGGAGACTGGGGGGACAATGGGGGGAATTGGGATGGACTGGGGGCACTGGGAGGACAATGGGGTGAACTGGGGGGAACTGGGATGGACTGGGGGGAACTGGGATGGACTGGAGGGGGAACTGGGAGCACTGGGGGGGTGACTGGGATGGACTGGGGGGAACTGGGAGCACCAGGGGGACAATGGGGTGAACTGGGAGAGGGAACTGGGAGGGACTGGGAGCACTGGGAGGGGACCCAGGCGTCCGGGTTCGCTCCCCTCCCCCATCCCCCGAGGGGACCCAGGTGTCCGGGTGCTGGCGGGAAATATTGACCGATGACGTCATGAAGGGGGGGGGGGGGGGACTAAAAGCGCCCCAGGCAGGACCGGGCTGGAAGGGACCCAGGCGTCCGGGAGGGACCCAGGCGTCCGGGAAGGACCCAGGCGTCCGGGTGGCCCCTCCCCCCAGGAAATAAAGCCGATTTCTTCCTCATTTTGCCCCATTTTTGGGTGATTTTTGGGGGAAAAAACTCAGATTTTGGGGGGAAGAAAAATATCAAATTTGGGGGGGAAAAGCCTCGAATTTTGGGGAGAAAAATCCCGAATTTTGGGGAGAAAAATCCCAAATTTTGGAGAGAAAAATCTTGAATTTTGGGAGAAAAATCTCGAATTTTGGGGAGAAAAATCTCGAATTTTGGGGAAAAAAAATCCCGAATTTTGGGGAAAAAATCTCGAATTCTGGAGGGAAAAAACCTCAAATTTTGGGGAGAAAAACCTTAAATATTGGGGAGAAAAATCTCGAATTTTTGGGGGTAAAAAACCTCAAATTTTGGGGAGAAAAATCGCAAAATTTTGGGCAGAAAAATCTCGAATTTTGGGGAGAAAAGTCCCAAATTTGGGGGAGAAAAATCTTGAATTTTGGGAGGAAAATCTCGAATTTAGGGGAAAAAATCTCGAATTTTGGAGGGAAAAAACCTCAAATTTTGGGGAGCAAAAGCCTCAAATTTTGGGGAGAAAAATCTCGAATTTTTGGGGGAAAATCCCAAGTTTTGAGGAGAAAAATCCCAAATTTAGGGAGAAAAATCCCAAATTTGGGGGGGAAAAAACCTCAAATTTTGGGGAGAAAAATCTCGAATTTTGGGGAGAAAAATTTCTTATTTTGGGGAGAAAAATCTCGAATTTTTGGGGGAAAATCCCAAGTTTTGAGGAGAAAAATCCCAAATTTAGGGAGAAAAATCCCAAATTTGGGGGGGAAAAAACCTCAAATTTTGGGGAGAAAAATCTCGAATTTTGGGGAGAAAAATTTCTTATTTTGGGGAGAAAAATCTTGAATTTTTGGGGGAAAATCCCAAGTTTTGAGGAGAAAAATCCCAAATTTAGGGAGAAAAATCCCAAATTTGGGGGGGAAAAAACCTCAAATTTTGGGGAGAAAAATCTCGAATTTTTGGGGGAAAATCCCAAGTTTTGAGGAGAAAAATCCCAAATTTAGGGAGAAAAATCCCAAATTTGGGGGGGAAAAAACCTCAAATTTTGGGGAGAAAAATCTCGAATTTTGGGGAGAAAAATTTCTTATTTTGGGGAGAAAAATCTCGAATTTTTGGGGGAAAATCCCAAGTTTTGAGGAGAAAAATCCCAAATTTAGGGAGAAAAATCCCAAATTTTGGGGAGAAAAATCTCAAGTTTTGGGGAGAAAAATCTCGAATTTTGGGGGGAAAAATCCCAAATTTGGGGAGAAAAATCTCGAATTTTGGGGGGAAAAAACCCTCAAATTTTGGGGAGAAAAATCCCAAATTTTGGGCAGAAAAATCTTAAATTTTGGGGAGAAAAGTCCCAAATTTTGGGGAGAAAAATCTTGAATTTTGGGAGAAAAATCTCGAATTTAGGGGAAAAAATCTCGAATTTTGGGGGGAAAAAACCTCAAATTTTGGGGAGCAAAAACCTCAAATTTTGGGGAGAAAAATCTCAAATTTTGGGGAGAAAAATCCCAAGTTTTGAGGAGAAAAATCCCAAATTTAGGGAGAAAAATCCCAAATTTTGGGGGGAAAAAACCTCAAATTTTGGGGAGAAAAATCCCAAATTTTGGGGAGAAAAATCTCAAGTTTTGGGGAGAAAAATCTCGAATTTTGGGGGGAAAAATCTCGAATTTTGGGGGGAAAAATCCCAAATTTGGGGAGAAAAATCTCGAATTTTGGGGAGAAAAATCTCGAAGTTTTTGGGGAAAAAACCCTCAAATTTTGGGGAGAAAAATCCCAAATTTTGGGGATGAAAAATCTCAAATTTTGGGAAAACAAAATTAAGCATTTTCCAATCTGCTCCATTTTTGCAGTGATGACATCAGCGATGACGTCACCGACGAGGCCAAATTCTGGGTATCAAAATGTATTTTGGGTTCTTTTCCCTATTTTCCCTCTTTTTTAGGCCCTTTTCCCTCTTTTTTGGGCCCTTTTCTCTAATTTTGGGCCCATTTTCTTTCATTTTTGGGGTTGTTTTCCTTCTTTTCTCTCATTTTTTGGCCCTTTTCCCTCATTTTCTGGCCCTTTTCTCCCTTTTTTTGGGTCATTTTCTGTCATTTTTAGGCCCTTTCCCGCCCTTTTTTTGGGCCCTTTTCCCTCATTTTTGGGCCCTTTTCCCTCTCTTTTTGGGCCCTTTTCTCTCAATTTTGGGACTATTTTCCCTCTTTTCTCTCATTTTTGGGCCCTTTTCCCTCATTTTTAGGCCCCTTCCCCCCTTTTTTAGGCCATTTTCTCTCATTTTTGGGTCTGTTTTCCCTCTTTTCCTTCTTTTTTGGGCCCTTTTCCCTCCTTTTTTGACCCTTTTCCCTCTTTTTTGGGTCCTTTTCTCTGATTTTTGGGCCTATTTTCCCTCTTTTCTCTCTTTTTGGGGCCTTTTCGTGTCTTTTTTTGGGCCCTTTCCTCTCATTTTTGGGGCTGATTTCTCTCATTTTTGGGTCTATTTTCCCCCTCTTCCCTTTTTTGGGCCCTTTCCCCCTTTTTTAGGCCATTTTTTCTCATTTTTGGGCCCTTTTCTCTCATTTTTGGGTCTATTTTCCCCCTTTCTCCCCTTTTTTGGGCCCTTTCCCCCTTTTTTAGGCCATTTTTTCTCATTTTTGGGCCCTTTTCTCTCATTTTTGGGTCTATTTTCCCCCTTTCCCCCCTTTTTTTGGGCCCTTTCCCCCCTTTTTTGAGCCCTTTCCCCTCTTTTTTAGGCCATTTTCTCTCATTTTTGGGTCCTTTTCTCTGTTTTTTAGGCCCTTTCCCCCCTTTTTTAGGCCATTTTCTCTCATTTTTGGATCTGTTTTCCCTCTTTTCTCTCATTTTTGGGCCCTTTTCCCCCCTTTTTTTGGGCCCTTTCCCCCCCTTTTTTTGGGCCCTTTCCCCCCTTTTTTGGGCCCTTTCCCCCCTTTTTTAGGCCATTTTCTCTCATTTTTGTGCCCTTTTCCCTCTTTTTCGGGCCCTTTTCTCTCATTTTTGGGGCTATTTCCCCTATTTTCTCTCCTTTTTGGGCCCTTTTCTCTCATTTTTGACCATTTTCTCTCATTTTTGGGGGCCATTCCCCCTCTTTTTTGGGCCTATTTTCCCATTTTGTGCCCTTTCCCCCCCAATTTCTACAAAACCTCCCCCAAATTCCCCCCCGGATCAAACCCCCCCCCCCAAAAAAAAATCCCCATATTTAGTAATTCCGACTTATTTTTTTTTGCTGTTTGCCTCAAGCCCTGGGCCGGTGGGACCCAAAATGACTCATTTTTGCCCTTTTTCACCTATTTTTTGGGCCAAAAATGACGCGGAAGCACCGGGCGGGGTCGGTCCCGGGGGGGGCCCTTTGGATTTGTCATATTTGGGGTGTTTTTGTTCTTAATTTCGCTATTTCTGGTCAAAATACCAAAGGGAGGAGCCGTGGGTGAGGGGACGCGATCGGCAAGAAGAGGATTTGGGGTGAAAAAGGAGCTTTTTGGGACTGGATTGATAAAAGTAACGGGGGAGGGGATTTTGGGGGGGAAATGGGGGGAAATGGGGGGGGGAAGGAAATGGGGGTGGGGAAATAGGTGGGGGGGGAATGGAGGGAAATGGGGGGGAGGGGAAATTGGGGGGAAATGGGGGGAAATGGGGGGAAGGAAATGGGGGGTGGGGAAATAAGGGGAAAATGGGGGGGAAGGGGAAATAAGGTGGGAAAGGGAAAATAAGGGGGAAATGGGGGGGATAAGGAAATGGGGGTTGGGAAAATAAGGGGAAAAGGGGGGAAGGAAATGGGGGGTGGGAAAATAAGGGGAAATGGGGAGAAAAGGGGAAATTGGGGGGGAAGGGGGAATAAGGTGGGAAAGGGAAATAAGGGGGAAATAGGGGGGAAAAGGAAATGGGGGTGGGGAATAAGGGGGGAGGGGAAATGGGGGGAAAGGGGGGAAAGGGGAAATTGGGGGGGGAAGGGGAAATAAGGTGGGAAAGGGAAAATAGGGGGGAAAAGGAAATGGGGGGGTGGGAAAATAAGGGGGGAAAGGGAAAATAAGGGGAAGTGGGGAGAACAGGGGAAATTGGAGGTGGAAGGGGAAATAAGGTGAGAAAGGGAAAATAAGGGGGAATTAGGGGGGGAAAGGAAATGGGGGTGGGGAAATAAGGGGGGAAAAGGGAAAATAAGGGGAAAGGGGGGGAAGGAAATGGGGGTGGGGAAATGGGGAGAAAAGGGGAAATTGGGGGGGGAGGGGAAACCAGGTGGGAAAGGGAAAATAAGGGGGAAATGGGGGGGAAAAGGAAATGGGGGTGGGGAATAAGGGGGGAGGGGAAATGGGGGGAAGGGGGGAAGGAAATGGGGGTGGGGAAATAAGGGGGGAGGGGAAATGGGGGGAAGGGGGGAAAGGGGAAATTGAGGGGGGAAGGGGAAATAAGGTGGGAAAGGGGAAATAGGGGGGAAAAGGAAATGGGGGGGTGGGAAAATAAGGGGGGAAAGGGAAAATAAGGGGAAAGGAGGGGAAGGAAATGGGGGTGGGGAAATAAGGGGAAATGGGGAAAAAAGGGGAAAATGGGGGGGGAAAGGGAAAATCAGGTGGGAAAGGGAAAATAAGGGGGAAATGGGGGGGAAAAGGAAATGGGGGTGGGGAATAAGGGGGGAGGGGAAATGGGGGGAAGCGGGGGAAGGAAATAAGGGGGTGGGGAAATAAGGGGGGAGGGGAAATGGGAAAAAAAGGGGAAATTGGGGGGGAAAGGGGAAATAAGGTGGGAAAGGGAAAATAAGGGGGAAATGGGGGTGGGGAAATAAGGGGATGGGGAAATGGGGGAAAGGGGAAATTGGGTGGGGAAGGGGAAATAAGGTGGGAAAGGGGAAATGGGGGGGAAGGAAATGGGGGGTGGGGAAATAAGGGGGGAAAGGGAAAATAAGGGGAAAGGGAGGGAAGGAAATGGGGGCGGGGAAATAAGAGGGAAGGGGAAATGGGGAAAAAAGGGGAAATTGGGGGGAAGGGGAAATAAGGTGGGAAAGGGAAAATAAGGGGGAAATAGGGGGGAAAGGAAATGGGGGTGGGGAAATAAGGGGGAAAAAGGGAAAATAAGGGGAAAGAGGGGGGAAGGGAAAAGGGGGAAAGGGAAAAATAAGGGGAAAAGGGGGGGAAAGGGGAAATAGAGGGAAAAAGGAAATGGGGGGGTGGGAAAATAAGGGGGAAAAGGGAAAATAAGGGGGGGAAAGGGAAAATAAGGGGAAATGGGGGGGAAGGGGAAAGGAAATGGGGGAAGAGAAAAAGGAGGAAAAGGGGAAGGAGAGAAAAAATGGGGGGGAAAAGGGGGAAAAAAGGGGGAAAAGAGGGGGAAGAAAGGGGGAAAAGAGGGGGGAAAAAAGGAATTAAGGGCCACGTGCAAAAATGAGCGATTTTTTTTTAATAAAAATAAAGAATTTGATCATTTTCCTCCCTTTTGGCAGCAAAACCGTCATGGCCGCCGGGGGGGGCCGGCATAAAGCAGCTTTGCAAGGGCATGTGGGGAGCGTCGTGATTTGGGGTGAGTTGGAACCTCTCTGGTCTCCCATCCAAGTGCTGACCGGGGCCGACCCTGCTTAGCTTCCCAGATCAGATGGGATGGGGCGTTCTCAGGGTGTTATGGCTGCATATATTATATATATATGTATATATATATGTTCCCGGAGTATATCCTGATAGTATCTGAACTAAACCCTTTATTCAAGGGCAGAGCAGAGGGGCAGGAGAACCTCTCTGGACCCACTTGGTCTCCCATCCAAGCGCTGACCGGGGCCGACCCTGCTTAGCTTCCCAGACCAGGCGTTCTCAGGGTGCTATGGCTGTGTATATATTATACACATATATATGTTCCCCAAGTATATTCTGGTAGTATATGAACTAAGGGCAGAGTAAAGGGGCAGGAGAACCTCTCTGACCCACTGACCACCCCTTCTAATCCCCCCCAGGTACCATTGGCCTTACGGTCTCCCATCCAAGCACTGACCGGGGCCGACCCTGCTTAGCTTCCCAGATCAGATGGGATGGGGCGTTCTCAGGGTGGTGTGGCTACATGTATCATATACATATATATATATATACGTATATATGAGTTCTCCAAGTATATCCTGATAGTATCTGAACCAAGCCCTTTATTCAAGGGCAGAGTAGAGGGGCAGGAGAACCTCTCTGGACCCACTTGGTCTCCCATCCAAGCGCTGACCGGGGCTGACCCTGCTTAGCTTCCCAGACCAGGCGTTCTCAGGGTGCTATGGCTGTGTATATATTATACACATATATATGTTCCCCGAGTATATTCTGGTAGTATCTGAACTAAGGGCAGAGTAAAGGGGCAGGAGAACCTCTCTGACCCACTGAACACCCCCTTCTAATCCCCCCCAGGCACCATTGGGCTTATGGTCTCCCATCCAAGCACTGACCGGGGCCGACCCTGCTTAGCTTCCCAGATCAGATGGGATGGGGCGTTCTCAGGGTGGTGTGGCTACATGTATTACATACATATACATATATATATACGTATATATGTTCCCCAAGTATATCCTGATAGTATCTGAACCAAACCCTTTATTCAAGGGCAGAGCAGAGGGGCAGGAGAACCTCTCTGGACCCACTTGGTCTCCCATCCAAGCGCTGACCGGGGCCGACCCTGCTTAGCTTCCCAGACCAGGCGTTCTCAGGGTGCTATGACTGTGTATATATTATATACATATATATGTTCCCCAAGTATATTCTGGTAGTATCTGAACTAAGGGCAGAGTAAAGGGGCAGGAGAACCTCTGTGACCCACTGAACACCCCCTTCTAATCCCCCCCAGGTACCATTGGCCTTACGGTCTCCCATCCAAGCGCTGACCGGGGCCGACCCTGCTTAGCTTCCCAGATCAGATGGGATGGGGCGTTCTCAGGGTGGTGTGGCTACATGTATCATATACATATATATATATATACGTATATATGAGTTCTCCAAGTATATCCTGATAGTATCTGAACCAAGCCCTTTATTCAAGGGCAGAGCAGAGGGGCAGGAGAACCTCTCTGGACCCACTTGGTCTCCCATCCAAGCGCTGACCGGGGCCGACCCTGCTTAGCTTCCCAGACCAGGCATTCTCAGGGTGCTATGGCTGTGTATATATAAATAAATATATACATATATATATACACATAGGGTCTCCCATCCATGTACTGACCGGGCCCGACCCTGCTTAGCTTCCCAGATCCCATGCGATTGGGTGTTCTCAGGGTGCTATGGCTGCTCATAGTACACCCTATACCCTCATCCAAACCATTGGTGAATATACTGAACCCCATATCTCCAAATCAACACCACCGAACCCCAAAATCCCCCAAACCACCCCCAATTCCCCATTTCCCAGGCGTCTTCTCCTTCCTGGCGGCCTCGGCGTCACCTCCGCGCCACCTCGGCGAGAACTTCGCCGCCGCCTTCATGCAGAACGAGCTCCATCGGAGCCTCCAGAGCGACTTCAAGCTGCTCCTCACCGCCCGCTCGCCCGCCACCTCGGTCACCGTGTCCATGAAGACGCCGGGGTTACGCATGACGGTGCGAGCGGCCGCGGGGCAACCGGTGTTGGTGAAGATCCCCCCGCAAGCCGAGATGGTGGGGAGCAAACCCTTCGGCAACGCCGTGGTGGTCAGGGCGTCCGGCGCCGTGGCGGCCGCCATGGTCAACGAGAAGCGCGACTCGGCCGACGCGGCCGCGCTGCTCCCCGTCCGCGCGTGGGGCACCGAGTACCGCGTGGTGACGCCCAACGTGGGCACCGAGCGCTACGGCCAGTTCGCCGTGGTGGCCTGGGACCAGCCCACCGAGGTCGAGATTCATCTCAAGGCCGCTGTCACCTTCCACGGCCGCCCGTACCCGCGCGGCGCCGTCCTCCGCGTCCCGTTGGAGCCATTCGAAGCCGCCCAACTCCAAAGCCCGGCGGATATGTCCGGTACGAAGGTGTTGGCCGATAAACCCGTGGCCGTCTTCACCGGCCACACCTGCCTGGCGCGGTTCGGCCGTTGCGACCACTTGGTCGAGCAGCTCCTGCCCGTGGCCGCCTGGGGCAAGAGCTTCATCGTGCCACCGTTGCCCTTCGAGATGCAGTCGGACATCGTCTACGTCTCCACCGCCCAACCCGTGCACGTTGAATCCCAACACGGCGCCGCCAAGACCGCGCGCAAGCTCCGGCCCAACCGCTCGACGCTCTACGGCCTCCAAGCCTCCAACGCCTTGACCCTCAACGCCGACGCCGGCGTGCAGGTCGTTTTCTTCGCCGATGGGGGGAATAAAGGCTCCGTGTCCTACGACCCGTTCTTCATGAGCATCCCGGACGTCTCCAGCTACTGCGACTCCTACAGCGTGGTGGCGCTGGACGGCTACGACAACTACGCCGTGTTGGTGGCCGAGAGCTCGGAGACGGCGGGGTTGACGTTGGACAAGAAACCGTTGGGGGACGTGGCGTGGGAAGCCGTCCCCGGCACCGCTTACTCGTGGGCCGGGTTGAGTTTGGGCGACAAATTCGGCGTCCGTAAGGTGGAGCATCAAACGGCGCCGTTCGGGTTGCTCGGAGTGGGCGTCCGCGATGGGAAGTCCTACGGGATGGAGGGGATTTGTGACAGCGGTGAGTGGCACTCGGTCACCTCCGCGGTGGCCCGGCCTCCCAAGGTCCCTCCCGACCCTAATTAGGGCTAAAATGGGGTTTTGTCCACGTAAATCATCGATAATGAAGCAATTAATGAAAGGAGGGCTGAGCGGCACCCCAGGTTTTCAAGGCCAAGCTTAAGGTGCCTAAACCCACGTGGGATAATTGATTATCACTAAATAATCCACTAATAAGTCACTTGTAATTAATAATCAATGAGAAGAGTCTTGAGCATCACCCTAAATGGTTAAGTCCAAGCTTAAGGTGCCTAAACCCACCTGGGATAATTGTTCATCTCTAAATAATCCATTAATAAGTCACTTGTAATTAATAATCAATGAGAAGAGTCTTGAGCATCAGCCCAAATGGTCAAGTCTAAGCTTAAGGTGCTTAAACTCACCTCGGATGAATTTTAACCTATAAATAATCCATTAATTAATCACTGGTAATTAATAATCAATGAAAAGAGCCTTGAGCATCACCCTAAATGGTTAAGTCCAAGCTTAAGATGGTTAAGTCCAAGCTTAAGGTGCTTAAGCCCACCTGGGGTGAATTTTAACCTATAAATAATCCATTAATAAACCACTGGTAATTAATAATCAATGCAAAGAGCCTTGAGCATCACCCTAAGTGGTTAAGTCCAAGCTTAAGGTGCTTAAGCCCACCTGGGGTGAATTTTAACCTATAAATAATCCATTAATAAACCACTGGTAATTAATAATCAATGCAAAGAGCCTTGAGCATCACCCTAAATGGTTAAGTCCAAGCTTAAGGTGCCTAAACCCACCTGGGATAATTGTTCATCTCTAAATAATCCATTAATAAGTCACTTGTAATTAATAATCAATGAAAAGAGTCTTGAGCATCACCCTAAATGGTTAAGTCCAAGCTTAAGCTGCCTAAACCCACCTGGGATAATTGATTATCACTAAATAATCCACTAATAAGTCACTTGTAATTAATAATCACTGAGAAGAGCCCTGAGCATCACCCTAAATGGTTAAGTCCAAGCTTAAGCTGCCTAAACCCACCTGGGATAATTGATTATCACTAAATAATCCACTAATAAGTCACTTGTAATTAATAATCACTGAGAAGAGCCCTGAGCATCACCCTAAATGGTTAAGTCCAAGCTTAAGCTGCCTAAACCCACCTGGGATAATTGAGTATCTCTAAATAATCCATTAATTAATCACTTGTAATTAATAATCAATGAAAAGAGCCTTGAGCATCACCCTAAACGGTTAAGTCCAAGCTTAAGGTGCTTAAGCCCACCTGGGATGAATTTTAACCTATAAATAATGCATTAATAAACCACTGGTAATTAATAATCAATGCAAAGAGCCTTGAGCATCACCCTAAATGGTTAAGTCCAAGCTTAAGATGGTTAAGTCCAAGCTTAAGGTGCTTAAGCCCACCTGAGGTGAATTTTAACCTATAAATAACCCATTAATTAATCACCTGTAGTTAAACAATCAATGAAAGGAGCCTTGAGCGTCACCCCAAATGGTCAAGCCTAAGGCCGCTAAACCCACCTGAGATAACCCCGGCTTGACCGTATTAGGGTCTTGTTGCCTGTCTACGGTGACGGTGACGCTCGGCCGGTCCCCACGTCCCCAAAATCCCCCTCGCCAAGAATTCGGGGGGCGAACGCGTGGCCCATTTTTGGTCCCCAGATCCCTGCCGGGCCGTGAAGTGTCGCCCCAAGGAGTCGTGCAAGATGGAGAACGCGGAGCCCAAGTGCGTCCACGACTACATGGGCACCTGCATGGGGTCCCCGCGCTTCCACACCTTCGACGGCGCCGCCGTGGACGTGGTGGGCGGTTGCGCCTACACCGTGGCCAAATATTGCGGCGACGACCCGGCCCTGGTGCCGTTCGTGGTGGAGGAGAAGCCGGGAGAAGGATCTTTGGAAGAGGCGTTGGCCAACGTCTACGTCTACGGCTTCAACGTCTCCATCCGCAACGGGGATGGTGGGGAAATCCAGGTGGGGTCGTCTAGGCCACAATGGGGATTTTTGGGGGAAAAAGGGGGCTTTTTGGTGAACTGAAGAGGGGAAAATGTCACAGTAGGTGAAGGGGCAATAATAATTAAGAGATAATGAGGTTAATTAGCAAAAACAAGGAGTCATTGGCCTACGTCTACGGCTTCAATGTCTCCATCTTCAACGGGGATGGTGGGGAAATCCAGGTGGGGTCGTCTAGGCCGCAATGGGGGTTTTTTGGGGGAAAAAAGGGGCTTTTTGGTGAACTGAAGAGGGGAAAATGTCACAGTAGGTGAAGGGGCAATAATAATTAAGAGATAATGAGGTTAATTAGCAAAAACAAGGAGTCATTGGCCTACGTCTACGGCTTCAATGTCTCCATCTGCAATGGGGATGGTGGGGAAATCCAGGTGGGTTCATCTAGGCCGCAATGGGGGTTTTTTGGGGGAAAAAGGGGGCTTTTTGGTGAACTGAAGAGGGGAAAATGTCGTGGTGGGTGAGGGGGGATAATAATTAAGAGATAATGAGCATAATTAACAAAAACAAGGAGTCATTGGCCTACGTCTACGGCTTCAATGTCTCCATCCGCAATGGGGATGGTGGGGAAATCCAGGTGGGTTCGTCTAGGCCGCAATGGGGGTTTTTTGGGGAAAAAAGGGGCTTTTTGGTGAACTGAAGAGCATAAAATGTTGTGGTGCATGAGAGGGGATAATAATTAAGAGATAATGAGCATAATTAACAAAATTAAGGAGGTGTTGAGCAGAGTCTAAAGCTACAGTGGCTCCATCTACAAGGGGATGGTGGGGAAATCCAGGTGGGTTCGTCTAGGCCACAATGGGGGTTTTTTGGGGGATAAAAGGGGCTTTTTGGTGAACTGAAGAGAGGAAAATGTCACAGTAGGTGAGAGAGGAATTATAATTAACAGAAATTGAGGTTAATTAGCAAAAACAAGGAGTCATTGGCCTACGTCTACGGCTTCAATGTCTCCATCTTCAACGGGGATGGTGGGGAAATCCAGATGGGTTCGTCTAGGCCGCAATGGGGGTTTTTTGGGGGAAAAAGGGGCTTTTTGGTGAACTGAAGAGCATAAAATGTTGTGGTGCATGAGAGGGGATAATAATTAAGAGATAATGAGCATAATTAACAAAATTAAGGAGGTGTTGAGCAGAGCCTAAAGCTACAGTGGCTCCATCTACAAGGGGATGGTGGGGAAATCCAGGTGGGGTCGTCTAGGCCGCAATGGGGGATTTTGGGGGAAAAAAGGGGCTTTTTGGTGAACTGAAGAGGGGAAAATCTCACAATAGGTGAGGGGGGATAATAATTAAGAGAAATTGAGGTTAATTAGCAAAAACAAGGAGTTGTTGAGCAGAGTTGAAAGCTACAACGTCTCCATATACAAGGGGATGGTGGTGAAATCCAGGTGGGTTCGTCTAGGCCGCAATGGGGGTTTTTTGGGGGAAAAAGGGGCTTTTTGGTGAACTGAAGAGCATAAAATGTTGTGGTGCATGAGAGGGGATAATAATTAAGAGATAATGAGCATAATTAACAAAAACAAGGAGTCATTGGCCTACGTCTACAGCTTCAATGTCTCCATCTTCAACAGGGATGGTGGGGAAATCCAGGTGGGTTCGTCTAGGCCGCAATGGGGGTTTTTTGGGGGAAAAAGGGGGCTTTTTGGTGAACTGAAGAGGGGAAAATGTCGTGGTGGGCGAGGGGGGATAATAATTAAGAGATAATGAGCATAATTAACAAAATTAAGGAGGTGTTGAGCAGAGTCTGAAGCTACAATGGCTCCATCTACAAGGGGATGGTGGGGAAATCCAGGTGGGGTCGTCTAGGCCGCAATGGGGGATTTTGGGGGATAAAGGGGGCTTTTTGGTGAACTGAAGAGGGTAAAACATCACAGTGGGTGATGAGGGAATAAACATTAAGAGATAATGAGCATAATTAACAAAATTAAGGAGGTGTTGAGCAGAGTCTGAAGCTACAACATCTCCATCCACAAGGTGGTGAAATCCAGGTGGGTTCGTCTAGGCCGCAATGATGGTTTTGGGGCAAAAAAGGGACTTTTTGGTGAACTGAAGGTATGGACCCCAACTCCCCCCTTTCCCGCAGGTGAACGGGTCCCCCGTGGCGCTCCCGGCGTCGCTGGCCGGGGAGAGGATCCAGGTGTCGCGCGCCGAGGGCCGCACGACGCTGCGGGCGGACTTTGGGCTGCAGGTGACGCGCGACGCCGACGGCGCCGTCATGGTGGCCGTGCCCAGCAGCTACTTCGGGGCCACCTGCGGGCTCTGCGGCAACTTCAACGAGGACGCGGACGACGAGATGAGGAGGCCCGATGGGTCCGTGGCCGCCGGGCCTGAGGATTGGGCCCGGAGTTGGCGCGACCCGGCGTGCGGGGATGGGTGTGATGAACGAGAGGAGAGGGGATGCGGTGAGTTGGGGTTTGGACCTGGGTTCTCCTGGACTCCTAGGTCCCTCCCGGACTCCTGGGTCCCCTCCCGGACTCCTGGGTTCCCCCCGAACTCCTGGGTCCCTCCTGGACTCATGGGTTCCCTCCCAAACTCCTGGGTCCCGTTCTGAACTCCGGGATCCCCCTTGAACTCCTGGGTCCCCTCCCGGATTCCTGGGTTCCCCCCGAACTCCTGGGTCCCCTCCGAACTCCTGGGTCCCCTCCCAAACTCCTCGGTCCCACCCAAATGCCTGGGTCCCCTCCCGAACTCCTGGGTCCCCTCCCGAACTCCTGGGTCCCCTCTGAACTCCTGGGATCTCCCTGAACTCCTGGGTCCTTTGGGGCATTCCTGGGTTCCCTCCCGACCTCCTGGGCTCCCCCTGAACTCCTGGGTCCCTCCCAAATGCCTGGGTCTCTGGGGCACTCCTGGGTCCCCCCCCAGGACTCCTGGGTTCACCCCCCGAATTCCTGGGTCCCTCCCAAATGCCTGGGTCTCTGGGGCACTCCTGGGTCCCCCCCTGAACTCCTGGGTCCCCTCCCGAACTCCTTGGCCCCCTCCCAGACTCCTTGGCCCCCTTCCAGACTCCTGGGTCCCTCCTGAACTCCTTGGTCCCTCCCGGACTCCTGGGTCCCCCCTGAACTCCTGGGTCCCTCCTGGACTCACGAATTCCTCTCAAACTTCCCATTTCCAGATGAAAAATGCCCCCAAACCAACCAACTGGAGACCTGCGGGTCAACCCCCACCTCCCGGTGCACCCACAACAACCGCACGTACACCCCCGGGGAGGAATTTTGGGGGGACACCAGCTGCCGGCGCCGCTGCCGCTGCGAATCGGGGGGCGCGGTGACCTGCCGGCCATCGGGGTGCAGGGGACACGAGAAATGCGTCACGACCGACGGCGTCGCCGAGTGCCGGGCGCCCAAGATCCTCACGTGCATCGGCACGGGCGACCCGCACTACACCACCTTCGACGGGCGGCGCTACGACTTCCAGGGCACCTGCGTTTACCAATTCGCCGCCCTCTGCACCCAAAACGGGACCCTCGTCCCCTTCAACGTCACCGTGGAGAACAACAACCGCGGCAGCAAGGCCGTGTCCTTCACCAAAACCGTCACCTTGCAGATTTACGGGGACACCATCACCATGAGCCAAGAGCACCCCGGGAAGGTCAAGGTAGGCGCCCAACGTGGGGTGGCGCAAATTCTGTTGAAAATGTAGCTTTTTCCCCCCAAATCTTGCTTTTTTGCCCCTTTTTAGGGGTGTTCATTTCCACCTGGTGTCTCTGGGTTGGTTGGGTTGGGTTGAGTAGAGTAGGGTTGAGTTGGGTTGGGTTGAGTTTGGTTGGGTTGAGTTGGGTTGGGTTGGGTTGAGTTGAGTTAGGCTGGGTTGCATTGGGTTGGGTTGCATTGGGTTGGGTTGCGTTGGGTTGGGTTGCGTTGGGTTGGGTTGTGTTGGATTGGGTTGCGTTGAGTTGGGTTGGGTTGAGTTGGGTTGGGTTGAGTTGGGTTGGGTTGAGTTGGGTTGGGTTGAGTTGGGTTGGGTTGGGTTGAGTTGGGTTGAGTTGAGTTGGGTTGGGTTGAGTTGGGTTGGGTTGGGTCGGGTCGGGTTGGGTCAAGTTGAGTTGGGTTGGGCCGGGTTGAGCTGGGTTGAGTTGGGTTGGGTTGGGCTGGGTTGGGCTGGGTTGGGTTGAGCTGGGTTGGGTTGAGCTGGGTTGGGTTGAGCTGGGTTGGGTTGAATTGGGTTGGGTTGGGTCGGGTCGGGTTGGGTCGAGTTGAGTTGGGTTGGGCCGGGTTGAGTTGGGTTGAGTTGGGCTGGGTTGAGCCAGGTTGAGCTGGGTTGAGTTGGCTTGAGTTGAGCTGGGTTGGGTTGGGCTGGGTTGAGCTGGGCTGGGTTGAGCTGGGTTGAGTTGAGCTGGGTTGGGTTTAGTTGAGTTTAGTTGAGTTGGGTTGAGTTGGGTTGAGTTGGGCTGGGTTGAGCTGAGCTGGGTTGGGTTGAGTTGGGTTGGGTTGAGTTGAGCTGGGTTGAGTTTAGTTGAGTTGGGTTGAGTTGGGTTTAGTTGAGTTGGGCTGGGTTGAGCTGGGTCGGGTTGAGTTGAGCTGTTTGAATTGGGTTGGGTTGGGTTGGGTTGGGTTGGGTTGAGTTGGGTTGGGTTGCGTTGAGTTGGGCTGGGTTTAGCTGCGTTGGGTTGGGTTGCATTGGGTTGAGTTGGGTTTAGTTGAGTTGGGTTGGGTTGGGTTGGGTTGCACTGGGTTGGGTTGCATTGGTTTACATTGTGTTGGGTTGGGTTGCGTTGGGTTGAGTTGGGTTGGGTTGAGTTGTGTTCAGTTGCGTTGAGTTGCGCCGCAAAACCTCCTTAACTTTCCATGTTTCCGCCGCGTTTTCCGCGCGGAAATTTCCGCGAAACACCTTGATTTTGCCCATTTCCGCCCCATTTCCCCCCCCAGGTCAACGGGGAGCTCCTCGACTTCCCCTTCTCTCGCCGCGGCTTCTTCGACCTCTACCGCAGCGGCGTCCACGGCTTCGCGCGCGCGGCGTCGGGGCTGCGCGTGTCCTTCGACTGGCACAGCTACGCGCGGGTGCTGCTCCCTGCCCACTACGCCGCCCACGTCTGCGGCCTCTGCGGCGACGCCGACGGCGACCCCGAAAACGACTTCGCGACGCCCGACGGCCGACGCGCCGCCGATGAGGTTGAGTTGGGCGGTAGCTGGACGGTGGACGCCCCCATTGGTTGCTCGGCCGGGGGGTCGCCGGGGTGCTCCGAAGAGCAGAAGCGGATGTACCGCGGGGATGGGTTTTGCGGGGTGATCGCCGATCCCGAGGGGCCATTCCGGGGGTGTCACGGCGTCCTGGAGCCGGCGCCGTTCGTGGGCGATTGCGCCTTCGACGCGTGTCAGTACCGCGGGCACCGCGACACCCTGTGCCGCGCCGTCACCGTCTACGCCGCCGAGTGCCAGAGCCGGGGAGGGAAGGTGGAGGCCTGGAGGACCAAGGATTTCTGCGGTGAGTGGCCCCAATGGCCCCCATTTGGCCCCAAAGACGTCCCCAATGTCCCCAGTGTCCCCAACGACATCCCCAATGACATCCCCAGTGTCCCCAACGACGTCCTCAATGACGTCCCCAATGACATCCCCAGTGTCCCCAATGAGGTCCTCAATGACATTCCCAGTGTCCCCAACCATGTCCCCAAAGACATCCCCAATGTCCCCAATGACATCCCCAATAACATCCCCAGTGTCCCCAATGAGGTCCCCAATGACATTCCCAGTGTCCCCAATGACATCCCCAGTGTCCCCAACCATGTCCCCAAAGACATCCCCAATGTCCCCAATGACATCCCCAATAACATCCCCAGTGTCCCCAACGAGGTCCCCAATGACATTCCCAGTGTCCCAAATGACATCCCCAGTGTCCCCAACCAGGTCCCCAATGACATTCCCAGTGTCCCAATGACATCCCCAGTGTCCCCAACCATGTCCCCAAAGACATCCCCAATGTCCCCAATGACATCCCCAATGACATCCCCAGTGTCCCCGATGAGGTCCCCAATGACATTCCCAGTGTCCCAAATGACATCCCCAGTGTCCCCAACCAGGTCCCCAATGACATTCCCAGTGTCCCAATGACATCCCCAGTGTCCCCAACCATGTCCCCAAAGACATCCCCAATGTCCCCAACGACATCCCCAATAACATCCCCAGTGTCCCCAACGACGTCCTCAATGACGTTCCCAATGACATCCACAGTGTCCCTGATGAGGTCCCCAATGACATTCCCAGTGTCCCCAATGACATCCCCAGTGTCCCCAACCATGTCCCCAAAGACATCCCCAATGTCCCCAATGACATCACCAATGACATCCCCAGTGTCCCCGATGAGGTCCCCAATGACATTCCCAGTGTCCCAAATGACATCCCCAGTGTCCCCAACCATGTCCCCAAAGACATCCCCAATGTCCCCAACGACATCCCCAATAACATCTCCAGTGTCCCCAACGGCGTCCTCAACGACGTCCCCAATGACATCCCCAATGTCCCCAACCATGTCCCCATATCCAATTAACAGCCCCTTCGTGTCCCCCCAACTCCCACTACGAGCTCTGCGGCCCCGCTTGCCCAACCACCTGCGGCGTCACCAACGTCACCGACGCCGTCCCCAACGCCGTCCCCAACGCCGTCCCCATCGTCCCCAACCCCTGCGCCTCCCCGGGCTGCTCCGAGGGCTGTTTCTGCGACCCCGGCTTCGCCCTGAGCGCCACCGCCTGCGTCCCCTTGTCCCAATGCGGCTGCTGGCACCGCCACCGCTACCACCGCCCCGACACCGACTTCCAAGCCTCCTGCACCCTCCGTTGCCGTTGCCACCCCGGCGGCGCCGTGCGGTGCCGGGAGGCGCCTTGCGGACCCCACGAGGAGTGCGGGGTGCGCGACGGCTCCTTCGGCTGCCACCCCCTCGCCCGCGGCCGCCTGGTGGTGTCCGGGGACCCGCATTACGTGACATTCGACGGCAAAGCCTTCGACGTGCCGGGGGCGTGCGGGTACGTGGTGGCGCGGCCGTGCGCGCCGCACAAGGGGCTGCGCAACTTCACGGTGGCGCTGGAGCAGCGGGCGGCGCCGGGACGGGCGGCGTTGGTCCAGAGGGTGACGCTGGAGATCGAGGGGAGGAAGGTGGAGGTGGACGGGGCGGCACCGGGAGAGGTGACGGTGAGTGCAGTGGGGTGGGGGGATAGATGGGTGCAAAGCGAGCGTGCAAAACGCGGGGGGGCTCGCGGAATATTCGGTGCGTGCAAAATGTCTTGGTGAATGGGGAATATCTGGGTGTGTGCGAAATGTATTGGTGCATGGGGAATATTTGGTGTGTGCAAAATATCTTGGTGCATGTGGAATATTTGGGTGCATGCAAAATATCTTGGTGCATGTGGAATATCTGGGAGTGTTCAAAATATCCTGGTGCTTGTAAAATATCTCGGTGTGTGCAAAATATCTTGGTGCATGTGGAATATTTGGGTGTGTGCAAAATGTCTTGGTGTATGTAGAATATTTCAGTGTGTGCAAAATATCTTGGTGCATGTGGAATATCTTGGTGTGTGCAAAATATCTTGGTGCATGTGGAATATTTTGGTGTGTGCAAAATGTCTTGGTGCATGTGGAATATTTGGGTGTGTGCAAAATATCTTGGTGCATGTGGAATATCTGGGAGTGTGCAAAATATCTTGGTGCATGTGGAATATTTGGGTGTGTGCAAAATATCTTGGTGCATGTGGAATATCTGGGAGTGTGTAAAATATCTTGGTACATGTGGAATATCTGGGAGTGTGCAAAATGTCTTGGTGCACGTGGAATATTTGGGTGTGTGCAAAATATATTGGTGCATGCAGAATATTTCGGTGCATGCAGAACATCTTGGTGCTTGTAAAATATCGGGGAGTGTGCAAAAGATCTTGGTGCACGTGGAATATTTGGGTGGGTGCAAAATATCTTGGTGCTTATGGGATATTTTGGTGCATGCAAAATATCGTGGTACATGTAAAATATCTCGGTGTGTGCAAAATGTCTTGGTGCACATGGAATATTTTGGTGCATGCAGAACATCTCGGTGCATGTGGAATATCTGGGAGTGTGCAAAATGTCTTGGTGCACGTGGAATATCTCAGTGTGTGCAAAATATCTTGGTGCATGTGGAATATTTGGGTGCATGCAGAACATCTTGGTGCATGTGGAAGATCTTGGTGTGTGTAAAATATCAATGTGCATGTAAAATATCTTGGTGTGTGCAAAATATCTTGGTGCTTGTAGAATATTTGGTGTGTGCAAAATATCTTGGTGCATGTGGAATATCTTGGTGCATGCAGAACATCTTGGTGCATGTGGAATATCTTGGTGCATGCAGAACATCTTGGTGCATGTGGAATATCTCAGTGTATGCAAAATATCTTGGTACACGTGGAATATCTGGGAGTGTGTAAAATATCTTGGTGCATGTGGAATATCTTGGAGTGTGTAAAATGTCTTGGTGCACGTGGAATATTTGGGTGCATGCAAAATAACTTGGTGCATGTGGAATATTTGGGAGTGTGCAAAATATCTTGGTGTATGTAGAATATTTCAGTGTGTGCAAAATATCTTGGTGCATGTGGAATATTTGGGTGTGTGCAAAATATCTTGGTGTATGTAGAATATTTCAGTGTGTGCAAAATATCTTGGTGCATGTGGAATATTTGGGTGTGTGCAAAATATTTTGGTGCATGCAGAATATCATGGTGCTTGTAAAATATCTCGGTGTGTGCAAAATATCCTGGTGCATGTGGAATATTTGGGTGTGTGCAAAATGTCTTGGTGTATGTAGAATATTTCAGTGTGTGCAAAATATCTTGGTGCATGTGGAATATCTTGGAGTGTGTAAAATATCTTGGTGCACGTGGAATATCTGGGAGTGTGCAAAATGTCTTGGTACTTGTAAAATATCTCGGTGTGTGCAAAATATCTTGGTGCATGTGGAATATTTGGTGTGTGCAAAATATCTTGGTGCATGTGGGATATTTCGGTGCATGCAGAACATCTTGGTGCATGTAAAACATCTTGGTGTGTGCAAAATATCTTGGTGCGTGTGGAATATTTGGTGTGTGCAAAATATCTTGGTGCATGTGGAATATCTGGGAGTGTGTAAAATATCTTGGTGCATGTGGGATATTTCGGTGCATGCAAAATATCTTGGTGCATGTGGAATATTTCGGTGCATGCAAAATGTCTTGGTGCTTGTAAAATATCTCGGTGTGTGCAAAATATCTTGGTGCATGTGGAATATTTGGGTGTGTGCAAAATATCTTGGTGCATGTGGAATATTTGGGTGCATGCAGAACATCTTGGTGCATGTGGAAGATCTTGGTGTGTGCAAAATATCAATGTGCATGTAAAATATCTCGGTGTGTGCAAAATATCTTGGTGTATGTAGAATATTTCGGTGTGTGCAAAATGTCTCGGTGCATGTGGAATATTTGGGTGTGTGCAAAATATCTTGGTGCACGTGGAATATTTGGGTGCATGCAGAACATCTTGGTGCATGTGGAAGATCTTGGTCCGTGTAAAATATCAATGTGCATGTAAAATATCTGGGAGTGTGCAAAATATCTTGGTGCACGTGGAATATTTTGGTGCACGTAGAATATTTCGGTGCACGTAGAGTATTTCACTGCATGCAAGATTCCTCCCTGCACCCCAAATATCTCAGTGCATGCCCAATCCCCGTTGATTCGCTCCATTGGAACCCCATTGCCATCACCTCCTCGCTCCCCATCTCCCCGCAGGTGGACGGCGAGCGCTCCCCGCTCCCCTTCTCGACGCCCTCGGGGGCGCTGCGGGCGACGCGCGAGGGCGCCCACGTTTCCCTGTGGAGCGCGTGGGGTCCCCGCCTCCTCTTCACCCCCGGCGCCTTCCTCTTGTTGGACGTGCCCGGCGGCTACCGCGGCCACCTCTGCGGCTTGGGCGGCAACTTCAACGGCGACCCCCACGACGACCTCCGGTTGCCCGGTGGCACCGTGACCACCGACCTACGCGAGTTTGTGGCCGCGTGGGCGATGCCGCCCGGGTCCTGCGATGGTGGAGGTGGCGGGGATGGTTGCGGCGATGAGGAGGCGGCCATGGAGGCGTGTGGGGTGATCCGGGACCCCCGAGGGCCGTTTAGGATGTGTCACCCGTTTGTGGGAGCTCAGGAATATTGGGGGAGATGTGTCCGGGATGTGTGCGGCGCCGGGGGCGATGGGGACGCGTTGTGTCGAGCTGTAGGTGCCTACGCGGCCGCTTGCCAGGCTGGGGGAGGACGGATGGAGAAGTGGAGGACGGAGGAGTTCTGCCGTGAGTTTGCCGCCAAAATGTTTCCCGCTCAAAAAGTTCGGGTTTCCTGCCCAAAAAGTTCGGGTTTCGTGCCCAAAAAGTTCGGGTTTCCCGCCCAAAAAGGTCGGGTTTCCCGCCCAAAAAGTTCGGGTTTCCCACCAAAAGGTTGGGTTTCCTGGCATAAAGTTTAGGGTTCCCGCCAAAAAAGTTCAGGGTTCGCACCAAAAGGTTCGGGTGGTCCTGTCCCAAAGTTCAGGTTTCCCGCCAAAAAGTTCCCGCTAAAAAGTTCGGGTTTCCCGCCAAAATGTTTGGGGTTCCCACCTAAAAGGTTTGGGTTTCCTGCCAAAAAGTTTCCCGCCCAAAAAGTTCGGGTTTCCCGCCCAAAAAGTTTGGGTTTCCCGCCCAAAAAGTTTGGGTTTCCCACCCAAAAAGTTTGGGTTTCCCGCCCAAAAAGTTCGGGTTTCCCGCCCAAAAAGTTTGGGTTTCCCGCCCAAAAAGTTTGGGTTTCCCGCCCAAAAAGTTTGGGTTTCCTGCCCAAAAAGTTTGGGTTTCCCGCCCAAAAAGTTTGGGTTTCCCGCCCAAAAAGTTTGGGTTTCCCGCCCAAAAAAGTTTGGGTTTCCTGCCCAAAAGGTTCGGGGTTCCCACCGAAAAGTTCGGGTGTTCCTGTCCCAAAGTTCAGGTTTCCCGCCAAAAAGTTTCCCGCTAAAAAGTTCGGGTTTCCCGCCAAAATGTTTGGGGTTCCCACCTAAAAGGTTTGGGTTTCCTGCCAAAAAGTTTCCCGCCCAAAAAGTTCGGGTTTCCTGCCCAAAATGTTCGGGTTTCCCGCCCAAAAAGTTTGGGTTTCCCACCCAAAAAGGTTTGGTTTCCCGCCCAAAAAGTTTGGGTTTCCTGCCCAAAAAGTTTGGGGTTCCCACCAAAAAATTGGGGTTTCCTGCCCAAAAGGTTCGGGGTTCCCACCCAAAAGTTCGGGTGTTCCTGTCCCAAAGATCAGGTTTCCCGCCAAAAAGTTTCCCGCCAAAAAGTTCGGGTTTCCCGCCAAAATGTTTGGGGTTCCCACCCAAAAGGTTTGGGTTTCCTGCCCCAGAATTTGGGTTTCCCACCAAAAGGTTTGGGTTTCCCGCCAAAGAAATCAGGTTTCCTGCCAAAAAGTTTGGGTTTCCCGCCAAAAAGTTCAGGTTTCCTACCCAAAAAGTTTGGGGTTCAATTTAATTCAGTGGATTTTAATTTAATTCAATTCATTTCAATTTAATTCAGTTCAATTTAATTCAGTTCATTTCAATTTAATTCAATTCAGTTCAATTTAATTCAGTTCATTTCAATTTAATTCCGTTCAATGTAATTCAATTCATTTCAATTTAATTTGTTTCAGTTCAATTCAGTTCATTTCAATTTAATTCAGTTAATTTCAATTTAATTCAGTTCAATTTAATTCAGTTCATTTCAATTTAATCAGTTCAATTTAATTCAGTTCATTTTAATTCAGTTCATTTCAATTTAATTCAGTTAATTTTAATTCAGTTCATTTCAATTTAATTCCGTTCATTTCAATTTAATTCATTTCAATTTAATTCAGTTCATTTCAATTTAATTCAGTTCATTTCAATTTAATTCAGTTCAATTTAATTCAGTTCATTTCAATTTAATTCAGTTCATTTCATTTTAATTCATTTCAATTCAATTCATTTCAATTCAATTCAGTTCAATTTAATTCAGTTCAATTTAATTCAGTTCAATTTAATTCAGTTCAATTTAGTTCATTTCAATTTAATTCAGTTCATTTCAATTTAATTCAGTTCATTTCAATTTAATTCAGTTCGTTTCAATTTAATTCAGTTCGTTTCAATTTAATTCATTTCAATTTAATTCATTTCAATTCAATTCAGTTCAATTTAATTCAGTTCAATTTAATTCAGTTCAATTTAATTCAGTTCAATTTAATTCAGTTTGTTTCAATTTAATTCAGTTCGTTTCAATTTAATTCAGTTCATTTCAATTTAATTCAGTTCAATTTAATTCAGTTCGTTTCAATTTAATTCAGTTCAATTTAGTTCATTTCAATTTAATTCAGTTCATTTCAATTTAATTCAGTTCATTTCAATTTAATTCAGTTCAATTTAATTCAGTTCGTTTCAATTTAATTCAGTTCAATTTAATTCAGTTCAATTTAGTTCATTTCAATTTAATTCAGTTCATTTCAATTTAATTCAGTTCATTTCAATTTAATTCAGTTCGTTTCAATTTAATTCAGTTCGTTTCAATTTAATTCATTTCAATTTAATTCATTTCAATTCAATTCAGTTCAATTTAATTCAGTTCAATTTAATTCAGTTCAATTTAATTCAGTTCAATTTAATTCAGTTCGTTTCAATTTAATTCAGTTCATTTCAATTTAATTCAGTTCAATTTAATTCAGTTCAATTTAGTTCATTTCAATTTAGTTCATTTCAATTTAATTCAGTTCATTTCAATTTAATTCAGTTCATTTCAATTTAATTTAGTTCATTTCAATTTAATTCAGTTCAATTTAATTCAGTTCAATTTAATTCAGTTCAATTTAATTCAGTTCATTTCAATTTAATTCAGTTCGTTTCAATTTAATTCAATTTAATCTAATTCAATTTAATCTAATTTGATGCATTTTAATTTAATTTGATTAATTTTCCTTTAACCCCTTTAAAATATAATTTAATGAATTTAAATATCATTTAATGAACCCCATTTCATCAAATTTAATCATGCGGCTCTAATTCCACCTTAAATTACCCCAACCCCTTTAATTGGGCCCCAAACCCAGAACCCTCTCCTCCCCCCCCCCCCGCTCCCATTGGCCCACCCTCCCCTCCCCCACCCCCTACAGGTCCCGCGTGGCCTCCGCGCCCCCCAACAAGGCGAATTTTGGGGTGAAACGAGGCGGTTTTGGTGTCTTCCCCAGCGCTCCCCTGCCCGCCCCACAGCCACTACGCCCCGTGCGCCCGCGGGTGCGAGCAGGCGTGCGCGGCGCTGACGGCGCCGGTGCCGTGCGCCTGGCGCTGCCTCGAGGGCTGCGAGTGCGACGACGGCTTCCTGTGGGACGGGGACACCTGCGTGCCCGTGGAGAAGTGTGGTTGCGTCCACCAGGGGAGGTACATCAAGGTGAGGCGGGTTGTCCTGTCTGGGGCGTCAGTTGGAGTTGGGTTGGATTGGGTTGGGTTGGGTTGGGTTGGGTTGGGTTGAGTTGGGTTGAGTTGGGTTGAGTTGGGTTGAGTTGGGTTGGGTTGGGTTGGGTTGAGTTGGGGTGGGTTGGGTTGAGTTGGGGTGGGTTGGGGTGGGTTGGGTTGGGTTGGGTTGGGTTGAGTTGGGTTGGGTTGAGGTGGGTTCAGGTGGGTTCAGGTGGGTTGGGTTGAGTTGGGTTGAGCTGGGTTGAGTTGGGTTGGGCTGAGTTGAGTTGTGTTGAGTTGAGTTGAGTTGGGTTGAGCTGGGCTGGGTTGAGTTGGGTTGAGTTGAGTTGGGTTGAGTTGGGTTGGGTTGAGTTGTGTTGAGTTGAGTTGGGTTGAGCTGGGCTGGGTTGAGTTGGGTTGAGTTGCATTGAGTGGGGTTGGGTTGAGTTGTGTTGAGTTGAGTTGGGTTGAGCTGGGCTGGGTTGAGTTGGGTTGAGTTGAGTTGGGTTGAGTTGGGTTGGGTTGCATTGAGTTGGGTTGGGTTGAGTTGAGTTGGGTTGGGTTGGGTTGGGTTGGGTTGGGTTGGGTTGAGGTGGGTTGGGTTCAGGTGGGTTGGGTTGAGTTGGGTTGAGCTGGGTTGAGTTGGGTTGGGCTGAGTTGAGTTGTGTTGAGTTGAGTTGAGTTGGGTTGAGCTGGGCTGGGTTGAGTTGGGTTGAGTTGCATTGAGTTGGGTTGAGTTGAGTTGGGTTGAGATGGGTTGAGTTGGGTTGAGTTGGGTTGAGTTGGGTTGAGTTGAGTTGGGTTGGGTTGGGTTGAGTTGGGTTGGGTTGAGTTGGGTTGGGTTGAGTTGGGTTGAGTTGGGTTGAGTTTGGTTGACTTGTGCTCTAAAGGTGCGAAACCCCCCCAAAATTTGGTGAACCAATCCCCGGCCTTTCCTTTCCAGTTGGGCGAAACCGTCATCTCCAACAACTGCTCCACCAAATGCAACTGCCACCCATCCCATGGCCTCGTCTGCGAGGCCACCAAGTGTCCCCAAGGCCAGGTCTGCGCCACGCGGGACGGCGCCCAACGCTGCGTCGAGAGCCTCGGTCGCTGCCGCGTGTCCCCGGGGGCCTCCATGACCACGTTCGACGGCGCCACCGGGCTCCTCCCGGCCAGCGGCACCTACAAGATGGCCGCCCTGTGCGACGAGCGCTCGCCTGACTGGTTCAAGGTGGTGGTGGAGGTCAGCGAGTGCCGCGACGACGCCGTCCCGGCCGCCGCCGCCATCTTTGTCTTCTTCCGGGAGGCCTTCATCACCGTCAACAGCAACATGGAGGTGTGGGTAAGCCGAGACTGACTTAAGACGGGGATTAAAGTTGGGTGGGATCCATCTCCTCTTCCTCCAGGTGGTCAACCACGGCGCCATCTTGGTGTTTTATGGCGCAATCTGGCGTTTCCCCCCCTGTTTTTTGGCGTTTTCAGGTCAACGGGCTCTTCACCCGCCCCCCGGCCGCCGTGTCCGACGCCGTTTCCCTGAGCGCGGCGGGTGGCAACGTCACCGTGTCCCACGCGGCCGGGGTGGCCGTGCTCTTCGGCCCCACCGGGGAGGTGACGGTGACAGTCGGGGCCTCCTTGGCCAATCAGCTCTGCGCCCCCTGCGGCAACTTTAATGGTGACGCCGGTGACGATTTGAAGCTCCCGGACGGCCGGGCCGCCAGGGACGTCGCCGAGGTGGTGGATGCCTGGAAGGCCAAGGATTTCATGGGATGGTGAGGGGGCTCCCAAGACCCCGCCCGAGCGCGGGGTGATGGTTTTGAACTGGGAAGAAAATCCATGGGGACGTCAACGTGTTCGGTTGGGTTGAGTTGGGTTGAGGTGGGTTGTGTTGGGTCGGGTTTAGTTGGGTTGGGTTGAGGTGGGTTTAGTTGGGTCGGGTTTAGTTGGGTTGGGTTGAGTTGGGCTGGGGTGAGCTGGGTTGGGTTGACTTGGGTTGGGTTGAGTTGGGCTGGGGTGAGCTGGGTTGGGTTGACTTGGGTTGGGTTGAGTTGGGTCGGGTTTAGTTGGGTTGGGTTGGGTTGTGTTGGGCTGGGGTGAGATGGGTTGGGTTGAGTTGGGTTGAGTTGAGTTGGGTTCAGTTTAAGTGAGTATGGTTTAGGTGTGTTGGGTTGGGTTGGGCTGGGTTGAGCGGGGTTGTGTTGGGCTGGGTTTAGGTGAGTTGGGTTTAAGCGAGTTGAGCTGGGTTGGGTTGAGCTGGATTGTGTTGGGTCGGGTTTAGTTGGGTTGGGTTGAGTTGGGCTGGGATGAGATGGGTTGGGTTGAGTTGGGTTGAGTTGAGTTGGGTTCAGTTTAAGTGAGTAGGGTTTAGGTGTGTTGGGTTGGGCTGGGTTGGGTTGGGCTGGGTTGAACTGGGCTGGGTTGAGCGGGGTTGTGTTGGGCTGGGTTTAGGTGAGTTGGGTTTTAGCGAGTTGAGCTGGGTTGGGTTGAGTTGGGTTGGGTTGAGCTGGGTGGGGTTGAGTTGGGCTGGATTGGGTTGAATTGGGTTGAGTTGGTTGGGTTGGGCTGGGTTGGGTTGGGCTGGGTTGAGTTGAGTTGGGTTGGGTTGAGCTGGGTTGGGTTGAGTTGGGCTGGATTGGGTTGAATTGGGTTGAGTTGGTTGGGTTGGGCTGGGTTGGGTTGAGTTGGGCTTAATTGAGCTGCGTTGGATTGCGTTGAGCTGGGTTGGGTTGACTTGAGCTGCATTGGGTTGGGTTGGGTTGAGCTGGGTTGAATTGGGTTGTGTTGGGTTGAGTTGGGTTGAGTTGAGCTGGGTTGGGCTGGGTTGAGCTGGGTTGGGTTGAGTTGGGTTGAGTTGAGTTGGGCTGGGTTGGGTTAAGTTGGGTTGAATTGGGTTGGGTTGAGCTGGGTTGGGTTGGGTTGAGCTGGGTTGGATTTAGTTGAGCTGGATTGGGTTGAGTTGAGTTGAGTTGGGTTGAGTTGGGTTGGGTTGAGTTCAGTTGGGTTGGGTTGAGTTGAGTTAGGTTGGGTTGAGTTGGGTTGAGTTGAGTTAGGTTTGGTTGAGTTGGGTTGAGTTGGGTTGGGTTGAGTTGGGTTGAGTTGGGTTGGGTTGAGTTGGGTTGGATTGAGTTGGGTTGGGTTTAGTTGAGTTGCGCTGGGTTGGGTTGAGTTGGGTTGGGTTGAGTTGGGTTGGGTTGAGTTGAGTTGATTGGGTTGGGCTGGGTTTAGTTGAGTTGGGTTTACTTAAGTTGGGTTGGGTTGGGCTGGGAAGGTCTTCTCCACCTTCTCTGGTTTCATCCACAGCGAGTGACACTCACACTGTCCGGTAAGTGGCTTCTGCTCCTCGTGTCACAAACCACCCAAAAACACCCGTTCCGCCCCAAAACGGGATGAGGCTCAATTAGTGCGATCCACTGTAATTAATTAAAGGTGTAATTAAGGGGCGTTAGAGCCCAATTTAGAGCCATTCTTGCTCAATTTTGAGCCATTTTTGCCCGATTTGAAGCCAAATTTAGACCGATTTTTGCTCAATTTAGAGCCATTTTGGCCCAATTTAGAACTCAATTTAGAGCCCAATTTTGAGCCGTTTTGGCCCAATTTTGAGCCCAATTTAGAGCCATTTTGGCCCAATTTAAAGCCCTATTTCGAGCCATTTTTGCCCAATTTTGAGCCATTTTGGCCCAATTTTGAGCCCAATTTTGCCCCATTTCTGCCCAATTTCGGGGACCATTTTGGCCCAATTTAGAGCCCAATTTAGTGCCTGTTTGGGCCAATTTAGACCCATTTTGGCCCAATTTTGAGCCATTTTTGCCCAATTTAGACCCCTTTTTCCCAATTTAGACCCATTTTGGCCCAATTTAGACCCATTTTTGCCTAATTTAGACCCATTTTGGGCCAATTTGGAGCCCAATTTACAGCCATTTTTGCGCAATTTTGAGCTCAATTTCGAGCCATTTTGGCCCAATTTGGCCAAATTTAGAGCCATTTTGACCCAATTTCGAGCCATTTTTGAGCCCAATTTAGAGCCATTTTTGCCCAATTCAGAGCCCAATTTCGACCCATTTGGGCCCAATTTCGACCCATTTTTGGCCAAATTTAGAGCCATTTTGGCCCAATTTGGCCCGATTTAGAGTCATTTTGGCCCAATTTCGAGCCATTTGGGCCCAATTTCAACCCAATTTCGAGCCCAATTTTGTTCCATTTTTTGCCCAATTTGGCCCAATTTAGAGCCATTTTGGCCCAATTTGGCCCAATTTCAACCCAATTTCGGGCCCAATTTCGAGCCAATTTGGCCCAATTTGGCCCAATAAAGAGCCCAATTTAGAGCCATTTTGGTCCAATTTGGACCAATTTCGATCAATTTTTGGCCCAATTTAGACCCATTTTTGCCCAATTTTGAACCATTTCGAGCCCAATTTCGAGCCATTTGGAGCCAATTTTGAGCCCAATTTAGCACCATTTTGGCCCAATTTGGCCCCATTTAGAGCCATTTTGGCCCATTTAGAGTCATTTTCGCCCAATTTGGCACCATTTTGGCCCAATTTCGAGCCCAATTTCGAGCCATTTTGGCCCAATTTGGCCCCATTTGGAGTAATTTTGGCCCATTTAGAGTCATTTTGACCCAATTTCGAGCCATTTTGGCCCAATTTGGCCCCATTTAGAGCCATTTTGGCCCATTTAGTGTCATTTTTGCCCAATTTCGAGCCCAATTCCGAGCCATTTTGGGCCCAATTTCGAGCCCAATTCTGAGCATTTTTGGCCCATTTTGGCCCAATTTCAAGCCATTTTGGCCCAATTTCGAGCCATTTTTGCCCAATTTCGAGCCCAATTCCGAGCCATTTTAGCCCATTTTGGCCCAATTTCGAGCCATTTTGGGCCAATTTAGATCCATTTTGACCCAATTTCGAGCCATGTTTGGCCAATTTCGAGCCCAATTCCGAGCCATTTTGGCCCAATTCCGAGCCATTTGGGCCCAATTCCGACCCATTTTTGGCCCAATTTAGAGCCATTTGGGCCCAATTTAGAGCCATTTTGGCCCATTTAGAGTCATTTTGGCCCAATTTCGAGCCCAATTCTGAGCCATTTTTGCCCAATTTCGAGCCATTTTTGACCCAATTTCGAGCCATTTTGACCCAATTTTGACCCATTTTGACCCAATTTCGAGCCATTTTGGCCCATTTTGGCCCAATTTAGAGTCATTTTGCCCCATTTAGAGCCCAATTTCGACCCATTTTGGCCCAATTTAGAGCCATTTTGGCTCATTTAGAGTCATTTTGGCCCAATTTCGAGCCCAATTCCGAGCCATTTTGGCCCAATTTGGCCCAATTTTGAGCCTTTTTAACCCAATTTCGAGCCATTTTGGCCCAATTCGGCCCAATTTGGACCCATTTTGGCCCAATTTCGAGCCATATTTGCCCAATTTGGAGCCATTTTGCCCCAATTCCCCTTCCGTCTGTTCCAGCCGCGTCCCCGACCTCGCGCGGATCCACGTGGACGCCCCCGTCTACCCCCCGACGTGACCCCGCCCACCCCGAGGCTCCTCCCACCCGCCCAGCGACCAATCAGCGAGCGCCTCGCCTCCACTTCCCGCCAAATCGGCCCCAAAACGGGGCTCAAATCGACGAGCGCGACCTCGAGGCTAAAAATGTCGAAAATCGATGGCGGCGGAGCGAAATCCGCCTGATTTCACCCCAAAAATGCCCTTCCCGGGGGTCCTTTCCAATATGGCGCTCGGGGGTGGCAATAAACCCTTTTTAGAGAGGATTTTGATGGGTTTTGACCTTTTTGGGGCATCTTCCATGGTCAAATAACCAACTCAAGGTGTCTTCCATGGTCAATTGACCCACCCAACGCGTCTTCCGTGGTCAATTGACCCACCCAACGTGTCTTCCGTGGTCAATTGACCCACCCAACGCGTCTTCATTGGTCAACTGACCCACCCACCGCGTCTTCCGTGGTCAATTGACCACCCAAGGCGTCTTCCATGGTCAATTGACCCACCCAACGCGTCTTCCATGGTCAATTGACCCACCCAACGCGTCTTCCATGGTCAATTGACCCACCCAACGTGTCTTCCATGGTCAATTGACCCACCCAACGCGTCTTCCATGGTCAATTGACCCACCCAACGCGTCTTCCGTGGTCAACTGACCCACCCAACGCGTCTTCCATGCTCAATTGACCCACCCAACGCGTCTTCCGTGGTCAATTGACCCACCCAAGGCGTCTTCCATGGTCAATTGACCCACCCAACGTGTCTTCCGTGGTCAATTGACCCACCCAACGCGTCTTCATTGGTCAATTGACCCACCCAACGCGTCTTCCGTGGTCAATTGACCCACCCAACGCGTCTTCCGTGCTCAATTGACCCACCCAACGCGTCTTCCGTGGTCAATTGACCCACCCAACGCGTCTTCCATGGTCAATTGACCCACCCAACGCGTCTTCCGTGGTCAATTGACCCACCCAACGCGTCTTCCGTGGTCAATTGACCACCCAAGGCGTCTTCCATGGTCAATTGACCACCCAACGCGTCTTCCGTGGTCAATTGACCCACCCAACGCGTCTTCCGTGGTCAATTGACCCACCCAACGCGTCTTCCATGGTCAAATAACCAACTCAAGGTGTCTTCCATGGTCAATTGACCCACCCAACGCGTCTTCCGTGCTCAATTGACCCACCCACCGCGTCTTCCATGGTCAATTGACCCACCCAACGTTGTCTTCCATGGTCAATTGACCCACCCAACGCGTCTTCCATGCTCAACTGACCCACCCAACGCGTCTTCCATGGTCAATTGACCCACCCAACGCGTCTTCCATGCTCAACTGACCCACCCAAGGCGTCTTCCGTGGTCAATTGACCCACCCAACGCGTCTTCCGTGGTCAATTGACCCACCCAACGCGTCTTCCATGGTCAATTGACCCACCCAACGCGTCTTCCATGGTCAATTGACCCACCCAACGCGTCTTCCGTGGTCAACTGACCCACCCAACGCGTCTTCCATGCTCAATTGACCCACCCAACGCGTCTTCCGTGGTCAATTGACCCACCCAAGGCGTCTTCCATGGTCAATTGACCCACCCAACGTGTCTTCCGTGGTCAATTGACCCACCCAACGCGTCTTCATTGGTCAATTGACCCACCCAACGCGTCTTCCGTGGTCAATTGACCCACCCAACGCGTCTTCCGTGCTCAATTGACCCACCCAACGCGTCTTCCGTGGTCAATTGACCCACCCAACGCGTCTTCCATGCTCAACTGACCCACCCAACGCGTCTTCCGTGCTCAATTGACCCACCCACCGCGTCTTCCATGGTCAATTGACCCACCCAACGCGTCTTCCATGCTCAACTGACCCACCCAAGGCGTCTTCCGTGGTCAATTGACCCACCCAACGCGTCTTCCGTGGTCAATTGACCCACCCAACGCGTCTTCCATGGTCAATTGACCCACCCAACGCGTCTTCCATGGTCAATTGACCCACCCAACGCGTCTTCCGTGGTCAACTGACCCACCCAACGCGTCTTCCATGCTCAATTGACCCACCCAACGCGTCTTCCGTGGTCAATTGACCCACCCAAGGCGTCTTCCATGGTCAATTGACCCACCCAACGTGTCTTCCGTGGTCAATTGACCCACCCAACGCGTCTTCATTGGTCAATTGACCCACCCAACGCGTCTTCCGTGGTCAATTGACCCACCCAACGCGTCTTCCGTGCTCAATTGACCCACCCAACGCGTCTTCCGTGGTCAATTGACCCACCCAACGCGTCTTCCATGCTCAACTGACCCACCCAACGCGTCTTCCGTGGTCAATTGACCCACACAACGTGTCTTCCATGGTCAATTGACCCACCCAACGCGTCTTCCATGGTCAATTGACCCACCCAACGCGTCTTCCGTGGTCAATTGACCCACCCAACGCGTCTTCCATGCTCAACTGACCCACCCAACGCGTCTTCCGTGGTCAATTGACCCACACAACGTGTCTTCCATGGTCAATTGACCCACCCAACGCGTCTTCCGTGGTCAATTGACCCACCCAACGTGTCTTCCATGGTCAATTGACCCACCCAACGCATCTTCATTGGTCAATTGACCCACCCAACGAGTCTTCCATGGTCAATTGACCCACCCAACGCGTCTTCCATGGTCAAATAACCAACTCAAGGTGTCTTCCATGGTCAATTGACCCACCCAACGCGTCTTCCATGGTCAACTGACCCATCCAATGTGTCTTCCATGGTCAACTGACCCATCCAATGTGTCTTCCATGGTCAATTGACCCACCCAACGCATCTTCCATGGTCAAGTGACCCACCCAGGAGTTTGAGAGGGGACCCAGGAGTTCGGGGAGGGACCCAGGAGTTCAGGGAGGGACCCAGGAGTTCGGGGATAAGGACCCAGGAGTTCGGGAGGGGGGACCCAGGCGTCCGGGAGGGGAAGCCAGGAGTTCAGGGGGACCCAAGAATTCGGGAGTGGACCCAGGAGTGCCCCAAAGGACCCAGGAGTTCAGGAGGGACCCAGGAATTCGGGAGTGGACCCAGGAGTGCCCCAAAGGACCCAGGAGTTCCCCAAAGGACCCAGGAGTTCAGGAGGGACCCAGGAATTCGGGAGTGGACCCAGGAGTGCCCCAAAGGACCCAGGAGTTCCCCAAAGGACCCAGGAGTTCAGGAGAGACCCAGGAATTTGGGAGTGGACCCAAGAGTGCCCCAAAGGACCCAGGAGTTCCCCACAGGACCCAGGAGTTCAGGAGGGACCCAGGAGTGCCCCAAAGGACCCAGGAGTTCAGGAGGGACCCAGGAGTTCAGGAGGGACCCAGGAGTGCCCCAAAGGACCCAGGAGTTCAGGAGGGACCCAGGAATTCGGGAGGGGACCCAGGAGTGCCCCAAAGGACCCAGGAGTTCAGGAGGGACCCAGGAATTCGGGAGTGAACCCAGGAGTGCCCCAAAGGACCCAGGAGTTCCCCAAAGGACCCAGGAGTTCAGGAGAGACCCAGGAATTCGGGAGTGGACCCAAGAGTGCCCCAAAGGACCCAGGAGTTCCCCACAGGACCCAGGAGTTCAGGAGGGACCCAGGAGTGCCCCAAAGGACCCAGGAGTTCAGGAGGGACCCAGGAGTTCAGGAGGGACCCAGGAGTGCCCCAAAGGACCCAGGAGTTCAGGAGGGACCCAGGAGTTCAGGAGTGGACCCAGGAGTGCCCCAAAGGACCCAGGAGTTCCCCAAAGGACCCAGGAGTTCCCCAAAGGACCCAGGAATTCGGGAGTGGACCCAAGAGTGCCCCAAAGGACCCAGGAGTTCCCCACAGGACCCAGGAGTTCAGGAGGGACCCAGGAGTTCAGGAGGGGACCCAGGAGTGCCCCAAGGGACCCAGGAGTGCCCCAAGGGACCCAGGCGTCCTGTCCCCCCCCAAACTGTCACCCCAGATGCCACCAGGTCCAGTTTAACTCTTTATTGTCGGTGCCACCGGGCGCTGTCCCCACGCGTCATTGCGTCCCCCCCCGTGTCCCCACATGTCACCGCGTGTCCCCAACCCCGTGGGGACGCTCAGATCTTGCCGGGGAAGGTCCCCTCGGCACGGTATTCGTCCCACGTTGTCACCTGCGGGGACATGGGGACAATGTGGGGGGGACATTGTGGGGGACACCGGGATCTGTGGGGGGACACAAAGGGGATGTGGGGCCACTATGGGGGACATGGGGACAATGGGAGGGGTCATGGGGACAATGGGAGGGGACACTGTGGGGACATGGGGACACTATGGGGGACATGGGGACACTATGGGGGACACTTGGGGGGACAAGGGAACATTGTAGGGGACATGGGGACAATGGGGGGACACAAAGAGGACAGGGGGACAATGTGGGGACACTTTGGGGTGTCATGGGGGACACAGTGACAATGGGAGGGACATTGTGGGGGGCCACAAAAGGGACATGGGGACACTTGGGGGGACATGGGGACACTTGGGGGGACACTTGGGGACAATGGGGGGTTAATGGGGGGACACTATGGGGACACTTGAGGGGACACAGGGATATTGTAGGGGACATGGGGACATTGTGGGGACACTGGGGGGTTGATGGGGGGACACTATGGGGGACATGGGGACACTATGGGGACACTTGGGGGGACACGGGGACATTGTAGGGGACATGGGGACAATTGGGGGGACACTATGGGGGACATGGGGACACTATGGGGGACGCTTGGGGGGACACGGGGACATTGTGGGGGCCATGGGGACATTGTGGGGACACTGTGGGGTTGATGGGGGGACACTATGGGGGACATGGGGACACTATTGGGGACACCTGGGGGGACACTGTGGGGTTAATGGGGGGACACTATGAGGGACATGGGGACACTATTGGGGACACTTGGGGGGACACAGGGACATTGTAGGGGACATGGGGACACTGAGAGGGACACAAAGGGGAGATGGGGACACTGGGGGGTTAATGGGGGGACACTATGGGGGACATGGGGACACTATGGGGACACTTAAGGGGACACAGGGACATTGTAGGGGACGTGGGGACACTGGGGGGTTAATGGGGGGGACACTATGGGGGACATGGGGACACTATGGGGACACTTAAGGGGACACAGGGACATTGTGGGAGACATGGGGACAATGTGGGGACACAAAGGGGACATGGGGACACTGTAGGGGACACTGGAGACATTGTAGGGGACACTGGGGACATTGTAGGGGGGACACTATAGGAGACATGGGGACACTATGGGGGACACGAGGACGCTATGGGGGACACAAAGGGGACAAGGGGACATTGTGGGGGACAAGGGGACATTGTGGGGGGACATGGGGACACTGTGGGGGGACATGGGGACACTGTGGGGGGACATGGAGAGGGACATGGGGACAATGGGGACACTGTGGGGGACAGTGGGGGGTGACCCAGAGACGTCCCCAGGGCTGTGGGGACACTGAGGGGACACCAAGGGTCAGGGGACACTCAGGGAGGGACATTGGGGTGACATTTGGGGTCAATTTCTCACCCAGGAGGTCGGACACAGCGACTTGTAGACCCGGAAGTACCACTGGCAGGGGGCGGTGTCGGCCCCGCGGGCGCCCAATGAGCGTTCGCAGCGGTGGAAGTCTGGGGACAATGGGGACAAGGGGACAATAGACGTCAACGGCACAATAGAGGTCAATGGGACATCAGTGGGGACAATGAACGTCAATAGATGTCAATGGGTGTCAATGGACATCAATGGACACCAATGGACATCAATGGACACCAATGGGGACAATGAACGTCAATAGACATCAATGGACTTCAATGGGGGTCAATGGGGGTCAATGGGGGTCAATGGGGGTCAATGGAACATCAATGGGGACAATGAACATCAATAGACATCAATGGACTTCAATGGGGGTCAATGGGGGTCAATGGGCACCAATGGGACAATAGATGTCAATGGGACATCAATGGGGACAATGAATGTCAGTAGACATCAATGGACTTCAATGGGGGTCAATGGGGGACAATGGGCACCAATGGACATCAATGGACACCAATGGGCACCAATGGGCACCAATGAGGACCAATGAGGACCAATGAGGACCAATGGGGACCACTGGGGACCAATGGGGACCAATGGGGACCAATGGGACAATAGATGTCAATGGGACATCAGTGGGGACAGTGAACGTCAATAGACATCAATGGACTTCAATGGGGGTCAATGGGCACCAATGGGACAAGAGATGTCAATGGGACATCAATGGGGACAATGAATGTCAGCAGACATCAATGGACTTCAATGGGGGTCAATGGGGGTCAATGGGCACCAATGGGACAATAGATGTCAATGGGACATCAATGGGGACAATGAATGTCAGTAGACATCAATGGACTTCAATGGGGGTCAATGGGGGACAATGGGCACCAATGGGCACCAATGGACACCAATGGGCACCAATGGGCACCAATGGGCACCAATGGGCACCAATGGGCACCAATGAGGACCAATGGGGACCAATGGGGATCAATGGGGACCAATGGGGACCAATGGGACAATAGATGTCAATGGGACATCAATGGGGACAATGAACGTCAATAGACATCAATGGACTTCAATGGGGGTCAATGGGCACCAATGGGACAAGAGATGTCAATGGGACATCAGTGGGGACAATGAACGTCAACAGACATCAATGGACTTCAATGGGGGTCAATGGGGGTCAATGGGCACCAATGGGACAATAGATGTCAATGGGACATCAATGGGGACAATGAATGTCAGTAGACATCAATGGACTTCAATGGGGGTCAATGGGGGACAATGGGCACCAATGGACACCAATGGACACCAATGGGCACCAATGGGCACCAATGGGCACCAACGAGGACCAATGAGGACCAATGGGGACCAATGGGGACCAATGGGGACCAGTGGGGACCAGTGGGACAATAGATGTCAATGGGACATCAATGGGGAGAGTGAACGTCAATAGACATCAATGGACTTCAATGGGGGTCAATGGGCACCAATGGGACAATAGATGTCAATGGGACATCAATGGGGACAATGAACGTCAACAGACATCAATGGAGTTCAACGGGGGTCAATGGCCGTCTATGGGGACAATAGACATCAATGGGGACAACAGACATCAATGGGGACAATGAACATCAATGGGCATCAATGGGACATCAATTGGGACAACGAACATCAACAGACATCAGTGGGGACCAATGGGGACAATGGGGACAATAGACGACAATGGGCGTCAATGGGACAATGGGCGTCAATGGGACATCAATGGGGACAATGAACATCAACGGACATCAATGGGGACGAATTGGGACAACGGACGTTAATGGGACATCAATGTGGACAATGAACATCAATAGACATCAAGGGACATCAAGGGGGACCAACGGGGACAATGGGCACCAATGGGGACAATAGATGTCAATGGGCGTCAATGGGACGATAGACATCAATGGGACATCAATGGGGACAATGAACATCAACAGACATCAGTGGGGACCAAGGGGGACAATGGGGACAACAGACGTCAATGGGCGTCAATGGGCGTCAATGGGCGTCAATGGGCGTCAATGGGCGTCAATGGGCGTCAATGGGCGTCAATGGGCGTCAATGGGCGTCAATGGGCGTCAATGGGCGTCAACGGGGACAAATGGGGACAAATGGGGACAATGGGGACAATAGGGACAATGGGGACAATGGGCGTCAATGGGGACAATGAACATCAACGGACATCAGTGGGGACCAAGGGGGACAATGGGGACAACAGACGTCAATGGGTGTCAATGGGGACCAATGGGCATCAATGGGCGTCAGTGGGACAACGGACATCAATGGGACAATGGGTGTCAATGGGACATCAATGGGGACAATGAACATCAATGGACATCAATGGGGACCAATGGGCGTCAATGGGGACCAGTGGGGACAATGGACGCTAAAGGGACATCAATGTGGACAATGAACATCAATGGACATCAATGGGGACCAATGGGGACAATGGGGACCAATGGGGGCAATGGGCACCAATGGACATCAATGGGACAATGGGTGTCAATGGGTGTCAACGTGACAATGGGCGTCAATGGGACAATAGACATCAATGGGGACCAATGGGACAATGGGCGTCAATGGGACATCAATGGGGACAATGAACACCAATGGGCACCAATGGGCACCAATGGGATGAGGGACCCAGGAGTTTGGGAGGGACCCAGGAGTGCCCCGAGGGACCCAGGAGTTTGGGAGGGACCCAGGAGTGCCCCGAGGGACCCAGGAGTTCGGGAGGGACCCAGGAGTTCGGGAGGGACCCAGGAGTGCCCCGAGGGACCCAGGAGTGCCCCGAGGGACCCAGGAGTTTGGGAGGGACCCAGGAGTCTGGGAGGGACCCAGGAGTGCCCCGAGGGACCCAGGAGTCTGGGAGGGACCCAGGAGTGCCCCGAGGGACCCAGGAGTTCGGGAGGGACCCAGGAGTGCCCCAAGGGACCCAGGAGTCTGGGAGGGACCCAGGAGTGCCCCGAGGGACCCAGGAGTTTGGGAGGGACCCAGGAGTGCCCCAAGGGACCCAGGAGTGCCCCGAGGGACCCAGGAGTTTGGGAGGGACCCAGGAGTTCAGGGAGGGGGACCCAGGAGTTTGGGAGGGACCCAGGAGTGCCCCGAGGGACCCAGGAGTCTGGGAGGGACCCAGGAGTCTGGGAGGGACCCAGGAATGCCCCGAGGGACCCAGGAGTTCGGGAGGGACCCAGGAGTTCGGGAGGGACCCAGGAGTGCCCCGAGGGACCCAGGAGTTCGGGGGGACCCAGGAGTTTTGGAGGGACCCAGGAATGCCCCGAGGGACCCAGGAGTGCCCCGAGGGACCCAGGAGTTTGGGAGGGACCCAGGAGTTTGGGAGGGACCCAGGAGTTCGGGAGGGACCCAGGAGTGCCCCGAGGGACCCAGGAGTCTGGGAGGGACCCAGGAATGCCCCGAGGGACCCAAGAGTTTGGGAGGGACCCAGGAATGCCCCGAGGGACCCAAGAGTTTGGGAGGGACCCAGGAGTGCCCCGAGGGACCCAGGAGTTTGGGAGGGACCCAGGAATGCCCTGAGGGACCCAGGAATGCCCCGAGGGACCCAGGCGTCCGGGCTCACCCAGGTAGTTCTGCCAGCAGTTCCTGGTCTGGTTCTGGTTGGGGAAGCGACTGTCGAACGGCGCCGTCTTGTACCGGGCCAGCTTGGCCTTCACGTCCTCCGCCATCGCTAATTAACACGCTAATTAACTCCTTAGCACCCTCACGGGGTCACCCACACTCCCCCCAAGCTCGTTAGTATCTCCTCATAATAATTAATTATCCTTCCGCTGCAATTAATGGCCCCTTAGGGATGGGAAAGGGGGGGATGAGACGGGGAAAAGGAGGAGAACTTAGATAATTAACAGTACCAATTAACCCTCCCCAGACTAATTAACACCCTTTACTACTTATTTAAAGCCTCTAATATTAATTAAAACCCTCACATTAACTATTAATCCCTAATATTAATTAATACGACCGATAATAACAACTTATCATAACCACCAATGAGAACACGACAACCCCCAAACGCTAATTAATGGTGCTAATTAAGCCCCCCCAGACTAATTAACAGCCCTTAGCACTTATTTAAAGCCCCTAGTGTTAATTAATACCCTCACATTAATTATTAATTACTAATATTAATAAATATAATCAATAATAACAACTTACATTAACTACCATAACAACCCCAAAACGCTAATTAATGGCACTAATTAAGCCCCCCGACTAATTAACACCCCTTAATACTTACCTAAAGTCTCTAATATTAATTAGTAACCTCTCATTAATTATTAGTTTCTAATATTAATAATTATAACCAATAATGACCCATAATAACAACACAACCCCCAAACACTAATTAACGTGGTTAATTAAGCCCCCCCAGACTAATTAAAAGCCCCTGGTATTAATTAACCCCATGCATTAAGTATTTTATATTAATACTAATTAATTACCTTAATAACAATGAGGAAAAGAAGCCTTAATGGGAATAATCAACCTAATGAATTAAAATCAAAGCCTAATTATCAATTCTCATCAATTAATTGCCACTAATGAGTCTCCCCATTAATTACAAGGGGGGGGACCCCAAGCACTAATTAATGGGGCTAATTAAGAGCCCCAATATGAAATATTGGGCCCCAACGTTAACGAGTTTCTATGATAATGAGGAAATTACGGGGGCAATTAATGGGGTTAATGAACCTCCCAGTGCTCCCAGTAACTCCCAGTTCCCCCCCATTGACCTCCCAGTGCTCCCAGTTCCCCCCCATTGACCTCCCAGTGCTCCCAGTTCCCCCCCATTGACCTCCCAGTGCTCCCAGTTCCCTCCCCATTGACCTCCCAGTGCTCCCAGTTCCCCCCCATTGACCTCCCAGTGCTCCCAGTTCCCCCCATTGACCTCCCAGTGCTCCCAGTTCCCCCCGCATTGACCTCCCAGTGCTCCCAGTAACCCCCCATTGGCCTCTCAGTAACCCCCAGTAACCCCCCATTCACCTCCCAGTATCCCCAGTAACCCCCCATTCACCTCCCAGTGCTCCCAACAGCTCCTTCCCAGCGCTCCCAGTTCCCCCCCATTGACCTCCCAGTGCACCCAGTTCCCCCCCATTGACCTCCCAGTGCTCCCAGTTCCCCCCCATTGACCTCCCAGTGCTCCCAGTTCCCCCCCCATTGACCTCCCAATAACCCACATTGACCTCCCAGTGCTCCAGTTCCCCCCCATTGACTTCCCAGTGCTCCCAGTAACCCCCCATTGGCCTCTCAGTATCCCCCATTAACTCCCAGTAACCCCTTCCCAGTGCTCCCAGTGACCCCCAGTAACCCCCCATTGACCTCCCAGTATCCTCAGTAACCCCCCATTGACCTCCCAGTGCTCCCAGTTCCCTCCCAGTAACCATCCCAGTACCCCCAGTAACTTCCCAGTTCTCCCAACAGCCCCTTCCCAGTGCCCCCAGTAACTCCCAGTGCCCTCCCAGTTCCCCTCATTGATCTCCCAGTGCTCCCAGTAACTCCCAGTGCCCTCCCAGTTCCCCTCATTGATCTCCCAGTGCTCCCAGTTCCCCTCATTGACCTCCCAGTAACCCCCAGTGCTCCCAACAGCCCCTTCCCAGTGCTCCCAGTAACTCCCCATTGACCTCCCAGTGCTCCCAGTTCCCCCAATAGCCCCCTCCCAGTGCTCCCAGTAACCCCCAGTTCCCCCCATTGACCTCCCAGTAACCCCCAGTAACTCCCCCATTGACCTCCCAGTGCTCCCAGTTCCCTCCCAGTAACCCCAGTTCTCCCAATAGCCCCTTCCCAGTGCTCCCAGTAACCCCCAGTTACTCCCCATTGACCTCCCAGTGCTCCCAGTTCCCTCCCAGTAACCCCCAGTTCTCCCAATAACCCCTTCCCAGTGCTCCCAGTTCCCCCCATTGACCTCCCAGTGTCCCCAGTGCTCCCAGTAACCCCCAGTTTCCCCTCCCAGCGCCCTCACAATGTCCCCAGACCCCCCAGTTCCCCCCCATTCCCTCCCAGTTCATCCCAGTTCACCCCAGTTCATTCCCCACCGTCTCCCCTCCAAGTGACTTTCACCACCACCGAGACGCAGCGGAAGCGCAAGCGCGACGCCGGAAGTGGCACCACCTCCCCCAGGCAACTAAAGGGGGGGAATCATAGAGATGTGAAGTGCGGAGCGGCGCGGATGAAGGGCGGGGCCGGCGCTTGGAGGACCGTGAAGTGCCATAGAGATGGTGGATGGAGGGCGGAGCGTCGCCCCGGGCGGGAAATGGCGGCGGGAGGACCCAGCCCCAAAATGGGCCCCAAATACCCCAAAATAAACGAAAATGGCACCAAAATGTCCCAAAATGCTCCAAATGGGCCCCAAAAAAGCCAAAAATGGAACCCAAATACCTCGAAATGGCCCCAAAATGAACTGAAATAGCCCCAAAATGCCCTGAAATGGCCCCAAAGTGGAACCAGAAAAACAGGAAATGGCCCCAAAATGCCCCAAAATCCCCCTAAACCGGCCTAAAAACGCCAAGAAATGCCCCAAAATGGCACAAAAATAAACAAAAATAGCCCCAAAATGAACGAAAATTGCCCCAAAACGGCTCCAAAATGCCCCAAAATGGCCCAAAATGCTTCAAAAGGTCCCAAAAAGGAGCCCAAATACCTCGAAATAGCCCCAAAATGCCCTGAAATGGCCCCAAAATGAAACCAAAAAACCAGGAAATGGCCCCAAAATGCTCCAAAATTGCCCCAAAATCACCCCCCAAGGGCCTAAAAATGCCAAGAATTGCCCCAAAATGGCACCAAAATGCCCCAAAATGGCCCCAAAATCCCCATTTCTGTCCCCAAATCGCCTCCAGAAGCCCCAAAATCCCCATTTCTGTCCCCAAATCCCCTCCAGAAGCCCCAAAATCCCCATTTCCGTCCCCAAATCCCCTCCAGGAGCCCCAAAATCCCCATTTTTACCCCCAAATCGCCCCCAACCGGCGGCTCTAGGACCCTGGGCAGCGCCTCCCCCACTCCCGTAGGCACTTCCGCCCGGTTGTGGGCGGGGAGGTGACGTCGGGGGGCGTGGCGACGTATGCGCGGTGCCAGGGAATGGGCGGGGCGGGAGGTGGTGTTTCCGGTTCCGGTGGGGGGGTGAGAGCGAAGCGTGTGGACCCGCGTGGAGTGAAGGGCGGGATGAGGCCTGGTGGGTGAACTGGGGTGAACTGGGAGGGACTGGGAGGGACTGGGATGGATTTGGAGGGACTGGGGGACACTGGGATGAGAAGTGCGGGGACTGGGATGAACTGCGAGGGACTGGGATGAACTGGGGGGGACTGGGGTGAACTGGGGGGACTGGGAGGGACTGGGGGAACTGGGAGGGACTGGGGGAACTGGGATGAACTGGGGGGAACTGGGATTAACTGGGGGGGACTGGGATGAACTGGGGGGACTGGGATGAACTGAGGGGGACTGGGAGGAACTGAGGGGGACTGGGAGGAACTGGGGGGACTGGGATGAACTGGGGGGACTGGGAGAAACTGGGATAAACTGGGAGGGACTGGGATGAACTGGGAGGGACTGGGATGAACTGGGGGGGACTGGGGTGGACTGGGGGGACTGGGAGGGACTGGGATGAACTGGGGGGGACTGCGATGAACTGGGGGGACTGGGAGGGACTGGGATGAACTGGGGGGGGTTGGGGGGGATTCGGAACTGTAATTAATTGGGATAGACTGGGATGAACTGAGTTGAACTGGGTTGAACTGGGATGAACTGGGGGGACTGGGGGGGACTGAGATGAACCTGGATAGACTGGGATGAACTGGGGGAAACTGGGATGAACTGGGGGGGACTGGGATGGACTGGGGGGTCTCAGAATTGGGATTAATTGGGGTAGACTGGCATGAACTGGGGGGGACTGGGATGAACTGGGGGGACTGGGAGGGACTGGGATGAACTGGGGGAGACTGGGAGGGGACTGGGATGGACTCGAATGAACTGGGGGGCACTGGGAGGGAGGGACTGGAATGGACTGGGAGGGACTGGGATGGACTGGGGGCACTGGGTTATACTGGGATATACTGGGATGGGATTGGGAGGGACTGGAGGTTTCTGGGGGGTTACTGGGAGTTAATGGGGGGGATACTGGAGGTTATTTGGGCATTACTGGGAGGGACTGGGGTATACTGGGAGGGACTGGGATATACTGGGAGGTTACTGGGAGGTAATTGGGAGTTAGCAGGGGGTAATTGGGATTTACTGGGAGGCAGGGAAGGGGTTGCTGGGAGGTAACTGGGAGTTACTGGGGAGTAATTGGGAGGTTACTGGGGTTACTGGGCCTGTCCCAGTTTGCCCCAGTGCTCCCAGTTCACCCCAGTTTCACAGGGTTCAGCCCCCGTGGGGGACGCGGTGGCTTCCGGGGTGGCCGAGGTGAGTGGGCTCCCAGTATGACCAGTAACCTTTCCCAGTATGACCAGTAACCCCTCCCAGTGCTCCCAGTAACCCCTCTCAGTATGACCAGTTACCCCCATTCCGCTTCCCAGTTGCTCCCAGTAACATCTCCCAGAATAACCAGTTACTCCCATTCCCCCTCCCAGTAACCCCTCCCAGTATGACCAGTTACCCCCATTCCCCCTCCCAGTAACCCCTCCCAGTATGACCAGTTACCCCCATTCCCCCTCCCAGTAACCCCTCCCAGTATGACCAGTTACCCCCATTCCCCCTCCCAGTAACCCCTCCCAGTATAACCAGTTACTCCCATTCCCCTTCCCAGTGCTCCCAGTAACCCCTCCCAGTATAACCAGTTACCCCATTTCCCCTCCCAGTGTTCCCAGTAACCCCTCCCAGTATGACCAGTTACCCCCATTCCCCTTCCCAGTGCTCCCAGTAACCCCTCCCAGTATGACCAGTTGCCCCCATTCCCCTTCCCAGTGCTCCCAGTAACCCCTCCCAGTATAACCAGTTACCCCCATTCCCCTTCCCAGTGCTCCCAGTAACCCCTCCCAGTATAACCAGTTACCCCCATTCCCCTTCCCAGTGCTCCCAGTAACCCCTCCCAGTATAACCAGTTACCCCCATTCCCCTTCCCAGTGCTCCCAGTAACCTCTTCCAGTATGACCAGTTACCCCCATTCCCCCTCCCAGTGCTCCCAGTAACTTCACCCAGTATGACCAGTTACCCCCATTCCCCTTCCCGGTGCTCCCAGTAACCCCCCCAGTATGACCAGTTACCCCCATTACCTCTCCCAGTATGACCGGTTACCCCCATTCCGCTTCCCAGTCTGTTCCAGTAACCCCAGTTCCCCTCTCAGTCCTTCCCAGTAACCCCAGTTCCCGTCCCAGTCCTTCCCAGTAACCCCGGTTCCCCTCCCAGTTCCCTGCCAGTTTTCTCCCAGTCCCTCCCAGTAACCCCAGTTCCCCTCCCAGTTCCCCTCCCAGTCCCTCCCAGTAACCCCAGTTCCCTCCCAGTCCCTCCCAGTCCTTCCCAGTTACCCCCATTCCCTCCCAGTCCCCTCCCAGTAACCCCTGTCCCCCCTCCAGTTCCCTCCCATTCCCCTTCCAGTCCTTCCCAGTAACCCCAGTTCCTCTCCCAGTCCCCCCAGTAGCTCCAGTTCCACACCCAGTCCCTCCCAGTTCCCTCCCAGTCCCCCCAGTAACCCCAGTTGCCCTCCCAGTTCCCTCCCAGTTTTCTCCCAGTCCCTCCCAGTAGCCCCAGTTCCCTCTCAGTCCTCCCAGTAACCCCAGTTCCCCTTCACTCCCCTCCCAGTAACCCCAGTTCTCTTCCAGTCCCTCCCAGTCCTTCCCAGTTACCCCCATTCCCCCCGAGTCCCCTCCCAGTTACCCCCTATTCCCCCCCATTCCCCTCCCAGTAACCCCAGTCCCACCCCGAGTTCCCTCCCAGTCCCCTTCCAGTCCTTCCCAGTAACCCCAGTTCCCAGTCCCCCCAGTAACTTCAGTTCCCCCCCAGTCCCTTCCAGTCCCTCCCAGTAACCCCAGTTCCCCCGCCAGTCTTCCCAGTAACCCCAGTTCCCTTCCCAGTTCCCTTCCCAGTTCCCTCCCAGTCCTTCCCAGTAATGCCAGTTCCCCTCCCAGTTCCCCTCCCAGTTCCCCTCCCAGTTCCCCTCCCAGTTCCCCTCCCAGTTCTCCCAGTAACCCCAGTTCCCTTCCCAGTCCCTCCCAGTAACCCCAGTTCCCTTCCAGTTCCTTCCAGTCCCTCCCAGTAACCCCAGTTCCCTCCCAGTTCCTCCCAGTCCCTCCCAGTCCCCTCAGTAACCCCAGTTCCCCTCCCAGTTCCCTCCCAGTTTTCTCCCAGTCCCTCCCAGTAACCCCAGTTCCCCCCCCAGTTCCCTTCCAGTCCTTCCCATTCCCCCCAGTTCCCCTCTCAGTCCCCCCAGTTCCCTCCCAGTCCCTCCCAGTTCCCCCAGTTCCCCCCCAGTTCCCCCCCAGTTCCCCCAGTAACCCCAGTTCCCTCCCAGTCCCTCCCAGTAACCCCAGTATCCACAGGTGGCCCTCGGGGCCGGGGGGGCATGGCCGGGGGGCGTGGCCGTGGAGGCCCCGCCCGCGGAGGCCCCGCCCACCGAGGCTCCACCCCCCGGGGCCGGGGGGGGCGCGGAGGCTTCAAGGGGGGACGCAAAGTGACGGTGGAGCCGCATCGGCACCAGGGTACTGGGGGGACTGGGAGGCACTGGGAGGCACTGGGAGGGGACTGGGATGGACTGGAAGGCACTGGGAGGGGACTGGGATGGATTGGGGGGACTGGGATAGACTGGAAGGCACTGGGAGGGGACTGGAATGGACTGGGAGGCACTGGGAGGGAAATGGAAGGTGGCTGGGATGGACTTGGGGGGACTGGGATGGACTGGGAGGGAACTGGGAGGGGACTGGGATGGACTGGAATGCACTGGGAAGGCACTGGGTGGGGACTGGGAGCGGACTGGGGGGGACTGGGATGGGCTGGAAGGCACTGGGAGGGAGCTGGGAGGGACTGGGATGGACTGGAGGGAGCTGGGAGGGACTGGGATGAACTGTGGGGGACTGGGATGGACTGGAAGGCACTGGGAGGGAACTGGGAGGGGACTGGAATGAACTGGGATGGACTGGGAGGGGAGTGGGGGGGACTGAGATGGACTGGAAGGCACTGGGAGGGGACTGGAATGGACTGGGGGGGACTGGGGTGGACTGGAAGGCACTGGGAGGGACTGGGATGGACTGGAAGGCACTGGGAGGGGACTGGGATGGACTGGGAGGAAACTGGGAGACACTGGGGGGGAAGTGGGAAGCACTGGTGGGGAACTGGGAGGGAACTGGGAAGGACTGGGAAGAAGCTGGGAGGGACTGGAAGGCACTGGGGGGGACTGGGATGAACTGGGAGGGAACTGGGAGGAAACTGAGGGGGACTGGGGAGAACTGGGGGGGAACTGGGAGGCACTGGGTGGAACTGGGATGAACTGGGGAGGAACTGCAAGGGACTGAGGGGAACTGAGGATGAACTGGGGGGGAACTGGGGATGAACTGGGGGGAACTGGGATGAACTGGGGAGGAACTGCAAGGGACTGAGGGGAACTGAGGATGAACTGGGGGGGAACTGGGAGGCACTGGGTGGAACTGGGATGAACTGGGGAGGAACTGCAAGGGACTGAGGGGAACTGAGGATGAACTGGGGGGGAACTGGGGATGAACTGGGGGGAACTGGGAGGCAGTGGTTAAGGAACTGGGAAGTACTGGGGGGATTTGGGATGAACTGGGAGGCACTGGGGGGGAACTGGGGGTGACTGGGAGGGAACTGGGAGGCACTGGGACGAACTGGGATGAACTGGGAGGCACTGGGGGGATTTGAGGTGAACTGGGAAGCACTGGGGAGGAACTGGTGGGGAACTGGGATGAACTGGGGGGGAACTGGGAGGTGCTGGAAGGGAACTGGGATGAACTGGGGGGAACTGGGGTTGAATGGGGATAACTGGGAAGCACTGGGGGTAACTGGGATTGGACTGGGTTGGTAACTGGGATGAACTGGGTATAACTGGGGTTGAACTGGGTGGGAAGGGACTGGGGGTAACTGGGATGAACTGGGAGGCACTGGGGGTAAATGGGATTGAACTGGGTTGGTAATTGGGGTGAACTGGGAGGTAACTGGGATGAACTGGGGGTAAGTGGGATGAACTGGGATTGAAGTGTGGGGGTAACTGGGGTTGAACTGGTTTGGTAACTGGGATGAACTGGGATTGAAGTGGGAGGGTAACTGGGATTGAACTGGTTTGGTAACTGGGATGAACTGGGATTGAAGTGGGGGAGTAACTGGGGTAACTGGGATGAACTGGGATTGAAGTGGGGGGGTAACTGGGATTGAAGTGGATTGGGAACTGGGGTAACTGGGATGAACTGGGATTGAAGTGGGGTGGGAACTGGGGTAACTGGGATGAACTGGGATTGAAGTGGGGTGGGAACTGGGGTAACTGGGATGAACTGGGATTGAAGTGGGGTGGGAAGTTGGGTAACTGGGATGAACTGGGATTGGAGTGGGGTGGGAAGTGGGGTAACTGGGATGAACTGGGATTGAAGTGGGGTGGGAACTGGGGTAACTGGGATGAACTGGGGGGGTAACTGGGATGAACTGGGATTGAAGTGGGGTGGGAACTGGGGTAACTGGGAGGCACTGGGTGTAACTGGGGTTGAATTGGTTTTGTAACTGGGAGGTAACTGGGATGAACTGGGAGGCACTGGGAGTGGTCAGAGTAGCTGGGAGCCCTCAGAGCTTAACTGGGAGGCACTGGGATCGAACTGGGATGGGAGTGGGGTAACTGGGAGGTAACTGGGGGGCAACTGGTTTGAACTGGTTTGAACTGGTCCATACTGGGCAGGCGTGTTCATCGTGCGGGGCCGTGAGGACGCGCTGGTGACGCGGAACCTGGTGCCCGGGGAGTCAGTGTACGGGGAGAAGAGGATCAGCGTGGAGGTACTGGTTTATACTGGTTTATACTGGTTTGTACTGGTTTGTAGCGGGAGGGACTGGGAAGAGATTGGGAAGGGACTGGGGGGAAGTGGGAAAGGTTAAGAGGTGATTGGGGGTGACTGGGAAGGGGCTGGGGGGGACTGGGGTAACTGGGAGCAACTGGGAAGGCAATGGGAGTAACTGGGAAGAGATTGGGAAGGGGCTGGGGGGGACTGGGGTAACTGGGAGCAACTGGGAAGGCAATGGGAGTAACTGGGAAGAGATTGGGAAGGAACTGGGGGGAACTGGGAGGGACTGGGAGTAACTGGGAAGGGACTGGGAGGGCACTGGGAGTAACTGGGAAGAGATTGGGAAGGGACTGGGGGTAACTGGGAGGGACTGGGAGTAACTGGGAAGGGACTGGGAGGGCACTGGGAGTAACTGGGAAGAGATTGGGAAGGGACTGGGGGTAACTGGGAGGGACTGGGAGTAACTGGGAAGGGACTGGGAGGGCACTGGGAGTAACTGGGAAGAGATTGGGAAGGGACTGGGGGTAACTGGGAGGGACTGGGAGTAACTGGGAAGGGTTAAGAGGTGACTGGGAGTAACTGGGAAGGGACTGGGAAGGGACTGGGGGTAACTGGGAGGGACTGGGAGTAACTGGGAAAGGTTAAGAGGTTACTGGGAGTAACTGGGAAGGGACTGGGGGTAACTGGGAGGGCACTGGGAAACAGCTGGGAGTAACTGGGAAGGCACTGGGAGTAACTGGGAGGAGATTGGGAAGGGACTAGGGGTAACTGGGAGGGACTGGGGGTAACTGGTAAAGGTTAAGAGGTGACTGGGAGTAACTGGGAAGGGACTGGGAGGTACTGGGGGTAACTGGTAAGGGACTGGGGGCAACTGGGAGGGACTGGGAGGAACTGGGAGTAACTGGGAAGGGACTGGGAGGTACTGGTGAGCACTGGGAGAGCGGCTTGGGGGCTGCTGGGGGCAACTGGGAGCACTGGGAGGTGACACTGGTGGCACTGGGAGGGACCACCAGGGTTGGGGACACCAGTGGGACCTCCTCAGGTCCCATACTGGGAGCACTGGGAAGGGGAACTGGTGGCACTGGGTGACACTGGGAGGTTCAGGGAACCCATGTGACATCAAGTGACGTGTCCCCAATGTCCCCAAGTGTCCCCAGGACCCTGAGATGTCCCCAGGAGGTGTCACCAACCTTGAAGGCCCCACCAGAACCTTCTCAGATCCCATACTGGGAGCACTGGGAAGGGGAACTGGTGGCACTGGGTGACACTGGGGGGTTGTGTGACCCCATGTGACGTCAAGTGACGTGTCCCCAATGTCCCCAAGTGTCCCCAGGACACCAAGATGTCCCCAGGAGGTGTCACCAACCTTGAAGGCCCCATGAAAGCCATCTCAGATCTCATATTGGGAGCACTGGGAAGGGGAACTGGTGGCACTGGGTGACACTGGGAGGTTCAGGGAATCCATGTGACATCAAGTGACGTGTCCCCAATGTCCCCAAGTGTCCCCAGGACACCAAGAGGTCCCCAGGAGGTGTCACCAACCTTGAAGGCCCCATGAAAGCCATCTCAGATCTCATATTGGGAGCACTGGGAAGGGGAACTGGTGGCACTGGGTGACGCTGGGAGGTTGTGTGACCCCATGTGACGTCAAGTGACGTGTCCCCAATGTCCCCAAGTGTCCCCAGGACACCAAGATGTCCCCAGGAGGTGTCACCAAGCTTGAAGGCCCCACCAGAACCTTCTCAGATCTCATACTGGGAGCAGTGGGAAGGGGAACTGGTGGCACTGGGTGACACTGGGGGGTTGTGTGACCCCATGTGACGTCAAGTGACGTGTCCCCAATGTCCCCAAGTGTCCCCAGGACACCAAGATGTCCCCAGGAGGTGTCACCAACCTTGAAGGCCCCATGGAAACCATCTCAGATCTCATATTGGGAGCACTGGGAAGGGGAACTGGTGGCACTGGGTGACACTGGGGGGTTGTGTGACCCCATGTGACATCAAGTGACGTGTCCCCAATGTCCCCAAGTGTCCCCAGGACACCAAGATGTCCCCAGGAGGTGTCACCAAGCTTGAAGGCCCCACCAGAACCTTCTCAGATCTCATACTGGGAGCACTGGGAAGGGGAACTGGTGGCACTGGGTGACACTGGGAGGTTGTGTGACCCCATGTGACATCATGTGACGTGTCCCCAATGTCCCCAAGTGTCCCCAGGACACCAAGAGGTCCCCAGGAGGTGTCCCCAACCTTGAAGGCCCCATGAAAAGCGTATCAGATCTCATATTGGGAGCACTGGGAAGGGGAACTGGTGGCACTGGGTGACACTGGGGGGTTGTGTGACCCCATGTGACATCATGGGACGTGTCCCCAATGTCCCCAAGTGTCCCCAGGACACCAAGATATCCCCAGGAGGTGTCACCAAGCTTGAAGGCCCCACCAGAACCTTCTCAGATCTCATAGTGGGAGCACTGGGAAGGGGAACTGGTGGCACTGGGTGACACTGGGGGGTTGTGTGACCCCATGTGACATCAAGTGATGTGTCCCCAAGTGTCCCCAGGACACTGAGATGTCCCCAGGAGGTGTCACCAACCTTGAAGACCCCACCAGAACCTTCTCAGATCCCATACTGGGAGCACTGGGAAAGGGAACTGGTGGCACTGGGTGACACTGGGAGGTTCAGGGAATCCATATGACATCAAGTGACGTGTCCCCGGTGTCCCCAAGTGTCCCCAGGACACCAAGAGGTCCCCAGGAGGTGTCACCAACCTTGAAGGCCCCATGAAAACCATCTCAGATCTCATATTGGGAGCACTGGGAAGGGGAACTGGTGGCACTGGGTGACACTGGGGGGTTGTGTGACCCCATGTGACGTCGAGTGACGTGTCCCCGATGTCCCCGTCCCCAGGAAGGTGACACGAAGGTGGAATATCGCGCCTGGAACCCGTTCAGGTCCAAACTCGCCGCTGCCATCTTGGGTGGCATCGACCAGATCCACATGGGACCCGGTTCCAAGGTCCTGTACCTGGGGGCGGCCTCGGGGACAACGGTGTCACACGTGGCCGACATCGTGGGGCCGGTGAGTGGGGACGATGGGGACAACGGGGAGGTGACACCTTCATGTTCTTGAGAAGGACCTTGAGGTTCTTTGGGGACGTCCCCATGGGGTTTGGGGACATGGGGGTGACACTGGGAATGTCCCCATGGGGTTTGGGACACGGGGGTGACACTGGGAATGTCCCCATGGGGTTTGGGGACATAGAGATGGGGTCACCAAGGCCTTGGGGACAATGGGGAGGAGGCACCTTCATGTTCTTGAGAAGGTCCTTGAGGTTCTTTGGGGATGTCCATGGGGTTTGGGGACGTGGGGGTGACACTGGGAATGTCCCCATGGGGTTTGGGACACGGGGGTGACACTGGGAATGTCCCCATGGGGTTTGGGGACACGGGGATGGGGTCACCAGGGCCTTGGGGACAACTTGGAGGTGACACCTTCATGTTCTTGAGAAGGTCCTTGAGGTTCTTTGGGGAGGTCCCCATGGGGTTTGGGGACATGGGGGTGACACTGGGAATGTCCCCATGGAGTTTGGGACATGGGGGTGACACTGGGAATGTCCCCATGGGGTTTGGGGACATGGGGATGGGGTCACCAAGCTCTTGGGGACAACTTGGAGGTGGCACCTTCATGTTCTTGAGAAGGTCCTTGAGGTTCTTTGGGGATGTCCCCATGGGGTTTGGGGACATGGGGGTGACACTGGGAATGTCCCCATGGAGTTTGGGACATGGGGGTGACACTGGGAATGTCCCCATGGAGTTTGGGGACACGGGGATGGGGTCACCAGGGCCTTGGGGACAACTTGAGGTGACACCTTCATGTTCTTGAGAAGGTCCTTGAGGTTCTTTGGGGATGTCCCCATGGGGTTTGGGCACATGGGGGTGACACCGGGAGCCCATGGGGACGTCCCCATGGGGTTTGGGGACATGGGGATGGGGTCACCAAGGCCTTGGGGACAACTTGAGGTGACACCTTCATGTTCTTGAGAAGGTCCTTGAGGTTCTTTGGGGACGTCCCCATGGGGTTTGGGGACACGGGGGTGACACTGGGAATGTCCCCATGGGGTTTGGGATGTGGGGGTGACACTGGGAATGTCCCCATGGGGTTTGGGGACATGGGGATGGGGTCACCAAGGCCTTGGGGACAACTCGGAGGTGACACCTTCATGTTCTTGAGAAGGTCCTTGAGGTTCTTTGGGGACGTCCCCATGGAGTCTGGGGACACGGGGTGACACCGGGACCCCATGGGGACATCCCCATGGAGTTAGGGACATGGGGGTGACACTGGGAATGTCCCCATGGAGTTTGGGGACATGGGGATGGGGTCATCAGGGCCTTGGGGACAACTCGGAGGTGACACCTTCATGTTCTTGAGAAGGTCCTTGAGGTTCTTTGGGGACGTCCCCATGGAGTCTGGGGACACGGGGTGACACCGGGACCCCATGGGGACATCCCCATGGAGTTAGGGACACGGGGGTGACACTGGGAATGTCCCCATGGAGTTTGGGGACATGGGGATGGGGTCATCAGGGCCTTGGGGACAACTCGGAGGTGACACCTTCATGTTCTTGAGAAGGTCCTTGAGGTTCTTTGGGGAGGTCCCCATGGGGTTTGGGGACATGGGGGTGACACCGGGAGCCCATGGGGCCGTCCCCATGGGGTTTGGGGACATGGGGATGGGGTCACCAAGCTCTTGGGGACAACTTGGAGGTGGCACCTTCATGTTCTTGAGAAGGTCCTTGAGGTTCTTTGGGGAGGTCCCCATGGGGTTTGGGGACATGGGGGTGACACTGGAAGCCCATGGAGATGTCCCCATGGGGTTTGGGGACATGGGGATGGGGTCACCAAGCTCTTGGGGACAACTTGGAGGTGGCACCTTCATGTTCTTGAGAAGGTCCTTGAGGTGCTTTGGGGACCTCCCCATGGGGTTTGGGGACATGGGGGTGACACTGGGAATGTCCCCATGGAGTTTGGGACATGGGGGTGACACTGGGAATGTCCCCATGGAGTTTGGGGACACGGGGATGGGGTCACCAGGGCCTTGGGGACAACTTGAGGTGACACCTTCATGTTCTTGAGAAGGTCCTTGAGGTTCTTTGGGGACGTCCCCATGGAGTTTGGGGACACGGGGTGACACCGGGACCCCATGGGGACATCCCCATGGAGTTAGGGACATGGGGGTGACACTGGGAATGTCCCCATGGAGTTTGGGGACATGGGGATGGGGTCATCAGGGCCTTGGGGACAACTCGGAGGTGACACTTTCATGTTCTTGAGAAGGTCCTTGAGGTTCTTTGGGGACGTCCCCATGGGGTTTGGGGACACGGGGATGGGGTCACCAAGGCCTTGGGGACAATGGGGAGGAGGCACCTTCAGGTTCTTGAGAAGGTCCTTGAGGTTCTTTGGGGACGTCCCCATGGGGTTTGGGGACACGGGGGTGACACTGGGAATGTCCCCATGGGGTTTGGGACACGGGGGTGACACTGGGAATGTCCCCATGGGGTTTGGGGACATGGGGATGGGGTCACCAGGGCCTTGGGGACAACTTGAGGTGACACCTTCATGTTCTTGAGAAGGTCCTTGAGGTTCTTTGGGGACGTCCCCATGGGGTTTGGGGACATGGGGGTGACACTGGGAATGTCCCCATGGAGTTTGGGACATGGGGGTGACACTGGGAATGTCCCCATGGAGTTTGGGGACATGGGGATGGGGTCACCAAGGCCTTGGGGACAACTTGAGGTGACACCTTCATGTTCTTGAGAAGGTCCTTGAGGTTCTTTGGGGAGGTCCCCATGGGGTTTGGGGACATGGGGGTGACACTGGGAATGTCCCCATGGAGTTTGGGACATGGGGGTGACACTGGGAATGTCCCCATGGAGTTTGGGGACACGGGGATGGGGTCACCAGGGCCTTGGGGACAACTTGAGGTGACACCTTCATGTTCTTGAGAAGGTCCTTGAGGTGCTTTGGGGAGGTCCCCATGGGGTTTGGGGACATGGGGGTGACACTGGGAATGTCCCCATGGGGTTTGGGGACATGGGGATGGGGTCACCAAGCTCTTGGGGACAACTTGGAGGTGGCACCTTCATGTTCTTGAGAAGGTCCTTGAGGTTCTTTGGGGACGTCCCCATGGGGTTTGGGGACACGGGGGTGACACTGGAAGCCCATGGAGATGTCCCCATGGGGTTTGGGGACATGGGGATGGGGTCACCAAGCTCTTGGGGACAACTTGAGGTGACACCTTCATGTTCTTGAGAAGGTCCTTGAGGTGCTTTGGGGACGTCCCCATGGGGTTTGGGGACACGGGGTGACACCGGGACCCCATGGGGACGTCCCCATGGGGTTTGGGGACATGGGGATGGGGTCACCAAGGCCTTGGGGACAACTTGAGGTGACACCTACATGTTCTTGAGAAGGTCCTTGAGGTTCTTTGGGGAGGTCCCCATGGGGTTTGGGGACATGGGGGTGACACTGGGAATGTCCCCATGGGGTTTGGGGACATGGGGGTGACACTGGGAATGTCCCCATCTGGTTTGGGGACATGGGGATGGGGTCACCAAGCTCTTGGGGACAACTTGGAGGTGGCACCTTCATGTTCTTGAGAAGGTCCTTGAGGTTCTTTGGGGACGTCCCCATGGGGTTTGGGGACATGGGGGTGACACTGGGAATGTCCCCATGGGGTTTGGGACACGGGGGTGACACTGGGAATGTCCCCATGGAGTTTGGGGACACGGGGATGGGGTCACCAGGGCCTTGGGGACAACTTGAGGTGACACCTTCATGTTCTTGAGAAGGTCCTTGAGGTTCTTTAAGGACGTCCCCATGGGATTTGGGGACACGGGGGTGACACCGGGAGCCCATGGGGACGTCCCCATGGGGTTTGGGGACATGGGGATGGGGTCACCAAGCTCTTGGGGACAACTTGGAGGTGGCACCTTCATGTTTTTGAGAAGGTCCTTGAGGTTCTTTGGGGATGTCCCCATGGGGTTTGGGCACATGGGGGTGACACCAGGACCCCATGGGGACGTCCCCATGGGGTTTGGGACCCTATGGGTGACAATGTCCCCGATGTCCCCAGGAGGGCCTGGTCTACGCCGTGGAGTTTTCCCACCGCTCGGGCCGTGACCTCATCAACGTGGCCAAGAAGCGGACCAACGTCATCCCCGTCATCGAGGACGCGCGGCACCCCCACAAGTACCGCATGCTCGTCGGTACGGGGACATCGGGGGACAATGGGGACATCGGGGGACGCGGGTTTGGGGCTTCTTGGGGAGGTTGGAGAAGGTTTGGAGGCATCTCAGGGGGGTTTTGAGGGACTTGATGGGGAGTTTTGGGGTCCTGGAGATGAGTTTTGGGGTCCCTGAGATGAGTTTTGGGGTCCCATAGATGAGTTTTCGGGCCTCAGGAGGTTCCAGGTGAAGATGTTGAGGTTCCTCAAGGTGGTTGGAGAAGGTTTGGAGGCATCTCAGGGGGGTTTTGAGGGACCTGATGGGGAGTTTTGGGGTCCCTGAGATGAGTTTTGGGGTCCCTGAGATGAGTTTTGGGGCCTCAGGAGGTTCCAGGTGAAGATGTTGAGGTTCCTCAAGGTGGTTGGAGAAGGTTTGGAGGCATCTCAGGGGGGTTTTGAGGGATCTCAGGGGGGTTTTGAGGGACCCGATGGGGAGTTTTGGGGTCCTAGAGATGAGTTTTGGGGTCCCTGAGGTGAGTTTTGGGGTCTCAGGAGGTTCCAGGTGAAGATGTTGAGGTTCCTCAAGGTGGTTGGAGAAGGTTTGGAGGCATCTCAGGGGGGTTTTGAGGGACCTGATGGGGAGTTTTGGGGTCCTAGAGATGAGTTTTGGGGTCCCATAGATGAGTTTTGGGGTCTCAGGAGGTTCCAGGAGAAGATGTTGAGGTTCCTCAAGATGGTTGGAGAAGGTTTGGAGGCATCTCAGGGGGGTTTTGAGGGATCTCAGGGGGGTTTTGGGGGACCCAATGGGGTGTTTTGGGGTCCCAGAGATGAGTTTTGGGGTCTCAGGATGTTCCAGTAGAAGATGTTGAGGTTCCTCAAGGTGGTTGGAGAAGGTTTGGAGGCATCTCAGGGGGGTTTTGAGGGACCTGATGGGGAGTTTTGGGGTCCTAGAGATGAGTTTTGGGGTCCCTGAGGTGAGTTTTGGGGTCTCAGGAGGTTCCAGGTGAAGATGTTGAGGTTCCTCAAGGTGGTTGGAGAAGGTTTGGAGGCATCTCAGGGGGGTTTTGAGGGATCTCAGGGGGGTTTTGGGGTCCCAGAGATGAGTTTTGGGGTCCCTGAGGTGAGTTTTGGGGTCTCAGGAGGTTCCAGGTGAAGATGTTGAGGTTCCTCAAGGTGGTTGGAGAAGGTTTGGAGGCATCTCAGGGGGGTTTTGAGGGACCTGATGGGGAGTTTTGGGTCCTACAGATGAGTTTTGGGGTCCCTGAGATGAGTTTTGGGGTCCCATAGATGAGTTTTGGGGCCTCAGGAGGTTCCAGGAGAAGATGCTGAGGTTCCTCAAGGTGGTTGGAGAAGGTTTGGAGGCATCTCAGGGGGGTTTTGAGGGATCTCAGGGGGGTTTTGGGGGACACAATGGGGTGTTTTGGGGTCCTAGAGATGAGTTTTGGGGTCCCCTAGATGAGTTTTGGGGTCTCAGGAGGTTCCAGGTGAAGATGTTGAGGTTCCTCAAGGTGGTTGGAGAAGGTTTGGAGGCATCTCAGGGGGGTTTTGAGGGACCTGATGGGGAGTTTTGGGGACCTGGAGATGAGTTTTGGGGTCCCTGAGATGAGTTTTGGGGTCCCATAGATGAGTTTTGGGGTCTCAGGAGGTTCCAGGTGAAGATGCTGAGGTTCCTCAAGGTGGCTGGAGAAGGTTTGGAGGCATCTCAGGGGGGTTTTGAGGGATCTCAGGGGATATTGAGGGACCCAATGGGGAGTTTTGGGGTCCCTGAGATGAGTTTTGGGGTCCCATAGATGACTTTTGGGGCCTCAGGAGGTTCCAGGTGAAGATGTTGAGGTTCCTCAAGGTGGTTGGAGAAGGTTTGGAGGCATCTCAGGGGGGTTTTGAGGGACCTGATGGGGAGTTTTGGGGTCCCTGAGATGAGTTTTGGGGTCGCTGAGATGAGTTTTGGGGTCTCAGGAGGTTCCAGGTGAAGATGTTGAGGTTCCTCAAGGTGGTTGGAGAAGGTTTGGAGGCATCTCAGGGGGGTTTTGAGGGACCCGATGGGGAGTTTTGGGGTCCCAGAGATGAGTTTTGGGGTCCCTGAGATGAGTTTTGGGGTCCCATAGATGAGTTTTAGGGTCTTAGGAGGTTCCAGGAGAAGATGTTGAGGTTCCTCAAGGTGGTTGGAGAAGGTTTGGAGGCATCTCAGGGGGGTTTTGAGGGACCTGATGGGGAGTTTTGGGGTCCCAGAGATGAGTTTTGGGGTCCCAGAGATGAGTTTTGGGGTGTCAGGAGGTTCCAGGTGAAGATGTTGAGGTTCCTCAAGGTGGTTGGAGAAGGTTTGGAGGCATCTCAGGGGGGTTTTGAGGGACCTGATGGGGAGTTTTGGGGTCCTAGAGATGAGTTTTGGGGTCCCTGAGATGAGTTTTGGGGTCTCAGGAGGTTCCAGGTGAAGATGCTGAGGTTCCTCAAGGTGGTTGGAGAAGGTTTGGAGGCATCTCAGGGGGGTTTGAGGGATCTCAGGGGGGTTTTGAGGGACCTGATGGGGAGTTTTGGGGTCCTAGAGATGAGTTTTGGGGTCCCTGAGGTGAGTTTTGGGGTCTTAGGAGGTTCCAGGTGAAGATGTTGAGGTTCCTCAGGGTGGTTGGAGAAGGTTTGGAGGCATCTCAGGGGGGTTTTGAGGGACCTGATGGGGAGTTTTGGGGTCCTAGAGATGAGTTTTGGGGTCCCTGAGATGAGTTTTGGGGTCCCATAGATGAGTTTTGGGGTCTCAGGAGGTTCCAGGTGAAGATGTTGAGGTTCCTCAAGGTGGTTGGAGAAGGTTTGGAGGCATCTCAGGGGGGTTTTGAGGGACCCGATGGGGAGTTTTGGGGTCCCAGAGATGAGTTTTGGGGTCCCTGAGATGAGTTTTGGGGTCCCTGAGATGAGTTTTGGGGTCCCATAGATGACTTTTGGGGTCTCAGGAGGTTCCAGGTGAAGATGCTGAGGTTCCTCAAGGTGGTTGGAGAAGGTTTGGAGGCATCTCAGGGGGGTTTTGAGGGATCTCAGGGGGGTTTTGAGGGACCCGATGGGGAGTTTTGGGGTCCCAGAGATGAGTTTTGGGGTCCCATAGATGAGTTTTGGGGTCTCAGGAGGTTCCAGGTGAAGATGTTGAGGTTCCTCAGGGTGGTTGGAGAAGGTTTGGAGGCATCTCAGGGGGGTTTTGAGGGATCTCAGGGGGGTTTTGGGGGACACAATGGGGTGTTTTGGGGGCCTAGAGATGAGTTTTGGGGTCCCATAGATGAGTTTTGGGGCCTCAGGAGGTTCCAGGTGAAGATGTTGAGGTTCCTCAAGGTGGTTGGAGAAGGTTTGGAGGCATCTCAGGGGGGTTTTGAGGGATCTCAGGGGATATTGAGGGACCCAATGGGGAGTTTTGGGGTCCCTGAGATGAGTTTTGGGGTCCCCTAGATGAGTTTTGGGGTCTTAGGAGGTTCCAGGTGAAGATGTTGAGGTTCCTCAAGGTGGTTGGAGAAGGTTTGGAGGCATCTCAGGGGGGTTTTGAGGGACCTGATGGGGAGTTTTGGGGTCCTAGAGATGAGTTTTGGGGTCCCTGAGATGAGTTTTGGGGTCCCATAGATGAGTTTTGGGGCCTCAGGAGGTTCCAGGTGAAGATGTTGAGGTTCCTCAAGGTGGTTGGAGAAGGTTTGGAGGCATCTCAGGGGGGTTTTGAGGGACCTGATGGGGAGTTTTGGGGTCCTAGAGATGAGTTTTGGGGTCCCTGAGATGAGTTTTGGGGTCCCATAGATGAGTTTTGGGGCCTCAGGACGTTCCAGGTGAAGATGTTGAGGTTCCTCAAGGTGGTTGGAGAAGGTTTGGAGGCATCTCAGGGGGGTTTTGAGGGACCCGATGGGGAGTTTTGGGGTCCCAGAGATGAGTTTTGGGGTCCCATAGATGAGTTTTGGGGCCTCAGGAGGTTCCAGGTGAAGATGTTGAGGTTCCTCAAGGTGGTTGGAGAAGGTTTGGAGGCATCTCAGGGGGGTTTTGAGGGATCTCAGGGGGGTTTTGGGGGACCCAATGGGGTGTTTTGGGGTCCCAGAGATGAGTTTTGGGGTCCCATAGATGAGTTTTGGGGTCTCAGGAGGTTCCAGGTGAAGATGCTGAGGTTCCTCAAGGTGGTTGGAGAAGGTTTGGAGGCATCTCAGGGGGGTTTGAGGGACCTGGAGATGAGTTTTGGGGACCTGGAGATGAGTTTTGGGGTCCCATAGATGAGTTTTGGGGCCTCAGGAGGTTCCAGGTGAAGATGTTGAGGTTCCTCAGGGTGGTTGGAGAAGGTTTGGAGGCATCTCAGGGGGGTTTTGAGGGACCTGATGGGGAGTTTTGGGGTCCCTGAGATGAGTTTTGGGGTCCCTGAGGTGAGTTTTGGGGTCTCAGGAGGTTCCAGGTGAAGATGTTGAGGTTCCTCAAGGTGGTTGGAGAAGGTTTGGAGGCATCTCAGTGGGGTTTTGAGGGACCTGATGGGGAGTTTTGGGGTCCTGGAGAAGAGTTTTGGGGTCCCTGAGGTGAGTTTTGGGGTCCCATAGATGAGTTTTGGGATCTCAGGAGGTTCCAGGTGAAGATGTTGAGGTTCCTCAAGGGGATTGGAGAAGGTTTGGAGGCATCTCAGGGGGGTTTTGAGGGACCCAATGGGGAGTTTTGGGGTCCCAGAGATGAATTTTGGGGTCCCTGAGATGAGTTTTGGGGTCCCATAGATGAGTTTTAGGGTCTTAGGAGGTTCCAGGAGAAGATGTTGAGGTTCCTCAAGGTGGTTGGAGAAGGTTTGGAGGCATCTCAGGGGGGTTTTGAGGGACCTGATGGGGAGTTTTGGGGTCCCAGAGATGAGTTTTGGGGTCCCAGAGATGAGTTTTGGGGTCCCATAGATGAGTTTTGGGGCCTCAGGAGGTTCCAGGTGAAGATGTTGAGGTTCCTCAAGGTGGTTGGAGAAGGTCTGGAGGCATCTCAGGGGGGTTTGGGGGCGTTTTTGGGCTCCCTGGTGGAGTTTTGGGGGCGTTTTAGGGACTTTTTGGGGCTTTTTTGGCATTTTTGGACTCCCTGGGGGAGTTTTTGGGGCGTTTTTTGGCGTTTTTGGGGTGTTTTTTAGCGTTTTTGGGGCGTTTTTGAGCATTTTGGGGCCGTTTTTTGACATTTTTGGTCTCCTGGGTGTGTTTCTTGGGGCGGTTTTTGGCGTTTTTGGGGCGTTTTTTACCGTTTTTTGGGCATTTTTTGGCGTTTTTGGGGCGTTTTTGAGCATTTTGGGGCATTTTTAGGCGTTTTTGGGTCGTTTTTGAGCATTTTGTGGCTGTTTTTTGGTGTTTTTGGTCTCCTGGGTGTGTTTCTTGGGGCATTTTTTGGCGTTTTTGGGGCGTTTTTTGGCATTTTTGGGGCATTTTTGAGCATTTTGGGCCGTTTTTTTGGCATTTTTGGTCTCCCGGGTGTGTTTCTTGGGGCGTTTTTTGGTGTTTTGGGGCCATTTTTTGGCATTTTTGGGGCACTCTTGAGCATTTTGGGGCCGTTTTTTGGCATTTTTGATCTCCCGGGTTTGTTTCTTGGGTCATTTTTAGGCGATTTGGGGCGTTTTTTAGCGTTTTTGGGGCGTTTTTAGGCGTTTTTGGGGCATTTTTGAGCATTTTGGGGCCGTTTTTTGGCATTTTTGGTCTCCCGGGTGTGTTTCTTGGGGTGTTTTTTGGCATTTTTGGGGCACTCTTGAGCATTTTGGGGCCGTTTTTCGGCATTTTTGATCTCCCGGGTTTGTTTCTTGGGTCATTTTTAGGCGTTTTTGGGGCGTTTTTTAGCGTTTTTGGGGTGTTTTTTAGCGTTTTTGGGGCGTTTTTGAGCATTTTGGGGCCGTTTTTTGACATTTTTGGTCTCCTGGGTGTGTTTCTTGGGGCGTTTTTTGGCGTTTTGGGGCCATTTTTTGGCGTTTTTGGGGCTGTTTTTGGCATTTTTGGTCTCCCGGGTGTGTTTCTTGGGGCGTTTTTTATTGTTTTGGGGCCATTTTGAGCCATTTTGGGGCCATTTTTGAGCTTTTTGGGGCTGTTTTTGGCATTTTTGGTCTCCCGGGTGTGTTTCTTGGGGCGTTTTTTATCGTTTTGGGGGCGTTTTTGGGCATTTTTGGGGCATTTTTGAGCATTTTGGGGCCGTTTTTCGGCATTTTTGGTCTCCCGGGTGGGTTTCTTGGGGCGTCTTTTGGTGGTTTTGGGGCGTTTTTTGGCGTTTTTGGGTCGTTTTTGAGCTTTTTGGGGCTGTTTTTGGCATTTTTGGTCTCCCGGGTATGTTTCTTGGGGCGTTTTTTGGCCTTTTTGGGGCATTTTTGAGCATTTTGGGGCCTTTTTTTGGCATTTCTGCTCTCCCGGGTGTATTTCTTGGGTCTTTTTTAGGCGTTTTTGGGGCATTTTTTGGCATTTTTGGGGCGTTTTTAGGCGTTTTTGGGGCGTTTTTGAGCATTTTGGGGCCGTTTTTTGGCATTTCTGCTCTCCCGGGTGTATTTCTTGGGTCTTTTTTAGGCGTTTTTGGGGCATTTTTTGGCATTTTTGGGGCGTTTTTAGTCATTTTTGGGGCGTTTTGGGGCATTTTTGGGGCGTTTTTTGGCATTTTTGGTCTCCCGGGTGTGTTTCTTGGGGCGTTTTTTGGTGTTTTGGGGCCATTTTTTGGCATTTTTGGGGCACTCTTGAGCATTTTGGGGCCGTTTTTCGGCATTTTTGATCTCCCGGGTTTGTTTCTTGGGTCATTTTTAGGCGTTTTTGGGGCGTTTTTTAGCGTTTTTGGGGCGTTTTTAGGCGTTTTTGGGGCATTTTTGAGCATTTTGGGGCCGTTTTTTGGCATTTTTGGTCTCCCGGGTGTGTTTCTTGGGGCGTTTCTTGGCGTTTTGGGGGCGTTTTTTAGCGTTTTTGGGGCGTTTTTAGGCGTTTTTGGGGCGTTTTTGAGCATTTTGGGGCCGTTTTTTGGCATTTCTGCTCTCCCGGGTGTGTTTCTTGGGGCGTTTCTTGGCGGTTTGGGGGCGTTTTTTGGCAATTTTGGGTCATTTTTGGGGCGTTTTGGGGCGTTTTTGGGCCGTTTTTTGGCATTTTTGGTCTCCCGGGTGTGTTTTGGGGCGGATTCCGGCGTTTCGGGTGCCGACGTGGCTTTGTCCCCGTTCCCAGGGATGGTCGACGTCATCTTTGCCGACGTGGCCCAGCCCGACCAGACGCGAATCGTGGCCCTCAACGCCCACAACTTCCTGCGCAACGGGGGCCACTTCGTCATCTCCATCAAGGTAACCACCAGTATGGACCAGTATAGACCACTATGGACCAGTACGGACCAGTATAGACCAGTATAGACCACTATGGACCAGTACGGACCAGTATAGACCACTATGGACCAGTACGGATCAGCTTAGACCAGTACGGACCAGTATAGAGCAGTATGGACCAGTATAGAGCAGTATGCACCAGTATGGATCAGTATAGAGCAGTATGGACCAGTACGGATCAGTATAGAGCAGTATGGACCAGTATAGACCAGTATAGACCAGTATGGGCCACTATGGACCAGTACGGACCAGTATAGACCACTATGGACCAGTACAGATCAGTATGGACCAGTACAGATCAGTATGGACCAGTACAGATCAGTATGGACCAGTATAGAGCAGTATGGACCAGTATAGACCAGTATTGACCAGTACAGATCAGTATAGAGCAGTATGGACCAGTATGGACCAGTATAGAGCAGTATGGACTAGTATAGAGCAGTATGGACCAGTATAGACCAGTATAGAGCAGTATGGACCAGTATAGAGCAGTATGGACCAGTATAGACCAGTACGGACCAGTATGGACCAGTATAGACCAGTATGGACCAGTATAGACCAGTATAGAGCAGTATGGACCAGTACAGATCAGTATAGAGCAGTATGGACCAGTACGGACCAGTATAGACCACTATGGACCAGTACGGATCAGTATAGAGCAGTATGGACCAGTATGGACCAGTATAGAGCAGCATGGACCAGTATAGACCAGTACGGACTAGTATAGAGCAGTATGGACCAGTATAGACCAGTATTGACCAGTATAAACCAGTATGGATCAGTACAGAGCCCCTCCCAGTCCCTCCCAATCCCCTCCCAATCCCCTCCCAATCCCCTCCCAGTCCCTCCCAATCCCCTCCCAGTCCCTCCCAATCCCCTCCCAGTCCCTCCCAGTCCCTCCCAATCCCCTCCCAGTCTCTCCCAATCCCCTCCCAGTCCCTCCCAATCCCCTCCCAGTCCCTTCCCAGTCCCTCCCAGTCTCTCCCAATCCCCTCCCAGTCCCTCCCAGTCCCTTCCCAGTCCCTCCCAGTCCCTCCCAGTCCCCCCAGTTCCCCTCCCAATCCCCTCCCAGTCCCTCCCAGTCCCTTCCCAGTCCCTCCCAATCCCCTCCCAGTCCCCCCAGTTCCCCTCCCAGTCCCTCCCAGTCCCTCCCAGTCCCTCCCAGTCCATCCCACCGTAGGCGAACTGCATCGACTCGACGGCGCCGGCCGAGGCGGTGTTTCCCAGTCCCTCCCAGTCCCCCCAGTTCCCCTCCCAGTCCCCCCAGTTCCCCTCCCAATCCCTTCCCAGTCCATCCCAGTCTCTCCCAGTCCCTCCCAATCCCCTCCTAGTCCCTCCCACTCTATCCAGATCCCCTCCCAGTCCCTCCCAGTCCCTCTCAGTCCATCCCAATCCCCTCCCAGTCCCTCCCAGTCTCTCCCAGTCCCTCCCAGTCCCCCCAGTTCCCCTCCCAGTCCCCCCAGTTCCCCTACCAGTCCCTCCCAATCCCCTCCTAGTCCCTCCCAGTCCCTCCCAATTCCCTCCCAGTCCCTCCCAGTCCCCTCCCACTCCCCCCCAATCCCCTCCCAGTCCCTCCCAATCCCCTCCCAGTCCCTCCCAGTCCCTCCCAATCCCCTCCCAGTCCCTCCCAATCCCTTTCCATTCCCTCCCAGTCTCTCCCAGTCTCTCCCAGTCCCTCCCAGTCCCTCCCAGTCCCTCCCAGTCCCTCCCAATCCCCTCCCAGTCCCTCCCAGTCCCTCCCAGTCCCTCCCAATCCCTTCCCAGTCCCTTCCCAGTCCCTCCCAGTCCCTCCCAATCCCCTCCCAGTCCCCTCCCAGTCCCCTCCCAGTCCCCTCCCAGTCCCTCCCAGTCCCTCCCAATCCCCTCCCAATCTCTTCCCAGTCCCTCCCAGTCCCTCCCAGTCCCTCCCAGTCTCTCCCAGTCCCTTCCCAGTCCCTTCCCAGTCCCTTCCCAGTCCCTCCCAGTCCCTCCCAATCCCCTCCCAGTCCCTCCCAGTGCCTCCCAGTCCATCCCAGTCCATCCCACCGTAGGCGAACTGCATCGACTCGACGGCGCCGGCCGAGGCGGTGTTTCCCAGTCCCTCCCAGTCCCCCCAGTTCCCCTCCCAGTCCCCCCAGTTCCCCTCCCAATCCCTTCCCAGTCCATCCCAGTCCCTCCCAGTCCCTCCCAGTCCCTCCCAATCCCCTCCCAGTCTATTCCTATCCCCTCCCAGTCCCTCCCAGTCCCCCCCATTTCCCTCCCAGTCCCCCCCAATCCCCTTCCACTCCCTCCCAATCCCCTCCCAGTCCCTCCCAATCCCCTCCCAGTCCCTCCCAGTCCCCCCAGTTCCCCTCCCAGTCCCTCCCAATCCCCTCCCAGTCCCTCCCAGTCCCTCCCAATCCCCTCCCAATCCCCTCCCAATCTCCTCCCAGTATATCCCAGTCCCTCCCAATCCCCTCCCAATCTCTTCCCGGTCCCTCCCAATCCCCTCCCGGTCCCTCCCAATCCCCTCCCAGTCCCTCCCAGTCCCTCCCAATCCCCTCCCAGTCCCTCCCAGTCCCTCCCAATCCCCTCCCAGTCCCTCCCAATCCCCTCCCAGTCCCTCCCAGTCCCTCCCAGTCCATCCCACCGTAGGCGAACTGCATCGACTCGACAGCGCCGGCCGAGGCGGTGTTTCCCAGTCCCTCCCAGTCCCTCCCAGTCCCCCCAGTTCCCCTCCTGATCCCTTCCCAATCCCTTCCCAATCCCTTCCCAGTCCCTCCCAGTCCCTCCCAGTCCCCCCAGTTCCCCTCCTGATCCCTTCCCAATCCCCTCCCAATCCCTTCCCAGTCCCTCCCAGTCCCTCCCAATCCCCTCCCAGTCCCTCCCAGTCTCTCCCAATCCCCTCCCAGTCCCTCCCAGTCCCCTCCCAATCCCCTCCCAGTCCTTCCCAGTCCCCCCAGTTCCCCTCCCAGTCCCTCCCAGTCCCTCCCAGTCCCTCCCAGTCCCCTCCCAGTCCCTCCCAGTCCCTCCCAATCCCCTCCCAGTCCCTCCCAGTCTCTCCCAATCCCCTTCCACTCCCTCCCAATCCCCTCCCAGTCCCTCCCAGTCCCTCCCAGTCCCTCCCAATCCCCTCCCAATCCCCTCCCAGTCCCTCCCAGTCCCTCCCAGTCCCTCCCAATCCCCTCCCAGTCCCTCCCAATCCCCTCCCAATCCCCTCCCATTCCCCTCCCAGTCCCTCCCAGTCCCTCCCAGTCCCTCCCAGTCCCTCCCAGTCCCTCCCAGTCCGTCCCACCGTAGGCGAACTGCATCGACTCGACGGCGCCGGCCGAGGCGGTGTTCGCGGGGGAGGTGCGGAAGATGGCGTCGGAGCGGATGAAGCCGCAGGAGCAGCTGACGCTGGAGCCCTACGAGAGGGACCACGCGCTGGTGGTCGGCGTCTACCGGTGACTGGGAGGGACTGGGAGGGACTGGGAGGGACTGGGAGGGGATTGGGGAGGAGTGGGAGGGGGTTGGTGGGGACTGGGAGCGACTGAGATGGATTGGGGGGGACTGGGAGGGAACTGGGAGGGGGTTGGGAGGGACTGGGAGTGGATTGGGATGGACTGGGAGGGACTGGGAGGGGATTGGGGGGACTGGGAGGGGCTGGGAGTGGATTGGGATGGACTGGGAGGGACTGGGATGGGGTTGGGGGGGACTGGGAGGGACTGGAAGGGGATTGGGGGGGACTGGGGGAGACTGGGAGGGGGTTGGGGGGGACTGGGAGGGACTGGGATGGATTGGGGGGGAGTGGGAGGGGGTGGGGGGACTGGGAGGGACTGGGAGGGGATTGGGGGCAACTGGGATGGATTGGGGGGACTGGGATGGATTGGGAGTGGATTGGGATGGACTGGGAAGGGATTGGGGGAGACTGGGAGGGGATTGGGGGTGACTGGGATGGACTGAGGGGGACTGGGATGGACTGGGAGGGACTGGGAAGGGACTGGGATGGACTGGGGAGGACTGGGAGGGGAGTGAGGGGGAGTGGGAGGGAAATGGGGGGCAGTGGGAGGGGACTGGGATAGACTGGGATGGGATTGTGGGGGACTGGGAGGGACTGGGAGGAGATTGGGGGGGACTGGGAGGGACTGGGAAGGCATTGGGGGAGACTGGGAGGGGATTGGGGGTGACTGGGATGGACTAAGGGGGACTGGATTGGACTGGGATGGACTGGGGAGGACTGGGAGGGGACTGGGAAGGACTGGGAGGGGACTGGGATGGATTGGGGGGGACTGGGAGAGACTGGGGGGACTGGGAGGGGATTGTGGGGGACTGGGAGGGACTGGGAGGGGATTGGGGGGACTGGGAGGGGATTGGGGGGACTGGGAGGGACTGGGAAGGGAGTGGGGGGACTGGGGAGGGACTGGGAGGGACTGGGATAAGACTGGGAGGGGATGGGAGGGAAGTGGAGGGGACCGGGATAGACTGGGAGTTACTGGGAGGGACTGGAGGGGAACTGGGAGGTACTGGGAGGTACTGGGAGGGAACTGGGAGTTACTGGGAAGAACTAGGGGGTAACTGGGAGTTACTGGGAGGGTCCGGGGGGGAGAACTGGGGAGTTACTGGGGGAGAACTGGGAGTTACTGGGAGGGATTGGGGGGAACTGGGGGGTAACTGGGAGTTACTGGGAGGGATTGGGGGGAACTGGGGGGTAACTGGGAGTTACTGGGAGGGATTGGGGGGAACTGGGAGTTACTGGGAGGGACTGGAGGGGGGGGAGGGTCACGTGACTGATCTGCCCCTCCCCCCCCAGGCCCCCTCCCAAGCAGAAGTGACATCATCGGTGACATCATCGGTGACATCATCCTCACCCCCAGGCGTTTTGGGGCAAATTTGGGGGATTTGGGGTTTTTTTTGGGGGGGGGGGAAATGGGGCTTTTTAATTAAACTCAAAGGGAACTAAAAGCGCCTCCTTCCTTTGGGGACAATTAACGGGGGATTAATTAACTGGGGGGGTGGTAATTAACTCCTTGGGGGGGTAATTAGGCCTCTGAGGGGGGTAATTAATGCCCTGGGGGGCTTAATTAGCCCTTGGGGGGGGTTAATTAGGTGCTCTTGGGGGGGTTTAACGGCCTTTGCAGGGGGTTAATTAGTGCCTGGTGGGGTTAATTAGTCCTTGTAGGGGGCTAATTAGACCTTGGGGGGGTTAATTAGCCCTTATAGACCCCCCATACCAGTATGGACCCCCCATACCAGTGTAGACCCCCCAGTACCAGTATGGACCCCCCATACCAGTATAGACCCCCCCAATACCAGTATGGACCCCCCAGTACCAGTAAGGACCCCCCAGTACCAGTATGGACCCCCCATACCAGTATGGACCCCCCATACCAGTATAGACCCCCCAATACCAGTATAGACCCCCCAGCACCAGTATGGACCCCCCAGCACCAGTATGGACCCCCCAGTACCAGTAAGGACCCCCCAGTACCAGTATGGACCCCCCATACCAGTATAGACCCCCCAATACCAGTATAGACCCCCCATACCAGTATGGACCCCCCAGCACCAGTATGGACCCCCCATACCAGATAGACCCCCCAGTACCAGTATGGACCCCCGAATACCAGTATGGACCCCCCATACCAGTATGGACCCCCCATACCAGTATAGACCCCCCAGCACCAGTATGGACCCCCCATACCAGTATGGACCCCCCATACCAGTATAGACCCCCCAGCACCAGTATGGACCCCCCATACCAGTATGGACCCCCCAGTACCAGTATAGACCCCCCAGCACCAGTATGGACCCCTCAGTACCAGTATGGACCCCCCAGTACCATTTTCTTCTGCCTGTTCACTCTGGTCCCTACTGATGGTCAAACATTGATTGGTTCACTCCACTTGGTGCCATCGCCTCTTTGTTGTGTCTGTTCACTCTGGGCCCTAATGATGACTGAACGATGATCTTATGGAGGCCAAAGGATGAGATGGGGCGGTTTATTGTGCGCGTTCACTCTGGTCCCTACTGATGGCCAAATATTGATTTGTCCCCTCCAGTTGGTGCCATTGGGTGTGTTTATTGTGTGTGTTCACTCTGGAACCTACTGATGATCAACTGTTGATCTTACTCGCTCCAGTTTATAAGATCAGCCCTTTATTGTTCCTGTTCACTCTGGTCCCTACTGATGGTCCAACATTGATTTGTCCCCTCCAGCTGGTGCCATTGGCTGTTTATTGTGTGCGTTCACTCTGGTCCCTACTGATGGTCCAACATTGATTTGTCCCCTCCAGCTGGTGCCATTGGCTGTTTATTGTGTGCGTTCACTCTGGTCCCTACTGATGGTCAAACATTGATTTCTCCCCTCCAGTTGGTGCCATTGGCTGTTTATTGTGTGTGTTCACTCTGGAACCTACTGATGATCAACTGTGGATCTTACTCGCTCCAGTATATAAGGTCATCCCTTTATTGTTCCTGTTCACTCTGGTCCCTACTGATGGCCAAACATTGATTTGTCCCCTCCAGTTGGTGCCATTGGCTGTTTATTGTGCGCGTTCACTCTGGTCCCTACTGATGATCAACTGGTGCTCTTATCCAGCCCAGTTGATGAGATCAGGCGTTTATTGTGTGTGTTCACTCTGGAGCCTAATGATGATTGAACGCTGATCTTGCCCACCCCAAGTAATGCAATTGGGTCGTTTATTGTGCGCGTTCACTCTGGTCCCTACTGATGGTTGGCTGATGATTTTGCTCACTCTGATGTCAAGCTTAATCTGCTTATTGCGCATGTTCACTCTGGTCCCTACTGATGGTTGAACGTTGATCTGGTTCCTTCCAACAGACACGATTTGGCCGTTTGTCGTGTCTGTTCACTCTGGGCCCTACTGATGACTGAACGATGATCTTATGTAGACCAAAGGATGAGATGGGGTGGTTTATTGTGTGCGTTCACTCTGGTCCCTACTGATGGTCAAACATTGATTTGTCCCCTCCAGCTGGTGCTATTGGCTGTTTATTGTGCGCGTTCACTCTGGTCCCTACTGATCATCAGACATTGATTTGTCCCCTCCAGCTGATGCCACTGGCTGTTTATTGTGTGTGTTCACTCTGGTCCCTACTGATGGCCAAACATTGATTTGTCCCCTCTAGCTGGTGCCATTGGCTGTTTATTGTGCGCGTTCACTCTGGTCCCTACTGATGATCAACTGGTGCTCTTATCCAGCCCAGTTGATGAGATCAGGCGTTTATTGTGTGTGTTCACTCTGGAGCCTAATGATGATTGAGCGCTGATCTTGCCCACCCCAAGTAATGCAATTGGGTCATTTATTGTGCGCGTTCACTCTGGTCCCTACTGATGGTTGGCTGATGGTTTTGCTCAATCTGATGTCAAACGTAATCTGCTTATTGCGCGTGTTCACTCTGGTCCCTACTGATGGTTGAACGTTGATCTGGTTCCTTCCAACAGACACGATTTGGCTGTTTGTCGTGTCTGTTTACTCTGGGCCCTAATGATGACTGAACGATGATCTTATGGAGGCCAAAGGATGAGATGGGGTGGTTTATTGTGCGCGTTCACTCTGGTCCCTACTGATGGTCAGACATTGATTTGTCCCCTCCAGCTGGTGCCATTGGCTGTTAATTGTGTGCGTTCACTCTGGTCCCTACTGATGGTCAGGCATTGATTTGTCCCCTCCAGTTGGTGCCATTGGCTGTTAATTGTGCGTGTTCACTCTGGTCCCTACTGATGGCCAAACATTGATTTGTCCCCTCCAGCTGATGCCATTGGCTGTTTATTGTGTGCGTTCACTCTGGAACCTACTGATGACTGCTCGTTGCTCTTATCCACTGTGATCAATGAGATCACCCAGTTTATCCCAGTTCCCTCCCATAGGAACCACTGGGAGCCCCAGTTCATCCCAGTTTATCCCAGTTCCACCAACAGAACCCACTGGGACTTCCCCAGTTCACCCAGTTCATCCCAGTCCCCCCCACCCCATGTCCCCCCCAGTGCGGTGCCCCCTGGTGGGGCTGATCCGCACCCACACCTGTGGGCACCCGTGGGTGCTGAGGGGGCACTGAGGCCAGTGGGGGCAACTGGGAGCAACTGGGGGCTACTGGGGTGTGGGGGACACTGAGGATATTGGGGTGACTGGGAGCAACTGGGAGCACTGGGGTCAGCTGGAGTGTTGGGGGCAACTGGGAGCAACTGGGGACAACTGGGAGCAACTGGGAACACTGGGGTCAGCTGGAGTGTTGGGGGCAACTGGGAGCAACTGGGAACACTGGGGTCTGCTGGAGTGTTGGGGGCGTTGAAGACACTGGGAGCAACTGGGAGCACTGGGAGCAACTGGGGTGTGGGGGACACTGGGGATATTGGGGTAACTGGGAGGAACTGGGAGCACTGGAGACAACTGGGAGCACTGGGAGCAGCTGGGGTGTGGGGGACACTGGAGATGGGGTAACTGGGAGGAACTGGGAGCAACTGGGAGCAACTGGGGTGTGGGGGACACTGGGGATATTGGGGTAACTGGGAGCAACTGGGGGCAACTGGGAGCAACTGGGAGCACTGGGAGCAGTTGGGGTGTGGGGGACACTGGGGATATTGGGGCAACTGGGGGTAACTGGGAGGAACTGGGAGCAACTGGGGGCAACTGGGGTGGGGGGACACTGGGGATATTGGGGCAACTGGGGGCAACTGGAAGGCACTGGGAGCACTGGGAGCAGCTGGGGTGTGGGGGACACTGGGGATATTGGGACAACTGGGAGCAACTGGGAGGCACTGGGGGCAACTGGGAGCATTTGGGGCAACTGGGAGCACTGGGAGCAACTGGGGTGTTGGGGACATTGGGGCAACTGGGAGCAACTGGGAGCACTGGGAGCAACTGGGGTGGGGGGACACTGGGGATATTGGGGCAACTGGGAGCAACTGGGAGCACTGGGGTCAGCTGGAGTGTTGGGGGCATTGAAGACACTGAGGGAAACTGGGGGCAACTGGGAGCACTGGGGGTAACTGGGAGGAACTGGGAGAAACTGGGGTGGGGGGACACTGGGGATATTGGGACAACTGGGAGCAACTGGGAGGAACTGGGAGCACTGGGGTCAGCTGGAGTGTTGGGGGCATTGAAGACACTGGGGGAAACTGGGGGCAACTGGGAGCACTGGGGGTAACTGGGAGGAACTGGGAGCACTGGGAACAACTGGGGTGTGGGGGACACTGGGGATATTGGGGCAACTGGGAGCAACTGGGAGCACTGGGGGCAACTGGGAGCATTTGGGGCAACTGGGAGCACCTGGGGTGTGGGGGACATTGGGGCAACTGGGAGCAACTGGGAGCACTGGGAGCAACTGGGGTGGGGGGACACTGGGGATATTGGTGCAACTGGGAGCAACTGGGAGCAACTGGGAGCACTGGGGTCAGCTGGAGTGTTGGGAGCATTGAAGACACTGGGGGAAACTGGGGGCAACTGGGAGCACTGGGGGTAACTGGGAGGAACTGGGAGCACTGGGAACAACTGGGGTGTGGGGGACACTGGGGATATTGGGACAACTGGGGGTAACTGGGAGGAACTGGGAGCAACTGGTGTGTGGGGGGACACTGGGGATATTGGGACAACTGGGGGTAACTGGGAGGAACTGGGAGCAACTGGGGTGGGGGGACACTGGGGATATTGGTGCAACTGGGGGTAACTGGGAGGAACTGGGAGCAACTGGGGTGGGGGGACACTGGGGATATTGGTGCAACTGGGGGTAACTGGGAGGAACTGGGAGCAACTGGTGTATCCACCTATGGGTTAAGGGGTCTCCTTGTTGGTGGGGGCCCTGAGTCCTCCTCATTAACCCCCTTGATTAACCCCCCTAATTAACTCCCCCTAATCACCGCCCCCCCAATTAACCCCAGCTCCCCCCTCCCCATGGCCGCAAAGCATCATGGGAGCCGGGCCAGCCCAGGTTAATTAGCACCGGGTAATTACCACCCGCAGCTCAATTAACACCTGGGCTCATTAAGAGGCTTAATTAAGGCACACGGAGCTGATTGGGTAACGAGGGGCAAGTCCAGACGAGGCGGGAGGGGCTGAGTCAACCCAGCCCTGCCCAGTTCAGCCCAGTGACCGCACTGGGGCAAACTGGGAATTCCAGCTCCCCCGGCACCTCCCAGGCCCCGGGGAACTGGGAGAGACTGGGAGCACTGGGAGCAACTGGGAGGCCTGAGGTGTGGGTGCAGCCGCCACTGGGAGGCCCCACGGGGGTGAACTGGGTTGAACTGGGAGCAACTGGGAGGAGATGTGGGGGCATCTTCTCCACTGGGAGGATCTGCAGGGGGTGAACTGGGTTGAACTGGGAGAGACTGGGAGGAACTGGGGGCAACTGGGAGGAGCTGTGGGGGCATCTTCTGTACTGGGAGACCCTACATGGGGTGAACTGGGTTGAACTGGGAGAGACTGGGAGCAACTGGGAGCAACTGGGAGGCCTGAGGTGTGGGCGCAGCCGCCACTGGGAGGCCCCACGGGGGTGAACTGGGTTGAACTGGGAGCAACTGGGAGGAACCGGGAAGAGCTGTGGGGGCAGCTTGTACTGGGAGACCCTACATGGGGTGAACTGGGCTGAACTGGGAGAGACTGGGAGCAACTGGGAGGCCTGAGGTGTGGGTGCAGCCGCCACTGGGAGGCCCCACGGGGGTGAACTGGGTTGAACTGGGAGCAACTGGGAGGAACTGGGAGGAGATGTGGGGGCAGCTTGTACTGGGAGACCCTACATGGGGTGAACTGGGTTGAACTGGGAGCAACTGGGAGCAACTGGGAGGCCTGAGGTGTGGGTGCAGCCGCCACTGGGAGGCCCCACGGGGGTGAACTGGGTTGAACTGGGTTGAACTGGGAGCAGCGGGGAGGAGCTGTGGGGGCAGCTTGTACTGGGAGACCCTACATGGGGTGAACTGGGTTGAACTGGGAGCACTGGGAGCAACTGGGAGGCCTGAGGTGTGGGTGCAGCTGCCACTGGGAGGCCCCATGGGGGTGAAGTGGGTTGAACTGGGTTGAACTGGGAGGAACTGGGAGCAGCGGGGAGGAGCTGTGGGGGCAGCTTGTACTGGGAGACCCTACATGGGGTGAACTGGGTTGAACTGGGAGACACTGGGAGCAACTGGGAGCAACTGGGAGGAGCTGTGGGGGCATCTTCTGTACTGGAGGCTCCACAGGGGGTGAACTGGGTTGAACTGGGAGCAACTGGGAGGAACCGGGAAGAGCTGTGGGGGCAGCTTGTACTGGGAGACCCTACATGGGGTGAACTGGGCTGAACTGGGAGAGACTGGGAGCAACTGGGAGGCCTGAGGTGTGGGTGCAGCCGCCACTGGGAGGCCCCACGGGGGTGAACTGGGTTGAACTGGGAGGAACTGGGAGGAGATGTGGGGGCAGCTTGTACTGGGAGACCCTACGTGGGGTGAACTGGGTTGAACTGGGAGAGACTGGGAGCAACTGGGAGGCCTGAGGTGTGGGTGCAGCCGCCACTGGGAGGCCCCATGGGGGTGAACTGGGTTGAACTGGGAGCAACTGGGAGGAACTGGGAGGAGATGTGGGGGCAGCTTGTACTGGGAGACCCTACATGGGGTGAACTGGGTTGAACTGGGAGCAACTGGGAGCAACTGGGAGGCCTGAGGTGTGGGTGCAGCCGCCACTGGGAGGCCCCATGGGGGTTGAACTGGGTTGAACTGGGAGCAACTGGGAGGAACTGGGAGGAACTGGGAGGAGCTGTGGGGGCATCTTCTGTACTGGAGGCTCCATAGGGGTTGAACTGGGAGCAACTGTGTTGAACTGGGAGCAACTGGGAGGAGCTGTGGTGTCATCTTCTGTACTGGAGGCCCCACAGGGGTGAACTGGGTTGAACTGGGTTGAACTGGGAGCAGCGGGGAGGAGCTGTTGGGGCAGCTTGTACTGGGAGACCCTACATGGGGTGAACTGGGTTTGAACTGGGAGGAACTGGGAGGAGCTGTGGGGGCAGCTTGTACTGGGAGATCCTACATGGGTTGAACTGGGTTGAACTGGGAGGAACTGGGAGGCCTGAGGTGTGGGTGCATCCGCCACTGGGAGGCCCCACTGGGGTGAACTGGGTTGAACTGGGAGTAAGTGGGAGGAGCTATGGGGGCATCTTCTCTACTGGAGGTTCCACAAGGGGGGAACTGGGAGGAACTGGGAGGAACTGTGGGGGCATCTTGTACTGGGAGACCCTACATGGGGTGAACTGGGTTGAACTGGGAGCAACTGGGAGGAACTGGGAGCAATGGGGAAGAGCTGTGGGGGCATCTTGTACTGGGAGACCCTACATGGGGTGAACTGGGTTGAACTGGGAGCAACTGGGAGGAGATGTGGGGGTATCTTGTGTACTGGAGGATCCACAGGAATTGAACTGGGAGCAACTGGGAGGAACTGGGAGTAACTGGGAGGAGCTGTGTGGTCATCTTCTCTACTGGAGGCCCCACGGGGGTGAACTGGGTTGAACTGGGAGACACTGGGAGCAACTGGGAGGCCTGAGGTGTAGGAAGAGCTGTGACTGGGAGGCCCCACAGGGGGTGAACTGGGAGCAACTGGATTGAACTGGGAGGAGCTATGGGGGCATCTTCTCTACTGGAGGTTCCACAAGGGGTGAACTGGGGTGAACTGGGATGAACTGGGATGAACTGGGAGGAGCTGTGGGGTCGTCTTCTGTACTGGAGGCTCCACAGGGGTTGAACTGGGAGCAACTGGGAACAACTGGGTTGAACTGGAAGGACATGTGGGGGAATCTTCTGTACTGGAGGCTCCAGAGGGGTTGAACTGGGATGAACTGGGAGCAATTGGGAGGAACTGGGAGGAACTGTGGGGGCATCTTCTACTGGGAGGCTCTTCAGGGGTGAACTGGGAGCAACTGGGAGGAGCTGGGAGGAACTGGGATGAGCTGTGGGGGCATCTTCTGTACTGGAGGCCCCACAGGGGGCGAACTGGGTTGAACTGGGAGCAACTGGGAGATCTGAGGTGTGGACGCAGCTACGACTGGGAGGCCCCACAGGGGTGAACTGGGTTGAACTGGGAGCAACTGGGAGCAACTGGGAGCAACTGGGAAGAGATGTGGGGGCATCTTCTGTGCTGGAGGCTCCACCACGGTGAACTGGGAGCAACTGGGTTGAACTGGGTTGAACTGGGAGGAGATGTGGAGGCATCTTCTGTACTGGAGGTTCCACAGGGTTGAACTGGGTTGAACTGGGGGGAACTGGGAGCAACGGGGAGGAGCTGTGGGGGCATCTTCTCTACTGGGGGATCCACAGGGGTGAACTGGGTTGAACTGGGAGGAGCTGGGAGGAGCTGTGGGGTCATGTTCTGTACTGGAGGCTCCACAGGGGTTGAACTGGGAGCAACTGGGAGGAACTGGGGTCCCCTCAACCATCATCATCTGAATCTTCTTGTACCCACCAGGAGCCACGTTTGGGTTCAACCCCCTGAAGATGCCCCCAATGTTCTCCCATGTTCTAGACCCACCAAGGAGCCACATTTGGGGTCCTGATGTCCTCCCATGTTCTAGACCCACCAAGGATCCATGTTTTGGGGTCCAGATGTCTTCCCATGTTCTAGACCCACCAAGGAGCCACGTTTGGGGTAGAACCCCCCGAAGACGCCCCCGATGTTCTCCCATGTTCTAGACCCACCAAGGAGCCACGTTTGGGTCCTGATGTCCTGCCATGTTCTAGACCCCCCAAGAAGCCACATTTGGGGTCCTGATGTCCTCCCATGTTCTAGACCCACCAAGGAGCCATGTTTTGGGGTCCTGATGTCCTCCTATGTTCTAGACCCACCGAGGAGCCACATTTGGGGTTGAACCCCCTGAAGACACCCCCAATGTTCTCCCACGTTCTAGACGCACCAAGGATCCATGTTTGTGGTTGACCCAACTGGAGATGTGTCCTGATGTCCTCCCATGTTCTAGACCCACCAAGGAGCCACGTTTGGGGTCCTGATGTCCTCCCATGTTCTAGACCCCCCAAGAAACCACGTTTGGGGTCCTGATGTCTTCCCATGTTCTAGACCCACCAAGGAGCCACGTTTGGGGTCCTGATGTCCTCCCATGTTCTAGACCCACCGAGGAGCCACATTTGGGGTTGAACCCCCTGAAGACACCCCCAATGTTCTCCCATGTTCTAGACCCACCAAGGAGCCACGTTTGGGGTTGAACCCCCTGAAACCACCCCTGATGTTCTCCCATATTCTGGACCCACCAAGGATCCATGTTTGTGGTTGACCCAACTGGAGATGTGTCCTGATGTCCTCCCATGTTCTAGACCCACCAAGGAGCCACATTTGGGGTCCTGATGTCCTCCCATGTTCTAGACCCCCCAAGAAACCACGTTTGGGGTCCTGATGTCTTCCCATGTTCTAGACCCCCCAAGAGCCACATTTGGGCTCCTGATGTCCTCCCATGTTCTAGATCCACCAAGGAACCATGTTTTGGGGTCCTGATGTCCTCCCACGTTCTAGACCCACCAAGGAGCCACGTTTGGGTCCTGATTTCCTCCCATGTTCTAGACCCCCCAAGAGCCACATTTGGGGTCCTGATGTCCTCCCACGTTCTAGACCCACCAAGGAGCCACATTTGGCGTTGAACCCTCTGAAGACGCCCGCAACGTTCTCCCATGTTCTAGACCCCCCAAGAGCCACATTTGGGCTCCTGATGTCCTCCCACGTTCTAGACCCCCCAAGAAGCCACATTTGGGGTCCTGATGTCCTCCCATGTTCTAGACCCCCCAAGAAGCCACATTTGGGCTCCTGATGTCCTCCCACGTTCTAGACCCACCAAGGAGCCACATTTGGCGTTGAACCCTCTGAAGACGCCCGCAACGTTCTCCCATGTTCTAGACCCCCCAAGAAACCACGTTTGGGGTCCTGATGTCCTCCCATGTTCTAGATCCACCAAGGAACCATGTTTTGGGGTCCTGATGTCCTCCCATGTTCTAGACCCACCAAGGAGCCACGTTTGGGTCCTGGTTTCCTCCCATGTTCTAGACCCCCCAAGAGCCACATTTGGGGTCCTGATGTCCTCCCACGTTCTAGACCCACCAAGGAGCCACATTTGGGGTCGAACCTCCTGAAGACGCCCATAATGTTCTCCCATGTTCTAGACCCCCCAAGGAGCCACGTTTTGGGGTCCAGATGTCTTCCCATGTTCTAGACCCCCCAAGAAGCCACATTTGGGCTCCTGATGTCCTCCCATGTTCTAGACCCCCCAAGAGCCACATTTGGGCTCCTGATGTCCTCCCACGTTCTAGACCCACCAAGGAGCCACATTTGGCGTTGAACCCTCTGAAGACGCCCGCAATGTTCTCCCATGTTCTAGACCCCCCAAGAGCCACATTTGGGGTCCTGATGTCCTCCCATGTTCTAGACCCACCAAGGAGCCACGTTTGGGTCCTGGTTTCCTCCCATGTTCTAGACCCCCCAAGAGCCACATTTGGGCTCCTGATGTCCTCCCACGTTCTAGACCCACCAAGGAGCCACATTTGGCGTTGAACCCTCTGAAGACACCCGCAACATTCTCCCATGTTCTAGACCCCCCAAGGAGCCACGTTTTGGGGTCCAGATGTCTTCCCATGTTCTAGACCCACCAAGAAGCCACGTTTTGGGGTCCAGATGTCTTCCCATGTTCTAGACCCCCCAAGAAGCCACATTTGGGCTCCTGGTGTCCTCCCATGTTCTAGACCCCCCAAGAGCCACATTTGGGCTCCTGATGTCCTCCCACGTTCTAGACCCACCAAGGAGCCACGTTTGGTGTCGAACCCCCCGAAGACCCCCCCGACGTCCTCCAAGGCTCCGTTTCCCCCCCGCGGCGCCCCGTCCCGGTCCCCGTGGGGCGGAAGGTTCCGTTCGGCGCGGGCGGAGGGACACGTTCCGCGTTTCCTCCTCTGCCCCCGGATAAAAACCCGGCGGGACCGGCCGGGCCCAGACGCGCCCGCACCCGCGCCGCAGCTCGCCCGCGCCCCTCCCCCGGTACGGAGACACGGGCTGGGGGTTGGGTGGGGGTGGGGGTGGGGGGGTCCACGGGGTGGGGGTTGGGTGCTTCCCCTCCCCCGCGCGCTTGTTGTGTCCTCGCGTGTCCTTCCTTGCGTGTCCTTGCGTGTCCTCTCCTCCCATCCCGGTTTTTCCCCTTTCCCGTCCTTCCTTCCCCCCCCCTCCGCCTTTTCCTTCTTTGTTTTGGGGTCTTTTCTTCCTCTTTCCCGTCCTCCCTTCCCCCCTTTTTCCTTCTTTTTTTGGGTCTTTTCTTCCTCTTTCGCTTCCCCCCCTTTTCCTTCCTTTTCGTGTCTTTTCTTCCCCTTTCCCCTTCTCCTTTTTCCTTCTTTTCCCATCTTTTCTTCCTCCTTTTTCCCTCTTTTCCTCATATTTTCTTCCCCTTTTCCTTCCTTTTTGTGTCTTTTCTTCCCCTTTCCCCTTCTCCTTTTTCCTTCTTTTCCCATCTTTTCTTCCTCCTTTTTCCCTCTTTTCCTCATATTTTCTTCCCCTTTTCCTTCCTTTTTGTGTCTTTTCTTCCCCTTTCCCCTTCTCCTTTTTCCTTCTTTTCCCATCTTTTCTTCCTCCTTTTTCCCTCTTTTCCTCATATTTTCTTCCCCTTTTCCTTCCTTTTTGTGTCTTTTCTTCCCCTTTCCCCTTCTCCTTTTTCCTTCTTTTCCCATCTTTTCTTCCTCCTTTTTCCCTCTTTTCCTCATATTTTCTTCCCCTTTTCCTTCCTTTTTGTGTCTTTTCTTCCCCTTTCCCCTTCTCCTTTTTCCTTCTTTTCCCATCTTTTCTTCCTCCTTTTTCCCTCTTTTCCTCATATTTTCTTCCCCTTTTCCTTCCTTTTTGTGTCTTTTCTTCCCCTTTCCCATTCTTCTTTTTCCTTCTCTTTTTGTGTATTTTCTTCCTCTTTCTCATCCTCCTTTTCCCCTCTTTTCCTCATATTTTCTTCCCCTTTCCCTTACCCCATTTCCCTCTTTCTTTGTCTCTTCTTCCCCTTTCCCATCCCCCCTTCCCCCCCTTTCCTTCTTTTTTTGCCTTTTCTCCCCCTTTTCCCTATTTTTTACATCTTTTCTTCCTCTTTCCCATCCTCCCTTTTCCCTCTTTTTGTGTCTTTTCTTCCCCTTTCCCGTTCTCCTTTTTCCTTCTTTTCTCCTCTTTTCTTCCTCTTTCTCATCCTCCTTTTCCCCTCTTTTCCTCATATTTTCTTCCCTTTTCCCTTCCCCTTTTCCTTCTTTCTTTTCTCCCCCTTTCCCCTCTTTTTTCATCTTTTCTTCCTCTTTCCTTCCCTCCTTTCCTTCTTCTTTTATCTTTTCTTCCTCTTTCCCTTCCCCTTTTCCCTTTTTTGTCTTTTCTTCCTCTTTTCCATTCTCCCTTTTCCCTTTTCTCATCTTTTCTTCCCCTTTTCCGTCTTCCCTCCCCCTTTTTCCTTCTTTTTTTGTCTTTTCTCCCCTTTTCCCTCTTTTCCTCATCTTTTCTTCCTCTTTCCTATTCTCCCTTTTCCCTATTTCTAATCTATTTTCTTCCCCTTTCTCTTCCCCCTTTCCCTTCCCCCTTTTCCTTCCTTTTTCATCTTTTCTTCCCCTTTTCCATCCTCTCTTTTCCTTCTTTCCTCATCTTTTCTTCCTCTTTCCCTTCCCCTTTTTCCCTCTTTTCCTCATATTTTCTTCCCCTTTCCCATTCTCCCTTTTCCCTATTTTTTATGTATTTTCTTCCCCTTTCTCGTCCTCCTTTTTCCCCTTTCTTTGTCTTTTCTTCCCCCTTTCCTGTCCTTCTTTCCCCCTTTTCCCCCTTTTTTAGTCTCGTCTTCCTCTTTCCCATCCCCCTTTTTCCTTCTTTTTCTCATCTTTTCCTCCCCTTTCCCTTCCCCCATTTCTCTCTTTTTTCATCTTTTCTTCCCATTTCCCATCCTTCCTTCCCCCTCTTCCTTCCCCCTCTTCCTTCCCCCTCTTCCTTCCCCCTCTTCCTTCCCCCCTCTTCCTGCCCCCCTCTTCCTTCCCCCCTTTTCCTTCCCCCCTTTTCCTTCCCCCCTTTTCCTTCCCCCATTTCCTTCCCCCCATTTCCTTCCCCCCCTTTCCTTCCCCCCCTTTCCTTCCCCCCCTTTCCTTCCCCCCCTTTCCTTCCCCCCCTTTTCCTTCCCCCATTTCCTTCCCCCCATTTCCTTCCCCCTCTTCCTTCCCCCTCTTCCTGCCCCCCCTTTCCTTCCCCCCCTTTCCTTCCCCCCCTTTCCTTCCCCCCCTTTCCTTCCCCCCCTTTCCTTCCCCCCCCTTTCCTTCCCCCCTTTTCCTTCCCCCCTTTTCCTCTCCCCCCTTTTCCTCTCCCCCCTTTTCCTTCCCCCCTTTTCCTTCCCCCCTTTTCCTTCCCCCTTTTCCTTCCCCCTTTTCCTTCCCCCCTTTTCCTTCCCCCCTTTTCCTTCCCCCCTTTTCCTCTCCCCCCTTTTCCTTCCCCCCTTTTTCTTCCCCCCATTTCCTTTCCCCTTTCCCATTCTCTCTCCCCTCTTTTCCTCTCCCCTTCCCCCCCTTTTCCTCTCCCCCTTCCCCCCCTTTTCCTGTCCCCACGTCCCCCCCATCTCCCCACAGGTCCTGCCATGAAGGTCCTCGGGCTGATGCTCCTGGCGCTGGTACCCGCAGGTACGAGAGCTCCCGGGACCCCCAAGTCCACCCGTGGGACCCCCAAGTCCACCCATGGGACCCCCAAGTCCCCCCCAGAGCTCCCATGTCCACCCATGGGACCCCAAGTCCACCCCAGAGCTCCCATGTCCACCCATGGACCCCCAAGTCCATCCCACAGCTCCCATGTCCAACCATGGGACCCCCACATTGGGACCCCCACATTGGGACCCCCACATTGACCCCTCATAAGGCTCCCAAGTCTTCCCCAAGGGTCCCATGTCCACCTATGGGCCCCCAAGTCCACCCCAGAGCTCCCATGTCCACCCATGGGGCCCCCAAGTCCCCCCCAGAGCTCCCATGTCCGCCCATGGGCCCCCAAGTCCACCCAGAGCTCCCATGTCCACCCATGGACCCCCAAGTCCACCCCACAGCTCCCATGTCCACCCATGGGACCCCCATATTGGGACCCCCACATTGACCCCTCATAAGGCTCCCAAGTCTTCCCCAGGGGTCCCATGTCCACCTATGGGCCCCCAAGTCCACCCCAGAGCTCCCAAGTCCACCCATGGACCCCCAAGTCCACCCCAGAGCTCCCATGTCCACCCATGGACCCCCAAGTCCACCCCAGAGCTCCCATGTCCACCCATGGGCCCCCAAGTCCACCCCAGAGCTCCCATGTCCACCCATGGACCCCCAAGTCCACCCCAGAGCTCCCAAGTCCACCCATGGACCCCCAAGTCCACCCCTAGAGCTCCCATGTCCACCCATGGGCCCCCAAGTCCACCCCAGAGCTCCCATGTCCACCCATGGACCCCAAGTCCACCCCAGAGCTCCCATGTCCACCCATGGGACCCCAAGTCCACCCCAGAGCTCCCATGTCCACCCATGGGCCCCCAAGTCCACCCCAGAGCTCCCATGTCCACCCATGGGACCCCCATATTGGGACCCCCACATTGACCCCTCAAAAAGGTCCCAAGTCCACCCCAGAGCTCCCATGTCCACCCATGGACCCCCAAGTCCACCCCAGAGCTCCCATGTCCACCCATGGGACCCCAAGTCCACCCCAGAGCTCCCATGTCCACCCATGGACCCCCAAGTCCACCCCTAGAGCTCCCATGTCCACCCGTGGGACCCCCAAGTCCACCCCAGAGCTCCCATGTCCACCCATGGACCCCCAAGTCCACCCCAGAGCTCCCATGTCCACCCATGGACCCCCAAGTCCACCCCAGAGCTCCCATGTCCACCCATGGGGCCCCCAAGTCCACCCCAGAGCTCCCATGTCCACCCATTGGACCTCGACATTGGGACCCCCACTTGTACCACCCAAAAGGGTTCCAAGTCCACCCCAGAGCTCCCATGTCCACCCATGGGGCCCCCAAGTCCACCCCAGAGCTCCCATGTCCACCCATGGGAACCCCAAGTCCATCCCACAGCTCCCATGTCCACCCATGGGACCCCCACATTGGGACCCCCACATTGACCCCTCATAAGGCTCCCAAGTCTTCCCCAGGGGTCCCATGTCCACCTATGGGCCCCCAAGTCCACCCCAGAGCTCCCATGTCCACCCATGGACCCCCAAGTCCACCCCAGAGCTCCCAAGTCCACCCATGGGTTACCAGCTCAACCTTAGGTGACCCACATCCAACTTTGGGTCTCCTCCATGGTTTGGGGGTTGGGGAGAAGGTCTGGAGGCATCTCCAAAGGGTTTTGGGGGTGTTATGGAGATCTATGGGTGGCCGTGTTTTTTGGAGGGGGGGTCTAAGAGACAAGTTTTGGGGTCTCAGGAGGGTCTAGGAGAAGGTTTTGTGGGTTTCATGTGGGTCCAGGAGAAGGTTTTGGGGTTCCCCAAGGTGGTTTGGAGGTTCAGTAGAAGGTCTGGAGGCATCTCCAAGGGGTTTCTGGGGTATCTTGAGGGACCTGGTGAAGAATTTTGGTGTCTCAGGAAGGTCCAGGAGAAGATTTTGGTGGTTCCAGGAGAGTCCAGGTGAAGGTTATGGGAGTTTCAGGTGGGTTTGGAGGTTCAGGAGAAGGTCTGGAGGCATCTCCAAGGGGTCTTTGGGGTGGTTTTGGGGTATTTTGGGGGACCTGGTGAAGAACTTTGGTGTCTCGGGAAGGTCCGGGTGAAGGTTCTGTGGGTTTCAGGTGGGTCCATGAGAAGGTTTTGGGGTTCAGTAGAAGGTCTGGAGGCATCTCCAAGGGGTTTCTGGTGTATCTTGAGGGACCTGGTGAAGAACCTTGGTGTCTCGGGAAGGTCCAGGAGAAGGTTTTGAGGTTTCCAAGGTGGTTTGGAGGTTCGGTAGAAGATCTAGAGGCATCTCCAAGGGGTTCTTGTGGTGGTTTTGGGGTATCTTGAGGGACCTGGTGAAGAACTTTGGTGTCTCAGGAAGGTCCAGTTGAAGGTTCTGTGGGTTCAGGAGAAGGTCTGGAGGCATCTCCAAGGGGTTTCTGGGGTATCTTGAGGGACCTGGTGAAGAACTTTGGTGTCTCGGGAAGGTCCAGGAGAAGATTTTGGTGGTTCCAGGAGAGTCCAGGTGAAGGTTATGGGAGTTTCAGGTGGGTTTGGAGGTTCAGGAGAAGGTCTGGAGGCATCTCCAAGGGGTTTTTGGGGTGGTTTTGGGGTATTTTGGGGGACCTGGTGAAGAACTTTGGTGTCTCGGGAAGGTCCGGGTGAAGGTTCTGTGGGTTTCAGGTGGGTCCATGAGAAGGTTTTGGGGTTCAGTAGAAGGTCTGGAGGCATCTCCAAGGGGTTTCTGGTGTATCTTGAGGGACCTGGTGAAGAACTTTGGTGTCTTGGGAAGGTCCAGGAGAAGGTTTTGAGGTTTCCAAGGTGGTTTGGAGGTTCGGTAGAAGATCTAGAGGCATCTCCAAGGGGTTCTTGTGGTGGTTTTGGGGTATCTTGAGGGACCTGGTGAAGAACTTTGGTGTCTCAGGAAGGTCCAGTTGAAGGTTCTGTGGGTTCAGGAGAAGGTCTGGAGGCATCTCCAAGGGGTTTCTGGGGTATCTTGAGGGACCTGGTGAAGAACTTTGGTGTCTCGGGAAGGTCCAGGAGAAGATTTTGGTGGTTCCAGGAGAGTCCAGGTGAAGGTTATGGGAGTTTCAGGTGGGTTTGGAGGTTCAGGAGAAGGTCTGGAGGCATCTCCAAGGGGTTTTTGGGGTGGTTTTGGGGTATTTTGGGGGACCTGGTGAAGAACTTTGGTGTCTCGGGAAGGTCCGGGTGAAGGTTCTGTGGGTTTCAGGTGGGTCCATGAGAAGGTTTTGGGGTTCAGTAGAAGGTCTGGAGGCATCTCCAAGGGGTTTCTGGGGTATCTTGAGGGACCTGGTGAAGAACTTTGGTGTCTCGGGAAGGTCCAGTTGAAGGTTCTGTGGGTTCCAGGAGGTCCATGAGAAGCGTTTGGGGTTCCCCAAGGTGCCCACCCCGTGTCCCTTTGTCCCCACAGCCTCCCGCTCCGTGCTGTGGGTGATCGAGGGGACATCGTGCGAGCTGCCCTGGCAGGCCGCCCTCTTCCAAGGGGACAAGTTCATCTGCGGTGGGACCCTGGTGGCCCGCAACTGGGTCCTGACGGCCGCCCATTGCCACATCCCGGGGTACGCGGGGACCGCGGTGGCTTCGCTGGGCTCAACCACCCACCTGTCACCCGGTGGCACCTGGAGGAGATGGGGCGGCTTGGTGGCATCTCGGGGGGCTTCAGCTTTCCTCCGTGTAACCCCAATTCTACTCATTGTTGGGTCTTCTCCTGCGCTAGTCTCCACTTTTGGTGCTGGTGGCTTTGGGTGTGGCTTCTTCTCGTGGTCCCCATGGCCATCACGGACCTTCTGTTGTCACCCACAGCGTCCTGAGCGTGCGGTTGGGCGGGCAGCGCCGGGCGGACGGGGGGACCACGGAGCAGTGGCGGCGCTCGGCCAAGGTGGTCACCTACCCGCGCTACGACGCGGCCACCAAGGACGGCGACCTCATGCTGGTCAAGCTCCTCCTGCCCATCCGTGTCACCAAGCGCGTGGAGCCGTTGCCGTTGGCCACCGAGTGCCCAGCGCCAGGCAGCGTCTGCCAGATCTCGGGATGGGGATCCACCACCAGCCCCGAAGGTACCGGATCTGGTCACCCCTATGGTTGGGTCCCCTCCGCCGGTGATGGCGCCGGGGACTCTTGGTTGCTCCTCCTTGGTTGCTCCTCCTTGGTTGCTCCTCCTTGGGGCCACCAAGAGTAGGGATGAGCTCCAGGGGTCCAAGGTGGGTCCCAGGTTCCAAGGTGGGTCCCGGGTTCCAAGGTGGGTCCCGGGTTCCAAGGTGGGTCCTGGGTTCCAAGGTGGGTCCAGGGCTCCAGGGTGGGTCCCAGGTTCCAAGGTGGGTCCCGGGTTCCAAGGTGGGTCCTGGGTTCCAAGGTGGGTCCTGAGTTCCAGGGTGGGTTCCATGTGTCCATGGTGGGTCCAGGGCTCCATGATAGGTCCAGGGCTTCAAGATGGGTCCAGGGCTCCAGGGTGGGTCCCGGGTTCCAAGGTGGGTCCTGGGTTCCAAGGTGGGTCCAGGGCTCCAGGGTGGGTTCCATGTGTCCATGGTGGGTCCAGGGCTCCAGGGTGGGTCCATGGCTCCAGGGTGGGTTCCATGTGTCCATGATGGGTCCAGGGCTCCAGGGTGGGTTCCATGTGTCCATGGTGGGTCCAGGGCTCCATGATGGGTCCAGGGCTCCAGGGTGGGTTCCATGTGTCCATGGTGGGTCCAGGGCTCTATGTTGGGTCCATGTGTCCAAGGTGGGTCCAATACTCAAAGATGGGTTCATGTATCTATGTTGGGTTCCATGTCTCCAAGGTGGGTCCATGTGTCCAAGGTGGGTCCAATATTCAAAGATGGGTCCATGTATCTATGGTGGGTTCCATGTGTCCAAGGTGGGTCCCAGGTTGCAAGATGGGTCCAGGGTGGGTCCATGTGTCCAAGGTAGGTCCAGTACTCAAAGATGGGTCCATGTATCTATGGTGGGTTCCATGTGTCCAAGGTGGGTCCCAGGTTGCAAGGTGGGTCCAGGGTGGGTCCATGTGTCCAAGGGGGGTCCAATACTCAAAGATGGGTCCAGGTCTCCATGGTGGGTTCCATGGGTCTGAGGTGGGTCCATGTGTCCCTGGAGAGTCCAGGGCTCTCAGGTGGGTCCTGGGCTCCAAAGAGGGTCCAGGGGTCCAAGGTGGGTCCATGTGTCCAAGGTGGGTCTCAGCTTCCAAGGTGGGTTCCATGTGTCCATGGTGGGTCCAAGGTGGGTCCCATATGTCTGTGGTGGGTTCCATGTGTCCAAGGTATGTCCAAGGCTCCAAAGTGGGTCCATGTGTCCATGGTGGGTCCATATGTCCGTGATGGCTCCAGGGCTTGAAGATGGGTCCGTGTGTCCAAGGTGGGTCCCAGGTTCCAAGGTGGGTCCAGGGCTCCAAGATGGATCCATGTGTCCAAAGTGGGTCCATGTGTCCCTGGTGGGTCCGGGGGTTGGAGGTGGGTCCATGTATCCAAGGTGGATCCTGGGTTCCAAGGTGGGTGCAGAGCTCCATCATGGGTCCAAGGTGGGTGCAGGGCACCAAGGTGGGTCCAGGACTCCAAGGTAGGTCCAGGACTCCAAGATGGGTCCAGGGCTCCAAGGTGGGTCCAAGGTGGGTCCCTGTGTCCAAGGTGGGTCCCTGTGTCCATGGCGGGTCCAGGATTCCGAGATGGGTCCATGTGTCCGAGGTGGGTCCGTGTGTCCATGGTGGGTCCGTGTGTCCATGGTGAGTCCAAGGTGGGTCCAGGGTTCCAAGGTAGGTCCATGTGTCCATGGTGGGTCCATGGTGGGTCCAGGGCTCCAAGGTGGGTTCCATGTGTCCATGGTGGCTCCAAGGTGGGTCCAGGGCTCCAAGGTGGGTTTCATGTGTCCATGGTGGCTTCAAGGTGGGTCCAAGGTGGGTCCAAGGTGGGTCCAGGGTTCCAAGGTGGGTCCAGGGTTCCAAGGTGGGTCCAGGGCTCCAAGGTGGGTTCCATGTGTCCATGGTGGGTCCAAGGTGGGTCCATGTGCCCATGGTGGGTCCAAGGTGGGTTCATGTGTCCATGGTGGCTTCAAGGTGGGTCCATGTGTCCATGGTGGGTCCAAAATGGGTCCTTGTGTCCGTGGTGGGTTCAGGGCTTCAAGGTGGGTCCATGTGTTCATGGTGGGTCCAAGGTGGGTCCGTGTGTTCTTGGTGGGTCCAGGGTTCCAAGGTGGGTCCAGGGCTCCAAGGTGGGTTCCATGTGTCCATGGTGGCTTCAAGGTGGGTCCATGTGTCCATGGTGGGTCCAAGGTGGGTCCGTGGGTCCATGGTGGGTCCAGGGCTCCAAGGTGGGTTCCATGTGTCCATGGTGGCTTCAATGTGGGTCCATGTGTCCATGGTGGGTCCAGGGCTCCAAGGTGGGTCTAGGGCTCCGAGGTGGGTTCCATGTGTCCATGGTGGCTTCAAGGTGGGTCCATGTGTCCAAGGTGGGTCCATGTGTCCATGGTGGGTCCAAGATGGGTCCTTGTGTCCGTGGTGGGTTCAGGGCTTCAAGGTGGGTCCATGTGTCCATGGTGGGTCCAAGATGGGTCCGTGGGTCCATGGTGGGTCCATGTGTCCATGGTGGGTCCAAGGTGGGTCCGTGGGTCCATGGTGGGTCCATGTGTCCATGGTGGGTCCAAGATGGGTCCTTGTGTCCGTGGTGGGTTCAGGGCTTCAAGGTGGGTCCAAGATGGGTCCTTGTGTCCGTGGTGGGTTCAGGGCTTCAAGGTGGGTCCATGTGTCCATGGCGGGTCCAAGATGGGTCCTTGTGTCCATGGTGGGTCCAGAGCTCCAAGGTGGGTCCAGGGTGGGTCTGTCCCTGCTCTGGGTGACCCTCCTATTCTCTTGTCCCCCAGTCAACTTCCCCGAGGACCTCCACTGCGCCAAGGTCACCGTGGTCCCCGAGGAGCAGTGCCGGCGCATCTACCCCGGCTCCATCACGCCCAACATGGTGTGCGCCGGGGAGTCCAGCAACCGCGCCGACTCCTGCCAGGTGGGTCCTTGGTCACCTCGCGGTTTTGGGTTGACAACGGGGACAATTCAGCACCCACAAATTTCGGGTGCGTGGGGCGGGTGTCACTCGTGGAGGGGAATTTTGCGGGTGGAGATGCCACCAAAGCCCTGGAACGGCCCCAAATTTGGGGCGACTCTTCGGGGTGACCCCCCCAAGACGTCGCCCCTCTTGCCTCATCAGGGGGACTCCGGGGGACCCCTCATGTGCGACGGGCGGCTCCAGGGCATCGTGTCCTGGGGTCCGGGTGTTTGCGGGGACCCCAAGAAACCCGGCGTCTACGTCAACCTCTGCAAGTACACCCAGTGGATCCAGGACACCATGAGACGGAAGTGACCCCCCTGTCCCCACCCCTACGGCCGTGGGACGGGACCCCCAGCTCCTCCTCGTCCCCCATGAAGGTCCCCAGAGCCGGCCGGTCCGAGCGCTGGGGCGGGGATGGGACTTGGCCATGGGGCCCCGTTGAGATGTTGGTGAATAAAAGGTGGCTTTTCACCGTGGCTTCAGTGGGTCGGGGGCGCCCCAGGTCTCGGAGGGGCAGGAGAGGACCCAGCTCAGTCTTTGGGGTGGACCTCTTGACCCCACTAATTGGGCCTCATCAGGGTACTGACCTGTGGACTCCACCATGGGGAGACCCATTGGTCATGGGGTGAACCAGTTGACCCTACTGCAGGTAGATCTGTTGATCCCACCATGGGTTGGACCACCATGAGTTAGACCTGTTGGCCCCATCTTGGGCCGGTGACCCCACCATAGGGTAGACCACGATGAGAGAGACCTGTTGGCCCCACCTTGGGCCAATGACCCCACCATAGGGTAGACCACGATGAGAGAGACCTGTTGGCCCCACCTTGGGCCAATGGCCCCACCATTGGGTAGATCATGATGAGAGAGACCTGTTGACCCCATCTTGGGCCAATGGCCCCGTCATTGGGTGGACCACGATGAGAGAGATCTGTTGGCCCCACCATGACGTAGACCTCTTGGCCCCATTGCAGTAGACCCAACCCTACTGCAGGTAGATCTGGTGATCCCACCATGGGTTGGACCACCATGAGTTAGACCTGTTGGCCCCACCTTGGGCCAATGGTCCCGCCATTGGGTAGACCATGATGAGACAGACTTGTTGATCCCACCTTGGGCCAATAACCCCACCCTATGGTAGACCATGATGAGACAGACCTGTTGGCCCCATGTTGGGTCAATGGCCCCACCATAGGGTAGACCATGATGAGACAGACTTGTTGATCCCACCTTGGGCCAATGACCCCACTCTATGGTAGACCATGGTGAGACAGACCTGTTGGCCTTACCTTGGGTCAATGGCCCCACCATTGGGTAGATCATGATGAGAGAGACCTGTTGGCTCCAACTTGAGCCAATGACCCCACCATTGGGTGGACCACGATGAGAGAGATCTGTTGGCCCCACCATGACGTAGACCTCTTGGCCCCATTGCAGTAGACCCAACCCTACTGCAGGTAGATCTGTTGATCCCACCATGGGTTGGACCACCATGAGTTCGACTTGTTGGCCCCACCTTGGGCCAATGACCCCACCATTGGGTAGACCATGATGAGACAGACCTGTTGGCCCCAAGGTCTGCTCTGGTCAACACATTCAGGGAGATCGGGTCAACATGTTCATGGTGGTTTGGTCAAGGTGACCATGAGGGTCTGGTCAATGTGTTCATGGTGGTTGGGTCAAGGTGACCATGAGGGTCTGGTCAATGTGTTCATGGTGGTTTGGTCAAGGTGACCATGAAGGTGTGGACAATGTGTTCGTGATGCTTTGGTCAACACATTCATGGAGGTCTGGTCAACATGTTCTTGGTGGTTTGGTCAAGGTGACCATGAAGGTCTGGTCAACATGTTCTTGGTGACTTGGTCACGGTGACCATGAAGGTCTGGTCAACATGTTCATGGTGGCTTGGTCAAGGTGACCATGAAGGTCTGGTCAACATGTTCATGGTGGCTTGGTCAAGGTGACCATGAAGGTCTGGTCAATGTGTTCATGGTGGTTTGGTCAAGGTGACCGTGAAGGTCTGGTCAACATGTTCATGGTGGTTTGGCCAAGGTGACCATGAAGATCTGGTCAACATGTTCATGGTGGTTGGGTCAAGGTGACCATGAAGGTCTGATCAACACGTTCTTGGTGGTTCGGTCAAGGTGGCCATGAAGGTCCGGTCAATACATCCACCTCCTGTGTCCCTTGAGCCACCCCTGTGTCACCCAGGGCCACCCCTGTGTCCCCTGAACCACCCCCTGTGTCACCTGAGCCAATCCCCGTGTCCCCAGGGCCACCCTCTGCGTCCCCTGATCCAATCCCCGTGTCCCCCGAGCCACCCCCTGTGTCACCCCCGGCCACCCCTGTGTCCCCTGATCCAATCCCTGTGTCCCCCAGGGCCACCCCCCGTGTCCCCTAAGCCACCCCCTGTGTCACCCAGGGCCACCCCCCGTGTCCCCTACTCCACCCCCCGTGTCACCCAGGGCCACCCCCGTGTCCCCTGAGCCAATCCCTGTGTCCCCTGATCCAATCCCTGTGTCACCCCTGGCCACCCCTGTGTCCCCTGAACCACCCTGCATGTCACCCAGGGCCACCCCCTGTGTCCCCTGATCCAATCCCTGTGTCACCCTGGGCCACCCCCTGTGTCCCCTGAGCCACCCCTCGTGTCCCCAGGGCCACCCTCCGTGTCCCCTGATCCAATCCCCATGTCCCCTGAGCCACCCCCGTGCCCCCTGAGCCCCCATGTCCCCTGAGCCCCTGTGTCCCCTGAGCCACCCCCGTGTCCCCTAAGCCACCCCCTGTGTCACCCAGGGCCACCCCCCGTGTCCCCTACTCCACCCCCTGTGTCACCCAGGGCCACCCCCCGTGTCCCCTACTCCACCCCCCGTGTCACCCAGGGCCACCCCCATGTCCCCTGAGCCAATCCCCGTGTCCCCTGAACCACCCCCTGTGTCCCCTGCTCCAATCCCCGTGTCACCCCGGGCCACCCCCCGTGTCCCCTGAGCCACCCCCTGTGTCACCCCGGGCCACCCCCCGTGTCCCCTGATCCAATCCCCGTGTCACCCAGGGCCACCCCCCGTGTCCCCTGATCCAATCCCCGTGTCACCCAGGGCCACCCCCCGTGTCCCCTGCGCCACCCCTCGTGTCACCCAGGGCTCCGCCACCCACGGAGCCGCTGCCCCGTGTGTCACCCGTGTCACCCAGGGCGCTGCCACCTCTTGTGTCACCCGGGGCCACCCGGAGCTGTGGGGACAGCGGGAGGGGAGGGGACACAGGGGGTGGCCCGGCAGTGGGTGGCAGGTCCGGGCCGGCTCTGGTAATTAGGTAATTAGCGCTAATTAAGGCGCTGAGATTGGAGCCGAGGAACTGGGAGAACTGGTTTTGCCCCTCCCCCACCCCCGGGGCTGCGCTGACGTCATCGCTCACCCCTCCCCCTCCCCCCCCCCCTCCCCGTGTCCGTGGGGCCGCTCGTGGGTCCCCCCGTGTCCCCAGGTGGGTCCTTGTGTTCCCTCCCGTGTCCCCTCGTGTCCCCCAGTGTCACCTCCTGTCCCCCCCCCCAAGCCCCCTGTGGGCTCCTGGGTCCCCCCCCGTGTCCCCCCATGTCCCCCCATGTTCCCCGTGTCCCCTGTGTTCTTCCGTGTCCCCTCATGGTGTCCCCATGTCCCTTCATGGTGTCCCCATGTCCCCTTGTGCCCCTCAATGTCACCTCCTGTCCCCCCCAAGCCTCCTATGGGTTCCTGGGTCCCCCATGTCCCCCAGTGTCCCCCCATGTCCCCTCCTGTGCTCCCCTGTCCCCTTATGATGCCCCCATGTCCCCTCATGTCCCTCAATGTCCCCTCCTGTCACCCCCCAAGCCCCCTATGGGCTCCTGGGTCCCCCCGTGTCCCCTCCTGTGCTCCCCTGTCCCCTTATGATGCCCCCATGTCCCCTCATGTCCCTCAATGTCCCCTCCTGTCCCCCACAAGCCTCCTATGGGCTCCTGGGTCCCCCATGTCCCCCAGTGTCCCCCCATGTCCCCTCCTGTGCTCCCGTGTCCCCTTATGATGCCCCCATGTCCCCTTGTGCCCCTCAATGTCACCTCCTGTCCCCCCCAAGCCTCCTATGGGCTCCTGTGTCCCCCCGTGTCCCCCAGTGTCCCCCCATGTCCCCCGTGTTCCCAGGTGGGTCCCTGTGTCCCCTCATGGTGCCCCCATGTCCTCTCGTGTCCCTCAATGTCCCCTCCTGTCCCCTCCCAAGTCCTCCTGTGTCCCCCAATGTCCTCCTGTGTCCCCTCATGATGCCCCCATGTCCCCTTGTGCCCCTCAGTGTCCCCTCCTGTCCCCCCCAAGCCTCCTATGGGCTCCTGGGTCCCCCCTATGTCCCCTGGGTCCCCCCAGTGTCACCTCCTGTCCCCTCAAGTGGTCGCCTGTCCCCTCATGACCCCCCCATGTCCTTTCATGGTCCCCCATGTCCCCTCATGTCCCCACTACATGTTCCTGTGTCCCCTCATGATGTCCCTTCAGGGTCTCCCATGTCCCCCCATGTCCCTCCCTGTGTCCCCTCCTGTCCCCTCTCATGCTCCCCTCTCCCCTGGGGTCTCCCCATGTCCCCTTGTGTCCCCACATGTCCCCCCACGTCCCCTGTGTCCCCTCATTTGCTCCCATGTCCCCTCACGAGTCCCCATGTCCCCTCATGGGCCCCCATGTCCCCTGTGTCCCCTCACCTGCCACCACATCCCTTGGTGTCCCCTGGGGTTCCCCATGTCCCCTCACGAGTCCCCGTGTCCCCTCATGGGCCCCCATGTCCCCTGTGTCCCCTCACCTGCCACCACATCCCTTGGTGTCCCCTGGGGTTCCCCATGTCCCCTCACGAGTCCCCGTGTCCCCTGTGTCCCCTCATTTGCTCCCATGTCCCCTCGTGAGTCTCCTCGTGTTACCAAGGATCCCCATGGACAGGATCTACAGGGACCTTCGTGGCCAAGGCCACCAACAGACCAGATCCCCATGGACCAGATCCCCATGGACCAGATCCCCATGGACCAGATCCCCACGAGATCCCCGTGGTTCAAACCCTCATGGACGTGACCACCATGGCCCAAGGTCTCCATGGCCAAGGTCTCCATGGATCAGATCTTCATGTCCAAGGTCTCCACAGACAAGATCTCCATGGCCAAGATCCCCATAGCGAAGTTCTTCATGGCCCAGGCCTCCAGGAGATGGGACCTCCATGGACCAGACCTCCATGAGGTGGGACCTCCATGGACCAGATCTCCATGGGGTGGGCTTTTAGTGGCCCAAACCTCCACAGGATGGGACCTCTATGGACCAGACCTCCATGGGATGGGATCTTGGTGGCCCAAACCTCCCCAGGACAGTATCTTGGTGGCCCAGATCTCCACCAACAGGATCCTGGTGGCCAAGATCTCCACGAATGGGAACTTAGTGGCCCAAACCTCCCTAGGACAGGATCTTAGTGACCAAGTTCTCCACGAACGGGCCCTTACTGGACCAGATCTTGGGGTTCAGGTCCAAACCCCCCCATGGGGTCCCCATGGCTGAGATCAGCAGCTCCAACCTGTGACTCACCCGCCCGCCCTCGACTCCACCCCTTAATTACTCATCAAGCTCTTAATTGCCTTGAGCTGTGGAGACACAGAGGTGCTGTCGAACCAACCCCGGAGCTGCTGCACCCGCGTCACCCCCGGGTGGCTTTAGGGGACCCAACGGCGCCCAAAATCCTACGGGGCCTTCCAGCTACAGGATGTTCTCCCAGGGGATAAGAATCGTTGGTGATGGTGGCTTGAACCTCCTGGGGGGTCCACGTGGGCCATGGTGGTCACGTCCATGAGGGTTGGAACCACAGGGGTCTCCTGAAGACCTTGGCCATGGAGACCTTGGCCATGGAGATCTTGGCCATGGAGACCTTGGCCATGGAGACCTTGGCCATGGAGACCTTGGGCCATGGTGGTCACGTCCAGGAGGGTTTGAACCACGGGGGTCTCGTGGAGATCTGGTCCATGGAGATCTTGGCCATGGAGATCTTGGCCATGGAGATCTTGGGCCATGGTGGTCACGTCCAGGAGGGTTTGAGCCACGGGGGTCTCGTGGAGATGTGGTCCATGGAGACGTTGGCCATGGAGATCTTGGCCATGGAGACCTTGGGCCATGGTGGTCGCATCCATGAGGGTTTGAACCACGGGGGTCTCGTGGAGATGTGGTCCATGGAGATCTTGGCCATGAAGATCTTGGCCATGGAGACCTTGGGCCATGGTGGTCGCATCCATGAGGGTTTGAACCATGAGAGTCTTGTGGAGATCTTGGCCATGGAGATCTTGGCCATGGAGACCTTGGGCCATGGTGGTCACGTCCATGAGGGTTGGAACCATGGGGGTCTCGTGGAGATGTGGTCCATGGAGATCTTGGCCATGAAGATCTTGGCCATGGAGACCTTGGGCCATGGTGGTCGCATCCATGAGGGTTTGAACCATGGGAGTCTTGTGGAGATCTTGGCCATGGAGATCTTGGCCATGGAGACCTTGGGCCATGGTGGTCATGTCCATGAGGGCTGGAACCATGGGGGTTCTCGTGGAGATGTGGTCCATGGAGACGTTGGCGATGGAGATCTTGGCCATGGAGACCTTGGGCCATGGTGGTCGCATCCATGAGGGTTTGAACCATGGGAGTCTCGTGGAGATCTTGGCCATGGAGATCTTGGCCATGGAGACCTTGGCCATGGAGACCTTGGGCCATGGTGGTCGCATCCATGAGGGTTTGAACCATGGGGGTCTCATGGAGATGTGGTCCATGGAGATCTTGGCCATGAAGACCTTGGCCATGGAGACCTTGGCCATGGAGACCTTGGCCATGGAGATCTTGGCCATGGAGATCTTGGACATGGAGATCTTGGACATGGAGGGGCAGACAGATGGACAGACAGATGGACAGATGGATGGAGAACTGTGTGGAGGGATGGACAGACGGATGGAGAGATGGACAGACAGATGGAGGGCGGGATATTTGGAGGATGGACAGATGGGTGGACAGAGGGATGGACACATGGACGGAAAGAAGAATGGACAGACAGATGGACAGGAAGATGGAAACTAGGTGGGGGGATGGACAGACAGACGGACCGATGGAGGGGGGGATAGATGGAAGGATGGATGGAAGGACAGACAGACAGATGGACAGAGGGACAGACAGAGTCAGATGGACATGGAGACAGACGGATGGACAGGCAAGGTGGGAGGACGGACAGACAGATGGGTGGACGGACAGACAGGTGGACAGACAGTTCCATGGACTGACAGATGGACAGATATCCGGACAGACTCATCGCTGCGCGGACAGACAGATGGACGGACAGATATCCGGACATGATCACAGTTGCACAGACAGACAGACGGCTGGGCTGGTGCCTGGACAGATGGATGGACAGACAAGCAGGCAACTGGATAGGCAGACAGACGGACGGATGGGCAGACTCGCAGTTGCAGGGACGGACAGACAGACAGGTTTGTAGTTGCACGGACAGACGGACAGGCAGGTATCCGGACAGCATCACAGTCAGACAGACGGACGGATGGATGGACGGGCAGACAGGCAGAGGGATGGACGGACAAGCGGATCGGCAGGCAGACAGACAGACAGACAGGCGGGCAAGCGGATGGACAAACAGCCTGGCAGATTTGCAGACAGACGGACAGACAGACGGACGGCTTGTCGGCCTTATGGACAGACAGACAGACGGAAGATTGGCAGATTTATGGACAGACAGGCAGACAGACAGCAGGACAGACGGATGGACTGCTTGCCATCCTTATGGACAGACAGACGGACGGGTGGACAACCAGCCTGGCAGATTTACGGACAGATGGACAGACAGCAGGACAGACAGACGGACGGCTTGTCGGCCTTATGGACAGACAGACAGACGGAAGATTGGCAGATCTACGGACAGACGGGCAGACAGCAGGACAGACAGACGGACGGCTTGTCAGCCTTACGGACAGACAGACGGACGAGTGGACAACCAGCCTGGCAGATCTACGGGCGGACAGACTGACAGCAGGACAGACGGACGGACGGCTTGTCATCCTTACGGACAGACAGACAGACGGGTGGACAACCAGCCTGGCAGATTCACGGGCGGAAAGAGACAGACAGACAAACGGATGGCTTGTCAGCCTTACGGACAGATGGACAGACAGACGGACGGGTGGACACAACCAGCCTGGCAGATTCACGGGCGGCCGGCCAGACGGACAGCAGGACAGACGGCTTGTCAGCCTTAACAACCGACCGGCCGGACAGACAGACAGACAGACAGACAGACAGACGTGCCACGTGCCACCGATTTAAGGGGCGTGGCCAGGCGGGGCCCCCCCGGGACATCAAAGCCGCCCATGGGTCGCCACCCACGGGCCGCGCTGGACCCGGCGTCCCCCACCCCCTGAGTCACCGGCACCGCGGCCACGCGGCCCCTCCCGCCATAAATACGGCCCCGCCGCCCCCGCCCGGCACCCGCGCCGGCACCAGCACCGGATCCTGCGCCGGTGAGAGCGGGGAAGGGGGGGACGGGGAGGACGGGGGGGTCCGTGTGTCTTGGTGGACCATGGGTGGGGTGGGATGGGGTTCTCCATCTCTTGGTGGACCCATGGATGGGGTGGGATGGGATGGGATGGGATGGGATGGGATGGGGTGGGATGGGGTGGGATGGGATTCCCCATCTCTTGGTGGACCATGGATGGAGTTCCCCATCTCTTGGTAGACCATGGATGGGATGGGATGGGATGGGATGGGATGGGATGGGATGGGATGGGATGGGATGGTATGGGGTTCCCCATCTCTTGGTGGACCATGGATGGAGTTCCCCATCTCTTGGTAGACCATGGATGGGATGGGATGGGATGGTATGGGATGGGGTGGGATGGGATGGGATGGGATGGGATGGGGTGGGATGGGGTGGGATGGGATGGGGTGGGATGGGGTGGGATGGGATTCCCCATCTCTTGGTGGACCATGGATGGAGTTCCCCATCTCTTGGTAGACCATGGATGGGATGGGATGGGATGGGATGGGATGGGATGGGATGGGATGGGGTTCCCCATCTCTTGGTGGAACACGAATGAGGGTTCCCCATCTCTTGGTGGACATGGGATGGGATGGGATGGGATGGGATGGGATGGGATGGGATGGGATGGGATGGGGTTCCCCATCTCTTGGTGGACCACGGATGGAGTTCCCCATCTCTTTGTAGACCATGGATTGGATGGGATGGGGTTCCCCATCTCTTGGTGGACCACAAGTGGAGTAGGATGGGGGTTCCCCATGTCTTGGGGGACCTGGGATGGGATGGGATGGTATGGGGTTCGCCATGTCTTGGTGGACCATGGATGAGGTTCCCCATCTCTTGGTTGACCACAAGTGACATAGAATGGGGTTCCCCATCTCTTGGTGGACCATGGGTTGGGTGGGATGGGATGGGATGGGACGGGATGAGATGGGATGAGATGGGATGGGATGGGATGGGATGGGATGGGATGGGATGGGATGGGGTTCGCCATCTCTTGGTGGACCATGGATGGGGTTCCTTATCTCTTGGTAGACCACGGATGGGGTTCCCCATCTCTTGGTGGACCATGGATGGGATGGGATGGGGTTCGCCATCTCTTGGTGGACCACGGATGGGGTTCCCTATGTCTTGGTGAACCATGGATGGGGTTCCCCATCTCTTGGTGGACCATGGATGGGATGGGATGGGGTTCCCCATCTCTTGGTGGAGGATGGGATGGGATGGGATGGGGTGGGATGGGATGGGATGGGATGGAGTTCCCCATCTCTTGGTAGACCATGGATTGGGTGGGATGGGGTTCCCCATCTCTTGGTGGGCCATGGATGGGATGGGATGGGATGGGATGGGATGGGATGGGATGGGGTTCTCGATCTTTTGGTGGACCATGGATGGGGTTCCCCATCTCTTGGTGGGACCTTCCCTGTGTGTCGGTTCCATCCGTCCCCACGTGGTGTGGCTGCTTGTGGTGGGATCTCTCACTCCCCATCCCAGTTGAGGTGGGATCTCCCATTTCCACGGGGCGCTGGGACCTTCCCAAGCTCCCACCCGTGGGTTTGGCACCATGGGAAGAACCAAACTCAACCCAACACCCTGACCAAGATGCTCCAAGCCCACCCCAAGCTCCATAAGGGTGCAGACACCCCAAAACATCTTGGTCACCTCCATCCCACGTGTGATGCCACCCAGGACCTTCCCACCACCCAAGGGCCGGTCTAATTTGGTTTGTCCCCCCCAGGAATGGCTCAAGATGGCCATAGGGCCTTCAGCTTCACCTCCATCCTCATCCTCGCGGCTGCTGGGCTCCTCCTGGGCGCCCCGGCGCGGGCGCTGCTGCAAGGGAACGGCACCAATGGCGGTGAGTGCGAGCGGTGGCCTTGGGGGGACCCCATGGGTGGGTCATGGACACCTCTTGGGGGGCAAACGTGTCCAATGGGGTGGAAACGAGGAGCTCCCTCATCATCATCATCATCATCATCATCATCATGGGAATGTGGCTGTTGCGAAGATCCGGATCAGGCCCCGCGGTTGCGAAACTGAGATGGAGCGATTGCCCTTGATGGGCAGAATCGTCCCCAAAAGTGACGCGGAGGACAAGTCCCAACGTCCCCTCGGAGGTCCCAGGAGCTCCAGGATTAGGTTCTTTCCCTCTTCTGGAATGTTGCGCTGGGATTTTCGTGCCAAAAGGAGGTGAAAAGGTCCCCCTGGGGGACTTAAGCGTGGTGGGAACATCTCATGTTCTTCTGGCCTCCAAAGCTGAAGGAGAACCCAACGGACGGGTCTATCTTAGGGTGGGAAGAGGAGCGCCATGATTTCTAACCATTGGATGCCAAGACCGTGGATCCAACCTCATCTTGACGTCTCTTACCCCAAATCTGCATCCCCAGAGCTGAACCTGGACCCCCCAAGTCCCATGGAGAAGGAACAAGGTCACAATTCACCCCATAACCTTCCCAGAACCGTTTCTGAAGGGCAAGTTGATCGTTCGGGATGGAGACACCACCTTGGTTGGGGCCTTCTGGTTGCCAACGACCTCTAGGAAACCAAGGGATGGGTTCCACCACCTCCCATTGCCCACATCTCCACCTTCCCCATGGAAGCCGCCGAGATGCCTCCAAGGAGCTCCGTTGGGATCTAAACCCGCGTGTTGGTCTCCATGGGGTGACCAGGAGATGCTTCTCCGATGAGCGTTGGTGGGGAGGTGGTTCCCACCCTTGATCTTGGCAACGCTGGCGGGACCGGATGGTGGCGAATTCCACGCGCCGCGGCACTCGGGCGTCTCCCAGTGCCGCCCAGTAATCCCCACCAGTACAAACCAGTCCCACCAGTGCATTCCGATGTCCCAACGCTCGCCGGGAGGTACCACGGGACGGGATTAGCACTACGTGGTCAACACTTGGAGGTGACAACCGCCATTTCACCCCAAAACGGCCCCAAATCGCGGCGTGGAGGACCCAGCCCAACACCCATGAGGACACCTTGTAGAACAAGGTCTTTTTGGGGATGATTCTCTTGGTTTTGGGGTAAACCTCGTCTTGTCCCACTCGGACCCAACTCAAGCGCTTGGGGTCTTCTCCGGTGGTCTTGGTGGACCCAAGAGGTCTTGGCTGGGTGAAGCTGTAGATGGAGCCCAGGAGGGACACGAGGGGCACGTCGCAAGGGTTTGGTGGACACCCAAGTGGAGCTTTGGGTGGTCACCCCCTCTGGGTGGTCATCCCTCAATCCTGGTTGATCATAAAGACCCAAGAGGATGGGAGCTCCATCTTCTAGATGTGGTGGGATCACCTCAGAACGCTCCCTCCTGGTCTCCGAGAACAACGTCAATGTAGGACAACGTCAACGTTGGCCAACGCCAACGGGCGCCCGTGTCCTGCAGCCGCGCGAAGCCGGGGGAGATGCCTCCTCAAAGACAACAAGATCCACATTGGGAGCGGTGAGACCCTTCTTCCCTACCAAAGGACCATCCAGATGGAACTGGTGACCTTCTCCGCTTCTTCTCCACCTGGTGGGACCCAAAGGTCTCGTCTCCATCTCCCCGGAAGGACTCGCATTCCTCCTACGGCGTTTCCCCGCGTCACGGCTTCTCCCGCCCCATGGAGGAGTCACCGTGGGGGTGTCCCGAGCTGGTCCTGCAGGATGGGGGACGGGTACATCAGCTCTTTTTGGGGTGCGTCACCCCCACGCTGGGGCCGGGAGGACTCGCCGAGGCGGCGACACCCGTGGAGATAAGCGGTGACATCCGGTGGCTTCCGGGATGGGGGTGGCACCCGTGAGGGTGTCACCCATGGGGGTGGCACCCATAGGGGGGTGTCACTCGTGGGCGTGGCACTCGGGGGAATGGCATTTGTGGGGGTGTCACCCATGGAGGGGTCACCCATGGGGGTGGCACCCATGGGGGTGTCACACGTGGGGGGTGGCACCCATGGGGGTGTCTCCTCGTGGGGGTGTCACCCATGGCGGGGGGGGGGGTCACGCATGGCGGGGGGGGGTCACCCACGGCGGGGGGGGGTCACCCATGGGGGTGTCACCCATGGGGAGGTCACCCATGGAGGGGTCACCCTTGGGGAGGTCACCCATGGAGGGGTCACCCTTGGGGGGGGTGTCACCCATGGGGGGGTCATTCTTGGGGGGGTGGCACCCATGGAGGGGTCACCCATGGGGGTGGCACCCATGGGGATGTCACCCATGGAGGGGGGGGTCACCCATGGGGGGTCACCCTTGGGAGGGGGGGGGGGGGGGCGTCACCCATGGGGCTGTCACCCATGGGGGTGTCACCCATGGGGGTGTCACCCATGGATGGGTCACCCATGGACAGGTCACCCATGGATGGGTCACCCATGGCGGGGGGGGTCACCCATGGATGGGTCACCCATGGCGGGAGGGGGGAGGGGGGGTCACCCATGGATGGGTCACCCATGGCGGGGGGGGGGGAGGGGGGTCACCCATGGATGGGTCACCCATGGGGGTGCCACACATGGGGCTGTCACCCATGGGGGTGTCACCCATGGATGGGTCACCCATGGCGGGGTGGGGGGGTCACCCATGGATGGGTCACCCATGGCAGGGGGGGTCACCCATGGATGGGTCACCCATGGGGTTGTCACACATGGGGGTGTCACCCATGGGGGGTCACCCTTGAGGGGGTGTCACCCATGGGGGTATCTCCTTGTTGGGGTGGCACCCATGGAGGGGTCACCCATGGGGGTGTCACCCATGGGGGTGTCACCCCCGGCCAGGGTCGCCCATGGAGGGGTCACCCATGGGGTTGTCACCCATGGGGTTGTCACCCATGGGGTTGTCACCCATGAGGGTGTCACGCATGGCAGGGGTCGCCCATGGGGTTGGCACCCATGGAGGGGTCACCCATGGGGGGGGTCACCCTTGGGGGGGTGTCACCCATGGATGGGTCACCCATGGGGGTGTCACCCATGAGGGTGTCACACATGGGGTTGTCACCCATGGGGGTGTCACCCATGGGTTGTCACCCATGGGAGCATCACCCATGGACGGGTCATCCATGGGAGCATCACCCATGGGGTTGTCACCCATGGGGGTGTCACCCTCGAGATGGGCGCAGACCATGGAGTCAAACATCACCTTCAAGCCCCACCTCAAACTTGGCTTCTAGCCCCCAAATCACCTCTTTCTCACCCAAAATCACCTCTTTTTCACCCAAAACCAAGTCCGTTGGGACCCCGAGAGATTATTTTGGGTGTTTCGAGGCTGCCTAACCAAAAATTGTCCCTTTTGTCCCCCTGTGTTCCAGCACCCGACGAGGAGGCGCGGATCATCGGGGGGAGGCCCTGCCGCATCGACCAGCGCCCCTTCCAGGTCGCCATGATCAAAAGGGGCCAGATCCTGTGCGGGGGAAGCTTGATAAGCAACCAATGGGTGCTGAGCGCCGCCCACTGCAAGCAGCCACTCAGGTAAGGAGGCTCCGGGATGGCATGGAGCTGTGGACCAATGGATGGTTGACCGTGGTCTCTGAAGGTCACAAAGTGAGGGGTGGGTTCTAGGTGGTGGTGGGACCAGATGGTGGTGGTGGGACCAGATGGTGGTGGTGGGACCAGATGATGTTGGTGGGACCAGATGATAGAGGTACCAGATGTTGATGGCACCAGATGATGTTGGAGGCATCAGATGATGTTGGTGGGACCAGATGATGTTGGTGGGACCAGATGTTGGTGGGAGCAGATGATGTTGGTGGAACCAGATGATGTTGGTGGGACCAGATGATGTTGGTGGGACCAGATGATAGAGGTACCAGATGTTGATGGCACCAGATGATGTTGGAGGCACCAGATGTTGTTGGTGGAACCAGATGTTGGTGGGACGAGATAATGTTGGTGGAAACAAATGTTGTTGGTGGGACCAGATGATGGAAGTACCAGATGTTGGAGGCACCAGATGATGTTGGAGGCACCAGATAATGTTGGTGGGACCAGATGATGTTGGTGGGACCAAATGTTGCTGGCACCGGATGTTGTTGGTGGGACCAGATGATGTTGGTGGGACCAGATGTTGTTGGTGGGACCAGATGATGGAAGTACCAGATGTTGGTGGAAACAAATGTTGTTGGTGGGACCAGATGATAGAGGTACCAGATGTTGATGGCACCAGATGATGTTGGAGGCACTAGATAATGTTGGTGGGACCAGATGATGATGGTGGGACCAAATGTTGCTGGCACCGGATGTTGTTGGTGGGACCAGATGATAGAGGTACCAGATGTTGATGGCACCAGATGATGTTGGAGGCACCAGATGATGTTGGTGGGAGCAGATGATGATGGTGGGACCAGATGATGTTGGTGGGACCAGATGATGTTGGTGGGACCAGATGATGCTGGTGGGACCAGATGATGTTGGTGGGACCAGATGATGTTGGTGGGACCAGATGATAGAGGTACCAGATGTTGATGGCACCAGATGATGTTGGAGGCACCAGATGATGTTGGTGGGAGCAGATGATGATGGTGGGACCAGATGTTCTTGGTGGGATCAGATGATGTTGGTGGGACCAGATGATGTTGGTGGGACCAGATGATGCTGGTGGGACCAGATGATGTTGGAGGCCCTAGATGATGATGGTGGGACCAGATGTTCTTGGTGGAATCAGAGGATGTTGGTGGGACCAGATGTTGGTGACACCAGATGTTGATGGCACCAGATGATGTTGGAGGCACCAGATGATGTTGGTGGGACCAGATGATGTTGGTGACACCAGATGTTGATGGCACCAGATGTTGTTGTTGGGACAAGATGCTGTTGGTGGCACCAGATGCTGTTGGTGGCACCAGATGTTGGTGATTCCCAAAGCTGCCACCTCCAAGAGGTGGAAACCAAAGAGGTGCCCCGCATGTTGGCATCTCCAGGGTCTGGAGCCTCCAGATGTCAACACCTCCAGATGTCGGTGGCCAGAAGTTGGGGACACTGAGCCTGGTACCCCCAGGGGTTGGGATGTCCAGAGGTTGGTACCTCCAGAGGTTGAAGTGTCCAGATCTTGGAGCCCCAGATGTTCGGTGTCCCACGGCCAGATGTTGATGTTCTGGGTGTTGTTATCTCCAGATGTTGATGATGTGAGCGTGGTTGTAGCCAGATGTTGGGTTCTGCAGTGTGGGTGTCACCAGATGTTGGTGTCCAGGTGCTGGCACCTCTAGAGTCCATTGGAGCTCCAGATGCCGTAGGAGTTGATGGTGGGTCCTCCAACCTCAACCCACTTGGAGGTCCCATCACCCCAGCAATGAGGTTGTCCTGGGATGAGGTTGTCCGATGGCCATCCAAGGGATGAGGTTGTCCCATGGCCACATCAGCAATAAGGTTGTCCCATGATGAGGTTGTCCCATGGCCACATCAATGATGAGGTTGTCCCATGGCCACATCAATGCTGAGGTTGTCCCACGTCCCACGGCCACATCAATGATGAGGTTGTCCCATGGCCACATCAGCAATGAGGTTGCCCCATGATGAGGTTGTCCCATGGCCATATCAATGATGAGGTTGTCCCATGGCCACATCAATGATGAGGTTGTCCCATGGTGACACCAGAGATGAGGTTGCCCCATGCTGAGGTTGTCCCATGGCCACATCAATGATGAGGTTGTCCCATGGCCACATCAATGATGAGGTTGTCCTATGGCCACATCAATGATGAGGTTGTCCCATGACCATATCAGTGATGAGATTGTCCCATGACCACATCAGCAATGAGGTTGCCCCATGATGAGGTTGTCCCATGGCCACATCAATGCTGAGGTTGTCCCATGGCCACATCAATGATGAGGTTGTCCCATGGTGACACCAGGGATGAGGTTGCCCCATGATGAGGTTGTCCCATGGCCACATCAATGATGAGGTTGTCCCATGGTGACACCAGAGATGAGGTTGCCCCATGCTGAGGTTGTCCCATGGCCACATCAATGATGAGGTTGTCCCATGGCCACATCAATGATGAGGTTGTCCCATGGTGACACCAGGGATGAGGTTGCCCCATGATAAGGTTGTCCCATGGCCACATCAATGATGAGGTTGTCCTATGGCCACATCAATGCTGAGGTTGTCCCATGGCCACATCAATGATGAGGTTGTCCCATGGCCACATCAATGATGAGGTTGTCCCATGGTGACACCAGGGATGAGGTTGCCCCATGATAAGGTTTTCCCATGGCCACATCAATGATGAGGTTGTCCCATGGCCACATCAATGCTGAGGTTGTCCCATGGCCACATCAATGATGAGGTTGTCCCATGGCCACATCAATGATGAGGTTGTCCCATGGTGACACCAGGGGTGAGGTTGCCCCATGATGAGGTTGTCCCATGGCCACATCAATGCTGAGGTTGTCCCATGGCCATACAAGGGATGAGGTTGTCCCATGGCCACATCAATGATGAGGTTGTCCCATGGCCACATCAATGATGAGGTTGTCCCATGGCCATATCAATGATGAGGTTGTCCCATGCCCATATCAATGATGAGGTTGTCCCATGGCCACATCAATGATGAGGTTGTCCCATGGCCACATCAATGATGAGGTTGTCCCATGGCCACATCAGCAATGAGGTTGCCCCATGATGAGGTTGTCCCATGGCCACATCAATGCTGAGGTTGTCCCATGGTGACACCAGGGATGAGATTGCCCCATGATGAACTTGTCCCATGGCCACATCAATGTTGAGGTTGTCCCATGGCCACATCAATGATGAGTTTGTCCCATGGTGACACCAGGGATGAGGTTGCCCCATGATGAGGTTGTCCCATGGCCATACAAGGGATGAGGTTGTCCTATGGCCACATCAATGATGAGGTTGTCCCATGACCATATCAGTGATGAGGTTGTCCCATGGCCACATCAATGCTGAGGTTGTCCCATGATGAGGTTGTCCCATGGCCATACAAGAGATGAGGTTGTCCCATGGCCACATCAATGCTGAGGTTGTCCTATGGCCATACAAGAGATGAGGTTGTCCCATGGCCATATCAATGATGAGGTTGTCCCATGACCATATCAATGATGAGGTTGTCCCATGGCCACATCAATGCTGAGGTTGTCCCGTGGTGACACCAGGAATGAGGTTGCCCCATGATGAACTTGTCCCATGGCCACATCAATGATGAGGTTGTCCCATGGCCACATCAATCATGAGGTTGTCCCATGGCCACATCAATCATGAGGTTGTCCCATAGCTACATCAATGATGAGGTTGTCCCATGGTGACACCAGGGATGAGGTTGCCCCATGACGAGCTTGTCCCATGACCACATCAATGTTGAGGTTGTCCCATGGCCATATCAATGCTGAGGTTGTCCCATGGCCACATCAATGCTGAGGTTGTCCCATGGCCACATCAATGATGAGGTTGTCCCATGGCCACATCAGCAATGAGGTTGTCCCACGTCCCACGGCCACATCAATGATGAGGTTGTCCCATGGCCACATCAATGATGAGGTTGCCCCATGATGAGGTTGTCCCATAGCCACATCAATGATGAGGTTGTCCCATGGCCATACGAGAGATGAGGTTGTCCCATGACCATATCAATGATGAGGTTGTCCCATGGCCACATCAATGCTGAGGTTGTCCCATGGTGACACCAGGAATGAGGTTGCCCCATGATGAACTTGTCCCATGGCCACATCAATGATGAGGTTGTCCCATGGCCACATCAATGATGAGGTTGTCCCATGGCCACATCAATGCTGAGGTTGTCCCACGTCCCACGACCACATCACCTTCATCAACAGAAGCTCCAGGTGGAAACACCTCAACGTTCTCCTTCAAGTCCAACCTTGGAGGCCCCGTCTTTGCTTGTCCCTTGATCTCCTGCTCTCCTGACCTTGTCCCCCGGTCAGTTCCATCAGGGTGTTGATCGGGACGGACACGTTACGTGACGGGACAGGCACCGTGCGAACCGTCACCCGGGCCTTGGTCCACCCCAACTACAACCGCGGCCGCAACGACAACGACTTCATGCTGTTGAGGCTCAACAAGCGCGTTCGCTTCAGCGACACCGTCAAGAAGATCCGGTTGCCCAAAGAGTGTCCCAGGGAGGGGATGAGCTGCACCGTGTCCGGATGGGGCACCACCAAATCCCCGGGAGGTAATTGGCTGGTGGTGGAGACGTGGGTTGGATCAAGGAAGGCGATTGGTCAACGGGGAGGGGCTCAATGAGGAGGCCACGTTGCCTTTTGGCTCGGGGAACACCTCGTGGTGCCACCTTCGCTCTGCTCAACCGTGGAGAGCGGCGTCCGGTTGGGTTTGGTTCCCGTTTCGTTGGCCACCACCCAACCACCAATGCGATGACCTCAACGGGATGGCCCCGCCCCCTCCTCATCCTCCGTCCTCCTCGATTCGCAGCGAAACTGCCCAAAAACCTTCACTGCGCCGCCATCCAGACGTTCGGGGAGGACGTGTGCGCCAGGGCCTATGGCAACGCCATCACCCCCAACATGTTCTGCGCCGGCGTCCCCCAGGGCGGCGTGGACTCCTGCCAGGTACAGTAGGGGGCGCCGCCTCGGCCACCACCCGTGGGGAGGAGCTCTGGGTGCACCCTTGGGTGAGGTGGTACCATGGGAGGTTTGGGGTCCTCCAAACCACGATGCCAGGGACGTGGGTGGGTCCGTAGGGGGGTTGGGATCCCACCACCAAGCTTCTGATTGGGCTGCGGAGCTCGGGGTGGAGCCTGGAGCATGGACAGGCCAATGGGAGGTTGAGGTTCTTCCAGTGTGATTTGGGTTCCCACCACCAACCTTCTTGATCCCAGGATCTGGAGATGGCCACAGCTTGTAGATGGTCCATGTAAGGTTTGGGTTCCACCAAGAACCTTCTCCTTGACCCCAGGATCTGGAGATGGCCACAGCTTGTAGATGGGTCCATGTAAGGTTTGGGTTCCCACCAAGAACCTTCTCTTTGACCCCGGGATCTGGAGATGGCCACAGCTTGTAGATGGGTCCATGTAAGGTTTGGGTTCCACCAAGAACCTTCTCCTTGACCCTGGGATCTGGAGATGATCACAGCTTGTAAATGGGTCCATGTAAGGTTTGGGTTCCACCAAGAACCCTCTCCTTGACCCCAGGATCTGGAGATGGCCACAGCTTGTAGATGGGTCCATGTAAGCTTTGGGTTCCCACCACTGACCTTCTCCTTGAACTCTGGACCTGTGGAAGGTCCACAGCTCATGAATGGGCCAACACAAATTTGGGTTCCCACCACCAACCTTCTTCTTGACCTCTGGACCTGTGGAAGGTCCACAGCTCATGGATGGACCAACAAAAGCTTTGGGTTCCACCAAGAACCTTCTCCTTGACCCTGGGATCTGGAGATGGCCACAGCTTGTAGATGGGTCCATGTAAGGTTTGGGTTCCACCACCAACCTTCTCCTTGAACTCTGGACCTCTGGAAGGTCCACAGCTCATGAATGGGCCAACACAAATTTGGGTTCCCACCACCAACCTTCTCCTTGACCTCTGGACCTGTGGAAGGTCCACAGCTCATGGGTGGACCAACAAAAGCTTTGGGTTCCACCAAGAACCTTCTCCTTGACCCTAGGATCTGGAGATGGCCACAGCTTGTAGATGGGTCCATGTAAGGTTTGGGTTCCACCACGAACCTTCTCCTTGACCCCAGGATCTGGAGATGGCCACAGCTTGTAGATGGGTCCATGTAAGGTTTGGGTTCCCACCACCAACCTTCTCCTTGAACTCTGGACCTGTGGAAGGTCCACAGGTCATGGATGGACCAACAAAAGCTTTGGGTTCCACCACGAACCTTCTCCTTGACCCTGGGATCTGGAGATGGTCACAGCTTGTAGATGGGTCCATGTAAGGTTTGGGTTCCCACCACTGACCTTCTCCTTGAACTCTGGACCTCTGGAAGGTCCACAGCTCATGAATGGGCCAACACAAATTTGGGTTCCCACCACCAACCTTCTCCTTGAACTCTGGACCTCTGGAAGGTCCACAGCTCATGAATGGGCCAACACAAATTTGGGTTCCCACCACCAACCTTCTCCTTGACCTCTGGACCTCTGGAAGGTCCACAGCTCATGGGTGGACCAACAAAAGCTTTGGGTTCCACCAAGAACCTTCTCCTTGACCCTGGGATCTGGAGATGGCCACAGCTTGTAGATGGGTCCATGTAAGGTTTGGGTTCCACCAAGAACCTTCTCCTTGACCCTAGGATCTGGAGATGGCCACAGCTTGTAGATGGGTCCATGTAAGGTTTGGGTTCCACCACCAACCTTCTCCTTGAACTCTGGACCTCTGGAAGGTCCACAGCTCATGGATTGGCCAACACCAATTATGGGTTCCCACCACCAACCTTCTCCTTGACCCCAGCATCTGGGGAAGGTCCATAGTATGTAGCCACGTCAACACCAATTATGGGTTCCCACCACCCACGTTCTCCTCTCCCCCCATCCCTGGGGTGTCCGTGGTGTCCCCAGCGTTGTCCTTGTCCCCACAGGGTGACTCTGGTGGCCCCCTGGAGTGCCAGGGGGTGCTGCAGGGGGTGGTCTCCTGGGGCATGGCCGTCTGCGGCCGCCGTGGCCAACCCGGCGTCTACTCCAACGTCTGCCGCGCCGTCCCCTGGATCCGCAGGTTCGTCAGGACCGGGTGACACCCCCGGGGCCGCCATGACATCCTTGTGGCCACCATGACACCATCATGGCCATCGTGACACCACCATGACCACCGTGTCACCCCTGGGGCCACCATGACACCCTTGTGGCCACCACGACACCACCATGGCCATCGTGACACCACCATGGCCATCGTGACACCCTGGTGGCCACCGTGACACCCTCGTGGCCATCGTGACACTCCCGGGGCCACCATGACATCCTCGTGGCCACTGTGACACTGCCATGGCCACTGTGTCACCCTTGTGGCCACCATGACACCACCCTGGCCACCATGACACCACCATGACCATCGTGACACCCTGGTGGCCATTGTGACATTGGTGGCCACCATGACACTGCCATGGCCACCGTGTCACCCTCGTGGCCACCATGACACCACCATGGCCATCGTGACACACTCGTGGCCATCGTGTCACCCTGGTGGCCACTGTGACACCACCATGGCCACCGTGACCCTGTGGTGACCACCACGACACCACAGTGGCCACCGTGACACCCTGGTGGCCACCATGTCACCCTTGTGGCCATCGTGGCGGCCTGGTGGCCACCATGACGCCACCGTGACCCTCTGGTGGCCACTGTGACACCACCATGGCCACCGTGACACCCTGGCGGCCACCATGACACTGCCATGGCCACCGTGACACCCTCGTGGCCACCGTGACACCACCGTGGCCACCATGACACCACAGTGGCCACTGTGACCCTCTGGTGGCCACCGTGATACCACCATGGCCACCGTGACACCCTTGTGGCCACCATGTCACCCTCGTGGCCACCTTCGCATCCTGGTGGCCACCGTGACACCACCATGGCCACCGTGACCCTCTAGTGGCCACCGTGACACCACAGTGGCCACCGTGACACCCTGGTGGCCACCTTCGCATCCTGGTGGCCACCGTGACACCACAGTGGCCACCGTGACCCTCTGGTGGCCTCCGTGACACCACCATGGCCACTGTGACCCTCTGGTGGCCACCATGACACCACTGTGGCCACCGTGACCCTCTGGTGGCCACCATGACACCACCATGGCCACTGTGACCCCCTGGTGGCCACCATGACACCACTGTGGCCACTGTGACCCTCTGGTGGCCACCGTGACACCACCATGGCCACCGTGACACCCTTGTGGTCACCATGTCACCCTCGTGGCCACCTTCGCATCCTGTTGGCCACCGTGACACCACCATGGCCACCGTGACCCCACTGTGGCCACCGTGACACCCTGGTGGCCACTGTGACACCACCATGGCCACCATGACCCCCTGGTGGCCACCATGACACCACAGTGGCCACTGTGACCCTTTGGTGGCCACTGTGACACCACCATGGCCACCATGACCCTCTGGTGGCCACTGTGACCCTCTGGTGGCCACTGTGACACCACCATGGCCACCATGACCCTCTGGTGGCCACTGTGACCCTCTGGTGGCCACTGTGACACCACCATGGCCACTGTGACCCTCTGGTGGCCACCATGACACCTGCACCCCGGTGTAGGGGGGGGGGGTCCCAGAATGCACTGGGGTGAAATTTGGGGTGAAAATAAAGGAAAAGAGACAAATCAGGGAGGTGGAGTCGTGGCTGTGGGGGGGAAACCAGTGCGGCCCAGTTTGGGACTGGGATGGATGGGGATGGGCCCCATTGTTCGCTGGGAGCACTGGGGGGAACTGGTCTGGGGGGAAGTGGGAACTGGGAGCACTGGGAAGTGGGAACTGTGGGCACTGGGAGCACTGGGAGTTGGAACTGGGAGCACTGGGGAGTGGGAACTGGGAGCACGGGGAGCACTGGGAGGACTGGGAGCACTGGGAGTTGGAACTGGGAACACTGGGAGTTGGAACTGGGAGCACTGGGGAGTGGGAACTGGGAGCACGGGGAGCACTGGGAGTTGGAACTGGGAACACTGGGAGTTGGAACTGGGAGCACTGGGGAGTGGGAACTGGGGGCACGGGGAGCACTGGGAGTTGAAACTGGGAACACTGGGAGTTGGAACTGGGGATACTGGGGGCACTGGGGAATGGAAACTGGGAGCACTGGGGGCACTGGGAGTTGAAACTGGGAACACTGGGAGTTGGAACTGGGGTCACTGGGAGCACTGGGAGTTGGAACTGGGAGCACTGGGAAGTGGGAACTGGGGGTACTGGGGGCACTGGGAGTGGGAACTGGGGGCACTGGGAGCACTGGGGAGTGGGAATTGGGGGCACTGGGAACACTGGGAGTTGGAACTGGGGGCACTGGGAGCGCTGGGAGTGGGAACTGGGGGGTAGCTGGTTTGTGTGTGGTGGGAACTGGGGGCACTGGGAGCCCTGGGAGTTGGAACTGGGGGGTAACTGGTTTGGGAGTGGTGGGAACTGGAGACACTGGGAGCACTGGGATGGGGAACTGGGAGCACTGGAAAGTGGGAACTGGGGGCACTGAGAGCACTGGGGAGTGGGAACTGGGGGTTAACTGGTTTGGGGGTGGTGGGAACTGGGGGCACTGGGAGCACTGGGAGTTGGAACTGGGAGCACTGGAAAGTGGGAACTGGGGGCACTGGGAGCACTGGGGAGTGGGAACTGGGGGTTAACTGGTTTGGGGGTGGTGGGAACTGGGGGCACTGGGAGCACTGGGAGTTGGAACTGGGAGCACTGGAAAGTGGGAACTGGGGGCACTGAGAGCACTGGGAGTGGCAACTGGGAGCACTGGGAGCACTGGGGAGTGGGAACTGGGGGTTAACTGGTTTGGGGGTGGTGGGAACTGGAAGCACTGGGAGCCCTGGGAGTTGGAACTGGGAGTACTGGGAGCATTGGGAGTGGGAACTGGGGGCACTGGGAGCACTGGGATGGGGAACTGGGAGAACTGGGAGCACTGGGAAGTGGGAACTGGGGGCACTGGGAGCGCTGGGAGTGGGAACTGGGGGGTAGCTGGTTTGTGTGTGGTGGGAACTGGGGGCACTGGGAGCATTGGGAGTGGGAACTGGGAGCACTGGGAGCACTGGGAGCACTGGGAGTGGGAACTGGGGGCACTGGGAGCACTGGGGAGTGGGAACTTGGGGCTAACTGGTTTGGGGGTGGTGGGAACTGGGGGCCCTGGGAGCACTGGGAGTTGGAACTGGGAGCACTGGGAAGTGGGAACTGGGGGCACTGAGAGCACTGGGAGTTGGAACTGGGAGCACTGGGAAGTTGGAACTGGGGGGTAACTGGTTTGGGGGGTGGTGGGAACTGGGGGCACTGGGAGCACTGGGGAGTTGGAACTGGGGGTTAACTGGTTTGGGGGTGGTGGGAACTGGGGGCACTGGGAGCACTGGGAGTTGGAACTGGGAGCACTGGAAAGTGGGAACTGGGGGCACTGAGAGCACTGGGAGTGGCAACTGGGAGCACTGGGAGCACTGGGGAGTGGGAACTGGGGGTTAACTGGTTTAGGGGTGGTGGGAACTGGAAGCACTGGGAGCCCTGGGAGTTGGAACTGGGAGCGCTGGGAGCATTGGGAGTGGGAACTGGGGGCACTGGGAGCACTGGGATGGGGAACTGGGAGAACTGGGAGCACTGGGAAGTGGGAACTGGGGGCACTGGGAGCACTGGGAGTGGGAACTGGGGGGTAACTGGTTTGGGGGTGGTGGGAACTGGGGGCCCTGGGAGCACTGGGAGTTGGAACTGGGAGCACTGGGAAGTGGGAACTGGGGGCACTGAGAGCACTGGGAGTTGGAACTGGGAGCACTGGGAAGTTGGAACTGGGGGGTAACTGGTTTGGGGGGTGGTGGGAACTGGGGGCACTGGGAGCACTGGGGAGTTGGAACTGGGGGTTAACTGGTTTGGGGGTGGTGGGAACTGGGGGCACTGGGAGCACTGGGAGTTGGAACTGGGAGCACTGGAAAGTGGGAACTGGGGGCACTGAGAGCACTGGGAGTGGCAACTGGGAGCACTGGGAGCACTGGGGAGTGGGAACTGGGGGTTAACTGGTTTGGGGGTGGTGGGAACTGGAAGCACTGGGAGCCCTGGGAGTTGGAACTGGGAGTACTGGGAGCATTGGGAGTGGGAACTGGGGGCACTGGGAGCACTGGGATGGGGAACTGGGAGAACTGGGAGCACTGGGAAGTGGGAACTGGGGGCACTGGGAGCACTGGGAGTGGGAACTGGGAGCGCTGGGAGCGCTGGGAGTGGGAACTGGGGGGTAGCTGGTTTGTGTGTGGTGGGAACTGGGGGCACTGGGAGCATTGGGAGTGGGAACTGGGAGCACTGGGAGCACTGGGAGTGGGAAGTGGGGGGTAACTGGTTTGGGGGTGGTGGGAACTGGGGGCACTGGGAGTGAGCACTGGGAGTGGGAACTGGGGGCACTGGGAGTTGGAACTGGGGGAACTGGGAGCACTGGGAGGTTGGAACTGGGGGGTAACTGGTTTGGGGGTGGTGGGAACTGGGGGCCCTGGGAGCACTGGGAGTTGGAACTGGGAGCACTGGAAAGTGGGAACTGGGGGCACTGAGAGCACTGGGAGTTGGAACTGGGAGCACTGGGAAGTTGGAACTGGGGGGTAACTGGTTTGGGGGGTGGTGGGAACTGGGGGCACTGGGAGCACTGGGGAGTGGGAACTGGGGGTTAACTGGTTTGGGGGTGGTGGGAGCTGGGGGCACTGGGAGCACTGGGAGTTGGAACTGGGAGCACTGGAAAGTGGGAACTGGGGGCACTGAGAGCACTGGGAGTGGCAACTGGGAGCACTGGGAGCACTGGGGAGTGGGAACTGGGGGTTAACTGGTTTGGGGGTGGTGGGAACTGGAAGCACTGGGAGCACTGGGAGTTGGAACTGGGGGAACTGGAAGCACTGGGAGTGGGAACTGGGGGGTAACTGGTTTGGGGGTGGTGGGAACTGGAAGCACTGGGAGCCCTGGGAGTTGGAACTGGGAGTACTGGGAGCATTGGGAGTGGGAACTGGGGGCACTGGGAGCACTGGGATGGGGAACTGGGAGAACTGGGAGCACTGGGAAGTGGGAACTGGGGGCACTGGGAGCACTGGGAGTGGGAACTGGGGGGTAACTGGTTTGGGGGGACAGATTCCTATTAAGAGGCCAATTAACACTAATTAACAACCCATTAACCGCCACCCTCCTCCTCCTCCCATCCCCGGCGCTGGGGAAAGCGACTCATTAATCCCCACTAATTAATGGAGCTAATTAATCCTGGACACCTTCCGGTGCCGGTCGCGACGGCCTCGCCCTAATTAATTACCTAATTAAGGCATTAATTAATTAACGCCGGTCAAGCAGCGGCGCTAATTAGGAACCTCCGTGAAAGCCCAGGTGGCCTGGGGAAGGGGGGGGGGACACACTTTGGGGACACACGGTGACACCAGGGAGAGCTCATTAGGGTTAATTAGGCCGCTAATTAGCTGAGGGGGGGTGGGAGTGTCCCCTCAAGGGACATTGGGACCCTAGGGGACAGGGCTTGTCCTGTAGGGTGACAAGTTCGTGGGGACCTCAGGGGACATTGTGGGGTGCAAGGGGACACTTGGGGACATCTGACCTGGCGCTGGGGACAATGTGGGTGTCCCTGCCGGTGACGTCTGTCTGGGCATTGTCCCTTGTCCCCTGTCCCTTGTCCCCATCCCTGTCCCTTGTCCCCATCCCTTGTCCCTGTCCCTTGTCCCCATCCCTGTCCCTTGTCCCCATCCCTGTCCCTTGTCCCCATCCCTTGTCCCTGTCCCTTGACCCCATCCCTGTCCCTTGTCCCCATCCCTTGTCCCTGTCCCTTGTCCCCATCCCTGTCCCTTGTCCCCATCCCTTGTCCCTGTCCCTTGTCCCCATCCCTGTCCCTTGTCCCCATCCCTTGTCCCTGTCCCTTGTTCCCATCCCTGTCCCTTGTCCCCATCCCTTGTCTCTGTCCCTTGACCCCATCCCTGTCCCTTGTCCCCATCCCTTGTCCCTGTCCCTTGTCCCCATCCCTGTCTCTTGTCCCCATCCCTTGTCCCTGTCCCTTGTCCCCATCCCTGTCCCTTGTCCCCATCCCTTGTCCCTGTCCCTTGACCCCATCCCTGTCCCTTGTCCCCATCCCTTGTCCCTGTCCCTTGACCCCATCCCTGTCCCTTGACCCCATCCCTGTCTCTTGTCCCCATCCCTTGTCCCTGTCCCTTGACCCCATCCCTGTCCCTTGTCCCCATCCCCGTCCCTTGACCCCATCCCTGTCTCTTGTCCCCATCCCTTGTCCCTGTCCCTTGTCCCCATCCCTGTCCCTTGTCCCCATCCCTTGTCCCCTGTCCCTTGTCCCCATCCCTGTCCCTTGTCCCCATCCCTTGTCCCTGTCCCTTGACCCCATCCCTGTCCCTTGTCCCCATCCCTTGTCCACTGTCCCTTGTCCCCATCCCTGTCCCTTGTCCCCATCCCTGTCCCTTGACCCCATCCCTGTCCCTTGTCCCCATCCCTTGTCCCTGTCCCTTGACCCCATCCCTGTCCCTTGTCCCCATCCCTGTCCCTTGTCCCCATCCCTTGTCCCCTGTCCCTTGTCCCCATCCCTGTCCCTTGTCCCCATCCCTTGTCCCTGTCCCTTGACCCCATCCCTGTCCCTTGTCCCCATCCCTTGTCCACTGTCCCTTGTCCCCATCCCTGTCCCTTGTCCCCATCCCTTGTCCCTGTCCCTTGTCCCCATCCCTGTCCCTTGACCCCATCCCTGTCCCTTGTCCCCATCCCTTGTCCCTGTCCCTTGACCCCATCCCTGTCCCTTGACCCCATCCCTGTCCCTTGTCCCCATCCCTTGTCCCTGTCCCTTGACCCCATCCCTGTCCCTTGTCCCCATCCCTTGTCCCTGTCCCTTGTCCCCATCCCTGTCTCTTGTCCCCATCCCTTGTCCCTGTCCCTTGTCTCCCTCCCTGTCCCTTGTCCCCACTCCTGTCCCCAGGGTCCCCAACCTTTGTCCTTTGTCCCCATCCCCTGTCCCTTGTTCCCACCCCTGTCCCTTGTCCCCATCCTTTGTCCCCACTCCTGTTTCTCGTCCCCATCCCTGTCCCTTGTCCCCACTCCTGCCCCCAGGGTCCCCAACCTTTGTCCTTTGTCCCCATCCCCTGTCCCTTGTCCCCATCCCCATCCCTTGTTCCCACCCCTGTCCCTTGTCCCCATCCCTGTCCCTTGTTCCCATCCTTTGTCCCCATACATGCCCCTTGTCCCCATCCCTTGTCCCTACTCCGTCCCTTGTCCCCATCCCCTGTCCCCACCCTTGTCCCATGTCCCAAACCCTGTCCCTTGTCCCCATCCCCACCCCTTGTCCCCAACCCTGTCCTTTGTCCCCAGCCCCATCTTGTCCCTGTCCATTGTCCCCATCCCTTGTCCCCACCCCCGTCCCTTGTCCCCATCCCCTGTCCCCACCCCTGTCCCATGTCCCCATCCCCATCCCTTGTCCCCATCCCCTGTCCCCATCCCTTGTCCCCATCCCCATCCCTTGTCCCCAGCCTCATCTTGTCCCCGTTCCTTGTCCCCAGCCCTTGTCCCCACCCTTGTCCCCATCTCCGTCCCTTGTCCCCACCCTTGTCCCCATCCCCTGTCCCCACCCTTGTCCCCATCCCCTGTCCCCATCCCTTGTCCCCAAACCTTGTCCCCATCCCTTGTCCCCAACCCTTGTCCCCACCCTTGTCCCCATCCCCTGTCCCCATCCCTTGTACCCACCCTTGTCCCTTGTCCCCATCCCCTGTCCCCATCCCCATCCCTTGTCCCCATCCCCTGTCCCCATCCCTTGTCCCCATCCCATCCCTTGTCCCCAGCCCCATCTTGTCCCCGTCCCTTGTCCCCATCCCTTGTCCCCATCCCTTGTCCCCATCCCCTGTCCCCACCCTTGTCCCTTGTCCCCATCCCTTGTCCCCATCTCCGTCCCTTGTCCCCACCCTTGTCCCCATCCCCTGTCCCCACCCTTGTCCCCATCCCTTGTCCCATCCCTTGTCCCCAACCCTTGTCCCCAATCCTTGTCCCCATCCCTTGTCCCCACCCTTGTCCCCATCTCCATCCCTTGTCCCCACCCTTGTCCCCATCCCCTGTCCCCATCCCTTGTCCCCATCCCTTGTCCCATCCCTTGTCCCCAACCCTTGTCCCCAAACCTTGTCCCCATCCCTTGTCCCCATCCCTTGTCCCCACCCTTGTCCCCACCCTTGTCCCCATCCCCTGTCCCCATCCCTTGTCCCCACCCTTGTCCCCATCCCTTGTCCCCATCCCTTGTCCCCACCCTTGTCCCCACCCTTGTCCCCATCCCCTGTCCCCATCCCTTGTCCCCACCCTTGTCCCCATCCCCTGTCCCCATCCCTTGTCCCCATCCCTTGTCCCATCCCTTGTCCCCAACCCTTGTCCCCAACCCTTGTCCCCATCCCTTGTCCCCCCCCATGTCCCCACGGTCCCCAACCCAAACCTCCCCCCCACCAACCGCCACCTCCTTGTCCCCAAACCTGTCACCCCAGTTCTCCACCGGTGACAAACCGATCCGGCTTGGGGACACCGGGATAGGGGACACGGGGCCGTGCGGCGGGAGGTGACACAGGGCACCTTTGCTTTGGGGACCCGGGGGTGTCACCGAGGCCACCGGATGGACGGACAGACAGACAGAGGGTGGGGACAGGGTGGGGGAGCCCCGGGGACTTCCTGCTCGGTGTCACCACCGGGAGGTGACCCCGGTGACACCGGCCAATCGGGGCCACCCACGCCTTTGGGGTCCCCTCCCCACCCCTCCCCACCCATTTTGGCTCCGCCCACCCCACCCAATTGAGGCCACGCCCCCCTCTCCATTAAGTGGTTCTGGGGAAACTGAGGCACGTTTGGCCCCACCCCCCGATTTGGGGTCCCCCTCCCCCAGTTTGGGGTCCCCCTCCCCCAGTTTGGGGTCCCCTCCCCACTCTTTTGGGGTCCCAGTGTCTGCGGGTGAACTGGGACGGGACGACACTGGGAGGCGCTGGGAGATACTGGGAGGCACTGGGAGATACTGGGAGGCACTGGAAAGGCACTGGGAGGAACTGGGAAGGCACTGGGAAGGCTCCAGGAGGTACTGGGAGGCACTGGGAAGGCACTGGGAGATACTGGGAAGACAATGGGAGGCACTGGGTGACACTGGGGTGAACTGGGAGGCACGGGGAAGGCACTGGGAGGCACTGGGTGACACTGGGAGGCACTGGGAGGCACTGGGAAGGCACTGGGAGGGCTGTGGGTTGGTACTGGGAAGGCACTGGGAGGCACTGGGAGACACTGGGAAGGTCCTGAGCCAGCACTGGGAGGCACTGAGAGGAACTGGGAAGGCACTGGGAGGCACTGGGTGACACTGGGGGGAACTGGGAGGCACGGGGAAGGCACTGGGAGGCACTGGGAGACATTGGGAAGGTGCTGGGCCAGCACTGGGAGGCACTGGGAGGCACTGGGAAGGCACTGGGAAGGCTCCAGGGGGTACTGGGAGGCACTGGGAGGCACTGGGAGATACTGGGAAGACATTGTGAGGCACTGGGTGACACTGGGAGGCACTGGGAGGCACTGGGAAGGCACTGGGAGGGCTGTGGGTTGGTACTGGGAAGGCACTGGGAGGCACTGGGAGACATTGGGAAGGTCCTGGGCCAGCACTGGAAGGCACTGGGAGGCACTGGGAAGGCTCCAGAGGCACTGGCAGGAACTGGGAAGGCACTGGGAGATACTGGGAAGACACTGGGAGGCACTGGGTGACACTGGGGGGAACTGGGAGGCACTGGGAAGGCACTGGGAGGCACTGGGAGACATTGGGAAGGTCCTGGGCCAGCACTGGGAGGCACTGGGAGGCACTGGGAAGGCACTGGGAAGGCTCCAGGGGGTACTGGGAGGCACTGGGAGGCACTGGGAGATACTGTGAAGACACTGGGAGGCACTGGGTGACACTGGGAGGAACTGGGAGGCACTGGGAAGGCACTGAGAGACACTGGGAGGGTTGTAGGTTGGTACTGGGAAGGCACTGGGAGGCACTGGGAGACATTGGGAAGGTCCTGGGCCAGCACTGGGAGGCACTGGGGGGAACTGGGAAGGCACTGGGAAGGCTCCAGGGGGTACTAGGAGGCACTGGGTGGCACTGGGAGGCACTGGGAGATACTGGGAAGACACTGGGAGGCACTGGGTGACACTGGGAGGAACTGGGAGGCACTGGGAAGGCACTGGGAGACACTGGGAGGCACTGGGAAGCATTGGGAGGGCTGTGGATTGATACTGGGAAGGCACTGGGAGGCACTGGGAAGGCCCTGGGAGGTACCTGGTGGCACTGGGAGGAACTGGGAGGCACTGGGAAGGCTCCATGGGGTACTGGGAGGCACTGGAAGGCACTGGGAGGCCCAAGACCACCACTGAGTGGCACTGGGAGGCACTGGGATGCACTGGGAATGAAAGGAATGGCACTGGGAGATACTGGGAGGCACTGGGAAGGTGCTAGGATGCCCCAGGAGGCACTGGGAGGCACTGGGAGGCACTGGGAGGCACTGGGAAGGCTCCAGGAGATAGCGCGAGGCACTGGGTGTCACTGGGAGCACAGGGAGGTACTGGGAGCACTGGGAAGGCTCTGGGCTGTTACTGGGAGCACTGGGAGGCTCTGGGCTGTTACTGGGAGCACTGGGAAGGCTCTGGGCTGTTACTGGGAGCACTGGAGTACTGGGAGCACTGGGAATGCTCCAGGGTTTTACTGGGAGCACTGGGAAGGATCCGGGCTGTTACTGGGAGCACTGGGAAGGCTCTGGGGTTGTACTGGGAGCACTGGGAAGGCTCCAGGGTTGTACTGGGAGCACTGGGGAATCTCCAAGCTGCTCCTGGGAGCACTGGGAGCACTGGGAAGGCTCCTGGCTGTCACTGGGAGCACTGGGAAGGCTCCAGGCTTGTACTGGGAGCACTGGGAAATTTCCAAGCTGTTACTGGGAGCACTGGGAGCACTGAGAAGGTTCCATGGTGTTACTGGAAGCACTGGGAAGGCTCTGGGTCTTGTACTGGGAGCACTGGGAAGGCTCCAGGGTTGTACTGGAAGCACTGGGAAGGCTCTGGGTCTTTTACTGGGAGCACTGGGAAGGCTCCAGGGTTGTACTGGGAGCACTGGGAAATCTCCAAGCTGTTACTGGGAGCACTGGGAAGGCTTTAGGCTGTTACTGGGAGCACTGGGAAGGTTCCATGGTGTTACTGGGAGCACTGGGGAATCTCCAAGCTGTTACTGGGAGCACTGGGAAGGCTCCAGGGTTGTACTGGGAGCACTGGGAAATCTCCAAGCTGTTACTGGGAGCACTGGGAAGGTTCCATGGTGTTACTTGGAGCACTGGGAAGGCTTTAGGCTGTTACTGGGAGCACTGGGAAGGTTCCATGGTGTTACTGGGAGCACTGGGAAGGCTCCAGGGTTGTACTGGGAGCACTGGGAAATCTCCAAGCTGTTACTGGGAGCACTGGGAAGGCTTTAGGCTGTTACTGGGAGCACTGGGAAGGTTCCATGGTGTTACTGGGAGCACTGGGAAATTTCCAAGCTGTTACTGGGAGCACTGGGAGCACTGAGAAGGTTCCATGGTGTTACTGGAAGCACTGGGAAGGCTCTGGGTCTTGTACTGGGAGCACTGGGAAGGCTCCAGGGTTGTACTGGGAGCACTGGGAAATCTCCAAGCTGTTACTGGGAGCACTGGGAAGGCTTTAGGCTGTTACTGGGAGCACTGGGAAGGTTCCATGGTGTTACTGGGAGCACTGGGAAATTTCCAAGCTGTTACTGGGAGCACTGGGAGCACTGAGAAGGTTCCATGGTGTTACTGGAAGCACTGGGAAGGCTCTGGGTCTTGTACTGGGAGCACTGGGAAGGCTCCAGGGTTGTACTGGGAGCACTGGGAAATCTCCAAGCTGTTACTGGGAGCACTGGGAAGGCTTTAGGCTGTTACTGGGAGCACTGGGAAGGTTCCATGGTGTTACTGGGAGCACTGGGAAATTTCCAAGCTGTTACTGGGAGCACTGGGAGCACTGAGAAGGTTCCATGGTGTTACTGGAAGCACTGGGAAGGCTCTGGGTCTTGTACTGGGAGCACTGGGAAGGCTCCTGGGTTGTACTGGAAGCACTGGGAAGGCTCTGGGTCTTGTACTGGGAGCACTGGGAAGGCTCCTGGGTTGTACTGGGAGCACTGGGAAATCTCCAAGCTGTTACTGGGAGCACTGGGAAGGCTTTAGGCTGTTACTGGGAGCACTGGGAAGGTTCCATGGTGTTACTGGGAGCACTGGGGATCTCCACGCTGTTACTGGGAGCACTGGGAAGGCTCCAGGGTTGTACTGGGAGCACTGGGAAGGCTCCTGGCTGTCACTGGGAGCACTGGGAAGGCTCCAGGGTTGTACTGGGAGCACTGGGAAATCTCCAAGCTGTTACTGGGAGCACTGGGAAGGCTTTAGGCTGTTACTGGGAGCACTGGGAAGGTTCCATGGTGTTACTGGGAGCACTGGGAAGGCTCCAGGGTTGTACTGGGAGTCCTGGGAAGGCTCCAGGCTTGTACTGGGAGCACTGGGAAGGCTCCAGGGTTGTACTGGGAGCACTGGGAAATCTCCAAGCTGTTACTGGGAGCACTGGGAAGGCTTTAGGCTGTTACTGGGAGCACTGGGGAATCTCCAAGCTGTTACTGGGAGCACTGGGAGCACTGGGAAGGCTCCAGGGTTGTACTGGGAGCACTGGGAAGGCTCCGCGCTGTCACTGGGAGCACTGGTGCCGCCCCCCCACCCCCCAGCGGTGGGCGTGGCCCGGGCTGGCCCCGCCCCCTCATTGGGCGCGTCCCGGCCCCTCCCGGAGCCCGCGGGGATTTAAGGGGCCCGATCCGGCGGTGCCTGCTCAGCCTCCTCCTCCTCCTCCTCTTCTTCCTCCTCTCGCCATGGAGCGACTGCTGCCGCTGCTGCTGCTGCTCACTGGTGAGCACTGGGAGCCACTGGGAGGGCACTGGGGGGCACTGGGAGGTGCTATGGGGCACTGGGAGGGAGCTGCGGGGCACTGGGGGGGCACTGGGAGAGTCCTATGGGGCATTGGAAGGGAGCTGGGGGGAACTGGGAGGGGACTGGGGGACACTGGGAGGCACTGGGAAGGCACTAGGGGGAAATGGGAGGGCACTGGGGGGGCACTGGGAGCCACTGGGAGGGCACTGGGGGGGAACTGGGGGGCACTGGGAGAGTCCTATAGGGCATTGGAAGGGAGCTGGGGGGAACTGGGAGGGGACTGGGGGACACTGGGAGGCACTGGGAAGGCACTAGGGGGAAATGGGAGGGCACTGGGGGGGCACTGGGAGCCACTGGGAGGACACTGGGGGGAACTGGGAGGTGCTATGGGGCACTGGGAGGGAGCTGCGGGGCACTGGGAGGGCACTGGGGGGGACTGGGAGAGTCCTATGGGGCATTGGAAGGGAGCTGGGGGGAACTGGGAGGTGCTATGGGGCACTGGGAGGGAGCTGCGGGGCACTGGGGGGCACTGGGAGAGTCCTATGGGGCATTGGAAGGGAGCTGGGGGGAACTGGGACGGGACTGGGGGACACTGGGAGGCACTGGGAAGGCACTAGGGGGAAATGGGAGGGCACTGGGGGGGCACTGGGAGGGCACTGGGGGGGCACTGGGAGCCACTGGGAGGGCACTGGGGGGGAACTGGGAGGTGCTATGGGGCACTGGGAGGGCACTGGGGGGCACTGGGAGAGTCCTATGGGGCATTGGAAGGGAGCTGGGGGGAACTGGGAGGGGACTGGGGGACACTGGGAGGCACTGGGAAGGCACTAGGGGGAAATGGGAGGGCACTGGGGGGGCACTGGGAGCCACTGGGAGGGCACTGGGGGGGAACTGGGAGGTGCTATGGGGCACTGGGAGGGAGCTGCGGGGCACTGGGGGGGCACTGGGAGAGTCCTATGGGGCATTGGAAGGGAGCTGGGGGGAACTGGGAGGGGACTGGGGGACACTGGGAGGCACTGGGAAGGCACTAGGGGGAAATGGGGGGGCACTGGGGGGGCACTGGGAGCCACTGGGAGGGCACTGGGGGGGACTGGGAGGTGCTATGGGGCACTGGGAGGGAGCTGCGGGGCACTGGGGGGCACTGGGAGAGTCCTATGGGGCATTGGAAGGGAGCTGGGGGGAACTGGGAGGGGACTGGGGGACACTGGGAGGCACTGGGAAGGCACTAGGGGGAAATGGGGGGGCACTGGGGGGGCACTGGAAGCCACTGGGAGGGCACTGGGGGGGAACTGGGAGGTGCTATGGGGCACTGGGAGGGAGCTGCGGGGCACTGGGAGGGCACTGGGGGGCACTGGGAGAGTCCTATGGGGCATTGGAAGGGAGCTGGGGGGAACTGGGAGGGGACTGGGGGACACTGGGAGGCACTGGGAAGGCACTAGGGGGAAATGGGAGGGCACTGGGGGGGCACTGGGAGCCACTGGGAGGGCACTGGGGGGGAACTGGGAGGTGCTATGGGGCACTGGGAGGGAGCTGCGGGGCACTGGGAGCAGCTGGGAGGGCACTGGGGGGAACTGGGAGGGAGCTGCAGGGCACTGGGGGGAACTGGGAGGGGACTGGGGGGCACTGGGAAAGCCCTAAGGGGCATTGGGAGGGAGCTGGGAGGAACTGGGAGGGGACTGGGGGACACTGGGAGGAACTGGGAAGGCACTGGGGGGAACTGGGAGGGCACTGGAGGACACTGGGAGGCACTGGGAAAGCACTAGGGGGAAATGGGAGGGCACTGGGAGCAACTGGGAGGGCACTGGGGGGAACTGGGAGGGAGCTGCGGGGCACTGGGGGGAACTGGGAGGGGACTGGGGGGCACTGGGAAAGCTCTAAGAGGCATTGGGAGGGAGCTGGGGTGAACTGGGAGCAGACTGGGGGACACTGGGGGGAAGTGGGAAGGCACTGTGGGAGCTGGGGGGAACTGGGAGGGGACTGGGGACACTGGGAGTCACTGGGAAGGCACTAGGGGGCACTGGGAGGGAGCTGGGGGGCACTGGGGGTAACTGGGAGGGGACTGGGGGCACTGGGAGGCACTGGGGGGAACTAGGAGGGAGCTGGGAGCAACTGGGAGGGGACTGGGGGGCACTGGGAGGCATTGGGAAAGCACTGGGAGGAACTGGGAGGGAGCTGCAGGGCACTGGGGGGAACTGGGAGGGGACTGGGAGGGTGTGGGGAACAGGATGGGGGGAACTGGGAGACAGTGGAAGGGAACTGGGGGCACTGGGAAGGACTTGGGGAGCACTGGGGGGAACTGGGAAGGACCTGGGGAGCACTGGGAGGCACTGGGAGGGTACTGGTGGGTGCTAGGAGGGCACTGGGAGGCACTGGGATGGAACTGGGGAGCACTGGGGGCTGCTGGGAAACAGACTGGGAGGCACTGGGGAGTACTGGGAAGGAGCTGCAGGTGAACTGGGGACACTGGGAGGCAGCAGGATCATACTGGTGTGGGTGAGAGGAGGTACTGGGAAGCACTGGGAGCACTGGTTGAGCATGGAAAGGAATGAGGGGGCAGTGGAGGGCACTGGGAGGCACTGGGAGGGTACTGGGAGGGTACTGGGAAGGAGCAGGATGTGAACTGGGGGCACTGGGAGCAAACTGGTAGCACGTGGGAAGGAATGAGGAAGCACTGGGAGGTGCTGAGGGATACTGGGAGGGGACTGGGAGGCACTGGGAGGGGACTGGGAGGCACTGGAAAGGAACTGGGAGGGAACTGGAGGCTACTGGGAAGAGCTGGCAGGTGGTGGGAGGAAATGGGGTGATACTGGGGAGCACTGGGCGGGGAGTGAGGTAGCACTGGGAAATAGCTGGAAGGCACTGGGATGTACTGGGGGGCACTGGGATGCACTGGGAAAGGACCGGGACGGGACTGGAGGGCACTGGGGCTCACTGGGATGCACTGGGAAGGGACTGGAGGGCACTGGGAAAGGACTGGGAAGGGACTGGAGAGTACTGGAGGGCACTGGGACGGGACTGGAGGGCACTGGGGCGCACTGGGAAGGACTGAGGGGCACTGGGAGGCACTGGGAGCACTGGAAAGGGAACGAGAAGGGACTGGAGGGCACTGGGAAGGGACTGGAAAGGAACTGGTGGGCACTGGGAGGCACTGGAGGGCACTGGGAAGGAACTGGGGGGCACTGGGAATCACTGGGATGGGACTGGAGGGCACTGGGAAGGGACTGGAAGGCTCTGGGAGGCACTGTGATGGGACTGGAGGGCACTGGGATGCACTGGGAAGGGAATGAGAAGGAACTGGAGGGCACTGGGACATACTGGGAGGCACTGGGAAGGGACTGGGAAGGGACTGAAGGGCACTGGGAGGCACTGGGAGCACTGGGATGTACTGGGAAGGGACTGGAGGGCACTGGGAGGGACTGGGACACAGTGGGATGTACTGTGGGTCACTGGGAGGCACTGGGAAAGACTGGATGGCACTGGGAGGCACTGGGACATACTGGGAGGCACTGGGGTGTACTGGGAAGGGACTGGAGGGCACTGGGAAGGACTGGGAGGCACTGGGAAGGAGTGGATGGCACTGGGAGTCACTGGGAGCACTGGGGATGTACTGGGAAGGGACTGGAGGGCACTGGGAGGGACTGGGACACAGTGGGATGTACTGTGGGTCACTGGGAGGCACTGGGAAAGACTGGATGGCACTGGGAGGCACTGGGACATACTGGGAGGCACTGGGATGTACTGGGAAGGGACTGGAGGGCATTGGGAGTCACTGGGAGCACTGGGGTGTACTGGGAAGGGACTGGAGGACACTGGGACTCACTGGGAGCACTGGGAGGCCCTGGGGTGTACTGGGAAGAGACTGGAGGGCACTGGGAGGCACTGGGACATACTGGGAGGCACTGGGATGTACTGGGAAGGGACTGGAGGGCATTGGGAGTCACTGGGAGCACTGGGGTGTACTGGGAAGGGACTGGAGGACACTGGGACTCACTGGGAGCACTGGGAGGCCCTGGGGTGTACTGGGAAGAGACTGGAGGGCACTGGGAGTCACTGGGAGCACTGGGAGGCACTGGGATGTGCTGGGAAGGGACTGGATGGCACTGGGAGTCACTTGGAGCACTGGGGTGTACTGGAAAGGAACTGGAGAGCACTGGGATGCACTGGGAGGCACTGGGAAGGACTGGATGGCACTGGGAAGGACTGGAGGGCACTGAGGTGCACTGGGAGGCACTGGGGTGTACTGGGAAGGACTGGATGGCACTGGGAAGGCACTGGGGTGTACTGGGAAGGCACGGGGGTGTACTGGGAGGCACTGGGGTGTACTGGGAGGCACTGGGAAGGACTGGATGGCACTGTGAGCGCTGGGAGCACTGGGAGGCACTGGTGTGTACTGGGAAGGGTCTGGAGGGCGCTGGGAGGCACTGGGAGGCACTGGGAGGCACTGAGAAGGACTGGGAGGCACTGTGAGCGCTGGGAGCACTGGGATGTACTGGGAGGCGATGGGAAGGACTGGATGGCACTGGGAGGCACTGGGGGCACTGGGAGGCACTGGGGTGTACTGGGAAGGCACTGGATGACACTGGGAGGCACTGGGAAGGACTGGATGGCACTGGGAGGCACTGGGAGCACTGGGATGTACTGGGAGGCACTGGGAAGGAGTGGATGGCACTGGGAGGCACTGGGAGCACTGGGATGTACTGGGAAGGGACTGGAGGGCACTGGGAGGGACTGGGATGTACTGGGAAGGGACTGGAGGGCACTGGGAGGCACTGGGAGCACTGGAAAGGGAACGAGAAGGGACTGGAGGGCACTGGGAAGGGACTGGAAAGGAACTGGTGGGCACTGGGAGGCACTGGAGGGCACTGGGAAGGAACTGGGGGGCACTGGGAATCACTGGGATGGGACTGGAGGGCACTGGGAAGGGACTGGAAGGCTCTGGGAGGCACTGTGATGGGACTGGAGGGCACTGGGATGCACTGGGAAGGGAATGAGAAGGAACTGGAGGGCACTGGGACATACTGGGAGGCACTGGGAAGGGACTGGGAAGGGACTGAAGGGCACTGGGAGGCACTGGGAGCACTGGGATGTACTGGGAAGGGACTGGAGGGCACTGGGAGGGACTGGGACACAGTGGGATGTACTGTGGGTCACTGGGAGGCACTGGGAAAGACTGGATGGCACTGGGAGGCACTGGGACATACTGGGAGGCACTGGGGTGTACTGGGAAGGGACTGGAGGGCACTGGGAAGGACTGGGAGGCACTGGGAAGGAGTGGATGGCACTGGGAGTCACTGGGAGCACTGGGGATGTACTGGGAAGGGACTGGAGGGCACTGGGAGGGACTGGGACACAGTGGGATGTACTGTGGGTCACTGGGAGGCACTGGGAAAGACTGGATGGCACTGGGAGGCACTGGGACATACTGGGAGGCACTGGGATGTACTGGGAAGGGACTGGAGGACACTGGGAGTCACTGGGAGCACTGGGAGGCCCTGGGGTGTACTGGGAAGAGACTGGAGGGCACTGGGAGTCACTGGGAGCACTGGGAGGCACTGGGATGTGCTGGGAAGGGACTGGAGGGCACTGGGAGCACTGGGAGGCACTGGGATGTGCTGGGAAGGGACTGGAGGGCACTGGGAGTCACTGGGAGCACTGGGAGGCACTGGGATGTGCTGGGAAGGGACTGGATGGCACTGGGAGTCACTTGGAGCACTGGGGTGTACTGGGAAGGGACTGGAGGGCACTGGGAGGCACTGGGAGCACTGGGAGGCACTGGGATGTGCTGGGAAGGGACTGGAGGGCACTGGGAGTCACTTGGAGCACTGGGGTGTACTGGAAAGGAACTGGAGAGCACTGGGATGCACTGGGAGGCACTGGGAAGGACTGGATGGCACTGGGAAGGACTGGAGGGCACTGAGGTGCACTGGGAGGCACTGGGGTGTACTGGGAAGGACTGGATGGCACTGGGAAGGCACTGGGGTGTACTGGGAAGGCACGGGGGTGTACTGGGAGGCACTGGGGTGTACTGGGAGGCACTGGGAAGGACTGGATGGCACTGGGAGGCACTGGGAGCACTGGGAGGCACTGGGGTGTACTGGGAAGGGTCTGGAGGGCACTGGGAGGTACTGAGAAGGACTGGGAGGCACTGTGAGCGCTGGGAGCACTGGGATGTACTGGGAGGCGATGGGAAGGACTGGATGGCACTGGGAGGCACTGGGGGCACTGGGAGGCACTGGGGGCACTGGGAGGCACTGGGGTGTACTGGGAAGGGACTGGAGGGCACTGGGAGGCACTGGGAGGCACTGAGAAGGACTGGGAGGCACTGTGAGCGCTGGGAGCACAGGATGTACTGGGAGGTGATGGGAAGGACTGAATGGCACTGGGAGGCACTGAAAAGGACTGGGAGGCACTGGGAGCGCTGGGAGCACTGGGATGTACTGGGAGGCGATGGGAAGGACTGGATGGCACTGGGAGGCACTGGGGGCACTGGGAGGCACTGGGGTGTACTGGGAAGGCACTGGATGGCACTGGGAGGCACTGGGAAGGACTGGATGGCACTGGGAGGCACTGGGAGCACTGGGATGTACTGGGAGGCACTGGGAAGGAGTGGATGGCACTGGGAGGCACTGGGAGCACTGGGATGTACTGGGAAGGGACTGGAGGGCACTGGGAGGCACTGGGGTGTACTGGGAAGGGACTGGAGGGCAATGGGAGTCATTGGGAGCACTGGGGTGTACTGGGAAGGAACTGGAGGGCACTGGGACTCACCGGGAGGCACTGGGAGCACTGGGATGTACTGGGAAGGACTGAATGGCACTGGGAGGTACTGAAAAGGACTGGGAGGCACTGGGAGCACTGGAAGCACTGGGATGTACTGGGAGGCGATGGGAAGGACTGGGAGGCACTGGGGGCACTGGGAGGCACTGGGGTGTACTGGGAAGGGACTGGAGGGCACTGGGAGGCACTGGGATGTACTGGGAAGGACTGGATGGCACTGGGAGGCACTGAGAAGGACTGGGAGGCACTGGGAGTGCTGGGATGTACTGGGAAGGACTGGATGGCACTGGGAGGCACTGAGAAGGACTGGGAGGCACTGTGAGCGCTGGGAGCACTGGGATGTACTGGGAGGCGATGGGAAGGACTGAATGGCACTGGGAGGCACTGAAAAGGACTGGGAGGCACTGGGAGTGCTGGGATGTACTGGGAAGGACTGGATGGCACTGGGAGGCACTGAGAAGGACTGGGAGGCACTGTGAGCGCTGGGAGCACTGGGATGTACTGGGAGGCGATGGGAAGGACTGGATGGCACTGGGAGGCGCTGGGGGCACTGGGAGGCACTGGGGTGTACTGGGATGTACTGGGAGCACTGGTAGCACTGACCCCGGGTCCCCAGCGGCCGCGGGGGACGAGACGCGCATCGTGCACGGGCAGAACTGCCCCCGGAGGCGCCACCCGTACCAGGTGGTGCTGCTGGGACCCCAGAACAACATCCACTGCGGGGGGGTCCTGGTGGGGCGCCGCTGGGTGCTCACGGCCGCCCACTGCGACACCCAGAGGTGCGTGGGGCGGGGGGGAGGTGGGAGGGGATGGGGGGGTGGAGAACATCAATGGGGGTGGAGAACGTCAGTGGGGGTGGAGAACGTCAGTGGGGGTGGAGAACGTCAGTGGGGGTGGAGAACGTCAATGAGGGTGGAGAACGTCAATGAGGGTGATGGTCAATGGGGGTGAACGTCAATGGGGGTGGAGAACGTCAATGGGGGTGGAGAACGTCAATGGGGGTGGAGAACGTCAATGAGGGTGGAGAACGTCAATGGGGGTGAAGGTCAGTGGGGGTGAAGGTCAATGATGGAGAAACTCAATGAGAGTGAAGGTTGATGGGGGTGGAGAACGTCAATGGGGGTGGAGAACGTCAATGGGGGTGAAGGTCAATGAGGGTGAAGGTCAATGGGGCTGGAGAACGTCAATGGGGCTGGAGAACGTCAATGGGGCTGAAGGTCAATGAGGGTGGAGAAGGTCAATGGGGGTGAAGATCGATGATGGAGAAAATCAATGAGAGTGAAGGTCGATGGGGCTGGAGATCAATGGGGGTGAAGGTCAATGAGGGTGAAGGTCCAAGGTGGAGAACGTCAATGGGGGTGGAGAACGTCAATGGGGGTGGAGAACGTCAATGGGGGTGGAGAACGTCAATGGGGGTGGAGAACGTCAATGGGGGTGGAGAACGTCAATGAGGGTGGAGAACGTCATTGGGGGTGAAGGTCAGTGGGGGTGAAGGTCAATGATGGAGAAACTCAATGAGAGTGAAGGTTGATGGGGGTGGAGAACGTCAATGGGGGTGAAGGTCAATGAGGGTGAAGGTCAATGGGGCTGGAGAACGTCAATGGGGCTGAAGGTCAATGAGGGTGGAGAAGGTCAATGGGGGTGAAGATCGATGATGGAGAAAATCAATGAGAGTGAAGGTCGATGGGGCTGGAGATCAATGGGGGTGAAGGTCAATGAGGGTGAAGGTCCAAGGTGGAGAACGTCAGTGGGGGTGGAGAACGTCAATGGGGGTGGAGAACGTCAATGGGGGTGGAGAACGTCAATGGGGGTGGAGAACGTCAATGGGGGTGAAGGTCAGTGGGGGTGAAGGTCAATGATGGAGAAACTCAATGAGAGTGAAGGTTGATGGGGGTGGAGAACGTCAATGGGGGTGGAGAACGTCAATGGGGGTGAAGGTCAATGAGGGTGAAGGTCCAAGGTGGAGAACGTCAGTGGGGGTGGAGAACGTCAATGGGGGTGGAGAACGTCAATGGGGGTGGAGAACATCAATGGGGGTGGAGAACGTCAATGGGGGTGAAGGTCCATGAAGGTGGAGAACGTCAATGGGGGTGAAGGTCAGTGACAGTGAAGGTCCAAGGTGAAGAAACTCAGTGGGGGTGGAGGTCAATGAGGGTGAAGGTCCAAGGTGGAGAACATCAAGGGGGCTGGAGAACGTCAATGAGGGTGGAGAACGTCAATGGGGGTGAAGGTCAATGAGAGTGAAGGTCCAAGGTGGAGAACGTCAATGGGGGTGGAGAACGTCAATGGGGGTGAAGGTCTATAGTGGAGAAACTCAATGGGAGCAAAGGTGTGTGGGGGGAGAAGGTGAATGGTGGAGAAGGTCAATGAGGGTGAAGGTCCAAGGTGGAGAACGTCAATGGGGGTGGAGAACGTCAATGGGGGTGGAGAACGTCAATGGGGGTGGAGAACGTCAATGGGGGTGGAGAACGTCAATGGGGGTGAAGGTCCAAGGTGGAGAAACTTAGTGGTGGTGAAGGTCAATGGGGGTGAAGATCAATGGGGGTGGAGGTCCAAGGTGGAGAAACTCAATGGGAGTGGAGGTCGATGGGGGTGGAGGTCAATGGGGGTGAAACTCAATGAGGGAGAAGGTGAATGTGGGTGGAGAAGGTGAAAGGGGTTGAAGGTCAATGGTGGAGAAACTCAATGGTGGAGAATGTTGGTAGAGAAACTCAATGGGGGTGGAGAAGGTCAATGGGGGTGGAGAAGGTCAATGGGGGGAGAAGGTCAACAGGGGTGAAGGTCACTGGTGGAGGAACTCAGTGGTGGAGAATGTTGGAGAAAGTCAATGGGGCTGAAGGTCAATGGGGGTGAAGGTCAATGAGGGTTAAGGTCCAAGGTGGAGAAACTCAATGGGGGTGAAGGTCAATGGGGGTGAAGGTCAATGGGGGTGAAGGTCCAAGGTGGAGAAACTCAATGGGGGTGAAGGTCAATGGGGGTCAATGGGGGTGGAGAAGGTCAATGGGGATGAAGGTCAATGGGGGTGAAGGTGCAAGGTGGAGAAACTCAATAGCGATGAAGGTCAATGGGGGTCAATGTTGGTGGTGAAGGTCAATGGGGCTGAAGGTCCAAGGTGGAGAAGGTCAATGGGGCTGAAAGTCCAAGGTGGAGAAGGTCAATGGGCGTGGAGAAGGTCAATGGTGGAGAATGTTGGTAGAGAAACTCAGTGGAGGTGAAGGTCAATGTGGGTGGAGGTCAATGGTGGAGAAACTCAATGGTGGAGAATGTTGGTGGAGAAGGTCAATGATGGAGAAGGTCAGTGGTGGGGAACCCCAATGGTGGAGAAGGTCAAAGGTGGAGAAACTCAGTGGTGGAGAGTGTTGGTGAAGAAGGTCAGTGGTGGTGAAGGTCAAGAGTGGAGAACCTCGGTGGTGGAGAACCCCAATGGTGGTGAAGGTCAGCAGTGGATAATATCAACGGTGGAGAAGGTCAATGGTGGAGAACATCTACAATGGAGAAGATGAACAGTGGAGAAGGTCAACGGTGGAGAACATCTACAGTGGAGAAGGTCAGTGGTGGTGAATGACAATGGTGGAGAACGACAATGATGGAGAACATCAACAATGGAGAACCCCAATCGTGGAGAAGGTCAATGATGGAGAAGGTCAATGGTGGAGAACCCCAATCGTGGAGAACGTCAATGTTGGGGAACATCGGTGGTGGAGGAGCTCAATGGTGGAGGAGCTCAATGGTGGAGGAGCTCAATGGTGGAGGAGCTCAATGGTGGAGGAGCTCAATGGTGGAGGAGCTAAACGGTGGAGAAGCTCAATGGTGGAGGAGCTAAACGGTGGAGAACATCAACAGTGGAGAAGATCAGCAGTGGAGAACCCCAATGCTGGAGATGGTCATCGTGGGGGTGTCTCCAGCTCAGGGCCTCCTCCCCACCTCAGCCAGTTGGCCACCAACACCACCCACTTGGGCTCCCAGAAGGACCTTCTGGTGGCCTGAGCTTCTCCTGGCCAAGTCCAAGTTGACGGGAAGGATCTGTCCCAAAAATGGGGAAGAAACCCCAGATTTTAGGGTTTCTTTGGGTGGGCTGGAGCTGGTTCTTCTCCAGGCTGGGCTGGACCACGGAGGACTCACATTGGCCAACTCTTTGGTTGACCTGCCTCAGTTTCCCCCTCCATGAAGCTTCTTAGCTTTCTTCCTGATGGCTTCTCACACCCTCCACCGTGTGGACCTTCCATGGTGCCACGTCCACCAGAGACCTCACCATGGTCCTTGCATGGTCCTTCCATGGTGCCATGTCCACCAGAGACCTCACCATGGTCCTTGCATGGTCCTTCCATGATCCTTCCATGGACCTTCCATGGTACCACGTCCACCAGAGAACCTCACCATGGTCCTTCCATGGTCCTACCATGGTCCTTCCATGGACCTTCCATGGTGCCACGTCCACCAGAGAACCTCACCATGGACCTTCCATGGTGCCATGTCCACCAGAGAACCTGACCATAGTCTTTTCTCCACCTCATGGACCTTCCATGGTGCCATGTCCACCAGGGAACCTCACCATGGTCCTTCCATGGACCTTTCATGGTGCCACGTCCATCAGAGAACCTCACCATGGTCCTTCCATGGACTTTCCATGGTACCACGTCCACCAGAGAACCTCACCATGGTCCTTCCATGGACCTTCCATGGTGCCACGTCCACCAGAGAACCTCACCATCGTCCTTGCATGGTCCTTCCATGGTGCCATGTCCACCAGAGACCTCACCATCGTCCTTGCATGGTCCTTCCATGGTACCACATCCACCAGAGAACCTCACCATGGTCCTTCCATGGACTTTCCATGGTACCACGTCCACCAGAGAACCTCACCATGGTCCTTCCATGGACCTTCCATGGTGCCACGTCCACCAGAGAACCTCACCATCGTCCTTGCATGGTCCTTCCATGGTACCACATCCACCAGAGAACCTCACCATGGTCCTTCCATGGGCCTTCCATGGTGCCACGTCCACCAGAGACCTCACCATGGTCCTTCCATGGACCTTCCATGGTGCCACGTCCACCAGAGAACCTCACCATGGTCCTTCCATGGACCTTCCATGGTGCCACGTCCACCAGAGAACCTCACCATGGTCCTTCCATGGACCTTCCATGGTGCCACGTCCACCAGAGACCTCACCATGGTCCTTCCATGGACCTTCCATGGTGCCACGTCCACCAGAGACCTCACCATGGTCCTTCCATGGACTTTCCATGGTACCACGTCCACCAGAGAACCTCACCATGGTCCTTCCATGGACCTTCCATGGTGCCACGTCCACTAGGGAACCTCACCATGGTCCTTCCATGGACCTTCCATGGTGCCACATCCACTAGGGAACCTCACCATGGTCCTTCCATGGACCTTCCATGGTGCCACGTCCACCAGAGAACCTCACCATGGTCCTTCCATGGACCTTCCATGGTGCCACGTCCACCAGAGAACCTCACTATGGTCCTTCCATGGACCTTCCATGGTGCCACATCCACCAGAGAACCTCACCATGGACCTTCCATGGTGCCATGTCCACCAGAGAACCTCACCATAGTCTTTTCTCCACCTCATGGACCTTCCATGGTGCCACGTCCACCAGGGAACCTCACCATGGTCCTTCCACGGACCTTCCATGCTGCCACATCCACCAGAGAACCTCACCATGGTCTTTTCTCCACCCCATGGACTTCTCTTGGTGCCACCTCACCGTGCTCTTCTCTCCCCCAGCTCCATCCCCATCCGCATGGGCGACCACAGCTTGAAGACCAAGGAGGGGACAGAACAATGTGTCAACTCGGCCAAGGCCTTTGTCCACCCCAACTACGACCCCACCAGCCATGACAGCGACATCATGCTCCTCAAGCTCCAGAAGCCCGTGCACTTCACCGAGCACGTCCAGCCGGTGGCCCTGCCCAAGCGGTGTCCTCCACCCAACAGCGAGTGCATCGTCTCGGGCTGGGGGAGCACCAGCAGCCCTGAAGGTGGGTGGAGACACCTCCTCGCACCTCGTTGGGGGGACATCTTGGTGGTTTGGGGACATCTTGGTGGTTTGGAGTCATCTTGGTGGTTTGGGGACATCTCAGCGTCTTGTGGATGTCCTGGCACCTTGGGGACATCTCGATCATTTGGGGGCATCTCGGCGTCTTAGGGGCACCTTGGGGACACCTTGGGGACATCTTGGGGGCACCTTGCGGACATCTTGGTGTCTTGGGGGCATCTCGGTACCTTGGAGATATCTCAACATCTTGGGGACATCTCAGCGTCTTGTGGATGTCTTGGCACCTTGGGGACATCTCGATCATTTGGGGTCATCTCGGGGTCTTAGGGGCACCTTGGGGACACCTTGGGGACATCTTGGGGGCACCTTGCGGACATCTTGGTGTCTTGGGGGCATCTCGGTACCTTGGAGATATCTCAACATCTTGGGGTCATCTCAGCGTCTTGGAGATATCTCGGTGTCTTGGGGACATTTCAGTACCTTGGGGTCATCTTGATGTCTTGGGGGCATCTTGGGGACATCTTGGTGTCTTGAGGGTATCTCGGTACCTTGGAGATATCTCAACATCTTGGGGTCATCTCAGCATCTTGGAGATATCTCGGTGTCTTGGGGACATTTCAGTACCTTGGGGTCATCTTGATGTCTTGGGGGCATCTTGGGGACATCTTGGTGTCTTGGGGGCATCTCAGTACCTTGGAGATATCTCAACATCTTGGGGACATCTCAGCGTCTTGTGGATGTCTCGGCACCTTGGGGACATCTCGATCATTTGGGGTCATCTCGGCGTCTTAGGGGCACCTTGGGGACACCTTGGGGACATCTTGGGGGCACCTTGCGGACATCTTGGTGTCTTGGGGACATCTCGGTACCTTGGAGATATCTCAACATCTTGGGGTCATCTCAGTGTCTTGGAGATATCTCGGTGTCTTGAGGACATTTCAGTACCTTGGGGTCATCTTGATGTCTTGGGGGCATCTTGGGGACATCTTGGTGTCTTGGGGGCATCTCAGTACCTTGGAGATATCTCAACATCTTGGGGACATCTCAGCGTCTTGTGGATGTCTTGGCACCTTGGGGACATCTCGATCATTTGGGGGCATCTCGGCGTCTTAGGGGCACCTTGGGGACACCTTGGGGACATCTTGGGGGCACCTTGCGGACATCTTGGTGTCTTGGGGGCATCTCGGTACCTTGGAGATATCTCAACATCTTGGGGACATCTCAGCGTCTTGTGGATGTCTTGGCACCTTGGGGACATCTCGATCATTTGGGGTCATCTCGGCGTCTTAGGGGCACCTTGGGGACACCTTGGGGACATCTTGGGGGCACCTTGCGGACATCTTGGTGTCTTGGGGACATCTCGGTACTTTGGAGATATCTCAACATCTTGGGGACATCTCAGCGTCTTGGAGATATCTCGGTGTCTTGGGGACATTTCAGTACCTTGGGGTCATCTTGATGTCTTGGGGGCATCTTGGGGACATCTTGGTGTCTTGAGGGTATCTCGGTACCTTGGAGATATCTCAACATCTTGGGGACATCTCAGCGTCTTGTGGATGTCTCGGCACCTTGGGGACATCTCGATCATCTTGGGGTCATCTCGGCGTCTTAGGGGCACCTTGGGGACACCTTGGGGACATCTTGGGGGCACCTTGCGGACATCTTGGTGTCTTGGGGGCATCTCGGTACCTTGGAGATATCTCAACATCTTGGGGTCATCTCAGTGTCTTGGAGATATCTCGGTGTCTTGGGGACATTTCAGTACCTTGGGGTCATCTTGATGTCTTGGGGGCATCTTGGGGACATCTTGGTGTCTTGAGGGTATCTCGGTACCTTGGAGATATCTCAGCGTCTTGGGGTCATCTCAGCGTCTTGGGGTCATCTCGGTGTCTTGGGGACATTTCAGTACCTTGGGGACATCTTGGTGTCTTGGCAACATAAGAGCATCTTGGGGACATCTCAGCATGTTGGGGTCATCTTGGTGTCTTGGGGTCATCTCAGCACATTGGGGACAGCTCAGCACCTTGGGAACATCTCGGTTTCTTGGAGATATCTCGGTGTCTTGGGGTCATCTCGGTGTCTTGGGGACATTTCACTACCTTGGGGGCATCTTGGTTTCTTGGTAATGTAAGAGCACCTTGGAGACATCTTGGTGTCTTGGGGACATCTCAGTACCTTGAGGACATCTTGGTGTCTTGGGGACATCTCAGCACCTTGGGGGCATCTCGGTTTCTTGGAGATATCTCAACATCTTGGGGACATCTCAATGTCTTGGGGACATCTCAGCACATTGGGGACATCTTGATCATTTGGGGACATCTCGGCGTCTTGGGGTCATCTCCGTGTCTTGGGGACATCTTGGTGTCTTGGGGACATCTCAGTACCTTGGGATCATCTTGGTGTCTTGGGGACACCTCAGCACCTTGGGGACACCTCAGTACCTTGGGGACACCTCAGTACCTTGGGGACATCTTGGTGTCTTGGCAATGTAAGAGCACCTTGGGGACATCTGTTTCTTGGGGACATCTGTTTCTTGGGGGCATCTCAGCAGCTTGGGGACATCTCGGTTTCTTGGAGATATCTCAACATCTTGGGTACATCTCAGTGTCTTGGGGGCATCTCAGCACATTGGGGACATCTTGATCATTTGGGGACATCTCGGCGTCTTGGGGTCATCTCCGTGTCTTGGGGACATCTTGGTGTCTTGGGGACACCTCAGCACCTTGGGGACACCTCAGCACCTTGGGGAGATCTCAGTACCTTGGGGACATCTTGGTGTCTTGGCAATGTAAGAGCACCTTGGGGACATCTGTTTCTTGGGGGCATCTGTTTCTTGGGGGCATCTCAGCAGCTTGGGGACATCTCGGTTTCTTGGAGATATCTCAACATCTTGGGGACATCTCAGTGTCTTGGGGGCATCTCAGCACATTGGGGACATCTTGATCATTTGGGGTCATCTCGGTGTCTTGGGGCCATCTCAGCACCTTGGGGACATCTTGGTGTCTTGGGGACATCTCAGTACCTTGGGATCATCTTGGTGTCTTGGCAATGTAAGAGCACCTTGGGGACATCTCGGTTTCTTGGAGATAACTCAACATCTTGGGGGCATTTCAGTGTCTTGGGGGCATCTCAGCACATTGGGGACATCTCGGCGTCTTGGGGTCATCTCGGCGTCTTGGGGTCATCTCGGCGTCTTGGGGTCATCTCGGCATCTTGGGGACATCTCAGCACCTTGGAGATATCTCGGTGTCTTGGGGTCATCTTGATACCTTGGGGACATCTTGGTGTCTTGAGGACATCTTTGGTGACACCCATTGGACACCTGTCTCCACCACTGCTCCACGTGTTGACCACACTGGTCTCCACCCCCACCAACTCCACGCCCACGGGAGCCTCCAACCCCACTCCAGCATGGCCGGTTGGGTCCCACCTTGATGTCCCCTGACCCCCGTGTCCCCTGTCCCCAGGGTTCTTCCCCGACGTCCTCCAGTGCGGGCTGGTCTACACCATCCCCAACGAGGAGTGCTCCAAGCTCTACCCCAAGGGCATCACCAAGAACATGCTCTGCGCCGGCGCCACCGCGGGGGGCACCGACTCCTGCCAGGTACGCTCGGGAGCACCCAGGGGTCCCCCCCGGTGGCCTCACCCCATGGGGGGTGGTCTGGGTGGCCCCACCCACCCCAAAGGAGAAGAACTTGGGGGGTGGTGGGGACGTCACTTGGGGTTGAGGACCAGTAGGAGACTCCATGGAGGGTTGGGGACATAGGAAGCTCTAGGGACACCCGTAAGGACCAAGGAGACCCGCTGGGTGCTATGGGGACCCGCTGGGTGCTATGGGGACCTCTGGGTGCTATGGGGACCTTGTGGGTGCTATAGGAACCACTCAGGGTCCATAGGTTCTATGGGGACACCGTGGGTGCTATGGGGACCACCCAGGGTCCGTAGGTGCTATGGAGACCTTCTGGGTGCTATGGAGACCTTCTGGGTGCTATGGGGACCTTCTGGGTGCTATAGGAACCACTCAGGGTCTGTAGGTTCTATAGTGACCTGCTGGGTGCTATAGGGACCCTCTAATTGCTATGGGGACCTTCTGGGTGCTATAGGGACCTTCTAACTGCTATGGGGACCCCCTGGGTGCTATGGGTACCTTCTGGGTGCTATAGGAACCACTCAGGGTCTGTAGGTTCTATGGGGACCCCCTGAGTGCTATAGGGACCCTCTAATTGCTATGGGGACCTTCTGGGTGCTATAGGGACCTTCTAATTGCTATGGGGACCCCCTGGGTGCTATGGGGACCTTCTGGGTGCTATAGGAACCACTCAGGGTCTGTAGGTTCTATGGGGACCCCCTGGGTGCTATAGGCACCCTCTAATTGCTATGGGGACCTTCTGGGTGCTATAGGAACCACTCAGGGGCCGTAGGTGCTATGGGGACCCCCTGGGTGCTATAGGAACCACTCAGGGTCTGTAGGTTCTATAGTGACCTGCTAGGTGCTATAGGGACCCTCTAATTGCTATGAGGACCTTCTGGGTGGTATGGGGACCCCCTGGCTGCTATAGGAACCACTCAGGGGCCGTAGGTGCTATGGGGACCCCCTGGGTGCTATGGGGACCTTCTGGGTGCTATAGGGACCCTCTAATTGCTATGGGGATTCTGGGTGCTATGGGGACCCCCAAGCACTGCAACCCATTGGCTGTGGTGCTCTCCATGGCTCACCCCATTGGCCATGGTGGTCTCCATGCCTTGACCCCATAGGTCCTGGTGGTCTCCATGCCTTGACCCCATACCCCATTGACCCAATTGGCCATGATGGTCTCCATGGCTCACCCCATTGACCATGATGGTCTCCATGCCTTGACCCCATAGGTCCTGTTAGTCTCCATGGCTCACCCCATTGGCCATGGTGGTCTCCATGACTCACCCCATTGGCCATGATGGTCTCCATGGCTCACCCCATTGGCCATGATGGTCTCCGTGGCTCACCCCACTGATCATGATGGTCTCCATGCCTTGACCCCATACCCCATTGACCCCATTGACCATGATGATCACCATGCCCTGACCCCATTGGCCCTGGTGGTCTCCATGTCTTGACCCCATAGGTCCTGGTGGTCTCCATGGCTCACCCCATTGACCATGGTGGTCTCCATGCCTTGACCCCATACCCCATTGACCCCATTGGCCATGATGGTCTCCATGGCTCACCCCATTGACCATGATGGTCTCCATGCCTTGACCCCATAGGTCCTGGTGGTCTCTATGGCTCACCCCATTGGCCATGATGGTCTCCATGGCTCACCCCATTGGCCATGATGGTCTCCATGGTTCACCCCATTAGCCATGGTGGTCTCCATGCCTTGACCCCATACCCCATTGACCCCATTGGCCATGATGGCCTCCATGGCTCACCCCATTGACCATGGTGGTCTCCATGCCTTGACCCCATAGGTCCTGGTGGTCTCCATGGCTCACCCCATTGACCATGATGGTCTCCATGGTTCACCCCATTGGTCATGGTGGTCTCCATGCCTTGACCCTATAGGTCCTGGTGGTCTCCATGGCTCACCCCATTGGCCATGGTGGTCTCCATGCCTTGACCCTATAGGTCCTGGTGGTCTCCATGGCTCACTCCATTGGCCATGATTGTCTCAATGGCTCACCCCATTGACCATGATGGTCTCCATGGCTCACCCCATTGACCATGGTGGTCTCCATGCCTTGACCCCATAGGTCCTGGTGGTCTCCATGGCTCACCCCATTGGCCATGGTGGTCTCCATGCCTTCACCCCGTTGGCCATGATGCTCTCCATGTCTCACCCCATTGTCCATGATGCTCTCCATGGCTCACCCCATAGGCCACGTGGCATCCAAGCAAGACCGATGGGTTCTGAGCCCTCCCCGTGTGGTGGAGCTGGTCCAGTTTGGTTGCCCCAACCCTGGTGCCACCTCCTCAGGTCGGTTCTTGTCCCCCCCTCCCAGGGCGACTCTGGAGGCCCTTTGGTGTGCCGGGACGAGCTGCAGGGCATCGTGTCGTGGGGCATGCAGGTGTGCGGCCAGCGCGGCAAGCCCGGCGTCTACACCCGCGTCTGCCAGTTCACCTCCTGGATCCACAGCACCATGAAGAACAACGGCCGCGACTGAGCCCCACGGCTTCTCCTCGCCCCGGACCCCCACGAGCAACGGGGAGGGGTCTGACCCCCCTCTTCCCGCCCCGCGTGTTGGGGGAAGAGCTCCCGCAATAAAACGCGTGGTGACAACCTGCAAGAACACGGGTGGTGGCCATGGTGGCATCTCGTGGCCGTGAGGGGCTGGTGGCCGTGGTGGCATCTCATGGTCATGGGTGGTTGGTGGCCATGGTGGCATGTCGTGGCTGTGGGGGGCTGGTGGCCATGGTGGCATCTCGTGGCCGTGGGGGGCTGGTGGCCATGGTGGCATCTCGTGGCCGTGGGTGGTTGGTGGTCATGGTGGCATCTCATGGCTATGGGTGGTTGGTGGTCATGGTGGCGTCTCATGGCCATGGGTGGTTGGTGGCCATGGCTATGGGCGGTTGGTGGCCATGGTGGCATCTCATGACTGTGGGTGGTTGGTGGCCATGGTGGCAGCTCATGGCCATGGGTGGTTGGTGGCCATGGTGGCATCTCATGGCTGTGGGTGGTTGGTGGTCATGGTGGCATCTCATGGCCGTGGGTGGCTGGTGGCCGTGGTGGCATCCCATGGCTATGGATGGGTGGTGGCCGTGGTGGCATCTCGTGGCCATGGGTGGTGGCCGTGGTGGCATCTCGTGGCCGTGGTTGGTTGGTGGTCATGGTGGCATCTCGTGGCCGTGGGTGGTTGGTGGACACGGTGGCATCTCATGGCCATGGGTGGTCGGTGGTCATGGTGGCATCTCGTGGCCATGGGTGGTTGGTGGACATGGTGGCATCTCATGGCCGTGGGTGGTTGGTGGCCATGGCTATGGGCGGTTGGTGGCCATGGTGGCATCTCATGGCCGTGGGTGGTTGGTGGTCATGGTGGCATCTCATGGCTATGGGTGGTCGGTGGTCATGGTGGCATCTCGTGGCTATGGGGGAGCTGGTGGCCGTGGTGGCATCTCGTGGCTATGGGGGAGCTGGTGGCCGTGGTGGCATCTCGTGGCTGTGGGTGGTTGGTGGCCATGGTGGCATCTCATGGCCGTGGGTGGTTGGTGGCCATGGTGGCATCTCATGGCTGTGGGTGGTTGGTGGCCATGGTGGCATCTCATGGCTATGGGTGGTTGGTGGTCATGGTGGCATCTTATGGCTATGGGTGGTTGGTGGCCATGGTGGCATCTCGTGGCCGTGGGTGGTTGGTGGCCATGGTGGCATCTCATGGCTGTGGGGGGTTGGTGGCCATGGTGGCATCTCATGGCCATGGGTGGGTGGTGGCCGTGGTGGCATCTCGTGGCCGTGGTTGGTTGGTGGTCATGGTGGCATCTCGTGGCCGTGGGTGGTTGGTGGACACGGTGGCATCTCATGGCCGTGGGTGGTCGGTGGTCATGGTGGCATCTCGTGGCCATGGGTGGTCGGTGGCCATGGTGGCATCTCATGGCCATGGGTGGTCGGTGGCCATGGTGGCATCTCGTGGCCATGGGTGGTTGGTGGTCATGGTGGCATCTTATGGCCGTGGGTGGTTGGTGGCCATGGTGGCATCTCGTGGCCGTGGCTGGTTGGTGGCCATGGTGGCATCTCATGGCCATGGGTGATTGGTGGCCATGGTGGCATCTCGTGGCCATGGGTGGTTGGTAGTCATGGTGGCATCTCATGGCTATGGGGGGGCTGGTGGCCATGGTGGCATCTCGTGGCTGTGGGTGGTTGGTGGCCATGGTGGCGTCTCATGGCCGTGGGTGGTTGGTGGCCATGGTGGAATCTCGTGGCCGTGGGTGGTTGGTGGCCATGGTGGCATCTTGTGGCTGTGGGTGGTTGGTGGACATGGTGGCATCTTGTGGCTGTGGGTGGTTGGTGGACATGGTGGCATCTTGTGGCTGTGGGTGGTTGGTGGCCATGGTGGCATCTCGTGGCTGTGGGTGGTTGGTGATCATGGTGGCATCTCATGGCCATGGGTGGTCAGTGGTCATGGTGGCATCTCATGGCTATGGGGGGGCTGGTGGCCATGGTGGCATCTCGTGGTCATGGGTGGTTGGTGGCCATGGTGGCATCTCATGGCTGTGGGTGGTTGGTGGCCATGGTGGCATCTTGTGGCCGTGGGGTGGTTGGTGGCCATGGTGGCATCTCATGGCCGTGGGTGATTGGTGGCCATGGTGGCATCTCGTGGCCGTGGGTGGTTGGTGGCCATGGTGGCATCTCGTGGCCGTGGGTGGTTGGTGGCCATGGTGGCATCTCATGGCCATGGGTGGTTGGTGGCCATGGTGGCATCTCGTGGCTGTGGGTGGTTGGTGGCCATGGTGGCATCTCGTGGCCGTGGGTGGTTGGTGGCCATGGTGGCATCTCATGGCCATGGGTGGTCGGTGGCCATGGTGGCATCTCGTGGCTGTGGGTGGTTGGTGGCCATGGTGGCATCTCGTGGCCGTGGGTGGTTGGTGGCCATGGTGGCATCTCATGGCCATGGGTGGTTGGTGGCCATGGTGGCATCTCGTGGCTGTGGGTGGTTGGTGGCCATGGTGGCATCTCGTGGCCGTGGGTGGTTGGTGGCCATGGTGGCATCTCATGGCCATGGGTGGTCGGTGGCCATGGTGGCATCTCGTGGCCGTGGGTGGTTGGTGGCCATGGTGGCATCTCGTGGCCGTGGGTGGTCGGTGGCCATGGTGGCATCTCGTGGCTGTGGGTGGTTGGTGGCCATGGTGGCATCTCGTGGCCGTGGGTGGTTGGTGGCCATGGTGGCATCTCATGGCCATGGGTGGTTGGTGGCCATGGTGGCATCTCGTGGCTGTGGGTGGTTGGTGGCCATGGTGGCATCTCATGGCCGTGGGTGGTTGGTGGCCATGGTGGCATCTCGTGGCTGTGGGTGGTTGGTGGCCATGGTGGCATCTCGTGGCCGTGGGTGGTCGGTGGCCATGGTGGCATCTCGTGGCTGTGGGTGGTTGGTGGCCATGGTGGCATCTCATGGCCGTGGGTGGTTGGTGGTCATGGTGGCGTCTCATGGCCATGGGCGGTTGGTGGCCATGGTGGCATCTCATGGCTATGGGTGGTCGGTGGTCATGGTGGCATCTCATGGCCATGGGTGGTCGGTGGCCATGGTGGCATCTCATGGCCATGGGTGGTCGGTGGTCATGGTGGCATCTCGTGGCCATGGGTGGTTGGTGGCCATGGTGGCATCTCATGGCCATGGGTGGTCGGTGGCCATGGTGGCATCTCGTGGCCATGGGTGGTCGGTGGCCATGGTGGCATCTCGTGGCCATGGGTGGTTGGTGGCCATGGTGGCGTCTCATGGCCATGGGTGGTCGGTGGCCATGGTGGCATCTCGTGGCCGTGGGTGGTCGGTGGACATGGTGGCATCTCGTGGCTGTGGGTGGTTGGTGACCATGGTGGCATCTCATGGCTATGGATGGGTGGTGGCCATGGTGGCAGCTCACGGCCATGGGTGGTTGGTGGCCATGGCGGCGTCTCATGGCTATGGGTGGTCGGTGGCCATGGTGGCATCTCGTGGTCATGGGTGGTTGGTGGCCATGGTGGTGACTTGCAACCATGACCTGGTGACCATGGTGGCATCTCATGGCCATAGGTGGTTGGTGGCCACGGTGACAACCCACAAGCAAACGGCTGGTGGCCATGGGTGGTTGGTGGCCATGGTGGTGACCTGCAACCATGACCTAGTGGCCATGGTGATGACCTGCAGCCACACGTCTGGTGCTGGTGGCCATGGTGGCAACTCATGGACATTGGTGATTGGTGGCCAAGGTGGTGACTTGTAACCATGACCTGGTGGCCATGGTGGCATCTCGTGGTCATGGGTGGTTGGTGGCCATGGTGGTGACTTGCAACCAAGACCTGGTGGCCATGGTGATGACCTGCAGCCACACGTCTGATGCTGGTGGCCATGGTGGCACCTGGTGGCTGTGGATGGCTGGTGGCCATGGTGGTGACCTGCAACCACACAGCTGGTGGCCATGGTGACAATCTGCAAGCACATGGCTGGTGGCCATGGTGGCATCTCATGGCCGTGGCTGGTTGGTGGCCATGGTGGTGACTTGCAACCATGACCTGGTGGTCATGGTGGCATCTCATGGCCGTGGGTTATTGGTGGCCATGGTGGTGACCTGTAAGCACATGGCTGGTGGCCATAGTGGCATCTCATGGCCTTGGGTGGTTGGTGGCCATGGTGACAACCTACACAACACAGGGCTGGTGGCCATGGTGGCATCTCATAGCCTTTGGTGGTTGGTGGTGACCTGCAACCGCCACCTCGTGGCCAAGGTGGCAACTCCCGGCCACCCAGGGGCCACCCCGAGGTGTCAAGCAGGAAGTTGGCTCCTCCCGGCAGCGCGTGGGCGCCCTAATTGGCGCCAATTAAGAGCTGCCTAACGAGGAGGCCGCTAACGAGCCCGAGAAGCCGCCACGCCCTGTTTACACCACTGACGCCCAGTTGGGATTTGGAGGGGGCGGAGCCAGCTCCACCTCCTGGCCACGCCCACCTCCGCCAGCCGGAAGCCCCGCCCCTGTGAAGGTGCGAGTGGTGGGACATGTGTGATGGACATGTGTCGTAGATGTGTGTCATGGACATGTGGATATGTCATGGACAGGTGGACATGTATCATGGACATGTGGACATGTATCATAGACATGTGGACACGTCATGGACGTGTGGACACGTATCATAGACATGTGGACATGTCATGGACGTGTGGACACGTCATGGACATGTGGACACGTATCATGGACATGTGGACACATCATGGACATGTGGACACATCATGGACATGTGGACACGTATCATGGACATGTGGACACATCATGGACATGTGGACACGTCATGGACATGTGGACACGTCATGGACATGTGGACACGTGTCATGGGCATTCAGACCTGGGTCATGGACGTGTAGACACATCATGGACATGTGGACACGTCATGGACATGTGGACATGTCTCATGGGCATGCAGACCTGAGTCATGGACGTGTGGACATGTCATGGACATGTGGACATGTGTCATGGGCATGCAGACCTGAGTCATGGACGTGTGGACACGTCATGGACGTGTGGACATGTATCATGGACATGTGGACATGTGTCATGGGCGTGCAGACCCGGGTCATGGACGTGTGGACACATCATGGACATGTGGACACGTCATGGACATGTGGACGCGTGTCATGGGCGTTCAGACCTGGGTCATGGACGTGTGGACACATCATGGACATGTGGACACGTCATGGACATGTGGACATGTATCATGGAGATGTGGACACGTCATGGACATGTGGACACGTGTCATGGGCGTTCAGACCTGGGTCATGGACGTGTGGACACGTCATGGACATGTGGACACGTGTCATGGGCGTTCAGACCTAGGTCATGGACGTGTGGACACATCATGGACATGTGGACATGTCATGGACATGTGGACACGTGTCATGGGCATGCAGACCTGAGTCATGGACGTGTGGACACGTCATGGACATGTGGACACATCATGGATGTGTGGACACGTCATGGACATGTGGACATGTGTCGTGGGCGTGCAGACCTGAGTCATGGACGTGTGGACACATCATGGACATGTGGACACGTCATGGACATGTGGACATGTGTGATGGGCATGCAGACCCGGGTCATGGACGTATCATGGACATGTAGACATGTATCATGGACATGTGGACACGTCATGGACATGTGGACACGTCATGGGCGTGCAGACCTGGGTCATGGACGTGTTGACGTGGGTCATGGATGTGTTGACGTGTGTCATGGACGTGTGGACATGTCATGGACATGTGGACGTCTCACGGACATGTGGACACGTGTCATGGACATACAGACGTGTCGGGAGGTGTGGACATGTCACGGATGTACGGACACGTGTCACAGCTCCAGTCTTCTCCAACCCTTAAAGTTGGTGGGCGTCTCCAAAGCTGATTGGCCAATCAGCACGTGTTGGTGTCCAAATCTCATTGGCCAACCAGTACAAGATGGTCTTCAAAGCTGATTGGCCAACAAGTAGGTCCTGGTCTCCAAAGCTGATTGGCCAACCAGCACGTGTTGGTCTCCAAAGTTGATTGGCCAACCAGTACATTATGGTCTTCAAAGCTGATTGGCCAACAAGTAGGTCCTGGTCTCCAAAGCTGATTGGTCAACTCCTCCATACTGGTCTTTAAAGCTGATTGGCCAGCCAACACAGGTTGGTCTCCAAAGCTGATTGGTCAACTCCTCCATACTGGTCTTTAAAGCTGATTGGCCAGCCAGCACAGGTTGGTCTCCAAAGCTGATTGGTCAGCCAGCACACGTTGCTCTCCAAAGCTGATTGGCCAGCCAGTACGTCCAGGTCTCCAAAGCTGATTGGTCAGTCAGCATATGTTGATCTCCAAAGCTGATTGGTCAGCCAGCACACGTTGGTCTCCAAAGCTGATTGGCCAGCCAGTACATCCGGGTTCTCAAAGCTGATTGGCCAGCCAGTACGTCCAGGTTCTCAAAGCTGATTGGCCAGCCAGCATATGTTGGTCTCCAAAGCTGATTGGCCAACCAACACACGTTGGTCTCCAAAGCTGATTGGCCAGCCAGTACGTCCGGGTTCTCAAAGCTGATTGACCAGCCAGTACGTCCAGGTTCTCATAGCTGATTGGCCAGCCAGCATATGTTGGTCTCCAAAGCTGATTGGCCAACCAACACACGTTGGTCTCCAAAGCTGATTGGCCAGCCAGTACGTCCATGTTCTCAAATCTGATTGGCCAACCTCACGCCTCCCCCTCCACCACCACCAACCAACCAACCACCCCCCTCCCCTTCCCAACACCGCTCAACCCCCCCCCCCCCAACCACCTCCCCACCCAATCACCACCTCCCCACCGCCCCGTACCCCCCGCCCCGACCAATCAGCGGCCGGGGCGAGCGGCCAATGGTGACGCAAGGCGGGGCGGGGCCGGGGGATTAGGGCGGGAGGCGTCTCCGTGGCCTCGCGACGCCTCCAGCTCAGCGCCGTTATAAAACCGGAGCCCCCGTGGGCGGCGCCGGGCGCGGTGGGGCCGGTCGGGCCGGGTTTGGGCTCCTGCTCGCCGGGTTGGGCTCCGGTTTGCCGAGGACGGGACACGGAAGCCGCCGCCAGCGGGATCTGGGCCACCGGAGCCACGGGTGACACGCGGGACACGGAGCCGGGCGGGGGCCCCCCGCCGCCCCACGAGGGCCACGCAGGTTTGGTGGGGGTGGGGGGCGGTGGGGGTGGGGGTGGCGCGTGGGGGGTTGTTGTCACCCACTGGTGTCCATCCGGGGGTCCTTCGGGGTTGTTCTGCCTGTGAACTCCTTACTTGTCCAGGTTTCCTCCGGCTCCATCTCCATCTCCCATCTCCATCTCCCTCATCTCCATTTCCCTCTCCATTTCCCTCTCCATTTCCCTCTCCATTTCCCTCTCCATTTCCCTCTCCATTTCCATCTCCATTTCCATCTCCATCTCCATCCTTCTTTCTCCAGGTTTCCTCCATCTCCATCTCTATCTCCCTCTCCATTTCCACCTCCATCTCCATCCTTCCTTCTCCAGGTTTCCTCCATCTCCATCTCCATCTATCTCCATCTCCATCCCCATCTCCATCTCCTCTCCATCTCCTTCTCCTCCAGGTTTCCTCCATCTCCATCTCCATCCTTCCTTCTCCAGGTTTGACCCATCATCTCCATTTCCATCCTTCCTTCTCCATCTCCATCTCCATCTCCATCTCCATCTCCTTCTCCATCTCCACCTCCATCTCCATCTCATCTCCATCCCTCCTTCTCCAGTTTTCCTCCACCACCTCCATCCTTTCTTCTCCATGTTTGGTCCACCCCTGACCTCCTCCATCCTTCTCCCCTTCCTTCCTTCTCCATCCCTGGTGTCCGTCCCTCTGTCCTTCTCCAGCCTCGTTCCGTCCCTCTGTCCCTCATCCCTGACCTTTCTTCCTCTTCACGTTGGCTTCACTCCTTGATCCCAGCTCTCCAGCCATCCTTTCTTCTCCATGGTCACTCTGTGTCCGTCCATCCGTCCTTCTCCAGGCTTTGCTCCCTCTCCCATGGGTCCCACCACCTCTGTCCATGGGTCCCACCACTTCCCATGTCCATGGGTCCCACCTCCTATGTCCACAGGTCCTAACCTCCCATGTCCTTGGGTCCCACCACCTCCATCCATGGGTCCCACCACTTCCCACATCCATAGGTCCCACCTCCCATGTCCATGGGTCCCACCACCTCCATCCATGGGCCCCACCACCTCCCATGTCCTTGGGGCCCACCTCCCATGTCCATGGGTCCCACCGCCTCCATCCATGGGTCCCACCACTTCCCACATCCATGGGTCCCACCTCCCATGTCCATAGGTCCTAACCTCCTCTGTCCATGGGTCCCACCACCTCCCATGTCCTTGGGTCCCACCACCTTCCATGTCCATGGGGCCCAACCACCTCCGTCCATGGGTCCCACCAAATCCCACATCCATGGGGCCCAACCACCTCCATCCATGGGTCCCACCAATTCCCATGTCCCTTGGGTCCCACCACCTCCATCCTTGGGTCCCACCACCTCCATCCATGGGTCCCACCACCTCCCACATCCATGGGGCCCACCTCTCATGTCCATGGGTCCCACCACCTCCCATGTCCATGGGTCCCACCACCTCCCATGTCCTTGGGTCCCACCACCTCCATCCATGGGTCCCACCACCTCCCACATCCATGGGGCCCACCTCCCACATCCATGGGTCCCACCACTTCCCACATCCATAGGTCCCACCTCCCATGTCCATGGGTCCCACCACCTCCATCCATGGGCCCCACCACCTCCCATGTCCTTGGGTCCCACCACCTCTGTCCATGGGTCCCACCGCCTCCCATGTCCATAGGTCCCACCACCTCCATCCATGGGTCCCACCACCTCCCATGTCCATGGGTCCCACCACTTCCCACATCCATGGGTCCCACCTGCCATGTCCATGGGTCCCACCACCTCCATCCTTGGGTCCCACCACCTCCATCCATGGGTCCCACCACCTCCCACATCCATGGGGCCCACCTCTCATGTCCATGGGTCCCACCACCTCCCATGTCCATGGGTCCCACCACCTCCCATGTCCTTGGGTCCCACCACCTCCATCCATGGGTCCCACCACCTCTCATGTCCATGGGTCCCACCACCTCCATCCATGGGCCCCACCACCTCCCACCTCCATGGGGAGCAATGACCAGCACCCATGGGACCCATTTCCCGTCCTTATCTGTGGGGCCCGTGGCACACGTCCACAGGGAGTGGTGCCCCACACCCATGGGTGGCTCCAACCCATGGCCATGGGAACCGTGACCCACACTCACGTGGAGCCTTGACCCACTTCTGTGGGGCCCACAACCTTCTCCATGGGGATCTGTGACCCACAGCCATGGGGATCTGTGACCCACAGCCGTGACCACCAGTGACCCACGGCCATGGGGGTCTGTGACCCACGGCCATGGGAAACCACCACTCAAAGGTGCCTCCAACCCACGGCCACAGGGAACCGTGACTCAGACCCACGGACAACCATGACCCACGGCCATGGGAACCCCAGACCCACATCCATGGGGAACGGTGACCCACGGGGACTCACAACCCACAGCCGTGGGGGGACCCGACCCACAACTATGGGGAGCAACGACCTTGGGGGAGCAACGCCCCATATCTAAGGGCGCTTCCGACCCACATCCAAGGGTCCCCCCAACCCACGACCTTGAAGACCCTTGACCCACAACCACATGGGGGGACTGTGACCCACATCTCCATGGGGCCGCGACCCACAGCCCCAGCCCCAGGGAGGCATCCAAGGGCAGCGGGAGGTTCTGGGAGGTCAACCCCCCCGGGCCAAGGAGGGGGAAGCAGAAGAGTTGGTGGAACCCATAATTAGTGGCCTCATTAACGATGACTGTGCCATCGTCACCGTGGCGCCCAGGGTGACAATGTCACCATCGCTGGGGCGCGATGACGGGGCGGATTGTGTGGCCCGGGGTGGAGGGGACCGAGGTGGAGGGTGGAGACCCCAAAGTGGTGTGGGGCAACCCCCAAAAACCTCTGGGTCTTCTCCTGGACCTCTGGGTCCCCCCATGGACATCTGGGTGGTCTCTGGGACACCTGGGTCCTTCCTGGACCTCTGGGTCCCCCCATGGATATCTGGGTGGTCTCCGGGACACCTGGGTCCCCCCATGGACATCTGAGTCCCCCCATGGGCACCTGGGGGGTCTCCTGGACACCTGGGTCCCCTTATGGACCTCTGGGTCCCCCCATGGATATCTGGGTCCTCTCCTGGACCTCTTGGTTCCCCCATGGACATCTGGGTGGTCTCCTGGACACCTGGGTCCCCTTATGCACCTCTGGGTCCCACCATAGACATCTGGGCCCTCTCCTGGACCTCTGGTTCCCCCATGGATATCTGGGTGGTCTCCTGCACACCTGGGTCCTCTCCTGGACCTCTGAGTCCTCCCCATGGACATCAGGGTGGTCTCTTGGACCTCTGGGTGGTCTCCTGGACACCTGGGTCCCCCCATAGACATCCGGGTCCCCCCATGGACATCTGGGTGGTCTCTGGGACACCTGGGTCCTTCCTGGACCTCTGAGTCCCCCCATGGACATCTGGGTGGTCTCCGGGACACCTGGGTCCCCCCATGGACATCTGAGTCCCCCCATGGGCACCTGGGGGGTCTCCTGGACACCTGGGTCCCCTTATGGACCTCTGAGTCCCCCCATGGACATCTGGGTGGTCTCCGGGACACCTGGGTCCCCCCATGGACATCTGAGTCCCCGCATGGACATCTGGGTGGTCTCCTGGACACCCGGTTCCTGCCATGGACATTCGGGTGTCTCCTGGACACCTGGGTCCCCTTATGGACCTCTGGGTCCCACCATAGACATCTGAATCCTCTCCTGGACCTCTGGGTCCCCCCATGGAAATCTGGGTGGTCTCCTCCACACCTGGGTCCCCCCATGGACATCCGGGTCCCCCCATGGACCTCTGGGTGGTCTCCTGGACACCTGGGTCCTCCCCGTGGACATCTGGGTGGTCTCTTGGACCTCGGGTGGTCTCCTGGACAGCTGGGTCCCCCCATGGACATCTGAGTCCCCCTATGGGCACCTGGGGGATCTCCTGGACACCTGGGTCCCCTTATGGACCTCTGGGTCCCTGCATGGACATCTGGGTGGTCTCCTGGACACCTGGGTCCCCTTATGCACCTCTGGGTCCCACCATAGACATCTGGGTCCTCTCCTGGACCTCTGGGTCCTCCTCATGTACATCTGGGTGGCCTCTTGGACCTCTGGGTGGTCTCCTGGACACCTCGGTCCCCCCATGGACATCCGGGTCCCCCCATGGACCTCTGGGTGGTCTCCTGCACACCTGGGGCGTCTCCTGGACCTCTGGGTTCCCCCATGGACATCTGGGTGGTCTCTTGGACCTCGGGTGGTCTCCTGGACACCTGGGTCCCCCCATGGACATCCGAGTCCCCCTATGGGCACCTAGGGGGGTCTCCTGGACACCTGGGTCCCCTTATGGACCTCTGAGTCCCACCATAGACATCTGGGTCCTCTCCTGGACCTCTGGTTCCCCCATGGACATCTGGGTGGTCTCTTGGACCTCGGGTGGTCTCCTGGACACCTGGGTTCCCCCATGGACCTCTGGATCCCCCCATGGACCTCTGGGTGGTCTCCTGGACACCTGGGTCCCCTTATGGACCTCTGAGTCCCACCATAGACATCTGGGTCCTCTCCTGGACCTCTGGTTCCCCCATGGATATCTGGGTGGTCTCCTGCACACCTGGGTCCTCTCCTGGACCTCTGAGTCCTCCCCATGGACATCAGGGTGGTCTCTTGGACCTCTGGGTGGTCTCCTGGACACCTGGGTCCCCCCATAGACATCCGGGTCCCCCCATGGACATCTGGGTGGTCTCTGGGACACCTGGGTCCTTCCTGGACCTCTGGGACCCCCATGGACATCTGGGTGGTCTCTCGGACCTCTGGGTCCCCTTATGGACCTCTGGGTCCCCCCATGGACATCTGGGTGTCTCCTGGACACCTGGGTCCTTCCTGGACCTCTGGGTCCTCCCCATGGACATCTGTGTCCACTCCTCCACACCTGGGTGCCCTTATGGACCTCTGGGTCCCCCCAAGGATCTCTGGGTGTCTCCTGGACACCTGGGTCCCCCCATGGTCATCTGGGTGGTCTCCAGGACACCTGGGTCCCCGTATGAAGCTTTGGGTCCCCCCATGGACGTCTGGGTGGTCTCTTGGACCTCTGGGTGGTCTCCTGGACACCCGAGTCCCCCCATGGACCTCTGGGTGGTCTCCTGCACACCTGGGTCCCCTTATGGACCTCTGAGTCCCACCATAGACATCTGGGTCCTCTCCTGGACCTCTGGGTTCCCCCATGGACCTCTGGGTGGTCTCCTGGACACTTGGGTCCCCCCATGGACATCCGGGTCCCCCCATGAACATCTGGGTGGTCTCCTGGACCTCTGGGTCCCCCCATGGACCTCTGGGTCCTCTCCTGGACCTCTGGGTCCCCCCATGGACATCTGGGTGGTCTCCTGGACATCCGGGTCCCCCCATGGACATCCGGGTCCCCCCATGAATATCTGTGTGGTCTCCTGGACTTCTGGGTCCCCTTATGGACCTCTGGGTCCCCCCATGGACCTCTGGGTGGTCTCCTGGAGTGGGGTGTGGGGCAGAGGGTCCAACACGAGTGGGGGGACTAACGGCTCTGCCCCACAGCGGCCACGGTCACGCAAACCATGGTGGCCACCGGGCTTTGGGGAACCATGAAGGTGCTGGCAACGCTGGTCTTGGTGGCGACCACGGGTGAGGACACGGGTGGGGACACGCGTGTGGTGGCGGTGACACGCGTGTGGGGGCGCTGACATGCGTGTGGAGGCAGTGACACACGTGTGGTGGCTCTGACACATGTGTGGTGGTGGTGACACACATGTGGTGGCGGTGACACGCGTTTGGTGGCGCTGACACGCGTGTGTTGTCACTGACACGCGTGTGTTGTCACTGACACACGTGTGGTGGTGGTGACACGTGTGTGGTGGCACTGACATGTGTGTGGTGGTGGTGACACACGTGTGGCGGCTCTGACACGCGTGTGGTGGTGGGGACATGTGTGTGGTGGCACTGACACACGTGTGGTGGCTCTGACACGCGTGTGGTGGCACTGACATGCGTGTGATGGTGGTGACATGCGTGTGGTGGCTCTGACACACGTGTGGTGGCACTGACACGCATGTGGTGGCACTGACACGCGTGTGGTGGCACTGACACGCGTGTGTTGTCACTGAAACGCGTGTGGTGGCGGTGACACGCGTGTGGTGGTGGTGACACACGTGTGGCGGCTCTGACACGCGTGTGGTGGTGGGGACATGTGTGTGGTGGCACTGTCATGCGTGTGGTGGCACTGACATGCGTGTGGTGGCGGTGACATGCGTGTGGCGGCTCTGACACACGTGTGGTGGCACTGACATGCGTGTGGTGGCACTGACACATGTGTGGTGGTGGTGACATGCATGTGGTGGCGGTGACATGCGTGTGGTGGTGGTGACATGCATGTGGTGGCGGTGACATGTGTGTGGTGGCTCTGACATGCGTGTGATGGTGGTGACATGCGTGTGGTGGCACTGACATGTGTGGTGGTGGTGACACACATGTGGTGGTGGTGACGTGTGTGGTGGCTCTGACACACGTGTGGTGGTGGGGACACCCATGTTGTGTTGGTGACACGCGTGTGGTGGTGGTGACACCCATGTTGTGTTGGTGACACGCGTGTGGTGGTGGTGACACCCATGTTGTGTTGGTGACACGCGTGTGGTGGTGGTGACACCCATGTTGTGTTGGTGACACGCGTGTGGTGGTGGTGACACGTGTGTGGTGGTGGTGACACCCATGTTGTGGTGGTGACACCCATGTTGTGGTGGTGACACACGTGTGGTGGTGGTGACACGCGTGTGGTGGCACTGACACACGTGTGGTGGCGGTGACATGTGTGTGGTGGCTCTGACATGCGTGTGGTGGTGGTGACACCCATGTTGTGTTGGTGACACGCGTGTGGTGGTGGTGACACCCATGTTGTGTTGGTGACACCCATGTTGTGTTGGTGACACGCGTGTGGTGGTGGTGACACCCATGTTGTGTTGGTGACACGCGTGCGGTGGTGGTAACACCCATGTTGTGTTGGTGACACCCATGTTGTGTTGGTGACACGCGTGTGGTGGTGGTGACACCCATGTTGTGTTGGTGACACGCGTGCGGTGGTGGTAACACGCCTGTGGTGGCTCTGACACGCGTGTGTGTTGCCGGTGACACACGTAGCGTCGGCGCCACGCGCGTTGTCACCCACACGCGTGTCCCGTGTCCCCTTGCAGCGTCCCCGGCGCGGGGCGACACGCGCGTGGTGGGGGGCATGGACTGCGTGCCGCACTCGCAGCCGTGGCAGGCGGCCATCTTGGACATGTACAAGCTCTACTGCGGCGGCGTGCTGGTGGACACGCAGTGGGTGGTGACGGCGGCGCACTGCACCACGCCGGGGTAAGGATGGCGTGTCCCGGGGGTCCTGGGCCTCCACCCCATGCTGTAGATCCCATAGACCACACGTTGGCCATGCTGTAGATCCCATAGACCACACGTTGGCCATGCTGTAGATCCCATAGACCACACGTTGGCCATGCCATGTCCCACATGTGTCTTGGATGTGCTGTAGACCCCATAGATCATACGTTGGTCATGATGTGTCCCACATGTTGGCCATGCTGTAGACCCCATAGATCATACGTTGGTCATGATGTGTCCCACATGTTGGCCATGCTGTAGACCCCATAGATCATACGTTGGTCATGATGTGTCCCACACGTGTCTTGGACATGTTGTGGATCCTATAGACCACACGTTGGCCATGATGTGTCCCACATGTTGGCCATGCTGTAGACCCCATAGACCACACGTTGTCCATGATGTGTCCCACATGTGTCCTGGCTATGCTGTAGACCCCATAGACCACATGTTGGCCATGTTGTAGACCCCATAGACCACATGCTGGCCATGCTGTGTCCCACATGTGACTTGGACATGCTGTAGACCCCATAGACCACATGTTGGCCATGCTGTAGATCCCATAGACCACACGTTGGCCATGCCATGTCCCACATGTGTCTTGGATGTGCTGTAGACCCCATACACCATAAGTTGGCCATGATGTGTCCCACATGTTGACCATGCTGTAGACCCCATAGACCACACGTTGGCCATGCTGTAGACCCCATAGACCACATGTTGGCCATGCTGAGTCCCACATGTGACTTGGACATGCTGTAGACCCCATAGACCACACGTTGGCCATGCTGTAGACCCCATAGACCACATGTTGACCATGCTGTAGACCCCATAGACCACACGTTGGCCATGCTGTAGACCCCATAGACCACATGTTGGCCATGATGTGTCCCACATGTGTCTTGGCCATACTGTAGACCACATAGACCACATGTTGGCCATGCTGTGTCCACATGTGTCTTGGACATGCTGTAGACCCCATAGACCACATGTTGGCCATGATGTGTCCCACACGTGTCTTGGACATGCTGTAGACCCCATAGACCACATGGTGGCCATGATGTGTCCCACATGTGTCTTGGCCATACTGTAGACCCCATAGACCACATGTTGGCCATGATGTGTCCCACATGTTGGCCATGCTGTAGACCCCATAGACCACGTGTTGGCCATGTTGTAGACCCCATAGAGCACATGTTGGCCATGCTGTGTCCCACATGTGTCTTGGACATGTTGTAGACCTTATAGACCACATGTTGGCCATGCTGTAGACCCCGTAGACCACATGTTGGCCATGCTATGTCCCACATGTGTCTTGGACATGTTGTGGACCTTATAGACCACATGTTGGCCATGCTGTAGACCCCATAGACCACATGTTGGCCATGATGTGTCCCACATGTTGGCCATGCTGTAGACCCCATAGACCACACGTTGGCCATGCCGTGTCGCACATGTTGGCCATGCTGTAGACCCCATAGACCACATGTTGGCCATGCTGTGTCCCACATGTGTCTTGGACATGTAGTAGACCTTATAGACCACATGTCGGCCATGCTGTAGATCCCATAGACCACACGTTAGCCATGCTGAGTCCCACATGTGACTTGGCCATGCTGTAGACCCCATAGACCACATGTTGGCCATGCTGTAGATCCCATAGACCACACGTTGGCCATGCCATGTCCCACATGTGTCTTGGATGTGCTGTAGACCCCATAGACCATACGTTGGCCATGATGTGTCCCACATGTTGACCATGCTGTAGACCCCATAGACCACATGTTGGCCATGCTGTAGACCCCATAGACCACATGTTGGCCATGATGTGTCCCACATGTGTCTTGGCCATACTGTAGACCCCATAGACCACATGTTGGCCATGCTGTGTCCACATGTGTCTTGGACATGCTGTAGACCCCATAGACCACATGTTGGCCATGATGTGTCCCACACGTGTCTTGGACATGCTGTAGACCCCATAGACCACATGGTGGCCATGATGTGTCCCACATGTGTCTTGGCCATACTGTAGACCCCATAGACCACATGTTGGCCATGATGTGTCCCACATGTTGGCCATGCTGTAGACCCCATAGACCACGTGTTGGCCATGTTGTAGACCCCATAGAGCACATGTTGGCCATGCTGTGTCCCACATGTGTCTTGGACATGTTGTAGACCTTATAGACCACATGTTGGCCATGCTGTAGACCCCATAGACCACATGTTGGCCATGTTATGTCCCACATGTGTCTTGGACATGTTGTGGACCTTATAGACCACATGTTGGCCATGCTGTAGACCCCGTAGACCACATGTTGGCCATGTTATGTCCCACATGTGTCTTGGACATGTTGTGGACCTTATAGACCACATGTTGGCCATGCTGTAGACCCCATAGACCACATGTTGGCCATGATGTGTCCCACATGTTGGCCATGCTGTAGACCCCATAGACCACACGTTGGCCATGCTGTAGGTACCACATGTGTCTTGGACATGTAGTAGACCTTATAGACCACATGTTGGCCATGCTGTAGACCCCATAGACCACATGTTGGCCATGCTGTAGATCCCATGTCCCACACGTTGGCCATGCTATGTCCCACACATGTCTTGGACATGCTGTAGACCCCATAGACCACACGTTGGCCATGCTGTAGTTCCCATAGATCAAACGTGGGCCATGTTGTGTCCCACATGTGTCCTGGACATGTTGTAGACCCCATAGACCACACATTGGCCATGATGTGTCCCACATGTGTCTTGGACATGTTGTAGACCCCATAGACCACACATTGGCCATGATGTGTCCCACATGTGTCTTGGACATGTTGTAGACCCCATAGACCACACGTTGTCCATGATGTCCCACATGTGTCTTGGACATGTTGTAGACCCCATAGACCACATGTTGGCCATGCTGTGTCCCACATGTGTCTTGGACATGCTGTAGACCCCATAGACCACATGTTGGCCATGCTGTAGATCCCATAGACCACACGTTGGCCCTGCTGTGTCCCACATGTGTCTTGGACATGCTGTAGACCCTATGGACCACATGTTGACCATGCCATGTCCCACATGTTGACCATGCTGTAGACCCCATAGACCACACGTTGGCCATGTCGTGTCCCACATGTTGGCCGTGCCATAGACCCCGTAGACCACATGTTGGCCGTGGTCTCTCGGTCCTTCCCCCGTGTCCCACGCGTGTCCCCCCACCAGGATCACCACCATCCGCCTGGGCAAGCACAACCTGTACACGCGGGAGGCGGGCGAGATGCAGAGGATGGTGCAGAAGCTGGTGCCCCACCCCAGCTACGACCCCACCACCAAGGACAACGACATCATGATGATCAAGCTCCTGACGCCCGTCACCCTCAGCTCCAGGATCCAGGCCATCCCCGTGGCCTCCTGCCTCCCGGACCCCGGCACCACCTGCACCACCTCGGGATGGGGGGCCGTCACCTCCCCTGAAGGTACCCGTGGGTCCTTCTGAGTCTCCTCTTGGGGGTCTGGGGCCTCTCCTGGAGGTCTGGATCTTGCCCTTGGAGATCTGGGTCATCTCCTTGGCACCTTGGTCCTCTCATGAGTTCCTCGGTCTTCTCCTGAACACCCGAGTCCCATCCTGAGCCTCTGGGTCCTCTCCTGGACATCTGGGTCCCCTTATGGACCTCTGGGTCCTCCACAAGCACCCAAGTCCCCTCCTGGGCACTTATGGCTCATCTTGGACACTTGGGTCCTCTCCTGGACACCTAGGTCCCCCCATGGACCTCTGGGTGGTCTCCTGGACATCTGGGTGGTCTCTTGGACCTCTGGATGGTCACCTGGACACCTGGGTCCTCTCCTCAACTTCTGGGTCCCCCCATGGACATCTGGGTCCTCTCCTGCACACCTGGGTCCCCTTACGGACCTCTGGGTCCCCCCATGGATATCTGGGTCCTCTCCTGGACCTCTGGGTCCGCTCATGGACCTCTGGGTCCCCTCATGGACCTCTGGATGGTCTCTTGGACCTCTGGATGGTGACCTGGACACCTGGGTCCTCTCCTTGACATCTGGGTCCCCCCATGGACATCTGGGTCCTCTCCTGCACACCTGGGTCCCCTTATGGACCTCTGGGTCCCACCATAGACATCTGGGTCCTCTCCTGGACCTCTGGGTCCTCCCATGGACATCTGGGTGGTCTCCTGGACACCTGGGTCCCCTATGGACCTCTGGGTCCCCATATGGACCTCTGGGTCCTCCTCAAGCTCATTTTCCACCCCAAACCAACCTGGAGAATCATCTCCAAGTGGGTTCCTGTGGTGGACACAACCACTCCGGGTCGGGCGGGGGTCGGCGCTGGGATATTTTGGGTCGGGAAGCGGATTTTTGCTGATTTCTGGGTCGATTGCTCTGGTTTCTCTCTCCCCCACCTCGGTTCCCGTCTCAGTCTCTTACCCGGACGTCTTGCAGTGCGTCAACGTCACCATCTTCTCCACGGCCCAGTGCCGCCAGTTCTACCCCGGCTCCATCACCGACAACATGCTCTGCGCCGGGAGCATCCAGGGCGGTAGGGACTCCTGCCAGGTACGGCCAATGGGTCTTCTGCTGCCCCTTTGCCACCGGGGAACGGCGCCACGGTGGTCCCGGGGACGTGTCACCTCGTCATGGCCATGGTGGCTTCCTCTGCTGGATCATGGACCTGGGAAGGGTTGGTCAACGCAATGATGGGCTTCAGAAACGAAGGGTTGTCCAAATGGTTCCCAGTTGGCCAACCCAATGATGGTCTTCAGCCAAAGAAGGGTAGCCCAAATTGTTCCTAGTTGGCCAACCCAACGGTGGTTGGCGAACCCAATGGTGGTTGACCAACCCAATGGCGCTTGGCCAACCCAATGATGGTCTTCAGCCAAAGAAGGGTTGCCCAAATCGTTCCCAGTTGGCCAACCCAATGGTAGTTGGCGAACCCAATGGTAGTTGGCGAACCCAATGGTGGTTGGTGAACCCAATGGTGGTTGGTGAACCCAATGGTGGTTGGTGAACCCAATGGTGGTTGGTGAACCCAATGGTGGTTGCCCAACTCAACAGACGTTGCCCAACCCAATGGTGGTTGACCAACCCAATGGAAGTTGACCAACACTATGGCAGTTGGCCAACCCAATGGTGGTTGGCAAACCCAGTAGTGGTTGCCCAACCCAATGATGGTCTTCAGCCAAAGAAGGGTTGCCCAAATGGTTCCCCGTTGGCCAACCCAATGATGGTCCTCAGCAAAGAAGGGTAGCCCAAATCGTTCCTAGTTGCCCAACCCAATGGTGGTTGACCAACTCAATAGTGGTTGCCCAACCCAATGGTGGTTGCCCAACTCAACAGAGGTTGCCCAACCCAATGCACGTTGACCAACCCAATGGCGCTTGGCCAACCCAATGATGGTCTTCAGCCAAAGAAGGGTTGTCCAAATCGTTCCCAGTTGGCCAACCCAATGGTGGTTGGCGAACCCAATGGTGGTTGATGAACCCAATGGTGGTTGGTGAACCCAATGGTGATTGCCCAACTCAACAGACGTTGCCCAACCCAATGGTGGTTGACCAACCCAATGGAAGTTGACCAACCCAATGGAAGTTGACCAACACTATGGCAGTTGGCCAACCCAACGGTGGTTGGCAAACCCAGTAGTGGTTGCCCAACCCAATGGTGGTTGGCCAACCCAATGATGGTCTTCAGCCAAAGAAGGGTTGCCCAAATCGTTCCCAGTTGGCCAACCCAATGGTGGTTGACCAACCCAATGGCCGTTGGCCAAACCAATGGTGGTTGATGAACCCAATGGTGGTTGGTGAACCCAATGGTGGTTGCCCAACTCAGCAGAGGTTGCCCAACCCAATGCAGGTTGACCAACCCAATGGCAGTTGACCAACGTAATGACCGTTGGTCAACCCAATGGTGGTTGGTGAACCCAGTAGTGGTTGGTGAACCCAATGGTGGTTGCCCAACTCAACAGACGTTGCCCAACCCAATGGTGGTTGACCAACCCAATGGAAGTTGACCAACACTATGGCAGTTGGCCAACCCAATGGTGGTTGGTAAACCCAGTAGTGGTTGCCCAACCCAATGGTGGTTGGCCAACCCAATGATGGTCTTCAGCCAAAGAAGGGTTGCCCAAATGGTTCCCAGTTGGCCAACCCAATGATGGTCTTCAGCCAAAGAAGGGTTGCCCAAATGGTTCCCCGTTGGCCAACCCAATGATGGTCCTCAGCAAAGAAGGGTTGCCCAAATCGTTCCCAGTTGGCCAACCCAATGGTGGTTGGCGAACCCAATGGTGGTTGGTGAACCCAATGGTGGTTGCCCAACTCAACAGACGTTGCCCAACCCAATGGTGGTTGACCAACCCAATGGAAGTTGACCAACACTATGGCAGTTGGCCAACCCAATGGTGGTTGGCAAACCCAGTAGTGGTTGCCCAACCCAATGGTGGTTGGCCAACCCAATGATGGTCTTCAGCCAAAGAAGGGTTGCCCAAATCGTTCCCAGTTGGCCAACCCAATGGTGGTTGACCAACCCAATGGCCGTTGGCCAACCCAATGGCGATTGGCGAACCCAATGGTGGTTGACCAACCCAATGGTGGGTGACCAACCTTATGGTGGTTGCCCAACTCAACAGAGGTTACTCAACCCGATGGTGGTTGACCAACCCAATGACGGGTGATCAACCCTATGGTGGTTGCCCAACTCAACAGAGGTTGCCCAACCCAATGGTGGTTGACCAACCCAATGGTGGTTGGCGAACCCAGTAGTGGTCGCCCAACCCAACATTGGTTTCCCAGCTCAACTGAGGTCATCCAACCAACCCATCGAGACCCAACAACGATTGGTTGACCGTTGGCTGACCCACCAAAGGTTGGGTGACCACCCCCCGTCTTTCCATAGGGAGACTCCGGGGGACCTCTGGTTTGCAACCGGACCCTCCAAGGGATCGTGTCCTGGGGCATGGAGAGATGTGGGCAGCCCAGGAGACCTGGTGTCTACACCAAGGTCTGCAGATACTTCCAGTGGATCCAGAACGTCATGAAGGAGAACTAACGATGGTCCAACAACCTCCGGATGTCTTGGGGGGGTCAAAGGACCCCCCGCCATGTCCACCCTTCCACCGCTCACCGGGGTAGGACGTTGGGGGGGTAGAACCAGGGTGAGCTGGTGAAGCTGGTGAGAAGGTGGGTGGGATGGTGGGAGGAATTAAAGCGTTGTGAAGTTTGGTGGGACATTTGGTCCTTTCGACCTCGTTGACTTTGTGGCCACCTCAAGGACCAAGATGTGGGGCTGTGGTGGCCTTGTGGTGGCACTGAGGACACAGGGCTGGTGGCCAGGGCCTCCAATCGAAACGGAGATGGGCAACTCAACGGGGGTTGCCAAGCAAAGATGGCCGCCCAAGTCAACCCAGCAAGAGGAGATGGCCAATGGGATTGAAGAACACGATGAGCAACAAAGGTCAACCAATCCCATGAGCGTCACCCAACCAATGAGGGTTGGCCAACCCAACAAGACTTGGCCAATAAGGGTCACCCAATCCCATGAGGGTCACCCAACCAATGAGGGTTGGACAACCCAACAAGAGTTGACCAATAAGGGTCACCCAACCCCATGAGGGTCACCCAACCAATGAGGGTTGGCCAACCCAACAAGAGTTGACCAATAAGGGTCACCCAACCCCATGAGGGTCACCCAACCAATGAGGGTTGGCCAACCCAACGTGAGTTGGCCAATAAGGGTCACCCAATCCCATGAAGGTCACCCAACCAATGAGGGTTGGCCAACCCAACAGGAGTTGGCCAATAAGGGTTACCCAACCCCATGAGGGTCACCCAACCAATGAGGGTTGGCCAACCCAACAAGAGTTGGCCAATAAGAGTCACCCAATCCCATGAGGGTCACCCAACCAATGAGGGTTGGCCAACCCAACAAGAGCTGACCAATAAGAGTCACCCAATCCCATGAAGGTCACCCAACCAATGAGGGTTGGCCAAGCCAACAAGAGTCGGCCAATAAGGGTCACCCAACCCCATGAGGGTCACCCAACCAATGAGGGTTGGCCAAGCCAACAAGAGTTGGCCAATAAGGGTCACCCAATCCCATGAGGGTCGCCCAACCAATGACGGTTGGCCAAGCCAACAAGAGTCGGCCAATAAGGGTCACCCAATCCCATGAGGGTCACCCAACCAATGAGGGTTGGCCAAGCCAACAAGAGTTGACCAATAAGGGTCACCCAATCCCATGAGGGTCACCCAACCAATGAGGGTTGGCCAACCCAACATGAGTTGGCCAATAAGGGTCACCCAATCCCATGAGGGTCACCCAACCAATGAGGGTTGGCCAACCCAACAAGAGTTGGCCAATAAGAGTCACCCAATCCCATGAGGGTCACCCAACCAATGAGGGTGGGCCAACCCAACAAGTGTTGGCCAATAAGGGTCACCCAACCCCATGAGGGTCACCCAACCAATGAGGGTTGGCCAACCCAACAGGAGCTGACCAATAAGGGTCACCCAATCCCATGAGGGTCACCCAACCAATGAGGGTTGGCCAACCCAACAGGAGTTGACCAATAAGGGTCACCCAACCCCATGAGGGTCACCCAACCAATGAGGGTTGGCCAACCCAACAAGAGTTGACCAATAAGGGTCACCCAATCCCATGAAGGTCACCCAACCAATGAGGGTTGGCCAACCCAACAGGAGTTGGCCAATAAGGGTTACCCAACCCCATGAGGGTCACCCAACCAATGACGGTTGGCCAACCCAACAAGACTTGGCCAATAAGGGTCACCCAATCCCATGAAGGTCACCCAACCAATGAGGGTTGGCCAACCCAACAAGAGTTGGCCAATAAGAGTCACCCAATCCCATGAGGGTCACCCAACCAATGAGGGTTGGCCAACCCAACAAGAGCTGACCAATAAGAGTCACCCAATCCCATGAAGGTCACCCAACCAATGAGGGTTGGCCAAGCCAACAAGAGTCGGCCAATAAGGGTCACCCAACCCCATGAGGGTCACCCAACCAATGAGGGTTGGCCAAGCCAACAAGAGTTGGCCAATAAGGGTCACCCAATCCCATGAGGGTCGCCCAACCAATGACGGTTGGCCAAGCCAACAAGAGTCGGCCAATAAGGGTCACCCAATCCCATGAGGGTCACCCAACCAATGAGGGTTGGCCAAGCCAACAAGAGTTGACCAATAAGGGTCACCCAATCCCATGAGGGTCACCCAACCAATGAGGGTTGGCCAACCCAACATGAGTTGGCCAATAAGGGTCACCCAATCCCATGAGGGTCACCCAACCAATGAGGGTTGGCCAACCCAACAAGAGTTGGCCAATAAGAGTCACCCAATCCCATGAGGGTCACCCAACCAATGAGGGTGGGCCAACCCAACAAGTGTTGGCCAATAAGGGTCACCCAACCCCATGAGGGTCACCCAACCAATGAGGGTTGGCCAACCCAACAGGAGCTGACCAATAAGGGTCACCCAATCCCATGAGGGTCACCCAACCAATGAGGGTTGGCCAACCCAACAGGAGTTGACCAATAAGGGTCACCCAACCCCATGAGGGTCACCCAACCAATGAGGGTTGGCCAACCCAACAAGAGTTGACCAATAAGGGTCACCCAATCCCATGAAGGTCACCCAACCAATGAGGGTTGGCCAACCCAACAGGAGTTGGCCAATAAGGGTTACCCAACCCCATGAGGGTCACCCAACCAATGACGGTTGGCCAACCCAACAAGACTTGGCCAATAAGGGTCACCCAATCCCATGAAGGTCACCCAACCAATGAGGGTTGGCCAACCCAACAAGAGTTGGCCAATAAGAGTCACCCAATCCCATGAGGGTCACCCAACCAATGAGGGTTGGCCAACCCAACAAGAGCTGACCAATAAGAGTCACCCAATCCCATGAAGGTCACCCAACCAATGAGGGTTGGCCAAGCCAACAAGAGTCGGCCAATAAGGGTCACCCAACCCCATGAGGGTCACCCAACCAATGAGGGTTGGCCAAGCCAACAAGAGTTGGCCAATAAGGGTCACCCAATCCCATGAGGGTCGCCCAACCAATGACGGTTGGCCAAGCCAACAAGAGTCGGCCAATAAGGGTCACCCAATCCCATGAGGGTCACCCAACCAATGAGGGTTGGCCAACCCAACAAGACTTGGCCAATAAGGGTCACCCAATCCCATGAGGGTCGCCCAACCAATGAGGGTTGGCCAACCCAACAAGAGTTGGCCAATAAGGGTCACCCAATCTCATGAGGGTCACCCAACCAATGAGGGTTGGCCAACCCAACAAGAGCTGACCAATAAGGGTCACCCAATCCCATGAGGGTCACCCAACCAATGAGGGTTGGCCAACCCAACATGAGTTGACCAATAAGGGTCACCCAACCCCATGAGGGTCGCCCAACCAATGAGGGTTGGCCAACCCAACAAGTGTTGGCCAATAAGGGTCACCCAACCCCATGAGGGTCACCCAACCAATGAGGGTTGGCCAACCCAACATGAGCTGACCAATAAGGGTCACCCAACCCCATGAGGGTCACCCAACCAATGAGGGTTGGCCAACCCAACATGAGTTGACCAATAAGGGCCACCCAATCCCATGAGGGTCACCCAACCAATGAGGGTTGGCCAACCCAACATGAGTTGACCAATAAGGGCCACCCAATCCCATGAGGGTCACCCAACCAATGAGGGTTGGCCAACCCAACATGAGTTGACCAATAAGAGTCACCCAATCCCATGAGGGTCACCCAACCAATGAGGGTTGGCCAACCCAAGGAGGGTCCTTGATTGGGCGCTTCCCAAGTCCCGCCCCCTCCCCACGCTTTGGGTCTCACCTCCAAAAGGGGGCGGGACCCACCCCCCCAGTCCCGCCCCCATTGGGCGTGGCTGCCGAGCCCAGGGTCCCTCCCCCAATCAGCAGCCAGGGGCCCGATCCTCTTGAGGATCGTTAGGGCGGTAATTAACGTCAGGGCTGTAATTAGCGTTAACGCCCTGGGGGTCACGTGACCCACGCCCAGGGCGTGGCCGCGGTGCTGCCGCGTGGGGATTTGCTTAATCCCATGGAAATGGGGCGGGGGGGCGGGGCCCTGCCCCACGGCGCCCCATAGGGGACCCATGACGCCCCATAGATACCGCGGGGGACCCAGGCGTCCGGGCTGCCCCACATCACCCCATAGATACCATATGGAACCCACGTCACCCCATAGACGCTGTAGGGGACCCAGGCGTCCGGGGCTGCCCCACATCACCCCATAGATACTGTAGGGGACCCACATCAGCCCATAGATGCTGTAGGGGACCCAGGCGTCCGGAGCTGCCCCACATCACCCCATAGATGCTGTAGGGGACCCAGGCGTCCGGGCTGCCCCACATCACACCATAGATACTGTAGGGGACCCAAAACACCCCATAGATGCTGAAGGGGACCCAGGCGTCCGGGCTGCCCCACATCACCCCATAGATACCATATGGGACCCACATCACCCCATAGACGCTGTAGGGGACCCAGGCGTCCGGGCCCCACTTCCCCAGCCCCACACCCACCAAAGGGACCAAGGCGTCCGGGCCCCACTTCCCCAGCCCACACCCACCCTAAGGGACCCAGGCGTCCGGGCCCCACTTCCCCAGCCCCACAGCCACCCAAAGGGACCCAGGCGTCCGGGCCCCACTTCCCCAGCCCCACATCCACCCTAAGGGACCCAGGCGTCCGGGCCCCACTTCCCCAGCCCCACAGCCACCCTAAGGGACCCAGGCGTCCGGGCCCCACTTCCCCAGCCCCACAGCCACCCTAAGGGACCCAGGCGTCCGGGCCCCACTTCCCCAGCCCCACATCCACCCTAAGGGACCCAGGCGTCCGGGCCCCACTTCCCCAGCCCCACACCCACCCTAAGGGACCCAGGCGTCCGGGCCCCACTTCCCCAGCCCCACACCCACCCTAAGGGACCCAGGCGTCCGGGCCCCACTTCCCCAGCCCCACAGCCACCCTAAGGGACCCAGGCGTCCGGGCCCCACTTCCCCAGCCCCACAACCACCAAAGGGACCCAGGCGTCCGGGCCCCACTTCCCCAGCCCCACAGCCACCCTAAGGGACCCAGGCGTCCGGGCCCCACTTCCCCAGCCCCACAACCACCAAAGGGACCCAGGCGTCCGGGCCCCACTTCCCCAGCCCCACAGCCACCCTAAGGGACCCAGGCGTCCGGGCCCCACTTCCCCAGCCCCACAACCACCCTAAGGGACCCAGGCGTCCGGGCCCCACTTCCCCAGCCCCACAGCCACCCTAAGGGACCCAGGCGTCCGGGCCCCACTTCCCCAGCCCCACAGACACCCTAAGGGACCCAGGCGTCCGGGCCCCACTTCCCCAGCCCCACATCCACCCTAAGGGACCCAGGCGTCCGGGCCCCACTTCCCCAGCCCCACACCCACCCTAAGGGACCCAGGCGTCCGGGCCCCACTTCCCCAGCCCCACACCCACCCAAGGGACCCAGGCGTCCGGGCCCCACTTCCCCAGCCCCACACCCACCCAAAGGGACCCAGGCGTCCGGGCCCCACTTCCCCAGCCCCACAGCCACCCTAAGGGACCCAGGCGTCCGGGCCCCACTTCCCCAGCCCCACATCCACCCTAAGGGACCCAGGCGTCCGGGCCCCACTTCCCCAGCCCCACATCCACCAAAGGGACCCAGGCGTCCGGGCCCCACTTCCCCAGCCCCACAGCCACCAAAGGGACCCAGGCGTCCGGGCCCCACTTCCCCAGCCCCACATCCACCCTAAGGGACCCAGGCGTCCGGGCCCCACTTCCCCAGCCCCACATCCACCAAAGGGACCCAGGCGTCCGGGCCCCACTTCCCCAGCCCCACAGCCACCCAAAGGGACCCAGGCGTCCGGGCCCCACTTCCCCAGCCCCACATCCACCCTAAGGGACCCAGGCGTCCGGGCCCCACTTCCCCAGCCCCACATCCACCAAAGGGACCCAGGCGTCCGGGCCCCACTTCCCCAGCCCCACAGCCACCCAAAGGGACCCAGGCGTCCGGGCCCCACTTCCCCAGCCCCACAGCCACCCTAAGGGACCCAGGCGTCCGGGCCCCACTTCCCCAGCCCCACATCCACCCTAAGGGACCCAGGCGTCCGGGCCCCACTTCCCCAGCCCCACATCCACCAAAGGGACCCAGGCGTCCGGGCCCCACTTCCCCAGCCCCACATCCACCCTAAGGGACCCAGGCGTCCGGGCCCCACTTCCCCAGCCCCACACCCACCCTAAGGGACCCAGGCGTCCGGGCCCCACTTCCCCAGCCCCACAGCCACCCTAAGGGACCCAGGCGTTCGGGCCCCACTTCCCCAGCCCCACAGCCACCCTAAGGGACCCAGGCGTCCGGGCCCCACTTCCCCAGCCCCACATCCACCCAAAGGGACCCAGGCGTCCGGGCCCCACTTCCCCAGCCCCACACCCACCCTAAGGGACCCAGGCGTCCGGGCCCCACTTCCCCAGCCCCACAGCCACTAAAGGGACCCAGGCGTCCGGGCCCCACTTCCCCAGCCCCACATCCACCCTAAGGGACCCAGGCGTCCGGGCCCCACTTCCCCAGCCCCACAGCCACCCTAAGGGACCCAGGCGTCCGGGCCCCACTTCCCCAGCCCCACATCCACCCTAAGGGACCCAGGCGTCCGGGCCCCACTTCCCCAGCCCCACACCCACCCTAAGGGACCCAGGCGTCCGGGCCCCACTTCCCCAGCCCCACAGCCACTAAAGGGACCCAGGCGTCCGGGCCCCACTTCCCCAGCCCCACATCCACCCTAAGGGACCCAGGCGTCCGGGCCCCACTTCCCCAGCCCCACAGCCACCCTAAGGGACCCAGGCGTCCGGGCCCCACTTCCCCAGCCCCACAGCCACCCTAAGGGACCCAGGCGTCCGGGCCCCACTTCCCCAGCCCCACAGCCACCAAAGGGACCCAGGCGTCCGGGCCCCACTTCCCCAGCCCCACAGCCACCAAAGGGACCCAGGCGTCCGGGCCCCACTTCCCCAGCCCCACATCCACCCTAAGGGACCCAGGCGTCCGGGCCCCACTTCCCCAGCCCCACAGCCACCCTAAGGGACCCAGGCGTCCGGGCCCCACTTCCCCAGCCCCACATCCACCCTAAGGGACCCAGGCGTCCGGGCCCCACTTCCCCAGCCCCACAGCCACCCTAAGGGACCCAGGCGTCCGGGCCCCACTTCCCCAGCCCCACACCCACCCTAAGGGACCCAGGCGTCCGGGCCCCACTTCCCCAGCCCCACACCCACCCTAAGGGACCCAGGCGTCCGGGCCCCACTTCCCCAGCCCCACAGTCACCCTAAGGGACCCAGGCGTCCGGGCCCCACTTCCCCAGCCCCACAGCCACCCTAAGGGACCCAGGCGTCCGGGCCCCACTTCCCCAGCCCCACAGCGGCCCTAAGGGACCCAGGCGTCCGGGCCCCACTTCCCCAGCCCCACAGCCACCCTAAGGGACCCAGGCGTCCGGGCCCCACTTCCCCAGCCCCACAGCCACCCTAAGGGACCCAGGCGTCCGGGCCCCACTTCCCCAGCCCCACAGCCGCCCTAAGGGACCCAGGCGTCCGGGCCCCACTTCCCCAGCCCCACAGCCACCAAAGGGACCCAGGCGTCCGGGCCCCACTTCCCCAGCCCCACAGTCACCCTAAGGGACCCAGGCGTCCGGGCCCCACTTCCCCAGCCCCACAGCCACCAAAGGGACCCAGGCGTCCGGGCCCCACTTCCCCAGCCCCACAGCCACCAAAGGGACCCAGGCGTCCGGGCCCCACTTCCCCAGCCCCACATCCACCCTAAGGGACCCAGGCGTCCGGGCCCCACTTCCCCAGCCCCACAGCCACCAAAGGGACCCAGGCGTCCGGGCCCCACTTCCCCAGCCCCACATCCACCCTAAGGGACCCAGGCGTCCGGGCCCCACTTCCCCAGCCCCACAGCCACCCTAAGGGACCCAGGCGTCCGGGCCCCACTTCCCCAGCCCCACACCCACCCTAAGGGACCCAGGCGTCCGGGCCCCACTTCCCCAGCCCCACATCCACCCTAAGGGACCCAGGCGTCCGGGCCCCACTTCCCCAGCCCCACACCCACCAAAAAGACCCAGGCGTCCGGGCCCCACTTCCCCAGCCCCACAGCCACCCTAAGGGACCCAGGCGTCCGGGCCCCACTTCCCCAGCCCCACAATCACCCTAAGGGACCCAGGCGTCCGGGCCCCACTTCCCCAGCCCCACAGCCACCAAAGGGACCCAGGCGTCCGGGCCCCACTTCCCCAGCCCCACAGCCACCCTAAGGGACCCAGGCGTCCGGGCCCCACTTCCCCAGCCCCACAGCCACCCTAAGGGACCCAGGCGTCCGGGCCCCACCTCCCCAGCCCCACAGCCACCAAAGGGACCCAGGCGTCCGGGCCCCACTTCCCCAGCCCCACAGCCACCCTAAGGGACCCAGGCGTCCGGGCCCCACTTCCCCAGCTCCACAGCCACCCTAAGGGACCCAGGCGTCCGGGCCACACTTCCCCAGCCCCACAGCCACCCTAAGGGACCCAGGCGTCCGGGCCCCACTTCCCCAGCCCCACACCCACCCAAAGGGACCCAGGCGTCCGGGCCCCACTTCCCCAGCCCCACAACCACCCTAAGGGACCCAGGCGTCCGGGCCCCACTTCCCCAGCCCCACAGCCACCCAAAGGGACCAAGGCGTCCGGGCCCCACTTCCCCAGCCCCACATCCACCCTAAGGGACCCAGGCGTCCGGGCCCCACTTCCCCAGCCCCACAGCCACCCTAAGGGACCCAGGCGTCCGGGCCCCACTTCCCCAGCCCCACAGCCACCAAAGGGACCCAGGCGTCCGGGCCCCACTTCCCCAGCCCCACATCCACCCAAAGGGACCCAGGCGTCCGGGCCCCACTTCCCCAGCCCCACAGCCACCCAAAGGGACCCAGGCGTCCGGGCCCCACTTCCCCAGCCCCACAGCCACCCTAAGGGACCCAGGCGTCCGGGCCCCACTTCCCCAGCCCCACATTCAACCAAAGGGACCCAGGCGTCCGGGCCCCACTTCCCCAGCCCCACATCCACCCAAAGGGACCCAGGCGTCCGGGCCCCACTTCCCCAGCCCCACATCCACCCTAAGGGACCCAGGCGTCCGGGCCCCACTTCCCCAGCCCCACAACCACCCTAAGGGACCCAGGCGTCCGGGCCCCACTTCCCCAGCCCCACAGCCACCCTAAGGGACCCAGGCGTCCGGGCCCCACTTCCCCAGCCCCACAGCCACCCTAAGGGACCCAGGCGTCCGGGCCCCACTTCCCCAGCCCCACAGCCACCCTAAGGGACCCAGGCGTCCGGGCCCCACTTCCCCAGCCCCACAGCCACCCTAAGGGACCCAGGCGTCCGGGCCCCACTTCCCCAGCCCCACAGCCACCCTAAGGGACCCAGGCGTCCGGGCCCCACTTCCCCAGCCCCACAGCCACCCAAAGGGACCCAGGCGTCCGGGCCCCACTTCCCCAGCCCCACAGCCACCCTAAGGGACCCAGGCGTCCGGGCCCCACTTCCCCAGCCCCACACCCACCCAAAGGGACCCAGGCGTCCGGGCCCCACTTCCCCAGCCCCACAACCACCAAAGGGACCCAGGCGTCCGGGCCCCACTTCCCCAGCCCCACACCCACCCAAAGGGACCCAGGCGTCCGGGCCCCACTTCCCCAGCCCCACAACCACCAAAGGGACCCAGGCGTCCGGGCCCCACTTCCCCAGCCCCACAGCCACCCTAAGGGACCCAGGCGTCCGGGCCCCACTTCCCCAGCCCCACAGCCACCCTAAGAAACCCAGGCGTCCGGGCCCCACTTCCCCAGCCCCACAGCCACCCTAAGGGACCCAGGCGTCCGGGCCCCACTTCCCCAGCCCCACAGCCACCCTAAGGGACCCAGGCGTCCGGGCCCCACTTCCCCAGCCCCACATCCACCAAAGGGACCCAGGCGTCCGGGCCCCACTTCCCCAGCCCCACATCCACCCAAAGGGACCCAGGCGTCCGGGCCCCACTTCCCCAGCCCCACAGCCACCCTAAGGGACCCAGGCGTCCGGGCCCCACTTCCCCAGCCCCACAGCCACCCTAAGGGACCCAGGCGTCCGGGCCCCACTTCCCCAGCCCCACATTCACCCAAAGGGACCCAGGCGTCCGGGCCCCACTTCCCCAGCCCCACATTCACCCAAAGGGACCCAGGCGTCCGGGCCCCACTTCCCCAGCCCCACATCCACCCTAAGGGACCCAGGCGTCCGGGCCCCACTTCCCCAGCCCCACAGCCACCCTAAGGGACCCAGGCGTCCGGGCCCCACTTCCCCAGCCCCACACCCACCCTAAGGGACCCAGGCGTCCGGGCCCCACTTCCCCAGCCCCACACCCACCCTAAGGGACCCAGGCGTCCGGGCCCCACTTCCCCAGCCCCACACCCACCCTAAGGGACCCAGGCGTCCGGGCCCCACTTCCCCAGCCTCACACCCACCCTAAGGGACCCAGGCGTCCGGGCCCCACTTCCCCAGCCCCACACCCACCCTAAGGGACCCAGGCGTCCGGGCCCCACTTCCCCAGCCCCACACCCACCCTAAGGGACCCAGGCGTCCGGGCCCCACTTCCCCAGCCCCACAGCCACCCTAAGGGACCCAGGCGTCCGGGCCCCACTTCCCCAGCCCCACAGCCACCCTAAGGGACCCAGGCGTCCGGGCCCCACTTCCCCAGCCCCACACCCACCCGAAGGGACCCAGGCGTCCGGGCCCCACTTCCCCAGCCCCACAACCACCCTAAGGAACCCAGGCGTCCGGGCCCCACTTCCCCAGCCCCACAGCCACCCTAAGGGACCCAGGCGTCCGGGCCCCACTTCCCCAGCCCCACACCCACCCTAAGGGACCCAGGCGTCCGGGCCCCACTTCCCCAGCCCCACAGCCACCCTAAGGGACCCAGGCGTCCGGGCCCCACTTCCCCAGCCCCACAGCCACCCAAGGGGACCCAGGCGTCCGGGCCCCACTTCCCCAGCCCCACACCCACCCTAAGGGACCCAGGCGTCCGGGCCCCACTTCCCCAGCCCCACAGCCACCAAAGGGACCCAGGCGTCCGGGCCCCACTTCCCCAGCCCCACACCCACCCAAGGGACCCAGGCGTCCGGGCCCCACTTCCCCAGCCCCACACCCACCCAAAGGGACCCAGGCGTCCGGGCCCCACTTCCCCAGCCCCACAGCCACCCTAAGGGACCCAGGCGTCCGGGCCCCACTTCCCCAGCCCCACAGCCACCCTAAGGGACCCAGGCGTCCGGGCCCCACTTCCCCAGCCCCACAGCCACCCAAAGGGACCCAGGCGTCCGGGCCCCACTTCCCCAGCCCCACAGCCACCCTAAGGGACCCAGGCGTCCGGGCCCCACTTCCCCAGCCCCACACCCTCCCTAAGGGACCCAGGCGTCCGGGCCCCACTTCCCCAGCCCCACAACCACCAAAGGGACCCAGGCGTCCGGGCCCCACTTCCCCAGCCCCACAACCACCCTAAGGGACCCAGGCGTCCGGGCCCCACTTCCCCAGCCCCACAGCCACCCTAAGGGACCCAGGCGTCCGGGCCCCACACCATAAGTGGGGGGTGGGGTGTGAATGTGCCACCTGCTGTTTGAAGTCACCGAACAAACAAGGGGGGGTGGGTAACGAGTTAATAATTAACAAAGAGCCTTAATAAGGGGGTCACCCACCCCCCCCCCCATAGCGACCCCCATCATGGCCCCACGGAGTCGCCTCAGCCCCCTCCTCCTGCTGCTGGCAATGGTGACCCCCGGTGAGGGGACTTGGGGGGCGCTATGGGGCAGGGATGGGGACGGGGGGGTCCCCAGTGTGGGTATAGGGGGGTCTATGGGGATATGGGGGTCCCTGTGGGTGCTATGGGGTGGGAATGGGGGTACAGGGGGGTCCCCAATGTGGGTATAGGGGGGTCTATGGGGATATGGGGGGGTCCCTGTGGGTGCTATGGGGTGGGAATGGGGGTACAGGGGGGTCCCCAATGTGGGTATAGGGGGGTCTATGGGGATATGGGGGGGTCCCTGTGGGTGCTATGGGGTGGGAATGGGGGTACAGGGGGGTCCCCAATGTGGGTATAGGGGGGTCTATGGGTATATGGGGGGGTCCCTGTGGGTGCTATGGGGTGGGAATGGGGGTACAGAGGGGTCCCCAGTGTGGGTTTATAGGGATATGGGGGTCCCTGTGGGTGCTATGGGGTGGGAATGGGGGGTACATGGGGGTCCCCAAGGAGGGTATAGGGGGATATGGGGGTCCCTGTGGGTGCTATGGGGTGGGAATGGGGGTACATGGGGGTCCCCAATGTGGGACCAGGGGGGTCTATGGGGATATGGGGGGGTCCCTGTGGGTGCTATGGGGTGGGAATGGGGGTACAGGGGGGTCCCCAATGTGGGTATAGGGGGATATGGGGGGTCCCTGTGGGTGCTATGGGGTGGGAATGGGGGGTACATGGGGGTCCCCAATGTGGGTATAGGGGGGTCTATGGGGATATGGGGGGGGTCCCTGTGGGTGCTATGGGGTGGGAATGGGGGTACAGGGGGGTCCCCGGTGTGGGTATAGGGGGAGGTCTATGGGGATATGGGGGTCCCTGTGGGTGCTATGGGGTGGGAGTGGGGGTACAGGGGGGTCCCCAATGTGGGTATAGGGGGGTCTATGGGGATATGGGGGGGTCCCTGTGGGTGCTATGGGGTGGAAATGGGGGTACAGGGGGGTCCCCAATGTGGGTATAGGGGGGTCTATGGGGATATGGGGGGGTCCCTGTGGGTGCTATGGGGTGGGAATGGGGGTACAGGGGGGTCCCCAATGTGGGTTTATAGGGATATGGGGGGTCCCTGTGGGTGCGATGGGGTGGGGAGGGGGGTACAGGGGGGTCCCCAATGTGGGTATAGGGGGATATGGGGGGGGGGGGGGGGGTCCATGGGGGTGCTAATGGGTGGGGATTGGGGTACAGTGGGGTCCCCAATGTGGGTATAGGGGGAGCTATGGGGATATGGGGGTCCCTGTGGGTGCTATGGGGTGGGAATGGGGGTACAGGGGGGGTCCCCAATGTGGGTCCAGGGGAGTCTATGGGGATATGGGGGGGGTCCCTGTGGGTGCTATGGGGTGGGGATTGGGGTACAGGGGGGTCCCCAATGTGGGCTTATGGGGATATGGGGGTCCCTGTGGGTGCTATGGGGTGGGAATGGGGTACAGGGGGGGTCCCCAAGGTGGGTATAGGGGGGTCTATGGGGATATGGGGGGGGTCCATGTGGGTGCTATGGGGTGGGAATGGGGGTACAGGGGGGTCCCCAATGTGGGTCCAGGGGGGTCTATGGGGATATGGGGGGGTCCCTGTGGGTGCTATGGGGTGGGAATGGGGGTACAGGGGGGTCCCCAATGTGGGTATAGGGGGATATGGGGGGTCCCTGTGGGTGCTATGGGGTGGGAATGGGGGTACAGGGGGGTCCCCAGGGTGGGTATAGGGGGATATGGGGGTCCCTGTGGGTGCTATGGGGTGGGAATGGGGTACAGGGGGGGGTCCCCAATGTGGGTATAGGGGGGTCTATGGGGATATGGGGGGTTCCTGTGGGTGCTATGGGGTGGGAATGGGGGTACAGGGGGGGTCCCCAATGTGGGTCCAGGGGAGTCTATGGGGATATGGGGGGGGTCCCTGTGGGTGCTATGGGGTGGGGATTGGGGTACAGGGGGGTCCCCAATGTGGGCTTATGGGGATATGGGGGTCCCTGTGGGTGCTATGGGGTGGGAATGGGGTACAGGGGGGGTCCCCAAGGTGGGTATAGGGGGGTCTATGGGGATATGGGGGGGGTCCATGTGGGTGCTATGGGGTGGGAATGGGGGTACAGGGGGGTCCCCAATGTGGGTCCAGGGGGGTCTATGGGGATATGGGGGGGTCCCTGTGGGTGCTATGGGGTGGGAATGGGGGTACAGGGGGGTCCCCAATGTGGGTATAGGGGGATATGGGGGGTCCCTGTGGGTGCTATGGGGTGGGAATGGGGGTACAGGGGGGTCCCCAGGGTGGGTATAGGGGGATATGGGGGTCCCTGTGGGTGCTATGGGGTGGGAATGGGGTACAGGGGGGGGTCCCCAATGTGGGTATAGGGGGGTCTATGGGGATATGGGGGGTTCCTGTGGGTGCTATGGGGTGGGAATGGGGGTACAGGGGGGTCCCCAATGTGGGTATAGGGGGATATGGGGGTCCCTGTGGGTGCTATGGGGTGGGAATGGGGGTACAGGGGGGTCCCCAATGTGGGTATAGGGGGGTCTATGGGGATATGGGGGGGGTCCCTGTGGGTGCTATGGGGTGGGAATGGGGGTACAGGGGGGTCCCCAGTGTGGGTATAGGGGGATATGGGGGTCCCTGTGGGTGCTATGGGGTGGGAATGGGGGGTACATTGGGGTCCCCGATGTGGGTAAAGGGGATATTGGGGGTCCCTGTGGGTGCTATGGGGTGGGGAGGGGGGTACAGGGGGTCCCCAAAGTGGGTATAGGGGGGTCTATGGGGATATGGGGGGGTCCCTGTGGGTGCTATGGGGTGGGGATGGGGGTACAGGGGGGTCCCCAATGTGGATATAGGGGGGTCTATGGGGATATGGGGGGGGTCCCTGTGGGTGCTATGGGGTGGGAATGGGGTACAGGGGGGTCCCCAAGGTGGGTATAGGGGGATATGGGGGTCCCTGTGGGTGCTATGGGGTGGGAATGGGGCTCCCAAGGTGGGTCCAGGGGGGTTCCCTGCGGACATGGGGGGCCTCCCGTGACCCCCACCTCGCTGTGCCCCCCAGGGCGGCCGTGGGGCGAGCGGATCATTGGGGGCACCGAGTGCCCCCTCCTTGGGCACCCCGGGCTGGTGCTGCTGTTCGAGTTCGACCAGCACCAGTGCGGGGGGGCCCTGATCAGCACCCAGTGGGTGCTCAGCGCCGCGCACTGCAGGACCAGGTCAGGCTATGGGGGTCAATGAGGGCTGTGGGGGCAATGGGGGCTATGGGGGCAATGGGGGCTATGGGGGCATTGGGGACAATGGGGGCAATGAGGGCTATGGGGGCGATGGGGGCAATGGGGGCTATGGGGGCTATGGGGGCTATGGGGGCATTGGGGACAATGGGGGCAATGGGGGCAATGAGGACTATGGGGGCTATGGGGGCAATGGGGGCAATGGGGGCTATGGGGGCTATGGGGGCATTGGGGACAATGGGGGCAATGAGGACTATGGGGGCTATGGGGGCAATGGGGGCAATGGGGGCTATGGGGGCTATGGGGGCATTGGGGACAATGGGGGCAATGAGGACTATGGGGGCTATGGGGGCATTGGGGGCAATGGGGGCAATGGGGGCTATGGGGGCTATGGGGGCAATGGGGGCAATGGGGGCTATGGGGGCTATGGGGGCTATGGGGGCATTGGGGACAATGGGGGAAATGAGGACTATGGGGACATTGGGGACAATGGGGACAGTGGGATCAATGGGGAACAATGGGGGCAGTGGGTCAATGGGGGCTATGGGGCAATGGGGACATTGGGAACAATGGGGACAATGGTGGGGATGGGGGCAATGAGGGCAGTGGGGGTAATGGGGACATTGGGGACAATGGGGGCAATGAGGACTATGGGGGCTATGGGGGCAATGGGGGCAATGGGGGCTATGGGGGCTATGGGGGCATTGGGGACAATGGGGGCAATGAGGACTATGGGGGTTATGGGGGCATTGGGGGTAACGGGGGGGAATGCGGACATTGGGGACATTGGGGGTTATGGAGACTTTGGGGGCACTGGGGGCAATTGGGACATTGAGGGCAATGGGGACAATTGGGGCAATAGGAACATTGGGGGTAATGGGGACATTGGGGGCACTGAGGGCAATGGGGACATTGGGGACAATGAGGTCAATGGGGGACAATGGGGGCATTGGGGGCAATGGGGGCTATGGGGGCAATGGGGGTAATGGGGACAATGGGGGCAATGGGGGTTTGGGGGCACTGGGGGCATTGGGGGCAATGGAGACAATGGGGGCAATGGGGACAATGGGGGCAGTGGGGATAATGGGGACATTGGGGGCAATGAGGGCAATGGGGGCAATGGGGACAATGGGGGCTATGGGGACATTGAGGACAATGGGGCGATGTGGGCTATGGGGCAATGGTGGCCATGGGAGCAATGGGGGCAATGGGGACAATGTTGGCAATGGGGGCAATGGGGACATTGGGGTCATTGTGGACAATGGGGACACTGGAGGTACTGGGGGCACGGGGGGCAATAAGGGGAATGGGGGTAGTGGGGCCAATGGGGACAATGGGGACATTGGGGGCAATGAGGGCAATCAGGACAATGGGGACATTGGGGACAATGGGGACAGTGGGATCAATGGGGAACAATGGGGGCAGTGGGTCAATGGGGGCTATGGGGCAATGGGGACATTGGGAACAATGGGGACAATGGTGGGGATGGGGGCAATGAGGGCAGTGGGGGTAATGGGGACATTGGGGACAATAGGGGCAATGAGGACTATGGGGGCTATGGGGGCAATGGGGGCAATGGGGGCTATGGGGGCTATGGGGGCATTGGGGACAATGGGGGCAATGAGGACTATGGGGGCTATGGGGGCATTGGGGGTAACGGGGGGGAATGCGGACATTGGGGACATTGGGGGTTATGGAGACTTTGGGGGCACTGGGGGCAATTGGGACATTGAGGGCAATGGGGACAATTGGGGCAATAGGAACATTGGGGGTAATGGGGACATTGGGGGCACTGAGGGCAATGGGGACATTGGGGACAATGAGGTCAATGGGGGACAGTGGGGGCATTGGGGGCAATGGGGGCAATGGGGGCTATGGGGCCCTGGGGACACTGGGGGCATTGGGGGCAATGGAGACAATGGGGGCAATGGGGGCAATGGGGGTAATGGGGACAATGGGGGCAATGGGGGTTTGGGGGCACTGGGGGCATTGGGGGCAATGGAGACAATGGGGGCATTGGGGACAATGGGGGCAATGGGGACAATGGGGGCAGTGGGGATAATGGGGACATTGGGGGCAAGGAGGGCAATGGGGGCAATGTAGACAATGGGGGCTATGGGGCAATGGGGACATTGGGGACAATGGGGCGATGGGGGCTATGGGAGCAATGGGGGCAATGGGGACAATGTTGGCAATGGGGGCAATGGGGACATTGGGGTCAATGTGGACAATGGGGACACTGGAGGTACTGGGGGCACGGGGGGCAATAAGGGGAATGGGGGTAGTGGGGGCAATGGGGACAATGGGGACATTGGGGGCAATGGAGACAACGAGGACATTGGGGGTATTGGGGGCACGGGGGGCAATAGGGGGGGGATGGGGGTACTGGGGGCAGTGGGGACACTGGGGACATTGGGGGCAATAGGAACAATGGGGGCAATGGGGACATTGGGGACATTTGGGGCACTCAGGGCAATGGGCGCACTGGGGGCAATGGGGACAATGGGGGCAATGGGGACATTGGGGGCAATGGGGACATTGGGGGCAATGGGGGGCAATGGGGACAATGGGGGCAATGGGGACAATGGGGGCAATGGGGACAATGGGGGCAATGGTGGCAATGAGGGCAATAGGGACACTGTGAGCAATGGGGACATTGGGGGCACTGGTGGCAATGGGACCGATCGAGGCAATGGGGGCACTGGGGGCAATGGGGACATTGGGGGCATGGGGACATTGGGGGCAATCGGGACAATGGGGACAATGGGGGCAATGGGACCGATCAGGGCACTGGGGACAGAGGGGCAATGGCGGCAAAGGGTGAGAAGGGGACAATGGGGCAATGGAGACGATGGGGGCAATGGGGGCGATGGGGACAATGGTGACAATGGGGACATTTGGTGCAATGGGGGTAAAGGGGGCACTGGGGACATTGGGGGCACTGGGGGCAATTGGGGCAATGGGGACATTGGGGGCAGTGGGGACAATGGGGGCAATGGGGACATTGGGGGTGATGGGGGCACTGGGGGCAATGGGGACAATGGGGGCAATGGGGGCGATGGGGACATTGGGGGCGATGGGGGCACTGGGGGCAATGGGGCCAATGGGGGCAATGGGGACATTGCGGGCAATGGGGACAATGGGGGCAATGGGGGCGATGGGGACATTGGGAGCAATGGGGGCGATGGGGGTGATGGGGGCAATGGGGACATTGGGGGCAATGGGGGCAATGGGGGTGATGGGGGCAATGGGGACAATGGGGACATTGGGGTCAATGGGGGCAATGGGGGCACTGGGGGCATTGGAGGCAATGGGGACAATGGGGGCAATGGGGACATTGGGGGCACTGGGGGCGATCAGGGTAATGGGGTCAATGGGGACATTGGGGGTGATGGGGACAATGGGGGCGATGGGGACATTGGGGGCGATGGGGACATTGGGGGCGATGGGGACATTGGGGGCGATGGGGGCACCGGGGGCAATGGGGGTACTGGGAGGAACTGGGAGGAACTGGGCTGGGCACTGGAAAGAGAAACTCGGTCACCGTCACCATGCCCCACCCACCACGGCCGTGCCACATGTCCCCACCCCTCGTGTCCCTCTTGTCCCCATCCCTCTTGTCCCCATCTCTCCATGTCCCCATCCCTCCATGACCATGTGCCTTGTGTCCCCATCTCTCCATGTCCCCATCCCTCATGTCCCCATGTCTCCATGACCATGTCACTCATGTCCCCATCCATCCATGGCCATGTCCCCATGTCTCCATGGCCATGTCCCTCATGTCCCCATCCCTTTGTGGCCATGACCCTCTTGTCCCCATCCCCCATGTCCCCATCCCTCATGTCCCCATCCCTCCACGACCATGTGCCTTGTGTCCCCATCTCTCCATGTCCCCATCCATCATGTCCCCGTGTCTCCATGGCCATGTCCCTCATGTCCCCACCCCTCATGTCCCCATCCCTCTTGTTCCCATCCCTCCATGACCACGTCCCTCTTGTCCCCATCCCTCATGTCCCCATCCCTCTTGTTCCCATCCCTCCATGACCACGTCCCTCTTGTCCCCATCCCTCCATGTCCCCATCTCTCCATGTCCCCATCCCTCATGTCCCCATCCCTCCATGACCACGTCCCTCTTGTCCCCATCCCTCTTGTCCCCATCCCTCTTGTCCCCATCCCTCATGTCCCCATCCCTCTTGTCCCCATCCCCCATGTCCCCATCCCTCATGTCCCCATCCCTCTTTGTGTCCCCATCCCTCCACGACCATGTGCCTTGTGTCCCCATCTCTCCATGTCCCCATCCCTCTTGTCCCCATCTCTCCATGTCCCCATCCCTCTTGTCCCCATCCCTCTTGGCCCCATCCCTCCATGACCATGTGCCTTGTGTCCCCACCTCTCCATGTCCCCATCCCTCGTGTCCCCATCCCTCCATGACCACGTCCCTCTTGTCCCCATCCCCCATGTCCCCATCCCTCATGTCCCCATCCCTCTTTGTGTCCCCATCCCTCCACGACCATGTGCCTTGTGTCCCCACCTCTCCATGTCCCCATCCCTCATGTCCCCATCCCTCCATGACCACGTCCCCCATGTCCCCATCCCTCTTGTCCCCATCCCTCTTGTCCCCATCCCTCATGTCCCCATCCCTCTTTGTGTCCCCATCCCTCCACGACCATGTGCCTTGTGTCCCCATCTCTCCATGTCCCCATCCCTCATGTCCCCATCCCTCCATGACCACGTCCCCCATGTCCCCATCCCTCTTGTCCCCACCCTCATGTCCCCATGCCTCTTGGCCCCATCCCTCTTTGTGTCCCCATCCCTCCACGACCATGTGCCTTGTGTCCCCACCTCTCCATGTCCCCATCCCTCATGTCCCCATCCCTCCATGACCACGTCCCTCTTGTCCCCATCCCTCGTGTCCCCATCCCTCCATGACCACGTCCCTCTTGTCCCCACCCCCATGTCCCCATCCCTCTTGTCCCCATCCCTCTTTGTGTCCCCATCCCTCCACGACCATGTCCCTTGTGTCCCCACCTCTCCACGTCCCCATCCCTCACGTCCCAGCCCCACCATGGCCATGTCCTTCACACCCACACCCTCATGCCCACATCCCCCCTATGGCCACGTCCCCGTCCCACGGTGTCCCCTGTCCCCAGCCACATCCAGGTGCGTGCCGGGGAGCACAGCCTGGCCACATTCACGGGGTGGGAGCAGTTTGCCACCGCCGTGGACATCGTGGTCCACCCGGGCTTCAACACCCTGGATGACGACAACTCCTACGCCCACGACCTGATGCTGCTGAGGGTGGAGCCACCCTTCACTGTCACCTCCTTCGTCCAACCCCTGCAGCTCCCCGAGGGACCCCCGGCCACCGGGGACAGCTGCATCGTCATGGGTTGGGGGACAACCACCAGTCCGCAGGGTACGCGGGACCCAGGCGTTCGGGGCGGGTGGTGGCGTCTCTGAGGGTGTTTGGGGATGGAGACCTTGATGTACGTTGGGTTGGGTGGTGGCATCTCCATGGTGTTCGGGGATGGAGACCTTGATGTACGTTGGGTTGGGTGGTGGCATCTCCATGGTGTTCGGGGATGGAGACCTTGATGTACGTTGGGTTGGGTGGTGGCATCTCCATGGTGTTCGGGGATGGATGCGTTGGTGTACGTTGGGTTGGGTGGTGGCATCTCCATGGTGTTCAGGGATGGAGACCTTGATGTACGTTGAGTTGGGTGGTGGCATCTCCATGGTGTTCAGGGATGGAGACCTTGATGTACGTTGGGTTGGGTGGTGGCATCTCCGTGGTGTTCGGGGATGGAGACCTTGATGTACGTTGGGTTGGGTGGTGGCATCTCCATGGTGTTCGGGGATGGAGACCTTGATGTACGTTGGGTTGGGTGGTGGCATCTCCATGGTGTTTGGGGATGGAGACCTTGATGTACGTTGGGTTGGGTGGTGGCATCTCCGTGGTGTTCGGGGATGGAGACCTTGATGTACGTTGAGTTGGGTGGTGGCATCTCCATGGTGTTCGGGGATGGAGACCTTGATGTACGTTGGGTTGGGTGGTGGCATCTCCATGGTGTTCAGGGATGGAGACCTTGATGTACGTTGAGTTGGGTGGTGGCATCTCCATGGTGTTTGGGGATGGATGCGTTGGTGTACGTTGGGTTGGGTGGTGGCATCTCCATGGTGTTCAGGGATGGAGACCTTGATGTACGTTGGGTTGGGTGGTGGCATCTCCATGGTGTTCGGGGATGGAGACCTTGATGCACGTTGGGGTGGGTGGTGGCATCTCCGTGGTGTTCGGGGATGGAGACCTTGATGTACGTTGGGTTGGGTGGTGGCATCTCCATGGTGTTCGGGGATGGAGACCTTGATGTACGTTGGGTTGGGTGGTGGCATCTCCATGGTGTTCGGGGATGGAGACCTTGATGTACGTTGGGTTGGGTGGTGGCATCTCCATGGTGTTTGGGGATGGAGACCTTGATGTACGTTGGGTTGGGTGGTGGCATCTCCATGGTGTTCGGGGATGGAGACCTTGATGTACGTTGGGTTGGGTGGTGGCATCTCCATGGTGTTCGGGGATGGAGACCTTGATGTACGTTGGGTTGGGTGGTGGCATCTCCATGGTGTTTGGGGATGGAGACCTTGATGTACGTTGAGTTGGGTGGTGGCATCTCCATGGTGTTCGGGGATGGAGACCTTGATGTACGTTGGGTTGGGTGGTGGCATCTCCATGGTGTTCGGGGATGGAGACCTTGATGTACGTTGGGGTGGATGGTGGCATCTCCATGGTGTTCAGGGATGGATGCGTTGGTGTACGTTGGGTTGGGTGGTGGCATCTCCATGGTGTTCGGGGATGGAGACCTTGATGCACGTTGGGTTGGGTGGTGGCATCTCCATTGTGTTCGGGGATGGAGACCTTGATGCACGTTGGGTTGGGTGGTGGCATCTCCATGGTGTTCGGGGATGGAGACCTTGATGTACGTTGGGGTGGATGGTGGCATCTCCATGGTGTTCGGGGATGGATGCGTTGGTGTACGTTGGGTTGGGTGGTGGCATCTCCATGGTGTTCGGGGATGGATGCGTTGGTGTACGTTGGGTTGGGTGGTGGCATCTCCATGGTGTTCGGGGATGGAGACCTTGATGCACGTTGGGTTGGGTGGTGGCATCTCCATTGTGTTCGGGGATGGAGACCTTGATGCACGTTGGGTTGGGTGGTGGCATCTCCATGGTGTTCGGGGATGGAGACCTTGATGTACGTTGGGTTGGGTGGTGGCATCTCCATGGTGTTCAGGGATGGAGACCTTGATGTACGTTGGGTTGGGTGGTGGCATCTCCATGGTGACCTCAAGCTTCCTTGGTTTGGGTGGTGGCATCTCCATGGTCCCTGACCCCGGTGGTCCACGTGTGTCCCCAGAGTCCTACCCCGACACCCCCCAGTGCGTGAACGTCACCGTGGTGAGTGACACCGCCTGCCAGACGGCCTATGGCACCAAGGTCACCGAGGACATGCTGTGCGCCGGCGTGGACGGGGGCGGCAAGGACTCCTGCCAGGTACCGCCATGTCCCCACGTCCCATCACCACATCTCCATGTCCCATCACCACATCACAATGTCCACATGTCCCATCACCACGTCCCCATGTCCCATCACCATGTCCCCTCTCCATGTTCTACAGCCACATCTCCATGTTCTACAGCCACATCTCCATGTCCCACCACCACATCTCCATGTCCCATCACCATGGCCCCATGTCCCCTCTCCATGTTCTACAGCCACATCTCCACGTCCCATCACCACATCTCCATGTCCCATCACGTCCCCATGTCCCCTCTCCATGTTCTACAGCCACATCCCCATGTCCCATCATCACATCCCCATGTCCCATCACCATGTCCCCATGTTCCACCACCACATCTCCATGTCCCATCACCATGGCCCCATGTCCCCTCTCCATGTTCTGCAGCCACATCTCCATGTCCCTTCACCACGTCCCCATGTCCCACCACCACATCTCCATGTCCCATCACATTCCCATGTTCCCTCACCATGTTCTACAGCCACATCCCCATGTCCCATCACCATGGCCCCATGTCCCCTCTCCATGTTCTACAGCCACATCTCCATGTTCTACAGCCACATCCCCATGTCCCATCACCATGGCCCCATGTCCCCTCTCCATGTTCTACAGCCACATCTCCATGTTCTACAGCCACATCCCTATGTCCCATCACCACATCCCCATGTCCCATCACGTCCCCATGTCCCCTCACCATGTTCTACAGCCACATCCCCATGTCCCATCACCATGTCCCCACGTCTCATCACCATGTCCACATGTCCCTTCACCATGTCCCCATGTCCTCTCTCCATGTTCTACAGCCACATCCCCATGTCCCACCACCACATCCCTATGTGCCATCACCATGTCCCCATGTCCCATCATCACATCTCCATGTCCCATCACGTCCCCATGTCCCCTCACCATGTTCTACAGCCACATCCCCATGTCCCTTCTCCATGTCCCACACCACGTCCCCATGTTCCATCACGTCCCCATGTCCCATCACCACATCTCCATGTTCCATCACGTCCCCATGTCCCATCACCACATCTCCATGTCCCATCACCTTGTCCCCATGTCCCACCACCACATCTCCATGTCCCATCGCCTTGTCCCCATGTCCCACAGCCACGTCCCCCCTTGTGCCCCGAGCTTTGAGATGTAGCTGTGTCCCCATGTCCCACCACCTCGTCCCCACGTCCCACGTCCACCCCCTTTTGGTCCCCCTTGTCCCTTGGGCTGTGACGTGTGGCCACATGTCCCACCCCTCCGTCCCCACCTCCCGTGGTCACCTCGTCCCACTGAAACCCCCCAGAACCATGTCCCTTTGGTCCCCTGGGCTTCAGGACATGACCGTGTCCCACGTCCCCATGTCCTATGGTCACCTCTCTTCAGCCCCTGCCACCCCACCCTGGTCACCTCACTGTCCCTGGGTCTCAGGGGCAGAGGTCCCCACTGGTGGCCATGTGTCCCCTCCCTGACCAGGGTCTGTGACCGAGGTCCTGTCACGGTCCCTTTTGTCCCCAGGGTGACTCGGGGGGACCTCTGGTGTGTGACGAGGTCCTGCAGGGCATTGTGTCCTGGGGTGACTACCCCTGTGGGCAGGATGGGAGGCCGGGGGTCTACAGCCTGGTCTACAGCTACCTGCCCTGGATCCTGGAGACCATCGGGGACACCTGAGACCTCCTCGGTCAACCATGGACCCACCAACCCTGCCATGGACCCACCAACCCAACTATGGACCCACCAACCCAACCATGGACCCAGCAACCCAACCATGGACCCACCAACCTAACCATGGACCCAGCAACCCAACCATGCACCCACCAACCCTGCCATGGACCCACCAACCCTGCCATGGACCCACCAACCCAACTATGGACCCACCAACCCAACCATGGACCCAGCAACCCAACCATGGACCCACCAACCCTGCCATGGACCCACCAACCCTGCCATGGACCCATCAACTCAACCATGGACCCATCAACCCAACCATGGAGCCATCAACCCAATCATGGAGCCATCAAACCTGTCATGGACCCACCAACCCAACCATGGACCCATCGACCCTGCCATGGACCCACCAACCCAACCATGGACCCATCGACCCTGCCATGGACCCACCAACCCAGCCATGAACCCACCAACCCTGCCATGGACCCACCAACCCAACCATGGACCCACCAACCCAACCATGGACCCACCAACCCTGCCATGGACCCACCAACCCAACCATGGACCCACCAATCCAACCATGGACCCACCAACCCAACCATGGACCCACCAACCCAACCATGAACCCACCAACCCAACCATGAACCCACCAACCCAATCATGGACCCATCAACTCAACCATGGACCAATCAACCCCATCATGGACCCATCAAACCCGTCATGGACCCACCAACCCAACCATGGACCCATCAACCCAACCATGGACCCACCAACCCAACCATGGACCTGCCAACCCAACCATGGACCCACCAACCCTGCCATGGACCCACCAACCCTGCCATGGACCCACCAACCCAACCACAGACCCATCAACTCTGCCATGGACCGTCCAACCCACCCATGGTCCCACCAACCCAACCATAGACCCATCGACCCCAACGCAGACCCCCCATGACTGGGTTGACCCCCACCATGGCCATTCTGACCCACTGTGGGTTCCACCACGGACACTCTGATGCCACCAGAGATGGACCAAGCCCACCATGACTGGGTTGTCTCCACCATAGACCACACCATAGAGAGACAAAGCCCACCAGAGATGGACCAACCCCACCATAGACCCCACCATGGACCAGACTGATCCCATCATGGTTGGGTTGACCTCACCATGGATGGACCGACCCCACCATTGACCTCACCATGGATGGACCAACCCACCATGGACCAGACTGATCCCATCATGGTTGGGTTGACCTCACCATGGATGGACCGACCCCACCATTGACCCCACCATGGATGGACCAACCCACCATGGACCAGACTGATCCCATCATGGTTGGGTTGACCTCACCATGGATGGACCGACCCCACCATTGACCCCACCATGATGGACCGAACCCACCACAGACCCCACCATGATGGACCAACCCCACCATAGACCCCACCATGATGGATCAAACCCACCACAGACCCCACCATGATGGATCAAACCCACCATTGACCCCACCATGATGGACCGAACCCACCATAGACCCCACCATGATGGACCGAACCCACCACAGACCCCACCATGATGGACCGAACCCACCATAGACCCCACCATGATGGACCGAACCCACCACAGACCCCACCATGATGGACCAACCCCACCATAGACCCCACCATGATGGACCGAACCCACCACAGACCCCACCATGATGGATCAAACCCACCATAGACCCCACCATGATGGACCAAACCCACCACAGACCCCACCATGATGGACCGAACCCACCATTGACCCCACCATGATGGACCGAACCCACCACAGACCCCACCATGATGGACCAACCCCACCATAGACCCCACCATGATGGACCAACCCCACCATAGACCCCACCATGATGGACCGAACCCACCACAGACCCCACCATGATGGATCAAACCCACCACAGACCCCACCATGATGGATCGAACCCACCACAGACCCCACCATGATGGATCGAACCCACCATAGACCCCACCATGATGGATCGAACCCACCACAGACCCCACCATGATGGATCGAACCCACCACAGACCCCACCATGATGGATCGAACCCACCACAGACCCCACCATGATGGATCGAACCCACCATAGACCCCACCATGATGGACCGAACCCACCATAGACCCCACCATGATGGATCAAACCCACCATAGACCCCACCATCGTTGGGTTGACCCCCTGTAGACGCCACCATCGTTGGGTTGACCCCCCGTAGACGCCACCATGGGCGTCCCATCCCCACCCGTGACCCCCAACCCCCACCCAGACCCCCATCCCACCCCAATAAACCCCCCACCCAGCATCTCCAGAACCTCGTGGGGTGGCGAATGGGGCCAAATGGGGAGCAAAAATGCGCTGAGTCAGCGGATGGGGGGGGAGGCGTTGAGTCAACGGGGCCAATGGTGGCCCCGCCCCGGCTTCGTTAGGGGGTAATTAGGGCAGATAACGAGGCCAGAGGGAAACTGAGGCCCGGGGGCCAGGGTGGCCACCATGGAGCTTCGGCAAAGCCGCGTCGGGAGGGGACCCAGGCGTCCTGGCACCCGCGAACGCCCCGATCCGCCCCGGGGTGCTGGCAGCGGACCCAGGCGTCCGGGAATCGCCTCCTCCCCCACCCCGGCCCGGATCAACTGGGAGATCTTGGGACCTGGAATGGGGAGAACTGGGAGTAACTGGGGGGCTCGGATGCCTGGGTCCCCTGGGGGGACATAGGGGTGACCCGGACGCCTGGGTCCCCTGGGGTTATTGGGGGGACCCGGATGCCTGGGTCCCCTGGGGTTATTGAGGGGACGTGGGGGGCACCCGGACGCCTGGGTCCCCTGGGGTTATTGGGGGGACCCGGATGCCTGGGTCCCCTGGGATTATTGGGGGGACATGGGGGGTGCAGGTCCCGGATGCCTGGGTCCCCTGGGGTTATTGGGGGGACGTGGGGGGTGACCCGGATGCCTGGGTCCCCTGGGGTTATTGAGGGGACGTGGGGGGCACCCGGACGCCTGGGTCCCCTGGGGTTACTGGGGGGACCCGGATGCCTGGGTCCCCTGGGGTTATTGGGGGGACATGGGGGGTGCAGGTCCCGGATGCCTGGGTCCCCTGGGGTTATTGGGGGGACGTGGGGGGTGACCCGGATGCCTGGGTCCCCTGGGGTTATTGAGGGGACGTGGGGGGCACCCGGACGCCTGGGTCCCCTGGGGTTATTGGGGGGACCCGGATGCCTGGGTCCCCTGGGATTATTGGGGGGACATGGGGGGTGCAGGTCCCGGATGCCTGGGTCCCCTGGGGTTACTGGGGGGACGTGGGGGGTGACCCGGACGCCTGGGTCCCCTGGGGTTATTGGGAGGGACGTGGGGGGCACTCGGACGCCTGGGTCCCCTAGAGGGACAGAGGGGTGACCCGGATGCCTGGGTCCCCTGGGGTTATTGAGGGGACACGGGGGGCACCCGGATGCCTGGGTCCCCTGGGGTTATTGAGGGGACGTGGGGGGCACCCGGACGCCTGGGTCCCCTGGGGTTACTGGGGGGACGTGGGGGGTGACCCGGACGCCTGGGTCCCCTGGGGTTACTGGGGGGACCCGGATGCCTGGGTCCCCTGGGGTTATTGGGGGGACATGGGGGGTGACCCGGACGCCTGGGTCCCCTGGGATTCCCCTTCCCCCATCCCTGGCCCCACCCCGATGCCAGGGGCGGGACCACGTGACCCGGCCCCTCCCACTCGGTGACAAAACCCCCACCCCCCAGCGCCACCCGTGGGCACCCGGAGGCTGCGACGGGACACGGGGACACGAGAGGTGACACGGGGACACGGGGGGGGACACGGGGGACACGGGGGACACGGGGGACACGGGGGACACGGGGACACGGGGGGGGACACGGGGGACACGGGGGACACGGGGACACGGGGGGGGACACGGGGGACACGGGGGGGCACATGGGAGGGGACACGGGAGGGGACACGGGGGACACGGGGGGGAGGAAATGGGGAGGAAGAGGAGGAAATGGGGAGAAGGGGAGGAAGGGAAGGGGTGGAAGAGGAAGAGGAGGAAGGGAAGGGGGTGGAAATAGGAAGAGGAGGAGGAAGGGAAGGAAATAGGGAGGGGGAGAAAAGGGAAGGGGTGGAAATAGGAAGAGAAGGAGGAAGGGAAGGAAATAGGGAGGAGGGAGAAAAGGAAGGGGGTGGAAATAGGAAGAGAAGGAGGAAGAAAAGGAAATAGGAAGAAGATGAGGAAGGGAAGGAAATAGGGAGGGGGAAGAAAAGGGAAGGGGGTGGAAATAGGAAGAGAAGGAGGAAGGGAAGGAAATAGGGAGGAGGGAGAAAAGGAAGGGGGTGGAAATAGGAAGAGAAGGAGGAAGAAAAGGAAATAGGAAGAAGATGAGGAAGGGAAGGAAATAGGGAGGGGGGAGAAAAGGGAAGGGGGTGGAAATAGGAAGAGAAGGAGGAAGGGAAGGGGGTGGAAATAGGAAGAGGAGGAGGAAGGGAAGGAAATAGAGAGGAGGGAGGGAAGGGAAGGAAATAGGAAGAGAAGGAGGAAGGGAAGGAAATAGGGAGGAGGGAGAGAAGGAAGGGGGTGGAAATAGGAAGAGGAGGAGGAAGGGAAGGAAATAGAGAGGAGGGAGGGAAGGGAAGGAAATAGGAAGAGAAGGAGAAAGGGAAGGAAATAAGGAGGAGGGAGAAAAGGGAAGGGGGTGGAAATAGGAAGAGGAGGAGGAAGGGAAGGGGGTGGAAATAGGAAGAGAAGGAGGAGGGGAAGGAAATAGGAAGAAGATGAGGAAGGGAAGGAAATAGGGAGGAGGGAGAGAAGGAAGGGGGTGGAAATAGGAAGAGGAGGAGGAAGGGAAGGAAATAGAGAGGAGGGAGGGAAGGGAAGGAAATAGGAAGAGAAGGAGAAAGGGAAGGAAATAGGGAGGAGGGAGAAAAGGGAAGGGGGTGGAAATAGGAAGAGGAGGAGGAAGGGAAGGAAATAGGGAGGGGGGAGAAAAGGAAGGGGGTGGAAATAGGAAGGGGGAAGGGAAGGGAAGGGAAGGGAAGGGAAGGGAAGGGAAGGGAAGGGAAGGGAAGGGAAGGGAAGGGAAGGGAAGGGAAGGGAAGGGAAGGGAAGGGAAGGGAAGGGAAGGGAAGGGAAGGGAAGGGAAGGGAAGGGAAGGGAAGGGAAGGGAAGGGAGGGGAAGGGAAGGGAAGGGAAGGGAAGGGAAGGGAAGGGAAGGGAAGGGAAGGGAAGGGAAGGGAAGGGAAGGGAAGGGAAGGGAAGGGAAGGGAAGGGAAGGGAAGGGAAGGGAAGGGAAGGGAAGGGAAGGGAAGGGAAGTAACGAGGACGGAAGTGGGAGAGGAGGAAGGAAGGAAGGAGGGATGGAAAGGGAAGCAACAAGGACGGAAGTGTGGGAGGAGGAAGGGGGAAGGAAGGAGGAAAGAGGGAGGAAGGGAACGGGATGGAAAGAGGAAGAAAAGGGGGAAGGAAGGGAGGAGGATGGAAGGGGGAAGGAAGGAAAAGGGGAGGAAGAAGGGAAGGAAACTGGGACACACAGGGGACACCAGGATGTGGGGACACCAGGACCCCCCTCGTGTCCCCCCAGGCCATGGAGCTGCTGCCCCACACGCTGCTGCTGCTGCTGCTGCTGGCGGGTACGTGGGGACACACGCGGCCCCTCATGTCCCCGTGTCCCCCTGTCCCCAGATCCCCATGTCCCCATATCCCATATCCCCATGTCCCATGTCCCATGTCCCCGCAGGTGTCTCTTGGGGACAGTCCCCCGTTGGTGTCCCCGGTGACAACGACCGCATCATCGGGGGGTACCCGTGTGTCCCCCTGTCCCCATATCCCCCTGTCCCCATGTCCCCATGTCCCACATCCCCATATCCCATATGCCCCCTGTCCCATGTCCCATGTCCCATGTCCCCGCAGGTGTCTCTTGGGGACAGTCCCCCGTTGGTGTCCCCGGTGACCACGACCGCATCATCGGGGGGTACCCGTGTGTCCCCCTGTCCCCATATCCCCATGTCCCACATCCCCATGTCCCACATCCCCATATCCCCACATCCCCATATCCCATGTCCCATGTCCCATGTCCCATGTCCCCGCAGGTGTCTCTTGGGGACAGTCCCCCTGTGCTGTCCCCGGTGACCACGACCGCATCATCGGGGGGTACCCGTGTGTCCCCCTGTCCCATATCCCCCTGTCCCCATATCCCCATGTCCCACATCCCCATATCCCCACATCCCCATGTCCCATGTCCCGTGTCCCATGTCCCCGCAGGTGTCTCTTGGGGACAGTCCCCCGTTGGTGTCCCCGGTGACCACGACCGCATCATCGGGGGGTACCTGTGTGTCCCCCTGTCCCCATATCCCCCTGTCCCCATATCCCCATGTCCCATATCCCCACATCCCCATATCCCCATGTCCCATGTCCTGTGTCCCATGTCCCCGCAGGTGTCTCTTGGGGACAGTCCCCCGTTGGTGTCCCCGGTGACAACGACCGCATCATCGGGGGGTACCCGTGTGTCCCCCTGTCCCCATATCCCCCTGTCCCCATATCCCCATGTCCCATATCCCCACATCCCCACATCCCCATGTCCCATGTCCCCTGTCCCATGTCCCCGCAGGTGTCTCTTGGGGACAGTCCCCCATTGGTGTCCCCGGTGACCACGACCGCATCATCGGGGGGTACCCGTGTGTCCCCCTGTCCCATATCCCCCTGTCCCATATCCCCATATCCCCCTGTCCCACATCCCCACATCCCCATATCCCCATATCCCATATCCCCATGTCCCATGTCCCATGTCCCATGTCCCCGCAGGTGTCTCTTGGGGACAGTCCCCCGTTGGTGTCCCCGGTGACCACGACCGCATCATCGGGGGGTACCCGTGTGTCCCCCTGTCCCAGCCCTGGCAGGTGCTCATCTACGCCCCCGTGCGCTGCGGGGGGGTCCTGGTCAGCGACACCTGGGTGCTGTCGGCCGCCCATTGTAACCGCAGGTGGGGACACCGCGGGGACACCGGGGGGGACAACATGGACCACGCTATGGGGACACAGGGTGGGGATGGGGGATGGCCTGTGGGGACACTGCACGGGGATGGGGACACCGCGGGGGACACGGTGTGGGGGTGGGGACACCATGGGGATGGGGACACCATGGGGATGGGGTCACCCATGGGGACACCCCATAGGGACACAGTGTGGGGATGGGGACACCATGGGGACACTGGGGGACACTATGGGGACACTATGGGGACACCAGGGGGACACCAGGGGGACACCATGGGGACACCCATGGCAATGGGGACACCCATGGGGACACAGTGCGGGGATGGGGACACTGGGGGGGACACAGTGTGGGGATGGGGACACCCTGGGGACACTGGGGGACACTGTGGGGACACCCATGGGGACACCAGGGGGACACCAGGGGGACACCCGGGGGACACCCATGGCAATGGGGACACCCATGGGGACACAGTGTGGGGATGGGGACACTGGGGGACACTGTGGGGACACCAGGGGGACACCATGGGGACATCCATGGCAATGGGGACACCCATGGGGACACCCATGGGGACACAGTGCGGGGATGGGGACATTGGGGGGGACACAGTGTGGGGATGGGGACACCATGGGAACACCATGGGGACAGTGGTGGGGACACCATGTAGGGATGGGGACACTGGGGGACACCGTGGGGACACCCATGGCAATGGGGACACCCATGGGGACACAGTGCGGGGATGGGGACACTGGGGGGGACACAGTGTGGGGATGGGGACACCATGGGAACACCATGGGGACAGTGGTGGGGACACCATGTGGGGATGGGGACACTGGGGGACACCATGGGGACACCATGGGGACACCCATGGCAATGGGGACACCCATGGGGACACCCCATGGGGACACAGTGCGGGGATGGGGACATTGGGGGACACCCCATGGGGACACAGTGTGGGATGGGGACACTGGGGGACACTGTGGGGACACCATGGGGACACCCATGGGGACACCAGGGGGACACCGTGGGGACATCACGGGGATGGGGACACTATTGGGGATGGGGACACAATGGGGATGGGGACACCATGGGGATGGGGACACTGTGGGGGACACGGTCTGGGGGTGGGGACACCATGGGGACACCCCATAGGGACACAGTGTGGGGATGGGGACACTGGGGGACACTGTGGGGACACTATGGGGACACCCATGGGGACACCAGGGGGACACCCATGGCAATGGGGACACCCATGGGGACACAGTGCGGGGATGGGGACACTGTGGGGGACACAGTGCGGGGATGGGGACACCATGGGAACACCATGGGGACAGTGGTGGGGACACCATGTGGGGATGGGGACACTGGGGGACACCATGGGGACACCATGGGGACACCCATGGCAATGGGGACACCCATGGGGACACCCCATGGGGACACAGTGCGGGGATGGCGACATTGGGGGACACCCCATGGGGACACAGTGTGGGATGGGGACACTGGGGGACACTGTGGGGACACCATGGGGACACCCATGGGGACACCAGGGGGACACCGTGGGGACATCACGGGGATGGGGACACTATTGGGGATGGGGACACAATGGGGATGGGGACACTGGGGCGACAGCGCGGGGACACCATGGGGACACCCATAGGGACACAGTGTGGGGATGGGGACACTGGGGGACACTGTGGGGACACTATGGGGACACCCAATGGGACAACAGGGGGACATCCATGGCAATGGGGACACCCATGGGGACAAAGTGCGGGGATGGGGACACCATGGGAACACCATGGGGACAGTGGTGGGGACACCATGTGGGGATGGGGACACTGGGGGACACCGTGGGGACACCAGGGGGACACCAGGGGGACGCCGCGGGGACACCGTGGGGACACCCATGGCAACGGGGACACCCATGGGGACAACAGGGGGACACTGCGGGGACACCATGGGGACACCCATGGCAATGGGGACACCCATGGGGACACAGTGTGGGGATGGGGACACTGGGGGACACCCCATGGGGACACAGTGCAGGGATGGGGACACCATGGGGACACCATGGGGACACTGGGAGGACACCATGAGGGAGACATCACATGGGGATGGGGACACCACGGGGACACCACGGGGACACCATGGGGACACTGGGGGGGACACCGCGTGGGGATGGGGACACCATGGGGTCACCCATGGGGACACCCCATGAGAATGGGGACACCATGGGGACACCATGGGGACACCATGGGGACACAGTGTGGGGGTGGGGACACAATGTGGCGATGTCCCCAACCCTCTGTCCACCCCCACGTCCTCTCAATGTCCCCACGTCCCCCACTGTCCCCACACCCCCCCCACTGTCCCCATGTCCCCCACTGTCCCCATGTCCCCACATCCCCCCAATGTCCCCACATCCCCCCACTGTCCCCATATCCCCCACTGTCCTCATGTCCCTCATTGTCCCCATGTCCCCCCATATCCCCACATCCCCCAATGTCCCCCCATCCCCCCATTGTCCCCACTGTCCCCGTGTCTCCCCCACTGTCCCCATGTCCCCACATCCCCCCAATGTCCCCATGTCCTCCACTGTCCCTGTGTTCCCCCCACTGTCCCCATGTCCCCCGCTTCCCCCCATGTCTCCACTGTCCCCATGTCCCCCACATCCCCCAATGTCCCCATGTCCCCCACATCCCCCCATATCCCCACATCTCCCCAGTGTCCCCACGTCCCCCATTGTCCCCATGTCCCCCATTGTCCCCATGTCCCCACATCCCCCCAATGTCCCCCCATCCCCCCAATGTCCCCCCATCCCCCCATTGTCCCCAATGTCCCTGTGTCCCCCCATTGTTCCCACTGTCCCCATGTCCCCCATTGTCCCCATGTCCCCACATCCCCCCAATATCCCCATGTCCCCCACTGTCCTCATTGTCCCCATGTCCCCCCATATCCCCACATCCCCCCATATCCCCACGTCCCCCCATTGTCCCCCCATCCCCCCATTGTCCCCACTGTCCCCATATCCCCCCACTGTCCCCATGTCCCCACGTCCCCCCAATGTCCCCCCATCCCCCCATTGTCCCCAATGTCCCTGTGTCCCCCCATTGTTCCCACTGTCCCCACGTCCCCCATTGTCCCCATGTCCCCACATCCCCCCAATATCCCCATGTCCCCCACTGTCCTCATGTCCCTCATTGTCCCCATGTCCCCCCATATCCCCACATCCCCCCATATCCCCACATCCCCCCATTGTCCCCCCATCCCCCCATTGTCCCCACTGTCCCTGTGTCCCCCCACTGTCCCCATGTCCCCACTGTCCCCACTTCCCCCCATGTCCCCACATCCTCCACTGTCCCTGTGTCCCCCCCAATGTCCCCATCTCCCCACTGTCCCCACATCCCCCATTGTCCCCATGTCCCCCACATTCCCCCAATGTCCCCACATCCCCCACTGTCCCCATGTCCCCACATCCCCCCAATGTCCCCACATCCCCCCAATGTCCCCATGTCCCCCACTGTCCCCACATCCCCCCATATCCCCACGTCCCCCCAATGTCCCCCCATCCCCCCATTGTCCCCACTGTCCCCGTGTCCCCGCAATGTCCCCATGTCCCCCACTGTCCTCATGTCCCTCATTGTCCCCATGTCCCCCCATATCCCCACATCCCCCCATATCCCCATGTCCCCCAATGTCCCCCCATCCCCCCATTGTCCCCATGTCCCCCACATCCCCCCAATGTCCCCACATCCCCCACTGTCCCCACGTCCCCCATTGTCCCCATGTCCCCACATCCCCCCAATATCCCCATGTCCCCCACTGTCCTCATTGTCCCCATGTCCCCCCATATCCCCACATCCCCCCATATCCCCACGTCCCCCCATATCCCCACGTCCCCCCAATGTCCCCCCATCCCCCCATTGTCCCCATGTCCCCGCAATGTCCCCACGTCCCCCATTGTCCCCATGTCCCCGCAGAGGGCTGCGCCTCCTCCTGGGGGAGAGCGACCTGCAGCGGCGGGAGGGGACGGAGCAGGAGCGCCGGGGGGCGCTGAGGATCCCCCACCCCAACTACGACCCCTCCACGCTGCAGCACGACCTCCTATTGGTCAGGCTGGACCGCCCCGCCCAGCTGGGCCGCGCCGTGCGGCCCCTGCCCCTCCCCCGCGCCTGCGCCCCCTCCGGCGCCACCTGCCTGGTGTCGGGATGGGGGACGATCACCAGTCCCCAAGGTGAGCCCTGCGACCCAGAGGGACCTTGTAGTAAACCCATAGTAACCCCATAGGAGGCTGGGGATGGTCACCAGTCCCCAAGGTGAGCCCTGCGACCCATAGGGACCTTGTAGTAAACCTATAGTAACCCCATAGTAACCCTGTAGTAACCCTATAGTAGGCTGGGGAACGTCAGCAGTCCCCAAGGTGAGCCCTGTGACCCATAGGGACCTTGTAGTAACCCCATAGTAACCCTGTAGTAACCCTATAGTAGGTTGGGGGACGTCAGCAGTCCCCAAGGTGAGCCCTGTGACCCATAGGGACCTTGTAGTAAACCTATAGTAACCCCATAGTAACCCTATAGTAGGTTTGGGACAGTCACCAGTCCCCAAGGTGAGCCCTGCGACTCATAGGGACCCTGTAGGAAACATATAGTAACCCCATAGTAACCCTGTAGTAACCCCATAGCAACCCTGTAGTAACCCCATAGTAACCCTATAGTAGGTTGGGGACAGTCACCAGTCCCCAAGGTGAGCCCTGGACCTTGTAGTAACCTTGTAGTAAACCCATAGTAACCCCATGGGAGGCTGGGGACGGTCACCAGTCCCCAAGGTGAGCCCTGGACCTTGTAGTAACCTTGTAGTAAACCCATAGTAACCCCATAGTAGGCTGGGGATGGTCACCAGTCCCCAAGGTGAGCCCTGCGACCCAGAGGGACCTTGTAGTAAACCTATAGTAACCCCATAGTAACCCTGTAGTAACCCTATAGTAGGTTGGGGAACGTCAGCAGTCCCCAAGGTGAGCCCTGCGACCCATAGTAACCTTGTAGAAAACCCATAGTAACCCCATAGGAGGCTGGGGATGGTCACCAGTCCCCAAGGTGAGCCCTGGACCTTGTAGTAACCTTGTAGTAAACCCATAGTAACCCCATAGGAGGCTGGGGATGGTCACCAGTCCCCAAGGTGAGCCCTGCGACCCAGAGGGACCTTGTAGTAAACCTATAGTAACCCCATAGTAACCCTGTAGTAACCCTATAGTAGGTTGGGGAACATCAGCAGTCCCCAAGGTGAGCCCTGTGACCCATAGGGACCTTGTAGTAAACCTATAGTAACCCCATAGTAGGTTTGGGACAGTCACCAGTCCCCAAGGTGAGCCCTGCGACCCAGAGGGACCTTGTAGTAAACCTATAGTAACCCCATAGTAACCCTGTAGTAACCCTATAGTAGGTTGGGGAACGTCAGCAGTCCCCAAGGTGAGCCCTGCGACCCATAGGGACCTTGTAGTAAACCTATAGTAACCCTGTAGTAACCCCATAGTAGGCTGGGGTTGGTCACCAGTCCCCAAGGTGAGCCCTGCGACCCAGAGGGACCTTGTAGTAAACCCATAGTAACCCCATAGTAGGCTGGGGATGGTCACCAGTCCCCAAGGTGAGCCCTGGACCTTGTAGTAACCTTGTAGTAAACCCATAGTAACCCCATAGTAGGCTGGGGATGGTCACCAGTCCCCAAGGTGAGCCCTGCGACCCATAGGGACCTTGTAGTAAACCTATAGTAACCCCATAGTAACCCTGTAGTAACCCTATAGTAGGCTGGGGAACGTCAGCAGTCCCCAAGGTGAGCCCTATGAGCAACCTATGAGTAACCTATGAGCAACCTATAAGTCACCTATGAGCAACCTGTAACCTATGAGTAACCTATGGGTAACCTGCGAGCTACCTATGAGCAACCTATGAGTAACCTATGAGTAACCTATGGGTAACCTGTGAGCTACCTATGAGCAACCTATGAGTAACCTATGAGCAACCTATAAGTCATCTATGAGCTACCTATAAGTGACCTATGAGCTACCTATGAGCAACCTGTAACCTATGAGTAACCTATGGGTAACCTGTGAGCTCCCTATGAGCAACCTATGAGTAACCTATGAGCAACCTATAAGTCACCTATGAGCTCCCTATGAGCAACCTGTAACCTATGAGTAACCTGTGAGCAACCTATGAGTAACCTACGGGCAACCTATGAGTAACCTATGAGCACCCTGTAACCTATGGGCAACCTATGAGTAACCTATGGGCAACCTATGAGTAACCTATGAGCACCCTGTAACCTATGGGCAACCTATGAGTAACCTATGGGCAACCTATGAGTAACCTATGAGCACCCTGTAACCTCTGAGCAACCTATGAGTAACCTATGGGCAACCTATGAGCAACCTGTAACCTACAGGCAACCTACGGGCAACCTATGAGTAACCTATGAGTAACCTATGAGTAACCTATGAGTAACCTATGAGTAACCTATGAGTAACCTATGAGTAACCTATGAGTAAGGCCAGGCTGACCCCGGCAGCCCCCCGGGGGTGTCCCGGCCACCCTGACCCCCTCCCCTCCTCCCTCCCCCCCCCAGTGACCCTCCCCCGTCACCTGATCTGCGCCTACGTCACCGTGCTCTCGGAGGCCGAATGTCGCCGCGCGTACCCCCAGCGCGTCACCCCCCAGATGCTCTGCGCCGGGGTGAGCGACCGGCGCACCGACTCCTGCCAGGTAACGGGGGGGGGACCCCAAATCCCACCCCCAAACCCACCCTGAGAAAAGGGACCCTCCCCAAGTCCCCCCATCCCCACCACAAACAAGGAGCCTTGGCCCAAGGGGAACCTCAAGTTCTCAAGACCCCCCAATGTGGTTCCCCACCCATTCCCACCCCAAGGACCCCCCCAGATCTACGTGTCCCCCCCAAATCTATGTGTCCCCCCCATATCTACGTGACCCCCAACTCCCATCCCCCCAGACTCAAGGTCTCTTGGTGTCCCCCCATCCCCACGTGTCCTCCAGCCCAAGAACCTCCTCCCCCATTGGCTCAATGTCACCTCCACGTGTCCCCCAACCCCACATAGGGGGGTCCCCAACTTCGTGTCCCCCCCCATATGGTGACCCCTCCCAGGTAACCCAGCGAGACCCCAAATCCAGCCCCAGAACCCCCATGGTCACCCCAACATGGCCAAGGAGCCTCCATGGTTGACCCAAGAGGAACCTCAAGTTCTCAAGAACCCCCAATGTGGTTCCCCACCCATTCCCACCCCAAGGACCCCCCCAGATCTACGTGTCCCCCCCAAATCTACGTGTCCCCCCCATATCTACGTGACCCCCAACTCCCATCCCCCCAGACTCAAGGTCTCTTGGTGTCCCCCCATCCCCACGTGTCCTCCAGCCCAAGAACCTCCTCCCCCATTGGTTCAACATCACCTCCACGTGTCCTCCAACCCTCGGGGGGGTCCCCAACTTTGTGCCCCCCCCATAGGGCCACACCTGCAAAGGAACCCAGGGGGACCCCAAATCCCAACCCATATACCCCCAAAACTCCCCATGGTCACCCCAACATGGCCAAGGAGCCTCCATGGTTGACCCAAGAGGAACCTCAAGTTCTCAAGACCCCCCAATGTGGTTCCCCACCCATTCCCACCCCAAGGACCCCCCCAGATCTACGTGTCCCCCCCATATCTACGTGTCCCCCCCATATCTACGTGACCCCCAACTCCCATCCCCCCAGACTCAAGGTCTCTTGGTGTCCCCCCATCCCCACGTGTCCTCCAGCCCAAGAACCTCCTCCCCCATTGGTTCAACGTCACCTCCACGTGTCCCCCAACCCCACATAGGGGGGTCCCCAACTTCGTGTCCCCCCCCATAGGGTGACACCTCCCAGGTAACCCAGGGAGACCCCAAATCCAGCCCCAGAACCCCCATGGTCACCCCAACATGGCCAAGGAGCCTCCATGGTTGGCCCAAGAGGAACCTCAAGTTCTCAAGACCCCCCAATGTGGTTCCCCACCCATTGCCACCCCAAGGACCCCCCCAGATCTACGTGTCCCCCCCATATCTACGTGACCCCCAACTCCCATCCCCCCAGACTCAAGGTCTCTTGGTGTCCCCCCATCCCCACGTGTCCTCCAGCCCAAGAACCTCCTCCCCCATTGGTTCAACGTCACCTCCACGTGTCCCCCAACCCCACATAGGGGGGTCCCCAACTTTGTGCCCCCCCATAGGGCCACACCTGCAAAGGAACCCAGGGGGACCCCAAATCCCAACCCATATACCCCCAAAACTCCCCATGGTCACCCCAACATGGCCAAGGAGCCTCCATGGTTGACCCAAGAGGAACCTCAAGTTCTCAAGACCCCCCAATGTTATCCCCCCCATTCCCACCCCAAGGACCCCCAGATCTATGTGTCCCCCCCATATCTACGTGACCCCCAACTCCCATCCCCCCAGACTCAAGGTCTCTTGGTGTCCCCCCATCCCCACGTGTCCTCCAGCCCAAGAACCTCCTCCCCCATTGGTTCAACGTCACCTCCACGTGTCCCCCAACCCTCGGGGGGGTCCCCAACTTCGTGTCCCCCCCCCCATAGGGTGACACCTCCCAGGTAACCCAGGGAGACCCCAAATCCAGCCCCAGAACCCCCATGGTCACCCCAACATGGCCAAGGAGCCTCCATGGTTGGCCCAAGAGGAACCTCAAGTTCTCAAGACCCCCCAATGTGGTTCCCCCCCATTCCCACCCCAAGGACCCCCCCAGATCTACGTGTCCCCCCATATCTACGTGACCCCCAACTCCCATCCCCCCAGACTCAAGGTCTCTTGGTGTCCCCCCATCCCCACGTGTCCTCCAGCCCAAGAACCTCCTCCCCCATTGGTTCAACGTCACCTCCACGTGTCCCCCAACCCTCGGGGGGATCCCCAACTTTGTGCCCCCCCATAGGGCCACACCTGCAAAGGAACCCAGGGGGACCCCAAATCCCAACCCATATACCCCCAAAACTCCCCATGGTCACCCCAACATGGCCAAGGAGCCTCCATGGTTGGCCCAAGAGGAACCTCAAGTTCTCAAGACCCCCCAATGTGGTTCCCCCCCATTCCCACCCCAAGGACCCCCCCAGATCTACGTGTCCCCCCCAGATCTACGTGACCCCCAACTCCCATCCCCCCAGACTCAAGGTCTCTTGGTGTCCCCCCATCCCCACGTGTCCTCCAGCCCAAGAACCTCCTCCCCCATTGGTTCAACGTCACCTCCACGTGTCCCCCAACCCTCGGGGGGGTCCCCAACTTCGTGTCCCCCCCCATAGGGTGACACCTCCCAGGTAACCCAGGGAGACCCCAAATCCAGCCCCAGAACCCCCATGGTCCCCCCAACATGGCCAAGGAGCCTCCATGGTTGGCCCAAGAGGAACCTCAAGTTCTCAAGACCGCCCAATGTTATCCCCCCCATTCCCACCCCAAGGACCCCCCCATATCTACGTGTCCCCCCCAAATCTACATGTCCCCCCATATCTACGTGTCCCCCCCATATCTACGTGACCCCCAACTCCCATCCCCCCAGACTCAAGGTCTCTTGGTGTCCCCCCATCCCCACGTGTCCTCCAGCCCAAGAACCTCCTCCCCCATTGGTTCAACGTCACCTCCACGTGTCCCCCAACCCTCGGGGGGGTCCCCAACGTTGTCCCCTCCCCACAGGGTGACTCGGGGGGTCCCCTGTCGTGCAACGGGACCCTGCAGGGCATCGTGTCATGGGGGCTGCAGACCTGCGCCCTCCCCGGCCACCCCGGCGTCTACACCCGCGTCTGCGACTACGTGGGCTGGATCGAGAGGACCATGAGGACCAATTAGGGGCCACCCGTGGGGCTGGGGGGGGGCGAGGAGACAAAGGGTTGGGGCGTTATGGGCATGGGGACATGGGGTTGGGCCACCAGGGACAACGAGGACACCAAGACCAAGATCTGGGCCACCATGGATCTTGGTCACCGTGGACTATGAGTAGGGACACAAGGACAAAGAACTGGGCCACCATGGACCACAAGGACATGAAGACCAAGATCTGGGCCACCATACCATGGATCTGGGCCACCAAAGTCTATGAGTATGGACAGCAAGATCTGGGCCACCAAGGACCATGGATCTTGGTCACCATGGACTATGACTATGGACACAAGGACAAAGATCTGGGCCACCATGGACCACAAGGACATGAAGATCTGGGCCACCATACCATGGATCTGGGCCACCATGGATCTGGGCCACCATGGACAATGACTATGGACACCAGGACAAGGGTCTGGGCCACCATGGACCATCAAGACATGAAGACCAAGATCTGGGCCACCATGGACCATGGATCTTGGCCACCATGGACTATGACTATGGACACAAGGACAAGGGTCTGGGCCACCATGGATCATCAAGACATGAAGACCAAGATCTGGGCCACCATGGACCACGAGGACACAAAGACCAAGATCTGGGCCACCATGCCATGATTCTGGGCCACCAAAGTCTATGACTATGGACAGAAAGACCATGGCCACCATGGACTATGACTACGGACACAAGGACAAAGATCTGGGCCACCATGGACCATGGATCTTGGTCACCATGGACTATGACTATGGACACAAGGACAAAGATCTGGGCCACCATGGACCACAAGGACATGAAGATCTGGGCCACCATACCATGGATCTGGGCCACCATGGACTATGACTATGGACACGAGGACACAGGTCTGGGCCACCATGGACCATCAAGACATGAAGACCAAGATCTGGGCCACCATGGACCATGGATCTTGGCCACAATGGACTATGGCTATGGACACAAGGACAAAGATCTGGGCCACCATGGATCTTGGCCACCATGGATTTGGGTCATCAAAGTCTATGAGTATGGACAGCAAGATCTGGGCCACCAAGGACCATGAATCTTGACCACCATGGACTACGGACACAAGACAAAGATCTGGGCCACCATGGACCATGAGGACACAAAGACCAAGATCTGGGCCATCATACCATGGATCTGGGCCACCAAAGTCTACGAGTATGGACAGCAAATCTTGGCCACCACGGACCATGCATTTTGGCCACCATAGACTATGGTTATGGACACAAGGACAAAGATCTGGGCCACCATGGATCTTGGCCACCCTGGATCTGGGCCACCAAAGTCTATGACTATGGACAGCAAGATCTGGGCCACCAAGGACCATGGATCTTGGCCACCATGGACTATGACTATGGACACAAGGACAATGGTCTGGGCCACCATAGACCATGAATCTTGACCACCATGGACTATGGACACAAGACAAAGATCTGGGCCACCATGGACCATGGATCTTGGCCACCATGGACTATGACTATGGACACAAGGACGAAGATCTGGGCCATCATGGATCACAAGGACATGAAGATCTGGGCCACCATACCATGGATCTGGGCCACCATGGATCTGGGCCACCATGGACTATGACTATGGACACCAGGACAAAGATCTTGGCCACCATGGACTATGACTATGGACACGAGGACACAGGTCTGGGCCACCATGGACCATCAAGACATGAAGACCAAGATCTGGGTCACCATGGACCACGAGGACACAAAGACCATGGACTATGACTACGGACACAAGGACAAAGATCTGGGCCACCAAGGACCATGGATCTTGGTCACCATGGACTATGACTATGGACACAAGGACAAAGATCTGGGCCACCATGGATCACGAGGACATGAAGACCAAGATCTGGGCCACCATACCATGAATCTGGGCCACCATGGACTATGGCTATGGACACAAGGACAAAGATCTGGGCCACCATGGACTATGACTATGGACATGAGGACACAGGTCTGGGCCACCATGGACCATGAGGACACAAAGACCAAGATCTGGGCCACCATACCATGGATCTGGGCCACCAAAGTCTATCAGTATAGACAGCAAGATCTTGGCCACCATGGACCATGGACCTTGGCCACCATGGACTATGGACACAAGGACAAAGATCTGGGCCACCCAAGTCTATGATGAAGCCACCAAGATCTGGGCCACCACTGACCATGGTGACACGGCCGTGACGTCACAGGGGGGCGTGGCTTTGGGGTCTGGGGGAGTGGGGCCAATAAAGCAGCAGCAAAAGCAAGCCCGGGTCCGTCTGTCTGTCCATCCCACCCCGTGGTGGCCGAAGCCCCCCCAGATACGGCGGGAGGTTCTACCAATCACGTCTTTATTGAGCCGTGGATAAGGGGGACACGGGGACCCCCCGATGGGGAGGAGGTGACATCGGGGGGGACACGGGGGGGTGACCTGAACGTTGACACCCATGGGTGCCACGGGTTGCGGCCACCAATGGGAGTGTGATAGCGTTGGGCCCCACCCCCGAGGGTGGGCGGGGACATGGGGGGGGACATGGGGTGACCGACACCCATGGGTGGAGCCCTGAGAGGATGGAGGGGGAGGGGACAAGTGGGGGGGTCAAGGTGACCGTTGGTGGCAATGGGCGCTGGGAGTCAACTGGAAGAGGCCAAGCCAAGGGTTGGCCAATCGGAGAGTAGGAGGCCCTGATCTACTCAGTGATTGGCCATTGGGTCTCAGTCTACTCAACGATTGGTCATTGAGTCTTGGTCTACTCAATGATTGGATCAATCAGCCACCAGGTCTTGATCTACTCAATGATTGGACCAATCGGCCACCAGAAGGTCTTGATCTACTCAATGATTGGACCAATCAACCACCAGGTCTTGATCTACTCAATGATTGGCCATTGGGTCTTGATCTACTCAATGATTGGACCAATTGGCCACCAGAAGGTCTTGATCTACTCAATGATTGGACCAACCGGCCACCAGGTCTTCATCTACTCAATGATTGGACCAGAAGGTCTTGATCTACTCAATGATTGGACCAATCAACCACCAGGTCTTGATCTACTCAATGATTGGCCATTGGGTCTTGATCTACTCAATGATTGGACCAATCGGCCACCAGAAGGTCTTGATCTACTCAATGATTGGCCATTGGGTCTTGATCTACTCAATGATTGGACCAACTGGTCACCAGGTCTTCATCTACTCGATGATTGGACCAATCGGCCACCAGGTCTTGATCTACTCAATGATTGGACCATCCGGCCATCGGGTTTTGATCTATTCAATGATTGGACCAATTGGCCACCAGAAGGTCTTGATCTACTCAATGATTGGACCAATCGGCCACCAGGTCTTGATCTACTCAATGATTGGACCAATCAACCACCAGAAGGTCTTGATCTACTCAACAATCGGACCAACCCAGGCCTAGAAGAACTCAAAACCCACTCAACCACCACCAACCAATCACAAGCTTGACCTAAGCAACCAACCGACCTTCAGACCAGGCCAATCAGAAGAGGTCAACCCAGATCTGCTTCAAACCCAACCACCAATGGTCAAGCCAAACCAACCCTCGGAAACCCAATCCAGGTCAAGTCCAACCCCTGCCCTGGTGACCAATCCCATGCCTGGGCCACCAACCAAGCACCAATGGTCACCACGACAAGATGGTGGCACAAGAACGGCCCAACCAATGGCCAACCAAGGTCAACTTGACCAACCAATGGCCAACCAAGGTCAGCCAACCAAGGTCAACTTGACCAACCAACATCAACTTGACCAACCAATGGCCAACCAAGGTCAACTTGACCATTCAACTGCCAACCAACGTCAACTGGACCAACCAAGGCCAAGTTGACCAACCAATAGCCAACCAACCTCAACTCGACCAACCAAGGTCAACGTGACCAACCAATGGCCACCAACATCAACGTGACCAACCAAGGTCAGCTTGACCAACCAATGGCCAACCAATGTCATCTTGACCAACCAACGTCAACTTGACCAACCAATGCCCAACCAGTGTCAACTTGACCAGCCAACGGGCAACCAAGCTCAACTTGACCAACCAAGGGCCAACCATGGTCAACTTGACCAACCAAGGGCCAACCATGGTCAACTTGACCAACCAACGTCAGCTTGACCAACCAATGGCCAACCAACATCAACTTGGCCAACCAATGGCCAACCAACGTCAACGTGACCAACCAATGGGCAACCAAGGTCAACTGGAGCAACCAAGGCCAAGTTGATCAACCAAGGTCAAGTTGACCAACCAATGGCCAACCAACGTCAACTCGACCAACCAAGGTCAACTTGACCAACCAATGGCCAACCAAGGTCAACTGAACCAACCAATGGCCAACCAAGGCCAACTCAACCAATCCCTGCGCACCCCAAGCCGGAGAAGGCCCCAGTTGACCCCAGTCCAGCCCAGTTTGACCCCGTGTCCCACGTCCCCACCTCCCCCTGGTCCAATCACAGCTGATGTCCGGCCCGGTAACCAATCAGAAGAGGCCACACCCAAAACTCACCCAAACCAGCCCAGAATCAAGGGGGAAGGACTTGAGATGGGGGGAGGTAGGGGGATGGGGAGGTAGGGGGATGGGAAGGGGGGGAGGGTCGGGTCACGTGACAGTGGGCGTGGCGGTGGGCGGGGTCACACGGCGGGCGTGGCAGGGGGCGGGGCCGGGCGGTGGAACTCGGTCTCTTTGTAGACGAACCAGGAGCTGCCGACCCACAGGAGCAGGTTGAGGAAGCCGAAGATCTAGGGGGGGAAAATGGACCCCAAATGGGTCAAATTGGCCCCAAAATGGGTCAAATTGACCCCAAAATCCGACCCCGTCCTGCCTCGGTTTCCCCCCGATGGCACCGACCCCCCCAACTGTGCCTCGGTCGCCCCAAAATGACCCAATTGTGCCTCAGTTTCCCCCCAAATGAGCCAAGTCTGCCTCAGTTTCCCCCGTTGTGCCCCAGTGTCCCCCCCATTGTCCCCTTGTGTCCCCCACTGTGCCCACAGAGCCCCAGTTTCCCCCACATTGCCCCCCAGTGTCCCCATCATTGTCCCCATTGCGCCCCCTATTACCCCCCAGTGTCCCCCCCATTGTCCCCATTGTGCCCCAGTGGCCCCCATTGTCCCTCATTGCCCCCCATTGACTTCCATTGTGCCCCATTGTGACTCAGTTTCCCTCCCATTGTCCCCATCACTCACCATGGACACACTGAGGGACCCCATGGGGGGGTTCCCGTTGGGGACACAGGTGACCCCGCCCTGGTCACATCCAGGCAGGGGGGTGCCCGTGGAGGTCCTGATGTCCCCCCCATTGCCCCCATTGCCTCCCATTGTCTATCATTGCCCCCATTGCCCCCCATTGACTCCCATTGTCCCTCATTGTCCCCCATTGACTCCCATTGTCCCTCATTGTCCCCCATTGACTCCCATTGACCCTCATTGTCCCCCATTGACTCCCATTGACCCTCATTGTCCCCCACTGACTCCCATTGACCCTCATTGTCCCCCATTGACTCCCATTGACCCTCATTGTCCCCCATTGACTCCCATTGACCCTCATTGTCCCCCATTGACTCTCATTGTCCCTCATTGCCCCCCATTGCCCCCCATTGACTCTCATTGCCCCCCATTGACTCCCATTGCCCCCCATTGACTCCCATTGTCCCTCATTGCCCCCCATTGACTCTCATTGCCCCCCATTGACTCCCATTGTCCCTCATTGCCCCCCATTGACTCCCATTGAGTCCCATTGCCCCCCACTGACTCCCATTGTCCCCCATTGATTCCCATTGCCCCCCACTGACTCCCATTGTCCCCCATTGATTCCCATTGCCCCTCATTGACTCCCATTGTCCCTCATTGGCCCCCATTGACTCCCATTGCCCCCCATTGACTCCCATTGTCCCCCATTGACTCCCATTGTGCCCCATTGACTCCCATTGTACCTCATTGCCTCCATTGTCCCCCACTGACTCCCATTGTCCCCTATTGACTGCCATTGTCCCCCATTGCCCCCCATTGACTGCCATTGTCCCCCATTGCCCCCCATTGACTCCCATTGTCCCTCATTGTCCCCCATTGAGTCCCACTGCCCCCCATTGTACCCCCCCATTGATTCCCATTGCCCCCCATTGACTCCCATTGAGTCCCATTGCCCCCCATTGACTCCCATTGTCCCCCATTGCCCCCCATTGAGTCCCACTGTCCCTCATTGCCCCCATTGCCCCCCATTGACTCCCACTGCCCCCCATTGACTCCCATTGCCCCTCCTTGTCCCCCATTGACTCCCATTGACCCTCATTGCCCCCCATTGCCTCCCATTGTCCCCATCACTCACCACGGACACATTGAGGGACCCCATGGGGGGGTTCCCGCTGGGGACACAGGTGACCCCCCCACGGTCACATCCGGGCAGGGGGGCGCTCGTGGAGGTCCTGATGTCCCCCCCATTGCCTCCCATTGTCTATCATTGCCCCCATTGCCCCCCATTGACTCCCATTGTCCCTCATTGTCCCCCATTGACTGCCATTGTGCCCCATTGTCCCCCATTGACCCTCATTGTCCCTCATTGCCCCTCATTGACTCTCATTGTCCCTCATTGCCCCCCGTTGACTCTCATTGTCCCTCATTACCCCCATTGCCCCCCATTGACTCTCATTGCCCCCCACTGACTCCCATTGCGCCCCATTGACTCCCATTGTCCCTCATTGCCCCCCATTGACTCCCATTGAGTCCCATTGCCCCCCATTGACTCCCATTGTCCCCCATTGATTCCCATTGCCCCTCATTGACTCCCATTGTCCCCCATTGATTCCCATTGCCCCTCATTGACTCCCATTGTCCCTCATTGGCCCCCATTGACTCCCATTGCCCCCCATTGACTCCTATTGTCCCTCATTGTCCCCTATTGACTGCCATTGTGCCCCATTGACTGCCATTGTCCCTCATTGCCCCCATTACCCCCCGTTGAGTCCCATTGCCCCCCACTGACTCCCATTGTCTGCCATTGTCCCTCATTGCCCCCCATTGACTTCTTTTGACCCTCATTGCCCCCATTACTCCCGTTGAGTCCCATTGCCCCCCACTGACTCCCATTGTGCTCCATTGACTGCCATTGTCCCTCATTGCCCCCATTGCGCCCCATTGACTGCCATTGTCCCTCATTGCCCCCCATTGACTCCCACTGCCCCCCATTGACTCCCATTGCCCCTCATTGACTCCCATTGTCCCCCATTGTCCCCCATTGACTCCCATTGCCCCTCACTGACTCCCATTGCCCCTCATTGCCGCCCATTGACTTCCATTGACCCCCATTGCCCCTCATTGTCCCCCATTGCCCCCCATTGACTCCCATTGTCCCTCATTGTCCCCCATTGACTCCCATTGTCCCTCATTGTCCCCCATTGACTGCCATTGTGCCCCACTGACTCCCATTGACCCTCATTGTCCCCCATTGACTGCCATTGTGCCCCACTGACTCCCATTGACCCTCATTGTCCCCCATTGACTGCCATTGTGCCCCACTGACTCCCATTGACCCTCATTGTCCCCCATTGACTCCCATTGTCCCTCATTGCCCCCCATTGACTCCCATTGTCCCTCATTGCCCCCACTGCCTCCCATTGACCCTCATTGCCCCCCATCGACTCCCATTGTCCCTCATTGCCCCCACTGACTCCAATTGACCCTCATTGTCCCCCACTGACTCCCATTGTCCCTCATTGTCCCCCATTGACTGCCATTGTGCCCCACTGACTCCCATTGACCCTCATTGTCCCCCATTGACTCCCATTGTCCCTCATTTCCCCCATTGTACCCCCCCATTGCCTCCCATTGTCCCCATCACTCACCATGGACACATTGGGGGACCCCATGGGGGGGTTCCCGTTGGGGACACAGGTGACCCCCCCACGGTCACATCTGGGCAGGGGAGCGCCCATGGAGGTCCTGATGTACCCCCCATTGTCCCCATTGCCCCCCATTGACTCCCATTGTCCCTCATTGTCCCCTATTGACTGCCATTGTGCCCCATTGACTCCCATTGTCCCTCATTGCCCCCCATTGACTCCCATTGTCCCTCATTGCCCCCATTGACTCCTATTGACCCTCATTGCCCCCATTACCCCCCGTTGAGTCCCATTGCCCCCCACTGACTCCCATTGCCCCCCACTGACTCCCATCGACTGCCATTGTCCCTCATTGCCCCCCATTGACTCCTATTGACCCTCATTGCCCCCATTACTCCCGTTGAGTCCCATTGCCCCCCACTGACTCCCATTGTGCTCCATTGACTGCCATTGTCCCTCATTGCCCCCATTGCGCCCCATTGACTGCCATTGTCCCTCATTGCCCCCCATTGACTCCCACTGCCCCCCATTGACTCCCATTGCCCCTCATTGACTCCCATTGTCCCCCATTGTCCCCCATTGACTCCCATTGCCCCTCACTGACTCCCATTGCCCCTCATTGCCCCCCATTGACTTCCATTGACCCCCATTGCCCCTCATTGTCCCCCATTGCCCCCCATTGACTCCCATTGTCCCTCATTGTCCCCCATTGACTGCCATTGTGCCCCACTGACTCCCATTGACCCTCATTGTCCCCCATTGACTGCCATTGTGCCCCACTGACTCCCATTGACCCTCATTGTCCCCCATTGACTCCCATTGTCCCTCATTGCCCCCCATTGACTCCCATTGTCCCTCATTGCCCCCACTGCCTCCCATTGACCCTCATTGCCCCCCATCGACTCCCATTGTCCCTCATTGCCCCCACTGACTCCAATTGACCCTCATTGTCCCCCATTGACTCCCATTGTCCCTCATTGTCCCCCATTGACTGCCATTGTGCCCCACTGACTCCCATTGACCCTCATTGTCCCCCATTGACTGCCATTGTGCCCCACTGACTCCCATTGTCCCTCATTGTCCCCCATTGACTCCCATTGTCCCTCATTGTCCCCCATTGACTGCCATTGTGCCCCACTGACTCCCATTGACCCTCATTGTCCCCCATTGACTGCCATTGTGCCCCACTGACTCCCATTGACCCTCATTGTCCCCCATTGACTGCCATTGTGCCCCACTGACTCCCATTGACCCTCATTGTCCCCCATTGACTCCCATTGTCCCTCATTGCCCCCCATTGACTCCCATTGTCCCTCATTGCCCCCACTGCCTCCCATTGACCCTCATTGCCCCCCATCGACTCCCATTGTCCCTCATTGCCCCCACTGACTCCAATTGACCCTCATTGTCCCCCACTGACTCCCATTGTCCCTCATTGTCCCCCATTGACTGCCATTGTGCCCCACTGACTCCCATTGACCCTCATTGTCCCCCATTGACTCCCATTGTCCCTCATTTCCCCCATTGTACCCCCCCATTGCCTCCCATTGTCCCCATCACTCACCATGGACACATTGGGGGACCCCATGGGGGGGTTCCCGTTGGGGACACAGGTGACCCCCCCACGGTCACATCTGGGCAGGGGAGCGCCCATGGAGGTCCTGATGTACCCCCCATTGTCCCCATTGCCCCCCATTGACTCCCATTGTCCCTCATTGTCCCCTATTGACTGCCATTGTGCCCCATTGACTCCCATTGTCCCTCATTGCCCCCCATTGACTCCCATTGTCCCTCATTGCCCCCATTGACTCCTATTGACCCTCATTGCCCCCATTACCCCCCGTTGAGTCCCATTGCCCCCCACTGACTCCCATTGCCCCCCACTGACTCCCATCGACTGCCATTGTCCCTCATTGCCCCCCATTGACTCCTATTGACCCTCATTGCCCCCATTACTCCCGTTGAGTCCCATTGCCCCCCACTGACTCCCATTGTGCTCCATTGACTGCCATTGTCCCTCATTGCCCCCATTGCGCCCCATTGACTGCCATTGTCCCTCATTGCCCCCCATTGACTCCCACTGCCCCCCATTGACTCCCATTGCCCCTCATTGACTCCCATTGTCCCCCATTGTCCCCCATTGACTCCCATTGCCCCTCACTGACTCCCATTGCCCCTCATTGCCCCCCATTGACTTCCATTGACCCCCATTGCCCCTCATTGTCCCCCATTGCCCCCCATTGACTCCCATTGTCCCTCATTGTCCCCCATTGACTGCCATTGTGCCCCACTGACTCCCATTGACCCTCATTGTCCCCCATTGACTGCCATTGTGCCCCACTGACTCCCATTGACCCTCATTGTCCCCCATTGACTCCCATTGTCCCTCATTGCCCCCCATTGACTCCCATTGTCCCTCATTGCCCCCACTGCCTCCCATTGACCCTCATTGCCCCCCATCGACTCCCATTGTCCCTCATTGCCCCCACTGACTCCAATTGACCCTCATTGTCCCCCATTGACTCCCATTGTCCCTCATTGTCCCCCATTGACTGCCATTGTGCCCCACTGACTCCCATTGACCCTCATTGTCCCCCATTGACTCCCATTGTCCCTCATTGCCCCCCATTGCCTCCCATTGTCCCCATCACTCACCACGGACACATTGAGGGACCCCATGGGGGGGTTCCCGTTGGGGACACAGGTGACCCCCCCACGGTCACATCCGGGCAGGGGGGCGCTCGTGGAGGTCCTGATGTCCCCCCCATTGCCCCCATTGCCTCCCATTGTCTATCATTGCCCCCATTGCCCCCCATTGACTCCCATTGTCCCTCATTGTCCCCCATTGACCCTCATTGTCCCTCATTGTCCCCCATTGACTCTCATTGTCCCTCATTGCCCCCCGTTGACTCTCATTGTCCCTCATTGCCCCCCGTTGACTCTCATTGTCCCTCATTACCCCCATTGCCCCCCATTGACTCTCATTGCCCCCCACTGACTCCCATTGCGCCCCATTGACTCCCATTGTCCCTCATTGCCCCCCATTGACTCCCATTGAGTCCCATTGCCCCCCATTGACTCCCATTGTCCCCCATTGATTCCCATTGCCCCTCATTGACTCCCATTGTCCCTCATTGCCCCCCATTGACTCCCATTGAGTCCCATTGCCCCCCATTGACTCCCATTGTCCCCCATTGATTCCCATTGCCCCTCATTGACTCCCATTGTCCCTCATTGGCCCCCATTGACTCCCATTGCCCCCCATTGACTCCTATTGTCCCTCATTGTCCCCTATTGACTGCCATTGTGCCCCATTGACTGCCATTGTCCCTCATTGCCCCCATTACCCCCTGTTGAGTCCCATTGCCCCCCACTGACTCCCATTGTCTGCCATTGTCCCTCATTGCCCCCCATTGACTTCTTTTGACCCTCATTGCCCCCATTACTCCCGTTGAGTCCCATTGCCCCCCACTGACTCCCATTGTGCTCCATTGACTGCCATTGTCCCTCATTGCCCCCATTGCGCCCCATTGACTGCCATTGTCCCTCATTGCCCCCCATTGACTCCCATTGTCCCCCATTGACTCCCATTGCCCCTCATTGACTCCCATTGCCCCTCATTGCCCCCCATTGACTTCCATTGACCCTCATTGTCCCCCATTGCCCCTCATTGACTCCCATTGTCCCTCATTGTCCCCCATTGACTGCCATTGTGCCCCACTGACTCCCATTGACCCTCATTGTCCCCCATTGACTCCCATTGTCCCTCATTTTCCCCCATTGACTGCCATTGTGCCCCACTGCCTCCCATTGACCCTCATTGTCCCCCATTGACTCCCATTGTCCCTCATTGCCCCCCATCGACTCCCATTGTCCCTCATTGCCCCCACTGCCTCCCATTGTCCCTCATTGTCCCCCATTGACCCCCATCGACTCCCATTGTCCCACATTTCCCCCATTGTACCCCCCCATTGCCTCCCATTGTCCCCATCACTCACCATGGACACATTGAGGGACCCCATGGGGGGGTTCCCGTTGGGGACACAGGTGACCCCCCCACGGTCACATCCGGGCAGGGGAGCGCCCATGGAGGTCCTGATGTCCCCCCCATTGTCCCCATTGCCCCCCATTGACTCCCATTGTCCCTCATTGTCCCCTATTGACTGCCATTGTGCCCCATTGACTCCCATTGCCCCTCATTGACTCCCATTGTCCCCCATTGTCCCCATTGCCCCCCATTGACTCCCATTGTCCCTCATTGTCCCCTATTGACTGCCATTGTGCCCCATTGACTCCCATTGTCCCTCATTGCCCCCATTGACTCCTATTGACCCTCATTGCCCCCATTACCCCCCGTTGAGTCCCATTGCCCCCCACTGACTCCCATTGTCTACCATTGTCCCTCATTGCCCCCCATTGACTTCTTTTGACCCTCATTGCCCCCATTACTCCCGTTGAGTCCCATTGCCCCCCACTGACTCCCATTGTGCTCCATTGACTGCCATTGTCCCTCATTGCCCCCATTGCGCCCCATTGACTGCCATTGTCCCTCATTGCCCCCCATTGACTCCCACTACCCCCCATTGACTCCCATTGCCCCTCATTGACTCCCATTGTCCCCCATTGACTCCCATTGCCCCTCACTGACTCCCATTGCCCCTCATTGCCCCCCATTGACTTCCATTGACCCCCATTGCCCCTCATTGTCCCCCATTGCCCCCCATTGACTCCCATTGTCCCTCATTGTCCCCCATTGACTGCCATTGTGCCCCACTGACTCCCATTGACCCTCATTGTCCCCCATTGACTGCCATTGTGCCCCACTGACTCCCATTGACCCTCATTGTCCCCCATTGACTGCCATTGTGCCCCACTGACTCCCATTGACCCTCATTGTCCCCCATTGACTCCCATTGTCCCTCATTGCCCCCCATTGACTCCCATTGTCCCTCATTGCCCCCACTGCCTCCCATTGACCCTCATCGCCCCCCATCGACTCCCATTGTCCCTCATTGCCCCCACTGACTCCAATTGACCCTCATTGTCCCCCACTGACTCCCATTGTCCCTCATTGTCCCCCATTGACTGCCATTGTGCCCCACTGACTCCCATTGACCCTCATTGTCCCCCATTGACTCCCATTGTCCCTCATTGCCCCCCACTGCCTCCCATTGTCCCCATCACTCACCACGGACACATTGAGGGACCCCATGGGGGGGTTCCCGTTGGGGACACAGGTGACCCCCCCACGGTCACATCCGGGCAGGGGGGCGCCCGTGGAGGTCCTGATGTCCCCCAGCGCCTTGGCCCACGCGGACGAGCTCACCAACCACAGGAACGACAGCGCCACCGTGCACAGGAAGTCCTGGGGGGCCCCAAATAAAGGGAGGGGGTCAAGGGGGACCCCAATTATGTGGGGGGGACCCTAATAATATGGGGCAGACCCTAAAATTGGGGGGGACCCTAAAATTGGGGGGGAAAGCAAAGGGAGAGGGTTGGGGGGATCTCAAGTGGTTGGGGAGAAACCAAGTGCTATGGGTTATAGGGGGAGGCAGAAGGTGGGGGAGCCCAAGTGGCACAGAAGTGGGGGGGAACCCTAAAATGGGGCGAGCCCAAGTGTCCTAAAAGTTGGGGGGGGACCCCAAAAGTTGGGGGACTCCAAGTGGGACAAAAGTAGGGGGGAACTCAAAAGTGGGAGGAACCCAAAAGTTGGGGGGAGCCCAAGTGCTACAGGTTTGGGGGGGACCCCAAAAGTTGGGGGAACCCAAGTGGCAAAAAAGTGGGGGGAACCCAAAAGTTGGGGGACTCCAAAAGTGGGGGGGACCCTAAAATGTCGGGGTGACCCAAGTGCTACAGGTTTGGGGGGGACCCCAAAAGTTGGAGGAGCCCAAGTGTGACAAAAATGGGGGGATGACAAAAATGGGGGGACCCCAAAATTTGGGGTATGAGAGGACAATGGTGGGGGACCCCAAGTCTCATAGATGTGGGGGACCCCAAAACATGGGGGGGACCCCAAAACATGGGGGTGAGGAGGACAAATAGGGGGGAACCCAAGTGCTACAGGTTTGGGGGGACCCCAAAAGTTGGGGGAGCCCAAGTGGTACAAAAGTGGGGGGGACCCCAAAAGTGGGGGGGACCCCAAAAGTGGGGAGTTGAGAGAACAATTGGGGGGGACCCCAAGTGCCACAAATGTGGGGGGACCCCAATATTTGGGGGCTGGAGGGGGAAGTTGTGGGGGACCCCAAGTGCTATGGATGTAGGGGACTCCAAAATGTGTGTGGGACCCCAAAACATGGGGGGGACCCCAAAACATGGGGGGGTATAAGAGGACAATTGGGGGGGCTCCAAGTGCTACAGGTTTGGGGGGGACCCAAAAGTTGGGGGAGTCCAAGTGGCACAAAAGTGGGGGGGACCCCAAATTTGGGGGGACCCCAAAACCGTGGGGGACCCCAAAACCATGGGGGACCCCAAAATGTGTGTGGGGACCCCAAAACCTGGGGGGGGGCACTTACCCCATGTCCTGTCCAGGGCAGCAGGAGGAGAGAAGGCAGAGGGTTATTGACCCCCCCAAAATGTCCCCATGACCCCCAATGTGTCCCCAACCAGCACAGGGGGGAAGGAACCGGACGGACGGACAAAGCAGGATGGACAAGAGCAAGACGGACGGACGGACAAGACCAGGATGGACGGAGAAGACCACAATGAACAGAGGGAAGGCGACCAGGATGGCCAAGACCAGGATGGATGGACGGACAGGACCAAGACGGACGGACAGGACCAAGACGGACGGACAGAAGAAGCCCAGGATGGACAGACAGAGCAGAATCAGAATGAAGAAGGTGAGGATGGATGGATGGATGAAGATCAAGATGGACAAGACCAGGATGGATGGATGGATGGAGAAGACCAGGATGGATGGAGAGGACCAAGATGGACGGACAGACGGAGAAGACCAAGATGGAGAAGACCGGGATGGATGGATGGATGGAGAAGACCGGGATGGATGGATGGATGGAGAAGACCAAGATGGATGGATGGAGAAGACCAGGATGGATGGATGGATGGAGAAGACCAAGATGGATGGAGAGGACCAAGATGGACGGACAGACGGAGAAGACCAAGATGGAGAAGACCGGGATGGATGGATGGATGGATGGAGAAGACCAAGACGGATGGAGAAGACCAAGATGGATGGATGGATGGAGAAGACCAAGAAGGATGGACAGACGGAGAAGACCAAGATGGAGAAGACCGGGATGGATGGATGGATGGAGAAGACCAAGATGGATGGATGGATGGAGAAGACCAGGATGGATGGATGGAGAAGACCAGGATGGATGGATGGATGGAGAGGACCAAGATGGATGGAGAGGACCAAGATGGATGGAGAGGACCAAGATGGATGGACAGACGGAGAAGACCAAGATGGAGAAGACCGGGATGGATGGATGGATGGAGAAGACCAAGACGGATGGAGAAGACCAGGATGGATGGATGGACAGAGAAGACCAGGATGGATGGAGAAGACCAAGATGGATGGAGAAGACCAGGATGGATGGATGGATGGAGAAGACCAGGATGGATGGAGATGACCAAGATGGATGGAGAAGACCAGGATGGATGGATGGACAGAGAAGACCAGGATGGATAGAGATGACCAGGATGGATGGAGAAGACCAGGATAGATGGAAAAGACCAGGATAGATGGAAAAGACCAGGATGGATGGATGGACGGAGAAGACCAAGATGGATGAATGGACGGAGAAGACCAAGATGGATGGAGAAGACCAGGACGGACGGATGGAGATGACGAAGATGGATGGAGAAGACAAAGATGGAAGGATGGAGAACACCAAGACAGATGGAGAAGACCGGGATGGAGAAGACGGGGATGGATGGATGGACGGAGATGACCAAGATGGACGGAGAAGACCAAGACGGACGGATGGATGGAGAAGACCATCATGAACGAACAGAAGAAGACCAGGATGAACAAGACCAGAATGGACAGATGAAGAAGACCAAGACACAGAAGATCACGATGAAGAGATGGAAGATCAGGATGGACAAGACCAGGATGGAGAGGCCCAAGATGGACAGATGGAGCAGAACCAGAATGATGAAGATGAGGATGGATGGAGATGACTGAGAAGGATGAATGAACGGATGGATGGAGAAGACCAAGAGGGATGGAGAAGACCAGGATGGATGGATGGACATAACCAGGATGGATGGAGATAACCAGGATGGATGGAGATAACCAGGATGGATGGATAGATGAAGAAGACCAAGATGGATGGAGATGACCAAGATGGGTGGATGGATGGAGAGGACCAAGATGGAGAAGACTGGGATGGATGGATGGAGAAGACCGGGATGGATGGATGGATGGAGAAGACCGGGATGGATGGAGAAGAGCAAGATGAAGAAGACCAGGATGGATGGATGGACAGAGAAGACCAGGATGGATGGATGGATGGAGAAGACCAGGATGGATGGATGGATGGAGAAGACCAGGATGGAGAAGGCCAGGATGGAGAAGGCCAGGATGGATGGATGGATGGAGAAGGCCAGGATGGATGGATGGATGGAGAAGGCCAGGATGGAGAAGACCAGGATGGAGAAGACCAGGATGGATGGATGGATGGAGAAGACCAGGATGGAGAAGACCAGGATGGAGAAGACCAAGACAGATGGATGGAGAAGACCAGGATGGAGAAGACCAAGACGGATGGATGGATGGATGAAGAAGACCAGGATGGATGGATGGATGGATGGAGAAGACCAGGATGGATGGATGGAGAAGACCAGGATGGATGGATGGATGGAGAAGACCAGGATGGATGGATGGATGGATGGATGGAGAAGACCAGGATGGATGGATAGATGGAGAAGACCAGGATGGAGAAGACCAGGATGGAGAAGACCAAGACGGATGGATGGATGGATGGAGAAGACCAAGACGGATGGATGGATGGAGAAGACCAAGACAAAGAAGACCAACAGATGGAACAAGATCAGGATGGAGAAGACCAAGACGGATGAAGATGACCAAGACGAATAGATAGAGAAGACCAGAACAGATGAAAGAAGATCAGGATGGAGAAGACCAAGACGGACAAAGAAGACCAAGACGGACGGACGGAGAAGACCAAGACGGAGAATATCGGGATGGATGGAGAAGACCAGGATGGATGGATGGAGAAGACCAGGATGGATGGATGGAGAAGACCAGGATGGGTGGATGGAGAAGACCAGGATGGGTGGATGGAGAAGACCAGGATGGGTGGATGGAGAAGACCAGGATGGGTGGATGGGTGGATGGAGAAGACCAGGATGGGTGGATGGGTGGATGGAGAAGACCAGGATGGGTGGATGGGTGGATGGAGAAGACCAGGATGGGTGGATGGGTGGATGGAGAAGACCAGGATGGGTGGATGGGTGGATGGAGAAGACCAGGATGGGTGGATGGGTGGATGGAGAAGACCAGGATGGGTGGATGGGTGGATGGAGAAGACCAGGATGGGTGGATGGATGGAGAAGACCAGGATGACCAGGATGGGTAGAGAAGACCAGGATGGGTGGATGGATGGACACAGAAGACCAGGATAGGTGGATGGAGAAGACCAGGATGGGTGGATGGGTGGAGAAGACCAGGGTGGGTGGATGGGTGGAGAAGACCAAGACGGATGGATGGATGGATGGAGAAGACCAGGATGACCAGGATGGGTAGAGAAGACCAGGATGGGTGGATGGATGGAGAAGACCAAGACGGATGGATGGATGGATGGAGAAGACCAGGATGACCAGGATGGGTAGAGAAGACCAGGATGGGTGGATGGATGGACACAGAAGACCAGGATGGACGGATAGAGAAAACCAAGATGGACGGATAGATGGAGACGACCAAGACGGAGAAGCCTGTGATGGACAAACAGAGAAGACCAAGACGCACACATGGAAGCCCCCCAAGCCTTGATGACCCCCAAGACGGAGGGGGAAGAGGCGCGGACTCACCAGGAGGGGCAGGCGCGCGCCGGCGCGGCGGTAGAGGTGCATGTAGGCCAGGTAGAGCGCCATGGCGCCCATGCTGCCCAGGAAGGCCACGGCGGCCACGCCAACGAAGAACTGCGCCCCCGAGGAGAAGTCGCCCACCAGGTGCACGTCCTGCGCCCACGTGTGGTTGCACAGCCCGGCCAGCGAGGGCGAGAACGTGGCCTCGTTCAACCTGGGTCATGACATGGTGGGTTGGGCCTTCTAGAACCTGCTGGGGCCTCCTAGAACCTTCCAGAACCTCCTTGGATCTTCTACAACTCTCTTGGGCCTCCTAGAACCTCCTTTGGCCTTCTTGTACCTCCTAGAACCCTCTTGGGCCTCCTAGAACCTTATTGGGCAGGCTTAAGCATCCTAGAACCCTCTTGGGCCTCCTAGAACCTTATTGGGCAGTCTTGAGCACCCTAGAACCCTCTTGGGCCTCCTAGAACTTCCTTTGGTTTTCTTGGGCCTCCTAGAACCTTATTGGGCAGTCTTGGGCATCCTAGAACCTCCTAGAACCCCCTGGGGCCTCCTAGAACCTTATTGGGTCGTCTTGGGCCTCCTAGAACCCTCCTTGGGCCTCCCAGAACCTTCCTGGACCTCCTAGAACCTCTTACAACCCTCTTCGGATGTCTTGAGCCTCCTAGAACCTTATTGGGCAGTCTTGAGCCTCCTAGAACCCTCCTGGGCCTCCTAGAACCTTATTGGGCCGTCTTGGGCCTCCTAGAAACTTCCTAGGCCATCTTGGGCCTCCTAGGACCTTATTGGGCAGTCTTGAGCCTCCTAGAACCCTCTGAGGTCTTCTTGGGCCTCCTAGAACCCTCTTGGGCCTCCCAGAACCCCCTTGGGCCTTCTTGGGCCTCCTAGAACCCTCCTGGGCATTCCTGGGCCTCCTAGAACCTTCTTGGGCCTCCTAGAACCCTCTGGGGCCTTCTTGGGCCTCCTAGAACCCCCTTGGGCCTCCCAGAACCCCCTTGGGCCTCCCACCATCTCCCATGATCTCCAGGAGCTGGTGGGACCTTCTAGAACCTTCTTGGACCTTCTAGAACCCTCTTGGCCCTCCTAGAACCCCCTTGGGCCTCCCAGAACCCCCTTGGGCCTCCCACCATCTCCCATGATCTCCAGGAGCTGGTGGGACCTTCTAGAACCTTCTTGGACCTTCTAGAACCCTCTTGGCCCTCCTAGAACCCCCTTGGGCCTCCCAGAACCCCCTTGGGCCTCCCACCATCTCCCATGATCTCCAGGAGCTGGTGGGACCTTCTAGAACCTTCTTGGCCCTCCTAGAACCCCCTTGGGCCTCCCACCATCTCCCATGATCTCCAGGAGCTGGTGGGACCTTCTAGAACCTTCTTGGCCCTCCTAGAACCCCCTTGGGCCTCCCACCATCTCCCATGATCTCCAGGAGCTGGTGGGACCTTCTAGAACCTTCTAGGCCCTCCTAGAACCCCCTTGGGCCTCCCAGAACCCCCTTGGGCCTCCCACCATCTCCCATGATCTCCAGGAGCTGGTGGGACCTTCTAGAACCTTTTTTGATCTTCTAGAACCCCCTTGGCCCTCCCAGAACCCCCTTGGCCCCTCTAGAACCCCCTTGGGCCTCCCACCATCTCCCATGATCTCCAGGAGCTGGTGGGACCTTCTAGAACCTTCTAGGCCCTCCCAGAACCCCCTTGGGCCTCCCAGAACCCCCTTGGGCCTCCCACCATCTCCCATGATCTCCAGGAGCTGGTGGGACCTTCTAGAACCTTTTTTGATCTTCTAGAACCCCCTTGGCCCTCCCAGAACCCCCTTGGCCCCTCTAGAACCCCCTTGGGCCTCCCACCATCTCCCATGATCTCCAGGAGCTGGTGGGACCTTCTAGAACCTTCTTGGACCTTCTAGAACCCCCTTGGGCCTCCTAGAACCCCCTTGGGCCTCCCAGAACCCCCTTGGGCCTCCCACCATCTCCCATGATCTCCAGGAGCTGGTGGGACCTTCTAGAACCTTCTTGGACCTTCTAGAACCCTCTTGGCCCTCCTAGAACCCCCTTGGGCCTCCCAGAACCCCCTTGGGCCTCCCACCATCTCCCATGATCTCCAGGAGCTGGTGGGACCTTCTAGAACCTTCTTGGACCTTCTAGAACCCCCTTGGCCCTCCTAGAACCACCTTGGGCCTCCCACCATCTCCCATGATCTCCAGGAGCTGGTGGGACCTTCTAGAACCTTCTTGGACCTTCTAGAACCCTCTTGGCGCTCCTAGAACCCCCTTGGGCCTCCCAGAACCCCCTTGGGCCTCCCACCATCTCCCATGATCTCCAGGAGCTGGTGGGACCTTCTAGAACCTTCTTGGACCTTCTAGAACCCCCTTGGCCCTCCTAAAACCCCCTTGGGCCTTCCACCATCTCCCATGATCTCCAGGAGCTGGTGGGACCTTCTAGAACCCCCTTGGCCCCTCTAGAACCCTCTTGGGCCTCCTAGAACCCCCTTGGGCCTCCCACCATCTCCCATGATCTCCAGGAGCTGGTGGGACCTTCTAGAACCTTCTTGGCCCCTCTAGAACCCCCTTGGCCCTCCCACCACCTCCCAACCCAAAAGAGCCAATCAGCCAATCCAACACCTCCCAGCTGTCAATCACCCACTCAGCCCCACCCCTCCCAGCCCTCCCCGCCCAATCAGAGGCCTCACCGGAAGGGGTAGGCGAAGGCGGCGCTGACGGTGACCTCTGATTGGTTGAAGCAGCTGACCCGGAAGGAGACGGCGCCCCCGTAGCCCCCGACCGTGGAGAAGGCGAAGATGGAGAAGAACTGAGCGGAAATGGTGAAAATGGGGATTTGAACCCAAAAACGGAGCCCGGGGGGCGGGGAGGGAACCAAGAGACAAAAAACGCTCCCAATGTTCAAATTCCAAATTCCCCAAATTCCAAATTCCCCAAATTTCCAAATTCCCCAAATTTCTCAAATTCCCCAAATTTCTCAAATTTTTGAATTCCCAATTTCAAATTCCAAATCCTCAAATTCCATCTTTCCAAATTCTCAAAACTTCAAATTCCAAATTTTCAAATTCCAAATTTCCAAATTTCCCAAATTCCCAAATTTCCAAATACCCAAATTTCCCAAATGAAATTTTTGAATTCCCAATTTCAAATTGAAATTCGCCAAAGCCCAATTCTCAAATTCCCAATTCTCAAATTGCATCTTTCCAAATTCTCAAAATTCCAAATTCTCAAATTCCCAAATTCTAATTCTCAAATTCAAATTCCCAAATTCTCAAATTCAAATTCCCAAATTCCCAATTCCCAAATCCTCAAATTCTGAAATTCCCAAATTCAAATTCCCAAATTCTCAAATTCTCAAATTCCCAAATTCTAATTCTCAAATTCCCAAACTCAAATTTCCAAATTCCCAAATTCCGAGTCTCAAATTCTCAAATTCAAATTCTCAAATTCCCAAATTCTGAAATTCAGATTCTCAAATTCAAATTCCCAAATTCTCAAATTCAAATTCCCAAATTCTAATTCTGAAATTCTCAAATTCTAATTCTGAAATTCTCAAATTCCCAAATTCAAATTCTCAAATTCCCAAATCCTCAAATTCTGAAATTCCCAAATTCTCAAACTCTCAAATTCCCAAATTCTAATTCTCAAATTCTCAAATTCTCATTCTCAAATTCAAATTTCCAAATTCCCAAATTCCGAGTCTCAAATTCTCAAATTCAAATCCTCAAATTCCCAGATTCTGAAATTCAAATTCTCAAATTCAAATTCCCAAATTCTCAAATTCAAATTCCCAAATTCTCAAATCCTCAAATTCCCAAATTCCCAAATCCTCAAATTCCCAAATCCTCAAATTCTGAAATTCCCAAATTCAAATTCCCAAATTCTCAAACTCTCAAATTCCCAAATTCTAATTCTCAAATTCAAATTTCCAAATTCCCAAATTCCAAGTCTCAAATTCTCAAGTTCAAATTCTCAAATTCCCAAATTCTGAAATTCAAATTCTCAAATTCAAATTCCCAAATTCTCAAATTCAAATTCCCAAATTCCCAAATCCTCAAATTCTGAAATTCCCAAATTCAAATTCCCAAATTCCCAAATTCCGAGTCTCAAATTCTCAAATTCAAATTCCCAAATTCCCAAATTCCCAAATTCTAGTTCTGAAATTCTCAAATTCTAATTCTGAAATTCTCAAATTCCCAAATTCAAATTCCCAAATTCTCAAATCCTCAAATTCTGAAATTCCCAAATTCAAATTCCCAAATTCCCAAATTCTCAAATTCCCAAATCCTCAAATTCTCAAATTCCCAAATTCTAATTCTCAAATTCCCAAATTCTAATTCTTAAATTCTCAAATTCTAATTCTTAAATTCTCAAATTCTAATTCTCAAATTCAAATTCCCAAATTCCAAGTCTCAAACTCTCAAATTCAAATTATCAAATTCCCAAATTCTGAAATTCAAATTCTCAAATTCAAATTCCCAAATTCTCAAATTCTAATTCTGAAATTCTCAAATTCTAATTCTGAAATTCTCAAATTCTAATTCTGAAATTCTCAAATCCTAATTCTGAAATTCAAATTCCCAAATTCCCAAATCCTCAAATTCCCAAATCCTCAAATTCGGAAATTCCCAAATTCAAATTCCCAAATTCTCAAACTCTCAAATTCCCAAATTCTAATTCTCAAATTCTAATTCTCAAATTCCCAAATTCCAAGTCTCAAATTCTCAAATTCCCAAATTCCCAAATTCTCCCAATCATCAAATTCCCAATTTCCCAAATTACAAATCTTCCAAATTAAATTTTCAAGTTCAGTCCAACCCAGTCCCCCCAGTTCCCTCCCAGTCCCCCCAGTTCCCTCCCAGTCCCCCCAGCTCCCTCCCAGTCCCCCCAGTCCCACTCTCCCACTGGAGCCTCCATCTGTTCCCAGTGCCCCCCAGTCCCTCCCAGTCCCCCCCACTTCCCTCCCAGTGCTCCCAGTCCCTCCCAGTTACCCCAGTTCCATCCTCACCCACTGCAGCAGCTCCCCCAGTGCTCCCAGTCCCTCCCAGTTCCCCCAGTCCAACTCACCCACTGGAGTCCCCAAGTGCTCCCAGTCCCCCCCAGTGCTCCCAGTCCCATTCTCACTCCCTGCAGCCCCACAGGTTCCCCAGTGCTCCCAGTCCCCCCCCAGTTCCTCCCAGTACTCCCAGTCCCCCCCATTTCCCTCCCAGTTCCCAATCCCAGTCTCATCCCCTACACCCCCGCACCAGCCCCAGTGGCTCCCCCAGTGCGCCCAGTCCCTCCCAGTCCCTCCCAGTCCCACACACCCACTGGAGTCCCCAGTCCCTCCCAGTGTCCCCCAGTCTCTCCCAGTCCCCCCCCAGTCTCTCCCAGTTTCACCCCAGTCCCCTCCTCACCCACTGCAGCCCCCACACCAGCCCCAGCGGCTCCCCCAGTGCTCCCAGTCCCTCCCAGTCCCTCCCATTTCCCTCCCAGTCCCACTCACCCACTGCAGTCCCCATGTGCTCCCAGTGCCTCCCAGTCCCTCCCAGTTCTCCCCAGCCCCTCACAGTACCCAGTGCTCCCAGTCCCTCCCAGTTCCCCCCATTTCCCTCGCAGTCCCGCCCAGTACTCCCAGTTCCATCCCAGTCCCCCCAGTCCCCTCCTCACCCACTGCAACCCCCGCACCAGCCCCAGCAGCTCCCCCAGTCCCTCCCAGTCCCCCCCAGTCCCACACACCCACTGGAGTCCCCAGTCCCTCCCAGTCCCCCCCAGTGCTCCCAGTCCCTCCCAGTTTCCCCCATTTCCCTCCCAGTCCCCCCAGTCCCCTCCTCACCCACTGGAGCGCCCGCACCAGCCCCAGCGGCTCCCCCAGTCCCCCCCAGTCCCTCCCAGTGCTCCCAGTTCCCCCCCAGTCCCCTCCTCACCCACTGGAGCGCCCGCACCAGCCCCAGTGGCTCCCCCAGTCCCCCCCAGTGCTCCCAGTTCCCCCCCAGTCCCCTCCTCATCCTCTGGAGTGCCCGCACCAGCCCCAGCAGCTCCCCCAGTCCCTCCCAGTCCCCCCCAGTCCCTCCCAGTGCTCCCAGTTCCCCCCCAGTCCCCTCCTCACCCACTGGAGCGCCCGCACCAGCCCCAGTGGCTCCCCCAGTCCCCCCCAGTGCTCCCAGTTCCCCCCCAGTCCCCTCCTCATCCTCTGGAGTGCCCGCACCAGCCCCAGCAGCTCCCCCAGTCCCTCCCAGTCCCCCCCAGTCCCTCCCAGTGCTCCCAGTTCCCCCCCAGTCCCCTCCTCACCCACTGGAGCGCCCGCACCAGCCCCAGCGGCTCCCCCAGTCCCCCCCAGTCCCCTCCTCACCCACTGGAGCGCCCGCACCAGCCCCAGCAGCTCCCCCAGTCCCTCCCAGTGCTCCCAGTTCCCCCCCAGTCCCCTCCTCACCCACTGGAGCGCCCGCACCAGCCCCAGCGGCTCCCCCAGTCCCCCCCAGTCCCTCCCAGTGCTCCCAGTTCCCCCCCAGTCCCCTCCTCACCCACTGGAGCGCCCGCACCAGCCCCAGCGGCTCCCCCAGTCCCTCCCAGTCCCTCCCAGTGCTCCCAGTTCCCCCCAGTCCCCTCCTCACCCACTGGAGCCCCCGCACCAGCCCCAGCGGCTCCCCCATTCCCCCCCAGTCCCTCCCAGTGCTCCCAGTTCCCCCCAGTCCCCTCCTCACCCACTGGAGCCCCCGCACCAGCCCCAGCGGCTCCCCCATTCCCCCCCAGTCCCTCCCAGTGCTCCCAGTTCCCCCCAGTCCCCTCCTCACCCACTGGAGCGCCTGCACCAGCCCCAGCGGCTCCCCCAGTCCCTCCCAGTGCTCCCAGTTCCCCCCCAGTCCCCTCCTCACCCACTGGAGCGCCCGCACCAGCCCCAGCGGCTCCCCCAGTCCCTCCCAGTGCTCCCAGTTCCCCCCCAGTCCCCTCCTCACCCACTGCAGCCCCCGCACCAGCCCCAGCGGCTCCCCCAGTCCCTCCCAGTGCTCCCAGTCCCCCCCAGTCCCCTCCTCACCCACTGGAGCGCCCGCACCAGCCCCAGCGGCTCCCCCAGTCCCTCCCAGTCCCCCCCAGTGCTCCCAGTTCCCCCCCAGTCCCCTCCTCACCCACTGGAGTGCCCGCACCAGCCCCAGCGGCTCCCCCAGTCCCCCCCAGTCCCTCCCAGTGCTCCCAGTCCCCCCCAGTCCCCTCCTCACCCACTGGAGCGCCCGCACCAGCCCCAGCGGCTCCCCCAGTCCCCCCCAGTCCCTCCCAGTGCTCCCAGTTCCCCCCAGTCCCCTCCTCACCCACTGGAGCACCTGCACCAGCCCCAGCGGCTCCTCCAGTCCCTCCCAGTCCCCCCCAGTCCCTCCCAGTGCTCCCAGTTCCCTCCCAGTCCCCTCCTCACCCACTGGAGCGCCCGCACCAGCCCCAGCGGCTCCCCCAGTCCCCCCCAGTCCCTCCCAGTGCTCCCAGTTCCCCCCCAGTCCCCTCCTCACCCACTGGAGCGCCCGCACCAGCCCCAGCGGCTCCCCCAGTCCCCCCCAGTCCCCCCCAGTCCCTCCCAGTGCTCCCAGTTCCCCCCCAGTCCCCTCCTCACCCACTGGAGCGCCCGCACCAGCCCCAGCGGCTCCCCCAGTCCCTCCCAGTCCCCCCCAGTCCCTCCCAGTGCTCCCAGTTCCCCCCAGTCCCCTCCTCACCCACTGGAGCGCCCGCACCAGCCCCAGCGGCTCCCGCAGCGGCTCCAGCTGCAGCTGCATCCCCGACATCTTCCCCGCCGCGCCGGAACTGACGTCACCGCGCACGGCGGGAAGGGCGGAGCCGGACGGTTTGCGTAGAGAGCGCCTCGTTTGCATACCCGGCCACGCCCACCGCCCGGCTCATTTGCATAAAAGGCGCCACCGGTGCTCTCAATGCCCCCTCAATCGCTTCTCGTGGCCACGCCCACCGCGCTGCTCATTTGCATGCCCCCGCCCCCTCATTTACATGCAATGGCCACCTCATTTTGCATGGCCACGCCCCTCCTTCTTATCCCCCAGCCACGGGGCTGCTGATTGGTCCGTGGTTTGTACAGCCACGCCCTCCTTTGCAACAGACCACGCCCACAATCGCTTCTTATTTGATTAAGCACCGCACACGGGTTTATTTGCACTGAGGCTCATTTGCATGGCCACGCCCCCCTCATTTGCATAGCGCGCGGGCAGCGCCGGTGACATCAGAGGCAACGTACCCCCGCCCCAATTAACCCAGGGACCCCCAATTACCTTAGGGTCCCCCTAATTAACCCAGTGACCCCCAATTAACCCAGGGACCCCCTAATTACCCCAGGGCCCCCCCAATTAACCCAGGGCCTCCCAATTACCTTAGGGACCCCCTAATTAACCCAAGAACCCCCTAATTAACCCAGGGACCCGCTAATTACCTTAGGGCCCCCCCAATTAACCCAGGGCCTCCCAATTACCTTAGGGACCCCCCTATTAACCCAGTGACCCCCAATTAACCCAGGGACCCCCCAATTACCCCAGGGCCCCCCCAATTAACCCAGGGCCTCCCAATTACCTTAGGGACCCCCTAATTACCCCAGGAACCCCCTAATGAACCCAGTGCACCCCTAATTAACCCAGAGACCCCCTAATTACTTTAGGGCCCCCCCAATTACCCCAGGGCCTCCTAATTAACTTGGGGACCCCCCAATTACCCCAGGGACCCTCCAATTAACCCAGTGACCCCCAATTACCCCAGGGCCCCCCCAATTAACCCAGGGCCTCCCAATTACCTTAGGGACCCCCCAATTAACCCAGAGACCCCCAATTACCCCAGGGCCCCCCCAATTAACCCAGTTACCCCCCAATTAACCCAGGGCCTCCCAATTACCTTAGGGACCCCCTAATTACCCCAGGAACCCCCTAATGAACCCAGTGCACCCCTAATTAACCCAGAGACCCCCTAATTACCTTAGCGCCCCCCCAACTACCCCAGGCCCTCCTAATTAACTTGGGGACCCCCCCAATTACCCCAGGACCCCCCCCCCATCCCCCCCTAGAAGTCCCAGACGTTGAGCGCCCCCCGCCCCTCCCCCACCCCCAGGAGGCGGCGCCGCTCCCCCCGCCCCTCCCCCACCACCAGCTCCACCGCCACCGCCCGCCCCTCCCCCCGCCCCCGGCCCCGCCCCCTGGTGGCCCCGTGGCCACCGGGTCTATGGGGACCCGGCCATTGGCCACCAACCCCATGGCCACCGGGTCTATGGGGACCAAGCCATTGGTCACTGGGTCTATGGGGACCAGCCCGGTGGCCACCGGCCCCATGGCAACAAGAGCCATGGCCACCGGGCCATTGGCCACCAGACCCATGGTCACCAGCCCCATGGCCACCAGGCCATTGGCCACCAACCCCATGAGCATCATCATGGTGGCCACCAGCCCCATGGCCACCAGGACCATGGCAACAAGTCCCATGGCCACCAACCCCATGGCCACCAACCCCATGAGCATCATCATGGTGGCCACCAACCCCATGGCCACTGGGCCCATGGTCACCAACCCCATGGCCACCAGCCCCATGGCCACCGGGCCCATGACAACAAGTCTCATGGCCACCAACCCCATGGCCACCAACCCCATGGCCATCATCTTGGTGGCCACCACTCCCATGACAACAAACCCTATGGCCACCAACCCCATGGCCACCAGCCCCTTGACCATGACCCCCATCTTGGTGGCCACCAACCCCATAACCACCATCCCAGTGGCCACCAACCCCTTGACCATGACCCCCATGGCCACCACCTTGGTGGCCACCAACCCCATGACAACAACCCCCATGGCCACCAACCCCTTGACCATGACCCCCATGACCACCACCTTGGTGGCCACCAACCCCATAACTCCCACTCTGATGGCCACCAACCCCTTGACCATGACCCCCATGACCACCACCTTGATGGCCACCAAACCCTTGGCAACAACCCCCATGGCCACCAACTGCTTGACCATGACCCCCATGACCACCACCTTGGTGGCCACCAACCCCTTGACCACCAACCCCTTGCCCACCACCTTGGTGGCCACCAACCCCATAACTCCCACTCTGGTGGCCACCAACCCCTTGACCATGACCCCCATGACCACCATCTTGATGGCCACCAAACCCTTGCCAACAACCCCCATGGCCACCAACTGCTTGACCATGACCCCCATGACCACCACCTTGGTGGCCACCAGCCCCATAACTCCCACTCTGATGGCCACCAACCCCTTGACCATGACCCCCATGACCACCACCTTGGTGGCCACCAACCCCATGACAACAACCCCCATGGCCACCAACCCCTTGGTCACCAACCCCTTGCCCACCACCTTGGTGGCCACCAACCCCATAACTCCCACTCTGATGGCCACCAACCCCTTGACCATGACCCCCATGACCACCACCTTGGTGGCCACCAACCCCATAACCATTATCCCAGTGGCCACCAACCCCTTGACCATGACCCCCATGACCACCACCTTGGTGGCCACCAACCCCTTGACCATGACCCCCATGGCCACCAACCCCTTGACCATGACCCCCACGACCACCACCTTGGTGGCCACCAACCCCATAACTCCCACTCTGGTGGCCACCAACCCCTTGACCATGACCCCCATGACCACCACCTTGGTGGCCACCAACCCCATAACCATTATCCCAGTGGCCACCAACCCCATAACCCCCACTCCCCCCCCACCCCCACCCCCAAGTAGCCACCTCCACATCCCTCTTGCCCAAGGCCACCTTGGGCCTCCCCTTCTCCACGGCGGCCACCAACACGCACGCCTTGCACAGCCCGCGGCTACTGGCGAACCCGCATTGACCGCAAGCCCCCAGCTCCGCCGCCGGCCCCGCCGCCTCCCCCACTGCCAAACGACGACCCGAGTGGCCCAAAGCGGCCACCGTGCTGGGTCGGGTGGCTTCCAGGTCCTTGAGGAGGGCTCGGGGGTGGCCGCGGAAGGCGTGGGGGGCGTAGAGGCACTCGGTGCTGAAGTAGCGCAGGCCCAGGTAGTGGGCGAAGAGCACGATCTCCTTCTCGTAGCAGTGGCGCAAGGGCTTCAGGCGCGGAACCGATGGCCACGGGGTGGCCACCGGGCTCCGGGGGGGGTTCTTGAGGGGTTTCGGGGGGTTCTTGAGGGGTTTTGAGAGGTTCTTAGGGGGTTTTGGGGGGTTCTTGGGGGGTTTCGGGGGGTTTCTGGTGGGATCTATGGGGTTTGGGGTGGGTTCTATGGGGTCTCTGGTGGTCTCCATAGACCTTGAGATGATCTCCATGGGGTTCCTGGTGGTCTGCATGGGGTTCCTGGTGGTCTCCATGGGGTTCCTGGTGGGTTCTATGGGGTCTCTGATGGTCTCCATGGGGTTCCTGGTGGAATCCATGGGGTTCCTGGTGGGATCCATGGGGTTCCTGGTGGGATCCATGGGGCTTGGGGTGGTCTCCATGGGGTTCCTGGTGGTCTCCATAGACCTTGAGATGATCTCCATGGGGTTCCTGGTGGTCGCCATGGGGTTTGGGATGGGATCCATGGGGTTCCTGGTGGTCTCCATGGGGTTTGGGATGGGATCAACGGGGTTCCTGGTGGGTTCTATGGGGTTCCTGGTGGTCTCCATGGGGTTTGGGATGGGATCCATGGGGTTCCTGGTGGTCTCCATGGGATTCCTGGTGGTCTCCATAGACCTTGAGATGATCTCCATGGGGTTCCTGGTGGTCTCCATGGGGTTTGGGATGGGATCCATGGGGTTCCTGGTGGGTTCTATGGGGTCTTTGGTGGTCTCTATGAGGTTCCTGGTGGTGTCCATGGGGCTCCTGGTGGTCTCTATGGGGTCTCTGGTGGTCTCCATAGACCTTGAGATGATCTCCATGGGGTTCCTGGTGGTCTGCATGGGGTTCCTGGTGGTCTCCATGGGGTTCCTGGTGGGTTCTATGGGGTTCCTGGTGGTCTCCATGGGGTTCCTGGTGAGTTCTATGGGGTTCCTGGTGGTCTCCATGGGGTTTGGGATGGGATCCATGGGGTTCCTGGTGGGTTCTATGGGGTCTCTGATGGTCTCCATGGGGTTCCTGGTGGTCTCCATGGGGTTTGGGATGGGATCCATGGGGTTCCTGGTGGGTTCTATGGGGTCTTTGGTGGTCTCTATGAGGTTCCTGGTGGTGTCCATGGGGCTCCTGGTGGTCTCTATGGGGTCTCTGGTGGTCTCCATAGACCTTGAGATGGTCTCCATGGGGTTCCTGGTGGTCTCCATGGCGTTCCTGGTGGTCTCCATGGGGTTTGGGATGGGATCCATGGGGTTCCTGGTGGTCTCCATGGGGTTCCTGGTGGTCTCTATGGGGTTCCTGGTGGTCTCCATGGGGTTTGGGATGGGATCAATGGGGTTCCTGGTGGGTTCTATGGGGTTCCTGGTGGGATCCATGGGGTTCCTGGTGGTCCCCATGGGGTTTGTGGTGGTCTCCATGGGCTTCCTGGTGGTCTCCGTGGGCTTTGAGGTGGGATCCATGGGGTTCCTGGTGGGTTCTATGGGGTCTCTGGTGGTCTCCATGGGGTTCCTGGTGGTCTCCATGGGCTTTGAGGTGGGATCCATGGGGTTCCTGGTGGGTTCTATGGGGTCTCTGGTGGTCTCCATGGGGTTCCTGGTGGTCTCCATGGGCTTTGAGGTGGGATCCATGGGGTTCATGGCGGGTTCTATGGGGTCTCTGGTGGTCTCCATGGGGTTTGCGATGGGATCCATGGGGTTCCTGGTGGGTTCTATGGGGTTTGTGGTGGGTTCTATGGGGTCTCTGGTGGTCCCCATGGACTCCATGGTGGCCTCCAGGCAGCTCCTGGTGGCCTCCGGATGGTTCTTGGTGGCCCTGGTGGCCCTGGTGGCTGCAGTGGCCACATTGGTGTCCTTGGTGGCCGTGTTGGTGGCCTCCGTGGCCATGTTGGTGTCCCTGGCGGCCATGTTGGTGGCCATGTTGGCGGCATCGTCGGCCATGTTGGTGGTCTTGTCAGCCATGTTGGAGGCCATCTTGGCGGCCATGTTGGCGTCGGTGTCGGCCATGTTGGAGGCCATGTTGGTGGCCATGTTGGCGGCCATGTTGGTGGCCTCATCGGCCATGTTGGCAGCCATGTTGGTGGTCTTGTCGGCCATGTTGGTGGTCTTCTCGGCCATGTTGGCGGCCATGTTGGTGGTCTTGTCGACCATGTTGGTGGCCATGTTGGCAGCCATGTTGGTGGTCTTGTCAGCCATGTTGGAGGCCATGTTGGCGGCCATGTTGGTGTCGGTGTCGGCCTTGTTGGTGACCATGTTGGCGGCCATGTTGGTGTCGGTGTCGGCCATGTTGGCGGCCATGTTGGCGTCATTGTCGGCCATGTTGGCGGCAATGTTGGCATCATTGTCGGCCATGTTGGCAGCCATGTTGGCAGCCATGTTGGTGGTCTTGTCAGCCATGTTGGAGCCCATGTTGGTGGCCATGTTGGTGTTGGCGGCGGCCATGTTGGCGGCCATGTTGGCGTCATTGTCGGCCATGTTGGCGGCCATGTTGGCGTCATTGTCGGCCATGTTGGCAGCCATGTTGGCAGCCATGTTGGTGGTCTTGTCAGCCATGTTGGAGCCCATGTTGGTGGCCATGTTGGTGTCGGTGTCGGCCATGTTGGTGACCATGTTGGCGGCCATGTTGGTGTCGGTGTCGGCCATGTTGGCGGCCATGTTGGCGTCATTGTCGGCCATGTTGGCAGCCATGTTGGCAGCCATGTTGGTGGTCTTGTCAGCCATGTTGGAGCCCATGTTGGTGGCCATGTTGGTGTTGGCGGCGGCCATGTTGGAGGCCATGTTGGTGGTCTTGTCGGCCATGTTGGCGACCACGTTGGCGGCCATGTTGGCGGCCATGTTGGTGGTCTTGTCAGTCATGTTGGCGGCCATGTTGGCATCGTTGTCAGCCATGTTGTCGGCCATGTTGGAGGCCATGTTGGTGCCCCTGGCGGCCATGTTGGCGGCCATGTTGGCGGCCATGTTGGTGTCCCTGGCGGCCATGTTGGAGGCCATGTCGGTGGCCACGTCGGCGGCCATGTTGGTGGCCTCGGCCGCCATGCGCCGCAGCCGCGCCACGTCCCCGCGCAGGAAGTTCATGAGCACGGTCTCGGCGATGTCGTCAGCATTGTGACCTGGGGTGACAACGGGGTTGGGGGGGGTCCCGGTGCTCCCCAGGCCCTCCCAGTGCCCCCCAGTCCCTCCCAGTGCTCCCAGTGCCCCCCAGTCCCTTCCAGTGCTCCCCAGGCCCTCCCAGTGCTCCCAGTGCCCTCCATTCCCTCCCAGTGCTCTCAGTGCTCCCCATCCCCTCCCAATGCTCCCAGTGCCCCCCAGTCCCTCCCAGTGCTCCCCAGTCCCTCCCAGTGACCCCCAGTCCATCCCAGTGCTCCTAGTGCTCCCCAGTCCCCCCCATTCCCTCCCATTCCCTCACAGTCCCCCCCAGTGCCCCAATCTCCTCCCAGTTCCCTCCCAGTTCCCCCCAATCCCCCCCCATTCCATCCCATCCCATTCCCCTCCCAGTCCCCCCCAATCCCCTCCCAGTTCCCTCCCATTCCATCCCAATCCCCTCCCAGTCCCTTCCAGTGCCTCCCATTCCCCTCCATTCCCCTCCCAGTCCCCCCCAGTGCCCCCAATCCCCTCCCAGTTACCTCCCAGTCCCCCCAATTCCCCCCCTATTCCATCCCAGTCCCCCCCATTCCCTTCCCAATCCCCTCCCAGTCCCACCCCATTTTCCCCCCAATCCCCTTTCACTCCTCCCCACTCCCCTCCCAGTCCACCCCAGTGCTCCCCAGTGCCCCCCCAATCCCCTCCCAGTCCCCCCCATTCCATCCCAATCCCCTCCCAGTCCCCCCAATCCCCCCCATTCCATCCCATTCCCCTCCCAGTCCCCCCCATTCCCTTCCCAGTCCCTTCAAGTGCCTCCCATTCCCCTCCATTCCCCTCCCAGTCCCCCCCATTCCATCCCAATCCCCTCCCAGTCCCTCCCAGTCCCCCCCCATTTCCCCCCAATCCCCTCCCATTCCTTCCCACTCCCCTCCCAGTCCACCCCAGTGCTCCCCAGTGCCCCCCCAATCCCCTCCCAGTCCCCCCCATTCCATCCCAATCCCCTCCCAGTCCCCCCAATCCCCCCCATTCCATCCCATTCCCCTCCCAGTCCCCCCCATTCCATCCCAATCCCCTCCCAGTCCCCCCCATTCCATCCCATTCCCCTCCCAGTCCCCCCCATTCCATCCCAATCCCCTCCCAGTCCCACCCATTCCATCTCAATCCCCTCCCAGTCCCTCCCATTCCCCTTCCAGTCCCTCCCAGTGCCCCCCATTCCATCCCAATCCCCTCCCATTCCTCTCCCAGTTCCCCCCACTCCCCCCCCCAGTCCCTCCCAGTCCCCCCAATCCCTTCCATTCCCCTCCCAGTCCCTCCCATTCCATCCCAATCCCCTCCCAGTCCCCCCCATTCCCCCCCCAGTCCCTCCCAGTCCCCCCCATTCCCCCCCCAGTCCCTCCCAGTCCCCCCCAGCACTCACCAGTAGCGATCCAGTCGGCTCCCAGCATCCTCGCCCCCCTCTCCAGCGCCTGCCTCCTCCAGACCCCGCAGAACGTGCAGCGGCTTCCACCCTTTCCCAATCCCCCCAGTTCCCCTCCCAGTGCTCCCAGTTCTCCCAGTTCATCCACGCTGAACCCAAACAGCTCCCGGTGGCTCAGCACCAGCAGCGGCAGCGCCCCCCGCGCCCCCCGCAGCGCCCCCAGCGCCTCCTCGCGGTACCCGGCGATGCCCTCGTCCACGGCCACCAGGACCAAGCGGTACTGGGTGAACTGGGAGAACTGGGACAGCAGCCGCGCCAGCACCGCCGAGTCCTTCCCGCCAGAAGCCGCCACCGCCACCAGGTCACCCGGCTTGGGGACGGCGCCGCGGGGAGGGACGGGGACACCCGCGCTGGGAATGGGGGGACCCCCAGTTTGGGGCTCGTTGGGGACTGGGGATAATGGGAGGGTATTGGGGACCCCCTGCTTGGGAATGGGGGGACCCCCAGTTTGGGGCTCGTTGGGGACTGGGGATAATGGGAGGGTACTGGGGACCCCCTGCTTGGGAATGGGGGGACCCCCAGTTTGGGGCTCGTTGGGTGCTGGGGATAATGGGAGGGGTTTGGGGGGCTCTCCCGACCCCATAATGAATTGGGGGGGGGTCTCCTTTTGGGGGCACCCCCCCCCACCCCTCCCCACGCTGGATTTTGGGGGTTGCCCCTCCCTCCCCCCCCCAATTTTTGGGGGGTGCCCCTCCCTTTGCGAGGCGCCCCCCTCGCTCCCCATCACCCTCCCAGTGCCATTAGCGGGGGGGGGGGGCTGCGTTTCGGGTCCTCCCGTTTCCCCCCCGTTGCTCCCCGCGGTTCGGTGGTGGGGGGGCCCATTCGGGGGGACCCCGGGGGTGGGGTGGGGGGTGATTTTGGGGGGGTCCGTGCCCCCCAAAGCCCGCAGCACCTCGGTTTGGAAGGCGCGGATGAAGCAGCCGCGGCACAAGCGCTCCCCGGTGCGCGGGCGGCGCAGCGCGGCCGCCAGGGGGCAGCGGCGGCAGCGGGGCGGAGCCATTGCCTGCGCAGGGGGGGGGACAGAGACACCAAACACGCCATCAGCACCCCGGAATATGAAGCGAACCCCAAAAATAGAAGGGGGTGGACATAACAACCCCTCCCCAAAGCGATGTGGTGCATCCCGACCCCCTAAACCCGCCCAAGAGTGGGAATGGGGTGAATTGAACACCCTAAGCTCCCCCCCTAGAGTGGGAATGGTTGCTCCCGCCTCCACCATAGAGCCCCATAGAACCTCCCGACTCCCCTAAACCCCCCCCGGAGTGGGAATGGTCCACTCCGACCCCCCTAAACTCCCCCTCTAGACTGGGAATGGTCCCTCCTGAAGCCCCTAAACCCCCCTTAAGGGGAAATGGTCCCTCCCGAACCCCCTAAGCTCCCCCCTAGACCCGGAATGGTCGCTCCCGCCTCCACCATAGAGCCCCATGGACACTCCCAACCCCCCTAAACCCCCCTTAGATCGGGAATGGTCCACCCCGACCCCCCTAAATTCCCCCCTTAGGTGTAAAGGTCCATCCCGAACCCCTAAACGCCCCCCCCGCATGTTTCCACCCCCCCCGTTACCGTGAATTGGTCTCGCCCACCGGGACCCACGTCACTGTCGCGCGCACGCCGCGCCGCTCGCGCCCGTTCCCCCGCCCGGCCCCGCCCACCCCGGCTCCCTCCGCCAATCAGCGCGCAGGGAACGCCCGCCCGGCCCCGCCCGCCAGCGGCTCTGAGGAGGCGGCGCATGCGCAGTGGCGGCCGGAGGCCCCTCGGGGGTAATTAACGCGTAATTAACACCTAATTAAGGCCCCCCCGGGGGTCAGTTCAACCCCCTCCAGAGTAATTAACCCCCCCAGGGGCGGTTGTGGCCCCCCCGGGGCAGTTTAAGGCCCCCCGAAGGGCACCGATCACCCCCCCACACTCACCTGGAGCTGGGGAAGGGGCGTGGCTTAAGGAGGGGGGCGGGGCTTAGGGAGAGGGGCGGGGCTAAATGTGGTCCCGCCCCCTAATGGGGGGGCAGAGGGGCCGTTGGGGGGGGACCCAGGAGTTCGGGGCGGGGGGGAAAGGACCTGGGAGTTTTGGAAGGGACCCAGGCGTCCGGGAGGGACCCAGGAGTTCGGGAGGGACCCAGGAGTTCGGGAAGGGGCTCATAGGGGGATCCAGGAGTTCGGGTATGGGGGGGTCACGGGGGTCATAGGGAGGTCACAGGGGGACCCAGGAGTGCCCCAAGGGACCCAGGAGTTCGGGAAGGGGCTCATAGGGGGACCCAGGAGTTCTGGGAACTGTGGGGTCCAGAGGGGACCCAGGAGTTCGGGTACGGGGGGGTCACAGGGGTCATAGGGAGGTCACAGAGGTCACAGGGGGACCCAGGAGTGCCCCAAGGGACCCAGGAGTTCGGGAAGGGGCTCATAGGGGGACCCAGGAGTTCTGGGAACTGTGGGGTCCAGAGGGGACCCAGGAGTTTGGGTACGGGGGGTTCACAGAGGTCATAGGGAGGTCACAGAGGGACCCAGGAGTCCCCCAAGGGACCCAGGAGTTCAGGAGGGACCCAGGAGTTCGGGAGGGGGGTCATGAGGGGACCCAGGAGTTCGGGTACGGGGGGGTCACAGAGGTCACAGGGGGACCCAGGAGTGCCCCCAAGGGACCCAGGAGTTCGGGTATGGGGGGGTCACAGAGGTCACAGGGGGACCCAGGAGTGCCCCAAGGGACCCAGGAGTTCGGGAAGGGGCTCATAGGGGGACCCAGGAGATCGGGGGATTGTGGGGTCCAGAGGGGACCCAGGCGTTTGGGTGGGGGTGGGGGGGTCACAGGGGGGTCACAGAGGTCACGGGGGACCCAGGCATCCGGGGACCCAGAGGTGATGTGGGGGGGGGGGGGCCGGACGCCTGGGTCCCCAACCGGACGCCTGGGTCCCGTGGCCGTGGGCGGGCGGGCGTTTCCCCATGTGGCCCCGCCCACTTCTCCCCGTCCCCCCATTGTCAGCATGGGCCCCCCCGGCACCCCCCACCTGCTCCTGCTGCTCCTCGGTAAGCCCCCCCTCCCCCACCTCCCCAGGGGGACCCAGGCGTCCGGGGGAACCCCCCAAACCCTCTCAGGGGACCCAGGCGTCCGGGTTCCCCTCCCACACCCAAGGAAACCCAAAAAGGGGAAGTTTGGGGGGGGACTCGGACGCCTGGGTCCCCTGAGAGCGGGAGGAGGGGCGGGGGGTGCTGAGAGAACCCAGGCGTCCGGGTGGGGGGAGGGGCGCTCGGGGGGTGTCGTTTTCCTCCCCCCACCCTGTACCCCCCGTTTGTCTTTTAGGGTTCGTGGCTGCGGAGAGCGGTGAGGCCCCTCCCCCACCCCGGGGGGACCCAGGCGTCCGGGGGGACCCAGGAGTTCGGGGAGGGACCCAGGAGTTCGGGGAGGGACCCAGGAGTTCAGGGAGGGGAACCCAGGAGTTCTGGGGGAGGGACCAAAAAGTTCCCGGCGGAACCAAAGTTCGGGGTTGTGGGGGCAGCGGGGGGAGGTTTGGAGGTGGCACCGAGGCGCAGGGGGGACCGGAAGTGGTGTTGCACCGAGGCAAATGGAGGGGAAATGGGTGGTTTGACGCTACTGGGGGGGGTTTGGGGCTCCCAGTTGGAGTTTTTTGGGGGTTTGGGGGGACCCAGGAGTTCGGGAGGACCCAGGAGTTCGGGGAGGGACCCAGGAGTTCAGGGAGGGACCCAGGCGTCCAATGGGGGGAGTCATGGGGGGACACAGGAGTTTGGGGAGGGACCCAGGAGTTCGGGAGGGGACCCAGGCGTCCGGGCCCCACCTTTCCGCCCCCCTCCCAGACTGCACCCCCTGTTTGCCGGGTCCTGGACCAATCGCTGGGCTTGTCGTTGCTGACATCGTGATGACGCTGTTGATCGCGGGCGGGGCCTATTGCCTGGCGAGGCGTGGCCAGCGAGGTGGGGGCGGAGCCAATAGTGAAGGGGCGTGGCCAACGAAGGCGCGGGCAGCGCGGGAGGGGCGGAGCCAATGGGGAAGGCGCGGAGCCAATGGGAGGGGCGGAGCCAATAAAGGCGCGAGCAGCGTGGGAGGGGGCGGAGCCAATGCGAGGGACGGAGCCAATGAAGGCGCGGGCAGCCAGGGGGGCGTGGCCAGCGCGGGAGGTGGTGGAACCAATGGGGAAGGGGCGTGGCCAATGAAAGCGCGGGCAGTCGGGGGCGTGGCCAACGCGGGGGGGGCGGAGCCAATGGGGAAGGCGCGAAGCCAATGGGAGGGGCGGAGCCAATGAAGGCGCTGCAGTCGGGCGGCGTGGCCAGCGCGGGAGGGGGCGGAGCCGATGGGGAAGGGGCGCGGCCAACGAAAGCGCGGGCAGCCAGGGGGTGGGGTCAGCGTGTGGGCGTGGCCTCCGTTCTGACCCCGCCCCTTCCCGCCGGGCAGCCTCGCCCATGCCCCGCCCCCAGGAGCCGGACTCGACCTATCAGGAGCTGCAGGGCGCTCGCGCGGACGTTTACAGCGAACTGAAGCGCTGAGCCGCCCCTCCCCCCGCCCAAGGGACCCAGGCGTGCGAGCCCCTCCACCCCCCCCCACTCAATAAATTCCGCTTTTTGCCCGATTCGCCCTCAATTTCGCCCGGGTGACGTCAGCGCCGGAAGTGCCGCCGGAAGTGGCTTCATCCCCTTCCGCCCTCTTCCCTTCTCACGATGGCGGCGGCGGCTCCGGCGGCTCCGGGAGGGCCCGGGCCCGGTGCTACGGGTTCAACGGGGAGCGGAGCGGCCGGGCCGGCGCCCAACGGGGCGGGGGGGACGGCGGCCAAGAGCGGGGAGGAGCGGCTCAAGGAGATGGAGGCGGAGATGGCGCTGTGAGCAGGGGAGGGGGGGCCTGCGGGTCACGATGGCAACGGCGGGAGAGTGGGGAAGGGGCGGGGCCTGGGGGGGGTCACTATGGCAACGGGGGCGGGGCCTGGGGTCGCCATGGAAACGTGGGGGGGCCTGGGGTCAGCATGGTAATGGGAGTGGAGTGGGGAAGGGGCGGGGCCTGGGGTCAGCATGGTAATGGAGGTAGAGTGGGGATGGGGCGGGGCCTGGGCGTCACTATGGCAACGGGGGCGGGGCCTGGGGCCACCGTGGAAACGGGGGCGGAGCCTGGGGTCAGCATGGTAACGGTGGTGGGGTGGGGAAGGGGCGGGGCCTGAGGGTCACTATGGCAACGGGGGCGGGGCCTGGTGTCACTATGGCAATGGGGGTGGAGTGGGGGAGGGGGCGTGGCCTTTGGGGGTCACTATGGCAACGGGGGCGGGACCTGGGGTGAGCATGGTAATGGAGGTAGAGTGGGGAAGGGGGCGGAGCCTGGGGTCACCATGGAAACGGAGGAAGAATGGCAGGTGGGGAAGGGGGCGGAGCCTTGGGGTCGCCATGGCAACGGGGGCGGGGCTTTGGGGGTCGCTATGGAGATGGAGGTGGAGCTTTGGGGTTGCTATGGAGATGGGGTCGGAGCTTTGGGGTCGCTATGGGGATGGAGGCGGAGCCTTGGGGTCGCTATGGAGATGGGGGCGGGGCCTAGGGGTCACCATGGCAATGGGGGCAGAGCTTTGGGGTCGCTATGGAGATGGGGGCAGAGCTTTGGGGGTCACTATGGAGATGGGGGCGGAGCTTCGGGGTCACTATGGAGATGGGGCGGAGCTTTGGGGTTGCTATGGAGATGGGGGCGGGGCCTAGGAGTCACCATGGCAATGGGGGCGGAGCTTTGGGGGGTCACTATGGAGATGGGGGTGGAGCTTTGGGGTCGCTATGGAGATGGGGGTGGAGTTTTGGGGTTGCTATGGAGATGGGGCGGAGTTTTGGGGTTACTATGGAGATGGGGTCACTGGGAGGGCTCTGGGGGTCACTGGGGTTACTGGGGGTCACTGGGAGGATACTGGGGGTCACTGGGGTCACTGGGAGGGTTCTGGGGGTCACTGAAGGTCGTTGGGGTCACTGGGAGAGTTATGGGGGTACTGGGAGGGTACTGGGGGTTACTGGGAGGGCTGTGGGTGTCACTGGGGTCACTGGCAGGGTTATGGGGGGCACTGGTTGTTACTGGGAGGGCTCTGGGGGTTATTGGGGGTCACTGAGGGTCACCGGGGTCACTGGGAGGGCTCTGGGGTCACTGGGAGGGTTATGGGGATCACTGGGGTCACTGGGAGGGCTGTGGGGTCACTGGGGGTCACTGGAGTCTTTGGGGTCATTGGGAGGATACTGGGGGTCACTGGGGTCACTGGGAGGGCTCTGGGGGTCACTTGGGGACACTGGGGGTCAGTGGGGTCACTGAGGTCATTGGGGGTCACTGGGAGGGCTATGGGGTCACTGGGGGTCGTTGGGAGGATACTGGGGGTCACTGGGATCACTGGGAGGGCTCTGGGGGTCACTGGGGTCACTGGGAGGGCTATGGGGGTCATTGGGGTCACTGGAATCACTGGGAGGGCTCTGGGGGTCACTGGGGTCACTGGGAGGGCTATGGGGGTCATTGGGGTCACTGGGAGGGCTATGGGGGTCATTGGGGGTCACTGGGATCATTGGGAGGGCTCTGGGGGTCACTGGGGTCACTGGGAGGGCTATGGGGGTCATTGGGGTCACTGGGATCACTGGGAGGGCTCTGGGGGTCACTGGGGTCACTGGGAGGGTTATGGGGGTCATTGGGGTCACTGGGAGGGCTCTGGGGGTCACTGGGGTCATTGGGAGAGCTATGGGGGTCATTGGGGTCACTGGGATCACTGGGAGGGCTCTGGGGGTCACTGGGGTCACTGGGAGGGTTATGGGGGTCATTGGGGTCACTGGGATCACTGGGAGGGCTCTGGGGGTCACTGGGGTCACTGGGAGGGTTATGGGGGTCATTGGGGTCACTGGGATCACTGGGAAGGCTCTGGGGGTCACTGGGGTCACTGGGAGGGCTATGGGGTCACTGGGGTCACTGGGAGGGTTATGGGGGTCATTGGGGGTCACTGGGGTCACTGGGAGGATACTGGGGGTCATTGGGGTCACTGGGAGGGCTCTGGGGGTCACTGGGGTCACTGGGAGGATACTGGGGGTCATTGGGGTCACTGGGAGGGCTCTGGGGGTCACTGGGGTCACTGGGAGAGCTATGGGGGTCATTGGGGGTCACTGGGATCATTGGGAGGGCTCTGGGGGTTACTGGGGTCACTGGGAGGGTTATGGGGGTCATTGGGGTCACTGGGATCACTGGGAGGGCTCTGGGGGTTACTGGGGTCACTGGGAGGGTTATGGGGGTCATTGGGGTCACTGGGATCACTGGGAGGGCTCTGGGGGTCACTGGGGTCACTGGGAGGGTTATGGGGGTCATTGGGGTCACTGGGGTCACTGGGAGGGCTCTGGGGGTCACTGGGGTCACTGGGATCACTGGGAGGGCTCTGGGGGTCACTTGGGGACACTGGGGGTCAGTGGGGTCACTGAGGTCATTGGGGGTCACTGGGAGGGCTCTGGGGCTCACTGGGGTCACTGGGAGGATACTGGGGGTCACTGGGATCACTGGGAGGGCTATGGGGGTCACTGGGGTCACTGGGAGGGCTATGGGGGTCATTGGGGGTCACTGGGATCATTGGGAGGGCTCTGGGGGTCACTGGGGTCACTGGGAGGGCTATGGGGGTCACTGGGGTCACTGGGAGGGCTATGGGAGTCATTGGGGTCACTGGGATCACTGGGAGGGCTCTGGGGGTCACTGGGATCACTGGGAGGGCTCTGGGGGCCCCTGGGGGTCACTGGGGGGTTCTGGGGGTCCCTGGGGGTCCCTGGGGGGTTCTGGGGGTCCCGGGGGTCCCAGGGGTCACTGTGTCCCCCCAGGTTCGAGCAGGAGGTGCTGGGCACCCCCGCCCCCGCCCTGGGGGACCCGCTGACCTTGGCCGTGACCCCCCCGGTCACCCCCCCCGTCACCCCCCCCGTCACCCCCGTCCTGCGGCCGATCATCGCCACCAACACCTACCAGCAGGTGACACCGCGGTGTCCCCAAACCCCCTTGGTGTCCCCAACCCCCCCCTCGGTGTCCCCAGCCCCTCCTTGGCGTCCCCAACCTCCCCTTGGTGTCCCCAACCTCCCCTTGGTGTCCCCAACCCCCCCTTGGCGTCCCCAACCGCCCCCTGGTGTCCCCACCCCCCCCCCCCCCAGCGTCCCCAACCCCCCCTTGGTGTCCCCAACTCCCCTTTGATGTTCCCAACCACCCCCTGGTGTCCCCAACCCCCCTTTGATGTCCCCAACCCCCCTTTGATGTCCCCAACCCCCCTTTGATGTCCCCAACCCCCCCTTGGCGTCCCCAACCCCCCCTTGGTGTCCCCAACCCCCCCCCCCGGCGTCCCCACCCACCCCCCAGTGTCCCCAACCCCCCAGTGTCCCCCAAGTGTCCCCAATGTCCCATGAGTGTCCCCAGACACCCCCAATGTCCCCAACCCCCCCCATTGGCGTCCCCAACCCCCCTTTGATGTCCCCAGCCCCCCCTTGGCATCCCCAACCCCCCCAGGTGTCCCCAACTCCCCCTTGGTGTCCCCAGCCCCCCCTTGGTGTCCCCAACCCCCCCCCCGGTGTCCACAGCCCCCCCAATGTCCCCCCAGTGTCCCCAACCCCCCGATGTCCTCCGAGTGTCCCCAATGTCCCCTGAGTGGCCCCAACCCCCCCCAATGTCCCCCGAGTGTCCCCAATGTCCCATGAGTGTCCCCAACCCCCCCTTGGTGTCCCCAACCCCCCCTTGGTGTCCCCAACCCCCCCCCATTGGCGTCCCCAACCCCCCTTTGATGTCCCCAGCCCCCCCTTGGCATCCCCAACCCCCCCAGGTGTCCCCAACTCCCCCTCGGTGTCCCCAACCCCCCCCTTGGCGTCCCCAACCCCCCCTTGGCGTCCCCAACCCCCCCTTGGTGTCCCCAACTCCCCTTTGATGTTCCCAACCACCCCCTGGTGTCCCCAACCCCCCTTTGGTGTCCCCAGCCCCCCCTTGGCGTCCCCAACCCCCCCTTGGTGTCCCCAACCCCCCGCGGCGTCCCCACCCCCCCTTGGTGTCCCCAACCCCCCCTTGGCGTCCCCAACCACCCCCTGGTGTCCCCACCCCCCCCCCCCCCAGCGTCCCCAACCCCCCCTTGGTGTCCCCAACTCCCCTTTGATGCCCCCAACCCCCCCTTTGATGCCCCCAACCCCCCTTTGGTGTCCCCAGCCCCCCCTTGGCGTCCCCAGCCCCCCCTTGGCGTCCCCAACCGCCCCCTGGTGTCCCCAACCCCCCCTTGGTGTCCCCAACCCCCCCTTGGTGTCCCCAACTCCCCTTTGACGTTCCCAACCACCCCCTGGTGTCCCCAACCCCCTCTTTGGTGTCCCCAACCCCCCCTTGGTGTCCCCAACCCCCCCTTGGCGTCCCCAAACCCCCCCTGTGTCCCCAACCCCCCAGTGTCCCCCGAGTGTCCCCAATGTGCCATGAGTGTCCCCAACCCCCGCTTGGTGTCCCCAACCCCCCAATGTCCCCCCAGTGTCCCCAACCCCCCAATGTCCCCCAAGTGTCCCCAATGTCCCCTGAGTGGCCCCAACCCCCCCCAATGTCCCCCAAGTGTCCCCAATGTCCCCTGAGTGGCCCCAACCCCCCCCAATGTCCCCCGAGTGTCCCCAATGTCCCATGAGTGTCCCCAACCCCCCCTTGGTGTCCCCAACACCCCCTTGGTGTCCCCAACCCCCCCCCATTGGCGTCCCCAACCCCCCTTTGATGTCCCCAGCCCCCCCTTGGCATCCCCAACCCCCCCAGGTGTCCCCAACTCCCCCTCGGTGTCCCCAACCCCCCCCCAGTGTCCCCAACCCCCCCTTGGCGTCCCCAACCGCCCCCTGGTGTCCCCAACCCCCCCCCAGCGTCCCCAACCCCCCCTTGGTGTCCCCAACTCCCCTTTGACGTTCCCAACCACCCCCTGGTGTCCCCAACCCCCTCTTTGGTGTCCCCAACCCCCCCTTGGTGTCCCCAACCCCCCCTTGGCGTCCCCAACCCCCCCCCTGTGTCCCCAACCCCCCAGTGTCCCCCGAGTGTCCCCAATGTGCCATGAGTGTCCCCAACCCCCGCTTGGTGTCCCCAACCCCCCAATGTCCCCCCAGTGTCCCCAACCCCCCAATGTCCCCCAAGTGTCCCCAATGTCCCCTGAGTGGCCCCAACCCCCCCCAATGTCCCCCGAGTGTCCCCAATGTCCCATGAGTGTCCCCAACCCCCCCTTGGTGTCCCCAACACCCCCTTGGTGTCCCCAACCCCCCCCCATTGGCGTCCCCAACCCCCCTTTGATGTCCCCAGCCCCCCCTTTGGTGTCCCCAACCCCCCCAGGTGTCCCCAACTCCCCCTCGGTGTCCCCAACCCCCCCCCAGTGTCCCCAACCCCCCCTTGGCGTCCCCAACCGCCCCCTGGTGTCCCCAACCCCCCCCCCCAGCGTCCCCACCCCCCCCTTGGTGTCCCCAACTCCCCTTTGACGTTCCCAACCACCCCCTGGTGTCCCCAACCCCCCTTTGATGTCCCCAACCCCCCCTTGGTGTCCCCAACCCCCCGCGGCGTCCCCACCCCCCCCCAGTGTCCCCAACCCCCCAGTGTCCCCCAAGTGTCCCCAGTGTCCCATGAGTGTCCCCAGACACCCTCAATGTCCCCAACCCCCCCCCTTGGCGTCCCCAACCCCCCTTTGGTGTCCCCAGCCCCCCCTTGGCGTCCCCAACCCCCCCAGGTGTCCCCAACTCCCCCTTGGTGTCCCCAGCCCCCCCCGCGGTGTCCACAGCCCCCCCAATGTCCCCCCAGTGTCCCCAACCCCCCAATGTCCCCCAAGTGTCCCCAATGTCCCCTGAGTGGCCCCAACCCCCCCCAATGTCCCCCGAGTGTCCCCAATGTCCCATGAGTGTCCCCAGACACCCCCAATGTCCCCAACCCCCCCTTGGTGTCCTCAGCCCCCCCTTGGCGTCCCCAACCCCCCCCCGTGTCCCCAACCCCCCAGTGTCCACAACCCCCCCAATGTCCCCCCAGTGTCCCCAACCCCCCAATGTCCCCCGAGTGGCCCCAATGTCCCCCGAGTGGCCCCAATGTCCCCAACACCGCCAGTGTCCCCAATGTCCCCTGAGTGTCCCCAGACCCCCCCAGTGTCCCCATCCCCCCCATGTCCCCAGACCCCCAATGATGTCCCCAGACCCCCCCAATGTCTCCTGAGTGTCCCCAAACCCCCAATGTCCCCAATGTCCCCAACAACCTCGGTGTTCCCAATGTCCCCTGAGTGTTCCCAGACCCTCCCCGGAGTCCCCAGTGTCCCCAGTGTCCCCAATGTCCCCATCCCCTCAATGATGTCCCCAGACTCCCCCAATGTCCCCAGACCCCCCCCGGTGTCCCCAATGTCCCCTGAGTGTCCCCAGACCCCCCCAGTGTCCCCATCCCCCCCATGTCCCCAACCCTTCAATGTCCCCAGACCCCCAATGATGTCCCCAGACCCCCCCAATGTCTCCTGAGTGTCCCCAAACCCCCAATGTCCCCAACCCCCACAATGTCCCCAATGTCCCCAACAACCCCAGTGTCCCCGATGTCCCCAGACCCCCCCGGTGTCCCCAATGTCCCCCGAGTGTCCCCAACCCCCCAATGTCCCCAACCCCCACAATGTCCCCAATGTCCCCAACAACCCCAGTGTCCCCAATGTCCCCAGACCCCCCCGGTGTCCCCAATGTCCCCCGAGTGTCCCCAACCCCCCAATGTCCCCAACCCCCACAATGTCCCCAATGTCCCCAACAACCCCAGTGTCCCCAATGTCCCCAGACCCCCCCGGTGTCCCCAATGTCCCCCGAGTGTCCCCAACCCCCCAATGTCCCCAACCCCTCCAACCCCCTCAATGTCCCCTGAGTGTCCCCAACCCCCCCAATGTCTCCAACTCCCCAATGTCCCCCTATAGTGTCCCCCCCAGTGTCCCCATGTCCCCCCCGACACCCCAATGTCCCCCATAGTGTCCCCATGTCCCCCATAGTGTTTCCATGTTCCCTCATTGTCCCCAATGTCCCCCATAGCATCCCGATGTCCCCCTCAATGTCCCAATGTCCCCCACGTTGTCCCCAATGTCCCCCATAGTGTCCCAAATGTCCCCCATAGTGTCCCCCATAGTGTCCCCATGTCCCCCCAATCTCCCCAATGTCCCCACTGTCCCCAATCTCCCCAATGTCCCCACTGTCCCCATGTCCCCACTGTCCCCATGTCCCCCCAGTGTTCCCCATAGTGTCCCCAATGTTCCCAATGTCCTTATGTCCCCCAATGTTCCCAATGTCCCCAGTGTCCCCAGTGTCCCCCCAATCTCCCCAGTGTCCCCATGTCCCCAATGTCCCCATGTCCCCCATAGTATCCCCACTGTCCCCCATAGTGCCCCAATGTCCCCATTGTCTCCATGTCCCCCGCATTGTCCCCATGTCTTCCATAGTGTCCCCCTCGTTGTCCCCATGTCCCCATAGTGTCCCCATGTCCCCAATGTCCCCATAGTGTCCCCAATGTCCCCATAGTGTCCCCAGTGTCCATATGTCCCCAATGTCCCCATGTCCCCCCAGTGTCACCAATGGGACATGTCCCCATGTCCCCCCAATGTCCCCCATAGTGTCCCCAATGTCCTAATGTTCCCCACAGTGTCCCTATTGTCCCCCAGTGTCCCCATCTCCCCGCAATGTCCCCATCTCCCCATGGTGTCCTCATTGTCCCCAATGTCGCCATAGTGTCCCCATGTCCCCCCAATGTCCCCAGTGCCCCCATGTCCCCCCAGTCTCCCCAATGTCCCCATGTCCCCCATAGTGTCCCCATCTCCCCGCAGTGTCCCCATGTCCCCAATGTCCCCATGTCCCTCATAGTGTCCCCATCTCCCCCCAGTGTCCCCATGTCCCCAATGTCCCCATGTCCCTCATAGTGTCCCCATCTACCCACAGTGTCCCCGATGTCCCCAATGTCCCCATGTCCTTCATAGTGTCCCCATCTCCCCCCAATGTCCCCAGTGTCCCCATCTCCCCCAATGTCCCCATGTCCCCCATAGTGTCCCCCTGTCCCCCCCAGTGTCCCCATGTCCCCCCAATTTTCCCAATGTCCCCAGTGTCCCCATGTCCCCATTGTCCCCATGTCCCCCCACTGTCCCCCATAGTGTCCCCAATGTCCCAATGTTCCCCATAGTGTCCCTATTGTCCCCAATATCCCCCATAGTGTCCCCAGTGTCCCAAATGTCCCCAATGTCCCCATGTCCCCCATAGTGTCCCCATTGTCCCCAATGTCCCCACATCCCCCAGTGTCCCCAATGTCCCCATGTCCCCAATGTCCCCATGTCCTTCATAGTGTCCCCATCTCCCCCCAATGTCCCCAGTGTCCCCATGTCCCCCAATGTCCCCAGTGTCCCCCCAGTGTCCCCGTGTCCCCCAATGCCCCCAGTGTCCCCGTGTCCCTCATAGTGTCCCCATCTCCCCCCAATGTCCTCACTGTCCCCCCATTGTCCCCATGTCCTCCACAGTGTCCCCAATGTCCCCCGTAGTGTCCCCCATAGTGTCCCCATGTCCCCCCAATCTCCCCAATGTCTCCACTGTCCCCATGTCCCCAGTGTCCCCCACAGTGTCCCCATTGTCCCCAGTATCCCCCATAGTGTCCCCAGTGTCCCCATGTCCCCCAGTGTCCCCAATGTCCCCATCTCCCCCCATTGTCCCCAATGTCCCCATAGTGTCCCCCATAGTGTCCCCCATAGTGTCCCCAATGTCCCCCCAATGTCCCCAGTCTCCCCAATGTCCCCATGTCCCTCATAGTGTCCCCATGTCCCCCAGTGTCCCCAATGTCCCCATCTCCCCCCATTGTCCCCAATGTCCCCATAGTGTCCCCCATAGTGTCCCCCATAGTGTCCCCAATGTCCCCCCAATGTCCCCAGTCTCCCCAATGTCCCCATGTCCCTCATAGTGTCCCCATGTCCCCCAGTGTCCCCAATGTCCCCATCTCCCCCCATTGTCTCCAATGTCCCCATAGTGTCCCCCATAGTGTCCCCAATGTACCCCCAGTGTCCCCAGTCTCCCCAATGTCCCTATGTCCCTCATAGTGTCCCCATGTCCCCCAGTGTCCCCAATGTTCCCATCTCCCCCCATTGTCCCCAATGTCCCCAATGTCCCCATGTCCCTCATAGTGTCCCCATGTCCCCCAGTGTCCCCAATGTCCCCATCTCCCCCCATTGTCCCCAATGTCCCCATAGTGTCCCCCATAGTGTCCCCCATAGTGTCCCCCATAGTGTCCCCAATGTCCCCCCAATGTCCCCAGTCTCCCCAATGTCCCAATGTCCCTCATAGTGTCCCCATGTCCCCCAGTGTCCCCAATGTCCCCATCTCCCCCCATTGTCCCCAATGTCCCCATAGTGTCCCCCATAGTGTCCCCAATGTCCCCCCAATGTCCCCAGTCTCCCCAATGTCCCCATGTCCCTCATAGTGTCCCCATGTCCCCCAGTGTCCCCAATGTCCCCATCTCCCCCCATTGTCCCCAATGTCCCCATAGTGTCCCCCATAGTGTCCCCAATGTCCCCCCAATGTCCCCAGTCTCCCCAATGTCCCCATGTCCCCAATGTCCCCATGTCCCTCATAGTGTCCCCATGTCCCCCAATGTCCCCAGTGTCCCCATGTCCCTCATAGTGTCCCCATCTCCCCCCAATGTCCCCATCTCCCCCCAATGTCCCCAATGTCCCCATCTCCCCGCAACGTCCCCATGTCCCCCCCAGTGTCCCCATTGTCCCCGATGTCCCCCAGGTCCAGCAGAGCCTGGAGGCTCGAGCCGCCGCCGCCGCCACCGTTGTCACCCCCATGGTGGCCCCACCAGTGCCATTCGTGGGCCCAGGTCGGTGTCCCCAACCCCCGCATTGTGTCCCCAACCCCCCCATTGTGTCCCCAACCCCCCCCTGACCGTGTCACCTCCCCCCCCCCCCAGCGGTGTCACCGCAGAGGCCACCGGTTCTGCGCCCGGCGTTCGTGCCACACGTGCTGCAGCGCTCGGGTGAGGACACTGGGGACATGGGGACATTGTGGGGACAGGGGGACATGGGGACAATGGAGACGGGGGGACAGGGGGATATGGGATGTGGGGACAGGGGGATATGGGATATGGGGACAGGGGGACATGGGACATGGGGACAGGGGGACATGGGGACAGGGGGATATGGGGACAGGGGACAGGGGAATATGGGGACAGGGGGACATGGGGACAGGGGGATATGGGGACATGGGGACAGGGGGATATGGGGACATGGGGATATGGGGACATTGTGGGGGACGTGGGGACATGGAGACGGGGATATGGGGACAGACAGGGGGACAGGGGGACAATGGGGACATGGGACAGGGGGATATGGGGACAATGGGGACAGGGGGACAATGTGGACATGGGGACAGGGGACATGGGATGTGGGGACATGGGGACGTGGGGACATGGGGACAATGGGGACAGGGGAACAATGGGGACAGGGGGACAGGGGGATAGGGGGACAGGGGGATGTGGGGACATGGGGACAATGGGGACAGGGGGACATGGGGATAGGGGGACATGGGGATAGGGGGACAGGGGGATATGGGGACATGGGGAGAGGGGGACAATGGGGACAATGGGGATGGGGGGACATGGGGACAGGGGGTCATGGGGGGACAGGGGAACATTGGGACATTGTGGGGGACAGGGGGACATGGGGATAGGGGGACAATGGGGACGGGGATATGGGGACATTGTGGGGGACATGGGGACATTGTAGGGGACGGGGGATATGGGGACACGGGGATATGGGGACAGGGGACATGGAGATATGGGAACAGGGGGATATGGGACATGGGGACAGGGGGTCATGGGGGGACACTGGGGACATGGGGACAGGGGGACATGGGGACAGACGGGGGACAGGGGACAATGGGGATATGGGGACAGGGGGACATGGGATATGGGGACAGGGGGACGTGGGGACAGAGGGATATGGGGACAGGAGGACAATGGGGACAGGGGGATATGGGGACATTGTGGGGGACAGGGGGATATGGGGACAGGGGGACAATGGGGATATGGGGACAGGGGGTCACGGGGGGACACTGGCCATGGGGACATGGGCTGTCCCACCGCGGTGGTGTCACTGACCTGTCTTCCGTTGTTGTCCCCTGTTGTCTCCGTTGTTTCCTATTGTCCCCATGTTCCTATTGTCCCCGTGTGTCTGTTGTCCTTATTGACCCCACGTCTCTATTGTCACCTATTGTCACCGTGTCACCTATTGTCGCTGTCGCTATTGTTCCTCATTGTTCCCTATTGTTCTGTATTGTCCCCATGTCCCTATTGTCTGTTATTGTCCCCATGTCCCTGTTGTCTTGATGTCCCGTTGTCCCCCATTGTCCCCCACTGTCCACATGTCCCCTACTGTCCCTACTGTCCCCCATTGTCCCCATTGTCCTCATTGTTCCCTATTGTCTCCATGTCCCTATCGTTCCTATTGTCCCCATGTCCCCATTGCCCCCCATTGTCCCCATTGCCCCCCATTGTTCCCTATTGTCTCCATGTCCCTATTGTTCCTATTGTCCCCGTGTCCCCATTGTACCCCATTGTCCCCATTGTCCTCATTGTTCCCTATTGTCTCCATGTCCCTATTGTTCCTATTGTCCCCGTGTCCCCATTGTACCCCATTGTCCCCATTGTCCTCATTGTTCCCTATTGTCTCCATGTCCCTATCGTTCCTATTGTCTCCATGTCCCCCGTTGTCCCCCATTGTCCCCCATTGTCCCCCATTGTCCCCCATTGTCCCTCATTGTTCCCATGTCCCCAATGTCCCCCATTGTCCCCATTGCCCCCCATTGTCCCCATGTCCCCATCATCCCCATTGCCCCCATGTCCCCCATTGCCCCCCATGTCCCCCATTGCCCCCCATTTCCCCCATTGTCCCCATTCCCCCCCATGTCCCCATTGCCCCCCATTGTCCCCATTGCCCCCATGTCCCCACCATGTCCTCATTGTCCTCATTGTCCCCATTGTCCCCATTCCCTCCATTCCCCCCATTCCCCCCATGTCCCCATTCCCTCCCATTCCCCCCCATTCCCCCCATGTCCCCATTCCCCCCCATTCCCCCCATTGTCCCCATTGTCCCCATTCCCCCCATTGCCCCCATGTCCCCACTGTCCCCATTGTCCCCATTGTCCCCATTGCCCCCATGTCCCCATTGTCCCCATTGCCCCCATGTCCCCATTGTCCCCATTGCTCCCATGTCCCCATTGTCCCGCAGCCGCCCCCCGGGCGCTGCCCCTGCGCCCCCCCCCCGGCTCCATGGTTGGTCCCCCCCTGGGGGCGCCCCCCGCCCCCCCCCTGCTGCTGGCGCCCCCCCTGCAGAGACCCCCCCCTGCCCCCCATGGGCTGCCCCCCATGGGCACCCCCCTGCGTGGCCCCGCCCCCGTGAGTCACCTGGGGGGCCATGGGGAGATGGGGGGCAATGGGATAAATGGGGGGCATGGGGGAATTGGGGGGTCAATGGGGTCAATGGGATAAGTGGGGGGTGGGGGCAATGGGATAAATGGGGGGGATGAGGGGGTCAGTGGGGGGATGGGGGGGTCAATGGGATAAATGGGGGGCAATGGGGTCGATGTGGTCAATGGGGGGATGGGAGGCAATGGGATGAATGAGGGGCAATGGGGTCAATGGGGGGTGGGGGGCAATGGGATAAATAGGGGGTGGGGGGGGTCAATGGGGTCAATGGGGGATGGGGGGGTCAATGGGGGGATGGGGGCAATGGGATAAATGGGGGGGATGGGGGAAATGGGGGGGTGGGGGGCAATGGGATAAATGGGGGGGTGGGGGGATGGGGGAGGATGGGGGTCAATGGGATAAATGGGGGGGCGGGGGGGTCAATGGGGGGATGGGGGGCAATGGAGCCAATGGCGGGTGGGGGGCAATGGGATAAATGGGGGGTGGGGGGCAATGGGGTCAATGGGGGGATCAATGGGATAAATGGGGGGGTCAATGGGATAAATGGGGGTGGCGGGCAATGAGGTCAATGGGGGGATGGGGGGCAATGGGGTAAATGGGTGGGGGTCAATGGGATAAATGGGGGGGTCAATGGGATAAATGGGGGGGTCAATGGGATAAATGGGGGTGGCGGGCAATGAAGTCAATGGGGGGATGGGGGGCAATGGGGTAAATGGGTGGGGGTCAATGGGATAAATGGGGGGGTCAATGGGATAAATGGGGGGGTGGGGGACAATGGGATAAATGGGGGGGATGGGGGAATTGGGGCATCAATGGGGTCAATGGGATAAATGGGGGGATGGGGGGCAATGGGATAAATGGGGGGGTGGGGGGCAATGGGATAATTGGGGGGATGGGGGGGATAGGAGGCAATGGGATAAAGGGGGGGGTGGGGGGCAATGGGATAAATGGGGCCAAATGGGGTGGATTGGGGGGCAATGGGGTGAATTGGGGGTCAATGGGGCGAATGGGGACAAATGGGATAAATTGGGGGGGTCAATGGGGGTGAATTGGGGGTGCAATGGGGTGTATTGGGGGGGAAATGGGGTCAATGGGGGTCCAGGGGGGTCCGTGTGGTCTCTGTGGGTCCCTGACCCCGCCCCCTCGGTCTCCCCCCCCCCAGGTTGGGGGCGGAGCCCCGGTGACCCCGCCCCTGCCCCCCCTGGGCCCCCGCCCGGCGCTGGGGACCCCCAAGATCAACCCCACGGTGATCCAGGCGGCGCCCACGGTCTACGCGCCCCCCCCCGCCAAGAAGGCCCAGGTGGGCTGGTCCGGCCGTGGGGGGGCAATGGGACCTATGGGGGGGTCAATGGGACCCATGGGGGGGCAATGGGACCTATGGGGGGGTCAATGTGACCCATGGGGGGGCAATGGGACCTATGGGGGGGGTCAATGGGACCCATGGGGGGGCAATGGGACCTATGGGGGGGTCAATGGGACCCATGGGGGGGGCAATGGGACCTATGGGGGGGTCAATGGGACCTATGGGGGGGGTCAATGTGACCGATGGTGGGGGGAATGGGACCTATGGGGGGGCAATGGGACCCATGGGGGGGCAATGTGACCCATGGGGGGGTCAATGGGACCTATGGGGGGGGTCAATGTGACCCATGGGGGGTCAATGTGACCCATGGTGGGGGGAATGTGACCCATGGGGGGGGGCAATGGGACCCATGTGGGGGGCAATGGGACCTATGGGGGGGGTCAATGTGACCCATGGGGGGGGCAATGGGACCTATGGGGGGGGCAATGGGACCTATGGGGGGGGCAATGGGACCTATGGGGGGGGTCAATGTGACCCATGGGGGGGTCAATGGGACCTATGGGGGGGGTCAATGTGACCCATGGTGGGGGGAATGTGACCCATGGGGGGGGCAATGGGACCCATGTGGGGGGCAATGGGACCTATGGGGGGGGTCAATGTGACCCATGGTGGGGGGAATGTGACCCATGGGGGGGGCAATGGGACCCATGTGGGGGGCAATGGGACCTATGGGGGGGGTCAATGTGACCCATGGTGGGGGGAATGTGACCCATGGGGGGGGCAATGGGACCCATGGGGGGGGCAATGGGACCTATGGGGGGGGTCAATGTGACCCATGGTGGGGGGAATGTGACCCATGGGGTGGGCAATGGGACCCATGGCGGGGCCATGGGACCCATGCGGGGGTCAATGTGACCCATAGGGGGGCAATGTGACCCGTGGGGGAGGGTATGTGACCAATAGGGGGGGAGTGGGACCCATGGGGGGGGTCAATGTGACCCATGGTGGGGGATAATGTGACCCATAGGGGGGGTGCCCCCCCCGCCAAGAAAGCCCAGGTGGGCTGGTCCAGCCATGGGGGGTCAATGGGACCCATGGAGGGGGCAATGGGACCTATAGGGGGGCCATAGGACCCATGGTGGGGGGAATGTGACCCATAGGGGGGTCAATGTGACCCATGAGGGGGGAATGGGACCCATGAGGGGGATCAATGTGACTCATGGGGGGGGTCAATGTGACCCATAGGGGGGAAATGTGTCCCATGGTAAGGATCAATGTGACCCATGGGGGGGGATGTGACCCATAGGGGGTCAATGTGACCCATGGGGGGGGGATGTGACCCATAGGGGTCAATGTGACCCATGGGGGGGGGGATGTGACCCATAGGGGTCAATGTGACCCATGGGGGGGTATCAGGACGCCCCCCTTCCCCCGTGACCCCTGTGACCCCGCAGGAGGAGCCGCCCCCGCCTCGGGCCCCGCCCCCCGAGGAGCCCCGGATCGGGCCCTCGCTGCCCAGCGCCCCCCCCGGCCCCGCCCCGGAGCCCCGGGCTGGCCCCGCCCCCCCCGCGCCACGCCCACGCAGGACACGCCCACCGGACACGCCCTTCCTGGCGCCTGAGGTCAGAGGGGGCGGGGCTTGAGAGCACTTGGAGGGGGTGCAGCTATGGGGAGGGGGCGTGGCCTCAGGTCATGTGATGGGGAGTGGGGAGGGCTATGGGAGATGGGGGTGTGGCCTTGGAGACTGGGTGCTGGAGGGGGCGGGGCTAGGGAGTGGGGGCGTGGCCTCAGGCTGGGTGCTGGAGGGGGTGTGGCCTCAGATTTCCCGTGGGAGTAGGCGGGGCTATGAGGGGGCGTGGCCTCGGAGACCCCGGGGTAAATGAGTGGGCGGGGCTATGAGATGGAGGGTGTGGCCTCAGGGTGCTGGAGGGGGCGTGGCCTGAGTTCTATTGGGTTTGCAAGTGGGCGAGGCTATGGTGGGCGGGGCTATGGGAGATGGGGGCGTGGCCTCAGTTCTTGTGTGAGTGGGTGGGGCTATAAGGGTGGGGCTTGGGAGATGGGGGCGTGGCCTCGGAGGCCCTGGGTGCAGGAGGGGGTGTGGCCTCAGAGTTCTCATGGGAGTGGGAGGGGCTATGGGAGATGGGGGCGTGGCCTCAGTTCTTGTGTGAGTGGGTGGGGCTATAAGGGTGGGGCTTGGGAGATGGGGGCGTGGCCTCGGAGGCCCTGGGTGCAGGAGGGGGTGTGGCCTCAGAGTTCTCATGGGAGTGGGAGGGGCTATGGGAGATGGGGGCGTGGCCTCAGAGACCCTGGGTAAAGGAGTGGGCGGGGTTATGAGGGAGGCGGGGCTGGAGGGGGCGTGTCCGGGGAGGGGCGTGTCTCGGTGACTGACAGGTGGGGGCAGAGCAGCTGAGCATAATGGAGAGGGGCGTGGCCTGATGGGGAGGGGCGTGGATTAATGGGGAGGGGCGTGGCCTAAGGGAGGGGGCGTGGCCAATGGAGGGAGGAGGAGCTACTGGCAGGAGCCTTATGGAGGGGCGTGGCCTAATTTGGCATAACCTAATGGAGGAGGCGTGGCTTAATGAGGAGGGGCGTGGCTTAATGTGAAGGGGTGTGGCTTAATGGGGAGGGGCGTGGCCTAAGGGAGGGGGCGTGGCCAATAAGGGGACAGGAGCTACTGGGAGGAGCCTTATGGAGGGGCGTGGCCTGCTGTGTGGCCTAAGGGAGGGGGTGTGGCCAAATGGGAGGGGCGTGGCCTCTTGGGGCTGGAGCCACCGCATGGGGGGGTGTTAAGGGGCGGGGCTGGAGGGGGCGTGGCCAATGGAGGGAGCAAGATCTACTGGGAGGAGCCTTATGGAGGGGTGTGGCCTGATTTGGGAGAGACGAATGGAGGGGGCGTGGCCTGATGTGTGGCCTAAGGGAGGGGGTGTGGCCAAATGGGAGGGGCGTGGCCTCATTGGGGCTGGAGCCACTGCATGGGGGGGGTGTTAAGGGGCGTGGCTGGAGGGGGCGTGTCCGGGGGCGTGTCCCGGTGAGTGCCAGGTGTCCGCAGGTGGGGGCGGAGCCTCTGGAGGACAAGAAGAAGGGGCGGGGCGAGCGGCTGAAGCGCTGCATCCGCACGGCGGCCGGGAGCAGCTGGGAGGACCCCAGCCTGCTGGAGTGGGACGCTGGTGGGACACGGGGGGACAGGGGGGGACATGGGGGGGGACACGGGGACAGGGGGGGACATGGGGGGACACAGGGGGGGATGGGGGAGCGTGACCCATATCCCCATGTCCCGCTGTCCCAATGTCCCCATATCCCCCATATCCCCCATATCCCCATATCCCCTCATATCCCCTCATATCCCCTCATATCCCCTCATATCCCCATATCCCCCAAATCCCCATATCCCCCCATATCCCCATATCCCCATTATCCCCATATCCCCCATATCCCCCATATCCCCTCATATCCCCCATATCCCCCCATATCCCCCCATCCCAATCTCCCCATATCCCCCATATTCCCCGTATCCCCCATATCCCCCCATATTTCCCATATCCCCCATATCCCCCATATCCTCCCATATCCCCCCATATCCCCCATATCCCCATATCCCCCATATCCCCGTATCCTCCCATATCCCCCATATCCCCCATATCCCCATATCCCCCTTATCCCCATATCCCCCCATATCCCCATATCCTCCCATATCCCCCCATATCCCCCATATCCCGATATCCCCCTTATCCCCATATCCCCCCATATCCCCATATCCTCCCATATCCCCCCATATCCCCCATATCCCGATATCCCCCATATCCCCATATCCTCCCATATCCCCCATATCCCCCATATCCCCATATCCCCCATATCCCCATATCCCCCCATATCCCCATATCCTCCCATATCCCCCCATATCCCCCATATCCCCATATCCTCCCATATCCCTATATCCTCCCATATCCCCATATCCCCCCATATCCCCCATATCCCCCCATATCCCCCATGTCCCCATATCCCCCCATATCCCCCATATCCCCCATATCCCCCATATCCCCATATTCCCCGTATCCCCCATATCCCCATATCCCCCATATCCCCATATCCCCCCATATCCCCATATCCTCCCATATCCCCCCATATCCCCCATATCCCCATATCCTCCCATATCCCTATATCCTCCCATATCCCCATATCCCCCCATATCCCCCATATCCCCCCATATCCCCCATGTCCCCATATCCCCCCATATCCCCCATATCCCCCATATCCCCATATCCCCCATATCCCCCATATCCCCCATATCCCCATATCCCCTATATCCCCCATATCCCCCATATCCCCATATCCCCTATATCCCCCATATCCCCCATATCCCCCTATCCCCATATCCCCTATATCCCCCATATCCCCCATATCCCCATATCCCCTATATCCCCCATATCCCCATATCCCCTATATCCCCCATATCCCCCATATCCCCCTATCCCCATATCCCCCATATCCCCCCTATCCCCCTATCCCCCTATCTCCCCATATCCCTCATCCCAATCCCCCCATATCCCCCCATATCCCCATATCCCCCATATCCCCCATATCCCCCATCCCCCATATCCCCATATCCCCCATATCCCCCCATATCCCCCCATATCCCCCATGTCCCCATGTCCCCCATGTCCCCCATGTCCCCCATATCCCCCATATCCCCCCATATCCCCCATCCCAATCTCCCCATATCCCCCATATCCCCCCAAATCCCCCATATCCCCATATCCCAATGTCCCCATATCCCCCATTCCCATATCCCCTTATCCCTCTATGTCCCCCATATCCCCCATATCCCCCCATATCCCCCATATCCCCATATCCTCCCATATCCCCCATATCCCCATATCCCCATATCGCCATATCCCCCATATCCCCGTATCATCCCATATCCCCCCATATCCCCCCATATCCCCCATATCCCCCATATCCCCCCATATCCCCCCATATCCCCCCATCCCAATCTCCCCATATCCCCCATATTCCCCATTTCCCCCATATCTCCCCGTATTTCCCATATCCCCCATATCCCCCATATCTTCCCATATCCCCCATATCCCCATATCCCCCTTATCCCCATATCCCCCCATATCCCCATATCCTCCCATATCCCCCATATCCCCATATCCCCATATCCCCCATATCCCCATATCCCCCATATCCTCCCATATCCCCATATCCCCCATATCCCCGTATCATCCCATATCCCCATATTCCCCCATATCCCCCATATCCCCCATATCCCCCCATATCCCCCCATCCCAATCTCCCCATATCCCCCATATTCCCCATTTCCCCCATATCCCCCCGTATTTCCCATATCCCCATATCCTCCCATATCCCCATATCCCCCATATCCCTATATCCCCATGTCCCCCCATATCCCCCCATATCCCCCCATCCCAATCTCCACATATCCCCCATATCCCCATATCCCCCATATCCCTATATCCCCATATCCCAATGTCCCCATATCCCCCATATCCCCCATATCCCAATGTCCCCATATCCCCCATTCCCATGTCCCCTTGTCCCCATATCCCCATATCCCCCCATCCCAATCTCCCCATATCCCCCATATCCCTATATCCCCATATCCCCCATATCCCTATATCCCCATATCCCAATGTCCCCATATCCCCCGTTCCCATGTCCCCATATCCCTCTATGTCCCCCATATCCCCCCATATCCCCCCATATCCCCCCATATCCCCCATATACCCCATCCCCCATATCCCCCCATATCCCCCATATCCCCCCATATCCCCCCATCCCAATCTCCCCATATCCCCCATATCCCCATATCCCCCATCTCCCCATATCCTCCCATATCCCCCATATCCCCCATATCCCCCCATATCCCCCCATCCCAATCTCCACATATCCCCCATATCCCCATATCCCCTCATATCCCTATATCCCCCATATCCCTATATCCCCATATCCCCCCATATCCCCCCATCCCAATCTCCACATATCCCCCATATCCCCCATATCCCCATATCCCCTCATATCCCTATATCCCCATATCCCAATGTCCCCATATCCCCCATTCCCATGTCCCCTTGTCCCCATATCCCCATATCCCCCCATCCCAATCTCCCCATATCCCCCATATCCCTATATCCCCATATCCCAATGTCCCCATATCCCCCATATCCCCATATCCCAATGTCCCCATATCCCCCATTCCCATATCCCCATCTCCCCATCTCCCCCCATCTCCCCCCATCTCCCCATCTCCCCCCATCTCCCCATCTCCCCCATCTCCCCCCACATCCCCCCACACCCCCACGTCCCCCAACGTCCCCGACCGTCCCCAGACGACTTCCGCATCTTCTGCGGGGACCTGGGCAACGAGGTGAACGACGACATCCTGGCGCGGGCCTTCGGGCGCTACCCCTCCTTCCTCAAGGCCAAGGTGATCCGGGACAAACGGACGGGCAAGACCAAGGGCTACGGCTTCGTGTCCTTCAAGGACCCCAACGACTACGTGCGCGCCATGAGGGAGATGAACGGTGGGACACGCGGACGGGGCGGGACAGGGGGACACGGGGAGGGTGGGGGATAGGGGGGTAGACAATGGGACAATGGGGATATGGGGACAGGGGATAGGGGGACAGGGGGGTATGGGGACAGGGGGACGTGGGATATGGGATAGGGGATATGGGGACAGGGGGATATGGGGACAATGGGGATATGGGGACAGGGGGATAGGGGGACAGGGGGATATGGGATATGGGGACAGGGGGATATGGGGACAATGGGGATATGGGGACATGGGGACAGGGGGATAGGGGGACAGGGGGATATGGGATATGGGGACAGGGGGACGTGGGATATGGGATAAGGGAATATGGGATATGGGGACAGGGGGATATGGGGACAGGGGGATATGGGATAGGGGGACATGGGATATGGGGATAGGGGGATATGGGATATGGGGACAGGGGGATATGGGGACAATGGGGATATGGGGACATGGGGACAGGGGGATAGGGGGACAGGGGGATATGGGATATGGGGACAGGGGGACGTGGGATATGGGATAGGGGAATATGGGATATGGGGCCAGGGGGATATGGGATAGGGGGACATGGGATATGGGGATAGGGGGATATGGGATATGGGGACATGGGGACATGGGGATAGGGGGATATGGGATGTGGGGACGGGGATATGGGGACTATGGGGATATGGGATATGGGGGCAGGGGGACATGGGGATAGGGGGATATGGGATATGGGGACAATGGGGATATGGGGACGTGGGACATGGGGATATGGGGATGGGGGGATATGGGAATAGGGTGATATGGGATAGGGGGATATGGGATATGGGGACAGGGGGATAGGGGGATATGGGATAGGGGGATATGGGATATGGGGATAGGGGGATATGGGGGCATGGGATATGGGGACATAGGGACAGGGGAATATGGGACAGGGGGATATGGGACATGGGGACATGGGGACAGGGGGATATGGGGACATGGGGACAGGGGGATATGGGGATACAGGATATGGGGACGTGGGGATATGGGGATGGGGACAGGGGCCATGGGGATATGGGGATAGGGTGATATGGGGATGGGGGATATGGGACATGGGGATAGGGGGATATGGGATATGGGGATATGGGGACCCAGTCCCTCCCAATCCCCTCCCAGTCCCTCCCAGTCCCCCCCATTCCCCCCCATTCCCCCCCAGTCCCCTCCCAGTCCCCCCCAGTCCCTCCCAGTCCCCTCCCAATCCCCCCCAAATCCCCTCCCATTCCCTCCCAGTCCCCCCCAGTCCCTCCAACCCCATCCCAATCCCCTCCCTGTCCCCTCCCAATCCCTCCCAGTCCCCCCAGTCTCCCCCATTCCATCCCAATCCCCTCCCATTCCATCCAACCCCATCCCAATCTCTCCCATTCCCCCCAAATCCCTCCCAATCCCTTCCCATTGCCCCCCAATTCCCCCCCCAGTCCATCCCAATTCCCCCCCCAGTCCATCCCAATCCCCTCCCAGTCCCCCCCAATCCCCTCCCAGTCCCCCCCAATCCCCTCCCATCCCCTCCCAATCCCCCCAATCCCCCCCAATCCCTCCCAACCCCATCCCAATCCCCTCCCATTCCCCCCATTCCCCCCATTCCCTCCCATTCCCCCCATTCCCCCCATTCCCCCCATTCCCCCCATTCCCTCCCATTCCCCCCATTCCCCCCATTCCCCCCATTCCCCCCATTCCCTCCCATTCCCCCCATTCCCCCCATTCCCCCCATTCCCCCCATTCCCTCCCATTCCCCCCATTCCCCCCATTCCCCCCATTCCCCCATTCCCTCCCAGTCCCCCCCAATCCCTCCCATTCCCTCCCATTCCCCCAATCCCCTCCCATTCCCTCCCAATCCCCCCAATCCCTCCCAACCCCATCCCAATCCCCCCAATCCCCCCCAACCCCATCCCAGTCCCCCCCAATCCCCTCCCATTCCCTCCCATTCCCCCCATTGCCCCCATTCCCCCCATTCCCCCCATTCCCTCCCATTCCCCCCATTCCCCCCATTCCCCCCATTCCCTCCCATTCCCCCCATTCCCTCCCAGTCCCCAGTCCCCCCCAGTCCCCCCCAGTCCCTCCCAGTCCCCCCAGTCCCCCCAGTAACCTCTATCCCAGGGAAGTACGTGGGCAGCCGGCCCATCAAGCTGCGCAAGAGCATGTGGAAGGACCGCAACCTGGAGGTGGTGAGGAGGAAGCAGCGCGAGAAGAAGAAACTGGGGCTCAGATGACCCCCCCGGGGGCGCTATGGGACCCTATGGAACCCTATGGGATGCTATGGGGTCCTATGGGGCGCTATGGGGTGCTATGGGGCCCTATGGGGGCACTGGGAGGGACTGGAAGCGCAATAAAGGTCGTTGAGGGGTTTGTTTGCTATTGGAGGGCTTGGTTGATGGGGGGTTCTATAGGTGCTGCTGTGTTTATATGGGGTTCTATAGGTGCTGCTGTGTTTATATGGGGTTTCTATAGGTTCTACTTTATTTACATGGGGCTTCTATAGGTCCTGCTGTGTTTACATGGGGTGTCTATAGGACCTGCTGTATTTACATGGGGTTTCTATAGGTCCTGCTGTGTTTACATGGGGTGTCTATAGGTCCTGCTGTGTTTACATGGGGTTTCTATAGGTCCTGCTGTGTTTATAGGGTCGTTATTATACAATATGGTCTCTTTAGGGGTTGTTATTGTAGGACCTACTTTATTTACATGGGGGTTCTATAGGTCCTGCTGTGTTTATATGGGGTTTCTGTAGGTCCTGCTGTATTTACATGGTCGTTATTATACAATATGGTTTGTTTAGGGGGTTGTTATTGTAGGACCTACTTTATTGGGGGGGGTTGTTCCGGGATCGGCTTTATGGGGGTGGTTCTTATAGATTCAATACGGTACCCCATGCCGCCCCCATCGCCATAGAGCGGTGCCCAGCCCGCCCCAAAATGGCGGCGCCCAGCGCGGCCGCTCCGTCCCGCGGCGCCCTTCACCCGCTCTATGCCCCGACCCCGCAGCAGCCAATCAGCGCGGGGCGCGGGCGGGGATCCACCAATGGCAACGCGCGGGGCGAGGAAGGGCGGGAGGCACCTCCTTCCCGGAAGAGGCGCAACGGCGAAGTGGGCGCGTCTCTCCGCGCCCACCAATAGAAACGCGCAGCGCGGCGCCGTCACCCAATCAGAGCGCGGTGGGCGGGGCTTTCGGGTCGTTTCCTCAGCGCTCCTCCGGACGCCGCAACGTGAGTCGCGATTTGAGGGGGGGGGGGGCGCTGCGATTTGGGCCGATTTTGGGTCTTTTGGGGGGGTCCGAACCCCTTTTTTTTGCAGCCCCCCCACCATGGGAAACCTCTTGGCCGCTGGGTCGCCCCCCCCCGCCGCTCCGCCCCCCCCGTTGCTCCCCGTGCCCCCCCCGGGCTTCGCTGGGATCCCCCCCCCCTGGCTTGGGGGTGACCCCCGGACCAAACCAACGAGGCTCTGAGACGGGGGGGGACCCGCTGCCCAACCCGGGGGCGTTCGAGGAATGTCACCGCAAATGCAAGGGTGAGTGACCCCAAAATGCACCCGGCACCCCCAAAATTACCCCCTAATTACCTTTGGGACCCCAAAATACCCCCCCTGGGACCCCAAAATTCAACCTGGGACCCCAAACCCCCCCCCCATGGACCCCAAACCCCCGCCAAGGACCCCAAACCTCCCCCATGGACCCCGAATAACCCCCTTGGGACCCCAAAATCCAACCTGGGACCCCCACAATAACCCCCCTGGGACCCCAAATGATGAGGGGGGGGTCCCAATAATGAGGGGGGGTGCCCAAAATTGGGGGGACCCCCAAAAACCCCCATGACCCAACCCCCAAGATCAGTTTGTATCCCCCCCATAAACCTCAGTGGTTGGTCCCACAATACAATGGGGGGGGTCCCCAAATCCAGGGGGGTTCCCCAATAATGAGGGGGATCCCCAATAATGAGGGGGGGGTCCCCAAATATTGGGGTCCCCCCATTACCCCCCAAAAACCCCTGATAATCAGTTTGTATCCCCTCCATAAACCCCAATGGTTGGTCCCACAATACAAGGGGGGGGGTCCCAAATCCAAGGGGGGGTCCCAAATATTGGGCTCCCCCCATTACCCCCCAGTAACCCCCTATAATCAGTTTGTATCCCCCCATAAACCCCAATGGTTGGTCCCACAATACAAGGGGGGGGGTCCCCAAATCCAGGGGGGGGGGTCCCAATAATGGGGGGGTCCCCAAATATCAGGGTCCCCCCATTACCCCCCAAAAACCCCCTATAATGAGTTTGTATCCCCCCCATAAACCCCAATGGTTGGTCCCACAATACAAGGGGGGGGGGTCCCCAAATCCAGGGGGGGGGTCCCCAAATCCAGGGTGGGGTCCCAATAATGAGGGGGTGTCCCCAGTAATGACGGAGGGTCCCCAAATATTGGGGTCCCCCCATTACCCCCCAAAAAAAACCCCTATAATCAGTTTGTATCCCCCCATAAACCCCAATGGTTGGTCCCACAATACAAGGGGTGGGTCCCGAGATCCAGGGGGGTCCCCAATAATGAGGGGGGGTCCCCAAATATTGGGGTCCCCCCATTACCCCCCAGTAACCCCCTATAATGAGTTTGTATCCCCCCATAAACCCCAATGGTTGGTCCCACAATACAAGGGAGGGTCCCCAATAATGAGGGGGTTCCCCAAATATTGGGCTCCCCCCATTACCCCCCGGTAACCCCCTATAATCAGTTTGTGTCCCCCCATAAACCCCAATGGTTGGTCCCACAATACAAGGGGTGGGTCCCGAGATCCAGGGGGGTCCCCAATAATGGGGGGGCCCCAATAATGAGGGGGGTTCCCCAAATCTTGGGGTCCCCCCCCTGTCCCCCCAGAGCTGTTCCCAGTGCAGATGGAGGGGGTGAAGCTGACGGTGAACAAGGGGCTCAGCAACCACTTCCAGGTACCATTTTTGGAGGGGGGGACCCCAAAATTAACCCCAAAATGATGCCCCCCCCCATTTCCCCAAACACCCCCGCACCCCCAAAATGGTCCGGTCCCCCCCAGGTGAACCACACAGTGGCGCTGAGCACCCTGGGAGAGTCCAATTACCATTTCGGGGCCACCTACGTGGGGACGAAGCAGCTGAGCCCGACTGAGGTGAGCGTGGGGACCCAGGCGTCCGGGAGGGACCCAGGCGTCCGGGGGGGACCCAGGCGTCCGGGAGGGGCCCAGGCGTCCGGCGGGAGGGACCCAAATAGGGGACCCAGGCGTCCGGGAGGGACCTAAATAGGGGACCCAGGCGTCCGGGAGGGACCCAGGCGTCCGGGGAGGACCCAAATAGGGGACCCAGGTGTCCGGGAGGGACCCAAATAGGGGACCCAGGCGTCCGGGAGGGACCCAGGCGTCCGGGGGGGACCCAAATAGGGGACCCAGGCATCTGGGGGGGACCCAAATAGTGGACCCAGGCATCCAGGAGGGACCTAAATAGGGGACCCAGGCATCCGGGAGGGGACCCAGGCGTTCGGGGGGAACCAAATAGGGGACCCAGGCATCCGGGGGGAACCAAATAGGGGACCCAGGTGTCCAGGAGGGACCCAAATAGGGGACCCAGGCATCCGGGAGGGGACCCAGGCATCCGGGGGGAACCAAATAGGGGACCCAGGCATCCGGGGGGAACCAAATAGGGGACCCAGGTGTCCGGGAGGGACCCAAATAGGGGACCCAGGCATCCGGGAGGGACCCAGGCATCCGGGGGGAACCAAATAGGGGACCCAGGCGTCCGGGAGGGACCCAAACAGGGATGACCCAAATGAGCAGGTGACACGGGGACACTGTGGGGGATGTGGGGACATGGGTCACAGTGTCATTTGGTGCCACTTGGTGACCCTTGGTGCCACTTGGTGCCATTTGGTTCCGATTTGGTGTCACTTGGTGCCATTTGGTTCCCATTTAGTTCCCATTGGTTCCCATTGGGTGCCATTTGGTTCCCATTGGGTGCCATTGGTCCCATTGGTTCCCATTGGGTGCCATTTGCTTCCCATTGGTTCTCATTGGTTCCCATTGGGTGCCATTTGCTTCCCATTGGTTCTCATTGGTTCCCACTTGGTTCCCATTGGGTGCCACTTGGTTCCCATTGGTTCCCATTGGGTGCCATTTGCTTCCCATTGGTTCTCATTTGGTGCCATTTGGTTCCCATTTGGTTCCCATTTGGTTCCCATTGGTTCTCATTGGTTCCCACTTGGTTCCCATTGGGTGCCATTGGTTCCCATTGGGTGCCATTTGGTTCCCATTGGGTGCCATTGGTCCCACTTGGTTCCCATTTGGTGCCGCTTGGTTCCCGTTGGTACCATTTGGTTCCCATTGGGTGCCATTTGGTTCCCATTGGGTGCCACTTGGTTCCCATTGGTTCCCATTGGTTTCCATTGGGTGCCATTTGGTTCCCATTGGGTGCCATTTGCTTCCCATTGGTTCCCATTTGGTGCCATTTGGTTCCCATTTGGTTCCCATTTGGTTCCCATTGGTTCTCATTGGTTCCCACTTGGTTCCCATTGGGTACCATTGGTTCCCATTGGGTGCCATTTGGTTCCCATTGGGTGCCATTGGTCCCACTTGGTTCCCATTTGGTGCCACTTGGTTCCCGTTGGTACCATTTGGTTCCCATTGGGTGCCATTTGGTTCCCATTGGGTGCCATTGGTCCCACTTGGTTCCCATTTGGTGCCACTTGGTTCCCGTTGGTACCATTTGGTTCCCATTGGGTGCCATTTGGTTCCCATTGGGTGCCACTTGGTTCCCATTGGTTCCCATTGGTTTCCATTGGGTGCCATTTGGTTCCCATTTGGTTCCCATTGGGTGCCATTTGGTTCCCATTTGATTCCGTTTGGTTCCCATTGGTTCTCATTTGGTACCACTTGGTGCCACTTGGTTCCCATTGGTTCCCATTGGGTGCCATTTGCTTCGCATTGGTTCCCATTGGGTGCAATTTGGTTCCCATTGTTTCCCATTGGGTGCCATTGGTTCCCATTTGGTTCCCATTGAGTGCCGTTTGGTGCCGTTGGTTTCCGTTGGGTGCCATTGGTTCCCATTTGGTCCCATTGGGTGCCGTTTGGTGCCATTGGTTCCCGTTGGGTGCCATTGGTTCCCACTTGGTTCCCATTTGATGCCGTTTGGTGCCCCTTGCTTCCCATTGGGTGCCACTTGGTTCCCATTTGGTTCCCATTGGTTCCCGTTGGGTGCCATTTGCTTCCCATTGGTTCCCGTTTGGTGCCACTTGGTTCCCATTTGTTCCCATTTCGATCCCATTTGGTTCCCACTTGGTTCCCATTGGGTGCCATTGGTTCCCATTGCTTTCCATTGGGTGCCATTTGGTTCCCATTGGGTGCCACTTGGTTCCCATTGGTTCCCATTGGGTGCCATTTGGTTCCCATTGGGTGCAATTTGGTTCCCATTGGTTCCCATTGGGTGCCACTTGGTTCCCATTGGGTGCCACTTGGTGCCGTTTGCTTCCCATTTGATTCCCATGGGTTCTCATTGGTTCCCATTTGGTTCCCATTGGGTGCCATTGGTCCCATTGATTCCCATTGGGTGCCATTTGGTTCCCATTTGGTGCCATTGGTCCCACTTGGTTCCCATTGGGGGCCACTTGGTTCCCATTTGGTTCCCATTGGGTGCCATTTGGTTCCCACTTGGTTCCAATTGGGTGCCATTGGTTCCCATTGATTCCCATTGGGTGCCATTTGGTTCCCATTGGGTGCCACTTGGTTCCCATTGGTTCCCATTGGGTGCCACTTGGTTCCCATTGGTTTCCATTGGTTTCCATTGGGTGCCATTTGGTTCCCATTGGGGACCACTTGGTTCCCATTGGTTCCCATTGGGTGCAATTTGGTTCCCATTGGGTGCCACTTGGTTCCCGTTGGTTCCCATTTGGTTCCACTTGGTTCCCACTGGTTCCCATTGGATGCCGTCTGATTCCCATTGGGTGCCATTTGGTTCCCATTTGGTGCCATTGGTCCCACTTGGTTCCCATTGGGGACCACTTGGTTCCCATTGGGTGCCGTTTGGTTCCCACTTGGTTCCAATTGGGTGCCATTTGGTTCCCATTGGGTGCCATTGGTCCCACTTGGTTCCCATTTGGTGCCACTTGGTTCCCGTTGGTACCATTTGGTTCCCATTGGGTGCCATTTGGTTCCCATTGGGTGCCACTTGGTTCCCATTGGTTCCCATTGGTTTCCATTGGGTGCCATTTGGTTCCCATTTGGTTCCCATTGGGTGCCATTTGGTTACCATTTGATTCCGTTTGGTTCCCATTGGTTCTCATTTGGTACCACTTGGTGCCACTTGGTTCCCATTGGTTCCCATTGGGTGCCATTTGCTTCGCATTGGTTCCCATTGGGTGCAATTTGGTTCCCATTGTTTCCCATTGGGTGCCATTGGTTCCCGTTTGGTTCCCATTGAGTGCCGTTTGGTGCCGTTGGTTTCCGTTGGGTGCCATTGGTTCCCATTTGGTTCCCATTGGGTGCCGTTTGGTGCCATTGGTTCCCGTTGGGTGCCATTGGTTCCCACTTGGTTCCCATTTGATGCCGTTTGGTGCCCCTTGCTTCCCATTGGGTGCCACTTGGTTCCCATTTGGTTCCCATTGGTTCCCGTTGGGTACCATTTGCTTCCCATTGGTTCCCGTTTGGTGCCACTTGGTTCCCATTGGTTCCCATTTCGTTCCCATTTCGTTCCCACTTGGTTCCCATTGGGTGCCATTGGTTCCCATTGCTTTCCATTGGGTGCCATTTGGTTCCCATTGGGTGCCACTTGGTTCCCATTGGTTCCCATTGGGTGCCGTCTGGTTCCCATTGGGTGCAATTTGGTTCCCATTGGTTCCCATTGGGTGCCACTTGGTTCCCATTGGGTGCCACTTGGTGCCGTTTGCTTCCCATTTGATTCCCATGGGTTCTCATTGGTTCCCATTTGGTTCCCATTGGGTGCCATTGGTCCCATTGATTCCCATTGGGTGCCATTTGGTTCCCATTTGGTGCCGTTGGTCCCACTTGGTTCCCGTTGGTTCCATTTGGTTCCCGTTGGGGGCCACTTGGTTCCCATTTGGTTCCCATTGGGTGCCACTTGGTTCCCATTGGTTCCCATTGGGTGCCACGTGGTTCCCATTGGTTTCCATTGGGTGCCATTTGGTTCCCATTTGGTTCCACTTGGTTCCCATTTGGTTCCCATTGGGGACCACTTGGTTCCCATTGGTTCCCATTGGGTGCTGTTTGGTTCCCATTGGGTGCAATTTGGTTCCCATTGGGTGCCACTTGGTTCCCATTGGTTCCCATTTGGTTCCACTTGGTTACCATTGGTTCCCATTGGGTACCACTTGGTTCCCATTGGTTCCCATTGGATGCCGTCTGATTCCCATTGGGTGCCATTTGGTTCCCATTTGGTGCCATTGGTCCCACTTGGTTCCCATTGGGGACCACTTGGTTCCCATTGGTTCCCATTGGGTTCCGTTTGGTTCCCACTTGGTTCCAATTGGGTGCTGTTTGGTTCCCATTGGTTCCCATTTGGTTCCCATTGGTTCCCATTTGATGCCACTTGGTTCCTGTTGGTTCCATTTGGTTCCCATTGGGTGCCATTGGTTCCCATTGGTGGCCCCTTGGTTCCCATTTGGTTCCCACTTGGTGCCCCTTGGTCCCCATTGGTTCCCACTTGGTGCCCCTTGCTCCCCATTGGGCGCCGTTTGCCGCCCCTGGCTTCCCATTGGGCGCCGTCTGATGACGTCATCTGTTGCCAGGCGTTCCCGGTGCTGGTGGGGGACATGGACAACAGCGGCAGCCTCAACGCTCAGGTCATCCACCAGCTCACGGCCCGGCTGCGCTCCAAGGTGGCTTTCCAGGTAAATTTGGGGTGAACCCCACAAATTTGGGGTGTCCCCCCCTCTGGGGAACCCCAATGGACCCCCCCAAACCCCCCTGGGTGGGGAAACCCAAAAAAAGGGGGGAAATGCACCCAAAAATGGGGCGAAACCCACCCCAAAGTGATGGGAACGCCCTTAGAAATGGTGGGAAACCCCCATAGAAATGGGGGGAAACCCCTCCTAAAATGGGGGAACCCCCCCAAATTTGGGGTGTCCCCCGCTCTGGGGAACCCCAATGGACCCCCCCAAACCCCCCTGGGTGGGGAAACCCAAAAAAAGGGGGGAAATGCACCTAAAAATGGGGCAAAATCCACCCAAAAATGGTGGGGAACACCCTCAAAAATGGGAGGAAACCGCCTGGGTCCCCTATTGGGTCCCCCCCGGACGCCTGGGTCCCCTATTTGGTTCCCTCCCGGACGCCTGGGTCCCCTATTTGATTCCCCCCGGACACCTGGGTCCCCTATTTGGGTCCCTCCCGGACGCCTGGGTCCCCTATTTGGCTCCCCCCAGATGCCTGGGTCCCCTATTTGGGTCCCTCCCGAACGCCTGGGTCCCCTATTTGGGTCCCTCCCGAACGCCTGGGTCCCCTATTTGGGTCCCCCCCGGATGCCTGGGTCCCTCACGGACGCCTGGGTCCCCTATTTGGGTCCCTCCCGAACGCCTGGGTCCCCTATTTGGCTCCCCCCGAACACCTGGGTCCCCTATTTGGGTCCCTCCCGAACGCCTGGGTCCCCTATTTGGGTCCCTCCCGAACGCCTGGGTCCCCTATTTGGGTCCCCCCCGGATGCCTGGGTCCCTCCCGGACGCCTGGGTCCCCTATTTGGGTCCCTCCCGAACGCCTGGGTCCCCTATTTGGTTCCCTCCCAGACACCTGGGTCCCCTATTTGGTTCCCTCCCAGACTCCTGGGTCCCCTATTTGGCTCCCCCCGGACACCTGGGTCCCCTATTTGGGTCCCTCCCGAATGCCTGGGTCCCCTATTTGGCTCCCCCCGAACACCTGGGTCCCCTATTTGGGTCCCTCCCGGACTCCTGGGTCCCCTATTTGATTCCCCCCGGACACCTGGGTCCCCTATTTGGGTCCCTCCGAACACCTGGGTCCCCTATTTGGGTCCCTCCCGAACACCTGGGTCCCCTATTTGGGTCCCTCCCAGACACCTGGGTCCCCTATTTGGGTCCCTCCCGAATGCCTGGGTCCCCTATTTGGCTCCCCCCGAACACCTGGGTCCCCTATTTGGGTCCCTCCCGGACTCCTGGGTCCCCTATTTGATTCCCCCCGGACACCTGGGTCCCCTATTTGGGTCCCTCCCGAACACCTGGGTCCCCTATTTGGGTCCCTCCCAGACACCTGGGTCCCCTATTTGGGTCCCTCCCGGACGCCTGGGTCCCCTCCCAGACACCTGGGTCCCCTATTTGGGTCTCCCCGGACGCCTGGGTCCCCTATTTGATTCCCCCCGGACACCTGGGTCCCCTATTTGGGTCCCTCCCGAACACCTGGGTCCCCTATTTGGGTCCCTCCCGGACGCCTGGGTCCCCTATTTGGCTCCCCCCGGACGCCTGGGTCCCTCCCGGACGCCTGGGTCCCCTATTTGGCTCCCCCCGAACACCTGGGTCCCCTATTTGGTTCCCTCCCGAACGCCTGGGTCCCCTCCTGGACTCCTGGGTCCCCTATTTGGCTTCCCCCGGACGCCTGGGTCCCTCCCGGACGCCTGGGTCCCTCCCGGACGCCTGGGTCCCCAATCTGAGTGTCCCCCCCAGACCCAGGGCTCCAAGTTCGTCAATTGGCAGCTGGACGGGGAGTACCGGGGGGGGGACTTCACGGCGGCCGTGACCTTGGGGAACCCCGACATCCTGCTGGGCTCAGGTCAGGGGGCACCCCAAAAATGGGGGGGGACCCCAAAAGTGGGGGGGACCCCAAAAATGGGGGGGGAGCCTAATGGAGGGGGAGGGAATGGGGGGGATCCATGAAATCAGGGCGGGGGGATCCCAATGAGGAGGGTGGGGGGGACCCCAATGTGAGGGGGGGAGGAGTGGGGGGGACCCCAAGAAATGGGGGGGACCCCAATGTGGGGGGGCAGGCAATGGGGGGACCCCAAATGTAGGGGGGGAAGGGAATGGGGGGGGCCCAAAAGTGGGAGGGGGGACCCCAATGGGAGGGGTGGAGGGAATGGGGGGACCCCTAAAATGGGGGGGACCCCAATGTGGGGGGGGAGGGAGTGGGGGGACCCCAAGAATTGGGGGGGACCCCAATGGGATGGAGGAGGAGTGAATGGGGGGGACCCCAATGTGAGGGGGGGAGGGAGTGGGGGGGACCCCAAGAATTGGGGGGGACCCCAATGTGGGGGGGCAGGCAATGGGGGGACCCCAAATGTAGGGGGGGAAGGGAATGGGGGGGGGCCCAAAAGTGGGAGGGGGGACCCCAATGGGAGGGGTGGAGGGAATGGGGGGACCCCTAAAATGGGGGGGACCCCAATGTGGGGGGGGAGGGAGTGGGGGGGACCCCAAGAAATGGGGGGCACCCCAATATGGGGGGGACCCCAATGTGTGTGTGGGGGGCAGGGAATGGGGGGGACCCCAAGAAATGGGGGGGACCCATAAAATGAGGAGGACCCCAAAAGTGGAGAGGAGGGAATGGGGGGGACCCCAAGAAATGGGGGGGGACCCCAAAAGTGGAGGGGGGACCCCAATGTGGGGAAGGGGAGGGAATGGGGGGCACCTCTAAAATGGGGGGAATCCCAAAGTGGGGGGGACCCCAAAAGTGGGGGGGGACCCCAGTGGGAGGGGCAGAGGGAATGGGGGGACCCCTAAAATGGGGGGGACCCCAATGTCGGGGGGGGAATGGGGGGAACCCTAAAACGGGGGGGACCCCAATGTGGGGTGGGAGGGAATGGGGGGGACCCCAAGAAATGTGGGGGACCCATAAAATGGGGAGATCCCAAAAGTGGGGGGGAGGGAATGGGGGGGACCCCAATGTGGGGGGGGAGGGAATGGGGGGGACCCCAAAACGTGGGGGGTCCCCAAAAAATGGGTGGGACCCATAAAAGGGGGGAACCCTAAAAATTGGAGGGAACCATAAAAATGGGGGGGACCCTAAAAATGGGGGTCCCCCAAAAATGGGGGGGGCCCCAAAAGTGGGGGGGGACCCCAAGAAATGGGCGGGGGTACCCATAAAAAGGGGGCGGAACCCCAAAATGAAGGGGAACATAACCAATGGGGGGGGACCCATAAGAGGGGGGGACTCCCCTCCCAACGTGGACCATTGGGACCCCCCAAATGGGATCCCCCCAAATGGGAACCCCCCAAATGGGATCCCCCCAAATGGGAACCCCCCAAATGGGAACCCCCAAATTTTTGGAGGCCCCCCTGAATTTTATATGGGAGGGTCCATTATTTTAAGGGGGGGGGTACAATGGAACCCCCCCCAACCCTTGCACCCCCCAAATTGGGCACCCCCCCCTATATTTGTAGGGATCCTGGTGGCCCATTATCTGCAGAGCGTCACCCCCAGTTTGGCACTGGGGGGGGAACTGGTTTATCACCGGCGCCCCGGGGAAGAGGGGACGGTCCTGTCAATGGCGGCGCGATACGCAGGTGACATGGGGACACTGGGGACAAGTGGGGGGACTGGGGACACTGGGGACAACTGGGGGGACTGGGGACACTGGGGACAACTGGGGACACTGGGGAGGGTTGGTCTACCCTGTACAACTAAAGGGAGGGTTGGTCTACCCCCAGTGCCCAAGTAGGGAGGGTTGGTCTACCCCTGGTGCCCAGGTGGGACAGTGGTGTCACTTTGCACATGCTATGGAGGTGACACGACTCTGGGGACACTTTGGGGAGACAGGGACACGGGATGGAGGTGTTGGTGGCACTGGGGACAACTGGGGACAACCAGGGACACTGGGGAGGGTTGGTCTACCCTGCACAAATAAAGGGAGGGTTGGTCTACCCCCAGTGCCCAAGTAGGGAGGGTTGGTCTACCCCTGGTGCCCAGGTGGGACAGTGGTGTCACTTTGCACATGCTATGGAGGTGACACGACTCTGGGGACACTTTGGGGAGACAGGGACACGGGATGGAAGTGTTGGTGGCACTGGGGACAACTGGGGACAACCAGGGACACTGGGGAGGGTTGGTCTACCCTGTCAAAGTAGGGTTGGTCGACCCTCAGTGCCCAAGTAGGGAGGGTTGGTCTACCCCTGGTGCCCAGGTGGGACAGTGGTGTCACTTTGCACATGCAATGGAGGTGACACGGCTCTGGGGACACTTTGGGGAGACAGGGACACGGAATGGAGGTGTTGGTGGCACTGGGGACAACTGGGGACAACCAGGGACACTGGGGAGGGTTGGTCTACCCTGCACAAGGAAAGGGAGGGTTGGTCGACCCCCAGTGCCCAAGTAGGGAGGGTTGGTCTACCCCCGGTGCCTGGGTGGGGACAGTTGTGTCACCACACGCTATGAAGGTGACACGGGGACTCTGGGGACATGATGACATTGGCAGGTGACAGGGACACTGGGGATGGAGCCACTGGTGGCACTGGGGACAATAGAGGCACTGGGGGCAACACTGGGGAGGGTTGGTCTACCCCCAGTGCCCAAGTAGGGAGGGTTGGTCTACCCCCAGTAGTGGGGTGGACAGCAGTGTCACCGAGGGGAGGTGACACGGTGACACGGTCCCCATGTCCCCACCCCCCCCCCAGCACCCAACTGGATCGGGACCCTGACGCTGGGCCAGGCGGGAGCTCACGCCACCTATTACCATCGCGCTAATGAGCAGGTAATGAACAGCGTTAATTGGGGCTTCATTAGTGGGGGGACATGGGGACAGGGGGATATGGGGACAGGGGGACAGGGGGATATGGGGACACAGGACATGGGGACAGGGGGGTATGGGGTGACAGGGGGACATGGGGATATGGGGACAGGGGGATATGGGGGACACAGGACAGGGGGACAGGGGAGCATGGGGACAGGGGGATATGGGGACAGGGGGATAGGGGGGACACAGGACAGGGGGACAGGGGAGCATGGGGACAGGGGGATATGGGGACAGGGGGATAGGGGGATATGGGGACGGGGACATGGGGATATGGGGACAGGGGGACATGGGGACAGGGGGATATGGGGACAGGGGAATATGGAGACATGGGATATGAGGACAGGGGGACATGGGGACAGGGGAATATGGGGACATGGGGACGGGGATATGAGATGGGGGACAGGGGGACATGGGACATGGGGACAGGGGGACACGAGGACATGGGGAGAGGGGGACATGGGCACAGAGGGACAGGGGGACATGGGGACACAGGACATGGGGATATGGGGACAGGGGGACATGAGGACATGGGACGGGGGATATGGGGACGTGGGGATGTGGGGACAGGGGGACATGGGACATGGGGACAGGGGGATATGGGGACACGGGCCATGGGGCCATTGTGGCCATGTGTCCCCCGTGTCCCCCGTGTCCCCGCAGCTGCAGGTGGGGGTGGAGCTGGAGGCCAGCGCGCGGCTCAGGGACACCAGTGTCACCTTCGGGTACCAGCTGGAGCTGCCGCGGGGACACCTGCTCTTCCGGGGTACGTACCGGTGTCACCAGTACAGCACACCAGTGTCACCAGTGTCACCAGTACAGCACACCACTGTCACCAGTACAGCACACCACTGTCACCAGTGTCACCAGTGTCACCAGTACAGCACACCAGTGTCACCAGTACAGCACACCAGTGTCACCAGTGTCACCAGTACAGCACACCACTGTCACCAGTACAGCACACCACTGTCACCAGTGTCACCAGTGTCACCAGTACAGCACACCAGTGTCACCAGTGTCACCAGTACAGCACACCACTGTCACCAGTACAGCACACCAGTGTCACCAGTACAACACACCAGTGTCACCAGTACAGCACACCAGTGTCACCAGTGTCACCGGTATAACACACCACTGTCACCAGTACAGCACACCACTGTCACCAGTGTCACCAGTACAGCACACCAGTGTCACCAGTGTCACCAGTACAGCACACCAGTATCACCAGTACAGCACACCACTGTCACCAGTACAGCACACCAGTGTCACCAGTGTCACCAGTACAGCACACCAGTGTCACCAGTACAGCACAGCACTGTCACCAGTGTCACCAGTACAGCACACCAGTGTCACCAGTGTCACCAGTACAGCACACCAGTGTCACCAGTACAGCACACCACTGTCACCAGTGTCACCAGTACAGCACACCAGTGTCACCAGTACAGCACACCACTGTCACCAGTGTCACCAGTGTCACCAGTACAACACACCACTGTCACCAGTACAGCACACCACTGTCACCAGTGTCACCAGTACAGCACACCAGTGTCACCAGTACAGCACACCACTGTCACCAGTGTCACCAGTACAGCACACCAGTGTCACCAGTACAGCACACCAGTGTCACCAGTGTCACCAGTACAGCACACCAGTGTCACCAGTACAGCACACCACTGTCACCAGTGTCACCAGTACAGCACACCAGTGTCACCAGTACAGCACACCACTGTCACCAGTGTCACCAGTACAGCACACCACTGTCACCAGTACAGCACACCACTGTCACCAGTGTCACCAGTACAGCACACCAGTGTCACCAGTACAGCACACCACGGTCACCAGTGTCACCAGTACAACACACCAGTGTCACCAGTACAGCACACCAGTGTCACCAGTGTCACCAGTACAACACACCAGTGTCACCAGTACAGCACACCACTGTCACCAGTGTCACCAGTACAGCACACCAGTGTCACCAGTACAGCACACCAGTGTCACCAGTGTCACCAGTACAGCACACCACTGTTACCAGTACAGCACACCAGTGTCACCACTGTCACCAGTGTCACCAGTGTCACCAGTACAACATACTGGTGTCACCAGTACAGCACACCACTGTCACCAGTGTCACCAGTGTCACCAGTACAACACACCAGTGTCACCAGTACAGCACACCAGTGTCACCAGTGCAACACACCACTGTCACCAGTGTCACCAGTACAACATACTGGTGTCACCAGTACAGCACACCACTGTCACCAGTGTCACCAGTGTCACCAGTACAACACACCAGTGTCACCAGTACAGCACACCAGTGTCACCAGTGCAACACACCACTGTCACCAGTGTCACCAGTACAACACACCAGTATCACCAGTATAACACACCAGTACCACCAGTATAACACACCAGTATCACCAGTATAACACACCAGTACCACCAGTATAACACACCAGTATCACCAGTATAACACACCAGTACCACCAGTATCACCAGTACAACACACCAGTATCACCGGTATAACACAACAGTATCTCCAGTATAACACACCAGTATAACCAGTGACACCTGCTCTTCCGGGGTGCGTTAGCACCAGTATCACCAGTATCACCAGTCCATCCCAGTTCACCCAGTTCAGAGTCCCCAGGGTCACTGGACAGCACTGGTTTGGTGGGGGCTGTCCCAGTCCATCCCAGTTCACCCAGTTTGGTGTCCCCGGGGTCACTGGACAGCACTGGGCTGGTCAGAGCTGTCCCAGTTTGATCCCAGTTAATCCCAGTTTGAGCCCAGTTTGATGCCATTTTGATGCCAGTTAATCCCAGTTTGATGCCAGTTAATCCCAGTTTGAGCCCAATTTGACCCAGTTCGTTCCCATTTTGACCCCAGTTTCATGCCAGTTAATCCCAGTTTGATGCCAGTCCATCCCAGTTCATCCCAGTTCCTCCCATAGGGTCACTGGACAGCACTGGTTTGGTGGGGGCTGTCCCAGTCCCTCCCAGTTCACCCAGTCTGGTGTCCCCAGGGTCACTGGACAGCACTGGGCTGTTCAGAGCTGTCCCAGTTTGATCCCAGTTAATCTCAATTTGATGCCAGTTTGACCCAGTTTGATCCCAGTTTGAGCCCAGTTAATCGCAGTTTGATGCCAGTTTGATCCCATTTTAATCCCAGTTTGAGCCCAGTTTGACCCATTTTGATCCCAGTTTGATGCCAGTTAATCCCATTTTGATCCCAGTTTGACCCAGTTAATCCCAGTTTGAGCCCAGTTTGATCCCAGTTGATCCCAGTTTGATCCCAGTTTGATGACATTTTGATGCCAGTTAATCCCAGTTTGACCCAGTTCGATCCCAGTTAATCCCAGTTTGATCCCAGTTAACCCCAGTTTGATCCCAGTTTGATGCCAGTTAATCCCAGTTTGAGCCCAGTTTGATCCCAGTTAATCCCAGTTTGATCCCAGTTTGACCCAGTTTGATCCCATTTTGGCCCAGTTTGATGCCAGTCCATCCCAGTTCACCCGGTTTGGTGTCCCCAGGGTCACTGGACAGCACTGGGCTGGTGGGGGCTCTCCCAGTCCCTCCCAGTTCACCCAGTTTGGTGTCCCCAGGGTCACTGGACAGCATTGGTTTGGTGGGGGCTGTCCCAGTCCCTCCCAGTCCCTCCCAGTTCACCCAGTCTGGTGTCCCCAGGGTCACTGGACAGCACTGGTTTGGTGGGGGCTGTCCCAGTCCCTCCCAGTTCACCCAGTCTGGTGTCCCCAGGGTCACTGGACAGCACTGGTTTGGTGGGCGCGGTGCTGGAGAAGAAGCTGCCGCCCCTCCCCCTCACCCTGGCTCTGGGCGCCTTCCTGCACCACGGCCGGGACAAGTTCCACTGCGGCTTCGGCCTCACCATCGGATGAGCCTTCATCATCATCATCATCAACATCATCATCACCATCCATCATCACCATCGGATGAGCCTTCGTCATCATCGGCATCATCAACATCATCATCACCATCCATCCTCACCATTGGATGAGCCTTCATCATCATCAGCATCATCATCATCATCATCAACATCATCATTGTCATCCATCCTCACCATCGGATGAGCCTTCATCATCATCGGCATCATCAACATCATCGTCACCATCCATCATCACCATCGGATGAGCCTTCGTCTTCATCATCGGCATCATCAACATCATCATCCATCCTCACCATTGGATGAGCCTTCGGCATCATTGGCATCATCAACATCATCATCATCATCCATCATCACCATCGGATGAGCCTTCATCATCATCGGCATCATCAACATCATCATCACCATCCATCATCACCATCGGATGAGCCTTCATCATCATCAAGATCATCATCATCATCCATCCTCACCATCGGATGAGCCTTCATCTTCATCATCGGCATCATCAACATCATCATCCATCCTCACCATTGGATGAGCCTTCGGCATCATCGTGATCATCAACATCATCATCACCATCCATCCTCACCATCGGATGAGCCTTCGTCATCATCGGCATCATCAACATCATCATCGTCATCCATCCTCACCATCGGATGAGCCTTCATCTTCATCATCGGCATCATCAACATCATCATCCATCCTCACCATTGGATGAGCCTTTGTCATCATCATCATCATCATCAACATCATTGTCATCCATCCTCACCATCGGATGAGCCTTCGTCATCATCGGCATCATCAACATCATCATCGTCATCCATCCTCACCATTGGATGAGCCTTCGTCTTCATCATCGTCATCGTCATCATCATCATCATCATCATTGTCATCCATCGTCACCATCGGATGAGCCTTCATCATCATCATCATCGTCATCATTGTCATCCATCGTCACCATTGGATGAGCCTTCGTCATCGTCATCATCAACATCATCATCATCATCCATCCTCACCATTGGATGAGCCTTTGGCATCATCGTCATCATCATCATCAACATCATCATCGTCATCCATCCTCACCATCAGATGAGCCTTCATCTTCATCATTGTCGTCATCATCATCATTGTCATCCATCCTCACCATTGGATGAGCCTTTGGCATCATCGTCATCATCATCATCAACATCATCATCGTCATCCATCCTCACCATCAGATGAGCCTTCATCTTCATCATTGTCGTCATCATCATCATTGTCATCCATCCTCACCATTGGATGAGCCTTCAACATCATCATCGTCATCATCGTCATCATCCATCGTCACCATCGGATGAGCCTTTGTCATCGTCTTCATCGACATCATCATCATCGTTGGATGAGCCTTTGGCATCATCATCGTCATCATCGTCATTGTCATCATCATCATCAACATCATCATTGTCACCCATCATCATCATCAACAGCATCATCGTCATCATCATCATCATTGTCATCCATCATCACCATTGGATGAGCCTTTGGCATCATCATCGTCATCATCATCATCATCAACATCATCATCATCATCATCATTGTCACTCATCATCACCACTGGATGAGCCTTCGGCATCATCATCGTCATCATCGTCATTATCATCATCATCATCATCAACATCATCATCATTGTCATCCATCATCATCATCATCATCATCATCATCATCATCTATCCTCACCATCAGATCAGCCTTTGGCATCATCATCATCATCATCGTCATTATCATCATCATCATCGTCATCATTGTCACCCATCATCATCCTCATCATCAACATCATCGTGATCATCATCATCATCATTGTCATCCATCGTCACCATTGGATGAGCCTTTGGCATCATCATCGTCATCATCATCAACACCCTCATCATCATCATCATGATCATCATCATCATCATCATCATCATTGTCATCCATCGTCACCATTGGATGAGCCTTTGGCATCATCATCGTCATCATCATCAACACCCTCATCATCATCATCATGATCGTCATCATCATCATCATCATTGTCATCCATCGTCACCATTGGATGAGCCTTTGGCATCATCATCGTCATCATTGTCATCCATCATCATCATCATCAACCATCCTCACCATTGGATGAGCCTTCATCTTCGTTATCTTCGTCATCGTCATCATCAACATCATCATCATCCATCCTCACCATTGGATGAGCCTTCATCTTCATCATCATCATCATCATCATGCATCCTCACCATCAGATGAGCATCCTCATCATCATCGTCATCGTCATCATTGTCATTCCTTGTCACCATTGGATGAGCCTTCATCATCATCATTGTCATCATCATCCATCCTCACCATTATCCAATGAGCCTTCAGCATCATCGTCATCATCATTGTCATCAACATCATCATCATCGTCACCATCATCATCATCATCGTCATCATCGTCACCATCAGATGAATCATCATCACCATCATCATCCTCACTACTGGATGAGCCTTCATCATCATCATCACCACCATCGGATGGGCCTTCAGCATCCTCACTATTGGATGAGCCTTCATCGTCATCATCATCATCCTCACCATCGGATGAGCCTTCCTCATCTTCATCATCACCATCGGCTGAGCCTTCGGCGTCATCACCCTCACCCTCATCATCATCATCATCACCATTGGCTGACCCTTCACCATCTTCATCCTCCTCATCCTCATCCTCCTCATCCATCCTCCCCATCACCACTGGCTGAGCCTTCATCGCCATCCTCATCCTCATCACCGTCACCAGTTGCCGGGCCCTTCGTCTCCTCCTCCTCATCCTCAACGTCGTCATCTTCGGCCTCATTGACCGAGACCTTCGTCATCCTCCCCATGGGGCTCCCCCTGAGACTTGGGGACCCCCCCAGACTTGGGGACACCCCCAGATATTGGGGAACCCCCCCAGATGTTGGGGAACCCCCCCCGGATATTGGGGACCCCCCAGATGTTGGGGACCCCTCCAGATGTTGGTGGGACCCCCCCCAAATGTTGGGGACCCCCCAGATATTGGGGACCCCCCCAGTTTTGGGGGGTCCCCCTCAATGTTCCCAATAAAGCTGCAGCTCTTTTTTGGGGGGGGGGACGTCTCGTTCTTTTCCTGGGGGGGGGGGACCCAAAACGTGGACCCCTCCCGAACTCCTGGGTCCCTCCTGAACTCCTGGGTCCCTTGGGGTACTCCTGGGTCCCTCCTGAAGTCCTGGATCCTTTGGGGCACTCCTGGGTCCCTCCCGAACTCCTGGGTCCCTCCTGAACTCCTGGGTCCCTTGGGGCACTCCTGGGTCCCTCCCGAACTCCTGGGTCCCCCCCTATAATCACTTTCCCGGGCGCCTGGGTCCCCTATTGGGGGCTCACCCGGATGCCTGGGTCCCTTACTGGGGGCTCACCCGGACGCCTGGGTCCCTTATTGGGGTTGGGGGGGTTCCCCAGGTGCCTGGGTCCCCTATGGGGTGGGAGGTCCCGGACGCCTGGGTCCCTTATTGGGGTTGGGGGGTTCCCCGGACGCCTGGGTCCCCTATGGGGTGGGAGGTCCCCGGACGCCTGGGTCCTTTATTGGGGGCATCACCCGGACGCCTGGGTCCCTTATTGGGGTTGGGGGGGTTCCCCGGACGCCTGGGTCCCCTATGGGGTGGGTGCTCCCCGGACGCCTGGGTCCCTTATTGGGGTTGGGGGGGTTCCCCAGATGCCTGGGTCCCCTATGGGGTGGGAGGTCCCGGACGCCTGGGTCCCTTATTGGGGTTGGGGGGATTCCCCGGACGCCTGGGTCCCCTATGGGGTGGGTGCTCCCCGGACGCCTAGGTCCCTTATTGGGGTTGGGGGTTCCCATTCACCCTCCAGGGGGCGCTGGTGTGACCCCGAGGCCCCGCCCCCCCCCAATAAACCCGCGTGTTCATTGGCCGCCCGGACACCTGGGGACAAAGGGGGTTCCCCAGGATGTCACAATGGGCTCTGGTGACAAAGGGGTCCCCAGGATGTCACAATGGGCCCTGGGGACAAAGAGGGGTTCCGGGATGTCACAATAAGCACTGGGGACAAAGGGGGGGCCCCATGGTGTCACCATGGGTCCCCGGTAACAAGGGGGGTCCCCATGGTGCCACTATGGGCCCTGGGGACAAGGGGGTCCCCAGGATGTCACAATGGGCCCTGGGAACAATGGCGGGTCCCCATGGTTTCACAATGGGTCCCCAGTGACAAGAGGGGCCCCACCCTGTCACAATGGGCCCTTGGGACAATGGGGGGTCCCCACTCTGTCACAATGGGCCCTGGGGACTAAGGGGGTCCCCAGGATGTCACGATGGGCCATGGGGACAATGGGGGGTCCTGGGACATCACAATGGGCCCCAGTGACAAGGGTGGGTACTCAGGATGTCACAATGGGCCCTGGGGACAAAGGGCGTCCCCACGGTGTCACAATGAGCCCCAGTGACAAAGGGGGTCTCCAGGATGTCACAATGGGCCCTGGGGACAATGGGGGGTCCTGGGATGTCACAATGGGCCCCAGTGACATATGGGGTCCCCATGGAGTCACAATGGGCCCTGGGGACTATGGGGGTCCTGGGATGTCACAATAGGCCCTGGGGACAATGGGGGTCCCGAGAGTGTCACAATGGGCCCTGGGGACAAAGGGGTGTCCTGTGATGTCACAATAGCCCCTGGGACAAAGGGGAGTCCCCATCCTGTCACAATGGGCCCTGGGGACAATGGAGGTTCCCCAGGATGCTCACAATGGGCCCTGAGGACAAGGGGTGGTCCCCATGGTGTCACAATGGGCCCTGGGGACAATGGGGGGTCCTGGGAGGTCCCAATAGGCCCTGGGGTCAAGGGGGGTCCCCACGGTGTTACAATGGGCCCTGGGGACAAAGGGGGGTCCCCAGGATGTCACAATGGGCCCTGAGGACAAGGGGGGCTCTGCATGGTGTCACAATGGGTCCCCAGTGACAAGGGGGGTCCCCATGGTGTCACGATGGGTCCTGGGGACAAGGGGGTCCCAGGATGTAACAATGGGCCCTGGGGACAATGGGGGGTCCTGGGACGTCACAATGGGCCCTGGAGACAAAGGGGGGGGTCCCCATGGTGTCACAATGGGTCCCCAGTGACAAGGGGGTTCCCCATGGTGTCACAATGGGCCCTGGGGACAAGGGGTTAGGGGGTTGTGTTAGGGGGTTGGAGGATTAGGTGGTGCAGGATTTGGGGGTGCAAGGCTGGGGGAGCAGGATTTTGCGGGGCCTGATTTGGGGCTACAGGGTCTGGGGTTGCAGGTTCCAGGGGTGCAGGATTTGGGGGTTCAGGGTTTAGGGGTGCAGTGGTTTGGAGTGCAGTGTTTTGGGGTGCAGGGTTTGGGGAAGGAGGATATGGGGGTGCAGGGTTTAGGGTGCAGGATCTTGGGGTGCAGGGGTTTGGGGTGGAGGGCTTGGTAGGGCAGGATTTGGGGGTGGAAAGTTTAGGGGGTAGGGCTGGGGGTGCAGGATTTGGGGGTGAAGGGGTTGTGGGGTGCAGGGTTGTGGGGTGCAGGGTTTGGGAGATCGGGACGTGGGGCTGGAGGATTTGGGGTGCAGGGTTTGGAGCAGCAGGATCTGGGGGTGCAGAGTTGGGGGGTGCAAGATTGGGGGTAGCAGGGTTTTGGGGAGCAGGGTTTCGGGGTCAGGCTTTAGGGGGACAGGGTTTGGGGGGCAGGGTTGGGAGGGATGATTTTGGGGTGCAGGGTTTAGGGCAGCAGGATCTTGGGGTGAAGGGGTTTGGTGTGAAGGGTTGGGTAGGACAGGACTTGGGGTGCAGGATTTTAGGGTGCAACTTGTGGGGGCAGGATTTGGGGTACAGGGTTTGGGGGTGCAGGGTTTGGGGTGTAGGATTTAGTGGAGCAGGGACTGGGGGTGAAGGTCTTGTGGAGGCAGAATTGGGGGTGCAGGTCTTGGGGAGGCAGAATTGGGGGTGCAGGTTTTGGCTGTTCAGGACCTGGGGGTGCTGGATTTGGGGATGTAGGTTTTGGGGGGTAGATTTTGGGGTGCTGGGTTCGGGACACGGGTCTGGAGGATTTGGGGGTGCAGGGTTAAGGGGTTTAGGATTTTGGGGTGCACAGTTTAGGGTGCACGTTCTGGGCATGTATGATTTGAGAGTGCAGGGCTTTGGGGTACAGGATTTGGGGTGTAGGGTTTTGGGGTCAGGATCTGGGGGTGCAGGGTGTTGGGGAGAAGGATTTGGGGGTGCAGCATTTTGAAGTGCAGGGTTTGGAGGAGGGAGGTTTTGGGGGTGAAGGATTTGGGGGTTCAGGTTTTGGGGGTGCAGTGTTAAGAGGGTGGAGGATTAGGGGTACCGGATTTGGGGGTTCAGGATTTGGGGGTGCAGGGTGACCATGCTCCTCCTGAGGGGCTGGGGGGAGGGGGCGGGGCCAAGGGCTGGTTTGAGGGGGCGGGGCTGAGGCGGCGAGCTGCGATTGGCCGGCCGGGCCGCAGCGGCCGTTCCCGCCTGAGCCTTGGGGCGGAGCCAGAGCGGGAGTGCGGGGGGCGGCCGGGCCAGGAGCCGCCCGCAGAGCGCCCAGAGAGCGGGCTTCGGGGACTCTGCCCGGGAACGAGCGGCAGGAGGAGAGGAGACGGCCCCAGCGGTACCGGGTGAGCTTCTGGCTGGAGCCTGGGAGCTGTTCCTCCCAGCGAGGGCTGTCGGGCACTGAACGGGCTGCCCAGGGCAGGGCTGGAGCCGCCATCCCTGGAGGGGTTTCCACAGGAGCTCCTGAGGGCCGTGGGCAGCGCCGGGGGGTTGTGCTTGGACTCCAGCACCTTCAAGGTGTTTGACACCCAAAGGGATTCTGTGGCACACTCAATTTTCACATTGCCATGGAGCCCGGAGGTCCCAGCGGGGTTTGGATCAGCGTGTTCTGGAACATTCTCAGTGGTCGGGTCTGTGTGCAGAGTGTGGTGGGAACGAGAAGAGAGGAGATGGAGAGAACAGTGGGGAGGTGGAGGAGCAGGAGTGGAGGTGAATACCAGAGAGAGCGAGTGTGTGCGGATCAGCAGTGATCACCCCAAACCTGCCCCGCAGACACGGCACCCAAAATCCTGCACCCCAAAATACTCTTCCCAAACCTGCACCCCAGATCCTGACCCCAAGCCCTGCACCAAAACCCTGCCCCTCAATCCTGCACCCCCAAATCCTCCACCCCCGATCCTGTCTTCCCAAACCCTGCACCCCAGATCCTGCACCCCCAAATTCGGCCCTACCAAACTCTGCACCCCTAAACCCTACAACTGAAACCTTGCACCCCCTAATCCTGCCCTCCCTACCTTCCTGAACCCCGAAACCTGCACCCCAAACCCTGCATTCCCAAATCTTTCCGTCCTATACCCTCCACCCCTAAACCTGCCCCCAAACCCTGCACCCCAAAGAATTCCCTCCCAAACCTTGCACCTCCAAATCCTGCACCTCAAAGGCCTGGCAACCCAAACCCTTCAACCCCATCCCTGCAACACCAAATCCTGTACCCCAAACCCAGCACCCCAGAATCCTGCACCCCAAATCCTGCCTGCCAAACCTTTCACTGCAAACCCCTGCACCCCGAGGTTGTGCTGCCCTAAACACTGAACCCCCAAATCCTGAAGACCCGGATCCTTGCCTCCCAAAACTCTGCACCTCCAAATCCTGCACCCCAAATCTCTCACCCCCAAATCCTCCCCCCACCACCCTGCAGCCTCAAATCCTTCACCCCCATCCCCTGCACCCCAAAACTCCACACCTCCAAATCCTGAACCCTGAAACCCCGCACCCCCAAATCCTGTGCCCCAGTCCTGTGCACCCCACACTCTGCAACCTTAAATTTCCCCCCAAGCCCCTGCACCCCAAACGCTGCACTCTTAGACCTGACTTCTAAACCCTGCACCCCCAAACAGTGCACCCCCAAATCCTGCACCCCTAATCCTCCACCCTCTTAACACTGCACCCCCAAAACCTGAACCACCAAATCTTTCACCCCCAAAACCTCCCTCCTCCAAACCCTGCACTTCAAAATGCTGCACCCCCAAATCCTTCTCCCCAACACCCTGCACCCCCAGATCCTGACCCCAAAACCCTGCACCCCAAATCCTGTACCCCAAAGCCCTGCACTCTCAAATCATACATGCCCAGAACGTGCACCCTAAACTGTGCACCCCAAAATCCTAAACCCCTTAACCCTGCACCCCCAAATCCTCCAGACCCATGTGCCGAACCCAGCACCCCAAAATCTACCCCCCAAAACCTACATCCCCAAATCCTGCACCCCCAGGTCCTGAACAGCCAAAATCTGCACCCCCAATTCTGCCTCCCCAAGACCTGCACCCCCAATTCTGCCTCCACAAGACCTTCACCCCCAGTCCCTGCTCCACTAAATCCTACACCCCAAACCCTGCACCCCCCACCTCCTGTACCCCAAATCCTGCCCCCACAAGTTGCACCCAAAAACCCTGCTACCTCACATCTTGTACCCCCAGATCCTTCCCCCAACACCCTGCAATCCCAAACCCTGCACCCCCAATTCTGGCGCTAAACCCTGCACCCCCAGAACCCTGCACCACTGAACCTTGCACCCTGAAACCCTGCTCCCCCAATCCCCCCCCCCAGAACTCTGCACCCCAAAACCCTATACCCAAAACCCTGCACCCCACAAGTTGCACCCCATATCCCTGCACCCCCAAATCCCTGCACCCCCAAATCCTCCAACCCTCAGGTCCTGCACCCCCAGGTGCTGAACACCTGAACCCCTCACCCCAGACCCCTCACCCCAAAGCCCTGCACCCCAAATCCTGCCTGTAAACGCTGAACTACAAGGTTCTGTACCCCAACAGCCTGCTCACCCAGATCCTGCACCCCAGAACCCTGCACCCCCATATTCGGATCCCTGCAGCCTGCACCCCCAGCTCCTGCACCCCCAAAACCTGTACCCCTAAATCCTGCACCCTTCAACCCTGCAGCCCACAACGCTGCACCCCCAACCTCTGCAGCCCCAGTTCCTTAACGCGTGAAACCTGCGCCCCCAAGTCCTGCACCTCAAAACCTTACACCCGGAATCCTGCCCCCCAAACCATGCACCCCAAAATCAAGGCCCCTCAAACTTGCACTCAAAAGTCCGCACCAAGAAACCCTCCCCGCCCAGTTCCTAAAGACATGGAACCTGCACCCCCAAATCCCGCACCCCAAAACCCTGCAGCCCAGTACCCCAGACCACCAAATCTTGCACCTCCAAATCCTGCCCCCTTTAGCCCTGCACTTCAAACCCTGCACCCCAAATCCTGCAACCAAACCCTGCACCCCAAATCCTGCAACCAGCCCTTGTACCCCTAAATCCTTGACCTCCACATCCCGAATCTCCAAACGCAGCAACCCCAAAACCCTACACCCCCAATCCCTGCACCCCCAAATCATTGTCCTTCAAATCCCACACCCAACGCTCGTACACCCCAAGATCTTGCACCCCCACACACTGCACCCCAAATCCTGCATCCCCAAATCCTCCAGCCCCATGTCCCAAACCCCCAAACCCTGCACCCTCAAGTCTTGCACCCCCAAACCATTCTCCCCGAAATCCTGCAACCCCAAACCCCACACCTCCTGCACCCCAAAATTCGACACCTCCAATTCTAAACCCTTAAACCCTGCATCTCGCAAATCCTTCCCCCCAAAACAGTGCCCCCCAAACCCTGCACCCCAGATCCTGCAGCCCCTAACTCTGCACCCCAAACGCTGCACCCTCAGATCCTGCGTCCCCCAACCCTGCACCCCAAATCCTTTACCGCAAAATTCCCCAAACCTGCAAACCCAAATCCTGCACCCCCAGTTCCTGAACATGCGAACCCTGCACCCCCAAACATTCAGCCCAAAGCCCTGCACCCCCAAATCCTGCCGTACACAACCCTTCCCCCCAAACCTCTTCAACCCAAGGTACTGAAACCCTAAGCCCTGCACCCCAAACCTACATCCCCAAATCCTGCACCCCCAGGTCCTGAACACCCAAAATCTGCACCCCCAAATCCCTGAACTCTAAAAACCTGAACCCCCAATTCTGCCTCCCCAAGACCTGCACCCCCAAACCCTACACCACTAAACCCTGCACCCCCAAACCCTGTACCCCAAATCCTGACCCCCACAAGTTGCACCCTGGGGACAATGGGGGGTGCCCAGGATGTGAGAATGAGTCCTGAGGACAAGGGGAGCCTGACAGGGCCCGAGCAAACCCGACAGGGCCTGACGGAGCCTGACAGGGCCCGAGCAAACCCGACAGGGCCCGAGCGAATCTGACAGGGCCCGACGGAGCCCGACAGGGCCTGAGCAAACCCGACAGGGTCTGACAAGGCCCGACAGGGCCTGAGCAAACCCGACAGGACCCGACAAAGCCTGACAGGGTCCGATGGAGCCCGACAGGGCCCGAGCAAACCCGACAGGGCTCGATGGAGCCCGACAGGGCCCGAGGAAACCCGACAGGGCGCGACAGAGCCTGACAGGGCCCGAGGAAACCCGACAGGGCTCGACGGAGCCCGACAGGGCCTGAGGAAACCAGACAGGGCCCGACGGAGCCCGACAGGGCCCTAGCAAACCCGACAGGGCCTGAGCAAACCCGACAGGGCCCGACGGAGCCCGAAAGGGCCTGAGGAAACCAGACAGGGCCCGACGGAGCCCGACAGGGCCCTAGCAAACCCGACAGGGCTTGACAAAGCCTGACAGGGCCCGAGCAAACCCGACAGGGCCCGAGCAAACCCGACAGGGCCCGAGCAAACCCGACAGGGCCCGACGGAGCCCGACAGGGCCCGAGCAAAGCCGAAAGGGCCCGACGGAGCCTGACAGGGCTCGATGGAGCCCGACAGGGCCCGAGGAAACCCGACAGGGCCCGACGGAGCCCGATAGGGCCCGAGCGAACCCGACAGGGCCTGACGAAGCCCGACAGGGCCCGAGCAAACCCGCAAGGGCCCGACGAAGCCTGACAGGGCTCGATGGAGCCCGACAGGGCCCGGGCAAACCCGACAGGACCTGACAAAGCCTGACAGGGCCCGATGGAGCCCGACAGGGCCCGAGCAAACCTGACAGGACCTGACAAAGCCTGACAGGGCCCGATGGAGCCCGACAGGGCCTGAGCAAACCCGACAGGGCCCAACGGAACCCGAGAGGGCCCGAGGAAATCCGACAGGGCCCGACGGAGCCTGACAGGGCCCGAGCAAACCCGACAGGACCCGAGCAAACCCAACAGGGCCCGAGCAAACCCGACAGGGTTCGACAAAGCCTGACAGGGCTCGATGGAGCCCGACAGGGCCCGAGGAAACCCGACAGGGCCCGACGGAGCCTGACAGGGCTCGACGGAGCCTGACAGGGCCCGAGCAAACCCGACAGGGCCCGAGCAAACCTGACAGGGCTCGACGGAGCCTGACAGGGCCCGAGCAAACCCGACAGGGCCCGAGCAAACCTGACAGGGCACGAAGGAGTCCGACAGGGCCCGAGCAAACCCGACAGGGCCCAACGGAACCCGACAGGGCCTGAGCAAACCTGACAGGGCCCGACGGAGCCTGACAGGGCCCGAGCAAACCCGACAGGGCCCGAGCGAATCTGACAGGGCCCGACGGAGCCCGACAGGGCCCGAGCAAACCCGACAGGGCCTGACAAGGCCCGACAGGGCCTGAGCAAACCCGACAGGACCCGACAAAGCCTGACAGGGTCCGATGGAGCCCGACAGGGCCCGAGCAAACCCGACAGGGCTCGATGGAGCCCGACAGGGCCCGAGCAAACCCGACAGGGATCGACGGAGTCCGACAGGGCCTGAGGAAACCAGACAGGGCCCGACGGAGCCCGACAGGGCCCTAGCAAACCCGACAGGGCTTCACAAAGCCTGACAGGGCCCGAGCAAACCCGACAGGGCCCGAGCAAACCCGACAGGGCCCGACGGAGCCCGACAGGGCCCAAGCAAATCCGAAAGGGCCCGACGGAGCCTGACAGGGCTCGATGGAGCCCGACAGGGCCCGAGGAAACCCGACAGGGCCCGACGGAGTCCGATAGGGCCCGAGCGAACCCGACTGGGCCTGACGGAGCCCGACAGGGCACGAGCAAACCCGCAAGGGCCCGACGAAGCCTGACAGGGCTCGATGGAGCCCGACAGGGCCCGAGGAAACCCGACAGGGCGCGACGGAGCCCGACAGGGCACGAGCATACCCGACAGGGCCTGACGGAGCCTGACAATGCACGCTGGAGCCCGACAGAGCCCGAGCAAACCCGACAGGGCCTGACGGAGTCTGACAGGGCCCGAGCAAACCCGACAGGGCCCGAGCAAACCTGACAGAACCCAACAAAGCCTGACAGGGTCCGATGGAGCCCGACAGGGCCCGAGCAAACCCGACAGGGCGCGACGGAGCCTGACAGAGCCCGAGCAAACCCGACAGGGCCCGAGCAAACCCGACAGGGCCCGAGCAAACCCGACAGGGCTCGACGGAGCCCGACAGAGCCCGAGCAAACCCGACAGGGTCCTACGAAGCCCAACAGGGCTTCAGCAAACCCGACAGGGCCCGAGCAAACCCGACAGGGTCCGACGGAGCCCGACAGGGCCCGAGGAAACCAGACAGGGCCCGACGGAGCCCGACAGGGCCCTAGCAAACCCGACAGGGCTTGACAAAGCCTGACAGGGCCCGAGCAAACCCGACAGGGCCCGAGCAAACCCGACAGGGCCCGAGCAAACCCGACAGGGCCCGACGGAGCCCGACAGGGCCCGAGCAAAGCCGAAAGGGCCCGACGGAGCCTGACAGGGCTCGATGGAGCCCGACAGGGCCCGGGCAAACCCGACAGGACCTGACAAAGCCTGACAGGGCCCGATGGAGCCCGACAGGGCCCGAGCAAACCTGACAGGACCTGACAAAGCCTGACAGGGCCCGATGGAGCCCGACAGGGCCTGAGCAAACCCGACAGGGCCCAACGGAACCCGAGAGGGCCCGAGGAAATCCGACAGGGCCCGACGGAGCCTGACAGGGCCCGAGCAAACCCGACAGGACCCGAGCAAACCCAACAGGGCCCGAGCAAACCCGACAGGGTTCGACAAAGCCTGACAGGGCTCGATGGAGCCCGACAGGGCCCGAGGAAACCCGACAGGGCCCGACGGAGCCTGACAGGGCTCGACGGAGCCTGACAGGGCCCGAGCAAACCCGACAGGGCCCGAGCAAACCTGACAGGGCTCGACGGAGCCTGACAGGGCCCGAGCAAACCCGACAGGGCCCGAGCAAACCTGACAGGGCACGAAGGAGTCCGACAGGGCCCGAGCAAACCCGACAGGGCCCAACGGAACCCGACAGGGCCTGAGCAAACCTGACAGGGCCCGACGGAGCCTGACAGGGCCCGAGCAAACCCGACAGGGCCCGAGCGAATCTGACAGGGCCCGACGGAGCCCGACAGGGCCCGAGCAAACCCGACAGGGCCTGACAAGGCCCGACAGGGCCTGAGCAAACCCGACAGGACCCGACAAAGCCTGACAGGGTCCGATGGAGCCCGACAGGGCCCGAGCAAACCCGACAGGGCTCGATGGAGCCCGACAGGGCCCGAGCAAACCCGACAGGGATCGACGGAGTCCGACAGGGCCTGAGGAAACCAGACAGGGCCCGACGGAGCCCGACAGGGCCCTAGCAAACCCGACAGGGCTTCACAAAGCCTGACAGGGCCCGAGCAAACCCGACAGGGCCCGAGCAAACCCGACAGGGCCCGACGGAGCCCGACAGGGCCCAAGCAAATCCGAAAGGGCCCGACGGAGCCTGACAGGGCTCGATGGAGCCCGACAGGGCCCGAGGAAACCCGACAGGGCCCGACGGAGTCCGATAGGGCCCGAGCGAACCCGACTGGGCCTGACGGAGCCCGACAGGGCACGAGCAAACCCGCAAGGGCCCGACGAAGCCTGACAGGGCTCGATGGAGCCCGACAGGGCCCGGGCAAACCCGACAGGGCGCGACGGAGCCCGACAGGGCACGAGCATACCCGACAGGGCCTGACGGAGCCTGACAAAGCACGCTGGAGCCCGACAGAGCCCGAGCAAACCCGACAGGGCCTGACGGAGTCTGACAGGGCCCGAGCAAACCCGACAGGGCCCGAGCAAACCTGACAGAACCCAACAAAGCCTGACAGGGTCCGATGGAGCCCGACAGGGCCCGAGCAAACCCGACAGGGCGCGACGGAGCCTGACAGAGCCCGAGCAAACCCGACAGGGCCCGAGCAAACCCGACAGGGCCCGAGCAAACCCGACAGGGCTCGACGGAGCCCGACAGAGCCCGAGCAAACCCGACAGGGTCCTACGAAGCCCAACAGGGCTTCAGCAAACCCGACAGGGCCCGAGCAAACCCGACAGGGTCCGACGGAGCCCGACAGGGCCCGAGGAAACCAGACAGGGCCCGACGGAGCCCAACAGGGCCCTAGCAAACCCGACAGGGCCCGAGCAAACCCGACAGGGCCTGACGGAGCCTGACAGGGCCCGAGCAAACCCGCCAGGGCTCGACGGAGCCTGACAGGGCCTGAGCAAACCCGACAGGGCCCGAGCAAACCTGACAGGGCCCGACGGAGCCCGACAGGGCCCGAGCAAACCCGACAGGGACCGACGGAGCCCGACAGGGCCGGAGCAAACCTGACAGGGCCCGACGGAGCCCGACAGGGCCCGAGCAAACCTGACAGGGCCTGACGGAGCCCGACAGGGGTCGAGCAAACCCGATAGGGCCTGACGGAGCCTGACAGGGCCCGAGCAAACCTGACAGGGCCCGAGAGAACCTGACAAGGCCCGACGGAGCCCGACAGGGCCCGAGCAAACCTTACAGGGCCCGACGGAGCCCGACAGGGCCCGAGCAAACCTGACAGAGCCCGACGGAGCCCGACAGGGCCCGAGCAAACCTGACAGGGGTCGACGGCGCCTGACAGGGCCTGAGCAAACCCGACAGGGCCCGAGCATACCTGACAGGGGTCGACGGAGCCTGACAGGGCCTGAGCAAACCCGACAGGACCCGACAAAGCCTGACAGGGTTCGATGGAGCCCGACAGGGCCCGAGCAAACCCGACATGGCTCGACGGAGCCCGACAGGGCCCAAGCAAATCCGACAGGGCCCGAGCAAACCGGACAGGGCCCGACGGAGCCCGACACGGCCCTAGCAAACCCGACAGGGTCCGACGAAGCCTGACAGGGCTTCAGCAAACCCGACAGGGAACGAGCAAACCCGACAGGGCCTGACGGAGCCTGACAGGGCCCGAGCAAACCCGACAGGGTCCGAGCAAACCTGACAGGGCTTGTCGGAGCCTGACAGGGCCTGAGTAAAACCGAAAGGTCCCGAACAAACCCGACAAAGCTCGACGGAGCCCGACAGAGCCCGAGCAATCCCGACAGGGCCCGAGCAAACCCGACAGGGCCCGACAAAGCCTGACAGGGCCCGACGGAGCCCGACAGGGCCCGAGCAAACCCGACAAAGCCTCACAGAGCCTGACAGGGCTCGATGGAGCCCGACAGGGCCCGAGGAAACCCGACAGGGCTAGACGGAGCCCGACAGGGCCCGAGCAAACCCGACAGGGCCCGACGGAGCCCGACAGGGCCCCAGCAAACCCGACAGGGCCCGAGCAAACCCGACAGGGCCTGACGGAGCCTGACAGGGCGTGAGCAAACCCGACAGGGCTCGACAGAGCCTGACAGGGCCTGAGCAAACCCGACAGGGCCCGAGCAAACCTGATAGGGCCCGACCGAGCCCGACAGGGCCCGAGCAAACCTGACAGGGCCTGACGGAGCCCGACAGGGCCCGAGCAAAGCCTGACAGGGTCCGACGGAGCCCGACAGGGCCCGAGCAAACCCGACAGGGCCCGAGCAAACCCGACAGGGCCCAAGCAAACCCGACAGGGCCTGAGCAAACCCGACAGTGCCTGAGCAAACCCGACAGGGCCCGAGCAAACCTGACAGGGCCCGACGGAGCCTGACAGGGCTCGATGGAGACCGACAGAGCCCGAGGTAACCCGACAGGGCCCGACGGAGCTCGATAGGGCCCGAGCAAACCCGACAGGGCCTGACGGAGCCTGACAGGGCTCGATGGAGACCGACAGAGCCCGAGGAAACCCGACAGGGCCCGACGGAGCCCGATAGGGCCCGAGCAAACCCGACAGGGCCTGACGGAGCCCGACAGGGCCCGAGCAAACCCGAAAGGGCCCGACGAAGCCTGACAGGGCTCGATGGAGCCTGACAGGGCCCGAGGAAACCCGACAGGGCCCGACGGAGCCCGATAGGGCCCGAGCAAACCCGACAGGGCCTGAGCAAGTCCGACAGGGCCTGACGGAGCCCGACAGGGCCCGAGGAAACCCGAAAGGGCCCGACAACGCCTGACAGGGCTTGATGGAGCCCGACAGGGCCCGAGGAAACCCGACAGGGCCCCACGGAGCCCGATAGGGCCCGAGCAAACCCGACAGGGCCTAACGGAGCCTGACAGGGCCCGGGCAAACCCGACAGGGCCCGACAAGGCCCGACACGGCCCGAGCAAACCTGACAGGGCTCGAAGGAGCCCGACAGGGCCCGAGGAAACCAGACAGGGCCCGACAGAGCCTGGCAGGGCCCGAGCAAACCCGACATGGCCCGAGCAAACCTGACAGGGTTCGACAAAGCCTGACAGGGCTCGATGGAGCCTGACAGGGCCCAAGGAAACCCGACAGGGCCCGACGGAGCCTGACAGGGCCCGAGCAAACCCGACAGGGCTCGACGGAGCCTGACAGGGCCCGAGCAAACCCGACAGGGCCCGAGCAAACCTGACAGGGCACGAAGGAGCCCGACAGGGCCCGAGCAAACCCGACAGGGCCCAACGGATCCCGACAGGGCGCAAGCAAAGCTGACAGGGCCCGACGGAGCCCGACAGGGCACGAGCAAACCCGACAGGGCCTGACGGAGCCTGACAGGGCCCGAGCAAACCCGACAGGGCCCGAGCGAATCTGACAGGGCCTGACGGAGCCCGACAGGACGCGGGCAAACCCGACAGGGCCTGACGGAGCCTGACAGGGCCCGAGCAAACCCGACAGGGCCCGAGCAAACCCGACAGGGCCTGACAAGGCCCGACAGGGCCTGAGCAAACCCGACAGGGCCTGACGGAGCCTGACAGGGCCCGAGCAAACCCGACAGGGCCCGAGAAAACCCGACAGGGCCTGACAAGGCCCGACAGGGCCTGAGCAAACCCGACAGGACCTGACAAAGCCTGACAGGGCCCGACGGAGCCCGACAGGGCACGAGCAAACCCGACAGGGCCTGACGGAGCCTGACAGGGCCCGAGCAAACCCGACAGGGCCCGAGCAAACTCGACAGGGCCTGACAAGGCCCGACAGGGCCTGAGCAAACCCGACAGGGCCCGAGCAAACCCGACAGGGCTTGACGGAGCCTGACAGGGCGTGAGCAAACCCGACAGGGCTCGACAGAGCCTGACAGGGCCTGAGCAAACCCTACAGGGCCCGAGCAAACCTGATAGGGCCCGACGGAGCCCGACAGGGCCCGAGCAAACCCGACATGGCTCAACGGAGCCCGACAGGGCCCGAGCAAACCTGACAGGGCCCAACGGAGCCCGACAGAGCCCGAGCAAACCCGACAGGGCCCGACAAGGCCCGACAGGGCCAGAACAAACCTGACAGGACCTGACAAAGCCTGACAGGGCCCGACGGAGCCCGACAGGGCCCGAGCAAACCCAAAAAGGCCCGACGGAGCCTGACAGGGCTCGATGGAACCCGACAGGGCCCGAGGAAACCCGACATGGCTCGACGGAGCCCGACAGGGCCCGAGCAAACCCGAAAGGGCCCGACGGAGCCTGACAGGGCTCGATGGAGCCCGACAGGGCCCGAGCAAACCCGACAGGGCCCAAGGAAACCCGACAGGGCCTGAGCAAACCCGACAGTGCCTGAGCAAACCCGACAGGGCCCGAGCAAACCCGACAGGGCCCGACGGAGCCTGACAGGGCTCGATGGAGACCGACAGAGCCCGAGGAAACCCGACAGGGCCCGACGGAGCTCGATAGAGCCCGAGCAATCCCGACAGGGCCTGACGGAGCCTGACAGGGCTCGATGGAGACCGACAGAGCCCGAGGAAACCCGACAGGGCCCGACGGAGCCCGATAGGGCCCGAGCAAACCCGACAGGGCCTGAGCAAACCCGACAGGGCCTGACGGAGCCCGACAGGGCCCGAGGAAAACCGAAAGGGCCCGACGGAGCCTGACAGGGCTCGATGGAGCCCGACAGGGCCCGAGGAAACCCGACAGGGCCCCACGGAGCCCGATAGGGCCCGAGCAAACCCGACAGGGCCTAACGGAGCCTGACAGGGCCCGGGCAAACCCAACAGGGCATGCTAGAGCCCGACAGAGCCCGACCAAACCCGACAGGGCCCGACAAGGCCCGACAGGGCCCGAGCAAACCCGCCAGGGCTCGACGGAGCCTGACAGGGCCTGAGCAAACCCGACACGGCCCGAGCAAACCTGACAGGGCTCGAAGGAGCCCGACAGGGCCCGAGGAAACCAGACAGGGCCCGACAGAGCCTGACAGGGCCCGAGCAAACCCGACATGGCCCGAGCAAACCTGACAGGGTTCGACAAAGCCTGACAGGGCTCGATGGAGCCTGACAGGGCCCAAGGAAACCCGACAGGGCCCGACGGAGCCTGACAGGGCCCGAGCAAACCCGACAGGGCTCGATGGAGCCTGACAGGGCCTGAGCAAACCCGACAGGGCCCGAGCAAACCTGACAGGGCACGAAGGAGCCCGACAGGGCACGAGCAAACCCGACAGGGCCTGACGGAGCCTGACAGGGCCCGAGCAAACCCGACAGGGCCCGAGCGAATCTGACAGGGCCCGACGGAGCCCGACAGGACAGGGCAAACCCGACAGGGCCCGAGCAAACCCGACAGGGCCTGACAAGGCCCGACAGGGCCTGAGCAAACCCGACAGGACCTGACAAAGCCTGACAGGGCCCGACGGAGCCCGACAGGGCACGAGCAAACCCGACAGGGCCTGACGGAGCCTGACAGGGCACGAGCAAACCCGACAGGGCCCGAGCGAATCTGACAGGGCCCGACGGAGCCAGACAATACGCGGGCAAACCCGACAGGGCCCGAGCAAACTCGACAGGGCCTGACAAGGCCCGACAGGGCCTGAGCAAACCCGACAGGGCCCGAGTAAACCTGACAGGGCTCGATGGAGCCCGACAGGGCCCGAGTAAACCTGACAGGGCTCGATGGAGCCCGACAGGGCCCGAGGAAACCTGACAGGGTCCGATGGAGCCCGACAGGGCCCGAGTAAACCTGACAGGGCTCGATGGAGCCCGACAGGGCCCGAGGAAACCCGACAGGGCGCGACGGAGCCTGACAGGGCCCGAGCAAACCAGACAGGGCTCGACAATGCCCGACAGGGCCCGAGCAAACCCGACAGGGTCCGACAAGGCCCGACAGGGCCCGAGCAAACCCAAAAAGGCCCGACGGAGCCTGACAGGGCTCGATGGAACCCGACAGGGCCCGAGGAAACCCGACATGGCTCGACGGAGCCCGACAGGGCCCGAGCAAACCCGAAAGGGCCCGACGGAGCCTGACAGGGCTCGATGGAGCCCGACAGGGCCCGAGCAAACCCGACAGGGCCCAAGGAAACCCGACAGGGCCTGAGCAAACCCGACAGTGCCTGAGCAAACCCGACAGGGCCCGAGCAAACCCGACAGGGCCCGACGGAGCCTGACAGGGCTCGATGGAGACCGACAGAGCCCAAGGAAACCCGACAGGGCCCGACGGAGCTCGATAGGGCCCGAGCAAACCCGACAGGGCCTGACGGAGCCTGACAGGGCTCGATGGAGACCGACAGAGCCCGAGGAAACCCGACAGGGCCCGACGGAGCCCGATAGGGCCCAAGGAAACCCGACAGGGCCCGACGGAGCCTGACAGGACCCGAGCAAACCCGACAGGGCTCGACGGAGCCTGACAGGGCCTGAGCAAACCCGACAGGGCCCGAGCAAACCTGACAGGGCACGAAGGAGCCCGACAGGGCACGAGCAAACCCGACAGGGCCTGACGGAGCCTGACAGGGCCCGAGCAAACCCGACAGGGCCCGAGCGAATCTGACAGGGCCCGACGGAGCCCGACAGGACAGGGCAAACCCGACAGGGCCCGAGCAAACCCGACAGGGCCTGACAAGGCCCGACAGGGCCTGAGCAAACCCGACAGGACCTGACAAAGCCTGACAGGGCCCGACGGAGCCCGACAGGGCACGAGCAAACCCGACAGGGCCTGACGGAGCCTGACAGGGCACGAGCAAACCCGACAGGGCCCGAGCGAATCTGACAGGGCCCGACGGAGCCAGACAAGACGCGGGCAAACCCGACAGGGCCCGAGCAAACTCGACAGGGCCTGACAAGGCCCGACAGGGCCTGAGCAAACCCGACAGGGCCCGAGTAAACCTGACAGGGCTCGATGGAGCCCGACAGGGCCCGAGTAAACCTGACAGGGCTCGATGGAGCCCGACAGGGCCCGAGGAAACCTGACAGGGTCCGATGGAGCCCGACAGGGCCCGAGTAAACCTGACAGGGCTCGACAATGCCCGACAGGGCCCGAGCAAACCCGACAGGGTCCGACAAGGCCCGACAGGGCGAGAACAAACCTGACAGGACCTGACAAAGCCTGACAGGGCCCGACGGAGCCCGACAGGGCCCGAGCAAACCCAAAAAGGCCCGACGGAGCCTGACAGGGCTCGATGGAACCCGACAGGGCCCGAGGAAACCCGACATGGCTCGACGGAGCCCGACAGGGCCCGAGCAAACCCGAAAGGGCCCGACGGAGCCTGACAGGGCTCGATGGAGCCCGACAGGGCCCGAGCAAACCCGACAGGGCCCAAGGAAACCCGACAGGGCCTGAGCAAACCCGACAGTGCCTGAGCAAACCCGACAGGGCCCGAGCAAACCCGACAGGGCCCGACGGAGCCTGACAGGGCTCGATGGAGACCGACAGAGCCCAAGGAAACCCGACAGGGCCCGACGGAGCTCGATAGGGCCCGAGCAAACCCGACAGGGCCTGACGGAGCCTGACAGGGCTCGATGGAGACCGACAGAGCCCGAGGAAACCCGACAGGGCCCGACGGAGCCCGATAGGGCCCGAGCAAACCCGACAGGGCCTGACGGAGCCCGACAGGGCCCGAGCAAACCCGAAAGGGCCCGACGAAGCCTGACAGGGCTCGATGGAGCCTGACAGGGCCCGAGGAAACCCGACAGGGCCCGACGGAGCCCGATAGGGCCCGAGCAAACCCGACAGGGCCTGAGCAAGTCCGACAGGGCCTGACGGAGCCCGACAGGGCCCGAGCAAACCCGAAAGGGCCCGACAAAGCCTGACAGGGCTCGATGGAGCCCGACAGGGCCCGAGGAAACCTGACAGGGCCCCACGGAGCCCGATAGGGCCCGAGCAAACCCGACAGGGCCTGACGGAGCCTGACAGGGCCCGAGCAAACCCGACAGGGCCCGAGCAAACCTGACAGAGCACGAAGGAGCCCGACAGGGCCCGAGTAAACCCGACAGGGCCCAACGGATCCCGACAGGGCGCAAGCAAACCTGACAGGGCCCGACGGAGCCCGACAGGGCACGAGAAAACTCGACAGGGCCTGACGGAGCCTGACAGGGCCTGAGCAAACCCGACAGGGCCCGAGCGAATCTGACAGGGCCCGACGGAGCCCGACAGGACAGGGCAAACCCGACAGGGCCCGAGCAAACACGACAGGGCATGACAAGGCCCGACAGGGCCTGAGCAAACCCGACAGGACCTGACAAAGCCTGACAGGGCCCGACGGAGCCCGACAGGGCACGAGCAACCCGACAGGGCCTGACGGAGTCTGACAGGGCCCGAGCAAACCCGACAGGGCCCGAGCGAATCTGACAGGGCCCGACAGAGCCCGACAAGACGCGGGAAACCCGACAGGGCCCGAGCAAACCCGACAGGGCCTGACAAGGCCCGACAGGGCCTGAGCAAACCCGACAGGACCCGACAAAGCCTGACAGGGTCTGATGGAGCCCGACAGGGCCCGAGCAAAACTGACAGGGCTCGATGGAGCCCGACAGGGCCCGAGGAAACCCGACAGGGCGCGACGGAGCCTGACAGGGCCTGAGCAAACCCGACAGGGCTCGACGGAGCCCGACAGGGCCCGAGCAAACCCGACAGGGTCCGTCGAAGCCTGACAGGGCTTCAGCAAACCCGACACGGCCTGAGCAAACCCGACAGGGCCCGACGGATCCCGACAGGGCCTGAGGAAACCAGACAGGGCCCGACGGAGCCTGACAGGGCCCGAGCAAACCCGACAGGGCTCGACGGAGCCCGACAGGGTTCGACAAAGCCTGACAGGGCTCGATGTAGCACGACAGGGCCCGAGAAAACCCGACAGGGCCCGAGCAAACCCGACAGGGCCCGATGGAGCCCGACAGGGCCCAAGCAAACCCGAAAGGGCCCGACGGAGCCTGACAGGGCTCGATGGAGCCCGACAGGGCCCGAGGAAACCCGACAGGGCTTGACGGAGCCCGATAGTGCCCGAGCGAACCCGACAGGGCCTGACGGAGCCCGACAGGGCCCGAGCAAACCCGCAAGGGACAGACGAATCCTGACAGGGCTCGATGGAGCCCGACAGGGCCCGGGCAAACCTGACAGGGCACGCTGGAGCCCGACAGAGCCCGAGCAAACCCGACAGGGCGCGACGGAGCCCGACAGGGCACGAGCATACCCGACAGGGCCTGACGGAGCCTGACAGGGCCCGAGCAAACCCGACAGGGCCCGAGCGAACCTGACTGGGCTTGACAAAGCCCGACAGGACGCGGGCAAACCCGACAGGGCCCGAGCAAACCTGACAGAACCCAACAAAGCCTGACAGGGTCCGATGGAACCTGACAGGGCCCGAGCAAACCCGACAGGGCCCGAGCAAACCTGACAGGGCTCGATGGAGCCCGATAGGGCCCGAGGAAACCCAACAGGGCGCGACGGAGCCTGACAGGGCCTGAGCAAACCCGACAGGGCTCGACGGAGCCCGACAGGGCCCGAGCAAACCCGACAGGGTCCGACGAAGCCCAACAGGGCTTCAGCAAACCCGACAGGGCCCGAGCAAACCCGACAGGGTCCGACGGAGCCCGACAGGGCCCGAGGAAACCAGACAGGGCCCGACGGAGCCCAACAGGGCCCTAGCAAACCCGACAGGGCCCGAGTAAACCCCACAGGGCCTGACAGAGCCTGACAGGGCCCGAGCAAACCCGCCAGGGCTCGACGGAGCCTGACAGGGCCTGAGCAAACCCGACACGGCCCGAGCAAACCTTACAGGGCCCGACGGAGCCCAACAGGGCCCGAGGAAACCCAACAGGGACCGACGGAGCCCGACAGGGCCCGAGCAAACCTGACAGGGCCCGACGGAGCCCGACAGGGCCCGAGCAAACCTGACAGGGGTCGACGGCGCCTGACAGGGCCTGAGCAAACCCGACAGGGCCCGAGCATACCTTACAGGGGTCGACGGAGCCTGACAGGGCCTGAGCAAACCCGACAGGCCCCGACAAAGCCTGACAGGGTTCGATGGAGCCCGACAGGGCCCGAGCAAACCCGACAGGGCTCGACGGAGCCCGACAGGGCCCAAGCAAATCCGACAGGGCCCGAGCAAACTGGACAGGGCCCGACGGAGCCCGACACGGCCCTAGCAAACCCGACAGGGTCCGACGAAGCCTGACAGGGCTTCAGCAAACTTGACAGGGCCCGAGCAAACCCGACAGGGCCTGACGGAGCCTGACAGGGCCCGAGGAAACCCGACAGAGCCCGACGGAGCCCGAGAGGGCCCGAGCAAACCCGACAGGGCCCGAGCAAACCTGACAGGGCCTGAGTAAAACCGAAAGGGCCCGAACAAACCCGACAAAGCTCGACGGAGCCCGACAGGGCCCGAGCAAACCCGACAAAGCCTCACAGAGCCTGACAGGGCTCGATGGAGCCCGACAGGGCCCGAGGAAACCCGACAGGGCTAGACGGAGCCCGACAGGGTCCGAGCAAACCCGACAGGGCCCGACGGAGCCCGACAGGGCCCCAGCAAACCCGACAGGGCCCGAGCAAACCCGACAGGGCCTGACGGAGCCTGACAGGGCCTGAGCAAACCCGACAGGGCTCGACGGAGCCTGACAGGGCCCGAGCAAACCCGACAGGGCCCGAGCAAACCCGACAGGGCCCGAGCAAACCTGATAGGGCCCGACGGAGCCCGACAGGGCCCGAGCAAACCTGACAGGGGTCGACGGAGCCTGACAGGGCCTGAGCAAACCCGACAGGGCCCGAGCATACCTGACAGGGGTCGACGGAGCCTGACAGGGCCTGAGCAAACCCGACAGGACCCGACAAAGCCTGACAGGGTTCGATGGAGCCCAACAGGGCCCGAGAAACCCGACATGGCTCAACGGAGCCCGACAGGGCCCGAGCAAACCTGACACGGGTCGACGGAGCCTGACAGGGCCTGAGCAAACCCGACAGTGCCCGAGCAAACCCGACAGGGCCCAACGGAGCCTGACAGAGCCCGAGTAAACCCGACAGGGCCCGACAAGGCCCGACAGGGCCAGAACAAACCTGACAGGACCTGACAAAGCCTGACAGGGCCCGACGGAGCCCGACAGGGCCCGAGCAAACCCAAAAAGGCCCGACGGAGCCTGACAGGGCTCGATGGAACCCGACAGGGCCCGAGGAAACCCGACATGGCTCGACGGAGCCCGACAGGGCCCGAGCAAACCCAAAAGGGCCCGACGGAGCCTGACAGGGCTCGATGGAGCCCGACAGGGCCCGAGGAAACCCGACAGGGCCCGACGGAGCCCGACAGGGCCCGAGCAAACCCGACAGGGCCTGAGCAAACCCGACAGTGCCTGAGCAAACCCGACAGGGCCCGAGCAAACCCGACAGGGCCCGACGGAGCCTGACAGGGCTCGATGCAGACCGACAGAGCCCGAGCAAACCCGACAGGGCCCGACAGAGCCCGATAGGGCCCGAGCAAACCCGACAGGGCCTGACGGAGCCCGACAGGGCCCGAGCAAAGCCTGATAGGGTCCGACGGAGCCTGACAGGGCTCGATGGAGCCCGACAGGGCCCGAGGAAGCCCGACAGGGCCCGAGCAAACCCGACAGGGCCCAAGCAAACCCGACAGGGCCTTTGCAAACCCGACAGTGCCTGAGCAAACCCGACAGAGCCCGAACAAACCCGACAGGGCCCGACGGAGCCTGACAGGGCTCGATGGAGACCGACAGAGCCCGAGGAAACCCGACAGGGCCCGACGGAGCTCGATAGGGCCCGAGCAAACCCGACAGGGGCTGACGGAGCCCGACAGGGCCCGAGCAAACCCGACAGGGCCTGACGCAGCCTGACAGGGCTCGATGGAGACCGACAGAGCCCGAGGAAACCCGACAGGGCCCGACGGAGCCCGATAGGGCCCGAGCAAACCCGACAGGGCCTGACGGAGCCTGACAGGGCCCGAGCAAACCCGAAAGGGCCCGACGAAGCCTGACAGGGCTCGATGGAGCCTGACAGGGCCCGAGGAAACCCGACAGGGCCCGACTGAGTCCGATAGGGCCCGAGCAAACCCGACAGGGCCCGATGGAGCCCGACAGGGCTCGAGCAAACCCGACAGGGCCTGAGCAAATCCGACAGGGCCTGACGGAGCCCGACAGGGCCCGAGCAAACCCGAAAGGGCCCGACGGAGCCTGACAGGGCTCGATGGACCCCGACAGGGCCCGAGGAAACCCGACAGGGCCCCACGGAGCCTGATAGGGCCCGAGCAAACCCGACAGGGCCTGACGGAGCCTGACAGGGCCCGGGCAAACCCGACAGGGCATGCTAGAGCCGGACAGAGCCCGAGCAAACCCGACAGGGCCCGACAAGGCCCGACAGTGCCCGAGCAAACCCGCCAGGGCTCGACGGAGCCTGACAGGGCCCGAGCAAACCCGACACGGCCCGAGCAAACCTGACAGGGCTCGAAGGAGCCCGACAGGGCCCGAGGAAACCAGACAGGGCCCGACAGAGCCTGACAGGGCCCGAGCAAACCCGACATGGCCCGAGCAAACCTGACAGGGTTCGACAAAGCCTGACAGGGCTCGATGGAGCCTGACAGGGCCCAAGGAAACCCGACAGGGCCCGACGGAGCCTGACAGGGCCCGAGCAAACCCGACAGGGCTCGACGGAGCCTGACAGGGCCCGAGCAAACCCGACAGGGCCCGAGCAAACCTGACAGGGCACGAAGGAGCCCGACAGGGCCCGAGCAAACCCAACAGGGCCCAACGGATCCCGACAGGGCGCAAGCAAACCTGACAGGGCCCGACGGAGCCCGACAGGGCCCGAGCAAACCCGACAGGGCCCGACGGAGCCTGACAGGGCCCGAGCAAACCCGACAGGGCCCGAGCGAATCTGACAGGGCCCGACGGAGCCCGACAGGACAGGGCAAACCCGACAGGGCCCGAGCAAACCCGACAGGGCCTGACAAGGCCCGACAGGATCTGAGGAAACCCGACAGGACCTGACAAAGCCTGACAGGGCCCGACGGAGCCCGACAGGGCACGAGCAAACCCGACAGGGCCTGACGGAGCCTGACAGGGCCCGAGCAAACCTGACAGGGCCTGAGCGAATCTGACAGAGCCCGACGGAGCCCGACAAGACGCGGGCAAACCCGACAGGGCCCGAGCAAACCCGACAGGGCCTGACGGAGCCCGACAGGGCCCGAGCAAACCCGAAAGGGCCCGACGAAGCCTGACAGGGCTCGATGGAGCCTGACAGGGCCCGAGGAAACCCGACAGGGCCCGACTGAGCCCGATAGGGCCCGAGCAAACCCGACAGGGCCCGATGGAGCCCGACAGGGCTCGAGCAAACCCGACAGGGCCTGAGCAAATCCGACAGGGCCTGACGGAGCCCGACAGGGCCCGAGAAAACCCGAAAGGGCCCGACGGAGCCTGACAGGGCTCGATGGAGCCCAACAGGGCCCGAGGAAAGCCGACAGGGCCCCACGGAGCCCGATAGGGCCCGAGCAATCCCGACAGGGCCTGACGGAGCCTGACAGGGCCCGGGCAAACCCGACAGGGCATGCTAGAGCCCGACAGAGCCCGAGCAAACCCGACAGGGCCCGACAAGGCCCGACAGGGCCCGAGCAAACCCGCCAGGGCTCGACGGAGCCTGACAGGGCCCGAGCAAACCCGACACGGCCCGAGCAAACCTGACAGGGCTCGAAGGAGCCCGACAGGGCCCGAGGAAACCAGACAGGGCCCGACAGAGCCTGACAGGGCCCGAGCAAACCCGACATGGCCCGAGCAAACCTGACAGGGTTCGACAAAGCCTGGCAGGGCTCGATGGAGCCTGACAGGGCCCAAGGAAACCCGACAGGGCCCGACGGAGCCTGACAGGGCCCGAGCAAACCCGACAGGGCTCGACGGAGCCTGACAGGGCCCGAGCAAACCCGACAGGGCCCGAGCAAACCTGACAGGGCACGAAGGAGCCCGACAGGGCCCGAGCAAACCCAACAGGGCCCAACGGATCCCGACAGGGCCTGAGCAAACCCGACAGGGCTCGACGGAGCCTGACAGGGCCCGAGCAAACCCCACAGGGCCCGAGCAAACCCAACAGGGCCCAACGGATCCCGACAGGGCGCAAGCAAACCTGACAGGGCCCGACGGAGCCCGACAGGGCACGAGAAAACCCGACAGGGCCTGACGGAGCCTAACAGGGCCCGAGCAAACCCGACAGGGCCCGAGCGAATCTGACAGGGTTCGACAAAGCCTGACAGGGCTCGATGGAGCCTGACAGGGCCCAAGGAAACCCGACAGGGCCCGACAGAGCCTGACAGGGCCCGAGCAAACCCGACAGGGCTCGACGGAGCCTGACAGGGCCCGAGCAAACCCGACAGGGCCCGAGCAAACCTGACAGGGCACGAAGGAGCCTGACAGGGCCCGAGCAAACCCAACAGGGCCCAACGGATCCCGACAGGTCGCAAGCAAACCTGACAGGGCCCGACGGAGCCCGACAGGGCACGAGAAAACCCGACAGGGCCTGACAGAGCCTGACAGGGCCCGAGCAAACCCGACAGGGCCCGAGCGAATCTGACAGGGCCCGACGGAGCCCGACAGGACAGGGCAAACCCGACAGGGCCTGTGCAAACCCGACAGGGCCTGACGGAGCCTGACAGGGCCCGAGCAAACCCGACAGGGCCCGATCGAATCTGACAGGGCCCGACGGAGCCCGACAAGACGCGGGCAAACCCGACAGGGCCCGAGCAAACCCGACAGGGCCTGACAAGGCCCGACAGGGCCTGAGCAAACCCGACAGGACCCGACAAAGCCTGACAGGGTCCAATGGAGCCCGACACGGCCCGAGCAAACCCGACAGGGCTCGATGGAGCCCGACAGGGCTCGAGGAAACCCGACAGGGCGCGACGGAGCCTGACAGGGCCCGAGCAAACCCGACAGGGCTCAACAATGCCCGACAGGGCGTGAGCAAACCCGACAGGGCCCGACAAGGCCCGACAGGGCCAGAACAAACCTGACAGGACCTGACAAAGCCTGACAGGGCCCGACGGAGCCCGACAGGGCCCGAGCAAACCCAAAAAGGCCCGACGGAGCCTGACAGGGCTCGATGGAACCCGACAGGGCCCGAGGAAACCCGACATGGCTCGACGGAGCCCGACAGGGCCCGAGCAAACCCGAAAGGGCCCGACGGAGCCTGACAGGGCTCGATGGAGCCCGACAGGGCCCGAGGAAACCCGACAGGGCCCGACGGAGCCCGACAGGGCCCAAGCAAACCCGACAGGGCCTGAGCAAACCCGACAGTGCCTGAGCAAACCCGACAGGGCCCGAGCAAACCCGACAGGGCCTGACGGAGCCCGACAGGGCCCGAGCAAAGCCTGATAGGGTCCGACGGAGACTGACAGGGCTCGATGGAGCCCGACAGGGCCCGAGGAAGCCCGACAGGGCCCGAGCAAACCCGACAGGGCCTGAGCAAACCCGACAGTGCCTGAGCAAACCCGACAGGGCCCGAGCAAACCCGACAGGGCCCGACGGAGCCTGACAGGGCTCGATGGAGACCGACAGAGCCCGAGGAAACCCGACAGGGCCCGACGGAGCTCGATAGGGCCCGAGCAAACCCGACAGGGCCTGACGGAGTCTGACAGAGCTCGATGGAGACCGACAGAGCCCGAGGAAACCCGACAGGGCCCGACGGAGCCCGATAGGGCCCGAGCAAACCCGACAGGGCCTGACGGAGCCCGACAGGGCCCGAGCAAACCCGAAAGGGCCCGACGAAGCCTGACAGGGCTCGATGGAGCCTGACAGGGCCCGAGGAAACCCGACAGGGCCCGACTGAGCCCGATAGGGCCCGAGCAAACCCGACAGGGCCCGATGGAGCCCGACAGGGCTCGAGCAAACCCGACAGGGCCTGAGCAAATGCGACAGGGCCTGACGGAGCCCGACAGGGCCCGGGCAAACCCGACATGACATGCTAGAGCCCGACAGAGCCCGAGCAAACCCGACAGGGCCCGACAAGGCCCGACAGGGCCCGAGCAAACCCGCCAGGGCTCGACGGAGCCTGACAGGGCCCGAGCAAACCCGACACGGCCCGAGCAAACCTGACAGGGCACGAAGGAGCCCGACAGGGCCCGAGGAAACCAGACAGGGCCCGACAGAGCCTGACAGGGCCCGAGCAAACCCGACATGGCCCGAGCAAACCTGACAGGGTTCGACAAAGCCTGACAGGGCTCGATGGAGCCTGACAGGGCCCAAGGAAACCCGACAGGGCCCGACGGAGCCTGACAGGGCCCGAGCAAACCCGAAAGGGCTCGACGGAGCCTGACAGGGCCCGAGCAAACCCGACAGGGCCCGAGCAAACCTGACAGGGCACGAAGGAGCCCGACAGGGCCCGAGCAAACCCAACAGGGCCCAACGGATCCCGACAGGGCGCAAGCAAACCTGACAGGGCCCGACGGAGCCCGACAGGGCACGAGAAAACCCGACAGGGCCTGACGGAGCCAGACAGGGCCCGAGCAAACCCGACAGGGCCCGAGCGAATCTGACAGGGCCCGACGGAGCCCGACAAGACGCGGGCAAACCCGACAGGGCCCGAGCAAACCCGACAGGGCTTGACAAGGCCCGACAGGGCCTGAGCAAACCCGACAGGACCCGACAAAGCCTCACAGGGTTTGATGGAGCCCGACAGGGCCCGAGCAAACCCGACAGGGCTCGACAATGCCCGACAGGGCCCGAGCAAACCCGACAGGGTCCGTCGAAGCCTGACAGGGCTTCAGCAAACCCGACACGGCCTGAGCAAACCCGACAGGGCCCGACGGATCCCGACAGGGCCTGAGGAAACCAGACAGGGCCCGACGGAGCCCGACAGGGCCCTAGCAAACCCGACAGGGCCCGAGCAAACCCGACAGGGCTTGACGGAGCCTGACAGGGCCCGAGCAAACCCGACAGGGCCCGAGCAAACCCGACAGAGCCCGAGCAAACCCGACAGGGCCCAACGAAGCCCGACAGAGCCCGAGCAAACCCGACAGGGCCCGACAAGGCCCGACAGGGCCCGAACAAACCTGACAGGACCTGACAAAGCCTGACAGGGCCCGACGGAGCCCGACAGGGCCCGAGCAAACCCGAAAAGGCCTGACGGAGCCTGACAGGGCTCGATAGAGCCCGACAGGGCCCGAGGAAACCCGACAGGGCCCGACGGAGCCCGACAGGGCCCGAGCAAACCCGACAGGGCCCGACGGAACCCGACAGGGCCCGAGCAAACCCGACAGGGCTCGAGGAAATCCGACATGGCTCGACGGAACCCGACAGGGCCCGAGCAAACCCGACAGGGCCCGAGGAAATCCGACAGGGCCCGACGGAGCCTGACAGGGCCCGAGCAAACCTGACAGGGCTCGACGGAGCCCGACAGGGTATGAGCACACTCGACAGGGTCCGACGAAGCCTGACAGGGCTTCAGCAAACCTGACAGGGCCCGAGCAAACCCGACAGGGCCCGACGGAGCCCGACAGGGTTCGACAAAGCCTGACAGGGCTCCATGGAGCCCGACAGGGCCCGAGGAAATCCGACAGGGCCCGACGGAGCCTGACAGGGCCCGAGCTAACCCGACAGGGCTCGACGGAGCCCGATAGGGCCCGAGCAAACCCGAAACGGCCCGAGCAAACCTGACAGGGCTCAAAGGAGCCCGACAGGGCCCGAGGAAACCAGACAGGGCCCGACAGAACTTGACAGGGCCCGAGCAAAACCGACAGGGCCGGAGCAAACTCGACAGGGTTCGACAAAGCCTGACAGGGCTCGATGGAGCCCGACAGGGCCCAAGGAAACCCGAGAGGGCCCGACGGAGCCCGACAGGGTTCGACAAAGCCTGACAGGGCTCGATGGAGCCCGATAGGGCCCGAGGAAACCCGACAGGGCCCGACGGAGCCTGACAGGGCCCGAGCAAACCCGACAGGGCTCGATGGAGCCCGACAGGGCCCGAGCAAACTCGACAGGGCCCGAGCACCCTGACAGGGCACGAAGGAGCCCTACAGGGCCCGAGCAAACCCAACAGGGCCCAACGGATCCCGACAGGGCCCAAGCAAACCTGACAGGGCCCGACGGAGCCCGACAGGGCCCAAGCAAACCCGAAAGGGCCCGACAAAGCCTGACAGGGCTCGATGGAGCCCGACCGGGCCCGAGGAAACCCGACAGGGCCCCACGGAGCCCGATAGGGCCCGAGCAAACCCGACAGGGCCTGACGGAGCCTGACAGGGCCCGAGCAAACCCGACAGGGCCCGAGCGAATCTGACAGGGCCTGACGGAGCCCGACAGGACGCGGGCAAACCCGACAGGGCCCGAGCAAACCCGACAGGGCCTGACAAGGCCCGACAGGGCCTGAGCAAACCCGACAGGACCCGACAAAGCCTGATAGGGTCCGATGGAGCCCGACAGGGCCCGAGCAAACCCGACAGGGCTCGATGGAGCCCGACAGGGCCCGAGGAAACCCGACAGGGCGCGACGGAGCCTGACAGGGCCCGAGTAAACCCGACAGGAATCGAGGGAGCCCGACAGGGCCCGAGCAAACCCGACAGGGTCCGTCGAAGCCTGACAGGGCTTCAGCAAACCCGACAGGGCCCGAGCAAACCCGACAGGGCTTGACGGAGCCCGACAGGGCCTGAGGAAACCAGACAGGGCCCGACGGAGCCCGACAGGGCCCTAGCAAACCCGACAGGGCCCGAGCAAACCCGACAGGGCTTGACGGAGCCTGACAGGGCCCGAGCAAACCCGACAGGGCCCGAGCAAACCCGACAGGGCCCAACGGAGCCCGACAGACCCCGAGCAAACCCGACAGGGCCCGACAAGGCCCGACAGGGCCCGAACAAACCTGACAGGACCTGACAAAGCCTGACAGGGCCCGATGGAGCCCGACAGTGCCCGCGCAAACCCGAAAAGGCCCGACGGAGCCTGACAGGGCTCGATGGAGCCCGACAGGGCCCGAGCAAACCCGACAGGGTCCGACGGAGCCCGAAAGGGCCCGAGGAAACCAGACAGGGCCCGACGGAGCCCAACAGGGCCCTAGCAAACCCGACAGGGCCCGAGCAAACCCGACAGGGCCTGACGGAGCCTGACAGGGCCCGAGCAAACCCGCCAGGGCTCGACGGAGCCTGACAGGGCCTGAGCAAACCCGACAGGGCCCGAGCAAACCTGACAGAGCCCGACGGAGCCCAACAGGGCCCGAGCTAACCCGACAGGGACCGACGGAGCCCGACAGGGCCCGAGCAAACCTGACAGGGCCCGACGGAGCCCGACAGGGCCCGAGCAAACCTGACAGGGGTCGACGGCGCCTGACAGGGCCTGAGCAAACCCGACAGGGCCCGAGCATACCTGACAGGGGTCGACGGAGCCTGACAGGGCCTGAGCAAACCCGACAGGACCCGACAAAGCCTGACAGGGTTCGATGGAGCCTGACAGGGCCCGAGCAAACCCGACATGGCTCGACGGAGCCCGACAGGGCCCAAGCAAATCCGACAGGGCCCGAGCAAACCGGACAGGGCCCGACGGAGCCCGACACGGCCCTAGCAAACCCGACAGGGTCTGACGAAGCCTGACAGGGCTTCAGCAAACCCGACAGGGCCCGAGCAAACCCGACAGGGCCTGACGGAGCCTGACAGGGCCCGAGGAAACCCGACAGAGCCCGACGGAGGCCGAGATGGTCCGAGCAAACCCGACAGTACCCGAGCAAACCTGACAGGGCTTGTCGGAGCCTGACAGGGCCTGAGTAAAACCGAAAGGGCCCGAACAAACCCGACAAAGCTCGACGGAGCCCGACAGAGCCCAAGCAATCCCAACAGGGCCAGACAAGGCCCGACAGGGCCCGAGCAAACCCGACATGGCTCGACGGAGCCCGACAGGGCCCAAGCAAATCCGACAGGGCCCGAGCAAACCGGACAGGGCCCGACGGAGCCCGACACGGCCCTAGCAAACCCGACAGGGTCCGACGAAGCCTGACAGGGCTTCAGCAAACCCGACAGGGCCCGAGCAAACCCGACAGGGCCTGACGGAGCCTGACAGGGCCCGAGGAAACCCGACAGAGCCTGACGGAGCCCGAGATGGCCCGAGCAAACCCGACAGTACCCGAGCAAACCTGACAGGGCCCGAGCAATCCCGACAGGGCCAGGCAAGGCCCGACAGGGCCCGAGCAAACCCGACAGGGCCCGACAAAGCCTGACAGGCCCCGACGGAGCCCGACAAAGCCCGAGCAAACCCGACAAAGCCTCACAGAGCCTGACAGGGCTCGATGGAGCCCGACAGGGCCCGAGGAAACCCGACAGGGCTAGACGGAGCCCGACAGGGCCCGAGCAAACCCGACAGGGCCCGACAGAGCCCGACAGGGCCCCAGCAAACCCGACAGGGCCCGAGTAAACCCGACAGGGCCTGACGGAGCCTGACAGGGCCTGAGCAAACCCGACAGGGCTCGACGGAGCCTGACAGGGCCTGAGCAAACCCGACAGGGCCCGAGCAAACCTGATAGGGCCCGACGGAGCCCGACAGGGCCCGAGCAAACCTGAAAAGGGTCGACGGAGCCTGACAGGGCCTGAGCAAACCCGACAGGGCCTGAGCAAACCCAACAGAGCCCGACGGAGCCCGACAGGGCCTGAGGAAACCAGACAGGGCCTGACGGAGCCCGACAAGGCCCTAACAAACCCGACAGGGCTTGACGGAGCCTGACAGGGCTCGAGCAAACCCGACAGGGCCCGAGCAAACCCGAAAGGGCCCGACGGAGCCTGACAGGGCTCGATGGAGTCCGACAGGGCCCGAGGAAACCCGACAGGGCCCCACGGAGCCCGATAGGGCCCGAGCAAACGCGACAGGGCCTGACGGAGCCTGACAGGGCCCGAGCAAACCCGACAGGGCCCGAGCGAATCTGACAGGGCCTGACGGAGCCCGACAGGACGCGGGCAAACCCGACAGGGCCCGAGCAAACCCGACAGGGCCTGACAAGGCCCGACAGGGCCTGAGCAAACCCGACAGGACCCGACAAAGCCTGATAGGGTCCGATGGAGCCCGACAGGGCCCGAGCAAACCCGACAGGGCTCGATGGAGCCCGACAGGGCCCGAGGAAACCCGACAGGGCGCGACGGAGCCTGACAGGGCCCGAGTAAACCCGACAGGACTCGACGGAGCCCGACAGGGCCCGAGCAAACCTGACAGGGTCCGTCGAAGCCTGACAGGGCTTCAGCAAACCCGACAGGGCCCGAGCAAACCCGACAGGGCTTGACGGAGCCCGACAGGGCCTGAGGAAACCAGACAGGGCCCGACGGAGCCCGACAGGGCCCTAGCAAACCCGACAGGGCCCGAGCAAACCCGACAGGGCTTGACGGAGCCTGACAGGGCCCGAGCAAACCCGACAGGGCCCGAGCAAACCCGACAGGGCCCAACGGAGCCCGACAGAGCCCGAGCAAACCCGACAGGGCCCGACAAGGCCCGACAGGGCCCGAACAAACCTGACAGGACCTGACAAAGCCTGACAGGGCCTGATGGAGCCCGACAGGGCCCGCGCAAACCCGAAAAGGCCCGACGGAGCCTGACAGGGCTCGATGGAGCCCGACAGGGCCCGAGCAAACCCGACAGGGTCCGACGGAGCCCGACAGGGCTCGAGGAAACCAGACAGGGCCCAACGGAGCCCAACAGGGCCCTAGCAAACCCGACAGGGCCCGAGCAAACCCGACAGGGCCTGACGGAGCCTGACAGGGACCGAGCAAACCCGCCAGGGCTCGACGGAGCCTGACAGGGCCTGAGCAAACCCGACAGGGCCCGAGCAAACTTGACAGAGCCCGACGGAGCCCAACAGGGCCCGAACAAACCCGACAGGGACCGACGGAGCCCGACAGGGCCCGAGCAAACCTGACAGGGCCCGACGGAGCCCGACAGGGCCCGAGAAAACCTGACAGGGGTCGACGGCGCCTGACAGGGCCTGAGCAAACCCGACAGGGCCCGAGCATACCTGACAGGGGTCGACGGAGCCTGACAGGGCCTGAGCAAACCCGACAGGACCCGACAAAGCCTGACAGGGTTCGATGGAGCCTGACAGGGCCCGAGCAAACCCGACATGGCTCGACGGAGCCCGACAGGGCCCAAGCAAATCCGACAGGGCCCGAGCAAACCGGACAGGGCCCGACGGAGCCCGACACGGCCCTAGCAAACCCGACAGGGTCCGACGAAGCCTGACAGGGCTTCAGCAAACCCGACAGGGCCCGAGCAAACCCGACAGGGCCTGACGGAGCCTGACAGGGCCCGAGGAAACCCGACAGAGCCCGACGGAGCCCGAGATGGCCCGAGCAAACCCGACAGTACCCGAGCAAACCTGACAGGGCTTGTCGGAGCCTGACAGGGCCTGAGTAAAACCGAAAGGGCCCTAACAAACCCGACAAAGCTCGACGGAGCCCGACAGGGCCCGAGCAATCCCGACAGGGCCCGACAAAGCCTGACAGGGCCCGACGGAGCCCGACAGGGCCCGAGCAAACCCGACAAAGCCTCACAGAGCCTGACAGGGCTCGATGGAGCCCGACAGGGCCCGAGCAAACCCGACAGGGCCCGAGCAAACCCGACAGGGCCTGACGGAGCCTGACAGGGCATGAGCAAACCCGACAGGGCTCGACGGAGCCTGACAGGGCCTGAGCAAACCCGACAGGGCCCGAGCAAACCCGACAGGGCCTGACGGAGCCTGACAGGGCATGAGCAAACCTGACAGGGGTCGACGGAGCCTGACAGGGCCTGAGCAAACCCGACAGGGCCCGAGCATACCTGACAGGGGTCGACGGAGCCTGACAGGGCCTGAGCAAATCCGACAGGACCCGACAAAGCCTGACAGGGTTAGACGGAGCCCGACAGGGCCCGAGCAAACCCGACATGGCCCGAGCAAACTCGACAGGGTTCGACAAAGCCTGACAGGGCTCGATTGAGCCCGACAGGGCCCAAGAAAACCCGACAGGGCCCGACGGAGCCTGACGGGGCCCGAGCAAACCCGACAGGACTCGACGGAGCCTGACAGGGCCCGAGCAAACCCGACAGGGCTCGACGGAGCCCGACAGGGCCTGAGGAAACCAGACAGAACCCGACGGAGCCCGACAGGGCCCTAGCAAACCCGACAGGGCCTGAGCAAACCCGACAGGGCCCGACGGAGCCCGACAGGGCCCGAGAAAACCCGACAGGGCCCGACGGAGCCCGACAGGGCCCGAGCAAACCCGAAAGGGCCCGACGGAGCCTGACAGGGCTCGATGGAGCCCGACAGGGCCTGAGGAAACCCGACAGGGCCCGACGGAGCCCGATAGGGCCCGAGCAAACCCGACAGGGCCCGATGGAGCCCGACAGGGCCCGAGCAAACCCGACAGGGTCCGACGAAGCCTGACAGGGCTTCAGCAAACCCGACAAAGCCTCACAGAGCCTGACAGGGCTCGATGGAGCCCGACAGGGCCCGAGGAAACCAGACAGGGCCCGACGGAGCCCGACAGGGCCCTAGCAAACCCGACAGGGCCCGAGCAAACCCGACAGGGCTTGACAGAGCCTGACAGGGCCCGAGCAAACCCGACAGGGCCCGAGCAAACCCGACAGAGCCCGAGCAAACCCGACAGGGCCCAACGGAGCCCGACAGAGCCCGAGCAAACCCGACAGGGCCCGACAAGGCCCGACAGGGCCCGAACAAATCTGACAGGACCTGACAAAGCCTGACAGGGCCCGACGGAGCCCGACAGGGCCCGAGCAAAGCCGAAAAGGCCTGACGGAGCCTGACAGGGCTCGATAGAGCCCGACAGGGCCCGAGGAAACCCGACAGGGCCCGACGGAGCCCGACAGGGCCCGAGCAAACCCGACAGGGCCCGAGGAAATCCGACAGGGCCCGACGGAGCCTGACAGGGCCCGAGCAAACCTGACAGGGCTCGACGGAGCCCGACAGGGTATGAGCACACTCGACAGGGCCCGACGAAGCCTGACAGGGCTTCAGCAAACCTGACAGGGCCCGAGCAAACCCGACAGGGCCCGACAGAGCCCGACAGGGTTCGACAAAGCCTGACAGGGCTCGATGGAGCCAGACAGGGCCCGAGGAAACCCGACAGGGCCCGACGGAGCCTGACAGGGCCCGAGCAAACCCGACAGGGCTCGATGGAGCCTGACAGGGCCCGAGCAAACCCGAAACGGCCCGAGCAAACCTGACAGGGCTCAAAGGAGCCCGACAGGGCCCGAGGAACCAGACAGGGCCCGACAGAACCCGACAGGGCCCGAGCAAACCCGACATGGCTTGAGCAAACTCGACAGGGTTCGACAAAGCCTGACAGGGCTCGATGGAGCCCGACAGGGCCCAAGGAAACCCGACAGGGCCCGACAAAGCCCGACAGGGTTCGACAAAGCCTGACAGGGCTCGATGGAGCCCGACAGGGCCCGAGGAAACCCGACAGGGCTCGACGGAGCCTGACAGGGCCCGAGCAAACCCGACAGGGCTCGATGGAGCCTGACAGGGCCCGAGCAAACCCGAAACGGCCCGAGCAAACCTGACAGGGCTCAAAGGAGCCCGACAGGGCCCGAGGAAACCAGACAGGGTCCGACAGAACCCGACAGGGCCCGAGCAAACCCGACATGGCCCGAGCAAACTCGACAGGGTTCGACAAAGCCTGACAGGGCTCGATGGAGCCCGACAGGGCCCAAGGAAACCCGACAGGGCCCGACGGAGCCTGACGGGGCCCGAGCAAACCCGACATGACTCGACGGAGCCTGACAGGGCCCGAGCAAACTCGACAGGGCCCGAGCAAACCTGACAGGGCACGAAGGAGCCCTACAGGGCCCGAGCAAACCCAACAGGGCCCAACGGATCCCGACAGGGCCCAAGCAAACCTGACAGGGCCCGACGGAGCCCGACAGGGCCCAAGCAAACCCGAAAGGGCCCGACGGAGCCTGACAGGGCTCGATGGAGCCCGACAGGGCCCGAGGAAACCCGACAGGGCCCCACGGAGCCCGATAGGGCCCGAGCAAACCCGACAGGGCCTGACGGAGCCTGACAGGGCCCGAGCAAACCCGACAGGGCCCGAGCGAATCTGACAGGGCCTGACGGAGCCCGACAGGACGCGGGCAAACCCGACAGGGCCCGAGCAAACCCGACAGGGCCTAACAAGGCCCGACAGGGCCTGAGCAAACCCGACAGGACCCGACAAAGCCTGATAGGGTCCGATGGAGCCCGACAGGGCCCGAGCAAACCCGACAGGGCTCGATGGAGCCCGACAGGGCCCGAGGAAACCCGACAGGGCGCGACGGAGCCTGACAGGGCCTGAGTAAACCCGACAGGACTCGACGGAGCCCGACAGGGCCCGAGCAAACCCGACAGGTTCCGTCGAAGCCTGACAGGGCTTCAGCAAACCCGACAGGGCCCGAGCAAACCCGACAGGGCCCGACGGAGCCCGACAGGGCGCGAGCAAAACTGACAGGGCCCGACGGAGCCCGACAGGGCCCTAGCAAACCCGACAGGGCCCGAGCAAACCCGACAGAGCTTGACGGAGCCTGACAGGGCCCGAGCAAACCCGATAGGGCCCGAGGAAACCCGACAGGGCCCTACGGAGCCCGACAGAGCCCGAGCAAACCCGACAGGGCCCGACAAAGCCCGACAGGGCCCGAACAAACCTGACAGGACCTGACAAAGCCTGACAGGGCCCGATGGAGCCCGACAGGGCCCGAGCAAACCCGAAAAGGCCCGACGGAGCCTGACAGGGCTCGATGGAGCCCGACAGGGCCCGAGGAAACCCGACAGGGCCCCACGGAGCCTGATAGGGCCCGAGCAAACCCGACAGGGCCTGACGGAGCCTGACAGGGCCCGAGCAAACCCGACAGGGCCCGACAAGGCACGACAGTGCCCGAGCAAACCTGACAGGACCTGACAAAGCCTGACAGGGCCCGACGGAGCCCGACAGGGCCTGAGCAAACCCGAAAGAGCCCGACGGAGCCTGACAGGACTCGATAGATTCCGACAGGGCCCGAGGAAACCCGACAGGGCCCGACGGAACCTGACAGGGCCCGAGCAAACCTGACAGGGCCTGAGGAAATCCGACAGGGCCCGACAGAGCCTGACAGGGCCCGAGCAAACCCGAAAGGGCTCGACGGAGCCCGACAGGGCCCGAGCAAACCCGACAGGGTCCGTCGAAGCCTGACAGGGCTTCAGCAAACCCGACAGGGCCTGAGCAAACCCAACAGGGCCCGACGGAGCCCGACAGGGCCTGAGGAAACCAGACAGGGCCCGAAGGAGCCCGACAGGGCCCTAGCAAACCCGACAGGGCCCGAGCAAACCCGACAGGGCCCAATGGAGCCCGACAGAGCCCAAGCAAACCCGACAGGCTCCGTCGCGCCCTGTTGGGTTTCCTTCGGCCCTGTCGGGCTCCATCGAGCCCTGTCGGGTTTGCTCGGGCCCTATCGGGCTTTGTCGGGCCCTGTCGGGTTTCCTTGGGCCCTGTCGGGGTTCATCGAGCCCTGTCAGGCTTTGTCGGGTCCTGTCGGGTTTGCTCGGGCCCTGTCGGGCCTTGTCTGGCCCTGTCAGGTTTGCTCGGGCCCTGTCGGGTTTGCCCACGTCCTGTCGGGCTCCGTCGGGCCCTGTCAGATTCGCTCGGGTCCTGTCGGGTTTGCTCGGGCCCTGTCAGGCTCCGTCAGGCTCTGTCGAGTTTGCTCCTGCCCTGTCGGGCTCCGTCGGGCCCTGTCAGGTTTGCTTGGGCCCTGTCGGGATCCGTTGGGCCCTGTCGGGTTTGCTCGGGCCCTGTCGGGCTCCGTTGGGCCCTGTCGGTTTGCTCGGGCCTTGTCGAGTTTTCTGAAGCCCTGTCAGGCTTCGTCGGACCCTGTCGAGTGTGCTCGGGCCCTGTCGGGCTCCGTCGAGCCCTGTCAGGTTTTCTCGGGCCTTGTCAGGCTCCGTCGGGCCCTGTCGGGTTTGCTCGGGCCCTGTCGGGTTTGCTCAGGCCCTGTCGGGTTCCGTCGAGCCCTGTCGGGTTGCCTCGGGCCCTGTCGGACTCCACTGAGCCCTGTCAGGCTCCGTCGGGCTCTTTCGGGTTTGCTCGGGCCCTGGCGGGCTCCGTCGGGCCCTGTCAGGCTTTGTCAGGACGTGTCAGGTTTGCTCGGGTCCTGTCGGGCCTTGTCGGGCCCTGTCGGGTTTGCTCGGGCTCTGTCGGGCTCCAGCGTGCCCTGTCGGGTTTGCCCGGGCCCTGTCAGGCTCCGTCAGGCCCTGTCGGGTTTGCTCGGGCCTTATCGGGCTCAATCAGGCCCTGTCGGGTTTCCTCGGGCCCTGTCGGGCTCCATCTAGCCCTGTCAGGCTCTGTCGGGCCCTGTCGGGTTTGCTCAGGCCCTGTCGGGCTCCGTCGGGCCCTGTCGGGTTTGCTCGAGCCCTGTCGGGCTCCGTCGGGCCCTGTCTGGTTTCCTCGGGCTCTGTCGGGCTCCGTCGGCCCTGTCGGGTTTGCTCGGGCCATGTCGGGTTTGCTGAAGCCCTGTCAGGCTTCGTCGGACCCTGTCGGGTTTGCTCGAGCCCTGTCGGGCTCCATCGAGCCCTGTCAGGCTCTGTCGGGCCCTTTCGGGTTTGCTCGGGCCCTGTCGGGCTCTGTCGGGCCCTGTCGGGTTTGCTCGAGCCCTGTCGGGCTCCGTCGCGCCCTGTCGGGTTTCCTCGGGCCCTGTCGGGCTCCATCGAGCCCTGTCAGGTTTGCTCGGGCCCTGTCGGGTTTGCTCGGGCCCTGTCGGGCTCCGTCGGGCCCTGTCGGGTTTGCTCGGGCCCTGTCGGGCTCCGTCGGGCCCTGTCTGGTTTCCTCGGGGTCTGTTGGGCTCCGTCGGGCCCTGTCGGGTTTGCTCGGGCTATGTCGGGTTTGCTGAAGCCCTGTCAGGCTTCGTCAGACACTGTCGGGTTTGCTGGAGCCCTGTCGGGCTCCATTGGGCCCTGTCGGGTTTGCTCGGGCCTTATCGGGCTCCGTCGGGCCCTGTCGGGTTTCCTCGGGCCCTGTCGGGCTCCATCGAGCCCTGTCAGGCTTCGTCGGGCCCTTTCGGGTTTGCTCGGGCCCTGTCGGGCTCCGTCAGGCCCTGTCGGGTTTCCTCGGGCCCTGTCGGGCTCCATCGAGCCCTGTCAGGCTCCGTCGGGCCCTTTCGGGTTTGCTCGGGCCCTGTCGGGCTCCGTCAGGCCCTGTCGGGTTTCCTCGGGCCCTGTCGGGCTCCATCGAGCCCTGTCAGGCTTCGTCGGGCCCTTTCGGGTTTGCTCGGGCCCTGTCGGGCTCCGTCAGGCCCTGTCGGGTTTCCTCGGGCCCTGTCGGGCTCCATCGAGCCCTGTCAGGCTTCGTCGGGCCCTGTCGGGTTTGCTCGGGCTCTGTCAGGCTCCGGCGGGCCCTGTCGGGTTTCCTCGGGCCCTGTCGGGCTCCATCGAGCCCTGTCAGGTTTGCTCGGGCCCTGTCGGGTTTGCTCGGGCCCTGTCGGGCTCCGTCGGGCCCTGTCGGGTTTGCTCGGGCCCTGTCGGGCTCCGTCGGGCCCTGTCTGGTTTCCTCGGGGTCTGTTGGGCTCCGTCGGGCCCTGTCGGGTTTGCTCGGGCTATGTCGGGTTTGCTGAAGCCCTGTCAGGCTTCGTCAGACACTGTCGGGTTTGCTGGAGCCCTGTCGGGCTCCATTGGGCCCTGTCGGGTTTGCTCGGGCCTTATCGGGCTCCGTCGGGCCCTGTCGGGTTTCCTCGGGCCCTGTCGGGCTCCATCGAGCCCTGTCAGGCTTCGTCGGGCCCTTTCGGGTTTGCTCGGGCCCTGTCGGGCTCCGTCAGGCCCTGTCGGGTTTCCTCGGGCCCTGTCGGGCTCCATCGAGCCCTGTCAGGCTTCGTCGGGCCCTGTCGGGTTTGCTCGGGCTCTGTCAGGCTCCGGCGGGCCCTGTCGGGTTTCCTCGGGCCCTGTCGGGCTCCATCAAGCCCTGTCAGGCTTTGTCGAACCCTGTCGGGTTGGCTCGGGCCCTGTCGGGTTTGCTCGGGCCCTGTCGGGCTCTGTCGGGCCCTGTCTGGTTTCCTCGGGCCCTGTCGGGCTCCGTCGGGCCCTGTCGGATTTGCTCGGGCCCTGTCGGGTTTGCTGAAGCCCTGTCAGGCTTCGTCGGACCCTGTCGGGTTTGCTCGGGCCCTGTCGGGCTTCGTCGAACCCTGTCGGGTTTGCTCGGGCCCTGTCAGGCTCCCTCACGCCCTATCAGGTTTCCTCGGGCCCTGTCGGGCTCCATCGAGCCCTGTCAGGTTTGCTCGGGCCCTGTCGGGTTTGCTCGGGCCCTGTCGGGCTCCATCGGACTCTATCAGGCTTTGGCGGGTCCTGTCGGGTTTGCTCAGGCCCTGTCGGGCCTTGTCAGCCCCTGTCGGGTTTGCTCGCGCCCTGTCGGGCTCCGTCGGGCCCTGTCAGGTTCTCTCGGGCCCTGTCAGGTTTGCTCGGGCCCTGTCAGGCTCCGTCAGGCCCTATCGGGTTTGCTCGAGCCCTGTCGGGCTCCGTCAGGCCCTGTCAGGTTTGCTCGGGCCCTGTCGGGCCTTGTCAGGCCCTGTCGGGTTTGCTCGGGACCTGTCGGGTTTGCCCGCGTCCTGTCGGGCTCCGTCGGGCCCTGTCAGATTCGCTCGGTCCCTGTCGGGTTTGCTCGGGCCCTGTCAGGCTCCGTCAGGCCCTGTCGGGTTTGCTCGTGCCCTGTCGGGCTCCGTCGGGCCCTGTCAGGTTTGCTCAGGCCCTGTCGGGATCCGTTGGGCCTTGTCGGGTTTGCTCGGACCCTGTCGGGCTCCTTCGTGCCCTGTCAGGTTTGCTCGGGCCCTGTCGGGTTTGCTCGGGCCCTGTCAGGCTCCGTCGGTCCCTGTCGGGTTTCCTCGGGCCCTGTCGGGCTCCATCGAGCCCTGTCAGGCTTTGTCGAACCCTGTCGGGTTTGCTCGGGCCCTGTCGGGTTTGCTCGGGTCCTGTCGGGCTCTGTCGGGCCCTGTCGGGTTTGCTCGGGCCCTGTCAGGCTCCGTCGGGCCCTGTCGGATTCCCTCGGGCCCTCTCGGGTTCCGTCGGGCCCTCTCGGGTTCCGTCGGGCCCTGTCGGGTTTCCTCGGGCCCTGTCGGACTCTATCAAGCCCTGTCAGGCTCCGTCGGGCTCTTTCGGGTTTGCTCAGGCCCTGTCGGGCTCCGTCAGGCCCTGTCAGGCTTTGTCAGGTCCTGTCAGGTTTGCTCGGGCCCTGTCGGGCCTTGTCGGGCCCTGTCGGGTTTGCTCGGGCTCTGTCGGGCTCCAGCGTGCCCTGTCGGGTTTGCCCGGGCCCTGTCACGTTCCATCAGGCCCTGTCGGGTTTGCTCGGGCCCTATCGGGCTCCGTCGGGCCCTGTCGGGTTTCCTCGGGCCCTGTCGGGCTCCATCGAGCCCTGTCAGGCTCTGTCGGGCCCTTTCGGGTTTGCTCGGGCCCTGTCAGGCTCCGTCGGGCCCTGTCGGATTTGCTCAGGCCCTGTCGGTCTCCATCGGGTCCTGTCGGGTTTGCTCGGGCCCTATCGGGCTCCTTCGGGCCCTGTCGGGTTTCCTCGGGCCCTGTCGGGCTCTGTTGGGCCCTGTCGGTTTGCTCGGGCCCTGTCGGGTTTTCTGAAGCCCTGTCAGGCTTCGTCGGACCCTGTCAAGTGTGCTCGGGCCCTGTCGGGCTCCGTCGAGCCCTGTCAGGTTTTCTCAGGCCTTGTCAGGCTCCGTCGGGCCCTGTCGGGTTTGCTCGGGCCCTGTCGGGTTTGCTCAGGCCCTGTCGGGTTCCGTCGGGCCCTGTCGGGTTTCCTCGGGCCCTGTCGGACTCCACTGAGCCCTGTCAGGCTCCGTCGGGCTCTTTCGGGTTTGCTCGGGCCCTGGCGGGCTCCGTCAAGCCCTGTCAGGATTTCTCAGGACGTGTCAGGTTTGCGCGGGCCCTCTCCGGCCTTGTCGGGCCCTGTCGGGTTTGCTCGGGCTCTGTCGGGCTCCAGCGTGCCCTGTCGGGTTTGCCCGGGCCCTGTCAGGCTCCGTCAGGCCCTGTCGGGTTTGCTCGGGCCCTATCGGGCTCAATCAGGCCCTGTCGGGTTTCCTCGGGCCCTGTCGGGCTCCATCGAGCCCTGTCAGGCTCTGTCGGGCACTTTCGGGTTTGCTCGGGCCCTGTCGGGCTCCGTCGCGCCCTGTCGGGTTTGCTCGGGCCCTGTCGGGCTCCGTCGGGCCCTGTCTGGTTTCCTCGGGCTCTGTCGGGCTCTGTCGAACCCTGTCGGGTTTGCTCAGGCCATGTCGGGTTTGCTGAAGCCCTGTCAGGCTTCGTCGGACCCTGTCGGGTTTGCTCGAGCCCTGTCGGGCTCCATCGGGCCCTGTCGGGTTTGCTCGGGCCCTATCAGGCTCCGTCGGGCCCTGTCGGGTTTCCTCGGGCCCTGTCGGGCTCCATCGAGCCCTGTCAGGCTTCGTCGGGCCCTTTCGGGTTTGCTCGGGCCCTGTCGGGCTCCGACAGGCCCTGTCGGGTTTACTCGGGCCCTATCGGGCTCCGTCGAGCCCTGTCGGGTTTGCTCGGGCTCTGTCAGGCTCCTTCGGGCCCTGTTGGGTTTCCTCAGGCCCTGTCGGGCTCCATCAAGCCCTGTCAGGCTTTGTCGAACCCTGTCGGGTTTGCTCGGCCCCTGTCGGGTTTGCTCGGGCCCTGTCGGGCTCTGTCGGGCCCTGTCTGGTTTCCTCGGGCTCTGTTGGGCTTCGTCGGGCCCTGTCGGATTTGCTCGGGCCATGTCGGGTTTTCTGAAGCCCTGTCAGGCTTCGTCGGACCCTGTCGGGTTTGCTCGGGCCCTGTCGGGCTCCATCGGGCCCATTCGGGTTTGCTCGGGCCCTATCGGGCTCCGTCGGGCCCTGTCGGGTTTCCTCGGGCCCTGTCGGGCTCCACCGAGCCCTGTCAGGCTTTGTCGGGAACTTTCGGGTTTGCTCGGGCCCTGTCGGGCTCCGTCAGGCCCTGTCGGGTTTCCTCGGGCCCTGTCGGGCTGCATCGAGCCCTGTCAGGTTTGCTCGGGCCCTGTCGGGTTTGCTCGGGCCCTGTCGGGCTCCATCGGACCCTATCAGGCTTTGGCGGGTCCTGTCAGGTTTGCTCAGGCCCTGTCAGGCTTGTCAGCCCCTGTCAGGTTTGCTCGCGCCCTGTCGGGCTCCGTCGGGCCCTGTCAGGTTCTCTCGGGCCCTGTCAGGTTTGCTCGGGCCCTGTCAGGCTCCGTTAGGCCCTATCGGGTTTGCTCGAGCCCTGTCGGGCTCCGTCAGGCCCTGTCAGGTTTGCTCGGGCCCTGTCGGGCCTTGTCAGGCCCTGTCAGGTTTGCTCGGGACCTGTCGGGTTTGCCCGCGTCCTGTCGGGCTCCGTCGGGCCCTGTCAGATTCGCTCGGGCCCTGTCGGGTTTGCTCGGGCCCTGTCAGGCTCCGTCAGGCCCTGTCGGGTTTACTCGTGTCTTGTCGGGCTCCGTCGGGCCCTGTCAGGTTTGCTCAGGCCCTGTCGGGATCCGTTGGGCCTTGTCGGGTTTGCTCGGGCCCTGTCGGGCTCCTTTGTGCCCTGTCAGGTTTGCTCGGGCCCTGTCGGGTTTGCTCGGGCCCTGTCAGGCTCCGTCGGGCTCTGTCGGGTTTCCTCGGGCCCTGTCGGGCTCCATCGAGCCCTGTCAGGCTTTGTCGAACCCTGTCGGGTTTGCTCGGGCCCTGTCGGGTTTGCTCGGGTCCTGTCGGGCTCTGTCGGGCCCTGTCGGGTTTGCTCGGGCCCTGTCAGGCTCCGTCGGGCCCTGTCGGATTTCCTCGGGCCCTCTCGGGTTCCGTCGGGCCCTCTCGGGTTCCGTCCGGCCCTGTCGGGTTTCCTCGGGCCCTGTCGGACTCTATCGAGCCCTGTCAGGCTCCGTCGGGCTCTTTCGGGTTTGCTCAGGCCCTGTCGGGCTCCGTCGGGCCCTGTCAGGCTTTGTCAGGTCCTGTCAGGTTTGCTCGGGCCCTGTCGGGCCTTGTCGGGCCCTGTCGGGTTTGCTCGGGCTCTGTCGGGCTCCAGCGTGCCCTGTCGGGTTTGCCCGGGCCCTGTCAGGCTCCATCAGGCCCTGTCGGGTTTGCTCGGGCCCTATCGGGCTCCGTGGGGCCCTGTCGGGTTTCCTCGGGCCCTGTCGGGCTCCATCGAGCCCTGTAGGTTTTCTCAGGCCTTGTCAGGCTCCGTCGGGCCCTGTCGGGTTTGCTCGGGCCCTGTCGGGTTTGCTCAGGCCCTGTCGGGTTCCGTCGGGCCCTGTCGGGTTTCCTCGGGCCCTGTCGGACTCCACTGAGCCCTGTCAGGCTCCGTCGGGCTCTTTCGGGTTTGCTCGGGCCCTGGCGGGCTCCGTCAGGCCCTGTCGGGTTTCCTCGGGCCCTGTCGGACTCCACTGAGCCCTGTCAGGCTTCGTCGGACCCTGTCAAGTGTGCTCGGGCCCTGTCGGGCTCCGTCGAGCCCTGTAGGTTTTCTCAGGCCTTGTCAGGCTCCGTCGGGCCCTGTCGGGTTTGCTCGGGCCCTGTCGGGTTTGCTCAGGCCCTGTCGGGTTCCGTCGGGCCCTGTCGGGTTTCCTCGGGCCCTGTCGGACTCCACTGAGCCCTGTCAGGCTCCGTCGGGCTCTTTCGGGTTTGCTCGGGCCCTGGCGGGCTCCGTCAAGCCCTGTCAGGCTTTGTCAGGACGTGTCAGGTTTGCGCGGGCCCTCTCCGGCCTTGTCGGGCCCTGTCGGGTTTGCTCGGGCTCTGTCGGGCTCCAGCGTGCCCTGTCGGGTTTGCCCGGGCCCTGTCAGGCTCCGTCAGGCTCTGTCGGGTTTGCTCGGGCGCTATCGGGCTCAATCAGGCCCTGTCGGGTTTCCTCGGGCCCTGTCTGGCTCCATCGAGCCCTGTCAGGCTCTGTCGGGCCCTTTCGGGTTTGCTCGGGCCCTGTTGGGCTCCGTCGCGCCCTGTCGGGTTTGCTCGGGCCCTGTCGGGCTCCGTCGGGCCCTGTCTGGTTTCCTCGGGCTCTGTCGGGCTCTGTCGAACCCTGTCGGGTTTGCTCAGGCCATGTCGGGTTTGCTGAAGCCCTGTCAGGCTTCGTCGGACCCTGTCGGGTTTGCTCGAGCCCTGTCGGGCTCCATCGGGCCCTGTCGGGTTTGCTCGGGCCCTATCAGGCTCCGTCGGGCCCTGTCGGGTTTGCTCAGGCCCTGCCGGGTTTGCTAGGGCCCTGTCGGGCTCCGTCGGGCCCTGTATGGTTTCCTCAGGCCCTGTCGGGCTCCGTCGAGCCCTGTCGGGTTTGCTCGGGCCCTGTCAGGCTCCGTCGCGCCCTGTCGGGTTTCCTCGGGCCCTGTCGGGCTCCATCGAGCCCTTTCGGGTTTGCTCGGGCCCTATCGGGCTCCATCGGACCCTGTCAGGCTTTGTCGGGTCCTGTCGGGTTTGCTCAGGTCCTGTCGGGTTTGCTCGGGCCCTGTCGGGCTCTGTCGGGCCCTGTCTGGTTTCCTCGGGCCCTGTCAGGCTCCGTTGGGCCCTGTCGGTTTGCTCGGGCCCTGTCGGGTTTTCTGAAGCCCTGTCAGGCTTCGTCGGACCCTGTCGAGTGTGCTCGGGCCCTGTCGAGCTCCGTCGAGCCCTGTCAGGTTTTCTCGGGCCTTGTCAGGCTATGTCGGGCCCTGTCGGGTTTGCTCGGGCCCTGTCGGGTTTGCTCAGGCCCTGTCGGGTTCCGTCGGGCCCTGTCGGGTTTCCTCGGGCCCTGTCGGACTCCACTGAGCCCTGTCAGGCTCCGTCAGGCTCTTTCGGGTTTGCTCGGGCCCTGCCGGGCTCCGTCGGGCCCTGTCAGGCTTTGTCAGGACGTGTCAGGTTTGCTCGAGCCCTGTCGGGCCTTGTCGGGCCCTGTCGGGTTTGCTCGGGCTCTGTCGGGCTCCAGCGTGCCCTGTCGGGTTTGCCCGGGCCCTGTCAGGCTCCGTCAGGTCCTGTCGGGTTTGCTCGGGCCCTATCGGGCTCAATCAGGCCCTGTCGGGTTTCCTCGGGCCCTGTCGGGCTCCATCGAGCCCTGTCAGGCTCCGTCGGGCCCTTTCGGGTTTGCTCGGGCCCTGTCGGGCTCCGTCGGGCCCTGTCGGGTTTGCTCGGGCCCTGTCGGGCTCCGTCGGGCCCTGTCTGGTTTCCTCGGGCTCTGTTGGGCTCCGTCGGGCCCTGTCGGGTTTGCTCGGGCTATGTCGGGTTTCCTGAAGCCCTGTCAGGCTTCGTCAGACACTGTCGGGTTTGCTGGAGCCCTGTCGGGCTCCATTGGGCCCTGTCGGGTTTGCTCGGGCCTTATCGGGGTCCGTCGGGCCCTGTCGGGTTTCCTCGGGCCCTGTCGGGCTCCATCGAGCCCTGTCAGGCTTCGTCGGGCCCTTTCAGGTTTGCTCGGGCCCTGTCGGGCTCCGTCAGGCCCTGTCGGGTTTCCTCGGGCCCTGTCGGGCTCCATCGAGCCCTGTCAGGCTCCGTCGAGCCCTTTCGGATTTGCTCGGGCCATGTCGGGCTCCGTCGGGCCCTGTCGGGTTTGCTCGGGCCCTGTCGGGCTCCGTCGGGCCCTGTCTGGTTTCCTCGGGCTCTGTTGGGCTCCGTCAGGCCCTGTCGGGTTTCCTCGGGCCCTGTCGGGCTCCATCGAGCCCTGTCAGGCTTCGTCGGGCCCTTTCGGGTTTGCTCGGGCCCTGTCGGGCTCCGTCAGGCCCTGTCGGGTTTCCTCGGGCCCTGTCGGGCTCCATCGAGCCCTGTCAGGCTTCGTCGGGCCCTGTCGGGTTTGCTCGGGCTCTGTCAGGCTCCGGCGGGCCCTGTCGGGTTTCCTCGGGCCCTGTCGGGCTCCATCAAGCCCTGTCAGGCTTTGTCGAACCCTGTCGGGTTGGCTCGGGCCCTGTCGGGTTTGCTCGGGCCCTGTCGGGCTCTGTCGGGCCCTGTCTGGTTTCCTCGGGCCCTGTCGGGCTCCGTCGGGCCCTGTCGGATTTGCTCGGGCCCTGTCGGGTTTGCTGAAGCCCTGTCAGGCTTCTTCGGACCCTGTCGGGTTTGCTCGGGCCCTGTCGGGCTTCGTCGAACCCTGTCGGGTTTGCTCGGGCCCTGTCAGGCTCCCTCGCGCCCTATCAGGTTTCCTCGGGCCCTGTCGGGCTCCATCGAGCCCTGTCAGGTTTGCTCGGGCCCTGTCGGGTTTGCTCAGGCCCTGTCGGGCTCCATCGGACTCTATCAGGCTTTGGCGGGTCCTGTCGGGTTTGCTCAGGCCCTGTCGGGCCTTGTCAGCCCCTGTCGGGTTTGCTCGCGCCCTGTCGGGCTCCGTCGGGCCCTGTCAGGTTCTCTCGGGCCCTGTCAGGTTTGCTCGGGCCCTGTCAGGCTCCGTCAGGCCCTATCGGGTTTGCTCGAGCCCTGTCGGGCTCCGTCAGGCCCTGTCAGGTTTGCTCGGGCCCTGTCGGGCCTTGTCAGGCCCTGTCGGGTTTGCTCGGGACCTGTCGGGTTTGCCCGCGTCCTGTCGGGCTCCGTCGGGCCCTGTCAGATTCGCTCGGGCCCTGTCGGGTTTGCTCGGGCCCTGTCAGGCTCCGTCAGGCCCTGTCGGGTTTGCTCGTGCCCTGTCGGGCTCCGTCGGGCCCTGTCAGGTTTGCTCAGGCCCTGTCGGGATCCGTTGGGCCTTGTCGGGTTTGCTCGGACCCTGTCGGGCTCCTTCGTGCCCTGTCAGGTTTGCTCGGGCCCTGTCGGGTTTGCTCGGGCCCTGTCAGGCTCCGTCGGGCCCTGTCGGGTTTCCTCGGGCCCTGTCGGGCTCCATCGAGCCCTGTCAGGCTTTGTCGAACCCTGTCGGGTTTGCTCGGGCCCTGTCGGGTTTGCTCGGGTCCTGTCGGGCTCTGTCGGGCCCTGTCGGGTTTGCTCGGGCCCTGTCAGGCTCCGTCGGGCCCTGTCGGATTCCCTCGGGCCCTCTCGGGTTCCGTCGGGCCCTCTCGGTTTCCGTCGGGCCCTGTCGGGTTTCCTCGGGCCCTGTCGGACTCTAGCGAGCCCTGTCAGGCTCCGTCGGGCTCTTTTGGGTTTGCTCAGGCCCTGTCGGGCTCCGTCAGGCCCTGTCAGGCTTTGTCAGGTCCTGTCAGGTTTGCTCGGGCCCTGTCGGGCCTTGTCGGGCCCTGTCGGGTTTGCTCGGGCTCTGTCGGTCTCCATCGGGTCCTGTCGGGTTTGCTCGGGCCCTATCGGGCTCCTTCGGGCCCTGTCGGGTTTCCTCGGGCCCTGTCACGTTCCATCAGGCCCTGTCGGGTTTGCTCGGGCCCTATCGGGCTCCGTCGGGCCCTGTCGGGTTTCCTCGGGCCCTGTCGGGCTCCATCGAGCCCTGTCAGGCTCCGTCGGGCCCTTTCGGGTTTGCTCGGGCCCTGTCGGGCTCCGTCGGGCCCTGTCGGATTTGCTCAGGCCCTGTCGGTCTCCATCGGGTCCTGTCGGGTTTGCTCGGGCCCTATCGGGCTCCTTCGGGCCCTGTCGGGTTTCCTCGGGCCCTGTCGGGCTCTGTTGGGCCCTGTCGGTTTGCTCGGGCCCTGTCGGGTTTTCTGAAGCCCTGTCAGGCTTCGTCGGACCCTGTCAAGTGTGCTCGGGCCCTGTCGGGCTCCGTCGAGCCCTGTCAGGTTTTCTCAGGCCTTGTCAGGCTCCGTCGGGCCCTGTCGGGTTTGCTCGGGCCCTGTCGGGTTTGCTCAGGCCCTGTCGGGTTCCGTCGGGCCCTGTCGGGTTTCCTCGGGCCCTGTCGGACTCCACTGAGCCCTGTCAGGCTCCGTCGGGCTCTTTCGGGTTTGCTCGGGCCCTGGCGGGCTCCGTCAAGCCCTGTCAGGATTTGTCAGGACGTGTCAGGTTTGCGCGGGCCCTCTCCGGCCTTGTCGGGCCCTGTCGGGTTTGCTCGGGCTCTGTCGGGCTCCAGCGTGCCCTGTCGGGTTTGCCCGGGCCCTGTCAGGCTCCGTCAGGCCCTGTCGGGTTTGCTCGGGCCCTATCGGGCTCAATCAGGCCCTGTCGGGTTTCCTCGGGCCCTGTCGGGCTCCATCGAGCCCTGTCAGGCTCTGTCGGGCCCTTTCGGGTTTGCTCGGGCCCTGTCGGGCTCCGTCGCGCCCTGTCGGGTTTGCTCGGGCCCTGTCGGGCTCCGTCGGGCCCTGTCTGGTTTCCTCGGGCTCTGTCGGGCTCTGTCGAACCCTGTCGGGTTTGCTCAGGCCATGTCGGGTTTGCTGAAGCCCTGTCAGGCTTCGTCGGATCCTGTCGGGTTTGCTCGAGCCCTGTCGGGCTCCATCGGGCCCTGTCGGGTTTGCTCGGGCTCTGTCAGGCTCCTTCGGGCCCTGTTGGGTTTCCTCAGGCCCTGTCGGGCTCCATCAAGCCCTGTCAGGCTTTGTCGAACCCTGTCGGGTTTGCTCGGCCCCTGTCGGGTTTGCTCGGGCCCTGTCGGGCTCTGTCGGGCCCTGTCTGGTTTCCTCGGGCTCTGTTGGGCTTCGTCGGGCCCTGTCGGATTTCCTCGGGCCATGTCGGGTTTGCTGAAGCCCTGTCAGGCTTCGTCGGACCCTGTCGGGTTTGCTCGAGCCCTGTCGGGCTCCATCGGGCCCATTCGGGTTTGCTCGGGCCCTATCGGGCTCCGTCGGGCCCTGTCGGGTTTCCTCGGGCCCTGTCGGGCTCCACCGAGCCCTGTCAGGCTTCGTCGGGACCTTTCGGGTTTGCTCGGGCCCTGTCGGGCTCCGTCAGGCCCTGTCGGGTTTCCTCGGGCCCTGTCGGGCTGCATCGAGCCCTGTCAGGTTTGCTCGGGCCCTGTCGGGTTTGCTCGGGCCCTGTCGGGCTCCATCGGACCCTATCAGGCTTTGGCGGGTCCTGTCCGGTTTGCTCAGGCCCTGTCGTGCCTTGTCAGCCCCTGTCAGGTTTGCTCGCGCCCTGTCGGGCTCCGTCGGGCCCTGTCACGTTCTCTCGGGCCCTGTCAGGTTTGCTCGGGCCCTGTCAGGCTCCGTCAGGCCCTATCGGGTTTGCTCGAGCCCTGTCGGGCTCCGTCAGGCCCTGTCAGGTTTGCTCGGGCCCTGTCGGGCCTTGTCAGGCCCTGTCGGGTTTGCTCGGGACCTGTCGGGTTTGCCCGCGTCCTGTCGGGCTCCGTCGGGCCCTGTCAGATTCGCTCGGGCCCTGTCGGGTTTGCTCGGGCCCTGTCAGGCTCCGTCAGGCCCTGTCGGGTTTGCTCGTGTCTTGTCGGGCTCCGTCGGGCCCTGTCAGGTTTGCTCAGGCCCTGTCGGGATCCGTTGGGCCTTGTCGGGTTTGCTCGGGCCCTGTCGGGCTCCTTTGTGCCCTGTCAGGTTTGCTCGGGCCCTGTCGGGTTTGCTCGAGCCCTGTCAGGCTCCGTCGGGCTCTGTCGGGTTTCCTCGGGCCCTGTCGGGCTCCATCGAGCCCTGTCAGGCTTTGTCGAACCCTGTCGGGTTTGCTCGGGCCCTGTCGGATTTGCTCGGGTCCTGTCGGGCTCTGTCGGGCCCTGTCGGGTTTGCTCGGGCCCTGTCAGGCTCCGTCGGGCCCTTTCGGATTTCCTCGGGCCCTCTCGGGTTCCGTCGAGCCCTCTCGGGTTCCGTCCGGCCCTGTCGGGTTTCCTCGGGCCCTGTTGGACTCTATCGAGCCCTGTCAGGCTCCGTCGGGCTCTTTCGGGTTTGCTCAGGCCCTGTCGGGCTCCGTCGGGCCCTGTCAGGCTTTGTCAGGTCCTGTCAGGTTTGCTCGGGCCCTGTCGGGCCTTGTCGGGCCCTGTCGGGTTTGCTCGGGCTCTGTCGGGCTCCAGCGTGCCCTGTCGGGTTTGCCCGGGCCCTGTCAGGCTCCATCAGGCCCTGTCGGGTTTGCTCGGGCCCTATCGGGCTCCGTGGGGCCCTGTCGGGTTTCCTCGGGCCCTGTCGGGCTCCATCGAGCCCTGTCAGGCTCCGTCGGGCCCTTTCGGGTTTGCTCGGGCCCTGTCAAGCTCCGTCGGGCCCTGTCGGATTTGCTCAGGCCCTGTCGGGTTTGCTCGAGCCCTGTCGGGCTCCATCGGGTCCTGTCGGGTTTGCTCGGGCCCTATCGGGCTCCGTCGGGCCCTGTCGGGTTTCCTCGGGCCCTGTCGGGCTCCATCGAGCCCTGTCAGGCTTCATCGGGCCCTTTCGGGTTTGCTCGGGCCCTGTCGGGCTTCGTCAGGCCCTGTCGGGTTTGCTCGGGCCCTATCGGGCTCCGTCGAGCCGTGTCTGGTTTCCTCGGGCCCTGTCGGGCTCCGTCGGGCCCTGTCAGATTTGCTCGGGCCCTGTCGGGTTTGCTGAAGCCCTGTCAGGCTTCGTCGGACCCTGTCGGGTTTGCTCGGGCCCTGTCGGGCTTCGTCGAACCCTGTCGGGTTTGCTCGGGCCCTGTCAGGCTCCCTCGCGCCCTATCAGGTTTCCTCGGGCCCTGTCGGGCTCCATCGAGCCCTGTCAGGTTTGCTCGGGCCCTGTCGGGTTTGCTCGGGCCCTGTCGGGCTCCATCGGACTCTATCAGGCTTTGGCGGGTCCTGTCGGGTTTGCTCGGGCCCTATCGGGCTCCGTCGAGCCGTGTCAGGCTTCATCGGGCCCTTTCGGATTTGCTCGGGCCCTGTCGGGCTTCGTCAGGCCCTGTCGGGTTTGCTCGGGCCCTATCGGGCTCCGTCGAGCCGTGTCGGGTTTCCTCGGGCCCTGTCGGGCTCCATCGAGCCCTGTCAGGCTCCGTCGGGCCCTTTCGGGTTTGCTTGCGCCCTGTCGGGCTCCGTCGGGCACTGTCGGGTTTGCTCGGGCCCTGTCGGGTTTGCTCAGGCCCTGTCAGGCTTTGTCAAGCCCTGTCGGGTTTGCTAGGGCCCTGTCAGGCTCCGTCGGGCCCTGTCAGGCTTTGTCGAACCCTGTCGGGTTTGCTCGGGCCCTGTCGGGTTTGCTCGAGCCCTGTCGGGCTCTGTCGGGCCCTGTCTGGTTTCCTCGGGCCCTGTCGGGCTCCGTCGGACCCTGTCGGGTTTGCTCGGGCCCTGTCGGGCTCCGTCGAACCCTGTCGGGTTTGCTCGGGCCCTGTCAGGCTTTGTCGCGCCCTGTCGGGTTTCCTCGGGCCCTGTCGGGCTCCATCGTGCCCTGTCAGGTTTGCTTGGGCCCTGTCGGGTTTGCTCGGGCCCTGTCGGGCTCCATCGGACCCTATCAGGCTTTGGCGGGTCCTGTCGGGTTTGCTCAGGCCCTGTCGGGCCTTGTCAGCCCCTGTCAGGTTTGCTCGCGCCCTGTCGGGCTCCGTCGGGCCCTGTCAGGTTCTCTCGGGCCCTGTCAGTTTTGCTCGGGCCCTGTCAGGCTCCGTCAGGCCCTATCGGGTTTCCTCGAGCCCTGTCGGGCTCTCTCAGGCCCTGTCAGGTTTGCTCGGGCCCTGTCGGGCCTTGTCAGGCCCTGTCGGGTTTGCTCGGGACCTGTCGGGTTTGCCCGTGTCCTGTCGGGCTCCGTCGGGCCCTGTCAGATTCGCTCGGGCACTGTCGGGTTTGCTCGGGCCCTGTCGGGTTTGCTCAGGCCCTGTCGGGTTTGCTCGTGCCCTGTCGGGCTCCGTCGGGCCCTGTCAGGTTTGCTCAGGCCCTGTCGGGATCCGTTGGGCCTTGTCGGGTTTGCTCGGGCCCTGTCGGGCTCCTTCGTGCCCTGTCAGGTTTGCTCGGGCCCTGTCGGGTTTGCTCGGGCCCTGTCAGGCTCCGTCTGGCTCTGTCGGGTTTCCTCGGGCCCTGTCGGGCTCCATCGAGCCCTGTCAGGCTTTGTCGAACCCTGTCGGGTTTGCTCGGGCCCTGTCGGGTTTGCTCGGGTCCTGTCGGGCTCTGTCGGGCCCTGTCGGGTTTGCTCGGGCCCTGTCAGGCTCCGTCGGGCCCTGTCAGATTTCCTCGGGCCCTCTCGGTTTCCGTCGGGCCCTCTCGGGTTCCGTCTGGCCCTGTCGGGTTTCCTCGGGCCCTGTCGGACTCTATCGAGCCCTGTCAGGCTCCGTCGGGCTCTTTCGGGTTTGCTCAGGCCCTGTCGGGCTCCGTCGGGCCCTGTCAGGCTTTGTCAGGTCCTGTCAGGTTTGCTCGGGCCCTGTCGGGCCTTGTCGGGCCCTGTCTGGTTTCCTCGGGCCCTGTCGGGCTCCATCGAGCCCTGTCAGGCTTCGTCGGGCCCTGTCGGGTTTGCTCGGGCTCTGTCAGGCTCCGGCGGGCCCTGTCGGGTTTCCTCGGGCCCTGTCGGGCTCCATCAAGCCCTGTCAGGCTTTGTCGAACCCTGTCGGGTTGGCTCGGGCCCTGTCGGGTTTGCTCGGGCCCTGTCGGGCTCTGTCGGGCCCTGTCTGGTTTCCTCGGGCCCTGTCGGGCTCCGTCGGGCCCAGTCGGATTTGCTCGGGCCCTGTCGGGTTTGCTGAAGGCCTGTCAGGCTTCGTCGGACCCTGTCGGGTTTGCTCGGGCCCTGTCGGGCTTCGTCGAACCCTGTCGGGTTTGCTCGGGCCCTGTCAGGCTCCCTCGCGCCCTATCGGGTTTCCTCGGGCCCTGTCGGGCTCCATCGAGCCCTGTCAGGTTTGCTCGGGCCCTGTCGGGTTTGCTCGGGCCCTGTCGGGCTCCATCGGACTCTATCAGGCTTTGGCGGGTCCTGTCGGGTTTGCTCAGGCCCTGTCGGGCCTTGTCAGCCCCTGTCGGGTTTGCTCGCGCCCTGTCGGGCTCCGTCGGGCCCTGTCAGGTTCTCTCGGGCCCTGTCAGGTTTGCTCGGGCCCTGTCAGGCTCCGTCAGGCCCTATCGGGTTTGCTCGAGCCCTGTCGGGCTCCGTCAGGCCCTGTCAGGTTTGCTCGGGCCCTGTCGGGCCTTGTCAGGCCCTGTCGGGTTTACTCGGGACCTGTCGGGTTTGCCCGCGTCCTGTCGGGCTCCGTCGGGCCCTGTCAGATTCGCTCGGGCCCTGTCGGGTTTGCTCGGGCCCTGTCAGGCTCCGTCAGGCCCTGTCGGGTTTGCTCGTGCCCTGTCGGGCTCCGTCGGGCCCTGTCAGGTTTGCTCAGGCCCTGTCGGGATCCGTTGGGCCTTGTCGGGTTTGCTCGGACCCTGTCGGGCTCCTTTGTGCCCTGTCAGGTTTACTCGGGCCCTGTCGGGTTTGCTCGGGCCCTGTCAGGCTCCGTCGGGCCCTGTAGGGTTTCCTCGGGCCCTGTCGGGCTCCATCGAGTCCTGTCAGGCTTTGTCGAACCCTGTCGGGTTTGCTCGGGCCCTGTCGGGTTTGCTCGGGTCCTGTCGGGCTCTGTCGGGCCCTGTCGGGTTTGCTCGGGCCCTGTCAGGCTCCGTCGGGCCCTGTCGGATTCCCTCGGGCCCTCTCGGGTTCCGTCGGGCCCTCTCGAGTTCCGTCGGGCCCTGTCGGGTTTCCTCGGGCCCTGTCGGACTCTATCGAGCCCTGTCAGGCTCCGTCGGGCTCTTTTGGGTTTGCTCAGGCCCTGGCGGGCTCCGTCAAGCCCTGTCAGGCTTTGTCAGGACGTGTCAGGTTTGCGCGGGCCCTCTCCGGCCTTGTCGGGCCCTGTCGGGTTTGCTCGGGCTCTGTCGGGCTCCAGCGTGCCCTGTCGGGTTTGCCCGGGCCCTGTCAGGCTCCGTCAGGCCCTGTCGGGAATGCTCTGGCCCTATCGGGCTCAATGAGGCCCTGTCGGGTTTCCTCGGGCCCTGTCTGGCTCCATCGAGCCCTGTCAGGCTCTGTCGGGCCCTTTTGGGTTTGCTCGGGCCCTGTCGGGCTCCGTCGCGCCCTGTCGGGTTTGCTCGGGCCCTGTCGGGCTCCGTCGGGCCCTGTCTGGTTTCCTCGGGCTCTGTCGGGCTCTGTCGAACCCTGTCGGGTTTGCTCAGGCCATGTCGGGTTTGCTGAAGCCCTGTCAGGCTTCGTCGGACCCTGTCGGGTTTGCTCAAACCCTGTCGGGCTCCATCGGGCCCTGTCGGGTTTGCTCGGGCCCTATCAGGCTCCGTCGGGCCCTGTCGGGTTTCCTCGGGCCCTGTCGGGCTCCATCGAGCCCTGTCAGGCTTCGTCGGGCCCTTTCGGGTTTGCTCGGGCCCTGTCGGGCTCCGACAGGCCCTGACGGGTTTACTCGGGCCCTATCGGGCTTTGTCGAGCCCTGTCGGGTTTGCTCGGGCTCTGTCAGGCTCCTTCGGGCCCTGTTGGGTTTCCTCAGGCCCTGTCGGGCTCCATCAAGCCCTGTCAGGCTTTGTCGAACCCTGTCGGGTTTGCTCGGCCCCTGTCGGGTTTGCTCGGGCCCTGTCGGGCTCCGTCGGGCCCTGTCTGGTTTCCTCGGGCTCTGTTGGGCTTCGTCGGGCCCTGTCGGATTTGCTCGGGCCATGTCGGGTTTGCTGAAGCCCTGTCAGGCTTCGTCGGACCCTGTCGGGTTTGCTCGAGCCCTGTCGGGCTCCATCGGGCCCTGTCGGGTTTGCTCGGGCCCTATCGGGCTCCGTCGGGCCCTGTCGGGTTTCCTCGGGCCCTGTCGGGCTCCACCGAGCCCTGTCAGGCTTCGTCGGGACCTTTCGGGTTTGCTCAGGCCCTGTCGGGCTCCGTCAGGCCCTGTCGGGTTTCCTCGGGCCCTGTCGGGCTGCATCGAGCCCTGTCAGGTTTGCTCGGTCCCTGTCGGGCCTTGTCAGGCCCTGTCGGGTTTGCTCGGGACCTGTCGGGTTTGCCCGTGTCCTGTCGGGCTCCGTCGGGCCCTGTCAGATTCGCTCGGGCCCTGTCGGGTTTGCTCGGGCCCTGTCAGGCTCCGTCAGGCCCTGTCGGGTTTGCTCGTGCCCTGTCGGGCTCCGTCGGGCCCTGTCAGGTTTGCTCAGGCCCTGTCGGGATCCGTTGGGCCTTGTTGGGTTTGCTCAGGCCCTGTCGGGCTCCTTCGTCCCCTGTCAGGTTTGCTCGGGCCCTGTCGGGTTTGCTCGGGCCCTGTCGGGCTCCATCGGACCCTATCAGGCTTTGGCGGGTCCTGTTGGGTTTGCTCAGGCCCTGTCGGGCCTTGTCAGCCCCTGACAGGTTTGCTCGCGCCCTGTCGGGCTCCGTCGGGCCCTGTCAGGTTCTCTTGGGCCCTGTCATTTTTGCTCGGGCCCTGTCAGGCTCCGTCAGGCCCTATCGGGTTTGCTCGAGCCCTGTCGGGCTCCGTCAGGCCCTGTCAGGTTTGCTCGGGCCCTGTCGGGCCTTGTCAGGCCCTGTCGGGTTTGCTCGGGACCTGTCGGGTTTGCCCGCGTCCTGTCGGGCTCCGTCGGGCCCTGTCAGATTCGCTCGGGCCCTGTCGGGTTTGCTCGGGCCCTGTCAGGCTCCGTCAGGCCCTGTCGGGTTTGCTCGTGCCCTGTCGCGCTCCGTCGGGCCCTGTCAGGTTTGCTCAGGCCCTGTCGGGATCCGTTGGGCCTTGTCGGGTTTGCTCGGGCCCTGTCGGGCTCCTTCGTGCCCTGTCAGGTTTCCTCGGGCCCTGTCGGGTTTGCTCGAGCCCTGTCAGGCTCCGTCGGGCTCTGTCGGGTTTCCTCGGGCCCTGTCGGGCTCCATCGAGCCCTGTCAGGCTTTGTCGAACCCTGTCGGGTTTGCTCGGGCCCTGTCGGGTTTGCTCGGGTCCTGTCGGGCTCTGTCGGGCCCTGTCGGGTTTGCTCGGGCCCTGTCAGGCTCCGTCGGGCCCTGTCGGATTTCCTCGGGCCCTCTCGGGTTCCGTCGGGCCCTCTCGGGTTCCGTCCGGCCCTGTCGGGTTTTCTCGGGCCCTGTCGGACTCTATCGAGCCCTGTCAGGCTCCGTCGGGCTCTTTCGGGTTTGCTCAGGCCCTGTCGGGCTCCGTCGGGCCCTGTCAGGCTTTGTCAGGTCCTGTCAGGTTTGCTCGGGCCCTGTCGGGCCTTGTCGGGCCCTGTCGGGTTTGCTCGGGCTCTGTCGGGCTCCAGCGTGCCCTGTCGGGTTTGCCCGGGCCCTGTCAGGCTCCATCAGGCCCTGTCGGGTTTGCTCGGGCCCTATCGGGCTCCGTGGGGCCCTGTCGGGTTTCCTCGGGCCCTGTCGGGCTCCATCGAGCCCTGTCAGGCTCCGTCGGGCCCTTTCGGGTTTGCTCGGGCCCTGTCGGGCTCCGTCGGGCCCTGTCGGATTTGCTCAGGCCCTGTCGGGTTTGCTCGAGACCTGTCGGGCTACATCAGGCCCTGTCGGGTTTGCTCGGGCCCTATCGGGCTCCGTCGGGCCCTGTCGGGTTTCCTCGGGCCCTGTCGGGCTCCATCGAGCCCTGTCAGGCTTCGTCGGGCCCTTTCGGGTTTGCTCGGGCCCTGTCGGGCTCCGTCAGGCCCTGTCGGGTTTGCTCGGGCCCTATCGGGCTCCGTCGAGCCCTGTCGGGTTTCCTCGGTTCCTGTCGGGCTCCATCGAGCCCTGTCAGGCTCCGTCGGGCCCTGTCGGGTTTGCTCGGGCCCTGTCGAGTTTGCTCGGGCCCTGTCAGGCTTTGTCAAGCCCTGTCGGGTTTGCTAGGGCCCTGTCGGGCTCCGTCGGGGCCTGTCAGGCTTTGTCGAACCCTGTCGGGTTTGCTCGGGCCCTGTAGGGCTCCGTCAGGCCCTGTCGGGTTTGCTCGGGACCTATCGGGCTCCGTCGAGCCCTGTCGGGTTTCCTCGGGCCCTGTCGGGCTCCATCGAGCCCTGTCAGGCTCCGTCGGGCCCTGTCGGGTTTGCTCGGGCCCTGTCGGGTTTGCTCGGGCCCTGTCAGGCTTTGTCAAGCCCTGTCGGGTTTGCTAGGGCCCTGTCGGGCTCCGTCGGGCCCCGTCAGGCTTTGTCGAACCCTGTCGGGTTTGCTCGGGCCCTGTCGGGTTTGCTCGGGCCCTGTCGGGCTCTGTCGGGCCCTGTCTGGTTTCCTCGGGCCCTGTCAGGGTCCGTCGGGCCCTGTCGGATTTGCTCGGGCCCTGTCGGGTTTGCTGAAGCCCTGTCAGGTTTCGTCGGACCCTGTCGGGTTTGCTCGGGCCCTGTCGGGCTCCGTCGAACCCTGTCGGGTTTGCTCGGGCCCTGTCAGGCTCCGTCACGCCCTGTCGGGTTTCCTCGAGCCCTGTCGGTCTCCATCGAACCCTGTCAGGTTTGCTAGGGCCCTGTCGGGTTTGCTCGGGCCCTGTCGGGCTCCATCGGACCCTATCAGGCTTTGTCGAACCCTGTCGGGTTTGCTCGGGCCCTGTCGGGCTCCGTCAGGCCCTGTCGGGTTTGCTCGGGCCCTATCGGGCTCCGTCGAGCCCTGTCGGGTTTCCTCCGGCCCTGTCGGGCTCCATCGAGCCCTGTCAGGCTCCGTCGGGCCCTTTCGGGTTTGCTCGAGCCCTGTCGGGCTCCGTCAGGCCCTGTCAGGTTTGCTCGGGCCCTGTCGGGCCTTGTCAGGCCCTGTCGGGTTTGCTCGGGACCTGTCGGGTTTGCCCGCGTCCTGTCGGGCTCCTTCGGGCCCTGTCAGATTCGCTCGGGCCCTGTCGGGTTTGCTCGGGCCCTGTCAGGCTCCGTCAGGCCCTGTCGGGTTTGCTCGTGCCCTGTCGGGCTCCGTCGGGCCCTGTCAGGTTTGCTCAGGCTCTGTCGGGATCCGTTGGGCCTTGTCGGGTATGCTCGGGCCCTGTCGAGCTCCTTCGTGCCCTGTCAGGTTTGCTCGGGCCCTGTCAAGTTTGCTCGGGCCCTGTCAGGCTCCGTCGGTCCTGTCAGGTTCTCTCGGGCCCTGTCAGATTTGCTCGGGCCCTGTCAGGCTCCGTCAGGCCCTATCGGGTTTGCTCGAGCCCTGTCGGGCTCCGTCAGGCCCTGTCAGGTTTGCTCGGGCCCTGTCGGGCCTTGTCAGGCCCTGTCGGGTTTGCTCGGGACCTGTCGGGTTTGCCCGCGTCCTGTCGGGCTCCGTCGGGCCCTGTCAGATTCGCTCGGGCCCTGTCGGGTTTGCTCGGGCCCTGTCAGGCTCCGTCAGGCCCTGTCGGGTTTGCTCGTGCCCTGTCGGGCTCCGTCGGGCCCTGTCAGGTTTGCTCAGGCTCTGTCGGGATCCGTTGGGCCTTGTCGGGTATGCTCGGGCCCTGTCGAGCTCCTTCGTGCCCTGTCAGGTTTGCTCGGGCCCTGTCGGGTTTGCTCGGGCCCTGTCAGGCTCCGTCGGGCCCTGTCGGGTTTCCTCGGGCCCTGTCGGGCTCCATCGAGCCCTGTCAGGCTTTGTCGAACCCTGTCGGGTTTGCTCGGGCCCTGTCGGGATTGCTCGGGTCCTGTCGGGCTCTGTCGGGCCCTGTCATGTTTCCTCGGGCCCTGTCAGGCTCTGTCGGGCCCTGTCGGATTTCCTCGGGCCTTCTCGGGTTCCGTCGGGCCCTCTCGGGTTCCGTCCGGCCCTGTCGAGTTTCCTCGGGCCCTGTTGGACTCTATCGAGCCCTGTCAGGCTTCGTCGGGCCCTTTCGGGTTCGCTCAGGCCCTGTCGGGCCTTGTCAGCCCCTGTCTGGTTTGCTCGCGCCCTGTCGGGCTCCGTCGGGCCCTGTCAGGTTCTCTTGGGCCCTGTCATTTTTGCTCGGGCCCTGTCAGGCTCCGTCAGGCCCTATCGGGTTTGCTCGAGCCCTGTCGGGCTCCGTCAGGCCCTGTCAGGTTTGCTCGGGCCCTGTCGGGCCTTGTCATGCCCTGTCGGGTTTGCTCGGGACCTGTCGGGTTTGCCCGCGTCCTGTCGGGCTCCGTCGGGCCCTGTCAGATTCCTTCGGGCCCTGTCGGGTTTGCTCGGGCCCTGTCAGGCTCCGTCAGGCCCTGTCGGGTTTGCTCGTGCCCTGTCGGGCTCCGTCAGGCCCTGTCAGGTTTGCTCAGGCCCTGTCGGGATCCGTTGGGCCTTGTCGGGTTTGCTCAGGCCCTGTCGGGCTCCTTCGTGCCCTGTCAGGATTGCTCGGGCCCTGTCAGGTTTGCTCGGGCCCTGTCAGGCTCCGTCGGGCTCTTTCGGGTTTGCTCAGGCCCTGTCGGGCTCCGTCGGGCCCTGTCAGGCTTTGTAAGGTCCTGTCAGGTTTGCTCTAGCCCTGTCGGGCCTTGTCTGGCCATGTCGGGTTTGCTCGGGCTCTGTCGGGCTCCAGCGTGCCCTGTCGGGTTTGCCCGGGCCCTGTCAGGCTCCATCAGGCCCTGTCGGGTTTGCTCGTGCCCTATCGGGCTCCGTGGGGCCCTGTCGGGTTTGCTCGGGCCCTGTCGGGCTCCATCGAGCCCTGTCAGGCTCCGTCGGGCCCTTTCGGGTTTGCTCGGGACCTGTCGGGCTCCGTCGGGCCCTGTCGGATTTGCTCAGGCCCTGTCGGGTTTGCTTGAGCCCTGTCGGGCTCCATCGGGTCCTGTCGGGTTTGCTCGGGCCCTATCGGGCTCCGTCGGGCCCTGTCGGGTTTCCTCGGGCCCTGTCGGACTCCATCGAGCCCTGTCAGGCTTCGTCGGGCCCTTTCGGGTTTGCTCGGGCCCTGTCGGGCTCCGTCAGGCCCTGTCGGGTTTGCTCGGGCCCTATCGGGCTCCGTCGAGCCCTGTCGGGTTTCCTCGGGCCCTGTCGGGCTCCATCGAACCCTGTCAGGCTCCGTCGGGCCCTTTCGGGTTTGCTCGGGCCCTGTCGGTCTCCGTCGGGCCCTGTCGGGTTTGCTCGGGCCCTGTCGGGTTTGCTCGGGCCCTGTCAGGCTTTGTCAAGCCCTGTCGGGTTTGCTAGGGCCCTGTCGGGCTCCGTTGGGCCCTGTCTGGTTTCCTCAGGCCCTGTCGGGCTCCGTCGAGCCCTGTCGGGTTTGCTCAGGCCCTGTCGGGTTTGCTAGGGCCCTGTCGGGCTCCGTTGGGCCCTGTCTGGTTTCCTCAGGCCCTGTCGGGCTCCGTCGAGCCCTGTCAGGTTTGCTCGGGCCCTGTCAGGCTCCGTCGCGCCCTGTCGGGTTTCCTCGGGCCCTGTCGGGCTCCATCGAGCCCTGTCGGGTTTGCTCAGGCCCTGTCGGGCACCATCGGACCCCGTCAGGCTTTGTCGGGTCCTGTCGGGTTTGCTCAGGCCCTGTCGGGCCTTGTCAGGCCCTGTCGGGTTTGCTCGGGCACTGTCGGGTTTGCCCGCGTCCTGTGGGGCTCCGTCGGGCCCTGTCAGATTCGCTCGGGCCCTGTCGGGTTTGCTCGGGCCCTGTCAGGCTCCGTCAGGCCCTGTCGGGTTTGCTCAGGCCCTGTCAGGCTCCGTCGGGCCCTGTTAGGTTTGCTCAGGCCCTGTCGGGATCCGTTGGGCCCTGTCGGGTTTGCTCGGGCCCTGTCGGTCTCCTTCGTGCCCTGTCAGGTTTGCTCAGGCCCTGTCGGGTTTGCTCGGGCCCTGTCAGGCTCCGTCGAGCCCTGTCAGGTTTGCTCGGGCCCTGTCGGGTTTGCTCAGGCCCTGTCAGGCTCCGTCGGGCCCTGTCGGGTTTGCTCGGGCCCTGTCAGGCTCCGTCAGGCCCTGTCTGGTTTGCTCGTACCCTGTCGGGCTCCGTCGGGCCCTGTCAGGTTTGCTTGGGCACTGTCGGGCTCCGTCAGGCCCTGTCAGGCTTTGTCGAACCCTGTCGGGTTTGCTCAGGCCCTGTCGGGTTTGCTCGGGCCCTGTCGGGCTCTGTCGGGCCCTGTCGGGTTTCCTCGGGCCCTGTCGGGCTCCATCGAGCCCTGTCAGGCTTCGTCGGGCCCTTTCGGGTTTTCTCGGGCCCTGTCGGGCTCCGTCAGGCCCTGTCGGGTTTGCTCGGGCCCTATCGGGCTCCGTCGAGCCCTGTCGGGTTTCCTCGGGCCCTATCGGGCTCCATCGAGCCCTGTCAGGCTCCGTCGGGCCCTGTCGGGTTTGCTCGGGCCCTGTCGGGTTTGCTCGGGCCCTGTCAGGCTTTGTCAAGCCCTGTCGGGTTTGCTAGGGCCCTGTCGGGCTCCGTCGGGCCCTGTCAGGCTTTGTCGAACCCTGTCGGGTTTGCTCGGGCCCTGTCGGGTTTGCTCGGGCCCTGTCGGGCTCTGTCGGGCCCTGTCTGGTTTCCTCGGGCCCTGTCGGGGTCCGTCGGGCCCTGTCGGATTTGCTCGGGCCCTGTCGGGTTTGCTGAAGCCCTGTCAGGTTTCGTCGGACCCTGTCGGGTTTGCTCGGGCCCTGTCGGGCTCCGTCGAACCCTGTCGGGTTTGCTCGGGCCCTGTCAGGCTCCGTCGCGCCCTGTCGGGTTTCCTCGGGCCCTGTCGGGCTCCATCGAGCCCTGTCAGGTTTGCTCGGGCCCTGTCGGGTTTGCTCGGGCCCTGTCGGGCTCCATCGGACCCTATCAGGCTTTGGCGGGTCCTGTCGCGTTTGCTCAGGCCCTGTCGGGCCTTGTCAGCCCCTGTCAGTTTTGCTCGTGCCCTGTCAGGCTCCGTCGGTCCTGTCAGGTTCTCTCGGGCCCTGTCAGATTTGCTCGGGCCCTGTCAGGCTCCGTCAGGCCCTATCGGGTTTGCTCGAGCCCTGTCGGGCTCCGTCAGGCCCTGTCAGGTTTGCTCGGGCCCTGTCGGGCCTTGTCAGGCCCTGTCGGGTTTGCTCGGGACCTGTCGGGTTTGCCCGCGTCCTGTCGGGCTCCGTCGGGCCCTGTCAGATTCGCTCGGGCCCTGTCGGGTTTGCTCGGGCCCTGTCAGGCTCCGTCAGGCCCTGTCGGGTTTGCTCGTGCCGTGTCGAGCTCCGTCGGGCCCTGTCAGGTTTGCTCAGGCTCTGTCGGGATCCGTTGGGCCTTGTCGGGTTTGCTCGGGCCCTGTCGGGTTTGCTCGGGCCCTGTCAGGCTCCGTCGGGCCCTGTCGGGTTTCCTCGGGCCCTGTCGGGCTCCATCGAGCCCTGTCAGGCTTTGTCGAACCCTGTCGGGTTTGCTCGGGCCCTGTCGGGATTGCTCGGGTCCTGTCGGGCTCTGTCGGGCCCTGTCATGTTTCCTCGGGCCCTGTCAGGCTCTGTCGGGCCCTGTCGGATTTCCTCGGGCCTTCTCGGGTTCCGTCGGGCCCTCTTGGGTTCCGTCCGGCCCTGTCGAGTTTCCTCGGGCCCTGTTGGACTCTATAGAGCCCTGTCAGGCTCCGTCGGGCTCTTTCGGGTTTGCTCAGGCCCTGTCGGGCTCCGTCGGGCCCTGTCAGGCTTTGTAAGGTCCTGTCAGGTTTGCTCGGGCCCTGTCGGGTTTGCTCGGGCTCTGTCAGGCTCCAGCGTGCCCTGTCGGGTTTGCCCGGGCCCTGTCAGGCTCCATCAGGCCCTGTCGGGTTTGCTCGGGCCCTATCGGGCTCCGTGGGGCCCTGTCGGGTTTCCTCGGGCCCAGTCGGGCTCCATCGAGCCCTGTCAGGCTCCGTCGGGCCCTTTCGGGTTTGCTCGGGCCCTGTCGGGCTCCGTCGGGCCCTGTCGGGTTTGCTCAGGCCCTGTCGGGCTCCTTCGTGCCCTGTCAGGTTTGCTCGGGCCCTGTCAGGTTTGCTCGGGCCCTGTCAGGCTCCGTCGGGGTCTTTCGGGTTTGCTCAGGCCCTGTCGGGCTCCGTCGGGCCCTGTCAGGCTTTGTAAGGTCCTGTCAGGTTTGCTCTAGCCCTGTCGGGCCTTGTCTGGCCCTGTCGGGTTTGCTCGGGCTCTGTCGGGCTCCAGCGTGCCCTGTCGGGCTCCATCGAACCCTGTCAGGCTCCATCAGGCCCTGTCGGGTTTGCTCGTGCCCTATCGGGCTCCATGGGGCCCTGTCGGGTTTGCTCGGGCCCTGTCGGGCTCCATCGAGCCCTGTCAGGCTCCGTCGGGCCCTTTTGGGTTTGCTCGGGACCTGTCGGGCTCCGTCGGGCCCTGTCGGATTTGCTCAGGCCCTGTCGGGTTTGCTTGAGCCCTGTCGGGCTCCATCGGGTCCTGTCAGGTTTGCTCGGGCCCTATCGGGCTCCGTCGGGCCCTGTCGGGTTTCCTCGGGCCCTGTCGGACTCCATCGAGCCCTGTCAGGCTTCGTCGGGCCCTTTCGGGTTTGCTCGGGCCCTGTCGGGCTCCGTCAGGCCCTGTCGGGTTTGCTCGGGCCCTATCGGGCTCCGTCGAGCCCTGTCGGGTTTCCTCGGGCCCTGTCGGGCTCCATCGAACCCTGTCAGGCTCCGTCGGGCCCTTTCGGGTTTGCTCGGGCCCTGTCGGTCTCCGTCGGGCCCTGTCGGGTTTGCTCGGGCCCTGTCGGGTTTGCTCGGGCCCTGTCGGGTTTGCTAGGGCCCTGTCGGGCTCCGTTGGGCCCTGTCTGGTTTCCTCAGGCCCTGTCGGGCTCCGTCGAGCCCTGTCGGGTTTGCTCAGGCCCTGTCGGGTTTGCTACGGCCCTGTCGGGCTCCGTTGGGCCCTGTCTGGTTTCCTCAGGCCCTGTCGGGCTCCGTCGAGCCCTGTCAGGTTTGCTCGGGCCCTGTCAGGCTCCGTCGCGCCCTGTCGGGTTTCCTCGGGCCCTGTCTGGCTCCATCGAGCCCTGTCGGGTTTGCTCAGGCCCTGTCGGGCACCATCGGACCCCGTCAGGCTTTGTCGGGTCCTGTCGGGTTTGCTCAGGCCCTGTCGGGCCTTGTCAGGCCCTGTCGGGTTTGCTCGGTCACTGTCGGGTTTGCCCGCGTCCTGTGGGGCTCCGTCGGGCCCTGTCAGATTCGCTCGGGCCCTGTCGGGTTTGCTCGGGCCCTGTCAGGCTCCGTCAGGCCCTGTCGGGTTTGCTCAGGCCCTGTCAGGCTCCGTCGGGCCCTGTTAGGTTTGCTCAGGCCCTGTCGGGATCCGTTGGGCCCTGTCGGGTTTGCTCGGGCCCTGTCGGTCTCCTTTGTGCCCTGTCAGGTTTGCTCAGGCCCTGTCGGGTTTGCTCGGGCCCTGTCAGGCTCCGTCGAGCCCTGTCAGGTTTGCTCGGGCCCTGTCGGGTTTGCTCAAGCCCTGTCAGGCTCCGTCGGGCCCTGTCGGGTTTGCTCGGGCCCTGTCAGGCTCCGTCAGGCCCTGTCTGGTTTGCTCGTACCCTGTCGGGCTCCGTCGGGCCCTGTCAGGTTTGCTTGGGCACTGTCGGGCTCCGTCGGGCCCTGTCAGGCTTTGTCGAACCCTGTCGGGTTTGCTCAGGCCCTGTCGGGTTTGCTCGGGCCCTGTCGGGCTCTGTCGGGCCCTGTCGGGTTTCTTCGGGCCCTGTCGGGCTCCATCGAGCCCTGTCAGGCTTCGTCGGGCCCTTTCGGGTTTGCTCGGGCCCTGTCGGGCTCCGTCAGACCCTGTCGGGTTTGCTCGGGCCCTATCGGGCTCCGTCGAGCCCTGTCGGGTTTCCTCGGGCCCTGTCGGGCTCCATCGAGCCCTGTCAGGCTCCGTTGGGCCCTGTCGGGTTTGATCGGGCCCTGTCGGGTTTGCTCGGGCCCTGTCAGGCTTTGTCAAGCCCTGTCGGGTTTGCTAGGGCCCTGTCGGGCTCCGTCGAGCCCTGTCAGGCTTTGTCGAACCCTGTCGGGTTTGCTCGGGCCCTGTCGGGTTTGCTCGGGCCCTGTCGGGCTCTGTCGGGCCCTGTCTGGTTTCCTCGGGCCCTGTCGGGGTCTGTCGGGCCCTGTCGGATTTGCTCGGGCCCTGTCGGGTTTGCTGAAGCCCTGTCAGGTTTCGTCGGACCCTGTCGGGTTTGCTCGGGCCCTGTCGGGCTCCGTCGAACCCTGTCGGGTTTGCTCGGGCCCTGTCAGGCTCCATCGCGCCCTGTCGGGTTTCCTCGGGCCCTGTCGGGCTCCATCGAGCCCTGTCAGGTTTGCTCGGGCCCTGTCGGGTTTGCTCGGGCCCTGTCGGGCTCCATCGGACCCTATCAGGCTTTGGCGGGTCCTGTCGGGTTTGCTCAGGCCCTGTCGGGCCTTGTCAGCCCCTGTCAGTTTTGCTCGTGCCCTGTCAGGCTCCGTCGGTCCTGTCAGGTTCTCTCGGGCCCTGTCAGATTTGCTCGGGCCCTGTCAGGCTCCGTCAGGACCTATCGGGTTTGCTCGAGCCCTGTCGGGCTCCGTCAGGCCCTGTCAGGTTTGCTCGGGCCCTGTCGGGCCTTGTCAGGCCCTGTCGGGTTTGCTCGGGACCTGTCGGGTTTGCCCGCGTCCTGTCGGGCTCCGTCGGGCCCTGTCAGATTCGCTCGGGCCCTGTCGGGTTTGCTCGGGCCCTGTCAGGCTCCGTCAGGCCCTGTCGGGTTTGCTCGTGCCCTGTCGAGCTCCGTCGGGCCCTGTCAGGTTTGCTCAGGCTCTGTCGGGATCCGTTGGGCCTTGTCGGGTTTGCTCGGGCCCTGTCGGGTTTGCTCGGGCCCTGTCAGGCTCCGTCGGGCCCTGTCGGGTTTCCTCGGGCCCTGTCGGGCTCCATCGAGCCCTGTCAGGCTTTGTCGAACCCTGTCGGGTTTGCTCGGGCCCTGTCGGGATTGCTCGGGTCCTGTCGGGCTCTGTCGGACCTTTCATGTTTCCTCGGGCCCTGTCAGGCTCTGTCGGGCCCTGTCGGATTTCCTCGGGCCTTCTCGGGTTCCGTCGGGCCCTCTCGGGTTCCGTCCGGCCCTGTCGAGTTTCCTCGGGCCCTGTTGGACTCTATCGAGCCTTGTCAGGCTCCGTCGGGCTCTTTCGGGTTTGCTCAGGCCCTGTCGGGCTCCGTCGGGCCCTGTCAGGCTTTGTAAGGTCCTGTCAGGTTTGCTCGGGCCCTGTCGGGCCTTGTCGGGCCCTGTCGGGTTTGCTCGGGCTCTGTCAGGCTCCAGCGTGCCCTGTCGGGTTTGCCCGGGCCCTGTCAGGCTCCATCAGGCCCTGTCGGGTTTGCTCGGGCCCTATCGGGCTCCGTCGGGCCCTGTCGGGTTTCCTCGGGCCCTGTCGGGCTCCATCGAGCCCTGTCAGGCTTCGTCGGGACCTTTCGGGTTTGCTCGGGCCCTGTCGGGCTCCGTCGGGCCCTGTCGGATTTGCTCAGGCCCTGTCGGGTTTGCTTGAGCCCTGTCGGGCTCCATCGGGTCCTGTCGGGTTTGCTCGGGCCCTATCGGGCTCTGTCGGGCCCTGTCGGGTTTCCTCGGGCCCTGTCGGGCTCCATCGAGCCCTGTCAGGCTTCTTCGGGCCCTTTCGGGTTTGCTCGGGCCCTGTCGGGCTCCGTCAGGCCCTGTCGGGTTTGCTCGGGCCCTGTCGGGCTCTGTCGAGCCCTGTCTGGTTTCCTCGGGCCCTGTCGGGCTCCGTCGGGCCCTGTCGGATTTGCTCGGGCCCTGTCAGGTTTGCTGAAGCCCTGTCAGGCTTCGTCGGACCCTGTCGGATTTGCTCGGGCCATGTCGGGTTTTCTGAAGCCCTGTCAGGCTTCGTCGGACCCTGTCGGGTTTGCTCGGGCCCTGTCAGGTTTGCTGAAGCCCTGTCGGGCTCCGTCGGGCCCTGTCGGATTTGCTCGGGCCATGTCGGGTTTTCTGAAGCCCTGTCAGGCTTCGTCGGACCCTGTCGGGTTTGCTCGGGCCCTGTCGGGCTCCGTCGAACCCTGTCGGGTTTGCTCGGGCCCTGTCAGGCTCCGTCGCACCCTATCGGGTTTCCTCGGGCCCTGTCGGGCTCCATCGAGCCCTGTCAGGTTTGCTCGGGCCCTGTCGGGTTTGCTCGGGCCCTGTCGGGCTCCATCGGACCCTATCAGGCTTTGGCGGGTCCTGTCGGGTTTGCTCAGGCCCTGTCGGGCCTTGTCAGCCCCTGTCTGGTTTGCTCGCGCCCTGTCGGGCTCCGTCGGGCCCTGTCAGGTTCTCTTGGGCCCTGTCATTTTTGCTCGGGCCCTGTCAGGCTCCGTCAGGCCCTATCGGGTTTGCTCGAGCCCTGTCGGGCTCCGTCAGGCCCTGTCAGGTTTGCTCGGGCCCTGTCGGGCCTTGTCATGCCCTGTCGGGTTTGCTCGGGACCTGTCGGGTTTGCCCGCGTCCTGTCGGGCTCCGTCGGGCCCTGTCAGATTCGCTCGGGCCCTGTCGGGTTTGCTCGGGCCCTGTCAGCCTCTGTCAGGCCCTGTCGGGTTTGCTCGTGCCCTGTCGGGATCCGTTGGGCCTTGTCGGGTTTGCTCAGGCCCTGTCGGGCTCCTTCGTGCCCTGTCAGGTTTGCTCGGGCCCTGTCAGGTTTGCTCGGGCCCTGTCAGGCTCCGTCGGGCTCTTTCGGGTTTGCTCAGGCCCTGTCGGGCTCCGTCGGGCCCTGTCAGGCTTTGTAAGGTCCTGTCAGGTTTGCTCTAGCCCTGTCGGGCCTTGTCTGGCCCTGTCGGGTTTGCTCGGGCTCTGTTGGGCTCCAGCGTGCCCTGTCGGGTTTGCCCGGGCCCTGTCAGGCTCCATCAGGCCCTGTCGGGTTTGCTCGTGCCCTATCGGGCTCCGTGGGGCCCTGTCGGGTTTGCTCGGGCCCTGTCGGGCTCCATCGAGCCCTGTCAGGCTCCGTCGGGCCCTTTCGGGTTTGCTCGGGACCTGTCGGGCTCCGTCGGGCCCTGTCGGATTTGCTCAGGCCCTGTCGGGTTTGCTTGAGCCCTGTCGGGCTCCATCGGGTCCTGTCGGGTTTGCTCGGGCCCTATCGGGCTCCGTCGGGCCCTGTCGGGTTTCCTCGGGCCCTGTCGGACTCCATCGAGCCCTGTCAGGCTTCGTCGGGCCCTTTCGGGTTTGCTCGGGCCCTGTCGGGCTCCGTCAGGCCCTGTCGGGTTTGCTCGGGCCCTATCGGGCTCCGTCGAGCCCTGTCGGGTTTCCTCGGGCCCTGTCGGGCTCCATCGAACCCTGTCAGGCTCCGTCGGGCCCTTTCGGGTTTGCTCGGGCCCTGTCGGTCTCCGTCGGGCCCTGTCGGGTTTGCTCGGGCCCTGTCGGGTTTGCTCGGGCCCTGTCAGGCTTTGTCAAGCCCTGTCGGGTTTGCTAGGGCCCTGTCGGGCTCCGTTGGGCCCTGTCTGGTTTCCTCAGGCCCTGTCGGGCTCCGTCGAGCCCTGTCAGGTTTGCTCGGGCCCTGTCAGGCTCCGTCGCGCCCTGTCGGGTTTCCTCGGGCCCTGTCGGGCTCCATCGAGCCCTGTCGGGTTTGCTCAGGCCCTGTCGGGCACCATCGGACCCCGTCAGGCTTTGTCAAGCCCTGTCGGGTTTGCTAGGGCCCTGTCGGGCTCCGTTGGGCCCTGTCTGGTTTCCTCAGGCCCTGTCGGGCTCCGTCGAACCCTGTCGGGTTTGCTCGGGCCCTGTCAGGCTCCGTCAGGCCCTATCGGGTTTCCTCGGGCCCTGTCGGGCTCCATCGAGCCCTGTCAGGTTTGCTCGGGCCCTGTCGGGCCTTGTCAGGCCCTGTCGGGTTTGCTCGGGACCTGTCGGGTTTGCCCGCGTCCTGTCGGGCTCCGTCGGGCCCTGTCAGCTTCCCTCAGGCCCTTTCGGGTTTGCTCGGGCCCTGTCAGGCTCCGTCAGGCCCTGTCGGGTTTGCTCGTGCCCTGTCGGGCTCCGTCGGGCCCTGTCAGGTTTGCTCAGGCCCTGTCGGGATCCGTCGGGCCCTTTCGGGTTTGCTCAGGCCCTGTCAGGCTCCGTCGGGCCCTGTCGGGTTTGCTCGGGCCCTGTCAGGCTCCGTCAGGCCCTGTCTGGTTTGCTCGTACCCTGTCGGGCTCCGTCGGGCCCTGTCAGGTTTGCTTGGGCACTGTCGGGCTCCGTCGGGCCCTGTCAGGCTTTGTCGAACCCTGTCGGGTTTGCTCAGGCCCTGTCGGGTTTGCTCGGGCCCTGTCGGGCTCTGTCGGGCCCTGTCTGGTTTCCTCGGGCCCTGTCGGGCTCCGTCGGGCCCTGTCGGGTTTGCTCGGGCCCTGTCGGGTTTGCTGAAGCGCTGTCAGGCTTCGTCCGACCCTGTCGGGTTTGCTCGGGCCCTGTCGGGCTCCGTCGAACCCTGTCGGGTTTGCTCGGGCCCTGTCAGGCTCCGTCAGGCCCTATCGGGTTTCCTCGGGCCCTGTCGGGCTCCATCGAGCCCTGTCAGGTTTGCTCGGGCCCTGTCGGGCCTTGTCAGGCCCTGTCGGGTTTGCTCGGGACCTGTCGGGTTTGCCCGCGTCCTGTCGGGCTCCGTCGGGCCCTGTCAGATTCCCTCAGGCCCTGTCTGGTTTGCTCGGGCCCTGTCAGGCTCCGTCAGGCCCTGTCGGGTTTGCTCGTGCCCTGTCGGGCTCCGTCGGGCCCTGTCAGGTTTGCTCGTACCCTGTCGGGCTCCGTCGGGCCCTGTCAGGTTTGCTTGGGCACTGTCGGGCTCCGTCGGGCCCTGTCAGGCTTTGTCGAACCCTGTCGGGTTTGCTCAGGCCCTTTCGGGTTTGCTCGGGCCCTGTCGGGCTCCTTCGTGCCCTGCCAGGTTTGTTCGGGCCCTGTCGGGTTTGCTCGGGCCCTGTCAGGCTCTGTCGGGCCCTGTCGGGTTTCCTCGGGCCCTGTCGGGCTCCATCGAGCTTTGTCAGGCTTTGTCGAACCCTGTCGGGTTTGCTCGGGCCCTGTCGGATTTGCTCGGGTCCTGTCGGGCCCTGTCGGGCCCTGTCGGGTTTGCTCGGGCCCTGTCAGGCTCCGTCGGGCCCTGTGGGATTCCCTCGGGCCCTCTCGGGTTCCGTCGGGCCCTCTCGGGTTCCGTCGGGCCCTGTCGGGTTTCCTCGGGCCCTGTCGGACTCTATCGAGCCCTGTCAGGCTCTGTCGGGCTCTTTCGGGTTTGCTCAGGCCCTGTCGGGCTCCGTCGGGCCCTGTCAGGCTTTGTCAGGTCCTGTCAGGTTTGCTCGGGCCCTGTCGGGCCTTGTCGGGCCCTGTCGGGTTTGCTCGGGCTCTGTCGGGCTCCAGCGTGCCCTGTCGGGTTTGCTAGGGCCCTGTCAGGCTCCATCAGGCCCTGTCGGGTTTGCTCGGGCCCTATCGGGCTCCGTGGGGCCCTGTCGGGTTTCCTCGGGCCCTGTCGGGCTCCATCGAGCCCTGTCAGGCTCTGTCGGGCCCTTTCGGGTTTGCTCGGGCCCTGTCGGGCTCCGTCGGGCCCTGTCGGATTTGCTCAGGCCCTGTCGGGTTTGCTCGAGCCCTGTCGGGCTCCATCGGGTCCTGTCGGGTTTGCTCGGGCCCTATCGGGCTCCGTCGGGCCCTGTCGGATTTCCTCAAGCCCTGTCAGGCTCCGTTGGGCCCTGTCGGCTTGCTCGGGCCCTGTCGGGTTTTCTGAAGCCCTGTCAGGCTTCGTCGGACCCTGTCAAGTGTGCTCGGGCCTTGTCGGGCTCCGTCGAGCCCTGTCAGGTTTGCTCGGGCCTTGTCAGGCTCCTTCGGGCCCTGTCGGGTTTGCTCGGGCCCTGTCGGGTTTGCTCGGGCTCTGTCGGGCTCCAGCGTGACCTGTCGGGTTTGCCCGGGCCCTGTCAGGCTCCATCAGGCCCTGTCGGGTTTGCTCGGGCCCTATCGGGCTCCGTGGGGCCCTGTCGGGTTTCCTCGGGCCCTGTCGGGCTCCATCGAGCCCTGTCAGGCTCCGTCAGGCCCTTTCGGGTTTGCTCGGGCCCTGTCGGGCTCCGTCGGGCCCTGTCGGATTTGCTCAGGCCCTGTCGGGTTTGCTCGAGCCCTGTCGGGCTCCATCGGGTCCTGTCGGGTTTGCTCGGGCCCTATCGGTCTCCGTCGGGCCCTGTCGGATTTCCTCGGGCCCTGTCAGGCTCCGTTGGGCCCTGTCGGCTTGCTCGGGCCCTGTCGGGTTTTCTGAAGCCCTGTCAGGCTTCGTCGGACCCTGTCAAGTGTGCTCGGGCCCTGTCGGGCTCCGTCGAGCCCTGTCAGGTTTTCTCGGGCCTTGTCAGGCTCCTTCGGGCCCTGTCGGGTTTGCTCGGGCCCTGTCGGGTTTGCTCGGGCCCTGTCGGATTCCGTCGGGCCCTGTCGGGTTTCCTCGGGCCCTGTCGGACTCCACTCTGCCCTGTCAGGCTCCGTCAGGCTCTGTCGGGTTTGCTCGGGCCCTGGCGGGCTCCGTCGGGCCCTGTCAGGCTTTGTCAGGACGTGTCAGGTTTGCTCGGGCCCTGTCGGGCCTTGTCGGGCCCTGTCGGGTTTGCTCGGGCTCTGTCGGGCTCCAGCGTGCCCTGTCGGGTTTGCCCGGGCCCTGTCAGGCTCCGTCAGGCCCTGTCGGGTTTGCTCGGGCCCTATCGGGTTCAATCAGGCCCTGTCGGGTTTCCTCGGGCCCTTTCTGGCTCCATCGAGCCCTGTCGAGCTCCGTCGGGCCCTTTCGGGTTTGCTCAGGCCCTGTCGGGCTCTGTCGGGCCCTGTCGGGTTTGCTCGGGCCCTGTCGGGCTCCATCGGGCCCTGTCTGGTTTCCTCGGGCTCTGTCGGGCTCCATCAGGCCCTGTCGGGTTTGCTCGGGCCCTATCGGGCTCCGTCAGGCCCTGTCGGGTTTCCTCGGGCCCTGTCGGGCTCCATCGAGCCCTGTCAGGCTTCGTCGGGCCCTTTCGGGTTTGCTCGGGCCCTGTCGGGCTCCGTCAGGCCCTGTCGGGTTTGCTCGGGCCGTATCGGGCTCCGTCGAGCCCTGTCGGGTTTGCTCGGGCTCTGTCAGGCTCCGTTGGGCCCTGTCGGGTTTCCTCGGGCCCTGTCGGGCTCCATCAAGCCCTGTCAGGCTTTGTCGAACCCTGTCGGGTTGGCTCGGGCCCTGTCGGGCTCTGTCGGGCCCTGTCTGGTTTCCTCGGGCCCTGTCGGGCTCCGTCTGGCCCTGTCGGGTTTGCTCGGGCCCTGTCGGGTTTGCTGAAGCCCTGTCAGGCTTCGTCGGACCCTGTCGGGTTTGCTCGGGCCCCGTCGGGCTCCGTCGAACCCTGTCGGGTTTGCTCGGGCCCTGTCAGGCTCCGTCGCGCCCTGTCGGGTTTCCTCGGGCCCTGTCGGGCTCCATCGAGCCCTGTCAGGTTTGCTCGGGCCCTGTCGGGTTTGCTCGGGCCCTGTCGGGCTCCATCGGACCCTATCAGGCTTTGGCGGGTCCTGTCGGGTTTGCTCAGGCCCTGTCGGGCCTTGTCAGCCTCTGTCGGGTTTGCTCGCGCCCTGTCGGGCTCCGTCGGGCCCTGTCAGTTTCTCTCGGGCCCTGTCAGGTTTGCTCGGGCCCTGTCGGGATCCATTGGGCCTTGTCGGGTTTGCTCGGGCCCTGTCGGGCTCCTTCGTGCCCTATCAGGTTTGCTCGGGCCCTGTCAGGTTTGCTCGGGCCCTGTCAGGCCTTGTCAGGCGCTGTCGGGTTTGCTCGGGACCTGTCGGGTTTGCCCGCGTCCTGTCGGGCTCTGTCGGGCCCTGTCAGATTTGCTCGGGCCCTGTCGGGTTTGCTCAGGCCCTGTCAGGCTCCGTCAGGCCCTGTCGGGTTTGCTCGTGCCCTGTCGGGCTCCGTCGGGCCCTGTCAGGTTTGCTCAGGCCCTGTCGGGATCCGTTGGGCCTTGTCGGGTTTGCTCGGGCCCTGTCGGGCTCCTTCGTGCCCTGTCAGGTTTGCTCGGGCCCTGTCGGGTTTGCTCGGGCCCTGTCAGGCTCCGTCGGGCCCTGTCAGGTTTGCTCAGGCTCTGTCGGGATCCGTTGGGCCTTGTCGGGTTTGCTCGGGCCCTGTCGGGTCTGCTCGGGCCCTGTCAGGCTCCGTCGGGCCCTGTCGGGTTTCCTCGGGCCCTGTCGGGCTCCATCGAGCCCTGTCAGGCTTTGTCGAACCCTGTCGGGTTTGCTCGGGCCCTGTCGGGATTGCTCGGGTCCTGTCGGGCTCTGTCGGGCCCTGTCATGTTTCCTCGGGCCCTGTCAGGCTCTGTCGGGCCCTGTCGGATTTCCTCGGGCCTTCTCGGGTTCCGTCGGGCCCTCTCGGGTTCCGTCCGGCCCTGTCGAGTTTCCTCGGGCCCTGTTGGACTCTATAGAGCCCTGTCAGGCTCCGTCGGGCTCTTTCGGGTTTGCTCAGGCCCTGTCGGGCTCCGTCGGGCCCTGTCAGGCTTTGTAAGGTCCTGTCAGGTTTGCTCGGGCCCTGTCGGGTTTGCTCGGGCTCTGTCAGGCTCCAGCGTGCCCTGTCGGGTTTGCCCGGGCCCTGTCAGGCTCCATCAGGCCCTGTCGGGTTTGCTCGGGCCCTATCGGGCTCCGTGGGGCCCTGTCGGGTTTCCTCGGGCCCAGTCGGGCTCCATCGAGCCCTGTCAGGCTCCGTCGGGCCCTTTCGGGTTTGCTCGGGCCCTGTCGGGCTCCGTCGGGCCCTGTCGGGTTTGCTCAGGCCCTGTCGGGCTCCTTCGTGCCCTGTCAGGTTTGCTCGGGCCCTGTCAGGTTTGCTCGGGCCCTGTCAGGCTCCGTCGGGGTCTTTCGGGTTTGCTCAGGCCCTGTCGGGCTCCGTCGGGCCCTGTCAGGCTTTGTAAGGTCCTGTCAGGTTTGCTCTAGCCCTGTCGGGCCTTGTCTGGCCCTGTCGGGTTTGCTCGGGCTCTGTCGGGCTCCAGCGTGCCCTGTCGGGCTCCATCGAACCCTGTCAGGCTCCATCAGGCCCTGTCGGGTTTGCTCGTGCCCTATCGGGCTCCATGGGGCCCTGTCGGGTTTGCTCGGGCCCTGTCGGGCTCCATCGAGCCCTGTCTGGCTCCGTCGGGCCCTTTTGGGTTTGCTCGGGACCTGTCGGGCTCCGTCGGGCCCTGTCGGATTTGCTCAGGCCCTGTCGGGTTTGCTTGAGCCCTGTCGGGCTCCATCGGGTCCTGTCAGGTTTGCTCGGGCCCTATCGGGCTCCGTCGGGCCCTGTCGGGTTTCCTCGGGCCCTGTCGGACTCCATCGAGCCCTGTCAGGCTTCGTCGGGCCCTTTCGGGTTTGCTCGGGCCCTGTCGGGCTCCGTCAGGCCCTGTCGGGTTTGCTCGGGCCCTATCGGGCTCCGTCGAGCCCTGTCGGGTTTCCTCGGGCCCTGTCGGGCTCCATCGAACCCTGTCAGGCTCCGTCGGGCCCTTTCGGGTTTGCTCGGGCCCTGTCGGTCTCCGTCGGGCCCTGTCGGGTTTGCTCGGGCCCTGTCGGGTTTGCTCGGGCCCTGTCGGGTTTGCTAGGGCCCTGTCGGGCTCCGTTGGGCCCTGTCTGGTTTCCTCAGGCCCTGTCGGGCTCCGTCGAGCCCTGTCGGGTTTGCTCAGGCCCTGTCGGGTTTGCTACGGCCCTGTCGGGCTCCGTTGGGCCCTGTCTGGTTTCCTCAGGCCCTGTCGGGCTCCGTCGAGCCCTGTCAGGTTTGCTCGGGCCCTGTCAGGCTCCGTCGCGCCCTGTCGGGTTTCCTCGGGCCCTGTCTGGCTCCATCGAGCCCTGTCGGGTTTGCTCAGGCCCTGTCGGGCACCATCGGACCCCGTCAGGCTTTGTCGGGTCCTGTCGGGTTTGCTCAGGCCCTGTCGGGCCTTGTCAGGCCCTGTCGGGTTTGCTCGGTCACTGTCGGGTTTGCCCGCGTCCTGTGGGGCTCCGTCGGGCCCTGTCAGATTCGCTCGGGCCCTGTCGGGTTTGCTCGGGCCCTGTCAGGCTCCGTCAGGCCCTGTCGGGTTTGCTCAGGCCCTGTCAGGCTCCGTCGGGCCCTGTTAGGTTTGCTCAGGCCCTGTCGGGATCCGTTGGGCCCTGTCGGGTTTGCTCGGGCCCTGTCGGTCTCCTTTGTGCCCTGTCAGGTTTGCTCAGGCCCTGTCGGGTTTGCTCGGGCCCTGTCAGGCTCCGTCGAGCCCTGTCAGGTTTGCTCGGGCCCTGTCGGGTTTGCTCGGGCCCTGTCAGGCTCCGTCAGGCCCTGTCTGGTTTGCTCGTACCCTGTCGGGCTCCGTCGGGCCCTGTCAGGTTTGCTTGGGCACTGTCGGGCTCCGTCGGGCCCTGTCAGGCTTTGTCGAACCCTGTCGGGTTTGCTCAGGCCCTGTCGGGTTTGCTCGGGCCCTGTCGGGCTCTGTCGGGCCCTGTCGGGTTTCTTCGGGCCCTGTCGGGCTCCATCGAGCCCTGTCAGGCTTCGTCGGGCCCTTTCGGGTTTGCTCGGGCCCTGTCGGGCTCCGTCAGGCCCTGTCGGGTTTGCTCGGGCCCTATCGGGCTCCGTCGAGCCCTGTCGGGTTTCCTCGGGCCCTGTCGGGCTCCATCGAGCCCTGTCAGGCTCCGTTGGGCCCTGTCGGGTTTGATCGGGCCCTGTCGGGTTTGCTCGGGCCCTGTCAGGCTTTGTCAAGCCCTGTCGGGTTTGCTAGGGCCCTGTCGGGCTCCGTCGGGCCCTGTCAGGCTTTGTCGAACCCTGTCGGGTTTGCTCGGGCCCTGTCGGGTTTGCTCGGGCCCTGTCGGGCTCTGTCGGGCCCTGTCTGGTTTCCTCGGGCCCTGTCGGGGTCTGTCGGGCCCTGTCGGATTTGCTCGGGCCCTGTCGGGTTTGCTGAAGCCCTGTCAGGTTTCGTCGGACCCTGTCGGGTTTGCTCGGGCCCTGTCGGGCTCCGTCGAACCCTGTCGGGTTTGCTCGGGCCCTGTCAGGCTCCATCGCGCCCTGTCGGGTTTCCTCGGGCCCTGTCGGGCTCCATCGAGCCCTGTCAGGTTTGCTCGGGCCCTGTCGGGTTTGCTCGGGCCCTGTCGGGCTCCATCGGACCCTATCAGGCTTTGGCGGGTCCTGTCGGGTTTGCTCAGGCCCTGTCGGGCCTTGTCAGCCCCTGTCAGTTTTGCTCGTGCCCTGTCAGGCTCCATCGGTCCTGTCAGGTTCTCTCGGGCCCTGTCAGATTTGCTCGGGCCCTGTCAGGCTCCGTCAGGCCCTATCGGGTTTGCTCGAGCCCTGTCGGGCTCCGTCAGGCCCTGTCAGGTTTGCTCGGGCCCTGTCGGGCCTTGTCAGGCCCTGTCGGGTTTGCTTGGGACCTGTCGGGTTTGCCCGCGTCCTGTCGGGCTCCGTCGGGCCCTGTCAGATTCGCTCGGGCCCTGTCGGGTTTGCTCGGGCCCTGTCAGGCTCCGTCAGGCCCTGTCGGGTTTGCTCGTGCCCTGTCGAGCTCCGTCGGGCCCTGTCAGGTTTGCTCAGGCTCTGTCGGGATCCGTTGGGCCTTGTCGGGTTTGCTCGGGCCCTGTCGGGTTTGCTCGGGCCCTGTCAGGCTCCGTCGGGCCCTGTCGGGTTTCCTCGGGCCCTGTCGGGCTCCATCGAGCCCTGTCAGGCTTTGTCGAACCCTGTCGGGTTTGCTCGGGCCCTGTCGGGATTGCTCGGGTCCTGTCGGGCTCTGTCGGACCTTTCATGTTTCCTCGGGCCCTGTCAGGCTCTGTCGGGCCCTGTCGGATTTCCTCGGGCCTTCTCGGGTTCCGTCGGGCCCTCTCGGGTTCCGTCCGGCCCTGTCGAGTTTCCTCGGGCCCTGTTGGACTCTATCGAGCCCTGTCAGGCTCCGTCGGGCTCTTTCGGGTTTGCTCAGGCCCTGTCGGGCTCCGTCGGGCCCTGTCAGGCTTTGTAAGGTCCTGTCAGGTTTGCTCGGGCCCTGTCGGGCCTTGTCGGGCCCTGTCGGGTTTGCTCGGGCTCTGTCAGGCTCCAGCGTGCCCTGTCGGGTTTGCCCGGGCCCTGTCAGGCTCCATCAGGCCCTGTCGGGTTTGCTCGGGCCCTATCGGGCTCCGTCGGGCCCTGTCGGGTTTCCTCGGGCCCTGTCGGGCTCCATCGAGCCCTGTCAGGCTTCGTCGGGACCTTTCGGGTTTGCTCGGGCCCTGTCGGGCTCCGTCGGGCCCTGTCGGATTTGCTCAGGCCCTGTCGGGTTTGCTTGAGCCCTGTCGGGCTCCATCGGGTCCTGTCGGGTTTGCTCGGGCCCTATCGGGCTCTGTCGGGCCCTGTCGGGTTTCCTCGGGCCCTGTCGGGCTCCATCGAGCCCTGTCAGGCTTCTTCGGGCCCTTTCGGGTTTGCTCGGGCCCTGTCGGGCTCCGTCAGGCCCTGTCGGGTTTGCTCGGGCCCTGTCGGGCTCTGTCGAGCCCTGTCTGGTTTCCTCGGGCCCTGTCGGGCTCCGTCGGGCCCTGTCGGATTTGCTCGGGCCCTGTCAGGTTTGCTGAAGCCCTGTCAGGCTTCGTCGGACCCTGTCGGGTTTGCTCGGGCCCTGTCGGGCTCCGTCGAACCCTGTCGGGTTTGCTCGGGCCCTGTCAGGCTCCGTCGCACCCTATCGGGTTTCCTCGGGCCCTGTCGGGCTCCATCGAGCCCTGTCAGGTTTGCTCGGGCCCTGTCGGGTTTGCTCGGGCCCTGTCGGGCTCCATCGGACCCTATCAGGCTTTGGCGGGTCCTGTCGGGTTTGCTCAGGCCCTGTCGGGCCTTGTCAGCCCCTGTCTGGTTTGCTCGCGCCCTGTCGGGCTCCGTCGGGCCCTGTCAGGTTCTCTTGGGCCCTGTCATTTTTGCTCGGGCCCTGTCAGGCTCCGTCAGGCCCTATCGGGTTTGCTCGAGCCCTGTCGGGCTCCGTCAGGCCCTGTCAGGTTTGCTCGGGCCCTGTCGGGCCTTGTCATGCCCTGTCGGGTTTGCTCGGGACCTGTCGGGTTTGCCCGCGTCCTGTCGGGCTCCGTCGGGCCCTGTCAGATTCGCTCGGGCCCTGTCGGGTTTGCTCGGGCCCTGTCAGCCTCTGTCAGGCCCTGTCGGGTTTGCTCGTGCCCTGTCGGGATCCGTTGGGCCTTGTCGGGTTTGCTCAGGCCCTGTCGGGCTCCTTCGTGCCCTGTCAGGTTTGCTCGGGCCCTGTCAGGTTTGCTCGGGCCCTGTCAGGCTCCGTCGGGCTCTTTCGGGTTTGCTCAGGCCCTGTCGGGCTCCGTCGGGCCCTGTCAGGCTTTGTAAGGTCCTGTCAGGTTTGCTCTAGCCCTGTCGGGCCTTGTCTGGCCCTGTCGGGTTTGCTCGGGCTCTGTTGGGCTCCAGCGTGCCCTGTCGGGTTTGCCCGGGCCCTGTCAGGCTGCATCAGGCCCTGTCGGGTTTGCTCGTGCCCTATCGGGCTCCGTGGGGCCCTGTCGGGTTTGCTCGGGCCCTGTCGGGCTCCATCGAGCCCTGTCAGGCTCCGTCGGGCCCTTTCGGGTTTGCTCGGGACCTGTCGGGCTCCGTCGGGCCCTGTCGGATTTGCTCAGGCCCTGTCGGGTTTGCTTGAGCCCTGTCGGGCTCCATCGGGTCCTGTCGGGTTTGCTCGGGCCCTATCGGGCTCCGTCGGGCCCTGTCGGGTTTCCTCGGGCCCTGTCGGACTCCATCGAGCCCTGTCAGGCTTCGTCGGGCCCTTTCGGGTTTGCTCGGGCCCTGTCGGGCTCCGTCAGGCCCTGTCGGGTTTGCTCGGGCCCTATCGGGCTCCGTCGAGCCCTGTCGGGTTTCCTCGGGCCCTGTCGGGCTCCATCGAACCCTGTCAGGCTCCGTCGGGCCCTTTCGGGTTTGCTCGGGCCCTGTCGGTCTCCGTCGGGCCCTGTCGGGTTTGCTCGGGCCCTGTCGGGTTTGCTCGGGCCCTGTCAGGCTTTGTCAAGCCCTGTCGGGTTTGCTAGGGCCCTGTCGGGCTCCGTTGGGCCCTGTCTGGTTTCCTCAGGCCCTGTCGGGCTCCGTCGAGCCCTGTCAGGTTTGCTCGGGCCCTGTCAGGCTCCGTCGCGCCCTGTCGGGTTTCCTCGGGCCCTGTCGGGCTCCATCGAGCCCTGTCGGGTTTGCTCAGGCCCTGTCGGGCACCATCGGACCCCGTCAGGCTTTGTCAAGCCCTGTCGGGTTTGCTAGGGCCCTGTCGGGCTCCGTTGGGCCCTGTCTGGTTTCCTCAGGCCCTGTCGGGCTCCGTCGAACCCTGTCGGGTTTGCTCGGGCCCTGTCAGGCTCCGTCAGGCCCTATCGGGTTTCCTCGGGCCCTGTCGGGCTCCATCGAGCCCTGTCAGGTTTGCTCGGGCCCTGTCGGGCCTTGTCAGGCCCTGTCGGGTTTGCTCGGGACCTGTCGGGTTTGCCCGCGTCCTGTCGGGCTCCGTCGGGCCCTGTCAGCTTCCCTCAGGCCCTTTCGGGTTTGCTCGGGCCCTGTCAGGCTCCGTCAGGCCCTGTCGGGTTTGCTCGTGCCCTGTCGGGCTCCGTCGGGCCCTGTCAGGTTTGCTCAGGCCCTGTCGGGATCCGTCGGGCCCTTTCGGGTTTGCTCAGGCCCTGTCAGGCTCCGTCGGGCCCTGTCGGGTTTGCTCGGGCCCTGTCAGGCTCCGTCAGGCCCTGTCTGGTTTGCTCGTACCCTGTCGGGCTCCGTCGGGCCCTGTCAGGTTTGCTTGGGCACTGTCGGGCTCCGTCGGGCCCTGTCAGGCTTTGTCGAACCCTGTCGGGTTTGCTCAGGCCCTGTCGGGTTTGCTCGGGCCCTGTCGGGCTCTGTCGGGCCCTGTCTGGTTTCCTCGGGCCCTGTCGGGCTCCGTCGGGCCCTGTCGGGTTTGCTCGGGCCCTGTCGGGTTTGCTGAAGCGCTGTCAGGCTTCGTCCGACCCTGTCGGGTTTGCTCGGGCCCTGTCGGGCTCCGTCGAACCCTGTCGGGTTTGCTCGGGCCCTGTCAGGCTCCGTCAGGCCCTATCGGGTTTCCTCGGGCCCTGTCGGGCTCCATCGAGCCCTGTCAGGTTTGCTCGGGCCCTGTCGGGCCTTGTCAGGCCCTGTCGGGTTTGCTCGGGACCTGTCGGGTTTGCCCGCGTCCTGTCGGGCTCCGTCGGGCCCTGTCAGATTCCCTCAGGCCCTGTCTGGTTTGCTCGGGCCCTGTCAGGCTCCGTCAGGCCCTGTCGGGTTTGCTCGTGCCCTGTCGGGCTCCGTCGGGCCCTGTCAGGTTTGCTCGTACCCTGTCGGGCTCCGTCGGGCCCTGTCAGGTTTGCTTGGGCACTGTCGGGCTCCGTCGGGCCCTGTCAGGCTTTGTCGAACCCTGTCGGGTTTGCTCAGGCCCTTTCGGGTTTGCTCGGGCCCTGTCGGGCTCCTTCGTGCCCTGCCAGGTTTGTTCGGGCCCTGTCGGGTTTGCTCGGGCCCTGTCAGGCTCTGTCGGGCCCTGTCGGGTTTCCTCGGGCCCTGTCGGGCTCCATCGAGCTTTGTCAGGCTTTGTCGAACCCTGTCGGGTTTGCTCGGGCCCTGTCGGATTTGCTCGGGTCCTGTCGGGCCCTGTCGGGCCCTGTCGGGTTTGCTCGGGCCCTGTCAGGCTCCGTCGGGCCCTGTGGGATTCCCTCGGGCCCTCTCGGGTTCCGTCGGGCCCTCTCGGGTTCCGTCGGGCCCTGTCGGGTTTCCTCGGGCCCTGTCGGACTCTATCGAGCCCTGTCAGGCTCTGTCGGGCTCTTTCGGGTTTGCTCAGGCCCTGTCGGGCTCCGTCGGGCCCTGTCAGGCTTTGTCAGGTCCTGTCAGGTTTGCTCGGGCCCTGTCGGGCCTTGTCGGGCCCTGTCGGGTTTGCTCGGGCTCTGTCGGGCTCCAGCGTGCCCTGTCGGGTTTGCTAGGGCCCTGTCAGGCTCCATCAGGCCCTGTCGGGTTTGCTCGGGCCCTATCGGGCTCCGTGGGGCCCTGTCGGGTTTCCTCGGGCCCTGTCGGGCTCCATCGAGCCCTGTCAGGCTCTGTCGGGCCCTTTCGGGTTTGCTCGGGCCCTGTCGGGCTCCGTCGGGCCCTGTCGGATTTGCTCAGGCCCTGTCGGGTTTGCTCGAGCCCTGTCGGGCTCCATCGGGTCCTGTCGGGTTTGCTCGGGCCCTATCGGGCTCCGTCGGGCCCTGTCGGATTTCCTCAAGCCCTGTCAGGCTCCGTTGGGCCCTGTCGGCTTGCTCGGGCCCTGTCGGGTTTTCTGAAGCCCTGTCAGGCTTCGTCGGACCCTGTCAAGTGTGCTCGGGCCTTGTCGGGCTCCGTCGAGCCCTGTCAGGTTTTCTCGGGCCTTGTCAGGCTCCTTCGGGCCCTGTCGGGTTTGCTCGGGCCCTGTCGGGTTTGCTCGGGCTCTGTCGGGCTCCAGCGTGACCTGTCGGGTTTGCCCGGGCCCTGTCAGGCTCCATCAGGCCCTGTCGGGTTTGCTCGGGCCCTATCGGGCTCCGTGGGGCCCTGTCGGGTTTCCTCGGGCCCTGTCGGGCTCCATCGAGCCCTGTCAGGCTCCGTCAGGCCCTTTCGGGTTTGCTCGGGCCCTGTCGGGCTCCGTCGGGCCCTGTCGGATTTGCTCAGGCCCTGTCGGGTTTGCTCGAGCCCTGTCGGGCTCCATCGGGTCCTGTCGGGTTTGCTCGGGCCCTATCGGTCTCCGTCGGGCCCTGTCGGATTTCCTCGGGCCCTGTCAGGCTCCGTTGGGCCCTGTCGGCTTGCTCGGGCCCTGTCGGGTTTTCTGAAGCCCTGTCAGGCTTCGTCGGACCCTGTCAAGTGTGCTCGGGCCCTGTCGGGCTCCGTCGAGCCCTGTCAGGTTTTCTCGGGCCTTGTCAGGCTCCTTCGGGCCCTGTCGGGTTTGCTCGGGCCCTGTCGGGTTTGCTCGGGCCCTGTCGGATTCCGTCGGGCCCTGTCGGGTTTCCTCGGGCCCTGTCGGACTCCACTCTGCCCTGTCAGGCTCCGTCAGGCTCTGTCGGGTTTGCTCGGGCCCTGGCGGGCTCCGTCGGGCCCTGTCAGGCTTTGTCAGGACGTGTCAGGTTTGCTCGGGCCCTGTCGGGCCTTGTCGGGCCCTGTCGGGTTTGCTCGGGCTCTGTCGGGCTCCAGCGTGCCCTGTCGGGTTTGCCCGGGCCCTGTCAGGCTCCGTCAGGCCCTGTCGGGTTTGCTCGGGCCCTATCGGGTTCAATCAGGCCCTGTCGGGTTTCCTCGGGCCCTTTCTGGCTCCATCGAGCCCTGTCGAGCTCCGTCGGGCCCTTTCGGGTTTGCTCAGGCCCTGTCGGGCTCTGTCGGGCCCTGTCGGGTTTGCTCGGGCCCTGTCGGGCTCCATCGGGCCCTGTCTGGTTTCCTCGGGCTCTGTCGGGCTCCATCAGGCCCTGTCGGGTTTGCTCGGGCCCTATCGGGCTCCGTCAGGCCCTGTCGGGTTTCCTCGGGCCCTGTCGGGCTCCATCGAGCCCTGTCAGGCTTCGTCGGGCCCTTTCGGGTTTGCTCGGGCCCTGTCGGGCTCCGTCAGGCCCTGTCGGGTTTGCTCGGGCCGTATCGGGCTCCGTCGAGCCCTGTCGGGTTTGCTCGGGCTCTGTCAGGCTCCGTTGGGCCCTGTCGGGTTTCCTCGGGCCCTGTCGGGCTCCATCAAGCCCTGTCAGGCTTTGTCGAACCCTGTCGGGTTGGCTCGGGCCCTGTCGGGCTCTGTCGGGCCCTGTCTGGTTTCCTCGGGCCCTGTCGGGCTCCGTCTGGCCCTGTCGGGTTTGCTCGGGCCCTGTCGGGTTTGCTGAAGCCCTGTCAGGCTTCGTCGGACCCTGTCGGGTTTGCTCGGGCCCTGTCGGGCTCCGTCGAACCCTGTCGGGTTTGCTCGGGCCCTGTCGGGCTCCATCGAGCCCTGTCAGGTTTGCTCGGGCCCTGTCGGGTTTGCTCGGGCCCTGTCGGGCTCCATCGGACCCTATCAGGCTTTGGCGGGTCCTGTCGGGTTTGCTCAGGCCCTGTCGGGCCTTGTCAGCCTCTGTCGGGTTTGCTCGCGCCCTGTCGGGCTCCGTCGGGCCCTGTCAGTTTCTCTCGGGCCCTGTCAGGTTTGCTCGGGCCCTGTCGGGATCCATTGGGCCTTGTCGGGTTTGCTCGGGCCCTGTCGGGCTCCTTCGTGCCCTATCAGGTTTGCTCGGGCCCTGTCAGGTTTGCTCGGGCCCTGTCAGGCCTTGTCAGGCGCTGTCGGGTTTGCTCGGGACCTGTCGGGTTTGCCCGCGTCCTGTCGGGCTCTGTCGGGCCCTGTCAGATTTGCTCGGGCCCTGTCGGGTTTGCTCAGGCCCTGTCAGGCTCCGTCAGGCCCTGTCGGGTTTGCTCGTGCCCTGTCGGGCTCCGTCGGGCCCTGTCAGGTTTGCTCAGGCCCTGTCGGGATCCGTTGGGCCTTGTCGGGTTTGCTCGGGCCCTGTCGGGCTCCTTCGTGCCCTGTCAGGTTTGCTCGGGCCCTGTCGGGTTTGCTCGGGCCCTGTCAGGCTCCGTCGAGCCCTGTCGGGTTTGCTCGGGCCCTGTCAGGCTCCGTCGGGCCCTGTCGGGTTTCCTCGGGCCCTGTCGGGCTCCATCGAGCCCTGTCAGGCTTTGTCGAACCCTGTCGGGTTTGCTCGGGCCCTGTCGGATTTGCTCGGGTCCTGTCGGGCCCTGTCGGGCCCTGTCGGGTTTGCTCGGGCCCTGTCAGGCTCTGTCGGGCCCTGTGGGATTCCCTCGGGCCCTCTCGGGTTCCGTCGGGCCCTCTTGGGTTCCGTCGGGCCCTGTCGGGTTTCCTCGGGCCCTGTCGGACTCTATCGAGCCCTGTCAGGCTCCGTCGGGCTCTTTCGGGTTTGCTCAGGCCCTGTCGGGCTCCGTCGGGCCCTGTCAGGCTTTGTCAGGTCCTGTCAGGTTTGCTCGGGCCCTGTCGGGCCTTGTCGGGCCCTGTCGGGTTTGCTCGGGCTCTGTCGGGCTCCAGCGTGCCCTGTCGGGTTTGCTAGGGCCCTGTCAGGCTCCATCAGGCCCTGTCGGGTTTGCTCGGGCCCTATCGGGCTCCGTGGGGCCCTGTCGGGTTTCCTCGGGCCCTGTCGGGCTCCATCGAGCCCTGTCAGGCTCCGTCGGGCCCTTTCGGGTTTGCTCGGGCCCTGTCGGGCTCCGTCGGGCCCTGTCGGATTTGCTCAGGCCCTGTTGGGTTTGCTCGAGCCCTGTCGGGCTCCATCGGGTCCTGTCGGGTTTGCTCGGGCCCTATCGGGCTCCGTCGGGCCCTGTCGGATTTCCTCAAGCCCTGTCAGGCTCCGTTGGGCCCTGTCGGCTTGCTCGGGCCCTGTCGGGTTTTCTGAAGCCCTGTCAGGCTTCGTCGGACCCTGTCAAGTGTGCTCTAGCCTTGTCGGGCTCCGTCGAGCCCTGTCAGGTTTTCTCGGGCCTTGTCAGGCTCCTTCGGGCCCTGTCGGGTTTGCTCGGGCCCTGTCGGGTTTGCTCGGGCTCTGTCGGGCTCCAGCGTGACCTGTCGGGTTTGCCCGGGCCCTGTCAGGCTCCATCAGGCCCTGTCGGGTTTGCTCGGGCCCTATCGGGCTCCGTGGGGCCCTGTCGGGTTTCCTCGGGCCCTGTCGGGCTCCATCGAGCCCTGTCAGGCTCCGTCGGGCCCTTTCGGGTTTGCTCGGGCCCTGTCGGGCTCCGTCGGGCCCTGTCGGATTTGCTCAGGCCCTGTCGGGCTCTGTCGGGCCCTGTCGGGTTTGCTCGGGCCCTGTCGGGCTCCGTCGGGCCCTTTCGGGTTTGCTCGGGCCCTGTCGGGCTCTGTCGGGCCCTGTCAGGTTTGCTCGGGCCCTGTCGGGCTCCATCGGGCCCTGTCTGGTTTCCTCGGGCTCTGTCGGGCTCCGTCGGGCCCTGTCGGGTTTGCTCTGGCCATGTCGGGTTTGCTGAAGCCCTGTCAGGCTTCGTCGGACCCTGTCGGGTTTGCTCGAGCCCTGTCGGGCTCCATCGGGCCCTGTCGGGTTTGCTCGGGCCCTATCGGGCTCCGTCGGGCCCTGTCGGGTTTCCTCGGGCCCTGTCGGGCTCCATCGAGCCCTGTCAGGCTTCGTCGGGCCCTTTCGGGTTTGCTCGGGCCCTGTCGGGCTCCGTCAGGCCCTGTCGGGTTTGCTCGGGCCGTATCGGGCTCCGTCGAGCCCTGTCGGGTTTGCTCGGGCTCTGTCAGGCTCCGTCGGGCCCTGTCGGGTTTCCTCGGGCCCTGTCGGGCTCCATCAAGCCCTGTCAGGCTTTGTCGAACCCTGTCGGGTTGGCTCGGGCCCTGTCGGGCTCTGTCGGGCCCTGTCTGGTTTCCTCGGGCCCTGTCGGGCTCCGTCTGGCCCTGTCGGGTTTGCTCGGGCCCTGTCGGGTTTGCTGAAGCCCTGTCAGGCTTCGTCGGACCCTGTCGGGTTTGCTCGGGCCCTATCGGGTTCAATCAGGCCCTGTCGGGTTTCCTCGGGCCCTTTCTGGCTCCATCGAGCCCTGTCGGGCTCCGTCGGGCCCTTTCGGGTTTGCTCGGGCCCTGTCGGGCTCTGTCGGGCCCTGTCGGGTTTGCTCGGGCCCTGTCGGGCTCCATCGGGCCCTGTCTGGTTTCCTCGGGCTCTGTCGGGCTCCGTCGGGCCCTGTCGGGTTTGCTCTGGCCATGTCGGGTTTGCTGAAGCCCTGTCAGGCTTCGTCGGACCCTGTCGGGTTTGCTCGAGCCCTGTCGGGCTCCATCGGGCCCTGTCGGGTTTGCTCGGGCCCTATCGGGCTCCGTCGGGCCCTGTCGGGTTTGCTCGGGCCCTGTCGGGCTCCATCGAGCCCTGTCAGGCTTCGTCGGGCCCTTTCGGGTTTGCTCGGGCCCTGTCGGGCTCCGTCAGGCCCTGTCGGGTTTGCTCGGGCCGTATCGGGCTCCGTCGAGCCCTGTCGGGTTTGCTCGGGCTCTGTCAGGCTCCGTCGGGCCCTGTCGGGTTTCCTCGGGCCCTGTCGGGCTCCATCAAGCCCTGTCAGGCTTTGTCGAACCCTGTCGGGTTGGCTCGGGCCCTGTCGGGCTCTGTCGGGCCCTGTCTGGTTTCCTCGGGCCCTGTCGGGCTCCGTCTGGCCCTGTCGGGTTTGCTCGGGCCCTGTCGGGTTTGCTGAAGCCCTGTCAGGCTTCGTCGGACCCTGTCGGGTTTGCTCGGGCCCTGTCGGGCTCTGTCGGGCCCTGTCGGGTTTGCTCGGGCCCTGTCGGGCTCCATCGGGCCCTGTCTGGTTTCCTCGGGCTCTGTCGGGCTCCGTCGGGCCCTGTCGGGTTTGCTCTGGCCATGTCGGGTTTGCTGAAGCCCTGTCAGGCTTCGTCGGACCCTGTCGGGTTTGCTCGAGCCCTGTCGGGCTCCATCGGGCCCTGTCGGGTTTGCTCGGGCCCTATCGGGCTCCGTCGGGCCCTGTCGGGTTTCCTCGGGCCCTGTCGGGCTCCATCGAGCCCTGTCAGGCTTCGTCGGGCCCTTTCGGGTTTGCTCGGGCCCTGTCGGGCTCCGTCAGGCCCTGTCGGGTTTGCTCGGGCCGTATCGGGCTCCGTCGAGCCCTGTCGGGTTTGCTCGGGCTCTGTCAGGCTCCGTCGGGCCCTGTCGGGTTTCCTCGGGCCCTGTCGGGCTCCATCAAGCCCTGTCAGGCTTTGTCGAACCCTGTCGGGTTGGCTCGGGCCCTGTCGGGCTCTGTCGGGCCCTGTCTGGTTTCCTCGGGCCCTGTCGGGCTCCGTCTGGCCCTGTCGGGTTTGCTCGGGCCCTGTCGGGTTTGCTGAAGCCCTGTCAGGCTTCGTCGGACCCTGTCGGGTTTGCTCGGGCCTTGTCGGGCTCCGTCGAACCCTGTCGGGTTTGCTCGGGCCCTGTCAGGCTCCGTCGCGCCCTGTCGGGTTTCCTCGGGCCCTGTCGGGCTCCATCGAGCCCTGTCAGGTTTGCTCGGGCCCTGTCGGGTTTGCTCGGGCCCTGTCGGGCTCCATCGGACCCTATCAGGCTTTGGCGGGTCCTGTCGGGTTTGCTCAGGCCCTGTCGGGCCTTGTCAGCCTCTGTCGGGTTTGCTCGCGCCCTGTCGGGCTCCGTCGGGCCCTGTCAGTTTCTCTCGGGCCCTGTCAGGTTTGCTCGGGCCCTGTCGGGATCCATTGGGCCTTGTCGGGTTTGCTCGGGCCCTGTCGGGCTCCTTCGTGCCCTATCAGGTTTGCTCGGGCCCTGTCAGGTTTGCTCGGGCCCTGTCAGGCCTTGTCAGGCCCTGTCGGGTTTGCTCGGGACCTGTCGGGTTTGCCCGCGTCCTGTCGGGCTCTGTCGGGCCCTGTCAGATTTGCTCGGGCCCTGTCGGGTTTGCTCAGGCCCTGTCAGGCTCCGTCAGGCCCTGTCGGGTTTGCTCGTGCCCTGTCGGGCTCCGTCGGGCCCTGTCAGGTTTGCTCAGGCCCTGTCGGGATCCGTTGGGCCTTGTCGGGTTTGCTCGGGCCCTGTCGGGCTCCTTCGTGCCCTGTCAGGTTTGCTCGGGCCCTGTCGGGTTTGCTCGGGCCCTGTCAGGCTCCGTCGAGCCCTGTCGGGTTTGCTCGGGCCCTGTCAGGCTCCGTCGGGCCCTGTCGGGTTTCCTCGGGCCCTGTCGGGCTCCATCGAGCCCTGTCAGGCTTTGTCGAACCCTGTCGGGTTTGCTCGGGCCCTGTCGGGTTTGCTCGGGTCCTGTTGGGCTCTGTCGGGCCCTGTCGGGTTTGCTCGGGCCCTGTCGGGCTCCTTCGTTCCCTGTCAGGCTCCGTCAGGCCCTGTCGGGTATGCTCGTGCCCTGTCGGGCTCCGTCGGGCCCTGTCAGGTTTGCTCGGGCCCTGTCAGGATCTGTCGGGCATGGAGACCCCCGCTTGTCCTCAGGGTCCATTGTGACATCTTGGGCACCTCCCATTGACCCCAGGACCCATTGTGACACCATGAGGACCCCCCCTTGTCACTGGGGACCCATTGTGACACCATGGAGACCCCCGCTTGTCCTCAGGGTCCATTGTGACATCTTGGGCACCTCCCATTGACCCCAGGACCCATTGTGACACCATGGGGACCCCCCCTTGTCACTGGGGACCCATTGTGACACCATGGAGACCCCCGCTTGTCCTCAGGGTCCATTGTGACATCTTGGGCACCTCCCATTGTCCCCAGGACCTATTGTGACATCCTGGGGACCCCCTTGCTCCCAGGGCCCATTATGGCACCATGAGGACATCACCTTTGTCCCCAGGAACCATTGTGACATCCCAGGACCCCGTTTTGTCCCCAGGGCCCATTGTAGCACCATGGGGACTCCCTTTGACCCCAGGGCCCATTGTGGCACCATGGCAACCCCTTTTGCCCCAGGGCCCATTGTGACATTCTAGGACCCCACTTTGTCCCCAGGGCCTATTGTGACACCATGGGGACCCCTCCTTGTCACTGGGGACCAATTATGACACCATGGGGACCCCCCCTTCTTCTCAGGACTCATTCTCACATCCTGGGCACCCCCCATTGTCCCCAGGGCCCATTGTGACATCCTGGGGACCCTCATTGTCCCCAGGGCCCATTGTGACATCCCAGAACCTCCTATTGTCCCCAGGGCCCATTGTGACATCCTGGGGACCCCCATTGTCCCCAGGGCCCATTGTGACATTCCAGGACCCCCCATTGTCCCCAGGGCCCATTGTGACATCCACTGCACCCCCTTGTCCCCAGGGCCCATTGTGACATTCAGGGGACCCTCTTTGTCCCCAGGGCCCATTGTGACATCCTGGGGACCCCCCCTTGTCACTGGGGCCCATTGTGACGTCCCAGGACCCCCCGTTGTCCCCAGGGTTCATTGTGACGTCTTAGGACCCCCCATTGTCCCCAGGGCCCATTGTGACATCCTGGGGACCCCTCTTTGTCCCCAGGGCCCATTGTGACATCCTGGGGACCCCCCCTTATCACTGGGGCCCATTGTGACGTACCAGGATCCCTCCTTGTCCCCAGGACCCATTGTGACGTCTTAGGACCCCCCATTGTCCCCAGGGCCCATTGTGACATTCAGGGCACCCCCTTGTCCCCAGGGCCCATTGTGACATTCTGGGGACGCCTCTTTGTCCCCAGGGCACATTGTGACATCCTGGGGACCCCCCCTTGTCACTGGGGCCCATTGTGATGTCCCAGGATCCCCCATTGTCCCCAGGGCCCATTGTGACATTCAGGGCACCCTCTTGTCCCCAGGGCCCATTGTGACATTCCGGGGACGCCTCTTTGTCCCCAGGGCCCATTGTGACGTCCCAGGACCCCCCATTGTCCCCAGGACCCATTGTGACATTCAGGGGGCCCCTTTGTCACTGGGGCCCTATGTGACATCCCAGGACCCCCCTTTGTCCCCAGGGCCCATTGTGACATCCAGGGGACCCCCTTTGTCCCCAGGGCCCATTGTGATATCGAAGGACCCCTCTGGTCCCCAGGGCCCATTATGACATCCTGGGGATGCCCCCTTATCACTGGGGCCCATTGTGACGTCCCAGGACCCCCCATTGTCCCCAGGGCCCATTGTGACATCCTGGGGATCCCTGTTTGGCCCCAGGGCCCATTGTGACATCCCAGGACTCCCCATTGTCCCCAGGGCCCATTGCGACATTCAGGGGACGCCTCTTTGTACCCAGGGCACATTGTGACATCCTGGGGACCCCCCCTTGTCCCCAGGGCCCATTGTGACATCCCAGGACCCCACATTGTCCCCAGGGTCCATTGTGACATCCTGGGGACCCCACTTGTCCCCAGGAGCCATTGTGACACTATGGGCACCCCGCCTTGTTCCCAGGGCCCATTGTGACACCGTGGGTACCACCCTTGTCCCCAGAGCCCATTGTGACATCCAGGGGACCCCCTTTGTCCCCAGGGCCCATTGTGACATCGCAGGACCCGCCCTGGTCCCCAGGGCCCATTGTGACATGCTGCGGACCCCTTTTGTCCCCACGGCCCATTGTGGCACCATGGGGACCCCCTTTGTCACTGGGGCCCATTGTGACATCCCAGGACCCCACTTTGTCCCCAGGGCTTATTGTGACACCATGGGGACCTCCCTTGTCCCCAGGGCCCATTGTGACATCCCGTGACCCCCCTTTGTCCACAGTGCTATTGTGAAATCCTGGGGACCCCCTTTGTGCCCAGGGCCCATTGTGGCACCATGGGGAACCCCTTTGTCACTGGGGGCCATTGTGACATTCCAGGATTCCACTTTGTCCCCAGGGCTCTTTCTGACACCTTGGGCACTCCCATTGTCCCCAGGGCCCATTGTGACATCCTGGGGATCCCCCTTTGTCCCCAGGGTCCATTGTGACATCCTGGGCAACCCCATTGTCCCCACGGCCCATTGTGACATCTAGGGGACCCCCTTGTCCCCAGGACCCATCGTGGCACCGTGGGGCCCTCCTTGTCACTTGGGCCCATTGTGACACCATGGGGACGCCCCCTTTGTCCCCAGTGCCCATTGTGACATCCTGCGACCCCCCTTTGTCCCCAGGGCCCATTTTGACATTCAGGGCACCCACCATTGTCCCCAGGGCCCATTGTGACCTTCAAGGGACCCCCATTTTTCCCAGGGCCCATTGTGACGTCCTGGGGACCCCCTCTGTTCCCAGGGCTCATTGTGACTTTCAGGGGACCCCCCCCTTGTCCCCAGGGCTGATTGTGACGTCCTAGGGCCCCTCTGTGTCCCCAGGGCCCATTGTGACACTTTAGAGACCCCTCTTTGTCCCCAGGGCCCATTGTGACATCCTGGGGACCCCCCCTTGTGCCCAGGGCCCATTGTGACATCCTCGGCACCCCCTTGTCCCCAGGGCCCATTGTGATATTCAGGGGACCCCTCTTTGTCCCCAGGGCCCATTGTGACATCCTGGGGATCCCTCCCTGTCCCCAGGGCCCATTGTGACGTCCCAGGACCCCAGATTGTCCCCAGGGCCCATTGTGACATCCTGGGGACCCCCTTTGTCACTGGGGCCCATTGTGACGTCCCAGGACCCCACATTGTTCCCAGGGCTCATTGTGACATCCAGGGGACCCCCTTTGTCTCCAGGGCCCATTGTGACGTCCCAGGACCCCCCATTGTCCCCAGGGTCCATTGTTACATCCTGGGGACCCCCTTGTCCCCAGGACCCATCGTGACACCATGGGGACCCTCCTTGTCACTGGGGACCCATTCCGACACCCTGGGAAGCCCCCGTTGTCCTCAGGGCCCATTGTGACATCCTGGGCATCCCCCTTTATCCCCCGGGACCATTGTAACACCGTGGGGACCCCCTTTGTCCCCAGGGCCCATTGTGACACTGTGGGGACCCCCCTTGTCCCCAGGGCCTATTATTCCGTCCCGGGACCCCCATTGTCCCTAGGGCCCATTGTGACACCTTGGGGACCACCCCTTGTCCTCAGGGCCTATTGTGAACATCCTGGGGAACCTCCATTGTCCCCAGAGCCCACTGTTAGTCCTGGGGACCCCCTTGTCCCCAGGTCCCATTGTGACATCCTGGGGAGCCTCTTTGTCCCCAGGGCCCATTGTGACATCCTGGGGACCTCCTTTGTCCCCAGGGCCCATTGTGATGTCCCAGGACCCCACATTTTCCCCAGGGCCCATTGTGACATCCTGGGGAGCCTCTTTGTCCCCAGGGCCCATTGTGACATTCAGGGGACCCCCTTTGTCGCCAGGGCCCATTGTGACATCCTGGGGATCTCCCATTGTCCTCAGTGCCCATTGAGACATATTGGGGACCCCCTTTGTCACTGGGGACCCATTGCGACATCCCAGGAACCCCATTGTCCCAAGGGCCCATTGTGACATCCAGGGGACCCCCCTTTGTCTCCAGGACGCATTGTGACACCGTGGGGACCTCATTAGTCCCCGGGGACCATTGTGACATCCTAGGGACCTCCCTTTGTCCCCAGGGCTCATTGTGGCACCATGGGGACCCCCTTTGTCACTGTGGCACATTGTGATATCCCAGAACCCCACTTTGTCCCCAGGGCCCATTGTGACATCCTGGGGACCCCCCCTTCTCCCCAGGGCCTATTGTTACGTCCCAGGACCCCCATTGTCCCCAGGGCCCATTGTGACACCATGGGGACCACCCCTTGTCCTCAGGGCCTATTGTGAACATCCTGGGGAACCTCCATTGTCCCCAGAGCCCATTGTGAGATCCTGTGGAGCCCCTTGTCCCCAGGTCCCATTGTGACATCCTGGGGACCTCCTTGTCCCCAGGACCCATCGTGGCACCGTGGGGACCTCCCTTGTCACTGGGGACCCTTTGTGACACCATGGGGACCTCCCATTGTCCTCAGGGCCCATTGAGACATCCTGGGGACCCCCTTTGTCACTGGGGACCCATTGTGACATCCCAGGAACCCCATTGTGCCAAGAGCCCATTGTAACATCCTGGGGACCCCCCTTTTTCTCCAGGACGCATTGTGACACCGTGGGGACCTCATTAGTCCCCAGGGCCCATTGTGACATCGTAGGGACCTCCCTTTGTCCCCAGGGCTCATTGTGGCACCATGGGGACCCCCCCTTGTCACTGGGGACCCATTGTGACACCATGGAGACCCCCCCTTGTCCTCAGGGTCCATTGTGACATCCTGGGCACCCCCCATTGTCCCCGGGACCCATTGTGACATCCTGGCCACCCCCTTGCTCCCAGGGCCCATTTTAGCACCATGGGGACCGCCTTTGACCCCAGGGCCCCTTGTGGCAGCATGGCAACCACTTTTGTTCCCAGGGCCCATTGTGACATTCAGGGGACCCCATTGTCCCCAGGGCCTATTGTGACACCATGGGGACCCCTCCTTATCACTGGGGACCCATTGTGACAACATGGGGACCCCCCCATGTCCTCAGGACTCATTTTCACATCCTGGGCACCCCCCATTGTCCCCAGGGCCCATTGTGACATCCCAGAACCTCCTATTGTCCCCAAGGCCCATAGTGACATCCTGGGGACCCCCATAGTCCCCAGTGCCTATTGTGACATTCCAGGACCCCCCATTGTCCCCAGGGCCCATTGTGACATCCTCGGCACGCCCTTGTCCCCAGGGCCCATTGTGACATTCAGGGGACCCCTCTTTGTCCTCAGGGCCCATTGTGACATCCTGGGGACCCCCCCTTGTCACTGGGGCCATTGTGACGTCCCAGGACCCCCCATTGTCCCCAGGGCCCATTGTGACATTTTGGGGATCCCTCCTTGTCCCCAGGGCCCATTGTGACGTCCCAGGACCCCACATTGTACCCAGGACCCATTGTGACATTCAGGGGACCCCCTTTGTCACTGGGGCCCATTGTGACATCCCAGGACCCCACATTGTCCCCAGGACCTATTGTGACATCCTAGGGAACCCACTTGTCCCCAGGACCCATTGTGACACTATGGGGACCACCCCTTGTGCCCAGGGCCCATTATGACACTGTGGGTACCACCCTTGTCCGCAGGGCTCATTGTGACATCCCAGGACCCCCATTGTCCCCAGGGCCCATTGTGACATTCAGGGGACCCCCCTTTGTCCCCAGGACCCATTTTGACACCGTCGACACCCCCGTTTGTCCCCAGGGCCCATTGTGACATCCTGGGGACAGTCCTTGTCCCCAGAGCCCATTGTGACATCCAGGGGACCCCCTTTATCCCCAGGGCCCATTGTGACATCGCAGTACCCCCCCTGGTCCCCACGGCCCATTGTGGCACCATGGGGACCCCCTTTTGTCACTGGGGCCCATTGTGACATCCCAGCACCCCACTTTGTCCCCAGGGCTTATTGTGACACCATGGGGACCTCCCTTGTCCCCAGGGCCCACTGTGACATCCCATGACTCCCATTTGTCCCCAGTGCTATTGTCAAATCCTGGGGACCCCCTTTGTCCCCAGGGGCCATTGTGGCACCATGGGGAACCCCTTTGTCACTGGGGCCCATTGTGACATCCCAGGACTCCACATTGTCCCCAGGACCCATTGTGACATCCTGGGGACCCCACTTGTCCCCAGGACCCATTGTGACACTATGGGGACCCCCCCTTGTTCCCAGGGCCCATTGTGACACCATCGACACCCCCCTTGTCCGCAGGGGTCATTGTGACATCCTGGGGACCCTCCTTGTCCCCAGAGCCCATTGTGACATCCAGGGGACCCCCTTTCTCCCCAGGGCCCATTGTGACATCGCAGGACCCCCCTGGTCCCCAGGGCCCATTGTGACATCCTGGGGATCCCTCTTTGTCCCCAGGGTCCATTGTGACATCCTGGGCAACTCCATTGTCCCCAGGGCCCATTGTGACATCGCAGGACCCCCCTGGTCCCCAGGGCCCATTGTGACATCCTGGGGATCCCCCTTTGTCCCCAGGGCCCATTGTGACAACCTGGGCAACCCCATTGTCCCCACGGCCCATTGTGACATCTGGGGGACCCCCTTGTCCCCAGGACCCATCGTGGCACCGTGGGGACCCTCCTTGTCACTTGGGCCCATTGTGAAACCATGGGGACCTCCCCTTTGTCCCCAGTGCCCATTGTGACATCCTGCGGACCCCCCTTTGTCTCCAGGGCCCATTTTGACATTCAGGGGACCCACCATTGTCCCCAGGGCCCATTGTGACCTTCAAGGGACCCCCATTGTTCCCAGGGCCCATTGTGACATCCTGGGGAGCCCCCTCTGCTCCCAAGGCTCATTGTGACTTTCAGGGGATCCCCCCTTGTACCCAGGGCTGATTGTGACGTTGTAGGGCCCCTCTTTGTCCCCAGGGCCCATTGTGACATCCTGGGGAACCCCCTTGTTCCCCGGGCCCATTGTGATGTCCTGGGACCCCCCATTGTCCCCAGGGCCCATTGTGACATCCTGGGGATCCCTCCTTGTCCCCAGGGCCCATTGTGACGTCCCAGGACCCCCCATTGTCCCCAGGGCCTATTGTGACATCCTCTGCACCCCCTTGTCCCCAGGGCCCATTGTGACATCCTGGGGATCCCTCCTTGTCCCCAGGGCCCATTGTGACGTCCCAGGACCCCCCATTGTCCCCAGGGCCTATTGTGACATCCTCTGCACCCCCTTGTCCCCAGGGCCCATTGTGACATTCAGGGGACACCTCTTTGTCCCCAGGGCCCATTGTGACATCCTGGGGACCCCCCCTTGTCCCCAGGGCCCATTGTGACGTCCCAGGACCCCCCATTGTCCCCAGGGCCCATTGTGACATCCTGGGGATCCCTCCTTGTCCCCAGGGCCCATTGTGACGTCCCAGGACCCCCCCATTGTCCCCAGGGCCCATTGTGACATTCAGGGGACCCCCTTTGTCACTGGGGCCCATTGTGACATCCCAGGACCCCACATTGTCCCCAGGGCCCATTGTGACATCCTGGGGACCCCTCTTTGTCCTAAGGACCCATTGTGACGTCCCAGGACCCTGCATTGTCCCCAGAGCCCATTGTGACATCCTGGAGACACCCTTTGTCCCCAGGACCCATTGTGACGTCCCAGGACCCCCCATTGTCCCCAGGGTTCATTCTTACATCCTGGGGACCTCCTTGTCCCCAGGACCCATCGTGACACCATGGGGACCCTCCTTGTCACTGGGGACCCATTGTGACACCATGGAGACCCCTCCTTGTCCTCAGGGCCCATTGTGACATTCTGGGCATCCCCCTTTGTCACCCGGGACCATAGTAACACCGTGGGGACCCCCTTTGTCCCTAGGGCCCATTGTTACGTACCAGGACCCCCCATTGTTCCCAGGGCCCATTGTAACACCTTGGGGACCCCCTTGTCACTGGGGACCCATTGTGACACCATGGGGACCACCCCTTGTCCTCAGGGCCTATTGTGAACATCCTGGGGAACCTCCATTGTCCCCAGAGCCCATTGTGAGTTCCTGGAGACCCCCTTGTCCCCAGGTCCCATTGTGACATCCTGGGGAGCCTCTTTGTCCCCAGGGCCCATTGTGACGTCCCAGGACCCCCCATTGTCCCCAGGGCCCATTGTGGCATCCTGGGGACCTCCTTGTCCCCAGGACCCATCGTGGCACCGTGGGGACCTCCCTTGTCACTGGGGACCCTTTGTGACACCATGGGGACCTCCCATTGTCCTCAGGGCCCATTGAGACATCCTGGGGACCCCCTTTGTCACTGGGGACCCATTGTGACATCCCAGGAACCCCATTGTCCCAAGGGCCCATTGTGACATCCTAGGGACCTCCCTTTGTCCCCAGGGCTCATTGCGGCACCATGGGGACCCCCTTTGTCACTGTGTCACATTGTGATATCCAAGAACCCCACTTTGTCCCCAAGGCCCATTTTGACATCCTGGGGACCCCCTTTCTCCCCAGGGCCCATTGTGACATTCAGGGGACCCCCCCCCTTGTCCCCAGGGCCCATTGTGACTTCCCAGGACCCCCCATTGTCCCTAGAGCCCATTGTGACATCCTGGGGATCCCTCCTTGTCCCCAGGGCCCATTGTGACATCCTGGGGATCCCTCCGTGTCCCCAGGGCCCATTCTGACGTCCCAGGATCCCCCATTGTCCCCAGGGCCCATTGTGACATTCAGGGGACCCCCTTTGTCACTGGGGCCCATTGTGACATCCCAGGACCCCACATTGTCCCCAGGGCCCATTGTGACATTCAGGGGTCCCCCCCTTGTCCCCAGGACCCATTGTGATGTCCCAGGACCCCTCATTGTCCCCACGGCCCATTGTGACATCCTGGGTACCCCCCTTTGTCACTGGGGCTCATTGAGACCTCGTGGGGACCAACTTTGTCCCCAGGGCCCATTGTGACGTCCCAGGACCTCCCGTTGTCCCCAGTGTCCATTGTGACATCCGAGGAGCCCACTTTGTCCCCAGGACCCATTTTGATATTGAGGGGAACCACGTTTGTCCCCAGAGCCCATTGTGACACCATGGGGACCCCCCCTTGTCACTGGGGACCCATTGTGACACCATGGAGACTCCTGCTTGTCCTCAGGGTCCATTGTGACATCTTGGGCACCTCACATTGTCCCCAGGACCCATTGTGACATCCTGGGGACCCCCTTGCTCCCAGGGCCCATTGTGGCACCATGGGGACATCCCCTTTGTCCCCAGGGCCCATTGTGACATTCCAGGACCCCCCATTGTCCCCAGGGCCCATTGTGACATCCACTGCACCCCCTTGTCCCCAGGGCCCATTGTGACATTCAGGGGACCCCTCTTTGTCCCCAGGGCCCATTCTGACATCCTGGAGACCCCCCCTTGTCACTGGGGCCCATTGTGACGTCCCAGGACCCCCCATTGTCCCCAGGACCCATTGTGACATCCTGGGGATCCCTCCTTGTCCTCAGGGTCCATTGTGACGTCTTAGGACCCCCCATTGTCCCCAGGGCCCATTGTGACATTCAGGGGACCCCTCTTTGAAACCCAGGGCACATTGTGACATCCTGGGGACCCCCCCTTGTCCCCAGAGCCCATTGTGACGTCCCAGGACCCCCCATTGTCCCCAGGGCCCATTGTGACATCCTGGGGATCCCTCCTTGTCCGCAGGGCCCATTGTGACGTCCCAGGACACCCCATTGTCCCCAGGGCCCATTGTGACAGTCAGGGGGCCCCTTTGTCACTGGGGCCCATTGTGACATCCCAGGACCCCACATTGTCCCCAGGACCTATTGTGACATCCTGGGGACCCCACTTGTCCCCAGGACCCATTGTGACACTATGGGGACCCCCCCTTGTTCCCAGGGCCCATTGTGACATCCTGGGTACCACCCTTGTCCGCAGGACTCATTGTGACGTCCCAGGACCCCCCATTGTCCCCAGGGCCCATTGTGACATCCTGGGGATCCCTCCTTGTCCGCAGGACCCATTGTGACGTCCCAGGAACCCTCATTGTCCCCAGGGCCCATTGTGACATCCTCGGCACCCCCTTGTCCCCAGGGCCCATTGTGACATTCAGGGGACCCCCTTTGTTCCCAGGGCCCATTGTGACATCCTGGGGACCCCCTCTTGTCACTGGGGCCCATTGTGACGTCCCAGGACCCCCCATTGTCCCCAGGGCCCATTGTGACATTCAGGGGACCCCTCTTTGTCCCCAGGACCCATTGTGAAGTCAAAGGACCCCCCATTGTCCCCAGGGCCCATTGTGACATCCTGGGGATCCCTCCTTGTCCCCACGGCCCATTGTGACATCCTGGGGACCCTCCTTGTCCCCAGAGCCCATTGTGACATCCAAGGGACCCCCTTTGTCTCCAGGGCCCATTGTGGCACCATGGGGATCCCCCTTGTCCCCAGAGCCCATTGTGACATCCAGGGGACCCCCTCTTGTCCCCAGGGCCCATTGTGACGTCCCAGGACCCTCCATTGTCCCCAGGGCCCATTGTGACATCCTGGGGATCCCTCCTTGTCCTCAGGGCCCATTGTGACGTCCCAGGACCGCCCATTGTCCCCAGGGCCCATTGTGACATCCTGGGGATCCCTCCTTGTCCCCAGGGCCCATTGTGACGTCCCAGGACCCCCCATTGTCCACAGGACCCATTGTGACATTCAGGGGACCCCCGTTGTCACTGGGGCCCATTGTGACATCCCAGGACCCCACATTGTCCCCAGGGCACATTGTGACATCCTGGGGACCCCACTTGTCCCCAGGACCCATTGTGACACTATGGGGAACCCCCTTGTCCCCAGGGCCCATTGTGACGTCCTGGGTACCACCCTTGTCCGCAGGGCTCATTGTGACGTCCCAGGACCCCCCATTGTCCCCAGGGCCCATTGTGACATCCTGGGGATCCCTCCTTGTCCGCAGGGCCCATTGTGACGTCCCAGGACCCCCCATTGTCCCCAGGGCCCATTGTGACATTCAGGGGACCCCTGTTTGTCCCCAGGGCCCATTGTGACATCCTGGGGACCCCCTCTTGTCACTGGGGCCCATTGTGACGTCCCAGGACCCCCCATTGTCCCCAGGGCCCATTGTGACGTTCAGGGGACCCCTCTTTGTCCCCAGGGGCCATTGTGACGTCTAACGACCCCCCATTGTTCCCAGGGCCCATTGTGACATCCTGGGGATCCCTCCTTGTCCTCAGGGCCCATTGTGACGTCCCAGGACCGCCCATTGTCCCCAGGGCCCATTGTGACATTCAGGGGACCCCTCTTTGTCCCCAGGGCCCATTGTGACATCCTGGGGATCCCTCATTGACCCCAGGGCCCATTGTGACGTCCCAGCACCCCCCATTGTCCCCAGGACCTATAGTGACATTCAGGGGAGCCCCTTTGTCACTGGGGCCCATTGTGACACCATGGAGACCCCCGCTTGTCCTCAGGGTCCATTGTGTCATCCTGGGCACCCCCTTGCTCCCAGGGCCCGTTGTGGCACCATGGGGATACCCCCTTTGTCCCCAGGGCCCATTGTGACATCCCAGGACCCCCCTTTGTCCCCAGGGCCATTGTGAAATCCTGGGGACCCCTTTTGTCCCCAGGGCCCATTGTGGCACCATGGGGAACCCCTTTGTCACTGGGGGCCATTGTGACATTCCAGGATTCCACTTTGTCCCCAGGGCTCGTTCTGACACCTTGGGGACTCCCATTGTCCCCAGGGCCCATTGTGACATCCCAGGACCCCACTTTGTCCCCAGGGCTTATTGTGACATCTGGGGGACGCCCTTGTCCCCAGGACCCATCGTGGCACCGTGGGGACCCTCCTTGTCACTTGGGCCCATTGTGACGTCCCAGAACCCGCCATTGTCCCCAGGGCCCATTGTGACATCCTGCGGACCCCCCGTTGTCCCCAGGGCCCATTGTGACATTCAGGGGACCCACCATTGTCCTCAGGGCCCATTGTGACATTCAGGGGACGCCTCTTTGAAACCCAGGGCACATTGTGACATCCTGGGGACCCCCCCTTGTCCCCAGAGCCCATTGTGACATCCTGGGGATCCCTCCTTGTCCCCAGGGCCCATTGTGACGTCCCAGGACACCCCATTGTCCCCAGGGCCCATTGTGACAGTCAGGGGGCCCCTTTGTCACTGGGGCCCATTGTGACATCCCAGGACCCCACATTGTCCCCAGGACCTATTGTGACATCCTGGGGACCCCACTTGTCCCCAGGACCCATTGTGACACTATGGGGACCCCCCCTTGTTCCCAGGGCCCATTGTGACATCCTGGGTACCACCCTTGTCCGCAGGGCTCATTGTGACGTCCCAGGACCCCCCATTGTCCCCAGGGCCCATTGTGACATCCTGGGGATCCCTCCTTGTCCGCAGGGCCCATCGTGACGTCCCAGGAACCCCCATTGTCCCCAGGGCCCATTGTGACATCCTCGGCACCCCCTTGTCCCCAGGGCCCATTGTGACATTCAGGGGACCCCCTTTGTTCCCAGGGCCCATTGTGACATCCTGGGGACCCCTCTTTGTCCCCAGGACCCATTGTGAAGTCAAAGGACCGCCCATTGTCCCCAGGGCCCATTGTGACATCCTGGGGATCCCTCCTTGTCCCCACGGCCCATTGTGACATCCTGGGGACCCTCCTTGTCCCCAGAGCCCATTGTGACATCCAAGGGACCCCCTTTGTCTCCAGGGCCCATTGTGGCACCATGGGGACCCCCTTTGACACTGGGGCCCATTGTGACACCGTCGACACCCCCCTTTGTCCCCAGGGCCCATTGTGACATCCTGAGGACCCCCCTTGTCCCCAGAGCCCATTGTGACATCCAGGGGACCCCCTCTTGTCCCCAGGGCCCATTGTGACGTCCCAGGACCCTCCATTGTCCCCAGGGCCCATTGTGACATCCTGGGGATCCCTCCTTGTCCTCAGGGCCCATTGTGACGTCCCAGGACCGCCCATTGTCCCCAGGGCCCATTGTGACATCCTGGGGATCCCTCCTTGTCCCCAGGGCCCATTGTGACGTCCCAGGACCCCCCATTGTCCACAGGACCCATTGTGACATTCAGGGGACCCCCTTTGTCACTGGGGCCCATTGTGACATCCCAGGACCCCACATTGTCCCCAGGGCCCATTGTGACATCCTGGGGACCCCACTTGTCCCCAGGACCCATTGTGACACTATGGGGAACCCCCTTGTCCCCAGGGCCAATTGTGACGTCCTGGGTACCACCCTTGTCCGCAGGGCTCATTGTGACGTCCCAGGACCCCCCATTGTCCCCAGGGCCCATTGTGACATCCTGGGGATCCCTCCTTGTCCGCAGGGCCCATTGTGACGTCCCAGGACCCCCCATTGTCCCCAGGGCCCATTGTGACATCCTCGGCACCCCCTTGTCCCCAGGGCCCATTGTGACATTCAGGGGACCCCTGTTTGTCCCCAGGGCCCATTGTGACATCCTGGGGACCCCCTCTTGTCACTGGGGCCCATTGTGACGTCCCAGGACCCCCCATTGTCCCCAGGGCCCATTGTGACATTCAGGGGACCCCTCTTTGTCCCCAGGGGCCATTGTGACGTCTAACGACCCCCCATTGTCCCCAGGGCCCATTGTGACATCCTGGGGATCCCTCCTTGTCCTCAGGGCCCATTGTGACGTCCCAGGACCGCCCATTGTCCCCAGGGCCCATTGTGACATTCAGGGGACCCCTCTTTCTCCCCAGGGCCCATTGTGACATCCTGGGGATCCCTCATTGTCCCCAGGGCCCATTGTGACGTCCCAGCACCCCCCATTGTCCCCAGGACCTATTGTGACATTCAGGGGAGCCCCTTTGTCACTGGGGCCCATTGTGACACCATGGAGACCCCCGCTTGTCCTCAGGGTCCATTGTGTCATCCTGGGCACCCCCTTGCTCCCAGGGCCCGTTGTGGCACCATGGGGATACCCCCTTTGTCCCCAGGGCCCATTGTGACATCCCAGGACCCCCCTTTGTCCCCAGGGCCATTGTGAAATCCTGGGGACCCCTTTTGTCCCCAGGGCCCATTGTGGCACCATGGGGAACCCCTTTGTCACTGGGGGCCATTGTGACATTCCAGGATTCTACTTTGTCCCCAGGGCTCGTTCTGACACCTTGGGGACTCCCATTGTCCCCAGGGCCCATTGTGACATCCCAGGACCCCACTTTGTCCCCAGGGCTTATTGTGACATCTGGGGGACGCCCTTGTCCCCAGGACCCATCGTGGCACCGTGGGGACCCTCCTTGTCACTTGGGCCCATTGTGACGTCCCAGAACCCGCCATTGTCCCCAGGGCCCATTGTGACATCCTGCGGACCCCCCGTTGTCCCCAGGGCCCATTGTGACATTCAGGGGACCCACCATTGTCCTCAGGGCCCATTGTGACGTCCCAGGACCCCCCATTGTCCCCAGGGCCCATTGTGACATCCTCAGCACCCCCTTGTCCCCAGGGCCCATTGTGACATTCAGGGGACCCCTCTTTTTCCCCAGGGCCCATTGTGACATCCTGGGGACCCCCCTTGTCCCCAGGGCCCATTGTGACGTCCCAGAACCCGCCATTGTCCCCAGGGCCCATTGTGACATCCTGGGGATCCCTCCTTGTCCCCAGGGCCCATTGGGACGTCCCAGGACTTGCTATTGTCCCCAGGGCCCATTGTGACATCCTGGGGATCCCTCCTAGTCCCCAGGGCCCATTGGGACGTCCCAGGACCCCCATTGTCCCCAGGGCCCATTGTGACATTCAGGGGCCCCCGTTTGTCACTGGGGCCCATTGTGACATCCCAGGACCCCACTTGTCCCCAGGACCCATTGTGACACTATAGGGACCCCCCCTTGTGCCCAGTGACCATTGTGACACCGTGGGTACCACCCTTGTCCGCACGGCCAATTGTGACATCCTAGGGACACCCCCTTGTCTCCAGGGCCCATTGTGACATCCTGGGAATCCCTGCTTGTCCCCAGGGCCCATTTTGACATTCAGGGGACCCCCCATTGTCCCCAGGGCCCATTGTGACATTCAGGGGACCCCTCTTTGTCCCCAGGGTCCATTGTGACATCCTGGGGATCCCTCGTTGTCCCCTGGGACCATTGTGACGTCCCAGGACCCCCCATTGTCCCCAGGACCTATTGTGACATTCAGGGGAGCCCCTTTGTCACTGGGACCCATTGTGACACCATGGAGACCCCCGCTTGTCCTCAGGGACCATTGTGACATCCTGGGCACCCCCCATTTTCCGCAGGACCCATTGTGACATCCTGGCCACCCCCTTGCTCCCAGGGCCCGTTGTGGCACCATGGGGACACCCCCTTTGTCCCCAGGACCCATTGTGACATCCTAGGACCCCCCTTTGTCCCCAGGGCCATTGTAGCACCATGGGGACCCCCTTTGACCCCAGGGCCCATTGTGGCACCATGGCAACCCCTTTTGTCCTCAGGGCCCATTGTGACATTCTTGGACCCCACTTTGTCCCCAGGGCCTATTGTGACACCATGGGGACCCCTCCTTGTCACTGGGGACCCATTGTGTCACCATGGGGACCCCCCCTTGTCCTCAGGACTCATTCTCATATCCTGGACACCCCCCATTGTCCCCAGGGCCCATTGTGACATCCACTGCACCCCCTTGTCCCCAGGGCCCATTGTGACATTCAGGGGACCCCTCTTTGTCCCCAGGGCCCATTGTGACATCCTGGGGACCCCCCCTTGTTTCCAGGGCCCATTGAGACGTCCCAGGACCCCCCACTGTCCCCAGGGCCCATTGTGACATTCAGGGGACCCCCTTTGTCCCCAGGGCCCATTCTGATACCGTGGGGACCCCCTTTGTCCCCAGGGCCCATTGTGACATTCAGGGGACGCTCTTTGTCCACAGGGCCCATTGTGACATCCTGGGGACCCTCCTTGTCCCCAGAGCCCATTGTGACATCCAGGGGACCCCCTTTGTCCCCAGGGCCCATTGTGGCACCATGAGGACCCTCTTTGTCACTGGGGCCCATTGTGACATCACAGGACCCCCCTTTGTCCCCAGGGCCCATTGTGACATCCTGGGGACCCTCCTTGTCCCCAGAGCCCATTGTGACATCCCAGGACCCCACTTTGTCCCCAGGGCTTATTGTGACACCATGGGGATCTCCCTTGTCCCCAGGGCCCATTGTGACATCCCATGACCCCCCTTTGTCCCCAGTGCTATTGTGAAATCCTGGGGACCCCTTTTGTCCCCAGGGCCCATTGTGACACCGTGGGGAACCCCTTTGTCACTGGGGGCCATTGTGACATTCCAGGATTTCACTTTGTCCCCAGGGCTCGTTCTGACACCTTGGGGACTCCCATTGTCCCCAGGGCCCATTGTGACATCCTGGGCAACCCCATTGTCCCCAGGGCTCATTGTGACATCCTGGGGACCCCCATTGTCCCCAAGGCCCATTGTGACATTCCAGGACCCCCCATTGTCCCCAGGGCCCATTGTGACATCCACTGCACCCCCTTGTCCTCAGGGCCCATTGTGACATTCAGGGGACCCCTGTTTGTCCCCAGGGCCCATTGTGACATCCTGGGGACCCCCGTTGTCACTGGGGCCCATTGTGACGTCCCAGGACCCCCCATTGTCCCCAGGGCCCATTGTGACATCCTGGGGATCCCTCCTTGTCCCCAGGGCCCATTGTGACGTCTTAGGACCCCCCATTGTCCCCAGGGCCCATTGCGAAATTCAGGGGACGCCTCTTTGTACCCAGGGCACATTGTGACATCCTGGGGACCCCCCCTTGTCCCCAGGGCCCATTGTGACATCCTGGGGATCCCTCCTTGTCCCCAGGGCCTATTGTGATGTCCCAGGACCCCCCATTGTCCTCCGGACCCATTGTAACATTCAGGGAACCCCTTTGTCACTGGGGCCCATTGTGACATCCCAGGACCGCCCATTGTCCCCAGGGCCCATTGTGACATCCTGGGGACCCCATTTTCCCCAGGACCCATTGTGACCCTATGGGGACCCCCCTTGTTCCCAGGGCCCATTTTGACACCGTGGATACCACCCTTGACCGCAGGGCTCATTGTGACATCGCAGGACCCCCCTTTGTCCCCAGAGCCCATTGTGACATACAGGGGGACCCCCTTTGTCCCCAGGGCCCATTGTGACATCGCAGGACCCACCCTGGTCCCCAGGGCCCATTGTGACATCCTGGGCACCCCTTTTGTCCCCACGGCCCATTGTGGCACCATGGGGACCCCCTTTGTCACTGGGGCCCATTGTGACATCCCAGGACCCCACTTTGTCCCCAGGGCTGATTGTGACGTTCCAGGGCCCCTCTGTGTCCCCAGGGCCCATTGTGACACTTTAGGGACCCCTCTTTGTCCCCAGGGCCCATTGTGACATCCTGGAGACCCCCCCTTGTCCCCAGGGCCCATTGTGACGTCCCAGGACCCCCCTCTGTTCCCAGGTCTCATTGTGACTTTCAGGGGATCCCCCCTTGTCCCCAGGGCTGATTGTGACGTCCTAGGGCCCCTCTGTGTCCCCAAGGCCCATTGTGACGTCCCAGGACCCCCATTGTCCCCAGGGCCCATTGTGACATCCTCGGCACCCCCTTGTCCCCAGGGCCCATTGTGACATTCAGGGGACCCCTCTTTGTCCCCAGGGCCCATTGTGACATCCTGGGGACCCCCTCTTGTCCGCAGGGCCCATTGTGACGTCCCAGGACCCCCCATTGTCCCCAGGGCCCATTGTGACATCCTGGGGATCCCCCCTTGTCACCAGGGCCCATTGTGACATTCAGGGGACCCCCCTTTGTCTCCAGGACATATTGTGAGACCGTGGGGACCTCATTAGTCCCCAGGGCCCATTGTGACATCCTAGGGATCCCCTCTTGTCCCCAGGGCCCATTGTGACGTCCCAGGACCCCCCATTGTCCCCAGGGCCCATTGTGACCTCCTCGGCACCCCCTTGTCCCTAGGGCCCATTGTGACATTCACGGGACCCCCCATTGTCCCCAGGGTCCATTGTGACATCCTGGGGACCCTCCTTGTCCCCAGAGCCCATTGTGACATCCAGGGGAACCCCCTTGTCCCCAGGGCCCATTTTGGCACCATGGGGACCCCCTTTGTCACTGGGGCCCATTGTGACATCCCAGGACCCCCCTTTGTCCCCAGGGCCCATTGTGACATCCTGGGGACCCCCATTGTCCCTAGGGCCCATTGTGACATTCCAGGACCCCCCCATTGTCCCCAGGGCCCATTGTGACATCCACTGCACCCCCTTGTCCCCAGGGCCCATTGTGACATTCAGGGGACCCACCATTGTCCCCAGGGCCCATTGTGACATCCTGGGGACCCCCCCTTGTCACTCGGGCCCATTGTGACGTCCCAGGACCCCCCATTGTCCCCAGGGCCCATTGTGACATTCAGGGCACCCCCTTGTCCCCAGGGCCCATTGTGACATTCAGGGGACCCCTCTTTGTCCCCAGGGCCCATTGTGACATCCTGGGGACCCCCCCTTGTCACTCGGGCCCATTGTGATGTCCCAGGACCCCCCATTGTCTCCAGGGCCCATTGTGACATTCAGGGCACCCCCTTGTCCCCAGGGCCCATTGTGACATTCCAGGGACGCCTCTTTGTACCCAGGGCACACTGTGACATCCTGGGGACCCCCCCTTATCCCCAGGGCCCATTGTGACATCCCAGGACCCCCCATAGTCCCCAGGGCCCATTGTGACATCCTGGGGATCGCTCCTTGTCCCCAGGGCCCATTGTGACGTCCTAGGACCCCCCATTGTCCCCAGGACCCATTGTGACATTCAGGGGGACCCCCTTTGTCTCTGGGGCCCATTGTGACATCCCAGGACCCCACATTGTCCCCAGGGCCCATTGCGACATCCTGGGGACCCCACTTGTCCCCAGGACCCATTGTGACACTATGGGGACATCCACTTGTGCCCAGGGCCCATTGTGACACTGTGGGTACCACCCTTGTCCGCAGGGCTCATTGTGACATCCCAGGACCCCCCATTGTCCCTAGGGCCCATTGTGACATTCAGGGGACCCCCCTTTGTCGCCAGGGCCCATTCTGATACCGTGGGGACCCCGTTTGTCCCCAGGGCCCATTGTGACATCCTGGGGATCCTCCGTGTCTCCAGAGCCCATTGTGACATCCAGGGGACCCCCTTTGTCCCCAGGGCCCATTGTGGCACCATAGGGACCCACTTTGTCACTGGGGCCCATTGTGACATCCCAGGACCCCCCGTGGTCCCCAGGGCCCATTGTGACATCCGGCGGACCCCCCTTTGTCCCTAGGGCCCATTGTGACATCCTGGGGACCCGTTTCTCCCCACGGTGTGTTGTGGCACCATGGGGACTCCCCCTTGTCACTGGGGGCCCATTGTGACACCATGGAGACCCCTGCTTGTCCTCAGGGTCCATTGTGACATCCTGGGCACCCCCTTGCTCCCAGGGCCCATTGTGGCACCATGGGGATACCCCCTTGTTCCCAGGGCCCATTGTGACATTCTAGGACCCCACTTTGTCCCCAGGGCCTATTGTGACACCATGGGGACCCCTCCTTGTCCTCAGGACTCATTCTCACATCCTGGGTACCCCCCATTGTCCCCAGGGCCCATTGTGACATCGTGGGGACCCCACTTGTCCCCAGGGTCCATTGTGACACTATGGGGACCCCCCCTTGTGCCCAGGGCCCATAGTGACACCGTGGGTACCACCCTTGTCTGCAGGGCTCATTGTGACATCCCAGGACCCCCCATTGTCCCCAGAGCCCATTGTGACATGCTGGGGACGCTCTTTGTCCCCAGGGCCCATTGTGACATCCTGGGGACCCCCTTTGTCACTGGGGCCCATTGTGACATCCCAGGACCCCCCCTGGTCCCCAGGGCCCATTGTGACATCCTGGGGACCCCCTTTGTCCCAGGACTTCATTGTGACATCCTGGGGACCCCCCTTGTCCTCAGGGTCCATTGTGACAGCCCAGGACCTTACATTGTCCCCAGGGCCCATTGTGTTATCTGGGGGAACCCCTTGTTCCCAAGGCCCATTGTGACATCCTGGGGACCCACCCTTGTCCCCAGGGCCCATTGTGACATCCCAGGACCCCCCATTGTCCCCAGGACCCATTGTGACATCCTCGGCACCCCCTTGTCCCCAGGGCCCATTGTGACATTCAGGGGACCCCTCTTTGTCCCCAGGGCCCATTGTGACATCCTGGGGATCCCTCCTTGACCCCAGGGCCCATTGTGACGTCCCAGGACCCCCCATTGTCCCCAGGACCTATTGTGACATCCTGGCCACCCCCTTGCTCCCAGGGCCCATTGTGGCACCATGGGGACACCCCCTTGTCCCCGGTGCCCATTGTGACATCCCAGGACCCCCCTTTGTCCCCAGGAGCCATTGTAGCACCATGGGGACCACTTTTGTCCCCAGGCCCCATTGTGACATTCTAGGACCCCACTTTGTCCCCAGGGCCTATTGTGACACCATGGGGACCCCTCCTTGTCCTCAGGACTCATTCTCACATCCTGGGCACCCGCCATTGTCCCCAGGGCCCATTGTGACATCCTGGGGACCCTCATTGTCCTCAGGGTCCATTGTGACATCCTGGGCACCCCCCATTTTCCCCAGGACCCATTGTGACATCCTGGCCACTCCCTTGCTCCCAGGGCCCGTTGTGGCACCATGGGGACACCCCCTTTGACCCCAGGGCCCATTGTGGCACCATGGCAAGCCCTTTTGTCCCCAGGGCCCATTGTGACATTCTTGGACCCCACTTTGTCCCCAGGGCCTATTGTGACACCATGGGGACACCTCCTTGTCACTGGGGACCCATTGTGACACCATGGGGACCACCCCTTGTCCTCAGGACTCATTCTCACATCCTGGACACCCCCCATTGTCCCCAGGGCCCATCGTGACATCCACTGCACCCCCTTGTCCCCAGGGCCCATTGTGACATTCAGGGGACCCCTCTTTGTCCCCAGGGCCCATTGTGACATCCTGGGGACCCCCTTGTCCCCAGTGCCTATTGTGAAATCCTGGGCACCCCCTTTGTCCCCAGGGCCCATTGTGACATTCCAGGACACCCCTTGTCCCCATGGCCCATTGTGAAATCCTGGGGACCTCCTTTGTCCCCAGGGCCCATTGTGACGTCCCAGGACCCCCCTTTGTCCCCAGGGTCCATTGTGACATCCTGGGGACCCTCTTTGTCCCCAGGGCCCATTGTGACAGGGTGGGGACTCCCTTTGTCCCCAGGGCCCACTGTGACATCTCAGGATCCCCCTTTGTCCCCAGGGCCCATTGTGACATCTCAGGACACCCCAATTGTTTCCAGGGCCCATTGTGACATCCTGGGTACCCCTTTTATCCCCGGGGCCCATTGTGACATCCTGGGGACTCCCCTTGTCACTGGGGACCCATTGTGACACCATGGGGACCACCCCTTTCTCCCCAGTGCCCATTGTGACATCCTGGGGACCCCTTTGTCCCCAGAGCCCATTGTGACATCCTGGTGAGCCCCCTTTGTCCCCAGGGCCCATTGTGACATCCCAGGACCCCCCTTTGTCACCAGGGCCCATTGTGACGTCCCAGGACCCCTCTTTGTCCCCAGGGCCCATTGTGACATCCCCGGACCCCCCATTGTCCCCAGAGCCCATTGTGACATCCTTGGGACCCCCATTGTCCCCAGGGCCCATTTTGACATTCAGGGGACAGCCTTTTTCCCAAGGGCCCATTGTGACACCATCGGGACCCCCGTTGTCCCCAGGGCCAATTGTGACACCATGGGGACCCTCCTCGTCACTGCGGACCCATTGTGACACCATGGGGACCTGCCCTTGTCCTCAGGGCCCATTGTGACATCCTGGGGACCCTCTTGTCCCCAGGGCCCATAGTTGCACCCTGGGGACCCCCTCTTTATTCCCAGTGCCCATTGTGACATCCCAGGACCCCCCTATGTCCCCAGGGCCCATTGTAGCACCATGGGGACACCCCTTTGACTCCAGGGCCCATTGTCACATCCCAGGACCTCCCAATTGTCCCCAGGGCCCATTGTGACATCCTGGGGACCCGCCCTTGTCCGCAGGGCCCATTGTGAAGTCCCAGGACCCCCTTTGTCCCCAGGGCCCATTGTGACATCCTGGGGACCCCCCTTGTCACTGGTGACCCATTGTGACACCATGGGGACCCCCGTTTGTCCCCAGGGCTCATTGTGACATCCCAGGACCTCCCATTGTCCCCAGGGCCCATTATGACATCATGGGGACCGCCTTGTCCCTCTGGCCCGTTGTGGCACCGTGGGGACCTCCTTTGTCCCCAGGGCCCATTGTGACACCATGGGGACCCCTTTTGTCACTGTGGTCCAATGTGACATCCCAGGACCCCACTTTGTACCCAAGGCCCATTGTGACACCGTGGGGACCCCCCATTGTCTCCAGGACCCACCGTGGCACCGTGGGGACCACCCTTGTCACTGGGACCCATTGTAAAACTATGGGGATCCCCCCTTGTCCCCAGAGCCCATTGTGACATCCTGGGGACCCCCTTGTTCCCCATGGCCCACTGTGATGTCCCAGGACCCCCGCCTTGTCCCCAGAGCCCATTGTGACATCCTGGGGACGCCCTTTTTCCCCAGGACCCATTGTGGCACCATTGGGACCCCCTTTGTCACTGGGGCCCATTGTGACTTCCCAGGACCTCACTTTGTCCCCAGGGCCCATTGTGACTTCCGGGGGACCCCCTTTGTCACCAGGGCCCATTGTGACGTCCCCGGACCCCCCATTGTCCCCAGACCCATTTTGACATCTTGGGGACCCCCTTTGTCCCAAGGGCCCATTGTGACACCGTTGGAATCCCCGTTGTCCTCAGAGCCCATTGTGACATCCTGGGAACCCCCTTTGTGCCCAGGGCCCATTGTGACATTTCAGGACCCCACTTTGTCCCCAGGGCCCATTGTGACATCCTGGAGACGCCCTTTGTCCCCAGAGCCCGTTGTGACATCTAAGGACCCCCCAATTGTGCCCAGGGCTCATTGTGACATCCCAGGACCCCCCATTGTCCCCAGGGCCCATTGTGATGTCCTAGGCCCCCCCTTTGTCCCCAGGGCCTATTTTGACATCCTGGGGACCCCCCTTTGTCCCTAGGGCCCGTTGTGACATCCTGGGGACCTCGTTTGTCACTAGGGTCCATTGTGGCACCATGGGGATGCCCTTTGTCCCCAGGACCCATTGTGACATCCTGGGCACCCCCTTTGTCCCCAGGGCCTATTGTGACAGGGTGGGGACTCCCTTTGTCCCTAGGGCCCATTGTGACATCCTGGGGACCTCGTTTGTCCCCAGGGTCCATTGTGGCACCATGGGGACCCCCTTTGTCCCCAGGGCCCATTGTGAAATCCTGGGGACCCCCTTTGTCCCCAGGACCCATTGTGACATCCTGGGCACACCCTTTGTCCCCAGGGCCTATTGTGACAGTGTGGGGACTCCCTTTGTCCCCAGGGTCCATTGTGAAATTCTGGGGACCCCCTTTGTCCCCAGGGCCCATTGTGACATCCTGGGGACCCCACTTTGTTCCCAGGACCCATTGTGATGTCCACAATGGCCCCGTTGTCCCAAGGGGTCATTGTGACATACTGGGGACCTCCTTTGTCCCCAGGGCCCATTGTGACATCCCTGGACCCTCCATTTTTCCAAGAGCCCATTGTGACATCCTGGCGACCCCGCTTTTTCCTCAGGGCCCATTGTGGCACCATGGGGAGCCCCTCTGTCTCCAGGGCCCATTGTGACATTTAGGGGACTCATCTTTGTCCCCAGGGCCCATTGTGACATCCCAGGACCCCCCTTTGTCCCCAGGGCCCGTTGTGACATCCTGGGGACCTCGTTTGTCACTAGGGTCCATTGTGGCACCATGGGGATGCCCTTTGTCCCCAGGACCCATTGTGACATCCTGGGGACCCCCTTTGTCCCCAGGGCCCATTTTGGCACCACAGGGACGCCCTTTGTCACTGGGGCCCATTGTGACATCCCAGGACACCCCTTGTCTCCAGGGCCCTTTGTGACATTCAGGGGACCCCTCTTTGTCCCCAGGGCCCGTTGTTGCATCCTGGGGTCCCCCCTTGTCCCCAGGGCCCATTTTGACATTCAGGAGAGCCCTCTTTGTCCCCAGGGCCTGTTGTGACATCCTGGGGACCCCCTTTGTCACTGGGGCCCATTGTGACATCCCAGGACCCCCCTTTGTCTGCAGGCCCCAATGTGACATTCAGGGGACCCCACTTTGTCCCCAGGGCCCACTGTGACGTCCTAGGACCTCCCTTTGTCCCCAGGGCCCATTGTGACACCGTGGGGACCCCCTGTTTTCCCCAGGGCCCATTGTGACATCTGGTGGACCCCCTTGTCCCCAGGGCCCATCGTGGAACCGTGGGGACCCTCCTTGTCACTAGGGCCCATTGTGACACCATGGGGACCACCCCTTTCTCCCCAGTGCCCATTGTGACATCCTGGGGACCCCACTTGTCCCCAGAGCCCATTATCACATCCTTGGGACCCCTGTGTCCCCAGGGCCCATTGTGACGTCCCAGGACCCCCCATTGTCCCCAGGGTGCATTGTGACACCGTGGGGACCCCCTTTGTCCCCAGAGCCCATTGTGACATCCTGGGGACCCCCTTTGTCCCCAGAGCCCATTGTGACATCCTGGGGACCCCTCTTTGTCTCCAGGGCCCATTGTGAACATCCTGGGCTGCCCCGTATGTCACCAGGGCCCATTTTGACACCGTGGGGACCCCCTGTTGTCCTCAGGGCCCATTGTGACATCCCAGGACCCCCAATTGTCCCCAGGGCCCATTGTGACACCATGGGGAACCCTCTTGTCACTGGGGATGCATTGTGACACAATGGGGACCCCACCTTTGTCTCAAGTGCCCATTGTGACATCCTGGGGACCCCCTTTATCCCCAGGACCCATTGTGACGTCCCAGGACCCCATTTGTCCCCAGGGCCCATTGTGGCACCATGGGGACCCTCTTTGTCACTGGGGCCCATTGTGACATCCCAGGACCCCACTTTGTCTTAGAAGGTCACTAATCGGACTACTGGTACATCCTGACTCTGCTTTCTCAATAAACATTGAAGAACACCTGGGGTTTGTTTGCTCCAAGGGAAAACTTCCCTGCCACGGTTCCTGGTTCCCGGTCCTGTTTCCCGGTCCGGTTTGGCTTCGCTATCAGAACAGCTGCTGCCTCCACAGCCGCGCTCAAAGTCCCCGTTGTGACACCGGGATGGCGGGAGAAGGGGGGTGGCGGGGGCGGCAGCGGCGGCGATTGGGGGGGGGCAGTCGGGGCTGGGCGGACAAGCGGCGGCTGCTGCGGCTCCTCAGGCAGCGACAGCAGCAGCGATCGGGGGGACGTGGGGGGCGGACAAGCGGCGGCTGCTGCGGCTCCTCAGGCAGCGACAGCAGCAGCGATCGGGGGGACGTGGGGGGCGGACAAGCGGCGGCTGCTGCGGCTCCTCAGGCAGCGACAGCAGCAGCGATCGGGGGGACGTGGGGGGCGGACAAGCGGCGGCTGCTGCGGCTCCTCAGGCAGCGACAGCAGCAGCGATCGGGGGGACGTGGGGGGCGGACAAGCGGCGGCTGCTGCGGCTCCTCAGGCAGCGACAGCAGCAGCGATCGGGGGGACGTGGGGGGCGGACAAGCGGCGGCTCCTCCGGCCGCGGCCAGGACGTGGCTTCGCCGGCACCGGGGCCCGAGACCGCGCGCTGTGGGGCTGCGGGGCGGCTGTGGGGCCGGGGGGCTCCGGGGGTCCCGCAGCGGCCGCTGTGGGGCGGGATGGGGCGGCTGTGGAATTACCTGTGGGGCACTCATGGGGCTGCTGTAGGGGTCTTAAGAGGCATGTCTGGAGCACTTATGGGGCGACTATGGGGCAGGTGCTGGGCTGCTACAGCGGGACCTGTGGGGCACCCAGGTATGTGCACCCAGCACCGCGTGCACGCACACGCAGCTACACACTGATGTGTAAGCAAACACGTGGCCACACACACGCACACTTCCACAAGCGTGCCCAGTGCCATCTATTGACAGAAAGGCGTACGTGAAATGTACTGACATGCTTGAGGGTAAACACGTGCGTGGATGTTTGGCACACTGCACACACGCACACGTCTGAACGATGATGCTCCAGCTTTAGCATAAATGGAGCTGACATCAAGGCACTCACATGTGGACAGACCAACGTTTATAGGCACTAAGGCTTTCGCGCACAGGTTCGTCCAAGAACAGGCACATACCTGCAGGCACCTCCGAATGTGTGTTCTGTGCGTTCTCTTAAGGGACGCTAGATGGCAGCAAAGACCATGAAATTATTAACCTCAGCCTAACCCTAGGTTTATGACATTTTTTCTTACTATAGATGCGTTTGATGCTAAAAATTCCCCCAAATTGTAATGAATATGCGATAATTGTGTGAATACAAGCATCGCAAGAGCATCCAGTTTTTGGAGCACTTATGGAACATGATAAAGCCAGGCAGAGCCTGACAAAGCGCGACAGAGCCCAACAGGGCTTGACAGAGCCTGATAGAACTCAACAGGGGCCGACAAATCCCGACAGCGCCTGACAGCGAACAGTGGAGTCTGGCAGGGCCTGACAGAGGCTGTCACAGCACGACAGAGCCAGAGGAGCCTGACAGAGCCCAGCAAACCCGACAGGAATAGACAAGGCCTGGGTGCACAGCCCTGGGTGCGTGTGGAAAGGTTTCTGCCTGTTTTCCAGTGAGGAATGGTGTGTGTGCACGTGGACAAACAGAAGGCGAAGCAGCTCGGTTCCAACACTGAAGAAGGCTGTGCAGTCACGTAGACACGGGGGCTGCTCCACTCCTGCTCTCCTGCTCTCTTGCAGGACACAGAGGCCTCAGAGCCCTGTTCAGTTCAGTTCAGTTCCATACAATGTTCACTGACTGCAAGAAAATCCCTCAAATCCCCCACAATGTGGGGCTCAAAAGGGAGTCCCCCTGAAAAGAGGGGGTCACAGTCCAAAAATGCCTGAAAATTCCTGGGGGAGGATAAAACTTATTAAACCCTGTAAATATGAGCGTGAGAATTTCAAACAGAGAGAAGTCTGTCGTTTGTATTTATATATTGCAGAATGGTATTCATGTAGATATAAAATGGTTTTAAAATAAAACCCCTTTTCTACTCTGTTATATAAAGGATTTTAGAATGTAAAAAATTTCTGTTGATGGTTTTAAGAATACAAACATCTTATCTATTTGTAGATTAAAAAGTGAAGGACTTGAAAAAGAAAAAAATATCTAGATAGGAACTTAAAATAGAAAAAAGTGTGAGTAGGCAGAGCTCTGTATAATTACTACGTGTTACATAGTCTAAATAGGTAATAAATATCATCTATATATATCCACTCACACCCGTATACATACCTTTAATTTATTAATAAATGTAAATCGATATCCCAGTCTAAATATATATAATTGTAAATATGTCAAAATCTGTAAATTTGAAAAGATACCTGAGTGTTAAAATGGAAGTTTAAATGTATTTAAGTGTAAATAGACACTGGATCAGAGCGCGGCGCGGGACAAACGGGGACGGGTGATGATAGGCGGAGAAAATGGAAATTGACGTGCTTAGCTGGCCAATCAGATTGCGGAGAGGGAAGAGAAGGGGCGGGCCGCGGGGGAAGGGTTGTCTCGAGGGCTTCCCAATGCGCATGCGCAGAAATGGGCGCTGCGAGGTGCACGGGGCGCTCTCGGCGGCCACGTGCGCGCACCGTTGGAGCCCGGAGCGGACTCGCTGCGCCGCTGTTTCTGCGAGGCCCCGGGGAGTGCCCGGCCCGGCCCCGCCCGGCCCGCTCCGCTCCGTCTCAGAGCCGCCTGGAGAGCCGGGTCGGGCAGCCCCTTCTCGGCTCCACCTCTTCCCGAGCTAAGCCACGCCCCCTTGGGGCCGTGCCATGTTGACCGCACCCTCTCCCTACCCCAAGAGGCTCCTCCCATGGGGGCGTGCCCCAGAGAATACCCGCCCCCAGACCACCTCCCATGGGGCGTGACACAGAGGCTCCGCCCCCCCGAGGGGCTCCCCGTGGGCGTGCCCTCTCAGTACCCGCCCCTCGGCACTGACCCCACCCCATGTAGGCGGGGCCACACCCAGCTGCCCCCTCCCATCTGTGACCCATAACCAACCCCATAGCAGCCCTATGGCTGCCCCAGAGGTCCCGCTGTAGCAGCCCAGCACCTGCCCCATAGTCGCCTCATAAGTGCTCCAGACATGCCTCTTAAGACCCCTACAGCAGCCCCATGAGTGCCCCACAGGTAATTCCACAGCCGCCCCATCCCGCCCCACAGCGGCCGCTGCGGAACCCCCGGAGACCCCCGGCCCCACACCCGCCCCGCAGCCCCACAGCGCGCGGTCTCGGGCCCCGGTGCCGGCGAAGCCACGTCCTGGCCGCGGCCGGAGGAGCCGCCGCTTGTCCGCCCCCCACGTCCCCCCGATCGCTGCTGCTGTCGCTGCCTGAGGAGCCGCAGCAGCCGCCGCTTGTCCGCCCCCCCACGTCCCCCCGATCGCTGCTGCTGTCGCTGCCTGAGGAGCCGCAGCAGCCGCCGCTTGTCCGCCCCCCCACGTCCCCCCGATCGCTGCTGCTGTCGCTGCCTGAGGAGCCGCAGCAGCCGCCGCTTGTCCGCCCCCCACGTCCCCCCGATCGCTGCTGCTGTCGCTGCCTGAGGAGCCGCAGCAGCCGCCGCTTGTCCGCCCCCCACGTCCCCCCGATCGCTGCTGCTGTCGCTGCCTGAGGAGCCGCAGCAGCCGCCGCTTGTCCGCCCCCCACGTCCCCCCGATCGCTGCTGCTGTCGCTGCCTGAGGAGCCGCAGCAGCCGCCGCTTGTCCGCCCAGCCCCGACTGCCCCCCCCCAATCGCCGCCGCTGCCGCCCCCGCCACCCCCCTTCTCCCGCCATCCCGGTGTCACAACGGGGACTTTGAGCGCGGCTGTGGAGGCAGCAGCTGTTCTGATAGCGAAGCCAAACCGGACCGGGAAACAGGACCGGGAACCAGGAACCGTGGCAGGGAAGTTTTCCCTTGGAGCAAACAAACCCCAGGTGTTCTTCAATGTTTATTGAGAAAGCAGAGTCAGGATGCACCAGTAGTCCGATCAGTGACCTTCTAAGACAAAGTGGGGTCCTGGGATGTCACAATGGGCCCCAGTGACAAAGAGGGTCCCCATGGTGCCACAATGGGCCCTGGGGACAAAGGGAGTCACCAGGATGTCACAATGGGCCCTGGGGACAAGGGGGGTCCCACCCTGTAACAATGGGCCCTGGGGACAAAGTGGGGCCCTGGGATGTCACAATGGGCCCTGGGGACAAATGGGGTCCTGGGGATAAAGGGGGTCCCCAGGATGTCACAATGGGCACTTGAGACAAAGGTGGGGTCCCCATTGTGTCACAATGCATCCCCAGTGACAAGAGGATTCCCCATGGTGTCACAATAGGCCCTGGGGACAATTGGGGGTCCTGGGATGTCACAATGGGCCCTGAGGACAACAGGGGGTGCCCACGGTGTCAAAATGGGCCCTGGTGACATACAGGGCAGCCCAGGATGTCACAATGGGCCCTGGGGACAAAGAGGGGTCCCCAGGATGTTCACAATGGGCCCTGGAGACAGTGGGGGGTCCAGAAATGTCACAATGGGCCCTGGGGACAAAGGGGGCTCCCCAGGATGTCACAATGGGCTCTGGGGACAGAGGGGGTCCTCACGGTGTCACAATGCACCCTGGAGACAATGGGGGGTCCTGGGACGTCACAATGGGCCCTGGGGACACAGGGGTCCCAAGGATGTGATAATGGGCTCTGGGGACAAGTGGGGTCCCCAGGATGTCACAATGGGCACTGGGGAGAAAGGGGTGGTCCCCATGGTGTCACAATGGGCCCTAGTGACAAGGAGGGTCCCCACGGTTCCACGATGGGCCCTGGGGACAAGGGGGTCCACCAGATGTCACAATGGGCCCTGGGGAAAACAGGGGGTCCCCACGGTGTCACAATGGGCCCTGGGGACAAAGGGAGGTCCTAGGACGTCACAGTGGGCCCTGGGGACAAAGTGGGGTCCCCTGAATGTCACATTGGGACCTGCAGACAAAGGGGGGTCCTGGGATGCCACAATGGGCCCCAGTGACAAAGGGGGTCCCCAGGATGTCACAACAGGCCCTGGGGACAAAGAGGGCTCTCCTGAATGTCAAAATGGGCCCTGGGGACAAGGGGGGACCCCAGGATGCAACAACGGGCCCTGGGGACAAAGAGGGGTCCCCTGAATGTCACAAAGGGCCCTGGGGACAAGGGGGTGTCCTGGGATGTCACAATGGACCCTGGGGACAAATAGCAGTTCCCTGAATATCACAATGGGCCCTGGAGACAAGGGGTGTCCTGAGATGTCACAATGGGCCCCAGTGACAAAGGGCGTCCCTATGGTGCCAAAATGGGCCCTGGGGACAAAGGGGGTCCCCAGGAAGTCACAATGGGCCCTGGGGACAAAGGGAGGTCCCCAGGATGCCACAATGAGCCCTGGGGACAAGCAGGGTACCCACGGTGTCACAATGGGCCCTGGGGACAAAGGGGGGTCCCGAGGATGTCACAATGGGCCCTGGGGACAATTGGGGGATCCTGGGATGTCACAATGGGCCCTGGGGACAAAGAGGAGTCCCCTAAATGTCACAATGGGCCCTGGAGACAGAGGGGCTCCCCATGGTGCCACAATGGGCCCTGAGGAAAAAGCGGGGTCGCCAGGATGTCACAATGGGCTCTTGGAAAAATGGAGGGTCCTGGGACGTCACAATGGGCCCTGGGGACAAAGGAGGTCCCCAGGATGTCACAATGACCCCTTGGGACAACGGGGCCATTGTGGACATCACAATGGGTCCTGGGAACAAAGTGGGGTCCCCAGGATGTCACAATAGGCCCTGGGGACAAAGAGGGGTCCCCTGAATGTCACAATGGGCCCTGGGGACAAAGGGGGGTCCCCAGGATGTCACAATAAGCCCTGGAAACAATTGGGGGGTCCTGAGATGTCACAATGGGCCCTGGGGACAAAGGGGGTCCCCAGGATTTCACAATGGGCCTTGGGGACAAAGGGAGTCCCCACACTGTCACAATAGGCCCTGGGGACACAGGGGGTGCCCAGGATGTCACAATGGGTCCTGGGGACAAAGGGGGTCCTGTGATGTCACAATGGGTCCTGGGGACAAAGGGCATCCCCATGGTGCCACAATGGACCCTAGTGACAAACGGGGTCCCCAGGATGTCACAATGGGCCCTGGGGACAAGGGGGTCCCCAGGATCTCACAATGGACCCTGGGGACAAAGGGGGGTCCTGGGATGTCACAATGAGCCCTGGGCACAATTGGGGGGTCCTTAGATGTCACAACGGGCTCTGGGGACAAAGGGCGTCTCCAGGATGTCACAATGGGCCCTGGGGACAAAGTGGGGTCCTGAAATGTCACAATGGGCCCTGGGCACAAAGGGGGTTCCCAGGATGTCACAATGGGCTATGGGGACAACGGGGATTCCAACGGTGTCACAATGGGCCCTTGGGACAAAGGGGGTCCCCAGGATGTCACAATGGGCTCTGGGGACAAAGGGGGTCCCCAGGATGTCACAATGGGCTCTGGGGACAATGGGAGGTCCGGGGACGTCACAATGGGCCCTGGGGACAAAGGGGGGTCCTGGGACGTCACAATGGGCCCTGGGGACAAAGGGGGTCCCCCGGAAGTCACAATGGGCCCTGGGGACAAAGTGAGGTCCTGGGAAGTCACAATGGGCCCCAGTGACAAAGGGGGTCCCAATGGTGCCACAATGGGTCCTGGGGAAAAAGGGCGTCCCCAGGATGTCACAATGGGCTCTGGGGACAAGGGGGGGTTCTGGGACATCACAGTGGGCCCTGGGGAACAAGGGGGTCCCCAGGATGTCACAATGGGCTCTGGGGACAAGGGGGGGTCTCCATAGTGTTACAATGGGGCCCAGTGACAAGGGTTGTCCCCACGGTGCCACGGTGGGCCCTGGAGACAAGGGGGGTCCCCAGGATGTCACAATGGGCTCTGGGGACAAGGGGGGTCCCCACGGTGTCACAATGGGCCTTGGGTACAAAGTGGGGTCCTGGGATGTCACATTGGGCCACAGTGACAAAAGGGGTCCCCATGGTGTCACAACGGGCCCTGGGGACAAAGGAGGTCCCCACGGTGCCACAACGGGCCAGAGGGACAAGGCGGTCCCCATGATGTCACAATGGGCCCTGGGGACAATGGGAGGTCCTGGGATGTCACAATGAGCCCTGGGGACAAACGGGGGTCCCTATGGTGTCACAATGGGTCCCCAGTGACAAGTGGGGTCCTGAGATGTCACAATGGGTCCTTGGGACAATGGGGGGTCCTGGGATGTCACAATGGGTGCAAGGTTTCAGTTGTAGGGTTTAGGGGTGCAGAGTTTGGTAGGGCCGAATTTGGGGGTGCAGGGTTTGGGGTGCAGGGTTTGGGAAGACAGGATCGGGGTGGAGGATTTGGGGGTGCAGGATTGAGGGGCAGGGTTTTGGTGCAGGGCTTGGGGTCAGGATCTGGGGTGCAGGGTTTGGGAAGAGGATTTTGGGGTGCAGGATTTTGGGTGCCGTGTCTGCGGGGCAGGTTTGGGGTGATCACTGCACCTTTTCCTTTCTCCAGGTGCAGAGCCCGTGCCTCACTTGGTTCCGTCTGCAAACAGCGCCCATCCCAGCTCGAATCCCCCTGCCCCTCTCACCCTGTGCAGCTCTTTGTGCGCTGAGCTCCGCACTCAGCACCAGCGGGTGCGGCTCCTCCCGAGGGGCTGGGGGGAGGGGGCGGGGCCAAGGGCTGGTTTGAGGGGGCGGGGCTGAGGCGGCGAGCTGCGATTGGCCGGCCGGGCCGCAGCGGCCGTTCCCGCCTGAGCCTTGGGGCGGAGCCAGAGCAGGAGTGCGGGGGGCGGCCGGGCCAGGAGCCGCCCGCAGAGCGCCCGGAGAGCGGGCTTCGGGGACTCTGCCCGGGAACGAGCGGCAGGAGGAGAGGAGACGGCCCCAGCGGTACCGGGTGAGCTTCTGGCTGGAGCCTGGGAGCTGTTCCTCCCAGCGAGGGCTGTCGGGCACTGAACGGGCTGCCCAGGGCAGGGCTGGAGCCGCCATCCCTGGAGGGGTTTCCACAGGAGCTCCTGAGGGCCGTGGGCAGTGCCGGGGGGTTGTGCTTGGACTCCAGCACCTTCAAGGTGTTTGACACCCAAAGGGATTCTGTGGCACACTCCATTTTCACATTGCCATGGAGCCCGGAGGTCCCAGCGGGGTTTGGATCAGCGTGTTCTGGAACATTCTCAGTGGTCGGGTCTGTGTGCAGAGTGTGGTGGGAACGAGAAGAGAGGAGTGGAGAGAACAGTGGGGAGGTGAAGGAGCAGGAGTGGAGGTGAATACCAGAGAGAGCGAGTGTGTGCGGATCAGCAGTGATCACCCCAAACCTCAGGGGTGAATTGGAGAAACTGCCGGTTTGACCCGGAAGGATGGAGCCAGAATTTGAGGGCAGAAATCAGTTGCCCCAGGTCCTTGGGTCTGGAGGTTGTGGTTTTGGGCTTCACCTCCCGTCCGGGTACCCCGGGGTGACAGCGGGGCCTCTCCGGTCCTTCCGCGGGCTCTACCCGGTCGGAGCAGCAAGGCCGGCGATGGGGAGGGGTTCCCGGGGAGGGCAGAGCGCGTCCCGCGGGGCTGCGGGGACGTTTCTAGGCAGGCTCCGCGCTAAACAGCCCCGTTGCTAGGGCAGCGGGGCATTTCCAGCCCGGCGCTGCGGTAGACAGCCCCGTTGCTATGGGAACGGGGGCCTTGCGGGCCGGACCCCGCGCGGCGCGGCCCCCGTTGCTATGGGAACGGGGTCCTTCCAGTGCGGGCGGCGCGCAGCATGGCGGTGCCGCCCGAGCGCGGCGCTGAGCGGCGTCCGGAGCGGGCACGGCCGGTGAGTCCCGGGCCGGGGAGCCCCGGTTCCCCTGGGCGGGCAGCGGGAGCCGCTTGGGGGGTGGCGGGGAGAGCGCTCGGGCGGCTGAATTCCTGGCGCGGCCGGCTCGGGGAGGCGGGGGTGGCTCCGGCTCTTCCCGGGCTCTCTCGGCCTCGTCTCTTGCGCTCTGGAGAAAGCGGGAACTCTCTGGCAGCGAAGAGATGGAGTGAAGAGCAGAGGCAATGCCGCTGTTCGGCGGCATTCTTTATTTCATCAGCGCTGGGCAGCACTGGTAGAGTCTTGCACCTGGGCAGGAACAAGCCCAGGTTTCAGTCTAAGCTGGGGAAGGACCTGTTGGAGAGCAGCGTAGGGGAAAGGGAGCTGGGGGTCCTGGGGACAGCAGGGTGACCATGAGCCAGCACTGGGCCCTTGTGGCCAGGAAGCCAATGGTACCTGGGGTGGGTTAGAAGGGGGTGGTCAGTGGGTCAGAGAGGTTCTCCTGCCCCTCTGCTCTGCCCTGGTGAGACCACACCTGGAATGTTGTGTCCAGTTGTGGCCCCTCAGTTCCAGAAGGACAGGGAACTGCTGGAGAGAGTCCAGCGCAGCCACCAAGATGCTGAAGGGAGTGGAGCATCTCCCGTGTGAGGAAAGGCCCCATGCCCCAGATTCTTTCCTGATTCTCCCCCATTCCTCTTTACCCCTCCAAACCCCCTCCAGCTCCGTTGCCCTCCGCAGGACTTTGCTCCTGTCCCCTGCTCAATCACCTCCATCCCCACCAAGCACCTTCAGCTCGGCTCTGGTCCCTGCGTGCTCACTCCCACCCTGTGTGACACCCCCTGCACCCTCCCATCCCTTTCCCCCTCCCCATATACACTTGGATCCTCTCCGGACCCATCTCCAAGACCCTCCCTGCGTTTCTGTGCCCCCTGCTCTGCTCCAAGCTCCTCCGGGGCCACCCAGACCCCTCTGTCCCTTCCTCTGCTCCCCGCGAG